>NC_141551.1:26632500-28075000 GCF_021556685.1 Rattus norvegicus | reverse complement strand
TTTATGAAGTACCGCTTCACCTATAATCATTCAAATGTTCATCTTTGAATTATTACTGATCTCTCCCACCGGTCTGTAGGTTCCATGTATTTATTTGTTCTAGTTTCTTTTCCATCTTTGCCACTTCCTTGCAAGCTGAAAAGCAAGGAAAAGGCTTGCTTGATGTCTTTAAGATGCCACTTGGAAAATGGTAATAAGGGGCACGGAGAACAAAATGACCACTGATGTGGGACACCTGGGTCCTGACCCGGTGGGAATGTACCTCAGCAGCGTAGACTGCACCTGAGTGTTCAGTGAGCATCAGGCGTTTCATTGGCTTCCAGTCTGCACAGCGGGGATCCGGGTGGGGGTGGGGCGGAGGAAAGCAGGCAACCCTGAGAGGGGCGGACAGGCCAAGCAGCTCCACTTACTGCAAGTTGGTTGCCACAGTGACAGCAGGGGAAAAAAAAAAAAAACCCCGAGAGGCACAGGATGAGAGGAGGGTCACGAGAGGTTTCCTAGTCACATTCACCCCACAAACTCTAACGCTTTTTGTGCACCATGTATGATCGTAGACACTGGAGATTCTTGTTGGAAAGCCAAGTTCTATCCTGATGGGGTGGGGGTGGGGGGAGGCAGGGAGGGGAGACAACCAGTAATTATCAACCCAGATATGGTGATGGATGCTTGTAGCCTCAGCAGGCAATACTGAGGCAGGAAAACCTGGAGTTTGAACTGAGCTTGGGCTGTGTTTGAGTGTCAGGCCAGTCTGGGCTACACAGCAAGACCCAATATCAATAACAAAACAGATTCTACCCAGAGCAACTGCAACTTACACACCGTTGGAGAGAGAATGGGTGTAATTTGTAAGAGTGCAGTCACGTCAACTTCACTCCTACTAACTCCCTCAAGGGACATCAGGTTCACACTCACACAAAACCCTGTACACAATGTTTATAAGGGTCCTAGAGAGATGGCTCAGGAGTTATGAGTGCTCGCAGCTCTTAGAGGACCCTAGTTCAAATACCCACATTGGGCAGTTTGTGACTGTCTATAATTCCTGCTTCCCGGGATCCAGTGTCTTCTTTTAGCCCCATGGGTCTCTCTCTCTCTCTCTCTCTCTCTCTCTCTCTCTCTCTCTCTCTCTCTCTCTCTCTGTGTGTGTGTGTGTGTGTGTGTGTGTGTGTGTGTACACGTGTCTGTAGGCACCCAAGAGAGTCAGAAGAGGTGTCAATTCTCTGGGACTGGAATTATAGGCAGCTTTCTGGTGTGGGTGCTGGGAACCAAACCCATGTCCTCTATTATAGCAGTAAGTACTCTTAACCACTGAGCCATCTTTCCAGCTCTTATAAATTACTTTCTAATGGTTCAGTAAATGTATGTTTATATTTAGAGGTTTTTCTTAACATGACAAAATGCAATCAGTCACTCAATCTAGCAGATATGCGTGAAGGTTGGTTGTATTATTTACTCTTATCTCTATATTGGAAATGTTTGTAATAGAAAAATAAACCGATGGTAAGCACATTCATAAAGATGGGTCCCCAAAGCACTGCAGCAAGTCAAAACGGTGAGGGCAAAAGGCCTTGGGGGGGGTGTAAGGCTATATGGCTCAGTGGTAGAGCACGTATCTAGTGGGCACCAGGGCCAGAGTCAGTCCTCAGCACTGAGAAAACACACAAAAAACAAAACAAATACACAAAAAGCTACACACTGGGGCCAGCAAGGCCCAGGGGACAAAGGCACTTGCCACACAAGCCTGATGACTTGAGTTTGAGACCTGGAACCCACTGCGGAAGGAGCAAACTGGCTCCCAAAAGAGAGAGCTGTCTTCTGATTCCTGCGGGCATGCGCTCTACATGTGCACTCTAAGTCAGCCTCTGTCTTTGTGTCTCTGTGTCTGTAGGTCTGTCACATACACACTACTGTTTTAGAAAGGCTACCCACTGTAAGATTTCATTCAGATTGAAGAAGCTACAAGAACAGAAATGGGGGCAGTAGTGGTCAGTGGTTGGAGCTGGAGGATGGATTAGAAGGTTGTAGAGGCGGTGATAGTGTACTGCTATAGTTTGGTTATGATAGTTACACAGCCGCCTTTGTCAACACTCATAGGACTATAACCTTAAAAGGGTGAGTGCATGTAAACTGGGCCTTTAGAAATAATAGAGAACACAGCATATGTAGAAAAGTCATTGAAGGCAAGAATCTGATCGCCTTGTTTAATGTCTTTTAAAACAGTAGGCACCTAGTAAACTCAGAAAAATATTAGTCCAATATTCACAGCAAGTGGTTTTTTTTTTTTCCAAATGAAATTACTGTGTTGTCAGGACTGGCTGGCTGTGAATCACTGTGGAGGGCTGTGAATCACTGTGGAGGCTACCTCCGCTCACGGCAGGTGGCCACGGGTGCTTGCTGAACCTGGGGTTTGGCCCTGGGTCATTCCTTTGAGGGTTCATGTATTTCCACTGCATCCTCTGGAATAACATCCTCTGTGGTCTCTGTGGCATTTAGGGGACCAGCAAAAACTTCAACAGGTGACAACAGATGTTCTAACAGGGACCCCAGGAACCCCAGGTCATTACCCTTTCTTCAGTGACTCATGAGTCAAAACCAGATTTTCTCCTACATGCTACAGTGTGCGTGTGCGTGTGTGTGCATGTATGTGTGTGTGTATGCATGTGTGTGTGTGTGTGTGTGTGTGTGCGCGCGTGCGTTTGAGATAGGGGCCTTACTATTTAGCACAGGTTGGCCTGGAACTCGGTCCTCTTGCCTTAGCCTCCCAAGTGCTGTGGTTATAAGTATAGGCCATCACAACGAATAAGACCAGCCAGTTTTAAAAAGAAGAAAGATGTTAGTAATTAATTCCCTTAGCTTACTTGAAGTGTGGAGTGAACACACAACATTGCTTTACAACAACAAAACTCATTGTTTATTAGGGACTTTCTCAATGGCAGGTCCCTCCAGACACTCCTCCATCTGTTATCCTCACACACCCGGAGTGTGGTAGCCACCGTACAGGTTGGACAGGTAAGGACCTAAGTTTTGCAGGGGTTAAGCAGTGCGCTTTTGGCTGCCTTCCAGAGAGCTTTCAGAGCTCTTGGCCTTCCCTTCAGCATTCTTCCTGGGCTGCTCTGTACGTAGCGTCACTGTGGAGACCCTCAGTATCATGTGGGCCATCAACACTTCTTCTGTCACAGGATAGGAATGTTCTTTCTGCAGTGAGTGGTCGCATCTAGGTCAACTATGGGAGGGCAGGGGGAGAGCATGCTGCAAAAAACGCCAGCTGCTCTTTCTAGTTTTTCAAAGATCACAGGCATTAGGGACACAGATTTTTATCAGTCTGGGTCCCTGGGAAGGAGATGGAGGGAAGAATGAGCAGGCTGTGTATGGAGGGAGGAAAGAATGGCTGGGGTCTGGGGTCCGAAGACAATGACAAGAACAAAATTAAGACATTGTGTGCCAAGTACCGCGCTAATTTGTCCCAGATAACCTCTCTACTCGATATTCTCATTCCCATCTTCAGAATTAGAACACAATAATGTGTGTGTGTGCGTGCACACACGCATGTGCTAGATTGAACTGGAGCCTTGTATGTGCTAGTCAAGGTTTCCACTGCTGGCTTATACCTCCAACTGAACACCCTGTTCTTTTTCCCCCTCATTTTGTGGTGCTGGTGCTACACATTGAATCTAGAAGCTCACCACATGGCTAGACAAGCCCTCTGTCACTCAGCTATATCGCCGGTCTCCTTTTTAGGTTAAAAAGAAGGAAGAAGGAAAAGAAAAAGAGAAGGTGAAAGAGGAAGAGGAAGGGGAGGAGGAGGAAGAAATAAAATCGAAACAGGGTTTCCTTAAGATATCTTGGTTGGTCTTGATCCTTCTATCGTGCTTCAGCTTCCAGCATTAGGCGTCCAGGCCTGTGTCACCAGGCTCTGTCCTAACCAAACATTTTTCTATGCACAAACTGGGGTATAAATACATTGAACGAGATCAGGAAGGGTACACCGTAAAGGAGTAAGTTGCCTGAGGAGTGCTGACCAAAGGCAGCAGCTTTGGTGTTTTGTTTTTTTTTTGTTTGTTTGTTTTTTGAATTACATTGTGTAAAGCCTTTTATATTAGAAATGTGTAACTACGTGTGAGCAATTAAACAAAACAAAACAAAACTGGAGGTGCTAACGCTAGTTAGCACAAGAATTCTAGAACTAAGCTGGACTGAGCCTGGTGAACAAAAACTGCAGATCGGGGTCTTAGGCCTCACTGCCTTTCAGGAACCGCCGTGTCTGCCTCCTGCTGGTGAAGAACCTCCAGCTGACTCCCAAGAACCACGGGCCACAAGCTGCCCCGCCCCGTGGGTTTCCTAGGAGTGGGCAGGGCCAGCCCCGTCGGCCTTTGGGGAGCTCAAGGACAAGTGTCCAACCGAGCAGCCCGCCCACTGTCGCCAAGAGGATTCCTGGCCAATCAGACCCTGGTGATGCCATATTCTAGGGTTGAAAGTGGCAGGAAATCAAGGTCAAGGCCCCAGACACAATGAAACCATTGTCGGTCCCCAGTCAGTTGACTTTCAAGCAGTGGTTCCCCATGCACCACCCTCGCTCCCTCTCCCCACCTCTGCCCCCTGCCGAGAAGTCACCCAAACCTCCTGCGGGTTCATTAGCCTCTGCGCCAAAAGAGCTGCGCTCTGGAGCCTACCTACCCTAGGCAGCGGGGTCCGGCCACCCCATGCAGTGTCCGCTACAACCACCAGGTAGCGACAAAGCACCACACTCAGGGTTGGGGAGGGCGGCAAGAAGCCAGCTGCTCCAATGCATCAGGGCGTGGAAGACCCTACCCTTCCTGTTTTAGCCCAGAGCGACTATTAAAAAAAAAGAGTCACGTATGACATGACTTCTGTCGCCTTTATTCTGAAGTCACAGGGATCTCTAACCTCAGGAGCTCTTTACTTCAGAAAATGGCAAAATGGCCGTAGGCTGTGGCATTCTTTCCCCACAATCCCCTATCGCGGGAAAACCTGGGTTCTCGGCAGCCCGGGCAGGAGGTCCTGACTACCTCTCTGGTCCAGACTAACCAACCGGCTGATTAGCCTTGTTGCATTAATGTATAAATGTTATCTCTGGCTACTCCCTCACCCTAGTCTAAATTCTGTTTGTCATGTTATCACTCGGTGTCTGCTCTCGTTTTTCCTTTACATCACGGTTATTTGTAATAGAACACACATCTGCCCATTTCCTACTAGCGTAGACTATAAGAACGGACTCTGGGTTGGTTTTTTTGCTAAAGTGTTTAGTGTACTGTACATATTTTGTAAATACTTGTCAACTTAATCAGTGCCCTAAGGGACAGTAAGAGACACTGAATCCTGTCTTCGGAATTCAGAGAACTCGGCACGCTTGAATACACGTAGCCTACTAGTAGCACCTCATCTAGATTTTAACCTTGGACTGCTTGTCTCAGAGGAGCAAAACTTTGGGACTAAGATATGCCAGCCCTGATCATGTGGTATCACTCACTGGATTCGTGTTAGAGAATTTTGCAGATAGGGTTTTTCTTAGATTTAGCCTCGCCCAGTGTATAATGGAAACAGAAATGCTATTTACGAGGGCTATTGTGAGATGCTGAAAGAAAGAGCAGGGCTTGGGACATAGGACTTAAGGACACCAGCCGTTGTCTCTGGGACTACTTCCGTATCAGAAACTGGCAGCCCAGGCTGCCGGTGAGCAGGCTGGTTTGGTTTCTGCTGTGAATTGATTCAGGAAGCCAGGATGGGGACAGGTCTTGCCTTCTGCTTGAATACAGACTTGTCTCTGTCGGGCAGACCGTTCTGCAGTTTCTCAGCTCAGAAATCACTGTGAGCAGAGCCATTGTGAACCTGCTCACAAAAAATCAAACAGTTTGGGAGTGAGGTAATAAAGCCCAAAGGGAATCGTAGTTTTGACTGCATTGGGGTGGGGGGGGAGGTCTGGTCCCGGATGCCTCCTGAGGGAGTGAGAGGAGGGCTTGAGAGTTGCAGATGAGCAAGAGGGGCTGTCCAAGAAAAGTCCTTCCTGGGTCTCACTGATGACCCGATGGAACAGGGTTTCCTGGGCCTGGAGAGTGGTCATATGGGAGGAGGCAAAAGCAAACAGCAGAGGACACAAGCTGCCAGGAACTAACTGCCCTTGCTGTGAGTCCCGCACACACCCACAGGATGTTAGACCACAGCTGGGCCCTGGGGAAGGAGTAAGGACTTTCAGGGAGGTGGCCAGGAAAAGCTTGTCACAAGTTCAAAGGGCAGGGGCAGGGACAGGGGCTGAGCTCAGCATTTCCGGTTGTTACTGTAGGGGTAGGGAGCCACCCAGTTGTGGATATCTGTGCATACCAGTCAGGAGCACACAGGACTAGCTGACAACACAGAGAACCATAGAGGATCTACATTCCAGCTGTGCAGCTTGCAACTTAACCCAAGCTGTGGTCTGTCTACAAGGTGAGGGCAGTTAATAGCACCAGTCTCACAGAGAGTTTGTGTGTGTGCTCATGCATATGCAAATGTGAGTGTGCACAGAGGACAAAGGCTGATGCTGAGCGTCTTCCTCAATCACTCTCCATATTCTTAAAACAAGATTTCTTAACCTGACACTCACCAATTCTGCCAAATTGATTGGCCAGCAAGTTCTAGGGATCCCATGTGTCTGCCCTCCCTGATTCTTGGATTAAAGGCATGTGCCACCACATCTGGATGTGTGTGCATGTGCGTGTGCGTGTGCGTATGTGTGCGCGCGCACGCACGTTGGACATTGAATTCAGTTCCCCCTGACCCACAGAATAGTTTTGAAGGTTTAGTGCAATAATCCATGAAATATACTGGTGTGTGGTGGGCCCTTGATAAACAGTAGAAATCATGTTTAAGAGCAGTTTTAGAAACATGCACACGTGGTTATGAGCACAGGAATGCAGGTGCTCTTGCAGGTCAGAGGTATCAGATCCTCCTGGGACTGGAGTTGTATCATAGGTGGTTGTGAGTTGTCTGAGGTAGATGCTGGCAACCAAACGAATCCTTGCAAGAGCAGTATGCATGTATTTATTGCATAATCCTTCCAGCTGTCACGGTCACTTTTGCCACAACTTCTTGCCAGTTCGGAGAATAGCAACATGAGACCCAGGAAGGCTTAGACTCCCACACCTAAAGGCAAAGGCATTGACATTTCAATCCAGCTTTCTATGGCTCTAAAATCTGGGCTCCTTTTTGGGAGGTGAAGGCAGATCCAGTGATTGCCCGGAGAGAAACGGAGTCTTTTTGAGTCTTATGTTCATGGACGTCACTGACGGGCACAGCTCTTCTAGAGTAAGGGTGGAACGTCCCATTCTTTTTTTCTTGAGCACAGGAGTCATGAGAGCCCTGAGAGCTTCCAGAATAACAAGGAGAAAGGCCCTGCAGCAGGTAGACAGAATCCCAGGGTTGGGGGCTGTGCTGGGAGGACCCAGGTCCCCCATCGAGTCTTCTTTGGCAGCTTCGGCTGCAGATCTCTGCATTGTAACTGCGGGACTTTGTGGGGTTCCCTCACTCATTTGGTCTGGGCCCTTCCTCCCCACTTCTGAACGCAGTCATTCCCAACTAACAAAAGCAACTATGGCTACTCTGACACACCCACGTGTCCTGCGATGCTGGCCAGGCTGTGCCTGGCCAGTGTGCCAAGCTCAGCTCAGTCTCTTCTCATGTGCCAGGACATCCTGGCTTGCTGCCTGCCCACCCCTCATGAAAACCTAAATGGCTCTCATTTTTGAGACATTGGAATTGAACAGCCCTGGGAGAAGGGGTTAGGGGTGTGGGAAAGTAGAATCTTCCTGAACCCACTGTGATTTCTCTCCAGCTCTGGATGGCCTACTTCCGGCCATCCTTATGGTGGTGAAGGATGAGTGGCTTTGAAGTGTGAGGATGTTACCTGGGAAGCTTGGGGTGGAGTAGGGAGGGTACATGTCTGTTTCCCTGGGGGAGATGCTTGAGCGCTTATGAAGGTTCTGGACTCAGGCAGATCAAGCTTGAATCTTGATTCTGTCGCCTATACGGTATATGACCTTGGGGAATCAACTTCACTTTCTTGAGCCTCATCTGTAAAACAGGACTAAACTCTCATGAAGTTGTTGAAGGATTAAAAAAAAAAAAAAAGGTGGGGCTGGAGAGATGGCTCAATGGTTAAGAGCTGTGGTTGCTCTTCCAAAGACCGGGGTTCAATTCCCAGCACCCACATGGAGGCTCACAGCTGTCTATAACTCCAGGATCTAAATCCTTCACAAAGACATACATGCAGGCAAAACACTAACACACATAAAGTAAAATAATGTTAAAAAAGGTAATGAATGAGAAGTTGTGGAGCAAAGCTGAGGCACAGCAAGTGTTAGGGAAATGATATCCTAGGACGCTGTCCCTGAGGCAGCTGCTGAGGTGGGGGGTGTCTGGATCTAGTGTTGTGGTAGCTGGCAGCCCATCCTTGGGCTTCATACAGGAAGTTCAGAGTTCCAGTTTCATGCTACAGCTCTCCAGAAAGCTAAGTATCACGGCTGGCCTGAGAAGTGGCATGGGGACCCTGTAGCCTGAGGTGTCTCTGCCTTTAACGTTTGTCTCCCTCAATGCCAGCGAGCCCGCTTCCCAGAAGCAGGGTAAAGACGGCCAAGGCCTTGGGGCGGGATGGGATGATGATGGAGGTTCCCTCTGGAATACTAGGAGGACACTAAAGGGGCCGTCTCTGTCGTTTAAATCTGTCCAGCTGGCCCTCTGACCACGCCTTTAGGGCGGGGTGTGTCGCTCCCCTGTCCCGACCTGTGTTGTTCTCCCCCTCCTGCGGAGGACAGCAGCGGGACCGGTCCTGGGTCAGATGATGCACAGACCTGGGCTTCGACACACCGGTATCTTTCCAGAAATAGAGGCCAGAGCAGGGCCTCCCAGGGCTGTGGTGACTCCGGAAGTCCCGAAGTCCGTTCGTTTCTGACAGGATCTTTATATTCCTTCCCAACCTGGGGCTTTTGGCTCAATGTCTGCCCATCCCTTCCAGTTGTACTCAGTTCCCCCGGACCTGAAGACGGGAAACCCCCATGGGCCTCCAGCTATTGGAGGATTTCCGAAGTCCCCACTTGGGTCAGCTGGGTTGCCCCTAACGAACTGGCGGGGCGGCAGGCGCCAAGTCCTTAGGCTCGCCCTCTGGAGCTGCCGATCTGAGCTGCGATTAGGCTGGAATGTTCCCGGGCTGGTTCTGTTTCGCAGCGAGGTCCGGGAGACCGTGGGAGGTTCTGGCTGTCCCTGTTTCCTCGGGCTTGGAAACCCACAGGCCCTGCCCCTAGGCCTTGACTTCTTACCTACTCATCTCTCTTCTCGACTCTGCTTTTGCCCCTGACCCTATTACAGCAGCCTCAAAAGGCTCACGCTTAAAGGGGCCCTTCTGCGGGGGAAACCTGCACCTATCAATCCGTCTTGCTGATTACTCTTTCCCTTCGAATCCCTCAAAGCAGCCCGGCTGATTTCTCTCCCTCTCCTCCCCTCCTTCAAATGGTCTGACTATCCCCGGCATCTGTCCTAAGTGCCTGGGACTTTTACTTCAAGTGGCTGTCATTATGCTGTTTCCAGCATACTTGCCTTTTCAAGTATCGTTTCATCTTACAACTGCTATTGGCCAAGGACAGGGCAAGTCCTAGAACGTAAGACCTCCGAGTGGTGGGTGCAGAGAATAGTGGTCAAATCTGGAACCTTTAAGAGCACACAGCTGAGCTGTGGGTGTTGGGTGGGGGAGCAGGCACAGGGGAGATTCCTTTCCCACAGTTAACATTGCCCCAGGCAAGGTTTCTTTTTCCCTCCCTTTTCCCCATCCCTTTGTCACAAGCTGTAGGGTGGTCTCTCCCACAGGACACTCTTCCCTTTCCTTGTTCTCACAGGAGGAGGCCTTTGGAGAAGGGAGAGTAGCTGGGGAGTACTCCAGTTGTAGCAGTTCTGAAACACCCATCCCCATGCCCAACCCCCCTCTTTGGGCCTCTCTTTGCTGTGTTGTGGGGTTGCCCTACAACATGTGGCTGTGGTATGTAGGGGTCAGTTCCTGGGGCTGGGGAGTCACCACATGGCTGTGCTGAGCTCCAGGTTTAGAGGGTCCTCTAGGTTTATAGGTCTTCAGTTGCTTACCTGCTAGGTGCCAGGGCTGTTGGAAGGTCACTAATTAGGCCCAGGGTAGGAGTGGAGGCAGGGAGCCCAGGTAGGTGGGGAAGTCAGCCACCAGACGCAGGGAATCTGAGATGAGCTGTCACTGCTCTGCCCACTTCTAAGTCACCATATTCAGAACCAGGGAGACCAATCCCGTGGGGGTAGAAGGAATAGTGGAGGAATAGAAATCATGAACCCCAGAAGCGAACAAGCTGAGTGATCTTGAACAATACCCCATCCCCCTTTGGAGATGGAGTTTCCCTACACGGCCCTGGCTTTCCTTTAACTTACTTTGTAGACCAGCCTGGCCTCGAACTCAAGGATCAGCCTGCCTCTGCCTCCTGAGTGCTGGGATTAAAGGCATGTAGCACCACGCTAAGCCTTATTTCCTAAGCTATGAAAGGTGAGTAACAACAGTACATGTCTCTTAGAGACTTGCAGGGGCTAAATAAATAGGGTTAAATAACTAATTAATTTAAAAGGATTAAATAATAAGATTCATGCATTTAGCTCTAAGTATACACGTTAAGGTTTGTTTGGTTGGTTGGTTTTGTTGTCTTCCTAGCATCTACTCAGGATTCTCCAGTGCTGCCCAGCCTGACAGTGGGTTTGTTTAACACCTACATTACCAGACAGAGAAGCTCAATGTACTAAGATAAGGGACCAACAGGGCCCCTGGGGTCCAAGGCAGGCTTCCAGACGCTGAGGAGCCCGGGCGGGCGGATGGCTCAGGACGGACGCCTGGGCTGGAACGAGAAAAAGAAGCAAACTAAGTTTAAAGGCTGCCTCATCAAACACAGGCTGCTGCAGCAGGCCGTCGTACTGGCAAGGGTACTGGTGTGTCTGCAGAGGGACTTGGCATTCCCAGGCAGACCACCCTGGAGCTGTCTCCTAGAGAGGGTAGAGTATACACAAAGCCTTAAAGTACTTGGTGATTCTGGCCACATTGTTGCTCTTTAAGGCCTAAGTCAAGTTCCCAGTACTATACAGAACACCTTCCCATCCTCCAGCCATGGATGGTGTTCCCATCGTGATGAGGAGCTCTCAGTTTTCTGAGGACTCTTGCCGGCGGCGGGCTCAGGGGAGCAGAGACCAGCTGTGGAGGGCTGGGCTACCCGAGGGCTGCTTCTTTCGTCTCTGTTCTGTCCTTAACACACCAGTCGCTGGTTGTCTGGGTCGTGTGGTCTTTACCTGGAAGCACCCACATCCAAGCTAGACTGTGGAGCAGAAGAGAAACACAATCCAGGCAGACCCTAGCATCTAGGATATCTGTGTTGTTGAAAGGGTCCCAGGCCTGGAGCTCTGCTGCCTAAGTCCTGCACTTTACTGAGGGATAGGGGTCTATCCTAGCTAGACCTTGGAACTGAGACAGCCAGGGGGGCAGCCAGGGCTATGGAGACTACCTGGGAAGGGCAGTGAGAAAATAGTGCACAAAAAAATCTATTGCTCCTGTCTTAGAAGTTTTTATTACAAGTTCCAAACCCTAACTCCTCCTGATGGAGGACAAGACGGAGGTACACCACCACTAAGCTGGCCAGGAACCTTGAGTGATATTAAGGACACTGCAGCCTCCTGTGGAGAGACAGCAGGTCAGGTTCTGTCAGGGATGTTCCCTTCCTCCAAACTGCCCTCTCCTCTCACTGCCCCCCACCCCAATGTGCTCTAAACACTCTAGAATTCTTTTTCGTTGTTTGTAATTTTCTGCTCATGTCTGCATCTGCCACAGACCTGGTGCTCTTAGGACTACAAGGCTATACTTGCCTTAGGACTGTCTCAAAGCTGCTTGGGAGGCCAGTGTCCTGTGGACATCCTGGAGTGCAGAGGAGTACCCTTATTCAGACCCTCTCCCTCCCTGAAGCATTCGAGTGGCCACATGATCAGCTATGAATCCGAATACAGGCTGACTCAGGTTTGACCTGGCTTTCCCAGGATGGAAAGCTATTCTGAATATTTGGACATAAAATGGATGCTTATGTGGGACTTGAGAGTTAATTTATCCTTTACCTTGAGAAACCCCCAGGTCTTAACAAAACCATCTAACTGAACCCAAAACGCAAGGGGACAGATCAGCACACAATCAGGGATGTGCTACTTCAAGGCTTCCCTTTAAAATGATATCTCAACTTGACTTCATTTTTGGAAAGAAGGATGTCTTCATCAATAGAAATACCTAGACAGGAAGGAGGTTAGTGTGGACACAAGAGAGCTCCTCTCGCTTCCCAACCCCTACTCTGGCAGTTTTCACATCGGTTAATTTGTAATTCCAGAGTATTTCTCCATGGGAAGAACCACTTACCAGTCTGTCTAATGCGGGCCTGGAACTGTTGTGAGCTGCTGGGGTGTTAGGCAGCAGCCTCGAGGCGACTCAGACAGCAGCCTTGGAATGTAACTATAAACTCACCCCCTCCACCCTCTAGCCACCCCCCTACCACCACCACCACCTCCTTGTTCTTTTCCTTTACAACCTAAAACTGATCATTTCCAACTTGGGAGGCTATGCCGCAGGAGGCCGCGCGCGCTCGGGGAGGCTGCAGGCGGAGGCCCGCGCTAACAGGTGCGCGCCGCGCCCCGGAGCCGCATACTCCAGCAGCGGGCGCGGGGTCGTGTCCCTCGCACCCGGAAGACACTGGCCCGCTCGGCCTCTTTCGAGGGGTGAGAAGAGAGCCGGGAGGCAAGCTGCGTCTTTCTTCGCCCCTCCTGACATTCCAGCATCCTCAGCTCGCGGCGCCCTGGATGCGGCCTACTCGGCCGCCAGCTTAGAGGTGTGGGCGACCGCGAGGCTGGGCCCAGGCAGCCAAGGGGGACGGATGGACGGGAGGTAGCGCCAAAAGCCCGCTCAGCCCCCACGCACACTGTGCCCCGACACCCGGGCGACGTGGCCGCATCCTATCCCCCGGCCTGAGAGCCCAGGCTGTGAGGCGCACACGAGAGTCAGGTTGGAGGTCTCTAAAGGAAGCGTCTTACCCCACCGGACCTCTCCGAAGCGGTGCGACCACACCAGGAGCCCGGGAGCCCGGGAGCCAGGAAGCCGCCGGGCACCGTATTCGCCCCCTGGCGGCGCCCGGACACGCAGGGCGCGGCCGCCTTCGCAGCGGAATGAGCTGTCCACAGCAGCACTGGGCGCCGCCCGCCCGAGGTCACGCCAGTATCTAGCGCCGGGCTGGGAACCTGGGAGGCAAGCGGCCTTGAGGAGGAATAGGGGCAAATGACAACCATCATGAGACCTGAGGTTGTCTCTGAGTCTGTATGCTCCAAATCCTGTGTGAGCCTCTCCACTGGTGTGATGGAGGACACCTAGGATTCTAGGGTTCTTATCTTCCAGTGGTTTCCCACTCTCACCTAATCTCCTGGGAAATCAAAGCCCTCCCCCATCCCCTCTTGTGGTGACCTGACAAGGTGACCTGACAATGACATCCTTGCCTCCAGCCAACTTGGGCCTGCCACACCCAGGAGAAGTGAGTGTCACTCGGAGGAAGTGAGTGTCAGGTTTCCTCAGGAGAGGCAGCACAGCATTCAGAAAGGTCCTTGAGTGCCCCTAGGGAGAATGACACAGCCCTGGCTTTATGGGAGTTAAAGCTTTCAACTTATGGGTGCTTCCAGTCTCCTAAGGTCACACTGGGAGGCAATAGACACACACAGCAGAAGGCCTTGTGGCAGGTGCCTGAGGGATGAATGCTGAGGGCGACAAAGAGCACCAACCGAGCAATGGAAATGCCCCAACTGGACAGGATGTGTGAAGGACAAACTGGGAATACTCCTGGTCTGCCTGAAGTGAAATGGAGGGTTGGTTGGGAAAGGAGAGTGGCCAAACTCAGAAGCCCAATGAGGGTATGGTTCAGAGTTGAGAAATTCGAGGAGGAAGCCTCTCTGGGGGAGGCAGGCAAGCACTCTGGGAAGGCTGCCGCCACTTAACAGTCCTGAATGGCATACTGGGAAGTACAGGTCCTGGGCTTCTTTTAGAACTGGCGAGATTCAGGAATATCTGTCTGGAAGGAAGAAACACTTGGGGTGAGGCAGGAAAGCAGCTCCCCATTAGGCAAAAATGCTGCAAGCCATGAAGCAGCCATTCCAGTACAGGGCGGCAAGGAAAGAAGACCCTGAAGCTTCCTGGGGAGGAAGCCAAAAGCCTGACTGAGGGACCAGCAGGGGGCGCTGGCGTTTCTGACCCTTCGACCCAGCAGGGCTGACCATAGCTGACAATCTGGCTATGTCAGTTTCAGCCCCATTACTCATTCTATTTCCCCATCAGTCCTTCAGGTGGCTCAGCAGTTCCCATCCCACACAGTCTCTGATTCTGTACAGAGACAACAAACCTGGAATGGCACCTGCGGGCTTTCCTGTGTCCTCCTGTCCAAACCTGGGTGGAGTAGGTCTCAGGCTACTCATGCTCCGTTCTTTGACTTATAAAAGCCATTTCTTCTGGAAGCTGGAGACAGACTTATCTCAGCAGCATGTCAACTTACTTGATTATGGCTTCCAGAAGGGCTTGTCCATGCCTGGGGGTGGTGCTGCCTCATGGTAACCCCTACAGTCTGACCCTTATGGCAGGCCAGGTAGGCCAAGCCCAGGAGTACATCTGAAAATGCCAGACACATCTGGCTACACTGTCACTTTCTTGGGGGAGGGAGGAGGAGGCTCCTGAACTAACGCCCATAAAGGCAGCTCAGAGCACTGAACTCCTATGCCACCCAACGCTGAAAGTCAGGACAACTGTGAGATGCTTGACAGGTATGGCAGTCCAGGAGGACACTGAGGGTAGAGGGCAAGCACCATGGCAAGATCTTGTCACAGCAATGGCTCTAGGAAAAGAGGCAGGCAACAAGGCTTCAGGGTAAGAGTGCGACTCTCACGGGCACAGAAGAGAGCACAAGGAGAGGAGGGCCCCGGCCTAATGGGACCACACAGTCTAGTGCTCTTTTGCCCAGGCCAGGTCTTCTTCCTTCTGCAACCAAGCCACAGCTAAAGGTGACTCCATTAACTCATGATGCTTGAATTTCTCCAGCACCAGTCATTCCATCCTGTCCTTTTTCCTGGGAAGAACTAGGTGACAAATGGAAAGATTCTTGCCTCATTTATTCATGTGTGATGCTTAGAGAGCACAGCTAAGGGCATGTGTTCCCTGTAGCTTCTGTCCCCATTATACCTCTGTCCCCTTGAATCGGTCCCAGAGAGGGACATGATCTTCCAGTCACCTTCTCTGCCACTCCCTCTGTCCCAGGGCTGTGGTTAGCACGATCACTGAGTTAGGGATGTTAGGGTCATGACCTTACTCGTTCCTCACACTGGCTCAGAGACCTGTCAAGCACTCCTCCTTGGCTGGCCCTTGTTTCCTGCTCATGCCAGGTTCGAGGGGTTGAAGTCTGCTCCCTAAGCTGATACCGATAACACAGCAGCCTTGGTGTCATGCTCTGTGGGGTGACTCCGTAAATATTAATTGACTCTGAGAACAAGCTGCACTTTGACTTTACCTCTGACTAATTAAATAAACCTACCATGTAAAACAGCAGAGGGGACAGAGGTTTAGGCTATGCTAAAAAGAAACTGGGCTGAGGGTCAGTTATACCCTTGGCTTCCAAGCAGAAAATCTTGCTTTGTTTGGTCTGGACTTCGAGGCTTGTTTTTTTTTTCCTGTTTTTATTTATTTATTTATTTATTTATTTATTTATTTATTTATTTATTTATTTTTAAAGTCAGGGCTAGAGTAGTGTCAGTGAGAAATGATGTCACTCCTCTGAAACAGCCTGAAGAACTAGGAGTTCAGACGCCTCTTAGGTACCACATGCTTGTAACAATGTATCTAAACCTACGGCCTACGGCCCTCTCCTGTCCTCATAATCCCCATGCTAAGCATCTCTCATCAATACTTCTGGGTTAGCTAGGGGAGCCTGGGAAGGCCAGCAAGATGTGACATGAACGCCCCTTCCAGCCATGCCTGGGTATTTTAAACTGCCGAGGCTGTGGGAACATCCTTTCTTCGGTGATGAAAAAAAATGCGCCATGGCGATGTTTCATCCGGTCCTCTGAAAGTCAGGCAAACAACTGGGATGCCAAGAGCAAGCTACTTCATCTTGCCAGACCTGGTCTCTCCTTTATTTAATGGGGAATAGAAATATTGGCCTCACTAGACAGTGGTGGCACATGCTTTTAGTACCAACATTCAGGAGTCAGAAGCAGGAGGATCTCTGTGAGTTCAAGGCCAGCCTGGCCTACAGAGTAATACTATAGAGTATATAGTATCCAGTACTATATAGAGACCTTGTCTACAAAACAAACAACAAAAACACAAACAAACAAAACAAACAGGGGGGTTGTTGAGAGATTCACAAAGATTAATGTTGTTTAGGCCTTGCACAAAGGGCCAAGTTCTGCTATTTGATATGAAAAAGATGGTAACAACTGTATGACAGGTTACCTTTGACATGTTTTATGTGTATTGGAGTTTTGTTTACATATATGTCTATGTAGCATGTGTCTGATATCCAAGGAAGCCAGAAAAGGATGTCATATACCCTAAAACTGGAGTTGCATGTGGTTTTGCCATCATATCTATGTTGAGAATAGAACCTGGGTCCTCTGGAAGAGCAGCCAGAGCTCTTAACCACTGCACCAGCTCTCCAGCACCCTCATCTCCAGTTGTAAAGACAGGGTTTGACTACTAAGTCCTCGAAATCTTGATCCACTTGCCTCAGCCTGTCTAGTGCCAGGGTTACATGTAAATGCCATTACACTCAGCTTCCGGGCTTTGTTTCTTAAGACAGCTCTTACCCCCTTATGTGAAAATAGATGGTAAGTATAATCTCAAAATGATGCCTGTAAAGGCCAAATGTGAAATGAGGTAAGGCAGGGGCTAGGAAAGGGCAGTTAGTATGTAAGCTACTGAGAAAGGTGAAGCAGAATGCTAGGCCTTTTCCTTCCCATCCACATCTCTCATAGCATCCATCCGGGTCCTGACTCTTACAGATCTCCTGCTCCCTGCTCCCTGCTCCCTGCTCCCGTGGGTGTTGTTCAGAGGCCACTTCTGAGGGCCTGCGGCTCATGGCAGGCCATTCCTTACTCTGTCTTCTTTCAAGGAAATATTACACCTGTCACCACAGTGGGCTAGCAGGGGGCTGTGCATAGTCCCCCAGAGCTTCCAGGCAGGCCCAAGATAGACGTTTTACATTTAACACTTTGGAAGGATTAAATGTGGTTCTCAAAAAGCTCAGACTTGCAAGCTTTGGAGAAGGCCCAGGTTTGGCTCCCTTTAACTCCCAAATTCTTGTGGGATGTTGCAATTACTTGTGACAATCCCTTTCCCTGCTGGGGACTTTGATTTCAGATTTAGACATGTAAAACTGGGTGGCTGGCCGGGCCTTGAGCAACTTGGGAGCTGGATGAGGATAGGCTAGGGAGGGATCTTTGCAGCATGTGCCTTTGGAAGATGGGATCTCAAAGAATGAGAGGCTGAAGTGTTGTTTGTGTTAGCAAAACTTTTCAGGTCCCATGGAAGATTCTTGTCTCTGCATTGGATCATTCTGGTGGGGGAATGGTTCCTTCAGCCTTAAAAATATTTGTTTGGTTACTTACTTAGAAAGGATGTTGCTATGTTGTCCACACTGGTTTCAAACCTGAGCTCCCATCTCAGCCTCTGAAGTCATTACCAGTGCCACCATGCCTTGTTTTCATTCTCTGGCTTTTAAAACATTAATGCCTAAGGAAACATTTCTGGTGACAGTGCTGTTAGGGAAGTTTTCTAGTTGCTGTTATGTATTCCACCGTGCTCACTTTTAAACTGTATTCCCTGGACAAGCAGTGGATGAAGATGCCTCAGGACCATGTGTGAAGGTATAGTGGAAACCTGGGCTGATTTGGTCCCAGAGGAGCTGGTATAGGGAGACCAAGGACATGCAGACACAGAGAAGAGCATGGCGAAAGGTGTCTATGTGTTGGGACTCTGTGACTTTGGCAAAGAGCCTGTGCCTTCGCTCTGACATTGTGCCTATTATTATTATTATTATTATTATTATTATTATTATTATTATTAAATATTTTGGTTTTTCAGGACAGAGATCGGCCTGCCTCTGCCTCCCAAGTGCTGGGATTAAAGGCATGCACCGTCATTGGTTGCATTGGACTTCACTGTACCTGTTCCTCAAGTCCACTCCTATCTTCTAGAACACAAGGTGCCATCTCATTCACAGAGCTCAGGAATGGCATAGGACAATGTGAAGGGGAGGGTCAGAAGGAAGAGCTGTGTTTCAAGTCCTTTAGGTTCCTAGGGATGCTTAGACTGGAGACGCCATGCTGCCCTACTCCAGCTTAGAAATGCTGGACTTCACACGTGACAAAAAGGGAGAGGCTGAGAATGACATGCTGAAGTGTGAGAGAGAAGAACAGGGCCAGTCTCTCTGCAGTTCTTTGGGCTTCAAAAGATTAAAAACTCAGAGTTCCTGAGCAAAAGTAAATGTTCAGCCACCTGAGAGGAATGAGGGAGTGAACCCACTGGAGTCTTTAGATGAAGCACTACACGGGTTGGTGGCTCAGGGCTCCAGTCCAGGGACAATGAGGGGCTGTAGGAGGTGGCTTGAGAGACAAGGTCTCCCTTGAAGGTCTCTGCGAACATGGCTCAGACAGTTTGTTTCTGGGTGAGAGGTCTTACTATTGTAAATGTACCAACTCTCCCCTGGAAATACGTACAATCAGTAAAATTCCAACCAGAACCCCAAGAGGATTTGTTCAATAAAACTTGATCAACTATTTGGAAAGTAAGCCTGGAGGCAGGGGCTCTTCTGTTAACTGACACTCTTGTGATTAGCTATGCACTGAGGCAAAGAAAACTTGTTTTCTAAAAAAAAATAAACACTCTGTTGGTAACGAGAAGACAATCTGAACAAACAAAAACAAGAAAGTGCCTGGAATGGAAAAAAGGCCATTAAGCCTACTAAGTATACCTGGGAGAAAAAAGAGAAATACAGTACCATCAAGTCACACCCCAACCCCATAGTAATTAAAATGCTATAGTTCAGGACCAGGAAGAGGAAAAAGTATAATGCAACAAAGAATCAAGAATTATCCGCAGGTATCTGTGGGAGTTCCAGTATGAAAGTAGTATTTGAAGGCCTTGGGAGAGGATGCCCATGGAGCCACAAGCACTGGTCAACAGCAAACCTCTGAGAAGAGTTATACACGTTAATTCCAGATGAATTAAGGATCTAAGAGGAAATCCAATTCTGAAAGAAGCACAAAAAATCTGAAAATTGTTAGGAAGCCTTTAGGAACCACAGAACTCAAAGCTGTGGCAGAAAGACAGATACATTTAATCAAATGTATATCAAAAGGCAAAACCTTTTGTAAATAACATGAAAACTAAAATGGTTTGGCCAAGACTGAGGGGTGGACCATCCTGACAGGGAACAGCCTGTGAGAAGAGACGGCCTCAAAGATCTAAGACAGATCTTCTCCTTCCCTGAAGGAGAAGTTGACTCTCTGCTGAAAGGCTATGTCTCTCCTTGTCCACCATCCCCAGTGTCCTACCATCAACAGCTAACTCAGGCTAGTGTTGCTGGGAGCTGTTCAATATACACCGACTAAGGAGAGCAGGGTGCAAAGAGGATAAGGAAAGATGGTGGGAAGAACAGGGACAACCGTACCTCAGCTTTAGGCAGAAAGTTGGAGGAAGGGCTGCCTTTGCAGTCATCACAGGCTCTAGTCCACAGATCATCGTTCAGACTTTATTGAACACAACAGGATTTCCCAAGTCCTCATTTTCACTGGGTAGTGGTGACACATGTCTTTAATCTCAGCACTCGAGAGGCAGAAGCAGGTGAATCTCTAAGTTTGAGGCCAGCCTGGTCTACAGAGTGAGTTCCAGGACAGCTAAAACTACATACCAAAACCCTGTCTCCAAAAAACAAACAAAACAAAACAAGTCTTTATTTCCCTTGCAAAGAAGGATGTTTTGGGAAAGCATACAAAGAAAATGTCACCCTGTATGGGCTTTTTCTCCAAGACACCCTCAGATTTGCTTAGTTCTAGGATCTTGGCCCCTGCCTCTTCTGCCACCCTGTTGGGTAATCTGAGGTTCTTGGCTAAGCCAGGTACTGTGTAGAGTCTGACCACTGAGTCTATGAGGCCTAAGTCACTTGATATCAAGTCTAGAGAACATAAGTGCAGAATTCACTTGATATCAAGTCTAGAGAACACTCAGACAAGACCCTCAAAGGAAAACTAATACCCTGTGGAGCTTCCAGCAGTCAAGGCACTTACGAATTTTGCGGAGATCAGGTCTGCTCCTGGATTCAGGAACCTCTGTGCTAGGCTCTTCCCAGCTCTCATTCCTCAGTTGTAAGCTGATGATAAGTTTACCTGATTCAGCTAGGATGCCAGCCACATTCAACTCTTAGGGATCTCATGGTATTCAGTGCCCACAGGTAACATGGGTTAGACACATGTACCTGGGGTTTGAGAGAAAGGAAGATGTTCTCATCAAGGGAGTAGATGCGTTTTCGTGAAGAGATGCTGAACGTGACCTGAGTTACAAGGAATTAAATGCACTGAGAGGAACAGAGAGGTATCAGGACCAGCCAGAACTGGATAGCCTCTATCAAGAAACACCAGGTAATCCTTCAGGCTCCAGTTTAGATTTTAGAGATATGTCATAGGATTTGTTTGTTTGTTTTCAAGACAGAATTTGTCTGTGTAGCCCTGGTTGTCCTGGAACTCACCCTGTAGACCAGGCTGGCCTACTCAGTGATCTGCCTGCCTCTGCCTCCTGAATGCTAATTTTTAAAGGTCTGTGCCATCACAACCCCGCTATATTGTAAGATTTCAAGAGAAATATAAGGAGTGAATAATACATGCAGTTGGGATAAAACCCAGACATCTGACTCCTCATGAAAGGATAGCCCAGAGATAAGGTGAAGAGAAGCCCTGGCCCCTGGGAAACTTAAAACAATACAAAACCCCCAAAACAACAACATCAAAAACAGACTCAAGAGCTTAGATTCATTGTACCCAGAAGGAAAAGAAACAACTCCTTCCTATTGCTTATATATCACCTCTGTGGGCCAACCATGAGCCAGGCATTTACCTGAGAGTAGCATGAAGAAGAGACTGTCCCACCAGCACCAGTCCTACAACCAAAGTCAGCTGACTCTGCCTTCTACCTCTGAGATGACATCACAGAAGTCCTCTCAGGCAAGAGTGGGCATGGCTGAGTGCTTTCTATCACTGTTCCCACATTTTGGGGGAAATGGCCATACTGAGCTTAAGAATCTCCAATTTGGGTTGGGGATTTGGCTCAGTGGTAGAGCGCTTGCCTAGCAAGTGCAAGGCCCTGGGTTCGATCCCCAGCTCCGAAAAAAAGAATAGAAAAAAAAAAGAATCTCCAATTTCCCATGCACACATGAGGGGCTCCAACCAGGAAAGGTCTACGAAGGAGAGTGGCTCTCCTCCCTTGCTGCTCTTTGTCTAGGAGTCCTAACCATTAGGCATACTGTCTAATACACGCCTTTTAGTCACCTGTGGCCAGTGTAGGACCAGTGATTCTGAAACTGCTTGAGATGTGGCTTCTTTTGAGGGTTTTTGTTTTGTTTCATTTTGTTTTAATGAAAATCAAGGACCATTCTATCAGAAAAATGTACATTGTCCTTGCAGGTATAGTGTAAAATTTCTAGAACATTTCGGGACTAGAATGTTCTTAGCCATGGTAAAAACCAATTCCTCTGACTCTAGAGCCACTTCTGGGGTTGATTAGTTGCCATCCTAGATGTCCAAAGACAAATTAACGTTGACCTCTAGTCATCCCACCTTGGCAGATGGCAGAGCTACTGCCTGAATCCAGAACGAAGCAGAGTCCCTAGACCAAGGCCACGTACTGCGTATGCACTTTCCTCTACTCCAGCCAGGAAGTTCCCAACCACCTGACACAGACACAAGGTGGAAAGCTCCAAATAAATGTGACCCAGTATATAGCTGTATTGATATCAGGGTCCTCTTTGCACAGCCAAAGGAGTAGAGAGGCCCAAAGCTGCAAATGCTGTAGACATGCTTACCGTTCTTCTATGTCATTCTGCCTGGAATATGGCTGCTGCTGCTGCTGCTGCTGAAGCCTTTAACTCAACAGAACAGCTGCCAACTCACTGTCACACACCCCCCCTCGAATGATTTATTTTTATTTGGTATATGTGTGTTTGTATATGCCATGTGTATAGAGTCCACAGACCAGACGAGGACACTAGATTCTGTGGGATTACAAGCACAGGAGGCCGTGAGCCACTAGATGATGTGGGTGCAGAAACCTGAATTCAGGTCCATTAGAGGAGAAGTAATCACACTTAACTACTGAGCTGGCTCTCCAGCCCCTGGTTTTCTTTTTTTTTTAAACCAACAATAAGAAAAATGAAGAAGACAATGACAACAGCAGCATGCATTAATGCCACTCTTCCAGCACCATACTATAAGCTCTGGATGTAAATTATTTCACCTGTAATCAAAGGCGGTAGGTACCCTTGACTACAGACCAGAACACTGTGACCAGGGACTCTTAGGTAGAGTTGTGTAAGGCCACAGAGCTAAGAAGGGGTGGAGCCTGGCTTTGCATGTGGGTCTGGCCCCATCCCCACTGCTCCTTCCCAAAAGATCAGGCTCATACCAAGGATTTGGAAATCTACTGGGATGATCTGGTCAGGTCATATCCCGTCTCTGTCCCTCTCCTCCAAGGAGAAACCTGGCTCTTAGGAAGTTATCCTTTTATTTTGGCGACCTAGCTGGTAAGTTTCAAATCTGTCCTATATGACTTTGCTTTTTAAAAAATTTATTTGTATTTTATGTGGATTGGTATTTTGCCTGCATGTATGCCTGTGTGAGGGTGTTGGATCCCCTAAAATTGAAGTTATAGACAGTTGTGAGCTGCCATGTGGGCGCTGGGAATTGAACTGGAACCTCTGGAAGAGCAGCCAGTGCTTTTAACCACTGAGCCACCTCTCTAGCCCCATGACTTTGCTTTTCGAGTCTAACTTAACATTATCAAGGACCCTATATTTATTCTAAATTCAGCTGAGCCTCATTTTAACCTCGTTTAAAATCAGGAGGAATTTTCTACATACTCCCACACTCCTTTTGAGTCAGGTTCTTAAATAGCAGAGGCTGGCTTTGAACTCAAGAATTGTACTTCAAATTTCTGATCCTCCTGATCTACCTAGGTGCTTGAATTACAGGCATGTGCCACCACAGCCTGTTAAATGAAGATAATTCTTTTATACTTCATTCCTGGAAAGTTGTTGGTAGGTTGGTTGGTGTCATTTCCACTTTAAATACTTGGGGAAGGAGAGGAGCTAGCATTTGGAAATAGGGCAAACTGTCTCTTAAATAGTTGGTCTCTTCCCTTTGCTCAGTTAGCAGATCTCACGGGAAGTTGGCACCCAACTCCCCAAGAGAAAGGCTGAGGAAGTATGTGCCAGCCATGACTGGGCAGTAGAGGTATCACAGGAACCACGCCCTCTCCATTACACCACCAGTAGATAAAAATGCATGAGCGAGGCGCTCCAAACAGTGGGAAGCACTAGGCAGAGCCTTGAGGAGGAGAATGAGGGGAGCTTTTCAGTTTGGGTTGTCAAGAAAGGCCTCTGAAGAGCCAGCACAGGAGCCAGGGCCTGACTGTGAAAGGGGACAGTCCAATGAGGGTGTGGGGGAGGTGCATTCCAGGAAGAAGAGCAAAGCAAGGCCCTGTGGTGGTTTGAATGTGCTTGGCCCAGGGAGTGACCCTATTAGAAGGTGTGGCCTTGTTGGGGCAAGTATGTCACTGTGGGGGTGGGCTTTAAGACCCTCCTACTAGCCATGTGGGAGCCAGTCTTCTCCTGTTTGACTTTGGAAAAAGATGTAGAACTCTCAGCTCCCCCAGTACCATGACTGCCTAGGTGCTGCCATGCTCCTGCCTTGATGATAGTGGACTGAACCTCTGAACCCGTAAGCCAGGCCCAATTATATACTGTCCTTCATAAGAGTCGCCTTGGTCATGGAGTCTCTTCACAGCAATGAAACCCTAGACAGGACCTTAGCTGGCACTGAGCTCCGAGTGCTTAAGAGACTGTATGCAACCAGTACAGCTAGAGAGAAAGAACAAGGGGCTAAAAGCAAAGAGAAAAGGCCAGAGTTAGAGCCAGGTCATAGCGGCCATGCAACTAGAGTAGAGTTAGAGTTTATCCTAAGTGGATGGAAGCAAGGATGGAGGTAGGAGACTGATCTACACACTGAGTACCAGGACAGCCAAGGCTACCGAGTGAGCCTGTCTCAAAAACCAAACAGCTCCCGTAGGCTGTAATGTGTGAGCATGGACTTCAGGAGGCAAGAATAGCCCGGCAAGCCCAATAGAGATAATATGGGGAGGGGTGGGCAGCTCAGTAGAGATGACTTAGGTAGGGAAACAGATGAACAGTTTGTCACAAACTAGGCACATGTCCATGTGAGCAGTAGTGCTACAAATAGTGAAGTGTGGATGACAGGCATACCAGACAGTCTCAGGCCAAATAGGATGCAGTTAGTAACAGGCCAGAGCAGTGTTTTCCTAGACCATTAGCAGGAGCATTATCTGAGAACCTGCTAGATATGAAAATCTTCAGGGTCCATCTCAGAATTGCTAAATTAGAAACCCAGGGTAGGCTCAGCAGAACGTGTGTGTGTGTGTGTGTGTGTGTGTGTGTGTGTGTGTGGGCGCGCGCGTACGCGTGCACGCGTGAAACATACATGTGATATAGGTGTAGCATGGGTGTCTGTGGTGCTAGGGATCAAAGCCCAGACCTCACTTGTGCTAAGTAAGTACTTTCCTACTGAGCTACAGTCATTGTAGCCCAGGAGACTGAGACAGTGTGAAGCTTGAGGGTCACTGGACTACAGTGACAATGGTGTGTTCAGCAAATGCAGCCAGTGGAGAAGGAGAGTAGATTCTAGAACAAGTTTTGGTTTTGATTTTAAAAATGTGTATATAGTAACGCTATTTACTGTGACAGAGAGCTAAGATGGGAAAAGAAATGGGCTAGTGAGGGAATGGAAGCTTCTGCTTCGTATGTGTGAAGTCAGCAAGTTCAAAAATAAGCCTTTCTGTTAGGCCTGGTGGTGCACACCTTTGGTCCTAGCACTTGGGAGGCAGAGGCAGGTGGATCTCTGAGGCCAGCTGGGTCTACACTTTGAGTCTAGAGCAACCAAGGCTACACAGTGATACCCTAATGATTGATGGTGGTGATGATAAATACATATAAAGCTTGGGCCATGTCTTAGAACTAGCCACAGCAAGAGATTTATAGGATAACCAAGACTGGAAGTCTCCTTTGGAGGCCTGTTATAGAGGAAAGAACTTCCCAGTGAGGCTGCTCTGAGTACCAGCATGAGTCATGGTACAAGGGCTTTAAAAAAAAAATCCTGGGGGATGGAGAGATTAAGAGTACTTGCTGGTCTTCCAAAGGACCCAGGTTTGAATTCCAGCACACAGTGGTTCACAACCAGCTGTAACTCCAGTTCTAAAGGATCTCTTGTCCTCTTCTGGTTTCAACAAACATCAGGCACACATGTGGTACACTGACATACATGCAGGCAAAACACTCATATACATAAAACAAAAGTAGAGAAGAAAGAAAAGGAAAGAAGGAAGGAAGCAGAGTGTGCCTGCCAGTCCAAGTCACTGAGCGCTCTGGTGAAAACATTGTGGAGGAATCAAACCAAGGACCCTTGGGAATTTCTTGGGAGTTTGCCATTGACAGAAGCTCTAGCTCTAAACCCCCCCCGCCCCCCCCACTGCTGAAGTGAGCTTAACAGATCCACTCTGGTACTGAGCTCCCAGCTCCAGAAGTAACTGGTTACTTTATCTGGTCCCAGAGGCCCGGACTGTTGGTCCATGTTTTTTTGTTTGTCTTTTTAGACAGCACCTACATTGCTCTCTGTGTAGCACAGGTTGGCCCTAGAGTTGTGAGCTGTCGTGTGGGTACTGGGGAACCTGGGTCTTCTGTAAGAAGCTGCAAGCATTCTTAACTACACAGCCACCTCTCTAGACCCAAGTAGGAAGGACTTCTTAACTTGGATCTTGGAGTAGGTTCTATGAAGAAACTGAGAAAGCATCCGTTTTTATATTTTTTTTTAAAAAAGATTTACTTATTTATTTATTATATATAAGTACACTGTAGCTGTCTTCAGACACACCAGAAGAGGGCATCAGATCCCATTACAGATGGTTGTGAGCCTCCATGTGATTGCTGGGAACTGAACTCAGGACCTTTGGAAGAGCAATCTGTGCTCTTAATCGCTGAGCCATCTCTCCAACTCTTTCATCATACTCTTAAACCGAAGGCTTTAAAACAAAGCTCACGCCTACACCTTAGCGTGCTTCACATCACCTGAAGGACTCTCATTTGGTAGGTTTCAGGTGGGGCTCAAGAATTTGTATTGCCAGCAGTTTCCGAGGGGACACTAATGCTCTAATTTAGGTTTACAATTTAAAAATCACTTATTTAAATGATACAAAACCCATAGGAGTCCTAAGTTTAAATTATGCTCTTCCTTTTTAGACAAGATTCTAACAGACACCACAGCCCTCTAAACTACCCCAAGTCCCAAGGAATTTGAGATTTTATTTTTGGAGGAAGCCTTTGGAGACAGACAGACAGACACAGACACACACACTGCACTGGACCTTCTCTTGGAGGTCAGGAAACATCTGGGAAATAGCATTTTAGAGGGTGCAGGAAAATGTCTTCCAGAATTTAAAAACTCAATCAAAACTCTTGAGTGGAAGATGATGAGGTTGGCTTTGGCTGATCCAAAACTGGGCTAACTGCTGATACACAGGGGTTCTGGGACTTTGGGCAGCCCAGAGCCTGTTTGGAGACTTACTGATACCGTTGTTGGGTTTCTATGAGTCCACATGGGTCCAGACAGGAGGTCTGCTCTACAGAACAGGTGCTTGCTGGGGGGGGGGGTGGCGTGGTGGTGGTTAGAATCTGGGGAAATGGAGAGGGAACACATTCAACATGACAGTTTCAGAGCCTAATTCACAGAATCTGTGGTTGAGGTCATTGTGGTGAGAGTGTTAAGAGGACGAATAGTACTTCAGGTTGTGCTCACTTTAAGCAACAGCAGTAGGATGAGGTCTGGAAAGGCCATTTGCTAGCTTCTTTTAGACCTGCTACAAGTTAAATCTCTCCCCCAAGGAAGGGAGGGAGAAGTGAAAATGTACGTTCATTCATGAATTAGGCTGAGTCTAGAACAGGAAATGTGGCTCTGAACTAGACAGAGGAAACTCTTTTGTAAGGAGCACACTGGCTTTACCATGTAGCTAAATAGGTCAGGTGAGGTAATGTCAAAGTCAGAGTGGGTGCAGAGACAGAACCATGATGGGAAGGCACTAGAGCAAGAGTCCTGAGACCACAGATGTTCTCTGACTTCAAACTATCTGGGCTTGGAATTCTGACGGTGGAACCCTGGTGAGGTTCATCATCCCATGTCATAGGCAAACTGGAGGTAGTAAGAGTGTGCCTTAAAGGGGCTGTAATTAGAATGAAATAAAGTAACCTAGGTAAGACACTTAGTTCAGGACCTAATTTTAAACATTCAATATTTAAAATGTAAGAGGTAGGGGGTGGGACTTGGAAAAATACAGGCCCGTGATTACACACCTATTACCAGAGACAAAAAGGATCGCTAGGTTGGTACTGCTGCCAATCTCCTGTGGAGACTGACAGATTCGAGGTATGTGTTGAACAGGATGGAGGAGTCAGGCAGCCTAAGACAACAACTTTAACAGGACAACCCTGCTGGCTGTAACATGGGGATATCCTGCTTGTACACACTAGAACGTTCATAGTCTCTTTTGTGACATTCTCACTGACAATCTAAGTACAAACAGCCTGATGTGAACAATCAAAGTGAGTAAAATCAGCATTGGTAGAAAAGCTGTAATAATGCTAGCAGAAACACTTTGGAGAATTGCAATATTAAAGTGGAATCCTATTTCCAGGGGAAATATACAGCTCCTGAGGCTCTCAGAGTGTGGGGGAGGTGCTGACATGCTAGTACTGGAGGTGTGTGAACCCAGGCAGAACTGCAAGTCAGACGCCACAGATGATTTCCCCTTTGATTCGAAATGAGTAGGAACTCCTTTAAAACAGTATGCCAGATCAACAAATCCTGTCAAATCCCAGGTACTCAAAGGTGTGCGGCTATCTGTATGTTCATTTGTGAACGTGTGTGTGTGTGTGTGTGTGTGTGTGTGTGTGTGTGTGTGTGTATACATGCATGTATGTCTGTGTGAGCACA
This sequence comes from Rattus norvegicus, assembly GCF_021556685.1. Taxonomy (NCBI): domain Eukaryota; kingdom Metazoa; phylum Chordata; class Mammalia; order Rodentia; family Muridae; genus Rattus; species Rattus norvegicus. Next base: position 28,046,587 of record NC_141551.1, on the reverse strand, counting down.
TGTACAGGTGTGTTTTTGTGTTCTATCTGCTTAGACAGCAACTGTTACTGAAAAAAAAATTTCTAAAAAAAAAATCAAACCAAAGAGACAAAATAAGTTATATGCTGCATGGTTAAATAAAAATTCACAGCCACTAGAAGGTGAGGAGTGGGAGGTCTCCAAGCCACCCGGCTTTGACTTGTACTTCATACCTATCCTTAGTCTGGGAGATTAACCCTTCAAGACAGCAGCAGTAGAACCTTATCTAGGTTTTTGCTCTTCAAACACAGTCCCATTTGAGTCTTTAGAAGATCACAGGATAAGGAAGGGGCCTGACTTCTGCCTTTCACTCCCTGTATTTACAGGGAGAAGTTCCCCCTACAGTCTTCACTAGAATTTTCTGCTCCTCTTAGAAAGGGATCCAGGATTTTAACCTGATCTTTGCTTCTTGAGGAGGGAGATACCCACCTGTTTTCTTTGTGTCCCCTAAAGTCATAGTCAACTACAGAAACTAGCTTTTTAGCCAGGTCTGGTGACACAGAACTATAATATTAACTACTCAGGAGAGTGAGGCAGAAGGATTCCATATTGAAGGTCTATCTGGGCTACAGTGTGAGCTCAAGATTAGTCTGGGCAATTTAATGGAACCTTACCCTCAAAAACATTTTTTTTTAAGGGCTGTGATATAGCTTAGTGGCAGAATACTTGCTTAGCATACGAAAAGTCTAGGTTTAGTTCTCACTACTACTACTACTACTACTACTACTACTACTACTACTACTACTACTACTACTACATACACACACACACATACACACACTTCTTTTTTTTTTTTTTTTTTTTTTTGTTCTTTTTTTCGGAGCTGGGGACCGAACCCAGGGCCTTGTGCTTCCTAGGTAAGCGCTCTACCACTGAGCTAAATCCCCAGCCCCCCACACACTTACTTCTTAGGGCCTCCACCTATCCTTCCCAAATAGTAGCACCCTCAGCTTTAGATTTTGATAAAGTTTCATTATTTTTATCAGAGTTGTCACTTGTGGAACTTACTCCAAAATGCTTATTCTCTACAAGGGAGGGCATTTTCTTAGGTAAAGAGCAAAATAGCCCTTTACTTTTTTTGGGACTCAGTCAGAACAGCATCAAGCTGCAAATTAGAACATTTTATGATCATGCATAAGGTTTTGAAACATGGCCCCTCACTGAGAAGATCTCACCAAGTGTGATTTCTTCCCAGAACAACTGGGGGAACTGCTTGTTCCAGCTCATCTCTGATCTTGCTTGAAGGTATGTGAAAACATCAATGATAAAAAGCAAAATGACACAAATAGAACTTTAAATTCCACTTCCTAAAGCCAAGGAGATAAACCTATAGGCTCTTGAGGCCTCTGTTTGTTTAATCTTACTCAGAGGTCAAAAATGAAGTGGTTCTTGGATAGGTCATCTACTCTTCTAGAATATTCCAATGGAAGTATCCTGAGGATTCCCTTCTGTACTCTGTGTGTGTGTGTGTGTGTGTGTGTGTGTGTGTGTGTGTGTGTGTGTGTGTCTGCCATTCTGTGAACAGCAGTCTGAAGAGGCCCTTACTTAAAGGCACAACTCTTCATCTTATATCATGGACTCTTGCAACTCATCTATTACCCCAAACCAAACTCAAACTTAAGATCTGAAACAAGAAAGGCTCCCCTTCTGCAGGAATCAAGCAGTTCTCCCTTCTTTTCAGTGCATCAGCTTGGCTAACTATCACACTACCATATAATTTATTATTCAAAGTTGACCCAAGAAGACACAGAAGGAGTTTATTCACACAAAAAAATCTTATAGGGAAATAAATTCATTTTAAAATAAAATTAAAAATGGGGTTTTCCTGTAAGAGCACATTTAATGCCTGCAGCCAACTGATGGTGAGTAGCAGGCAAACAGTCTACCTGACATGGGGTCCTGGAGATCTCTCCACTGACCAAAACCCAAACCAAACCAAAACAAATGGGTCAACCAGATCCCTCCCCCACAGAAACACTGAAACAAAAGACTGATGATCTGTTTATGTAGTCACATGAAAAATAAACATCTTTATTTTTTGCCTACTTTATTTCATTTTTTCAAATAAAATTTAAATCTGTACAAAGTATACTGTTACAGTATATATTTTGTAAGAACCAATGCCTAAGAGAATCACAATACTTCAGTAAGCAGCACAGCAGACCTTGCTAGCTTCAGCTGTGATATTGAACAAACTCAAGCCGGCTGACGCACAACACGGTTGCTTGGTTTCCACATGGTGAGTTCCCAGCACTGAGATGGGAGAACATGACAGCAAATATGGTTATATTACAGCCCAACACACTGCGCTTCTTCGTATGATAATAACTGCACATATTTAACACAGAATGCTCAAATTTACTTTTTAAATTGCATTTGCTTACTTTTTAGTTGGCAAAATTCAGCATTCTTAAATGGGGTCCCCAAACAGTGCAAATTAATGATATTCTATTGTATATTGGCACAACTCCAATAAGGATTAACTTGTAAACTCAAAGAATATCAAGAACTTAGCCCTAGATTTTAACTAATATATACCTGGTCCGTTTAACCAAAGTCATTTTGGAAAGATAGTAAAGAGCAACTCTATTTCTGAAAGGACATTGTTTTGACCATTCTTTAGAGAAGATAATTTTTAAATTGTCATTAAAATGTTTTACTATAAAAATTTTACAAACTTGATTAGAAATCTCAAGATGATTCACAGCAGACAAATACAAACCGTTTATATTCCAACAACACCAAGGCTTAGACCTTCAAGTGGAGCACAACCGTGTCAGCTGTGTTAACTGAAACTGGACAGTGGACTAAGTTTATAAGTGGTGCTGGGTCTAGCAAGTGTAAATACACAGTATATTTCAATGAAAAGAATTGTCTTCTTTATACTTTATTTGTTTTCCCATAAGGAAACATTTAATGTTTACATTCTTTAATAAAGTTAATCTTACATCAGAATATAACTTAATACTGTCAGCAACAGGGACCACACACAGTAAATAAGAAGCACATTTAAAATAAGTCTGATTTCACATAGATTAACATTTGTTGGTTAATAAAATATTGACAGTATTACAATCTTACAATATTTACAGTAAGAAAAATCTAGAGTAATATATACCTTTCACAGCAGGATTCCTTTTTAAGTTTTTCCAGTTTGGGATTGTGTGTACACAAAAAGCTCAAAATAAAGCAACTCTGCATGTAATCTTAAAGTAATGGCTACAGGGGGACTCCATCACAGCCACTAAAAATAATGGTGACTTCTCACGGAGTCTGTGGCATCTGAGAACCGAGTTAATTTACCAAAGTCTTGCTCAAACCAGTACTAGTTATCCAGATTAAACCAGCTAGTTACCCAGATTAAACCAGCCTTAGTTACCCAGATTAAAGCTGCAGAACTCCGGCCTTCCTCAACTACTGAAAACCCAAAAGACTTTCTCATCATGCTGTAAGAAAAGAGGGGAAATTGGTTTCCGTTCACACCTTATGGTTGGAAGCTTCCAACCAGTGCAAGCTCCCTAACATATGCCAAAAGAGGGCAGGTTTCATTCCCAGGCATCACAAGAGTCCACCCTCCAAGTATAAGGCATCCTGATGCCAAGCTCTCATTCTTCAACTCTTGTGTATCAAGATAAGGCATGAACCTGGCCCATAAAATACCAGTATCTTGGAGACTTGGGATTGGGGCAAAGGAACAGACTTGTGTAGTTTGCACTGAGAGCAACAGGAAAAAATGGAAAGTGATGCACATTTCCAATTAAGAATGACAAGAAGACCCACATCCCTAAACTGGAATTTGGCCAGGGCATCAGAGTTAGCACCCCCTCTCTGAGTACCACAAGCAATTCGGATGTGTGCTCTGGGCCTCCTCTTGGAGAACATCTACAGCAAGTAATGCAGTGTGGGACAATAGTTCAGTGACTCCCAAGAAAGCAGATACAATTCTTGAATCTGGGGCTCTGCTCTGAGGTCAGTCCTCAGGGCTGTTGACCTGTCCCAACTCTGCTTACTTCATGCTATCTGATAGGCACAGAGCACTCAGGGATACGGCTGCTGGCTACTTTGAACTCTAGATCTTACAGGTAATCAACAGGTATCTGGGATTGAATTAGCAAACTGTACCATGGCTCCTTAAACAGACACTGTCAGGTTTGAAATCATGTCATGCATGAATCTTCGCTGTCAGGTCAGAAATCAAAGCGGGAATGTTCCCACATCAGCCAAGGTTATTTTGTCAAAACCTTAGAGGAGTTGGACAGTTTTTCAGTTTGCAAGTGATTGGTTACTTATTTCAGTCAGGCTGGATTGGCAAACCAGACTGAACTATTTAGTTTTGTGTTTTGATTCTTACATTGTGCTAACCCAAAGCTGCTGCATTTGGGCTATATACACTGACAGAAAATTCAAACAAAAGTTTCAGCGAACTTCTGTGGCATTTTCATTTTGGAAGTCAATGCAAGATCGAAAGGTATTTCTACCCAACATAGTCTGTTTAAGTGTTTTATGTTACTTCCTTTTGGTCCTATACAGAATTTTATGACTTCTATATAGGTCTGAATGCTGCCCCGTGTAGATTCCTTCTGTATATCTAAAAATATATACTTTTCAGTAGTTCAATACATGGTTAATCTTCCCACAGAGGAAGATTTTTGTAATCACATGTTGCAAAGTAGAAAAACATCTCCTTTCTATGAAAGGAAATACACTTTTCTATTGTACACTTTTGAATAAGCCCAAAGGCATGCACCAAAAATCATTATTAAACTAAAACATGCACTAAAATGGCGTGGAATTAGACTTAAAGTGCTGCTTCTTGATTTTTAAATTTGAAGACATTTGTCAGTTGTCAAGTCAAAGTCCTCCCCACCCCCACCCCATGGTATCAAGAGAGAAAAGTAAAAAGTATGCATAAATCTTTTAGACAATTCTTTACACGGGGGAAAGATGGATATATCAACTATCCTATATGTAAACTGGACTCCCAGTTCTAAATAAAATCAGCATTTACTGGTAAAAATTGTCAAAGCTAATACACCCAAACAAATGTTACTAGTAAATAATGTTCTACATAGAGAATAATTTACTTTGGTTTTATGCACCTTCTCAAAAATAATACTAGTGTCCCACACTTCACCAAACTGATGTGTCCCAGCAAAGTTGTAAGGCAACTCATTTTTCCCTAGCGCCATCTTTCTTTCCCAACAGACAAAACTAAAATCTTTTGGTGAGGAAGGGGTTAAGATAATGGTTAACCCCTTGGCATCCTGAGCATGGTTTATCAAACTCTACCCTGCTAAACTTGTCAGGCACCTTGACCCCTACCTTGAACCAGGACTGGCTCCCACATCTGGAGATGACCTGACTCCTTATAAATAGCTCTCAGAACTTTACTTCTCTTTCCCTTCTATCTGGATGTTATAAAGTCTAACAAAGCTAGTTGCAATGTCCCATTTCACTAGTAGGGGCCACTATGTGATAATAATTCCAATCTGAAATGTTTTAAGCCAATAGCTCTTTATCAATTATTTTTATTAAAGTTTTCCAAAGTTTGCTCAAAGCAAAAAATTTTCTAACTTGGGTTTCAGAAGGTAAGTGATGACCCTGAGGTTGTAGCAAAATTATCTGTATTATGTGCATTTTTCCCCTGGGGAAAGGGTCCATCACTTTCATCAGATTTTCAAAGGTATTTGTGACACCCCCCACCCAAAGTACTACAGGGACTTAAGAGGGATACCCGTAATTCATTGTGTAATAGGATTGGGAAATGGAGGCAGACAACAAAAATTGCCTGGGGGTGGGGAGGTTACTGATCTTTCCCTTTATTTATATATGGGAAATAAGTGATTCAAAGTAGGAAAAGGAATTAATTAAGCTGGTTAAACTCCATTACAAAAATAAAGACACTTGCTACAATTTTCTCACTTCCATATGTGGTAAATTTAGCCTCCAAGAAAAGGTATAAAGACTGAACTTTTCTTTTCCTAAGGAAATTCACAGATATAATGCTGAATGTCATCCACATTTAAAGAGCTAAGGCCATCAAATGTAGGTAACTCTAATGGTGTGAGCCTTTAACTTTAGTTTTGAGTACAGAATTATCTGGAGTCAAATCCACATCCATTAACTTTCATTTCCAAAATTGGTCCACATTTAGACAAGTACCTGGCACAATTCCTGTACATAAAATCTGGACTATGGTTAAAACTTTCTATTTAAATTAAATCAAGGCTATTGTTCCACAACCATGCTACATCATGGAATCTAGCCACACACATCCATACCATGTTGTAGAAGATATTCTCATTTCAAATGCATCACTGAATTTTCAACAGAACTTGCAAACACTATGAGCCACAGTGACCAGCAGAACATGATGGGAGGAATATGTCACAATCAACACTCCATCCAGAACACATTCAGACCTTCCAAAATAATCTGAAAAGAGGCCTCTGACTTGCTGGTTTTAAGTATGAGGTGTGTAAAAAACTACAGGAAAAGATAGAGAATAAGATCATTAAATAACTTATAAAACAATTCTCGCCAAAAATACATCGCTCTGTCCCATTGAGAAAACTCAATTTGTTTCCTTTCCTTTCCTTTCCTTTTTTCTTTTTGCAATTGTGAATACAGCATCACATATTCACAAGTACACTCTTTGTTCTCTGAGTAGAGCGTATCAAGGAGGCTATAAAACCGCCAATGGTTAAATGAAAGTCCTATATCCTTTGCTATAACCATCCTCAAAAAGCATCAATCTTAAATTTTCAAAAGAAACACTCATTTCATGAAATACCAGCATATGACATAAACCACAGAGAAGTTATATGAACCTTATAGAAAGCTACACAGAAGAGGGAACTGCCACCTATTTATTCACTTCCAGTTTCTTAAGCACTTGCCCAGTAAGACTCAGATATCACTTGCTAATGAAAACATACTAACACTCAAAAGCCAGGCCATACTAGGCTGGAAAATGGATTTCAAAGACACAATTTTATATACAGAAGACATTACTTCCTATCCTAAGCTTTTACTTTAACAGCTTAATAAAGCTCATATTTATAAAGAATTTTATGGGCAAATAAAGATCTATATTAAAATTTTTATCAAAACAAAATTTACTGTTATATAGATAACATTAATAAATATTTTCTTGGCCTTATAAAGCATATGTAATTGCATATGAGTTTAACTTTGGGTGGGATATTGAAAACAATTTTGCAAGAAATTAGAAAAGACTAGAAACAAAAGTGAAAGTGCTAGTCTTTAATTTCCAAAAACTCAAGTGCAAAGATAAATAGTGCAATAATGAAAACTATAAATTTATAGGCCACTTACACAGTCTTTTCTGCTTTTGCACTTTCTACATATTATCAAACCCTAACAACTGTATGCAGCATAGAAATGGGCTATCGTTTATCTCCATTGCCTAGACTTGAGGAAACCTCTCAGACTCATCTCAGTCATTTAAAGCACTGTTCTTCACTTCTTTTAAACAATTCCTAAGGGAGGAGCTCTTTAAGAAGGCTCTGCACAGATTTAAACTATAGTATTTAGCTATAATTTAAATACTGACACACAATGAAATGTGAAATTATACTAAGTGTCAACTCTGCAAAATAAGATACGTAATCACTAATGTTAATGAATTTGACACATGACAAGAAAAACCACCTTCCAAGTACAGGCCAAGACTTCCTTTTGGCTATTTTAAAACAAATTCTTAACAGGAATGTATAGGTATCAGACTAAAATAAAACTTGAAAGTAATATATCAAAATTATTGGGAATAAACCCATTGTAAATTTATAGTCAATGTGAATTTGAGTTATGTAACTTTGAAAACAAAGTATTCACCTTGAATAACTTAAAACACTCTCGGGATTATAGAATAGATTACTAATCACTGCCAACTCACCTTACAAAGAACACAAGAACCTGGGAGATACATTATAATTAACTTCTGTGTACACTAACCACAGGGAATTTTAAAGTAGGAAAACAAACAAAAACATGAGTTAGAGGACATATTATCTAATTCTGGAAATATATTAGCAAGGGCTTCTTAAAATCCACAATGTTTAATGGCTACAAATGTAAAGGAAATAGAAAAGATACTTAAAATTGAAATTCAGTGACTGTATCTGGTTTACTGTTTTCTAAAAAATACATGTTGACTAAAGGTATCTATAAAAGAAGGATCTTTGGGTGTAGATCTTTATGGATTAAAAGGATTATTTTGGAAGCACAAGGCCCTGGGTTCGGTCCCCAGCTCCGAAAAAAAGAACCAAAAAAAAAAAAAAAAAGGATTATTTTGAAGTGCAAACATAAACTATGCAGTGACAAGAGCCCAAGAAAATAGTGGATGATAAATGTCACTGATAGTTTTAAAAGGGTAAATGAAAAAGGGTAAACTGTTAACTTTTCCCCCCAAAATAATAAGTTCCCAACACCAATCTGCCTTGATCAGAAAAGCTGCCATTTCACAATTGTGCTACTTAAATTTGTTCAGAGGCGCAGACATATAAACCTTCAAACCATCATACACTCACACCAAAACTGATTTGTATAATCCATCATCACCATTACTAGCTACAGACCAACAGTTTTCACTTAGCCAACAAGGGACCCACTGACACTTCCTTAGTGAAGTCCAACCTCCTTGCTTAGTCAACACCTCTCATGCAGAGTCCATCTTAATACTTTTTTCTACTGCCAATAAAAATTCCTCCTACTTTATTTCCAATCACTCTCTTCTGTATCTCTCACACCCCCATTCACAAACAGCTTTTTTCTTTCTGCTCTCCAATTTCTGAACCAGTAAGACTCAGTTCTCAGTAGCTTAAACACATACTTCTTACAATCTTCATTTCCCAGCTTCCCTTACAAGTACTCATTTAGATGCTCTTCAAATTGCCAAGTTAAGATCATGGGGGGAAACAGCAGTAAGGGAGGAAGAGAGGCCAAATTACATCAAAATACAAAAATCTTTCTGGATCATCAATTAGCTATGTTCAAAGGAAAGAGTCATTATTTCACTTCTTTCTGAAGGAGGAAAGCTCAGGTGCTATGAACAGGATCATAAAGGAGAATGAAGGAGCCAGGTTGTCGGACATACTTGCCATGGAGGTCAAGAGCTACCAACAACTACCTTCACTGCCAATTGTCAATCTATTTCAGAAGAGTTTGACTTAATGTCAACCAGTGTAAATTATTACCTGATTATTATTACTGTTTGAGCTACTCAGAGTGTCATCTGTCCTGTAACTTTTAACTACCACTTATCCTCCTAGAAGTCTTTTGCATTAATACATCTCAGACCAAAATACATACCAGCAATATTTCCACAATTCCAAAACACAAGTGTGACTTTTCACCTTACAGACCTTCTGAATTACTAAAGTGGATCCTAAACCAAGAAAATTAAAACTCATTAATTTCCCCCATAAAATGCTAAAAAATTAATTACTATGCAAATTAATAATTAAACAAAGTATGTACTCATGGAAGCACAAAAATATGATTCCAAGAACAACAAACTATTTCTGGTCTGTAAAAAGTAGCTTTGTTTTACACAAAGGATCACCACCACATTTCTACATCTATCAATGAGACAATTTACCACAAAAGCTAGACAACAGAAGGGAAGAAAAAGGAGGGAGAGGATAGCAAATGTAATGGAAAGCAGGAGACATAAACACAACATGAAGGCAAAAATAGAATAATATAAATTCCTTACAAGAAAAAACATCAGCAAGAGGCTATTATTCATATCCAACTTTTCTGAAGACGCAAATTGCCTAGACCCTTTAACTTCAAAATTGGTAGTCAGTTTGTAGATGGAGGATGGCAAACTGTTTAGAACCAGCATCTCATATTTCATCTGCTTGCTCTTAACCTTAAAATTCTAATGCTAATTTAGACCATGCTAATGCTAGTTTAGATCATCATTACGTGGCCCATAATAATGAAATTTCTGCTCAAAAAGAGCCAGCCAAAAGGCCTAGGCCTTAAATTTAGGTTTGATTTTAGGATCAAATAGCTTCATAAATCTTTAAATCAGCTTTTCTTAAAAAATGTACTGCAAACTCTGTAGAGCTATGGTAATTAATGCTGCTGGATTAACAGTCACTTTAAGTAGTGGTCACTTTAGTTTTATAGAGTATAATACTATCAATGGCCTAATTTTGGCTTACAATGAAGAAAACAATGTTTCAATATGTTTAATATTTAAAATTTTTGATAAAGTTTAAAATAAACTTATAAAACTAGTAAATTGGCTTAGGCAATTAGAAAGATCTCTCCCTTATTCTATTCTCATGACAAAACATGAACTCTCTCTACATTACTGATATTCAAATTTAGAGATAACAACCATGAATGTTATACTCAGAGTTCTCACCCAGTTTTGAATTTAAAGTGCTGAAGATCCCCTTGTCTTAGTTTTCTTTCACACAATAAACAAAATTTTACCGATATCTAAGAAATAACAAAAAGGGGAAAATTTGATTTTCTATCTCAGTTTTTATGGGGAAGAAAATATTAAAAGTACACTTATGTGTTTAAAAAATGGAGCTATGAAAGCTACCCAAGTAATTTCGGGAAGGCCCATTCTAAAATCATCTGAAAAATGAACAGTGTATAACATTAAAAAAAAAACTAATGGAAATACTGGAGAAGAGAGGGTAAGCCATGTAAAGATAAAAATAATTCTATGCCCATGGTAGGGTCACCATAGTTGGCAGATTAACCCAAAAATGTTAACAGATAAACTGTTTTTAGTTTAAAAAGTTTCAACATTGCCAAAACATAAAAATGCTAAAAGTGCAGAAACAAAACTGAGAAGATTTCTCCAAACATCATGTTCCATAAAGTTTAAAAAAAAAATCAGGAATAAAAAGATGACATTCTTTCCAACACTCTAAATCTTAGTCCACATAAAGATGCTTTGAAGTACTTGGGCCACCAATCCCACCCAAGATTCTTCTCAACAGATTTGTCTTCTCCCCTCCCTTCCACCCAAATTTTGCTCCATTTTCCTGCAGATAAAGGTACCAATTCCTACATTGATAAGAACAAGAAATGAAAACAGTGAGTACAACTGATAGAGATCCATTGACTTTTATTACAAATGTACTTGATCACTTGGCTTCAAAAAATTTAAAATCAATATACCCTAATATCTGTATGCCAGTACAAAGCAAACTGTTTTACAAATTAAATATCTAAAAACTTGACAAAAATATTAAAATTTGATGAAAAGCAATTATAAAAATTCTTAATCTCTCTCTTCAAAAAAGGAGGCAGTCTTTCAGACCTATCATACAATGTTAATAGTATTCAGCATTTTAGAACAGGTAGCTAAATTATATTTTTTATGTCAGCATTAAAAAAACTCTTAAACTAATAGATTTATTTGTATATGCTCCAGTTAAGTTTGTGAATGCCATCTGATTGCAATATAATCAACTCTCTTTAATTCAATTCTAATTTATACCTATTTAATAATTTGCATAGCTTGAAAGGGATAAAGGTTAGTCTATGACTAATTAACATAAACTATTATAGTGCTATTTCTCAAGGCAATTAAGTATTTGCTCCCAAATGAAATTATCTGTCTCCTTTCAGCAGGGGTTAAAATCACTAGCAGCTTTCTCCATTCCCTAAAACAAAACAAAACAAAACAAAACAAAACTGGACTAGTTATCCATCTCTAAATGATAGACTTTTCATTTTGAGTCAAATTTTAACCCCTGCATGGGACTAGAAAGTAAGACTTTCAAGGTCTTTTAAATTTCCCATTGGTTTTGGTTTCTACTTTCCATGGCTTTAAGAAGCTGGAAAACAGTTTGTCTTTCCTGACTACTTTGTCTTTTTTTCCCCTCATTTGGCAAATATTCATCTACCTCCAATGTGTGTCTAGTAGAGGAAAAGCCAATGTGGCTTTCCTATGAACTTCCTTTGTTGTCAAAGGCATGTATGATTTCTACAGTTCTGGTTAGTTAACTTTAGCTCCCTCTGTGGCTGGATGACTGCTGCTTCTAACATCAGCATGATATATAGGAGGCACAAATAAAAGGTAGCATTAAAAAATAAGATTTGGTAATTTAAAGGGGGGAAAAGCCACAAATACCATCACTACTACTACCACCACAACCATCTCTCTCTCTCTCTCTCTCTCTCTCTCTCTCTCTCTCTCTCTCTCTCTCTCTCTCTCTCTCTCTCTCTCTCCAAATCTGGTGGCTGATCTCTGAATCAAATTACTTGACAGTGTCTCTCATTTAAAAAAAAAAATCAATATTTCAATGCATTTCAAGTTTTCTTTTTTTACTTAGGCAAATAACATAGTTTAACCAAGCTCTTGGACCTTAATTGTAAGACAAAGCAGATCAATAAAAATAAGGCATACTTGTCATGAATTAAGTTCTGTTTGCTTGTTTTTGGCACATTTGATCATACTGTTTTCAATGAGTAACACATATGGTCAAATATACCCCCCCCCTTTTCAGCACAAACTGGGGCTACCCACTAGTAAAATAAAAACAAGAAGAGACTCTAACATAATACACTGAAATATAGAACCTTGGTAAAGTACCGAGCACCTGGGAGGGAAATGTAAGGGAAGGATAAAACAGGAGATGGGGAAGGGGAGGTCAGGAGGTCAATGGGAGAGAAAATGAGATGCTTTAAAACAAAAAGAGCATCTTTACAGTCACTCAGTCTTCTCTATGACCACTTTTTAAGTCTTAAAAGATCTGCATGTGGATTTCTTTTTAAACCCACTGACCATAAATCAGACAATGGATTCAAAGTCCTAGTAAGATTGTGTTTAACTGTTAATAGTGTAAAGAGAACTGCACAATACATGTGCTTCTTGATCCGGTAGGATTCCAAGCAGAATCTGAAGTCTACAGGTAAGAAAGGTTTCACTTTAGGTAGCTGACCCTAAAGAAAACCTTACGAAAGAACTTGCATCTCAAAGAAAGGACACTTTGCCTAAGTTTGCTGTGTTTTTGTTGACTTGCACTACTGACTGCTGGCTACTACGAAACACTGATCTAGGAGTACTCCAACAACTCGTAGCACAAGGCTTAACTTTAAGAAGCTATAGTAAACAAGAGACAAAATCAAAGCAATTCTCTTTCCTAATTAGAAACAGCACAGAGAATGCAATCTTTTCCATATCACAGTTAAAGTACAGTGAACAAAACAGCTCAACAAACCTTAAGACAAAAAGTGCAGGTTATTAATGTTTACATGCAGTTGATAAGCATTCCAAATGTCACATTATGCACTGTAAAAGCTCAACTTTACTATATGAAAATAATAAAAAAAAATGCACCTTGGGGGGAGGGGAAAGCAATTTAATAATTTCCAGTGATTTTTTTAAGTAAAGAAACTCCTAACTATTTTACGGTCACCTCATATTTAACATTGTATGAATATGAAAAGCAAACAATGGGAAAATGCACAGTACAATGAAAATAGCTTGCTATTCAACACATACAGTAGATCTCAAAAACAAAGACAACACACTCAACCAGAAAGCTTAAAAATATCAAATCAAAACCTAAAGAGCCAGCAGGAAAAAAAAAATCCTTCAAAAAAGACAACTGTTCTGCCTTCCTAGGCCGATGCTTTCCAATGGGAGAGGTACTGACCCCTTCCCAGTCCTACAGGTGGTTTCTTCTACATACAGCAGGTAGATCTAGATGGCTGGATTTGCCAAGAAACAATTGCATGTCCAGAACTCTCTCTGTCAGACAAGATCCAAGATCCTCTTTTTTTCTTTTTTCTTTTTTTACCAAAATACTTTCTACAGAATTCCAAACCAAAATGTACTGTATTTAAGGCATCTTTTTTATAACATTTTCTCTTCACTCAAAGATGATAGTCATGCAGCAGTTTAATGATAAAAAATATATTAATATTTTACTATACAGCAGCAAGAAGTTAGTTGTCAATTAAAAGCACACAAACATCTTTAAATGAAAACCTGTAAAAGACTATCGTTACAAACAATTTCAGTGGAGGACACCAGCTGGGTAAAGTGCTCTCCTAAGCTTGCATTTTCATACCCTACACTTTGAATATGAGTGATAATAGAACATACTTTTGACAGAAGGCTTGTACACTTGGGAACACAAATACACTTAGCATATAATGTAGCCAGTAATAACTAGCACCACAGCTACATGGAAATCCTTTACATACACCAACTTGGCTTTCACTTTTGAAATGAAACTCAGAATCCATGGCTCAGTAGGATAACTAGAATGGTGTTGCTTTGCTTTTAAACAGGTCTACATAAGTTAATAGCACTGACAAAAATCAAAGGATAGCTTCAGACCTCTTACAAGTTTAGGAGACAGTGCTAGTGACCACAAATAGACTCACTACCTGATATCCAAGTACAGGTTCACTGGAAATTGCTGCACGTTAGTTAGGTTTTTAAAATCTTTCTACACATAATAAAAAATATATATTATGAACAATACAAGTACATCTCATATACACAATAATAACAAAACACCTACTCAGTCAAAGCAAACAGATGCAGAAAAATATTATGGGAAATTTCCTTTTTCTTTCTCTTTTTCTTTTACTATTTGAATAACTTTGGTTCCAACCATAAAAATCACAACTTAGCAAATTTCATTTAAATGCCTTTTTTAATAATTTCTTCATGTTCACAGAAGTTTCACTGACCATTTTATATGTTTAAGGTCCAGATGCAATGCATATTGTATAAAAGAGAGCACTTATTGTTTACCTTGCATGAATTAAACCTACGTACCTTGAACTCTACAAACTTCTGCATAACATTTAGACAAAGCTCAGACACACAGCATGCCTAGCCCTCATATATATACACATCTCTAATCACAGGTATATAGGATGTCAAATATACTATAATAACCTCCATGTAAGGTTTGAAATTTGGTAACAAAATGAGAAAAACTAAAAATATTATTTTACGTGTTCTAAAATATCTCTTTTTTTGTGCTAAAGTCAAATGTTAGCTCAACATGAAAAGGACTTTTTATATAATTCAGCAATATTATAATCTTGACCATTTTGCAAACACTTTTAATAATAATAGCTTAAACGTGTACAAAAGTTCTTGGTTAATTAGGGAAATAAACACTCAGTTCTTTATATTTTTTAATCAAGTAGGAAACACAGTTCATATAATGTTATTACTTTTGTATATTTTTTTTTGTTTTTTGTTTTTAGCAGCTGCTTACTGTTTTATATGGTGGATAAAGTGGACAACA
Source organism: Rattus norvegicus (assembly GCF_021556685.1). Classification (NCBI taxonomy): domain Eukaryota; kingdom Metazoa; phylum Chordata; class Mammalia; order Rodentia; family Muridae; genus Rattus; species Rattus norvegicus. The sequence goes on along the minus strand of NC_141551.1, from coordinate 28,031,291 downwards.
TCCAGCGATGGGTGGCAAGTCAAGAAGAGAAACTGTCAGTCGGTGGAGGTTCTGTGGGTGGTGCTCCCTTGGAGTTTGTTTTTTTTTTTTTTTTTAACTTTTTATTTTCTCTCTTTACAGTATATTTTCTCTGTGTGTGGCTGTGTGTGTGTGTGTGTGTGTACACGTATGTGTATGCGTGTGTGTGTGTGTGTGTGTGTGTGTGTGTGTGTGTGTGTGTGTGTGTTTCATTCAGTTTGATCAATCTTCTTCCCCTTCTTCCTCACCCTGCAGTAGCAGGGTGGCAGCGGTGGTCTCCTCTTGCTGCTGCTGTTGCTGCTGGTGGAGCTGCTCACAGGCGGCCCGCTTCTCCCTCTGCTTCTCTTGAATCTTCTTCATCTCCTCGGAGTACTTGCAGAAGGTGTGTCCGAACTTGGCCCACACCTTGTAGGGCACGGTGATGGAGTTGCGGTAGGTGGGCTTCACCTCACTGACTCGCATAAACACGCCGTACTTGTTGGAACCCACATCGAAGAAGAAACGCTTGTTGTCCACAGTCAAGGAGGTGCCCTCGGGCAGCTCGGCCGGCTCCTCCTCCACTCCATAGTCGTCGATGAGCTTGGCCAGAGCGTCACGGAACTCGATGAGCCCCTGTGCGGGCAGCGCAATGGTCTGGCCCTGCGTGGAGCCCAGGCCGGGCCCCCGGTTGACTGTCTGGCGGATGCGCAGGAAGCGGCCGCGCTGGTTCTCCTTGAGATCCATGTAGTACTTGCGGTTTTCGCGCACCAGGAACTCGCTCTTGAGCGCCCGGCGTGGCTCGTCCTGTGCCTGGGCCAGGTCGGGCGGCTGGCTGGGGCCCAGCTGCGCGTAGTGCTCGATGAAGTCGCCCAGGTAGTCGCGGAACTCCACGGCCACAGACATGGAGAGGGTGAGGCGGCTCTTGTTGCCGCCAGCGCCCACCTCAGCGATCTTCAGGAAACGGCCCTTAGCGTTCTGCTTCACGTCCAGGTAGAAACGCTTGTTCTGGATGTCCACCCGCTTGGAGGCCAGCTCCTGCGTCTCGTGCTGCAGCCCCCCCGGGGCCCCGCCGCCGCCGCCACTGCCGCCGCCGCCCCCGCCGCCACCACCGCCCCCGCCGGAGCCTGAGCCCGAGCCCGGGTGCCCTAGGGAGCCGCCCGAGCCCAGCGCCGCACCACCCTGCTCGCTGCCGCTGTCTCGGTCCGCCATGATGCTGCGCTCCGCCGCCGCCTGCCGCTCCGCCCGCCGCCTCAGTCGCCTCAGCCGCCGCTGCTTTCCCTCCCCGGCTCCGCCTGCTGCCGCCGCAACCCCCACAGCCAGTCAGCCACTCTCGCGAGATCTGCGGGAGAGACGAGACAGACGAGACCCGGTAACAGGGCACTGACTCCCCAGTACAGTAGCAGGGCGCCCTACTGTACGCGCCCACCCGCCCGCTGGCACGTGACTGCGCCCCTTCCCCAGGCCAGCGGCCCTGCCTGCCTGCCCGCCAGGAGGCGCCCACCCGCCGGCCCTCGCCCTACACCCCTCTCTGGAGGGGGGAGCGGGAGCGCCGCGTCGCAGTTCTGGTGCCACCGCAGCCTCTGCCGCCACCGCCGTTGCTACCCCTGTTGGCCAGACCCTAAGCAGCCTCGACTTGAGAAGTCGGGGGACTAGGGATGGGGGGGCGGTGGAATATGTCGTAATGAGCACAGATATCAGGCCTGTCTCTGCTTTCCAGTGACCCCAAAGAGAGGATGTGGGGGAGGGGCCTTCACAGCACAGCAGAGTAGGATGCAGAGGGGACACCGAGTCACGGCCTCCCTTTTCCCTGTGGGCCTGACCCACACCCAAACCCAGACAGTGTCACCCACCACCCGGCGGGGCTGTCTCCTACCGCAGAGCCGAAGAGGCAGGCGAGCCAAGAGAGGTGCTGCGGTGGTAAACCCTTAGCTGCAGAGGGGGCTGCTGGGGATGAGGACCAGGCGCCAGCAGCAGTGGCGCGGAGCAGCAGACACCTAGCCCGTCCCTCCCCTCGCTCCCGCCGCTCCCCCTCCCCGCGCACGGCAGCGGCTCTGGCCTCAGATGATCCCGCTCCCCCTCCCCCCAACCGCAGCCCCGCACAGTCGGGCGGGCGCACTCACCAGAGGGGGGAGCTGGGCTGAGGACAGTAGCCGCACCAGGGCCGGGGTGCCCGCAGTGCCTATTCCCGTAGGCTATGCCCTTACTCTCAAACAATAATAAAAAAGAAACCCACGTTCACCCAAAAACCTGCGACCAATCCCCTTTGGGACCACGACTGCCTGGCTGCCCCCCCTTCTGAGATTTGGGAAGGGGGGCACGCCACTTAGAGCTCAGCCCAGCCTGGGTTGTCGGCCAGCTCTGCAGATGAACCAGGCCCCGCTGAGAATTCAGACCCCAGCCCACTCTTCTTTAGAAGGACCCAGAATGGAGGAGAAAACCCAATCAGGCTTTCGGAAATTCATGAACTAAAAATGTCAGGAATTTCCTGGGAAACGCAGTTCCTTACAGGACTCATTAAACCAGGTTCACTTACCCCTTTACTCTTCCAGAAACTCAGCAAGTATCAATGAAAGCCCCCCACCCACGTAAAATATTAAAAGATCTCTTGCATTTTGTGCTGACAGGTTGCTGGTCATTAATTAACCTATCAGTCTTTGGATGGTGATAGCTAAAGGGGATCTTCTGTAGCCATAGAAAGGGGTCCAAGAATAAAGATGGGGATCAGAAACAAAAATTTTCTTCTTAAACTATGATCCACAATCTAGGGCTTATTTTCCAACACCTAGACAGTGAATGCTCAGACCCCCTTCACTGCAGTGTGCAGCCCTGATAGCTATGACAAAGCTAAGGCCTTGCCAATGACCCCAAAATCCACATCACTGTAGAGGATACAGATCATGCCACCTTACCCCTGGCATTTCAACATAGACGGCTGCCTCCATCCTAGAAATGTGCCTATACATCTGTGGGTTTCACTCCTGCTGAACGCCTTTCCTTCTACAATACAGAGTGGTCTTCCCCACTTAGCTGCAGAAATCAATAACTAGATGGTTGCCCAAGGGGGGGGGGGATTAAAGTAAGAATATTCTAGGGACAGATGCAGTTCCAGTCCTGAACCGGCAAAGCCCCTTAATATAGCTTTTCACTTTTAGGGAAAACCTGTGTGCTGGTCTTCATGTCTTCTGCACCTCCGTTTTCTCCTATCCTCTGTCCCCAGCAAGAGCCCATTTTACTTTTCATTAGCCACATTCACTACTTCCCATTACAGAGGAAGAAACAGAGCAAAGAATCCTGGCCACCAGAGAGCAAATCAGAGGAATCCTGTGAACCAACCTGAGAAACATGCACCTGCAAACAGTGGTATCTGAAGGAGCTCAGAGTGAAGAAGCACACTCTGAAACCAAAATCTTTACTTTGGGCCTCCAAATAATTTCTCCTTAATTTAGAAGCAATCTCTAGAACCACATAGGGCCTTTTCAGTGCTGAGTTTTCTGCTCTCTCTACTTTCAAGTCTGTTGGGTTAAGGAACATTTAGAGGACTTCCGCACAACAAAAACCAATTCCTGAAGACAACAGAGGTGCCTACAGGCTCCCTACATGCTCCCTACATGCTCCCTACATGCTCCCTCTGATAGTCAGGACCCTGGATAGACCCCGGTAATTCTAGTAACCTAAATGCCGAGTGACAGGGTATTTGCACAGAATAGAGCAGTATTATGCTTCCACGTGTAAACGGAGAAAAGATTCAGTGAAATCCCGATCTAGAGCGGTGGCTGCTCCTCTGCGAGAGTTTACAATGAACCAAACCCTGCCCCCTAATGAGAGCTCAAGACAACAAGGCCAATGAGATTTCGATGAGGCTACCCGCAGCCAGTCACTCCCTACATTCTTCCAGGTTTGGGGCTCCAAATGGCCTTCCCGGACTAACTTCGCTGTTTAAATTTCTTGCTGTTCCAAACATTTATTTCCAGGGGTTCCAGTTGGAATTTGGGAGCGCCCTGATTTTCTGGGGGAAAATGGGGCTATGACCAGGAATTGACTTCTTCCCCGGAGCAGAGGCAATTGATGATGCTTCTAGATAAAATACAAGTTAAATATCATTTGCACACTTAAAGTGGAAATTTTAAGTGAAAACCAGCAATAACTGAGACTTTATATCTAAAAGTAAACTAGACTGAAGATTCTCCCTCTAATAATTCAACAATAATAAGTAGGTATTTTTACTACTTCACCAAGAACGTCAACTTCAACATAAACCCTTAAATGTGGGATTTGTCTCAGACTAAAAGATAAAAGGTTGCTTTCCTTAGGCTACGGGTAGGACATTAGACTTCAAAGGCAGCCAGAAGAAATGAATAGTAACTTATAGGAAAGTCTTAAAATGCTTAGAACTTTAAGTAGAATTTAAAAGTTTTATCTGCATCCTGGCTTTGAATATCTATAAGGAAAGTGTGGACTTAAAGAGACTATTAGCCATGTGTTAACTACCTAAATAGACTAACTTGATAAATGAAAAGGAAACCCGTTCTAGTGCTTAGCTCTTTGAATCTATTACTTCAATACACACAACTGTAAGACTAATCTTACAATTTCAGACAATGTAAGAAAAACTAAAAAGAAACGAAATATAGTATGAAGCAAAATATCCACACTAATGAAAAAAATCATCGAAAAGAAACATCCCCCTTTCCCTCAAATTTTGCTTACATTTACCTACTAAATATTTCTAGGTCATTTGAGCCTCTTTCTTAACACTATACACTCATATTCTTCTTTAAAGAGAACCAATATTTAAAAAATTAATCACTACATATCAAGAAACTTACCCACATTTTTTGCACACAGACACATTCTAAGATAGACCAAGAAAGAAAATAAAACCTTAATTTTCCTCTGCTTAAACTGATTCTGAAATAATGTAATTCATCTTTTATCTTTAAAGGAGAAAAATGCAACACATAGTTAATAAAATAAACTTGAGGAGAGGCTATTTATTTCTGGATAGTAAACTCTTCATTGAATAGTTCTCAACAGAAGCAACATGTTACAAAGCACCAATTTCATCCCCACCCCACCCCCACAGAGAGAACACTGGAACTTCATTCAAGTACTATTTGGGTAAAAGTAGACAAGCATCTTCAAGACTTAAATCACTAAAAACAACCAATAATTGCAACCAGTTAGGCTGCAAATATTCAATGCAGAGGGATTCCCCATTTCTTCCTGGCTCAGAGAACGCTCTCGAACAAACCTTAACATTAACACCATCATCTCACAGAACGGGCATTTCATGAATCCTTTTAAAGAAACTTTCAATGACCTACCTAGTCTTGATAATTAGCTTTCTTTGACACTGTATTGGTGTTTAAAAATAAAGATATGAACTAAATATTCAAATTCAGAAAAGAGCTATTTAGTGATCTATAATCTTCCCATTTCCCAAATGTTTTCATTTTAAACATTTGCAGAAGAGTTAAATTTATCACACATTCTAAAATCCATGAAAATTTTCAGAGAATCCGACATTTTATGTGCCCGAAAAGGTCCAAACAAAAAACATTTAGATCAAATGCTCTCTCTTCATCTAATACGTAAATGGTTACTAGTACTGTACTCAAAGAGCTGAAATCAGCAGCTTTTTCCACACTCTAGTCAACATCCAATTTTCAAAGCCGCAATTCCCTTAAGTCTTTTGGGCGGGGATGAGGGTCTTAAAGTAAATAAAAATTTTCCTTTTCCCTCTACCAAAGTCTACCCCCCCCCCCAAAAAAAAAGCCAAAACAAATCCAGCCTACTGTAAATCTCCCTTCCAAGGACATGGGACGGAAACATAGACACCGATGCTAAAAGATGCCTTAAAGCTCCTAGCTGACAAATATGTAAGGGGCCCTGATCAGAACGAAACAGAGCCTCCAGGCGTCTCTGAAGAGACAGGAAAAGAAGGTAGAATTTTTTTTCAGGGGAGGGGGATGAAGGCCGACAGCTCCTTGACACCTTGCTGGTCTCTCTCAGGTCTCTACCAAAGTTCAAGCTTAGAGTAGATGTGTTTGTAGGGTCCCTTCTCTTACATCACAGCCCACCTCTAGTCTTAACTGTCGACATCAGAGAAGACCCTCTAGATTCACATCCTTTCCTTTTGACCCCCACCTCCGACAAAAATGGAGTTTGCTACTGAGCAGACAGACCTGGAGCTCCGGCTACCCATCCTTGGGCCTGGCTTCATCTGCGATGTCAGCACAGATTTGTTTGTCTTTTTTTTTTTTTTTTTAAACAACGCACCCTGGATGTAATTTGGGGGAAGGGGCGGCGGAGCAGGAGATAGGATTGGTAGTGGAATCTAAATTATAGATCCCTCCTTCCCCTCCCCACCTTCAAGGATTGCTGAACTGGGAGTGTCGGCCACGTCTGGCGCACTGTCCCAGGCCTCGGGGCCACGGTGGTCTGGGGAAATGGGGGCTCAGAGATGGCTAAAAAACAATCCGCATCATTGATGGTCACCAGTGCCTGCGGAAGGAAATTTTTTTTTTCTTAAATTTTTAGGGGGAAATGTTATGTTCCTTCTCGGAAGTGGGAGGGGGTTCATTCGTACGTCTCCGCCAGGCCCGGGGTGGGGGGGCGTTGCTACACTGCCTGGGTCTGCAATGGCACTATAATTATTCCTGCGCTGAGAGGACAGTTGCAGGGGGCAAGGTGGGCGGCACCTCGAGTGTGTCAGTGACAGCAAGCAAGGTCGCGAGGGGCTTACCCGGGCGGGCGGGCTGGCGGGCGCTGTCCTGCGGCAGGTGAGGGAGGGCGCAGGCTGGAGGGAGGCCGGCGCGCGCGAGGCGGGCGCGAGGAGGAGGGAGGGGGGAGGCGCGCGCACACCTGTTCTGGACGGCGCGCGAGCCGAACGGCGCCTCACTCGGGCTCTGCGGGCTGAGCCGCGAGGAGGGCGGGCTGCGGGCGGGGGCGGGCCGCGAGGGGAGGGGAGGAGGCGGAGGCGGCGGCCGCGCGGTGGGCTCCGGCCTCGTTCGCTCTGGCTTTCGCTCCAGCGGGCAGGCCGGGCTGGCACCCCGCTCCTCCCGCTCACTCACAGCCCCGTCAGCTCTCTCCCCTTCTCCCCTAGCGGGATCCTCTCGCCGCCGCCGTCGCCGCCACGGCGAGTCGTGGCAGCCAGACGTCGGCGCGTAACCCGGCGCTCCGTGCGTGACTCCCGGCGACGTCAGCGCGCGCCCCGCGCTGCCCACCCCTCCGTGGCTCGCGCTCGCGGCTCCGTGGCGGCCGCGGTAGCCGAGCGCGCTCCTCTTTTCTGCCTCGCACGCGTGAACGCGCCCTCGCTGCCGTTGGCGCGTCAACACCGCAGCCCAGGCCCCAGGGAGCGTCTGATGACTGGGCTCCGGTGCTACTCTCTCCCCACCCGGCTCCCGGGGCGCCCCTAGGGGGTTCATCCCTTGCGGACGTCCGCAAGGCCCAGGCTGGGCTCCGGCCCGGGTGGGAGCATGAAGGGCCTGCGCCAGCTCTGCGTTAAGGGCCTCAGCGTCACTGCGGCTGCTGCCACCTCGTCACACGCCCCCTCCCTCCGCCTAGCTCAGAGGCAGCGAGCCTTTCATCTCCCGGGAGGGTCTCACCTTGGCCTTGAGACGCGGGCTAAGAGGGGATGGAGGGGAGGAATTAGCATAAAGCAGAGAGGCTAGATGATCAGGCTTATGCTTCAGGAACCACTGACAGGAAGTGTGGGGTTTCTGCCCAGCCTCCCACGCAGTGTAGGTGAAGCTGGGCCCCTTTGAGGGAATGTGACTAAGGACAAAAACCCTGATAAATATTATTTATGCGTCCTTGGGCAGAGAGGGGGAAGAAAAAGGGGACAAATTAATTTTCACAAATGGCTATGCAAGGGTGAAACCTAGTACTATACAATATCCTTTAAGACATTTGTTTGTGAAATCTTACCAACTTTAAGATTTTGGTTGCAGTTGCTGTCAGATACGCTATAACATCTCAGTGAACACTGCACAATTATCAAACTAATGATCTGCAGAATAAATGACTGCTTTCACCATTCTTACTTAAATACATCTCCAAGGGAAGTCACCCTATTTAGGAAAATAAAGAGGTGAATAAAAAAGCAAAGAAATGACCCAGCTCTCTTCAACCCATCTCAAACATTTTCCCACCCGTAAGGAACATTTTGTTGCTTTTTTTTTAAGTATGGGAATTCCGCTGTTTGCAAATGTCCTAACCAGATTTTAAAGTAATTTTGAAAATACATGCAGGCAATGGAACTTTAAACGTCATTAATCTTCAAGAATTTCATCTAGTGAAACCTGTGAGAGAAGAACAATACTCGATACATATCATTTTATAGATAAGAACTAAGTTGGAAAAGTCGAGAATTTTTAAGGACTGTATCATGCATGAAGGAGATATTTTAAGTCATTCTATCTACTACCTTCCACTGTTGTCTTCAAACTGTCTTTTGATGACCTTTTAATGTTTTGTAGATAGTGGTTAATAGTAGAAGAGGAATCAAAGGGAACACTTAAAAGGTTTGAATTTGAGATTTGTGCTGATAGAAAATGATAGTAATACATTATAAAACAATTGAAACCACATACTTAAAAAAAAAGCAACAAAATGTTTATTAATCTCTGGTTGGAAGTTAGAAAATGAGCTGCAGTGATGGGTCCTTTCCTTTGAGTTGCTCTTTTACTCCCCTCATCTTTAGGTGGCAGCACTACTATACAAATGTCCTTAAAACTATTGTCTCTGCGTCCTGACATCCTGGAGTATCTTGTTCTAAATATTTCCATTGTGGAAATTAGAAGCTGGTGAAAATATGAAACTGGAGCTAAGAATTAAGAGCACTTGGCAGGTACTAGAGAAGGCTGTCAGAAACTAATAAAGTACATGTAGTTACTGAAGAAAAAGCCTAAAACTTTAAAAAATGTTTACGGTGTGATAAGCAAGTGGTGCTTTCAAAAGTGGCTTTTTAATAAAAAACAAGCTATGGTTTCACAGTACTTCATATTTATCAAGTATAGTTTAAAGTCAGTGTAGATGTTGGTTTTCTTTTTTTTTTTTAGATTTATTTATTCTATATAAGTACACTTTTGCTGTCTTCAGACACACCAGAAAAGGGCATCAGATCTCATTACAGATGGTTGTGAGCTACCATGTGGTTGCCGGGACCTTGGGAAGCACAGTCAGTGCTCTTAACCTCTGAGCCATCTCTCCAGCCCAGATGTTGGTTTTCTGACTGCATTTTTTCCTCTCTGTAAAGACAGGCCTGACTGAACTGGAACTTACTATGTAGACAAGGCTACCCTTGAATTCAAAGGTCCTCCTGTCTCAGTCTCTTGAGTGCTGTAAGGGGTTCACCACTATGGCTTCTAACTGTAGTTTTAACATTTAAGTACAATTTCTTTTCAGTTATCCCCTAACTGTACTTTATTGTTGACCCTTGTTGAAGAAACTTCCTAGCTTCTTTCCTGACTTTCTATATCATTCATGTAGAAAGTAAACACCCATCACTCAAACTCAGAGAAGTAAGAAGACTGAATATAAAGTGGTAGTGACCTGCAAGTAATTCTATATCTTAACTGCTCCCACATCTTTTTTGTTTATTTTTATGTAGCTGAGACTGGTCTCAAACCCACTACCCCCCACCCCACCACACACACACACACATTTTTTGAAGATAATAAATTGTGATGTGTTGATAATTGTTTGGATCAAGTGTCTCTAAGTAGAAATTTGTTATAATTTTGTTTATGTATAGTAGTTCTCTCATTACCCACTACCAAAGCAATCTCACAAAATTGAATTTACGTCCATTTCAAAATAGCCTGTGTTAGATTTACTGTGTAAACAAGGTATATAGAGGCATGACAACCAAGAGTGGGAAATCCAATTATTTCTGGAGAGAGGATAAAATGTTAACAAAGTCCTTCCTGATGGTCACTTCCACCTTTCTCAAGTCAAACTTGGAGGAGGAGTCTCAAGTGAATTGGTAATTCTCAAACTCCATGGTATTATGTTAAGATTTTCAAGCACTCCAGTGCCAGCATACCATGCAGCCTGGGGCTTTTGTTCCAAACTTCTGCCAACACTATTTTGGCAGTAGAATGTTCTGTTGAACAAACTTTGCACGTGTTTAGGGTGTGAAGTGGTTCCTTGAGCTTTTATCTGGTTTCATTGCAGTTTAGAGACTTGAAGACGTGGGTCAGAAGCATGAGACAGAGTTCACATGCATCGTGAAAGAGGTCAAGCAAGCACTTCTGAATTTTCACTTACACGATGAACAACAGCTTTTTCTGTTGGCGTGAGAGTTACTGAATAGTACTATTTAGTACTGAATAGTTCACTTCTTAGTGTTAACATGATATTGAAGCAGCTCTCATCAGAAGATGAGCTCCTCCCTGTGGAGAGTTGGACCATTCCTCAGCCTCCTACCTATCACCTCTATTCAGAAGCAGGGGACAGGTGGATCTCAATGAGTTCAAGGCAATCCTGGTCTAGCAAGATCCAGGCTAGCCAATGTTACTGATAAATGAGTCTTTGTCTCAAAAAACAAAACAAAACAAAGCAAACAGTAACTGTTACCTTTAATTCTCTACTCTGTAGCCTTTGATGGCTAAAACTATCAACCCCAGATTCAGCAAAGTTGTGCATGAGTCTTGAGTGTATGTATGTGCACCACACACACACACACATATATATATAGGAGTCTGAGGAGGTCAGAAACAGCAACAGATCCCTTGTAACCGGCATTACAGATGGTGGTGAGCCATCATATGAATGTTAAGAACTGAACCCAGGACTGGAGAGATGGCTCAGTGGTTTAGAGCACCAACTGTTCTTCCAGAGGTCCTGAGTTCAAATCCTAGCAACCACATGGTGGCTCACAACCATCTCTAATGATATCTGATGCCCTCTTCTGGTGTGTCAGAAGAGAGCTACAGTGTACTTACATATAATAAATAAATAAATCTTAAAAAAAAAAAAAAGAACTGAACCCAGATCCTCTGTAAGAGCAATAAATGCGGGTTGGGGATTTAGTTCAGTGGTAGAGTGCTTGCTAGGGCCCTGGGTTCGGTCCTCAGCTCCGGGGAAAAAAAGAAAAGAGAAAAAAAGAAGAGCAATAAGTGCTCTTAACCACTGAGATCAGTCCAGCCCCAGGGTTTTGTTTTGTTTTGTTTTTTGTCTTGAAAAAAATAATAAAAATAACCAGGCATGATTGTACATGACTTTAATCCTACATTGGGAGGCAGAGGTAGGTGAATCTCTTAGTTCAAGGCCACCCTGGTCTTCATGTCAAATTTTGGGTCAGCCTTGTCTAAAAAAAAAAGTAGAAATAATGAAAATAGACTGTATGCTTCCAAGAAGAGAGACCCCTTAACAAATTAGCAGATGCGTTTGTGCCAGCTCCCACTAAGCAATGATTCCAGGCTGGGAGAAAGTAGGCCTTGCTAAAAGTAACATACTAAAAGGATTTATTTATTATTTTATGTATGTGAGTACACTGTCACTCTCTTCAGACACACCAGAAGAGGGCATCAGACCGAATTAGAGATGGCTGGGAGCCACCACGTGGTCGCTGTAGGTTGAACTCAGGACCCCCAGAAGAGGAGTCAGTGAGCCATCTCTCTAACCCCCAATTGTCTCATTTTTAATCAATAGAATATCAACTTCTAGGCTACAAGTAGAGTAATTTGAAGGTGTTGAGTATCCTGGATACTTTTCCCAAGGGTATACAAGGGTATAAACTTTGTTTTTGTTTTTTGAGACAGGATTTCTCTGCATTAACAGCCCTAGCTGTCCTAGAACTCTCTTTGTAGACCAGGCAAGCCTCAAACTCAGAGAGATCTGCTTACTTCTGCCTCCTGATTGCTGGAATTAAAAGTATGAGCTACCATGCCTAATTTTTTAACTTACATTGTGTGTGTGTGTGTGTGTGTGTGTGTGTGTGTGTGTGTGTGTATACCTACAGCACATTTAGAGGTTAGAGGACAAATTGTGGGAACTGGTTCTCTCCTTCTTTGTGGGTCCCAGGGACCAAAACCAAGTGGTCAGGCTTGGGGCAGCAGGTCCCTTTACCTGCTGAATCTACTCACTGGGCTGACCGAGTTAAACCAAGTGGGGTGTAACTTCTTAGTTATAACTTTTTCTTTCCTTCTCTTTTAAATTGAATTAAATTTTGTTTTGGAGGAGTTTGTTGTTGCTTTGCTTGTTTGTTTTTTGAGACACGGTCTTGCCATATAGACCTGGCTGACCTGGAACTCACAATGTAGGTCAGGCTGGCCTCTCACACAAACCACCTGCTTCACCAATACAGTCAAAGGGATGCATTATCATGCACAGTCTTAAAATAGTTTTAATGTATATAAGTACACTGTCCTCAGACACACCAGAAGAGGGCATCGGATCCCATTACAGATGTTATGAGCCACCATGTGGTTGCTGGGAATTGAACTCAGGACCTCTGGAAGAGCAGTCAGCGTTCTTAACCATTGAGCCATTTCTCCAGCCCTTAAAGTAGTTTTAAAAATAGACAAAATTATTCATTTATTAAAACAGTAGATAGATGAGATGTGGTCAGAAAGCTAGGCTTTTCCAATGTATGAATCTCTATATTGAAAGTTGCTGGCATTTTACAGAGACTTCAACATTTCTCTGCTGCTTCCTTTAGGAGATCAGTGTGTCATCACTGTACCGCCCGAATCAAAACTAAATGCATGTGGCTTACCTCTGATGCTAAACCACACCAGTTTTACAGCCTAATCCAATAGCAACTTTTTGACCTGATGGAGGTTAGCAAAATTTGTATGTTGAGTAAAGTATTTCTAGGAGAAAAAAAAAGAGGCAATGATCCAAAGGGAAAAATGCAAAGTAAGTTTAACATTTTTGTGTGTGTTGCAATAATCATTTTTTATCTTGTTGCTGTTGTTGTTGTCAGGTTGTGGGGGTTGAACACACATGTGCTGCATGAGTGTTTTACTACCAAGCTGTGTCCCAAGACTATTATTTTTTATTTGTGCATGAATGCACTTTAATTCATGCTCGTGTACATAGAGGACAGCCTTTGGTGTCATCCTTACGAACACCATCTACCTCCTGAGTCAGGGTCTCTTGCTTGGAGCTCACCAACTAGGCTAAAGTGGCTTGGTCAGCAAAACCCAGAATCCTCCTGTGTCTGCCCAACCCCAGCATAGCGTGAGGAGTATGTCCCACACACCCATCAATTTTATATGGGTCCTGTGGGGAGTGGATAAAGTCCTCAGTGAGTATGTATGGCTGTGTTAACGAAACCAATGCTGGAGACCCATGGGAACTGGCAAAGCTCTTCTTTGGTCCCCACACTGAAAACACATGTGCACAAAAAACAGCAAGTAGAGCTTCTTCCTCCCCAGCAGGTTACAGAGACCGCCCACCACTACAGAGACCTCCCACTGAGTCTCAGGTTAGAGACCTCCCAGTGAGACTGGCTAATTCCCCCCAAACCCCCCCCACCCCCGTGCTGTACACCTGAGCTCCTAGGCTCAGTTCTTTAAGTACCTACTCAGATGGAGAGTACCTACAGGTTCAGCCAACGGATTCAGGCTTTTATGTATGTGTGTCTGCCATTCCTTCATTCCAGAATCACCCCAGTCAGGCCTCCAGAGCTAAGCTGTTCTGGGAATTGCAACCCTCCTCATCTAATTTATTTTAATTCCTTCATAATTTCATATGGCTACACAATGTGCTCCTTCTCACTGAACCTCTTCCTCCCAATAAATGTCCCTCGTTTTTATTTTTATTTTTTAAAGTAAAGTCACTTGAACAAGAACACCTTACTAGTGGCTACACCACTAAGGAAAATGACTCCCCTCCCCCAGCAACCATTATTAGCTGCCTACAGATCCTCTCAGGGAGAGATGGGCCTTATGAGCCCCGATTCGACCTGTGATGGGATGTTGACAGGCCACCTTGGACAAATAAGCACTGCTACCGTCACGGCTTCCGGTTTTCTCGGTGCACTCTTGGCAATCCTAGAACTCCTTCTGTAGACCAGGCTGACCTTGAACTCACTGAGACCTGCCTGCCTCTGCCTCGTGAGTGCTGGGGTTAAAGACACTACTTTTTTTTTTAAGTTTTTTTTTTTTTTTTTTCTTTTTTCTTTTTTTCGGAGCTGGGGACCGAACCCAGGGCCTTGTGCTTGCTAGGCAAGCGCTCTACCACTGAGCTAAATCCCCAGCCCCAAGTTTTTTTTTTTTTTTGTCTGTTTCACTAAATTGCCTAGGTTGGCCTTAAACTTACTCTCTAGCCCAGGCTGGCATTGAATTTGTTTTGATCTACCTGCCTCAACTTCTAGCATAGCATAGGTCTGTACTACCAGATTTGACTCTTTAAATCTTTTGCTTTGCTTAGTTTAGTTTTGAGAACACACTTTCTCATCTACTCAAACAAAATTAATTAATTATTAAGTACAAATAGAATGATTAATTTTTACTTCTTATATGTAAATCAATACTACTTAAGTGTGTGTAGGATGATGAGATGTTTTCGGAGCTGGGGACCGAACCCAGGGCCTTGCGCTTGCTAGGCAAGCGCTCTACCGCTGAGCTAAATCCCCAACCCAGATGAGATGTTTTTAATTACTATTTTGGAATTCTATTGCTAGCTATGTTACAATACAGCTGATGTTTAGATTTTACATATTTATGTGTGTGCATAACTATTTAGAAATTTAAATTTTTATGTGTATAGGTATTTTGCCTGCATGTTTGACTGTGTACTACTTTCATTCCTGGTGTCATCAGAGGGCAGAAGAGGGTAAGAGGTCCCCTGGAACTTGAGTTACAGACAGTTACTCACCATCTGATTATGGGGAATTGAACCCAGGTCCTGCAGAAAAGCAGCCAGTTCTCTTAACCACTGAGCCATCTCTCCGTGCCCCATCCCTCTTTTCTAAAACCACCTTGAACTTCGTTGTGGAAAGTTAAGTATAGCCTACAAGATCAGGTCTAGTTCTTGGAACTCTTTGGTGTTTATCAGTCAGGCTTGTTGCCTTGATTTGGTTATTAAACAGTATTTATCATATATCCACTAATAAGGCATCATTCTAGATCCTCAAACCAAACAAAATTGCTGATATCATGGAGTTTTCATTCTACAGAGGGCAGATAATAAGCTAACAGATATTATTATGTAATAGTAGTCAATGATAAGTACTGAGAAGAAAAAGAAAGTAGGCAAGGGAAGAGAGAGTCCACACGATATGCGTGAATGTCTGCACACCTTCCACTTTGGGTTTTAAATCAAGAAAATTTCTCTAAGGAGGTAGCATTTGATCAGAGATCAAAATAGTCATTGGAGCATGTAAGTCTGGGCCTTATGAACAATTTACATAACGCACAGGTATAACACTCCACCCACTTTTTCTCTGAGACAGGATTTCTCTGTGTAATAGACCCTGGCTGTCCTGGACTCAATTTGTATACCAGGCTGGCCTCCAACTCACAGAGACCCACTTGCTTGTGCCTCTGAGTGCTGGGATCAAGGCCTGCACCACCACATCCAGCCACATTCTTTATTACAATAGTGTATATACTAGTTTTTCCTTGAGAGACAAAGGTCTTTAGGAGCTTTTGAATATTTATGTTTAACAAAGCCATTCATTTAATACCACTTCTATTCTGTATAACCCATGATAATTCTATTATTCAATACAATAAGATTTATGATTTGCTACAACTGCAGATTCACAATCATCTATCCATGGTCCCAAAATCCAAGAAAAAAAGTTAACTCATTTGGTGACAAAATCAGATTGGAATTGCTATAGTCTCTTTTAAGTCTTTATTTCTTGCATTTTTGTGTATCTACTGATAGAAATATTAATGTATGATTAAGGACTCCTGCTCAGAACACCATGTTCAGTAAGATGTAGATAATATTACTTTCTTAAATATGAGGAAAATTAAAGTTCAAAAAAAATCTAGTCCCAACGATGTTGGATAAAAGATTGTAGATCAGTACCAGATTTTGTCTTGATTACTGCTTAAACATCATTATCCATGTTACTCCTTTTTGTTCTTCTTTCTCTTTTTCTCAGTTTTGAATGGCTCTTGCTATATAATCCAGGTTGGCCTAGAACTTACTATATAATTTAGATTGGCCTTAAACTCTTGATCCTCCTGACTCAGCATCCTGAATGCTGACATGTGCCACCACGCCAGGCTTTAGACATCTTTATTTAAATGTATAGTAACGTTTTATTCATTACCACCTCATTGCTGTAAGAAAATACCTGACAAACATGACTTAGGAACAGAGGGTTATTTTAGCTCACAGTTAGGCATAGTCCAGCATGGTGAGGCAGGCATGGTGAGGCAGGCATGGTGCAAGAACAGTTCTAGTAGTGCCTAACAAGCTGTCAGATGACAAGTGGAGATGGAGTTTGGTTTCATTCCACCTGTGACACCAGCCATGAGTGGCGTCGTCCCACCTCAGTTAAAGTTCTCTAGAAATGTCCTCACAGACACACCTAGAGGAAGATCTTCTTGCTGTATCTAAATCCTTTCAATCTCACAATATTAATAATCATGACTCCACTCCTTGTCAATTTGACAGCCACAAACACATAACTTAAGTTTTTCTTTCATTTGTTATTTTTGTATGTACGTGTATGATGTGTATACATGACTGTGTACATGGAGGTCAGAGGTCCACATTCAGGAATAGGTTCTCTCCTTACACTATGAGGTTCAGGCATCAAACTTGAGTTGTCAGATTTGAATGGCAAGCACGTTGTCTACTGAATCATTTTGCTGGTCCCCACACTTAAACCATAACATTCATCCCTGGTCCTTAAAGTGTATGTTTATTTCACAGTGAAAAAATGCACTCAGTCCAACTCTGTGACTCCCTACCGTCTTAACAGTCTCATTGCTGTTCAAGGTTCATTGCAGACTGTCTACTGAGACTGGGGGATCTCTTAATTATGATCTTTTGTAAAATTTCAAAAATAGGTTACATGATCTCAACACAGTGGAACAGAATAAGAATTCCCATCCCTTTGGGAAGAACCAGGCAGAGCAAGGAAAGATAGGACTAAGCGAGACCAGAACCCAGCAGGGCAAATATCAAACCCTTCATTTAGGGCTGTTGCCAGCACCATTTGTTAGATGCCTCAAGGTCCTGGGATCTCCACCATCCTTGAGTTTTCCTTGGAATTTAGGTTGCATTCTCAGTTTCACTTAATGATCCCTCAAGGTCTCCTTGTAGGGAATCTGCCACACCCTGCCACACCCCAGCTGTCCTCAGTAGCTTTCTAGAACCTTGGAGCAAGCCTCCATGACCCTGTAACACTTGCCTACCTGTCTACCAGACCAACAACAAGTGGATGACGCCATTGAGTTCTGCTGGCAGTTTGATATATAGTCTGGTTCTGTTTTGCCAAGCTGTAGTGGCCTACTGTACCTTGTAGGCCAAACCTGGGAAAACAGTTGCCTTGGTAGTTGGTGCTCCATTCAGTCTCTCCCCTTCCAGATGAGAATGAACAAGCTAGAGGCTTGTGCTAATCTCTCTAACAACTATAGCAGCTATTTTCTCTGTATCATCCTTGTCAGCAACTTTGAACTCACTCATGTTCATTCCTTTCCCTACCAAACTTTGTCTCCCCTGCCAGCACACACACAAAGCAGGTCTTTCAAGGTGGCCGTGTCTATCCTGGAACTCACTATATAGAGCAAGCTTGTCTGGAACTCATAAGATCTGCCTCTACCTCCTGAGTGCTAGGATTAAAGGCAATCACTTCCATAGCCAGCCATTTTTGTTTTATCTTTCTTTTTTTCTTTTCTGAGACAGGGTCTCTTTAAGTAGCCCTGACTGTCCTGGAACTCACTATGTGGACCAGGCTTGCCTCGAAATCAAAATCATAGACTGGTCTCTGCCTCATAAGAGGTGCAAGGATGAAGACCTGATTTCAGATCTTCAGTGACCACCTGAAGAGTTGGGCTTAGGAATGCATTCCTGTAATCCCTGAACTGGGAAGGCAGAGACCAAAGGATTTCTACGGTTTGCTGACCAGACAGTTTCGGTGAATTGATGAGATTCAGGTTCAGTGAGAGACCCTGAGAAGAGAGAGAGAGAGAGAGAGAGAGAGAGAGAGAGAGAGAGAGAGAGAGAGAGGATGGGGGAAGGGTAGATATCATTAGGACACTGACCTCTGCTCTATACACATGCACTGAAAAATGACAAGACTATCCATCACAATGTTCACATAGCATCCTTATTATATGCCTCGTATATGCTAGCACTCAGATTAAATCATAAAGTTCTTACAACATTATGATCTCCACCTTATGGACAGGAACACTGAAGTTTGCGAATTTTAACTGGCTGGAGAGCAGAGCTAGGACCTGAACCTAGGCAGACTTCCTTCTTAGCTTACACTTGTTTTTAGGTGTGGCTATGAGTTGTTTGTTTCTGGAGATAGGGTCTCACTATGCAGCCCTGGCTGGCCAGAAACTTGCTCTGTGGATCAAGCTGACCTCAAGCTCCCAGGAATCTACTTGCTTCTTTTTCTCTAACTGCTGGGATTAAAGTAGCAAGCATGGCTTGGTTTTGTTTGTTAGTTTTTAGTAGACCTTATGCTCTTTTTGTCGTGTAACTATTTCTCCCTCTTTCTTTCCCTCCCATTACCTTCATTCCTTCTCTGCACTACACATTTTTATTATCAGCCCTTTTTAAGAGTATTGTCACAGCAAATTTAGCTACGCTGCTTAGTCTTCCAGCAGGTCGAGCGCCCAGCCATCCGCCCAAGAGCTCCAAGGCTGAGCACTCCTACACCTTCCCTTCCTAGCAGATGCACCCCTCTGATACTCCTAAACCTTCTCCTTCTACCCCAGGCCCAGACGGGGAAGTGACAAGTAGCCACTTACCCTCTTTCTCTCCTGTAGCTCTCACACAACGCCCCCACCCTGTCATGGCGATTCATTTTCCTGTCTCACCATTTCTCTCTCGCTCAAATCCTCAAGTCCTGCCTCAGTCTACCTGCCCAGCTATTGGCCCTTGACTCTTTGTTGATCGATCAAAAACCAACTAGGGACAAGGACCAGAAGTGTTTGGCCACTCAGATTCCCGATTTTGGGGTCCGTTTTAATTCAAAGCATTAGAACCAATCCGCAACAGAGTACAATCGTCCTCTCTGTTCTGAAACACCAGACAGACGCATTTTCTTTACCTTTGCATTTTTCCATCTTATTTGACCTTGTTATAATTTCACACTTTTTTGTTTTCAACTGAGCTAGAAGATTTTGTTGTTATCGCTGTTTCTGTTGTTGGTTAATTTATTCCCCTTAGTCTCTGATGGGTTTCCATGTTAACGTCTTATACCACCTTTTCCTTTGCTCTGAATGTTTTTGGTTAGTTAAGAGATAACTTCCTTACTGTTGTGGGCTTGTCAGATGTCAGAAAACATTACAAATGTGGATAGTGTTTGCTGAGTGACAGCGTCTGTTAACGTTATGTGGCTTGCTTTATAATCTCAATAAATTGTGTAATTTGCTTCAGATCACTTTATTTTATATATTAAATTTGCACATTTGAATTGTAATTGAGTTTGTCTTTAGGTAAAAGTTTTTCTTTATGTAATCAGAAGTTGAAGTATTAGTTATCTTTATTTTTGGCTATATATATGAAAGACAGGTTGATTGGATTACAGGTCATGAAGTTGGACACAGACTAACACAACACAAGTTAGGGCAATTTAAATAAGTACAGTATACCAAATTTTCCTCCATTTTTCTTTTTCCTTTTTCTTTCTTTCTTTCTTTCTTTCTTTTTGTTTTGTTTTGTTTTGTTTTTGTTCTGTTTTGTTTTCCAAGACAGGACTCTTCTGTTATCTTAGAACTCACTCTAGAGACTGGGCTGGCCTCAAATTCACAGAGATCAGCCTGCTTCTGCCTCCTGAGTGCTGGGATTAAACGCATGTGCCACCATGCCTGGCTTCCATTTTTCTTTTTTTAATTGGAAACGTATATTTTACATGTATAGATTATTTGCCTGTGCATGTGTTTGTGCACCATTTGCATATCTGGTGCCTTGGGAAACAAAGAAGGACAATAGATCTGCAAGAACTGGAGTTACAGACAGTCTGAGCCTCTATGTGGGTGTTGAGAATTGAATCCAGGTCCTCTGCAAGAGTGGTCGACGATGTGAAACACAGCTATCTCTCTAGAACCTATAAGTGTCTATGCTTTATGATCTCAGAGATCCACTGTGAGACATTAAACAGCTCACCCTAGCCATTCTCTGTGGAAAATAATGTACTATTTTTTTAACAATTTATTCTTTTATGTATATTTATTTATGTATGAGTACATTTGTATATTTATTTATCTTATGTATATAGCACATATATACATATATATGTATCTATTATATGAGTATGCTGTCTTCAGACACACCAGAAGAGGGGGCATCAGATCCCACTACAGATGGTTGTGAACCACTTTGTGGTTGCTGGGAATTGAACTCAGGACCTCTAGAAGAGCAGCTACTACTCTTACGCAGCGAGCCATCTCTCCAACCCCAAATATATTATTCTTAAATACAAAGGCAATGGTTCTAGGACATGCTCTGTAAAACAATACCTTTTGTGTAACTTACTCTATATCAAACACAGTTTCTCTGTTGTTCTGTGGCACACATTTACTACATTTAGAAAGTGTTTCATGGCATGGTTATGAGAGCTATACAGCAAGCAGTTAAATCTATATACCTTACCTCCTCAGCACATGCTAACCCACATGGTTATCAAGTCAATTATTGTTGAGAAGGAAACAAAAGAGAGATTGAATGGATATGTATTAAGATTAAATATAAAAATCTGTTTATTGTATCACAAACTAACAGCTTTGCTGAGGCTTGTTTTGGGTAAACTTCTGCCTCTGTGTTAGGAAGGATTTAAAAGAACAAAAAGAAAAAAACTTAAAAAGGAGTTTTATGCTAAGACCAAGCCCTATAGACCCAGGTCCACACCATTTTCTCTAGGATATTCTACCCTCAAATTTTTTGTGACACACCTTTGATGTATTTGGCAATGTATATTCTTCTGCCAGATTAAAATTTTAATATTTAGTATCAATGACTTTAACTTCACCTACTAGTGATGACATCCAGCCTGCATCTGGGAGGTAAGAAGGACCTATTTGAGGAAGGGAATTTCTCTCTCTCTCTCTCTCTCTCTCTCTCTCTCTCTCTCTCTCTCTCTCTCTTCAAACATACCCTGTGAGAACCAGCATTTGTATTTCTCACTTGAAAGATCTCAGGATGGATTAGATTCAGTGCTTACAATTTGCCTTGAAGTATGAAAGAAATACGTGGGTGACGTGTTAACTATAAAGCTTGCTATTCCAATGGACATCCACAAACCTCAAACCTCCCCCCAACCCAAGAACCGGAACATTCTCCAGCCACTTGCACTGACTTGTGCTCTCCCCCCCCCCCCCCCCCGTCTCAGCTTCCTGCCCACAGGGGTAACAACAAGCAAGCCTCCTAAATTGTGTGCTTAGTATCATTGACAGTTTTAGTTTTATCTCTCCCTCCCTCCCTCCCTCCCTCCCGAGATAACTACTTGAAGGTGCTACGTAACTCAAGTCAACCCTGAACCCTCCTCTTCCGGTGTCTTCATCCCCACACACTGGTGTTCCAGGCACGGATCAGCACACCTAGGGCTCTGCTTCGCTTTGTTTTTTAAGTTATAAAAACCATTTTACGTTATGCACAGGAATGCTTTGCCCCCACGTTTGTCTGTGTACGGTGGGTGTGCTTGGTAAATTCAGAGTGGAGAAGCTCCCCTGGGGCTTGAGTTGCAGGGGGTATGAGCTGCCATGTAGGCCCTGGGAATTGAACCTGGGTTCTCTGAAAGAGCAGCCAGGGCTCTACACCTCTGAGGCAGCTTACCAGGCTTCCGCTTTGTGTTAAAATTTAGTTCAGTCAGGAGTATACATACTCTAAAAGAAGATATTGTTTAATTCGCTTTTGCCCTGGACATCATGGAACTCACTCTGTAGACCAGGCTGGCCTCTAACTCAGAGATCTGCTGCTTCTGCCTCCTGAGTGCTGGGATTATAGGCATGTGACACCTCTGCCCAGTTTACTGTCTTCCAATATTCTTTTTAAATTATATTTGTTTTTAAAGTTTATCCATATATATATATATATATATAAAATCATTTTCATTTCTAAATAACATCCTGTTGTGAATTTACTCTTCTCTTGAGACACAGTAGGATTGTTTCCAACATAACCTAAGGTTGAATTCATCCCTACCCCCCTACATATGTTATTTCAAATATTGCTGTTAAACATGGCTTTTGCATATCTTCTGATTCAAGCATTTCTCCCTACAGGAGTAAGTAGGGTTGCTTGGCTGTTGAATGTATTTTCAATTTTGTGAGATAATTAATGCCAAATGTTTCTCATTCTTTCATAGTTCATAAGAATGCTATGTATTATTAATGATTGGTATTGCTATACTTCTTAATTTTTGATAGCCTAGTGAGAATAAAATGCTGTGTAACTAATTTTTTTTATATACAATGAGAAAGTCAGCTTTACCTAAAGCTTTAAAAATATCTTCTTCCTTTCTATAATAAGAGCTTGTACCTCATTTGACATTATGGAAAGCCATTGATTCCTATGATGGTTTGAGCAAAAAAATCTAAGAATGTAGATGAGGAAGAGGTGCTAACCAGGTGGTCTGACTGTTGCATCTAAGTTGATGTTGCTCAACAACAAACTATGGGTTCACCAAACATTCCTGCTGATAAATTACAGAAATAGAAATACATAAAATTACATCCTTTACTATTCCTTACTATCACAAATTAATGTGATCTGAAGCTTACACCAATCTGCAAAACTATTTTAAGAAAAGGCTCCTCCAGTCTGTTGATCTGGAACAGTTCCACTGAACCAAGTTTAGTCGAGATATATTTGTACATTTCTCCATATCTTAATTGTACCAGAGAGCTCCAATTCACCCTCTTTTGACATGGCTACATGATAAAAACACATATCAATCTCTCCGCGAAATTTCCAAATTCTAGGCACCCATTGCTGGCCCATATGCATTAGCCATAAAGATCATTTCTACCCGACACTTCTGTTACACTGTGCCCCGAAATGTGTTTTAATCGAAAAAGCAATTTTGTATATATAATCTGTATAAATAACTAAAAACATGTATATAGAAAATATTCATGAGAAATAATAATATACATATTGATATACTTACACATAGACATATACACACGTATGAAAGCATGTGCATGTGCACGGTTCCACGGACCAAGCTGAGGTATATATATATTACAACATATATAATATAATACATATAATAGTGCACAATATACATGTATATTCAGATACAGATACAGATATGTGAACCATTGTTCGTTTGAGGTAGAATTTCTATGTAGTCCTTGCTGGAAGTGGCCTACTGAAAACCCTCTTGCCTTAACCTTCCAACTGCTAAGTATCACTATACACGATATACTTTTTAAAAAGATCTATTTTTGTTATTTTTGATTATGTATAGGTGTGTGTTTCTACATGTGGGTGTGTGCATATGAGTGCAGATGCATTAGGAAGTCAGACTCATGAGACCTCCTGGAGCTGGAGTTATAGACGGTTGTGGGCCACCTGATGTGGGTGGGTGCTTGGAATGGAACTTAGGTTCTCTGGAAGAATAGCAAGTGTTTTAACCACTGACCCATCTCCCCATCACCTAACTCCTGCCGTTTTTTCTTTTCAGACAGGGTTTCCAGTAACCTAGGCTGGCTTGGAACTCTCTCTATAGACTCTGATAGCACTGTCCCCACTCCCCAATAGCTGAGATTCAGGTTTGTGCTGTGCCTGGTTTATGTGCTGCAGGAGCTTGAACCCAAGGCTTCTTGCACACAGCAAGCTCTCTTTCAACTGCTTGCAACACTAGCCCCGTTTTTTCCTTTTTGAAACAGGGTGGCTATGTAGTTCTGGTTGACCTAGTACTCACAGCAAAATTGTTTCAACCTCCCATGCGTTGGGATTACTCCCATTGGCATCTCTCTCTCTCTCTCTCTCTCTCTCTCTCTCTCTGTCTCTCTCTGTCTCTGTCTCTGTCTCTGTCTCTCTCTCTCTCTCTCTCTCTCTCTCTCTCTCTCTTTGTGTGTGTTACATGTGTGTGGGTCACTTTTGGTAGTCAAAGCTCTCATTTTATTATGTGGGTCCCAGGGGTAGAATTCAGGACATCAGGCTTGGCAGCAAATGTCTTGATTCACTGACTCATCTCACTGGTCCCTGACCACATACTTAATTGTTGTTGTTTGTTTTTTGAGACGGGGTTTCTCTGTGTAGACATGGACATCCTGGAACTCCCTCTATAGACCAAACTCAAACTCAGAGATCTGCCTGCCTCTGCTTACCAAATGCTGGAATTAAAGGTGTGCACCACCATTAGCCAACTTAATTTTTTAAAATGCATTTATGTGTATGTGTGTGAGCCTATATGAGTTGATGTGCACTGTGTGTGCCCATGAAGGCCAGAAGAGGGCATCAGATTCCTTGGAACTGCAGTTACAAGCAGCTATAAGCTACCACAGGGGTGCTTGGAACCAAAGCTTGGTTCTCTTCAAGAGTACTAAGCACTCCTAACTGTTGAGCCATCTCTCCAGTCCCTCACACTTTAAAAAACATCTTAGAAATTGTTTTTTGCCAAGCATGATATATGCAAGGATATTTTGCCTGCATGTATGTCTGTATACCACATGTATACAGTGGCCATGGGGGTCAGAAGAAGGCATCAGATCTCCCAGAGCTGGAGTGATATATGAATCCACATGTGGGCACTAGGGATTGAACCTAGGTTCTCTGGAAGAGAAGCCAGCTCTTAACTGCTGATTCATCTCTCTACCTCAGAAATGGGTAGCCCAAGGTTGACCTGAGACTCATGATCTTCCTGCCCTGCCTCTTCAGCATATTCTGTAAGGGTTTACACCACAGTTAACTAGCCACACCCTTTTAAGAATTTGTATAGGAAGTTGTGTTTATTGTCCTTAAAAACAAAGAAATAATGGCTTGTTAGTTGTGTTTCTTGCCACTATTTTAGTTAGTTAGTTAGTTAATTTTTTTTTGGGGGGGTTCTTTTTTTCGGAGCTGGGGACCGAACCCAGGGCCTTGCGCTTCCTAGGTAAGCGCTCTACCACTGAGCTAAATCCCCAGCCCCAGTTAGTTAATTTTTGAGATAGCTCTGGCTGCCCTGGACCTTAATATGTAGACCAGGCTGGCCCTAAACTCTAGAGATTCCTCTTTCCTCTGTCTCTTGGGTGCTGTGATTAAAGATGTGCACTACCATGCCCAACCTTGTTTCCTCCTTTAAATTAAAGACTTCGAGGGCTGGGGAGATAGTTCAAGCAGTTATGAGCACCTGCTGCTCTCCCAGGTGACCTGAGTTTGGTTCTCAGCACTCTCATCACGTGACTCACAACCGATCTTAACTCCAGCTCCAGGGCATTCTGTTCCGTCTTCGGGCCTCCACCATCACTAGACATATTCAGTTTATACTTTCACAGGCATCAACACATAAATCAAAATAAAATCTTTAAGTGAAAGATGTTTAGGAGTATGTGCATTTATTTTGTGTTTCTTTACTACGTTGTTAAGTGTAGTGTCATATATCAAAGAGGCAATCATTCAGAGATATTAATTGAATGCAAAAGTTCCCTTTGTGCCAGTTCTTGTTGTCTGACAAAAGTTCAAGTGAATATCTATCAGCAAAACAATAGGTAGGATAGATAGATAGAGATAGATAGATAGATAGATAGATAGAGATAGATAGATAGATAGATAGAGATAGATAGATAGATATAGATATAGATATATGCGCTTCTCTTTACAATTTGTGTCTATTTTTCATTGCTATAAATAAAAGCATAGCTGGACAAAGCAATCTAAGGGGAAAAGATTTGGATCATGGCTTCATGAGGTTTTAATCCATCATAGTGGAAAAGTATAGCCAAGCAGAGTAGCTCACATCATGGGGGCCAGGAGGGAGGGAGGGAGAGGAAGAGAGGGAATGAGGGAGAGGAAACATAGAGGAAGAAAAGGCCATACTCTAGTGGCCTTTCCCCATATTTCCCTTTTATCCCATCTATGTTTTCTGCCCATTGGGTGGTGCCACCAACACTCAAGACAGTTCCTTCTTGCTGTGGATAGTCCTCCTATAGACCCAGACACCCAGAAGTGTGCTTTATTTATTAATAATCTTCTATCTAGGTCTTTTCTCAACACAATCAAGTTCAGGATGAAGATTAACAGTCATTGTGTGGTAGCCAATGCTAGTCAGCAATTGCTCTCCCAGTGACCGTAGTTATGCTAGGTGAACAAAAATGTCAACGTCACACCAGTAATGTTGTGGTTAGTCACATTGCTACCAAACCTTAAAGTGTCATTTCTATATCCCTATACTACTATACTGATCAAAGAGCACCATATGGAGCCTAATTACCACCAACTCTTTTCAGCAGGCCTGCACCTTGCCTGGGCAGCACAGTAGAGCTCACTCTGGTAGTGGAGGGTGGAGGGGGGAAGGGGGGGAAGGGGTGAGTAGTGGGAGTTAGGAGGGTGTAGGGGGTGTTCAGTTCATCTGAGCCAGCCCCAAGGGTGTGAGCAGAGGAGAGCTGGCCCTGCCCTTCACCGCCTGTGGAAGGTAGGAGAACTGGACCCAGCCCTTGCCTTGGCGGCATGGGAGAACTGTGAGAGTGACTTGCTCCACCCCCAACCCCACCCCCAACCCCTGCTGCAGCACGCAGAAGACAGGTCCCCCACCCAGTCTGAGCAGCACAGTAGAGCTGGCCTTGGTGGAGGGAGCTCTAGGAGCATGAGAGCTAGCCCTGCCCTTTGAAGGGGGCAGTACAGAAGAGCTTGTCCTAATAACAAGGGCACAGGAGAGCTGGTCCTGCCCCTTGCCTGGACAAAGCAGGGAAGCTAGCCTGGGTAGAGTGGGTATGGGAGACCTGGTGAGCTGACCAACTCAGCTAGGGCCCAGGCCAGGACTTTGAGTTGGTCTATCATCTACCTCATTTAGGAACTGCTGGAGTGTGTGAAGGGGCCAATCCAGCAGAACTAAAGCTACAGGATCTCCATGGCACAGGGCAGCAACAGGCTATCCGACAGGAGTCCGGTGAGGATCCAGTACTGAAAGTGTGGCAGAAGCCAGAGGCCACTGACTCATTGCAATGAACATCTGCTAAGGAAGCCGTTTGGCCAGAAGGGTACCCTGCGTGGCACACCGTGACTCACTGCAGCTTCCACGGAGGGGAGATTTTTTTTTTTGTTTTTTGTTTTTTGGTTGTTTTCTTTTCTTTAGGTGGGGAGGTTGCAAGGGCAGATATGGGAGACAGG
The DNA here is from genome assembly GCF_021556685.1 of Rattus norvegicus. Taxonomy (NCBI): domain Eukaryota; kingdom Metazoa; phylum Chordata; class Mammalia; order Rodentia; family Muridae; genus Rattus; species Rattus norvegicus. The sequence goes on along the minus strand of NC_141551.1, from coordinate 28,003,886 downwards.
AGTGGGATTGGGGTTCATGATGTGAAATTGACAAAGAATCAATAAGAAAAAATTTAAAAAAGAGAGATTAATTCCTTTCAAAATGTCAAACGAGTGCTTTCCTTAGGTAATAGATGGTATAGATGAGGTATTTGTTTTGTTTTTTGGGGAGTTATCTAAAAGCAAAATGTTCAGTCTTTAATTACGACACAACCACATACTTGTTCCTGTGGCTTCCAAGATGGCTTGCAGTGACTTCTGTCTGTGGCGTTCACATTCTCTCCCACATCACATGAATCGTGGTCTATATAAACCAAGAAAACACAAATAGTGCTAGGTCACCTTCAAGACGAGAATCTGAGAGGTTGCAAAGACCTAGGGACAGAAAGCTAAGTTAGAGTCTTGGCTAATTGCAAAGGAAATCGTTTCTGAGGCTAGGAGTACTGTCCTGGTAGTGGAGCCAAGGAAGACCCAGACTCAGAGAAAGAGGAAGCTGGGTATTAGCCCAGGGGTAGTGGTGCACGCCTGCAACCACAGCTCTTAAGGGGCAGAGGTAAGAGGATGAGGAATTCATGGTCATCCTCAACAACACAGCAAGTTTAAGGCCAGCCTGGTGTACATGAGACCTTGTCTCTAAAGATGAGAGGCAGAGAGAGACAAAGAGATAGATATCTAGAGAGAGAGAGAGAATGAGACAGAGAGAGAGAGAGAGAGAGAGAGAGAGACAGAGACACAGAGAGAGGGGAGCAAAAACAACAAATTCCACTGACATAGAATAAAAAACAACCAAATAATAGAGAACCCAATTTAAAAAAATGTTATAACACAGTCAAGCTTTAAAACCACACTAAGTGAAGCAAGCCAGTCACAATGGATCACATGTTGCACAACTCCCTTTGTGTGCAATATTCAGAATGGGTTAAGTTATACCCATAGTAGATTGCCTAATGCTGGCTTAGGAGGAGGATCAGGGTGATGGGATTAAGTAGGGTTTCTGTCAGAAGTGACCGAAGTCTTTCAGCAATTATTGTGGTGATGGAAACAAAATTCCAAATATGTAACTACATTGCTGATTTACAAACTTCAAATAGGCATTTGAATCCTGACTCAAAAACTGCAGCTTTTGCCTGGCAACTCTGTTATTTATTCTGAGAGAAGTCTTGAGGGCCCTCTGTAAAAATAGACGGACATTTGAAGGTCCCTCCTTGTTAAAAGCTAATTTTATAGTGTACAGGAACTCATAGCATACCTAAGATGTATCTACTTCCCACATGTGTTTCTGACATCCTGACACTAGTCACCACGGCCCCTTACTTGGGCTAGTCTAGAATTTTCCCACCTTAACACTCTCCCTCCCTCTGGTGTGGGGGAATGAGCCAGGGCCTCAGGCCTGATAGGCAAGCACTCTTGCTATAGTTGCACATCTGGTTCCTGGGTTTAGAATAAACTCAGCCAGGGGTGATGCAAACATCAATCCAGTACTCTGGAGGCAGAGAAGGGAGGAATGGAAGCAGGGAAAGGGGAAGGAAGAAGAAGCATTTTCCTATCTTGTCTGAAATCAAGAACCAAATCCTTCCTTCTTAAGAGATGGGTTGCATCCCAGCCTGGACTTGAATGCCTAATTCTATTTGTAATTGGTGAGAACCCCTGCCTCTAAAGTATTGCTAATTATGACCATCACAACTGACTGAGTCAATTCCTTTTGTTAGTTAGTTTGTTGGATTTTGGACAAGATAGTCCTTGCTGTCCTGGAACTCGATGTGTAGACCAGGCTAGACTTGAACTCAGAGATCTACTTATCTTTTTCTCCTGACTGCTGGATTTAAAATGTACACACCATGACTGATTGTTTTTAAGTTAAGTTTATTTATTGTGTGTGTATCTTTCAAGAGTCAACGTTCTCCAGGATTAAATTCAGGGTCCCAGGCTTGGCAGCAAATGTTTTACCCACTGAGCCATCTTGCTTGAGTTTATTCTTTTTTCTTTCTTTTTTTGGGGGGGGGGTGTTCCTTTTTCTTTCTTTCTCCCTTTCTTTCTTTCTTTCTTTCTTTCTTTCTTTCTTTCTTTCTTTCTTACTTTCTTTCTTTCTTTCTGTTTTGTTTTTGTTGTTGAAACAGGGTTTCTCTGTTTGGGAACTCACTTTTAGACCAGGCTGGCCTCAAACTCACAGATACCCTCCTGTCTCTGCCTCCCAAGTGCTGGGATTAAAGGCATGCACCACCACTGCCTGGCTACCTGAGTCCATTCTTAACAGCAACCAGAGAAGCTGTTTATCATGAAATTCGGATAATGTCAATTATTTATTCAAAGCCTTCTAGTTACAATACTTGGAGGGTTAGAAGTAGGAAGACCCAAAGTTCAAAGTCATCTTCTACTACATTGCAAGTTCAAAGCTAGTCTCAGCTACATGAGACCTTGCTTCAGGGAGAAAGAGAGAGAGAGAGAGAGAGAGAGAGAGAAAGAGAGAGAGAGAGAGAGAGAGAGAGAGAGAATGAATGAGAATTAAGCCCTTCTAGTTACTGTCAGCCTCAATCAGAACAAAAGCCAATGTCCTTACAGTGAACCACTGGCCTTACTCACCTGCCACTCTGCCTCCCATATCTCTGATGTGGAGTTCTGTTTGAATTTGTTTAGCCATAAGTGTGATCTTGAAAATACTAAACACTCTCTCACATAAAGGCCTTTGCGTTTGTTGTTCTCTCTCCCTGGAACCCTTTGTCTTCAAATATTCTTTTGGTCATCCCCTACCCGTTTCCTTTAGGTCTTTCTTAAATTTAATCTCATCAGTGAGGCCTGCTCTGGACACACACACACACACACACACACACACACACACACACACACACACTTTTTTGAGGTGGTTTGGGGGATCCCGGAACTCACTCTGTAGACCAGGTTGGCCTTGAACTCAGAGATCTACCTGCTTCAGCCTTCCAAGCGCTGGGATTAAAAGTGTGAGCCACTACTGCCTGGCCTGGCCACCTACGTTGAATAGCATTCTTCTATCATTCTCTCTCTTTTGTAGCCAGCTTTATTTTTACCATAGCATTTACTACAACCAAATATTAATATATTAGATATAATTTATACTTATTAATTACCAATTCAACATTTTGTTGTTCATTGTCATAGCCGTAGGACTTAATAAAGTACCTAGCACATAGTGGGTTCTTAATAAACATCTATTGGCTGAATGAGTCAATTCAGAAGAGATGAATTGGTTAATTCATCTCTTTTGATAACATGGTTAATCATTGCAATAAATTTCCTATTGTTGAACTATCCTTATACTCCTGATATGATTGCATTCTGCTTAATCTTTTTTTTTTTTTGGTTCTTTTTTTCGGAGCTGGGGACTGAACCCAGGACCTTGCACTTCCTAGGCAAGCACTCTACCACTGAGCTAAATCCCCAACCCCTGCTTAATCTTTTTGAGATATGGAATTTTGTTTGCGAGAGACTCAGTTAACGGTTTGCATACGACACAGTTTTCTTAGGAGCTCTTATTGACTGGGCATCTTTATCAGCTCTTCTGCTTGAATCTATTCTGGAATAAAATAAAGGATCATCTAAGGGTTTTGTTGTTGGTTGTCGTTGTAGCTATTTCTCTCTGCAGGCAGCCTAGACTTCTCTTGCTAACAGAAGAGAGCAGTTGGCTGTGACGTAGTAACATTTTTTTTTACCTTCTTTCCTGTGATCTCAGCATTTGGGAGCAGAGGCAGGAGAATGGTGAGTTGAGTTATCCTCAGCCACAAAAAGAATTTGAAGCCAACCTATGCTTACACAAGACCTCATCTCAACCACCCATCTACTGCTGGAACACGAAGAAGCAGGGCTATTTTGTTTCAGCCTTTATTTTTCTTCTGTTTCTGAGACTGAAGACTTTCTTAGCTCACGTCTCTTTAACTGTTCTTAAAAAATTATTAATGTGATTTTATTTTGTGTGTGTATTTGTGTTGCCTGCGTGTACGTCTGTGCACCTCCTTTGTGCCTGGTTCCCACAGAGGCCCCAGAACTGGAGTTATCGATATTTGTGAGCCACCACTTGGTACTTAGAATTGTTCTTTGGTCCAAAGCAACCCATGCTCTTACCCAATGAGCCATCTCTCCAGCCCCCTTAGCTGATTTTATCCATCAATTATAGTGAAAGATTCTTTCGAATAGGGTTCTGAAGCTAGGTTACATTCTTATGTCTTAGGTAGGGAGGGTCTCACTGTGTAGCCCAGGCTGGCCTTGAACTTGTGATCCCCTTACATCGCACAGTGGTAAACATCACTAAATCCATCTTGAAAACATTCTTTCTGGAAGCTTCAGGTTTCATTTTCATTTTCCTGCCTGTCTTAATTTTTTTCCTCAGAAGCCAGCATTTTAATTTGTCCTTCATCATTTCTGTTGGACTTGACAAAACATTGACAGACTTGCTAAAATTATACCTAATGTCAAAGTGACACGTGCCCGAGGTGATGAGGCTTTGCCGGCTATCCTCTTCTGAGCATTACATGTTGTATGTATGCATGCATTATGGTGTCATACCATAACACATAAACATTGACAGACACAATTTATTTTCATTTTGTGTTCTCATGGAATAGACTAAGACCTCAAGCATGCTGTGTGTAAGCCAAGTGCTGTGCCATTGGATCACACACCACACCCGCACTGAAAACTCTTGAAAAGTCTTTTGGATTTTTCCTTTGTTTCCTGTTCTAATTTGGATTGCTCCCTGTATTGTTAGTTACGTAGGAAAGCAAGAAAGAGCTGCCTTGCTTCAAATTGCTTACTATCCACTGTATTCCTTGCTTTGGGCAAGAATCCTAACTTCTGAACCTCCGAAAAATGAGGCTAATATGTTTACTTTGTAGGGCTGTTGTGAGGTATTCGTGGTTTAATGCAGGCCTGATTCTGTTTCTGCCCTCAGGGTATCCAGGCATCTGTGCACGGCAGCTGGAATGGAAGGAAGGAACTTTATTGGGGTGGGTGGGTTCTCAGGATCTCCACTGGCTTGAGGACCAAGAGAAACAGCTTTCAGGTTTCCTTGAAACAGCTCTCTTTTACTGGGGATAACAAGAGCTGTATAAACCTTGGGGTAAGGGTAGAAGTTTTGAGGACAGGGGTAAGTGTACATTATTGACCGGGGCTGGGGTTCTGGGAATGCTTCATTTGCATGAAGAGGAATTCCAGGTGCTTGCTGGACATGTCCTTATAAGGAGAGAGGAAGTTAAACCTGTATTTTGGCCACCAGGCTGTCTGACTACCTCAAGGGTGGTGGGGGTAGCCGTCGTTCAGACTATAAGCACCAGAGAATGCAGACCCAGAGAGAAGAGGAAACAGTCCTGACTCTTGATCTCAGGACTAGATCAGTGTTTGGACACATCCTGAGCTCACTCTTGCTTCAAACTGGTTCCCCGAGTCACTTGGCCTTTAATGCAAGGAAAACACTTAAAATGGTACCTAGGACATTGTGAGGTATCATTCAGTTTTAGCTTTTGTCATTGTTCCTATATTTCTGCAGTATATTTCCCCAATGCTCTTCAAATTACTAATGAAGAAAGACTAGGATAAGTGAAGCCACTTTATTTTATTTTTAAGACTTAGAATTTTAAAAGTCACATTTAAATTTTTAGATGTATTTTATATGTCTAAGTGTTTTGCCTGAATGAATATATGTGCACTACATGCATGACTGGTGCCCTCGGAGACCAAAAGCGTGTCAGATCCCCTAGAACTAGATTTTTAACTGATTTAGAGCCACCAAGTGTGTGCCAGGAGCCAGACCCAGGTTTTTTTTGTCTTTTTGGGGTTTTTGTTTGTTTGTTTGTTTGTTTATTTTTTTAAGCTATCAGTCCCACGCTATTTAAATAATCTGTGATAGGGTTAATTGTATCAGTGAAAGTTTTGCTGGGAACTAGGGCCTTCATCCTTCTGTATTACTACTTGTTGTTTTTTTTGATACAGGGTCTCTCTGTGTAGCCCTGGCTGTCCTGAAAATCCTCACTGAGATCTGCTTGCCTCTGCCTGCCTCTGTCTCCCAAGCACTGGGATTAAAGAGGTGCGCTATAACCAGCCGACCTCCCTCTATTTTTATCTTGAAATCTGACTTCTTTTTTTTTCCTTTTTTTCGGAGCTGGGGACCGAACCCAGGGCCTTGCACTTCCTAGGCAAGTGCTCTACTACTGAGCTAAATCCCCAACCCCAAATTCTGACTTCTTGATACAGCCATTTGTGATACTGCCCTCTCCAGCCTCCATGTTGATGTATGATACTGCTCTATGCCAAAACTCCAGAGAAGTTTTGGGGAGCCCTGCCCCTTGATCAGGCCTTTGCAGTCAAGGCCTCTGTTGTTAGTATTAGCCCATACACAGTGGCCACCACCTATGCACTGGTTTTTAGACACACCGAGTATGTAGTGTCTCAGGCACTCTTCCTGCAGCTTTGATCATTTAAAGGGAGAAAGTTTGTTCTTGTTTGCAGCTTGAGTTTGCAGGCCATTGTGGTGAGGGTTAGGAATTTAGAGCATCTCATCAATGAAGCAGAATGTGACGAATGCTTATGCTTGGCCCACTTTCTCCAAGATCTCAGTTGAGGGAATTGTGCCCCCACAGTGGGGCAGGTCTTCCCACCTTCATTAACCTATTCAAGACAATCCCTTATTATCTGGAATCAGATTCTAGATCTCATCAAGTTGACAGTTGATGAGACCATCATATATGACAGTTTTTCTGCCATTTGGTTGGCTACTAAAATTAACACTATTAACAGCATTATATTTATGGAATATCCATATATCTTGAACATATCATAAAGAAAACCCAAACTGTAAGAATATCATTTGATCAAAGTCTAATGATTTCTGTATCTAATTTGAGCTTGTTAAAAAGTAGACCATACAAGTGAGAGGAACTGAGTTCTACTACAAAACATTGCAGAGGGGACTGGGAGATGACTCAGTGGGTAAAGTGTTTGCCATGCAAGTGTGGGGATCTGAGTTCAAATTCCCAGAACCCAGGTAAACCAGGCATGGTAGTATACCAGCGGTGCACATCTGTAATCCCAGTGCTTCCACAGCTCCTGGCCAAGCATGCAGTGGCTAACAAGCAAACTCTACATTAAATAAGACACTCACTTTGCAGACCAGACTGGCCTTGAACCCACAGAGATTTACCTGCCTCTGCCTCTGGAGTACTGAGATTAAAGGCACAAATAATTTTTTTAATTTGATTCATTTTTAAATGTATACCACATGTGTGCCTGGGGTCCAGGGAGAGCAGAGAAGGAGAATGGTGAGTCCTTTGGAACTGGAGATACAGTTAGGCACCCACCTTGTGGGTGTGTGGAACTGAACCTGAGTCCTCTGCAGGAGCAAGCCAGTGCTCCTAACCACTGAGCCATCTCTCTGGCCTCCAGCTTCCAAAACAATTTTTATTTATTTACTTTTATTCCAAACCAGGGTTTCACTACGTAGCTTTGGCTTGCCTGGAATTCATGGAGAGTCACTGTTTCCTGAGTGCAGGGATTTAAAGTTTGTGCCTAGCCCAAAACAATACAAAACAAAACAAACATCATGGAGGGTGAGTGTCCTAAGCATAGAGGCCTACCGAGACTGAGATTTAACATCATTTTGACGCCTGTTTCCAATCCAACCTTGCAGGTAATTTATTCCTCGATAACGGAAACAGCTATGCCCACCAAGGAACTTTCATTTGCATTGTTCAGGGTTTATTTTTATTGTCTTTAATGGACAATTATGTTGCATGTGACAGAAAAGTCTAACAAGACGAAGTAAATGCCCATGAAAATTAATCAGCTGGCATAACTGAGGGCTGTAGTCTCAGGCAGGACTCCATCCAGGGGCTGGGCCCCATGGCTGGGACTCACTCCCCACACCAACTCTCAGTTGTGCCTTCTGAGATGTCAGCATTATCTCCAGCTTCTAGCATCCTTCCCATGAACAACTCCAAAGACAGGGCCACTGGGGAAAATGCTCTTTACAGCTTACAGTCCATTCCTGGGCCGTCTCAGCATCCAGGGGAATATGTGATGGAGTTCTACTAGAAGTTTCTTTAGTCAGAAGATAGGAGAGATAGATGGTGGTTTACAAGCAGAAACTAGAAAGTTAATCGGCATTGGACAGCAAAATGAGTGTCCACTAGTAAGACTTTGCAGTTCACTCACTTACAGTCCACTTTAAATCTCTGCCCACCCAGACTCTCTGTTTTCCTACATCTATCCTATACAGGGATCTGTCTTCCATTCTATCTGCTCCCTGAAGGTTGCCCATCCTTTGAGCTTGTTGTGAATTCCTTTCTGGATTCTCTGATGTTTCTGTCTCACTGGCCAAAACATCTGAGTCAGGATGTAAGTAAAGGAAAATGGCACAAGTTAGCCTCCATTCCCTGTAATGTGTACACGGAAAAAAAATGTGCAAAACCCACTTTAGTTGTTATGGAGGTACCTTGTTGCAACTTGCCACGTGACCTCCAGCACTGTGGAGTCACCATGGCTGGTCTGCACTTGTCTCTCAGCTCTCAGCTCTTGCCGTGTGGCCACTGCCTTGATGTTGACTCACCTTATATTTCCCCCAATGTATTAATTTAGTGATATTTTAAAAAGTGTGTGTGTGTGTGTGTGTGTGTGTGTGTGTGTGTGTGTGTGTGTGATGAGCACTGAAGCACAGTTATGGAAGCCAAAGGATAATTCTGTGTAGTCACTTCTCTCCTTCTTGCTCATGGCCTCCAGGATTACACTCAAGTCAGCAGACTTTCACAGCAGGCGATTCTACCCACTGTGCTATCTTGTCAACCTCCAGTTTTACACATTTTAAAAAACATACCAGCATGTTGGGAAGTGTCCTGTAAAACTTACACAGCTCTACAACTGCCTAACCATTCCTATGTCACAGCCCAATTCCAAGGAGCTTAGAATTCCTTTATTCTTTTGTTGGGATTAGATAGATAAGTAATACATGTTTGTAAATGAATGAGTTCAAAGATAAAGTAGTGATGGGAGGGGAGACAGTTCTAGATAATAATAGTGGCGATTTAACAGATCTGTTAAGTGAGAAGGGAATCTCTCTCTAATAAGACTTACTCCACTCTGTTGTCCCCGCAGTACTGCATTCGTGCTTTTATTAGATATTTTTAAAACTCTCCTAAGTGATAACTAGAGTGCAGTATTTGGACCATTGTTTCTCGTAATACTGGTATTCAGTAGGTGTCTATTTAACATCTGTGGAATGAGAAATGAAAGTTGGTCTTTGGATCAAAAGCACTGTTTTTACTCCTGTTAAAAAAGAATCTGCTTCCATCGACCTTGAATTAATAATTTGATCCAGCTCTTCTTCCAACCTACCTATCGTAGAGGCAGTAGGTAAATCTGGCTGGCTAATTTAGACTTAAAGGTACGATTATCATAGTCTGATAACATAACTGCACTTCAAGGGCAGTCTCTAATTAGTAGTTCAGACAGTCGTAATCGTCACCCATTCTTGAGCAAAGAAATAACCTGGTAGTAATAAATGGATACTATTCTACCCATGATAGGCACATTACATAGAAAGCTTTCCAGATCAGGTGATAAGAAGGAACAAGTTGGCTAATAATGGTGACAGAGATGAAAGATGGAGTTCTGGGTAATTTTGTTTCTATGTCAACTTGACACAAACTGTAGTCATCTGGGAAGAGGAACCTTAACTGAGAAGATGCCACCATCAGATTGGCCTGTAGGCAAGCCTGTGGTGCATTTTCTTGATTGATGATTTATGTCAGAGGGCCCAGACCACTGTGGATGGTGCCAACCCTGGGCAGGTATGCCTGGTTGTATAAAAAGCAAGCTGTGTTTGCTGTGTAGAACAAGCCAATAAGCAGCATTCTTTTATGATCTGTGCTATGGTTCCTGCCTTTAGGCTCCTGCCTCGAGTTTTTGCTCTGACTTCTCTTCCTGATTGACCATTAGCTGCAAGATGAAATAAACTCTTTCTTCCCCGTGGCACATATCATAGCAATAGAATATAAATTAGAACAGAAGGGAACATGATTCAGTTGTAATAGTATACATTTGTAATCCCTTTCTTTGGGAGGCTGAGGCAGAAGGATCTAAGTTTGAGTTCAGTCTGCACTACATGGCAAGTTCCAGGATACCCTGAGCTATGATGTGGCAAGACCCTAGGGATTTTTTGTCTTGCTTTTTATTTTTTAATTTTATAGAGGCTGGAGAGGTGGCCCAGCAGTTATAAGCACTGGCTGCTGTTCCAGAAAATCCAGATTTGATTTACAGCACATGGGTAGTGGCTTACAACTATCTGTAACTCCAGCATCAGGGTACTTGATGTCCTTTTTTGGCCTCCATGAGCATCAGGCATGTGCTCAGTGCAGACATACATGCAGGTGAAACATCTATCCATACACATAAAATAAAACAAAATTTAAATATTATAAAGTAGGTCTCAAATCCAATAAAGCATAGTTGGTTACCCCATAACATCCATGCCACTATTGGATCAGAGGGCACGCCTTTCTAGGCCAACTGTTGGTATAGCTTGTAAGAATCACAGCTGGGTAAGACTTTTAATTGCTTTTCTCCATCTGTATCAAGCATAGAGCCTTCCAGCACTATGCCCAAGAAAACCTAAAAGCAGCCTACAGAATGGAGACAATATTTGTAAATACTGTATCTGATAAGGCTCGAGTATTTATAATCTATGAAGAATATTTAGAACTCAAAAATGAAAATAACAACAGCCAGGTATGCTGGACCATCAAAAATCTCAGTACTTAGGAAGGAGAAGCACAGGGATTGTGAGTTCTAGGGCAGCCTGGGCTACAGAATGAGACCATCGCTCAAACAAACAAACAAACAGAAAAAAAACCTAACCAATTATGCTAGTTTAAAAGTAAGAACTTTCATGAGCAACTTAACAAGCATGAAAAATATTCACTATCACCGAATACTAGGAAACCACAAACAAATCTATAACAATATTACTACTGTATGAATAGGGTAGCTAAGGACAAAAATCAGAAAACGACAAGTGCTGGAGAGCATGTGAAGAAGGGGACCCTCTAGAATCTTGCTGATGGGAATGTAAGATGACCCCGCCCACTGTTGAGATGCCAAGTAGATAAGATGCTCCAATAATCTCACTTCTGATAGATACCCCAGAGAATTAAACAAAATCTCTTTTATGTGGACTAGGAAGACACAGTTAAGTGGGCATGGTGGTGTAACCCTGGAGGCTGAAGCTTCAACCAGTCTGGACTGCATAGAGGCCCTGACTCGAAACCAGCCAAAACCAGCCAAAACCAGCCAAAACCAGCAACCCAACCAACCAACAAATGACACACATCATCTGGATCCTTAGGTTCGAAGTGAATTTTGATAGTGTTCTTTTATTCTAACATGAATCTTCAGAGTTCTCTGCTTTGGAAATGAAGCTCTTTTTTAGCTGAAGAAATATTAATATTTCCAAGAGAAATCATCCCATGAAAAATGAAAATCACTTTAGCTTCCCTGCATTTAGTGAGCAGCTCTGTGCTTGGCACAACCACAGGCCCTGGTGCTTTCTGTCCTACTAACTGAGTTCATCTATAATAAATATACATTTGCTTATTATAAATTAATAAATCCTCGTAGACTTACAGCATATCAATTCAACCACTATTCACAGGCACGCAGATTGCACACTGTTATAAAGCATAAAAGTCTATACTTCTATTCTCCTAATCCTCCAATCCTACTCTATTAAATAATGACAAACAATTAAGTTTTTCCAGAAATGTTTGTTCATATACAAACATCATACTCGTCGTACAGAGACACATACATTAAGTATGTAAATCACAAGGATATTTTGGTGTGTGCAAGATGTATGCACTTGAATATAAGTGTAGAAGCCAGAGGTTGATAATCTCTTTCTCATAATTTTCCACATTGTATTTGTGAGACAGAGCTTCTCACTGAACCTAGAGTTCACTGATTGTCTATTCTAGTGGATCAGCAAGCCCCAGGGAGCCTCCTATCTCTGCCTCCCTTCCAGCCACCAGCTCAGGGGTGGGGATGAGGGTGGGGGTGGGAGTGGCCCAACCAAAGCCTGCCACGCCCAGCTTTTCGTGCAGGTGCTGGGGGTCCTCATGCTTGTGTGGCAAACAATTGAGGCGTCTTCCCAGCTCCTACACTTAATTACATTGTAATGTTACCCACCTAGGGGTTCTGTAGGCTTAGAATCTTCAAAACCTACTTTAATTATGGTTCTTTAAAGCTTCAACCTCCCTTCTAGACCACCACTTAAAAGAGGTAAGGGGAAGGAGAGGTTAATGGGAAATGGGAGTTGTGGACCTGTTTAGAACTAGTTCTTTGGGTCCATTACAATCTTCACTTCAATGGTCCAGTCCACTAGCAAAATATCAAACATGAATCAGTGCAGTCCACTCAGCAAAGGCTTTAAGGATCGGCAAGAGTTTGAGGAAGCAGCAAGAAGCAGCTAGAGTACCACCAGAAGTTCGTTGGTAGGTTTCTAAGAAGTCATGACAAGAGATGATCAGTGAAGAAGGCAAGGTGAACCAATGCAAAAAGTGTCATCAGCAAAGAAAGACCAATGTCAGCGGAGCCCAAGGAAGGCCAGCAAAGAGTTGTAAGGCAAACCAGTGCAACAGGGGTGTCCAATGTCTTTGGGTTATACTTAAACTCTTTCCAAACATGTGTCCTCTCAAGTGTCCCAAGCCTCTGCTCCAGCAAAACGTTAAAGGCCTTTCACCAGGCAGCTTCCAGAAAAAGACCATGTGTCTGCTTCAGCAAAACATCCTCTCATAAGACAGTTTACAGAAAACCATCACATGATACAACTGAATCTCCGGCGAAACCAGAAATTCCTATTTCAGGGTTCTGTCTGAATGAATTTGTCTTCTTCGGTGTAGGGCTGGGTTGGTGTGCGCACGCGTGCGCGGTGTTTGGTGGTCTGGGATGGGTTCCTTCCCTTTAATTTTGGGATTATCCCCTTAAACAAAGAAAAGGAGCTGGGGGGCTGGAGACATGACTCAGCAGCTAAGATTGCTGGCTGCTCTTCCGGAGGACTTCGCCTCAGTTCTTAGCATCCACGTGGTGACTCAGAGCCGTGTGCAATTTCATTCCCAGGGGATCAACACCCTCTTCCAGCCTTCATGAGTATTGCACTCAAATGGCACATAGATACACATGCAGACAAAACACACTTTTCAAAAGGAAAGGAAGGTTGGAGGGTGGGTAGGGATGGGGTGGGAGATGGGGAGAGCTGATAGGTCCACAGTTTTAGATAAATGTGTTCAGGACCGCCCTTGAACATGTCTGGCCAGCCTGGAGTGGTCAGCTTGAAGGAGGGCCCTGTTGATAGGAGAAAAGTCCCGGTCGTGTCGTTCTCCCTCCACCCCCCGCCCTTTGTCTTACCTTAGGAAGTGAAGAAGCAGGACGTTTGTCATCTTTATCATCGTCTGTCATTCCTTTCCCTGTCTGTCTGCTTATCTAGCTCTTGGTTTCCTCCATGTAATTTGCATTGCCTTAAAATTTATAATTATTTTAATAAAGTATTTTATAAAAACTATATAGTAACGCATCTTAGATTTTTCACATTATTAACTATAATTTTTTATTATTCCTTTCAATACTTTGAGAGTCTTATAGAGTATATGTTTGCCATGATCTACTCAGCTAGACTTTTATTGATATTTAGACTACTTTCAAGATTTTAGAGGACATCTATTCCAACAATGCAGATATTCCTGCTCACAAGTCTCTGCATTCTTGTCTTAGTATGCAGTAGATCCTCTGATATTATAAAGGAGGGAATGACAAGGGTCATGTGATGACAGGTTTTTCAGGAGCTTGGTTTTGTCACCTCAACCAAGAGTTGAATTGAGCATCAATTTTCACTAACTAAATTTACAAAACTCCGAATTAGAAACCAACACATGATCATTATATTAATTATAAACTACTTCATTCTAGTAGCAGATAATATTTGCTTATTTGGAAATGGAGATTCGTTGTTAGGGACAACCCTGTTTTGGTTATCAGTTATCTCCACAAGTAAAAGTTTCTCCAATAATCTAATATCTCTAAATACAGAGAATATACAATAAAATGACTTTTTTAAAATCTATGATGAAGGGGGTGGGGATTTAGCTCAGTGGTAGAGCGCTTACCTAGGAAGCGCAAGGCCCTGGGTTCGGTCCCCAGCTCCGAAAAAAAGAACCAAAAAAAAAAAAAATCTATGATGAAGGATTAAGCCCCCCCCAACCCCCAACTGTCTACCTGCCACCAGACTGTACCTCATATCCTCAGTTAGATGCGTTTTCTCTCGGACAGTGCTGTAGACAGATTGACTGACACGTTCCTACTTTAGTTCTATTTTTCAAAAGAGCGCTATGTTGCTTGGCTCTCATTATTTACAATACGGGTTCATTCATTTGTTGGTTTGTTTTTTGACATGGGCTCTAGCTCACTTTAGAATTCCAAGTATGCCCTGTCCACTGGATGGTTTCTCTCTGAATGAGATCCAGGGTAGTGAGGCTCCTAAGCTATTCTTTTCCTGTCCTGGCTCTCCCAGCTCATAAAGGTGAAGGGAGTGGTAGTATGGGGATTGAGAGCACTAAGTTATCTTTCTTCTTTTAATTGGTTCTTCAGCCGTGTTGTCTCCAGCAGAGAAAGCAGCCGTCTGGACCATCAGGGCATTCCAGTCTTCGAGGAGCGAACAACCTGTTAGGAACAAAAGAGGAAAGTTTTAGCCTTTAGGAGCACTTGGCTCAAATTTCTCCAGAATGGTAGAGGAAGGAGTGGCCCTTTCAGTTCTGAGTGATTGTGTATTTCAGGGTTGAAGCTGTAAATATTAAGTGCCAGTTCTAAGGTAGTAAATGCCATCCAATCGGGCTGCTTTTAAAACTAAACACAGCCCTGGCAAACATCGTTGCGGTTCTCACAGTGGTATCTTTTACTTACTCTATACTTTGACGGAGGAAGAATGGAACAAGCTTCATTTTGATTCATGAATGTTGTTTTTATTCTAAATGGCCCATGTGAAGGGAATGCAATTGGACACAAGATCTATGCAAATTCACTTGCATACTCAGAGAAGGCAAATGAGGCTTAGCTCTTAGATTCCTTGATCAGGCTCCCTGGGTGAGAAGGCTGAGGAAAGAGGTGTCTGTGGCTGAATTACAGAGAACGTCACATTTGAGAAGGGAGAGGAAAGGCTTTGGCTGCCGCACAGCTCCCAGCATTCCAGAACCTGCATATGAAAGTGCGCACAGCTGCCAAGCAAGAGAAGGCGCTCAATGAAAGAGCAGCCTTCACTGGCACTAGGGCGCCCAGGGCACAGTGCGCGCACAGCAGGATAAAAAACGGAACCTTCCACTTTTCTGCTGGAGGTCTTGACCCCATTCCCCAATCTTTAAACCACCGATTACCTTCTTTTCCTCTATTCTCCTGGCCAGACCAGGACTATAGCAAAACGGAAAAGCAGAGAATTTAAAGAGAGCCCTGAGATTGTTTTTTGTTTTTGTTTTTTAAATTCACCACTAGTTAAAAACAAAACAAAGCAACAACAACAACAACAAAAAACAAACGCCACAATGAATAGAATCTAAACATCTGAAATAAGAGAGGGTTTATCCTGTGCTTGTTTAACCCTGTCTCTATGGCCTCATCCCTAAGACTGACTCTGGTTCCAAATTGCAGAAAGCAGCTAGATATCTGTGGTTTGCTAACTGATTCATTAAGATATTGCATTAAAATATTATTTATCTTGGTGACTGAGTTTCCTTTTTAAAAATCTTCCTTTAACTTGATCCCTGAAGTGAATGCTTTGTTCATTTCACACATGCTAGCCTTGGGCTCGTTTCAATCTTTTCTATTAAAACACTCTTTTTCTCTTTCCTTTCCTTTCCTTTTTTTTTTTCCTTAGTGGCTGGAAAGATGGATCAGTAATTAAGAACACTTGCTGCTCAATTCTAAGACTGGAATTCAGATCCCAACACCCACATCAATGGCTCACCAAAGGGCTGTAACTCCAGCACCAAGAGATCCAATGCCTCCTTCCGGGCTCCAGGGCTACCTGAATAAACTCTCATAGGCACACACTGTGTGGGAGTCAGGTGAACAGAACTTACAGAAAGAATCAATCTCCTCCCCCCTCCATGTATATAGGAAGGGGATTTATTAAAAATGGCTTACAGGCTGTAGTCCAGCTAGTCAAAACATGGCTGTCTATGAATGGAAGGTCCAAGAATTCAACAGTTGTTCAGTCCATGAGGCTGAATGTCTCAGCTGGTTTTCAATATCTGCCAGAATTCTGAAGATGGAGACTGTAAAGCCAGGGAAAGAGTGGGCTTTCCGGTGAGAGGAGAGAGAGCAGAAGATTCCTTCTTCTGTGTCCTTTATGCAGGCTTTAGATAAGATGTGGGCCATATCAAAGGTGTATCTTCCCACCTCAAAGATCCAGACTAAAAGTAGGCTTTCCTATTTCAAATAATGTAATTAAAAATAAACATTTCCCACACAGATATGCCCAGCCATTTGGGTTTTAGTTCATTACAGATGTCATCAGGTTGAAAACCAAGAATAGTTCACAAGTCCACCCCTGGTCAACTTGGCGCATAATGACATCTCTTTATATCACAATTTCCAAATGAAAATAATAACCAGGTCACAATTATGCCTAGCATGATATAACTACTCCTCATACAACCACTAATGTATTATAAATTTAGAATAGGTGGCAATGTCCCTTGAGGAACAGTTTTTAAGCATCTTAAAATTAAATCAGATAATTAATCAAATATAACAAATTAATACTGATATTCTCTTAATTGATACTACATTGCATAATAAAGAAATTGGGGAAAGAAAGTATAAATACAAATCTATACAAATAAATTCTTCCCAAAGTAGGAGAGAAACACATGTCAGTTATAATCCTCATTTCTGTAACTGTTCTTGAGGCCTTAGCTGGCCTAGGCGTTTTTCTTTTTCCTGGAGGAGTGACCTATAACCTATATCTTCATTTCGGAAAGGCCCGTGCCCTTTGTCATCCTGCCTGAATTGGGTTGTTGTAGTTTCCCATTGACTTTAATACAGGATGAGGTAGCACCAAGAGATGCCCTAAAGCATCTCTGCACTTCAGACATAATCTCTCTTACCTCCGCAGTGGAGAAGCAGCCCAATTTCCCCTTGGTAATCTGGATCAATCACCCCTCCTAACACTGCTATCCCTTTCTTAGGCTGTTGGCTTAAGGGCATCAAAAGCTCAAAGAAGCCAAGGGGAAGTCTGAGCTTCCAGTTCAATGGAATGTTTGTCGTAGCTCCAGGCAAGAGTATTCCTCCCTCTGGAAACAAAACTTCTGGGTCAGCAGAACTTAAGGTCGCAGGAACAGGAAACAAATTTTTTTCCTAGTGGGTCACTAGGGGTGACAGTGAGTGGAACTATTTCCTTTTCCACCCCTTGATGTCTGGAACTGTGTATCATATCCTCGCTATCGGAGAAGCCGTACCTTATATTGGATGCTGGTTCAAAGCATATTCTGCTGCCTCTGGGAGAGTGCTGCTTTAGCCCTCTCCCTGTACCTGTCTTCAAAAAGTAACCTCATGTTCCTCTAAAGCTAGCTTCAGGATGGTGGGGAGCATGGTAAGAGCAGTAGATCCCATGATTGTGGGTCCACTGTTCTGCTCTCTGGCTGTAAGGTGAGTTCCTTGATTGAAGCAATACGGTGTGGAATACTATGGTGGTGGAAAAGGCAATCTGTAAACCCATGCATGAGCTTCAGCAGAGGCATTAGGTGCAGGAAAGGCAAAAATCTATAATCACAGTAAAAATCTACTCCAGGCCAGGAAGTGGTGGCACACACCTTAATTCCAGCATTTGGGAGGCAAAGTTCTGGCAGATCTCTGAGTTTGAGGCCAGCCTGGTCTACATAGTGAGTGAGATCTAGGACATCCAGGGCTACACAGAGAAAGCCTATCTGAAACAAAACAAAAGAATCTACTCCAACAAGAACAAAGCATTGTCATTTCCATGCAGGACGTGGGCAGTGTAGTCAACCTGCTCCCAGATCACTGCTGGTCTCTCCAGGGAATGGTGCCATGCCTGGAGCTCAGTGCTGGCCTCTGCTGCTGGCGTACCTGGTGCTCAGTAGTAGCTGTAGCCAGGTCAGCCTTAGTAAGTGGCATTCCGTGTTGTAGAGGCCATGTATAACCTCCATCTGTGTCATTGTGGCCACGTTGTTTATGGATCCATTGGTCAATGACAGGGATGGCTAGGGAAAGAGGCTGAGTATCCACAGACTCGCTCACCCTATGTACTTGATTATTGAACTCCTCTGCTGAAGTCACCTTTGGATGAGCATTTACGTGAACACAAGTATCTTTACATCTTTTGCCCATTTGGAGAGATCTATCCACATACTGCTTTCCAAGATGTCTTACCAGTTTTCCAATCACGTACTCTCCGAGGCCCTGACCATTCAGCCAACCCATTGGTTGCAGGTCAAGAGTCAGGCAACAATCACACACGTGGCCATTTCTCCTGCCAAACAAAATGTATGACTACGTGTACTACCCGAAGTTCTGCCCCATCCCCAGCCCCGTGATGATTTCCGGTTTGCCAGTGCCTTTCAGGGTTGTCCCAGAAAGGAGCTGCAGTGTTGCAGCTGTCCACATCTGGGTGGACAGAGCCATCAGTAAACCAGCCCCAGTCTTCTCTTCCTCAGTCAATTGATCATGGAGCATGCCCCATGAGGTTATAGACGCATGGTTGTTGGCAGATGGCATTGTAAGGGGAGTAGAAACCATGAGTATTTGGGCAACTTCTTCCTGCCATATGTTTGTGCCTTCAGGACTTGCTTGACCTGAGTATGTATTTACCACTTCTATTGGATAATAGACTGCTGCTGGGTATATCTTACTTCATAGCTTGGTGGGTCAGATAACATCCACTTCATGATGGGCAGCTCAGGTCACGTGGTAACTTGGTGGCCCACTGTCAAACTTCCAGTCTTCACTAAGGCCCAATAGCTGTCTCTCAAAGGTAGAATAGTGGTCTGCAAATGAAGGTAGAGCCTTGTTCCAAAATCCCAGAGGTCTCTTCCTATAGGGATCTGCAAAGGCTCCAAACATCATTCCCATCTGAGATTGACACCAGGGTCTGCTGGATCCTATGATCCAAGTGGTAGAGCAGCCCTCACAGCAGCCTGGACCTGTTGAAGAGCCTTCTCCTATTCCAGGTCCCACACAAAGCTAGCAACTTTCCAGGATACTTGGTATATGGGCTGGAGTAACACACCCAAATGAGGAATGTGCTCTCTCCAGAGTCCAAATAAGCCCAATAAATGTTGTGCTTCTTGGTGGTAGGAAGGGCCAAGTGCAATGACTTATCCTTCACCACAGAAGAAATATCTCTGTCTGCATGCCCTACATCACTGGACTTCTAAGAAGTTCACTTAGGTAGAAGGCCCTTGAATTTTGGTTGAATTTATTTCACATCCTCTGGTGTATAAATGCATTAGCAACAAGTCCAAAGTGGTTGGTACCTCATGCTCACTTGGTCTACACATCATAGCATCGTCAATATTGAGGACCAGTGTGATTATTTTGTGGAAGAGAGAGCTCACCAAGATCCCTTTGAACCAAGTTATGACACAGGGCCAGAGAGTTAATATATCCTTGAGGCAAAACTATAAAGGTATACTGCTGGCCTTGCCAACTGAAAGCACATTGCTTCTGGTGGTCCTTATGGACAGGTATTGAGAAAGACATTTGCTAGATCAAAAGCTACATATCATGAATCAGGAGATGTGTTAATCTGCTCAGGTAATGACACCATAGCTGGAGTAGGAGCTGCAGTTGGATCACTACTTGATTGGGTTTTCAATAATCAAGTGTCATTCTCCAGCTGTCTTCTTCACTGGCCAGACAGGAGAGTTAACAGGAGATGTGGTAGGAACCATCACCACCCCTACAATTTTCAAGTCTTTGATGGTGAAATTATTTTCTGCAGCTCCTCCGGGGATGCAGTACTGTTTTTGATTCACTATTTTCCCTGGCAGAGGCGACTCTAAAGGCTTCCATTTAGACTTTCCAACCATAATAGCCCTCACTCCACAGGTCATGGAACCAATGTGAGAATTCTGCCAACTTCGAGGCATATTTATGCCAATTATACCCTCTGGGACTGGGGAGATAACCACAGAATCAATTTGGGGGCCCACTGAACCTTCAGACTGAAGTGGAAAACCCATTAATCACCTGACCTCCATAAGCCCCTACTTTGGTTGGAGGGCCATGTTTCTTGGGGTCTCCTGGAGTCAGGGTCAATTCACAACCCGTTTCCAATACATCCTGGAAGTGCTGATTGTTTCCTTTCCCTCATTGTACAGTCACCCTTGTAAAAGGCCAAAGGTCCTTCTGGGGAAAGGCTAACAGTAAAACTCTTAGGTATTTTATCAAGGTCCTTCCACAGGCGAACCTGCCTGTCACTTCTTTCAAGGGGTTCTGTGTCTGCAAACTGGCTCAAGTTGAAATTGATTCATGAGCCAAGATTCCCTTTTGCCACGATCCAATGTGGCCTTTCCTTCATTTGTTTGAGATTTTTTTTTCTGCTTATACAGATCAAATAAAAAATGCAGCAGGCTTCTTATGTACTTGGGGGACATCATAATTGATTAGCCAGTACCAAAGGTCCATTCCAGTCAGGCCACCATAAAATCACTTAGCCTGCGCTGACCATTTAACAGGTTAGGCCTTCATGGACATTGCTCTATCTGTGCTGTCCATCAGGGTAAGTACGCCCACCTTGCCTTTGGTGATTCAGTGCTGCCGCCTGGCCCCTTCTCCTACTGGGCCCAGTCAAACCCACTGCATTTAACTCACCCAACTGAGCAGCAGCATCTCTGAGGTCTGGCAAAAGGAAAAGGGCAAGAAGGAATTTCTTCAGATGTGCTGGTTCTCCTCTCACCATTTTGTATCTTATAGGATTAGTGAACGGTATGCCTTCTGGGTCTTCCTATTGTCGAGGATTAGGTTTCCACAGCACATCCACTCAAGCATTACAATTTCCCTGAGCCTTAAAATTCCCTCATCAACGCTAAGCCAAGGGATCTTCAGGCAGTTGGAGGCATCTCCAGGCATCCCAGATCAGGCATCTCCAACTCCTTTTCAGTCGGCCATCTTTTGACAAACGCTTCAGCCGATCATTCAAACAAACTCTTGACACCTTTTTAATTTTTTGTCCTAGAGTCTCCACTAAGGTGGTCCATATCAATAAACTCAGATCCAGTTTTATGATTCTTCCACAATTATTTCATACCCTTTAAAGTCCATTTCCACACACAGTTCTCAGGCATCTGCTTGAATGAATTAGTAAACTCATTAACCTCTTCAGTAGTACAGCTCACCTCCTCATGGACTACACTCTTTCCCCTGCTTGGACTTTAGTCTGGTTAGAGGTCTAGAGACAACCATTGGTGGATTCTGAGGTGCATCAGCATTGTCTTGCTTGGCATTTCCATAAGAGAAATCACTGCTGGTTTAGCAGACAATGAAAGATTCATTTCCTTAGTAAAAGGTGGAAAAGGCATCATTTTAGGGGATGTGGGTGAGAATGGAGAAATTACTTCCTCAGGTGAGGTAAACCCTTGAGAACCTGAGAGTTCAAAGCTCTCAGCCTCAATAGGGTCTTCCCACACATCTCCATCCCAAGTTACAGGACCCCATTCTATACCAATGATGCCCTTTTAACCACTGACACCCTTCAAGGCTGGGACTTGAATTTTCGTTGTAATTCAGCCAACTTTATAATGAGGGCTTCTGATTGATTTTCCTGCAGCTTGAGATCTGTGGCTGCTGGAGAGGAGATTCTCTCCCAGGGCACACTTAGAAACCTTTACACTGTTTATGTGCGTCTGCAGTTGGTCAATTTTATCACTGAGTTCATTGTTGTCTTTCACCGTATTCTGAGAAGCCAGAAAGTGGTTAATTTGATCACAGAGTGCCTTCTTTTCCTTTGTCAATTTATCCAGAGATTCTGGGAGCAACCAATCAGTATCATTATTTTCCCACTAGTTGTTAAATTTTATATATAGAGTCACCAAAAAATGTTGCCTCTCTGAGTTGGTGAATCTGGATATCAAATACATGTATCTCCCTCAGTTTGTAAGATAGTTCATGTCGTGAGCTTTCAGTACTCTCCAAGATTCTAGGAGAGGCTTCAGTAACTGTAGATGTTGGCAAATTGGAAAGCCTATCACAGATACTTTAAAAATTTATCTTGGGGTGCTGGAGAAATGGCTCAGTGGTTAAGAGCACTGACTGCTCTTCCAGAGGTCCCGAGTTCAATTCCCAGCAACCACATGATGGCTTACAAAAAATCTGTAATGGGATTTGATGCCCTTTTCTGGTCTGTCTGAAGACAACTACAGTGTACTCATACATAAAATAAAAATAAATTTCAAAATTGGATGAGCTTGCCTGGTGATGTGAGTGCTGGGAGAGCTGGTGAGCTGTCCAATTCAGCTAACACCCAGGCCTAGATCCAGGGCTTTGAGTTGGCCCACCCCAGTATCTACCTCATCTATGAGTGTACAAAGGGGCCAGTACTGCAGATCTGCAGGAGCTCTATGACACAGGACCACAACAAGATAACTAAGAGGAATCTTGGTGAGGATCCAGTACTGATGGTGTCCAGAAGCCAGAGGCCTTGAACCACACCAATGACTCATTGCAAAGAACATTTACAAGAAAAGACTGTGGACAAAAGGGTACACTGTGGGAGCTTCCAAAATGAGATTTTTTTAAATTTTGTTTTGTTTTTATTCTGAGGGGGCAGTTTGCAAGGAGGGCAGGTATGAAGAGTCAAGGAGTTGGGTGAGATTGTGGTGAGTGATGTAAATTCAAAAATATCAATAAAAAGTTAAAAAGAAAGAAAAAAGTCCCTCATAGGTGTAACTGGCTTCCTGAGTTTTATTTAATTCCGGTTTTAGACAAGTTGGCAACTAAGATAGCCATTTTACACACACACACACACACACACACACACACACACACACAAACACACACACACACACACACACAAACACACACACACCACAAGTAAATTTTTTTCTTTTTTTTTTTTCGGAGCTGGGGACCGAACCCAGGTCCTTGCGCTTGCTAGGCAAGCGCTCTACCACTGAGCTAAATCCCCAACCCCACAAGTAAATTTTTTTTAAAGGTTGTTTATTTTATTTATATGAGTGCACTGTAGCTATTTTCAGGCACACCAGAAGAGGGCATCAGATCTCATTACAGATGGTCGTGGGCCACCATGTGGTTGCTGGGAATTGAACTCAGGACCTCTGGAAGAGCAGTCAGTGCTCTTAACCACTGAGCCATCTCACCAGCCCCACAAGTAAATTTTTTAAAATCTTTATTAACTCATGAAGATTCTGCTTGTGAATAAACCTGAATCTGGCTTAATAAGATAAGGAAATGTGCAGGACATATTAGAGTTTGTGTTGTTTTTCTGTCTGCCTGCCTGCCTGTCTGCCTGCCTGCCTGTCTGTCTGTCTGTCTGTCTGTCTGTCTGTCTGTCTGTCTGTCTCTCTCTCTCTCTCTCTCTCTCTCTCTCTCTCTCTCTCTGTGTGTGTGTGTGTGTGTGTGTGTGTGTGTGTGTGTGTGTGTGTGATGTCTCTCAGTTTTTGCAACAGGATTTTGCTGTATAGCAAATCCTCCTGCCTCAGCCTCCCAAACATTGGGATCTTAGGTTTTAGCCACAATGAGGAGCTCAAACTCCATTCCATTGTTCTTTCTTACCCAGCAAGAACAGAAAGTGGAAGGAGAGAAGATTTAAATTTTGATGGTGAATCCTAGCCCCTTCCCCAAACTAGGATACACACCAGAGCAAGTTTAAAAAGACATGGCTCTACCACTTCCTACAAGCCTGGGTACACGGACTGACCTTTTGGGGAAACTGAAAAAAAATTTTTGGGTAACTTGTCTATATCTACTTTTTGTCTTAGATGTTGGTTTTGGGATTGCCCACTCCTTTAGATGCTTCTTTGCTGTATAGTGATCATGGTGGTACTGGTGTGCCTGTTCACAAGCCCCAAAAGACCACTAAGGCATCATCTCTGATGTAATTCCACTAAGGTCTTTATTTACAAGCTGGAGCTTGGGCCACACCCTCATCTCCAATGCAGTAGAACAAGAGGGCGCAACCCCAATCCCAGTTTCAGGCAAGCATTTATAGAGGCAAGAAGAGGGTATCTATCCTGGCACACATTTGATTGGTGGGCCATTATGGCCCTTAACATAATTGGCTGGTGCTGGGAGCCAAACCATAAACTTAACTTCTGTTTTCCTCCGAGTGGTGGTTGTTAGGATGTGAAGTGTCAGGAATGGGCTTGTAACCTGGGGGTGCAGATTTGTTGGGGAATAACCTGGAGACTGGTACTAGATGCAGGTCCTGTTGAGAGGTAGCCTGGAAACTGATGCCAGGAACTGGGAGACCTGTTAGTTAACTCGAGGTCAGCCTTAGGTCAGGTTCTCTAAGAGTCTGAACCCTAAAGATCTGGTCTCTGGTCTCTCAGTGTTTTATTTTGTTTATTATTATTATTATTATTATTATTATTATTATTATTATTATTATTATTATTTTGTGACAGGGTCTTATATATCCCAGACTGGCCTTAAACTTGCCATGTACCTGAGAATGGCCTTCAAATCTGCTCCTCCTCAGTTGTAAGCTTAGTAAACATAAAACACATAACAATGTGTTTAGTATGCTTAGAGACCTGAACAATTACTAACTTCTAAGGACTCTAAGGGATGTTCACTTGTTATTCTTGTTATTTTTACTAGTCATGAAGGTATTTTCTTTTGAATGAAAATTTGATAATCTTTTGTACCTATATGCAGATTGAAGATATGACTGTGTACCTGTGTTAGGTATTAGGAATTGAATCCAGGGCCCTGTACATGCTAACCACATGATCTACTCCTAAGATCTACTTCCAGCCCAGTTTGTTAATGAGAATTTATCAAACTCATTTTTGTAAAATGTCTACTTCAGAATAAATGCTGAATGGTCATAGCAAAATTATCATTAACACTGTCATTATCACCGTGATACAGCTCACATAATACAGGTGATACTCAGTGTCTGATTGACAGAGTCACCTGGGAGAGGGGCCTCTGATCTTGCCTGTGGGGAATTATTTTTATTACACTAATTGAAGCAGAAAGACCCGCCCACCATGGGTGGCACCATTTCCTGCGTGGGATCCTGGCTGCATCAGTGGAGAGCTGGAGTGGACCAGTAAGTAGACTGTATTCATTGCTGTCTCTCTTCCTGATTACAAAGGCCAGAATGGGACTTCCTGACCCAGCCCCTGCTGCCTTCATTTTCCTGCCACATTGGACTATAATCTGGAACTGTGAGCTAGAATAAACCATATCTGAAATTGCTTTTGTTGAGATATTTTATTACAGTGGCAGGGAAAGAAAGGACAATTTATGAATATATGTGATATATTGGACTAATAGCTATTTATAACCAGAATATGTCTATTATAATATAGAACACCAGGGCACATGATTCGTATCAAGTTCTCAGTTAACACTTACTAAACAAACAAACAAACAAACAAAACCCCCAGCTTAGCTCGGCACAGAGGCACCTGCCTGTGGAACTTGGGAGACAAAGAAAGGGGAAGGGGGCAGCGCAAAAGAGAGCTCACACGCTTCATCAAATGGCCCCGCCACATCAGGCTGCAGCAGCCAAGAGCCATCCTCCACAAGCAGCTCAAAGTACTTCCTGCCATTAACCAGTTGACCCAGGCTCTGAACAGGCAAACAGCGACTCAGTTGCTTAAGCTTGCCCACAAGTACAGGCCAGAAACAAAGCAAGAGAAGAAGCAAAGACTGCTGGCCCACTCTGAGAAGAAAGCTGCTGGCAAAGGGGACATCCCAACTAAGGGACAGCCTGTCTTCCAAGCAGGGGTCAATACAGTCACCTTGGTAGAGAACAAGGCAGCTCATCTGGTGGTAATTGCCCATGATGTAGACCCTATTGAGCTGGTGGTTGTCCTGCCTGCCCTGTGTCGAAAGATGGGGGTGCCCTATTGCATCATCAAGGGAAAAGCCAGGCTGGGCACCTGGTCCACAGGAAGACGTGCACCACTCTTGTCTTCACACAGGTTAACTAGGAAGACAAGGGTGCCCTGGCTAAGCTGCTAGAAGCTATTAGGACCAATTATAATGACAGATATGATGAGGTGGAAGGAAAGGACTAACACTACAATATGTCAAGTATTTACTGAATATGGGATTTTTCCCCATGTTTCCTTCTAAGGTAGGTACTGCTGTATTCTCTGTCACAGACAGGAAACATGTTTGTAGACGTTATTGACTTCCTAGTCATGCAGCTATTATGTTTTGGTTTTTTGAGACAGGGTGTCTTGATTTTCTATTGCTATGAAAAGACACCATGACCAAGGCAACTTATAAAAGACGGCATTTAATGGGGTCTTGCTTATAGTTTCAGGGGGTTTAGTCCATGATCATCATGGCAGGAAGCATGCTGGAATGGTGCCAGAGTAGCAGCTGAGAGCTTGTCATCTAGTCCACAGTCACATGGCAGAGGGAAGGGGGGAGGGAGATGAGAGAGAGAGAGAGAGAGAGAGAGAGAGAGAGAGAGAGAGAGAGAGGACTCTGAACCTAGTGTGGGTTTTTGAAACCTCAACCCTCTACCACATTCCTGCCAGTGACACACTTCCTCTAACAAGGCCACATCACACAAGTGGGGACCAAACATTCAAACACACGAGTCCATTGGGGTTATTCTATTCAGACAACCACATAGGGTCAGTCTCGTGTATCCTTGGCTGGCCTTGAACGCACATGGATGCACCTCCTCCTGCCTCCACTTCCTGCGTGCTAGGATTAAAGGTGTGTGCGGCCCGCCACTTTTAATCCGTGCTGGAGGTAAGAGATGCTTTTATCTGTTTTACTATATTTCAGTTTCTCTATCTTATAAGGAGTAGGGTTTTTTTGTTGTTCTTATTTGCTTGTTTTTAAAACTGTCTAATGTAACTCAGGCTGGCCTCAAACTTGCTATGTAGTTGAGGATGACCTTGAACTCCTGATCTTCCTGCATTCATCTCCTGAGTGCTGAGATTACAGGTGTGCATCACAATTTCCAGCTCTAACAAGCTGGGTAGCTGGGTATGGAAGCACATACCTGTAATCTAGCATTCAGGAGGCCGAGGCAGAAGGATTGGGCCAGAGCTACATAACATGACCCAGTTTCAGAGAGAGAGAGAGAGAGAGAGAGAGAGAGAGAGAGAGAGAGAGAGAGAGAGAGAGAGAGAGCCTATGAGCCAGTGAGGCTATAATTCTCTCCCTTCTGACTATATAATACATGTTATAATTAGAGAGAAATTTCATTCATTTGGACTCTAAAAATGCACAATTTGTGACTATCTTGGTCATATTGCACTGAAGTGTCTGTCATGGGGAATAGAGGATGTAAAACACAATGGCACCACTGAGCAGACAAATGGTGCCTTCAGGTCCTGTAAGTTGACATGTATGTTAACCACTTTTTAAAATATTCATTGCTTTTGTCTGAACGCAGAACAACAAGCCCGGATTTATTCAGCAAAGAAGCTCCTGCTCATACGGCATTAAGCGGCAACTGAATTGATTCCGAAGGAAATAATATCCAACTTCAGATCGGCTCTTGGGAAATGTTCAAAGCGAGTGGTTGAGAGACAATTTTTCGGAGAAAATACATCAGCTATTGTAAGTGCCGGGAGGAAGGAGGGAAGACTCATGATCTAGAAATGTGACTGGAATCGATATGTAAGAGGTTTTTGGTGACATCAAGAGGCTAGTTTTGGTAGTGTGGTATGAGCGGGAGCAAACTTTCAGGGACCTAAAAAGTGACTAAGTAGTAATGGAACCTCCTTGAACCTATCCATTCAACTATTCATCAGAGAAACAAAGGAGGCAAAGACAGTAATGAACCGGGCGGTAACAGTAAATACAAGTGAGGATTTTTGCACAAGGAGAGAGGGGTTCTGCACGCCTGAAGAGGAAGAAACAGTGGTACTGGGAAAGGCCAGATAGGGAAGAAACAATATTAAAAACAGGCGTTTTCCAAATGCAGTCTTTTTGAAATATAAGTAAGAAAATGAGAAAATGAGAAAGTGAGCCCCACGCTGAGAAGAGACATTTTCAAGAATGTGGGAAAGTATACTAAGAATGTATAAGGCCAACCACAAGAACAAGCAGCCCACTAAATGAGAAAATGGACAAAAGATTTGATCAGATAAGCCATAAAAGATGTAGTAGGGACAACAGAAAAGGACACACAATCATATTCGACACCAATTGTCATCAGGAAAATGTAAATTAAAATAACAGTGTGATGGTACTACATTTTCATAACTATTAGAATACCCAGATTTAAAAAAATAAAGACAACAGAACAACAGACCCTCCCATACATTGCTGGTGGGAAAGCAAAGAGGTGCAGCCACACTGGTTAAGAGATGAGTCATTTTTCACCAAATGGATACCTGCCAAATGCCCATCAGCTGGTTAAACGAGTTGTGGCATTCAGTGGGATATTGTTTAGTAATAAAAAAAGAAGAAACTGATATGCAATTGCATTAGTGACTCTTCAAAGCATTATGCTGTTCAGTATGGTGGTAAGTACAGTCCTTACATTTATGAGAAGGATTGCTAGTTTAAGGCCAACTTGGGCCACCTAATAAGATTATATAATCTATAAATAAACAACAGAAGCACGCTGCCTTGTGAAAGAAAACAGACTTAAAGGACTCCATTTATATTTCATTCTGGAAAAGGGGCGGAGGGGAGAGGGAAATCCAACAGTATTTGTCAGGGACTGAATGTGGAGGTCAACCTTGAATGAAAAGGTGCAAGCTTACTCTTTAGGGTGCTAGAGATAAAACTACCTTGGTTATGTTTTTTTAAAGGTCATAGAACTTTACAACTTAAAATGATGAATTTTACTATATATAAAGTATACATTAACTCCTGGGTATAGTGGTGCATGTCTTTAATCTCAGCACTTGGGAGGCAGAGGCAAGCAGATATCTGAGTTCAAGACCAGGATAGCCAGGACTCCATGAGCCTTGGACATCGACATGACCTCCAGCTGCAGCCCAGTCCACAGATATCCACATGAACCTCATGCTTCAATACGGCCTGAGGCCACAGCATGGACCACAGGTACCAACATAGCTTGGGGGAGGGGGTAACACAGACCATGGAGGGCTTTCAAAGCGGTCCAATCCAGAAAATTAATCATCATTATCTCAGACATCCATCATTGCTCCATCATGTGGCTGGGCACCATGTTGGGCTCTGAGTTAGCAAATGCTCCAAGCTGCTGCACACTGCCCTGCCAACCCTACCAGGCAGCAATACGTTCCCCAGTCAAGCCCAGCCTTCTCCCACACAGATCACTGCCCTCAGGTCTCTAGTTCTGCCTCTCCACCATTCCTCCATCTTCCTCATCTCTCCACCTCATAGTCATCCATCACAGTGGCATTAGAAGCTGTAGTCTGGGGGCTGGGGATTTAGCTCAGTGGTAGAGCGCTTGCCTAGGAAGCGCAAGGCCCTGGGTTTGGTCCCCAGCTCCGAAAAAAAAGAACCAAAAAAAAAAGAAAAAAAGAAAAAAAAGAAACTGTAGTCTGTCACACAGTATGTATTTTGTCCAAACAGCTTTAAATGAAAATATTCATTGCAATGAGTTGTTGGTCCGGTTCAAGGTTTCTGGTTTCTGACATACCATAAATACTGGAGCACGGCTTATGGCTGAGAGAGTCAGGGTGATCTTGTGACTGGCAGGGCATCTGAGGGCAGGTTCTGTATGAGCTCCAGGCTGCCACACACTTCCCTACCCATGATGTCTGCTGCCCTTAAAGCTTGCTAAGCTCAACCTTTGTACTTGTGCTCTCCAAGCAGGACTGCAGCCACAGTGGCTCCATGTGGGGCTTGCCAGTAGGCCTAGGAATGGCCCTATTCAGTAATGACATCTGGTCCTTCAGGACTGCGTCCTCCATGGACTTCAGCAGCTTATAGATGGAGTAAATGTTGGGGCGAATCATCTCAAAGCACTTTATCCGGGTACAGATGGCAGCTGAGTTGGTCAGTGTGGGCCTCTTCCTGGTTGACATAGGCTAAGGTATTTTTTTCTTAATTAAATTATTTGAGTGGGAAGACCCCTTTCTAATCCAGGTCTTTGACGTGTAAAGATATGTAGAGGAATTTTAATACAGCAAAACAACAACATGGCTGCTCTGGCAAGAGCAAAGACCTCTGGGTCTATGATCTAGCTGAAATGACACACCTTTAATCTCTCTGGATAGAATGCAAACACACACCTTTAATCCTAAACAATAAAGTAATTTTGGTTTGTAGAAGGAAGCAGCCATGTTTGAAAATGATGTCTAGGGGCTGGGGATTTAGCTCAGTGGTAGAGCGCTTGCCTAGGAAGCGCAAGGCCCTGGGTTCGGTCCCCAGCTCCGAAAAAAAAGAACAAAAAAAAAAAAAAAAAAAGAAAATGATGTCTAATTGAGGAGTAAACAAAGTGACGAATCAGAGAAAGATTTGACAGAATGAGTCAGAGATAGGGTATGCCCAATGGTCATGAGAACAGAGGGAAGAAAGGTGACTTAAGTGAGCAAGCAGTGCGGGGGGGGGGGGCGGGGGGAAAGAAGGGAGGAAGAAGAGGAAGAGGAGGAGGGAGAGGAGGAAGAAAAGGAGGAAGAGGAGGCAGTTTTACTGGGTCAATTTTACAGAGACAGCCTGCAGGTGAAGACAGAACAAGCCAGAGAACGAGAAGGAGCTAGAAGATTAGAACAGATTGCCAAAGTTAGTATGAGGTCAAGCAGAGAAATTCAATCAGTAGCCAAGAGAAGCCGATTTGAATAGCCATTCCAGACTATTAGGGGTAATCCTCATTGTCAAACAGCAAAGGACTGTGTCCTGGTTACTTTCCTGTTGCTGTGACAAACACCATAACCGAGCCAACTAAGGAAAGAAGATGTTTAGTTTGGGCCTCATGGCTGCAGAGGGTTAGAGTTCATGACCATCCTGGTGGGGAGCATGGCAGCAGGTACAGGACTGGAGCAGTAGCCGACAGCTTGAATCCTTCACGTAGGATACAGAGAGAGTGGACTGGGAATGGTGCGGGCTTTTGAAACCTCAAAGTCCACACCCATCTCCATACCTCCTCCAATGAGACCACACCTCCTAATCCTTCCAAATAGTTTTACTATCCTGGGAACAGGCATTCAAATCAATGAGGCTATGGGACCATTCTCATTTAAAACACCACAGAATAACCAGCCATTTTGAACATGAGTGTTCAACTCCCTTCACAGTGTATAAAATAAAATGTCATTGATGGGATTACAGGAAACTAACAAGAAAACAGTTAATGTGGGAAGTTCTTCCTTCACCGTGTTTTCCTCAGTGACAGAGCAGGCTGACAAAACGTTAGCAAACTACAGAAGGTGCAGGAAAAATCCAGAACACTTGACTAGCATGGTAATACTTCACCCAACAGAACTGCTACTTCCTCTTCTCCTTCTGTGCCTCCTGTTTCATGGACATTGAGCTACAGCTCAGTTATGCCAGGCAAGCATTCTACCACTGAGCCCAGCATGGCTACTTGTCCTACATGTCCTTCTTAAGAATACAGGGAAAACATAAAATATCCCACAGAGGCAGATATTTATCAAGAAATCGAGTTGATATAATTCTCCTTTTCTTTTCTTTCTTTCCTTTGTTCATTTGTTTGTTTTGAGACAGGGTTTCTTTGTGTAACCCTGGCTGTCCCAGACTCACTCTGTAGATCAGGCTGGTCTTGAACTCAGAGATCTTCCTGTCTCTGCCTCCCCAGTGCTGGGATTAAATGTGTGTGCTATCACACCCAGCTATAAAACCACATTCTTTAAAAACAAAGCAAAACACTGGACCAACTAATAATATAACAAAATTATGAATTAACAGCACGAAGCCCTCCACTCTATGACTGAGTGACTTTTAGTTTCTGGTCTGAGCAGCAGAGAAGATGTAGTGTACTAACGCCACTTACTGAGATGGAAAGAAACGAAAGAGGAGACGGTTTTCTAAGCTGGGTAGGAAATGGGGCCAAGGGACAGACGAAGCTATTCAGAGAAGTCTAGCCAAAGAATGAGTAAGGTCCTGGGATAGACATACCTCAATGGATTCACCGTGGGGTTGTGTGTCTGTTGTGACCACACTTTTTTCAAGTAATTACTTTTCTATTTTGGGATTTTTGTAAATAGGAGTTTGGAAAAAAAAATTTATATGAACAGTGACAATTAAATTGGTCATGTTGCCACCTAGTGGTGCAGTCTAAAATAGCAAGTGATGTATAAATGTATTCCTGACCATAATTTTTAAAATCACAGCAATTTAAAGGTGGCCCTGCATCTGGCACAAGCTTGTAGTCCTAGCACTGGAAAGGCTCACAGAGGACGGTGGCCATGCGCAAGAAAGGCTCTGGGAGCAGTGTGAGGTGGGCACTTAGATGTGCCAGAGTAAATCTCTCTTTTTAGGTTTTCAAAACATACTTTAAAATCACTTCAAATTTATAAGAAGTTGCAAAAATATAAAAAAATTTACTTATCATTTATAAGTATTCGATTATTGCTAACATTTTATCTATTGTTTCATCATTTATTATCTCATTCATCACACACACACACACACACACACACACACACACACTTTCAACCCTGAACTCCTTGAGTTGTGTGTCTTGACTCTTTACCTTTAAAATATTTAAGCATGCATTTCTCAAAAATAGTTTTTTTCTATTAACTTCATTGATTTACATTAACATGGTACTTTATCTAATTTCCCTTCATATTTTTAGGATGTAATAATGCTTTCTATAGCTTTTTCCTTCAGCCCAGGTTCAATTTGGGGGTCAATTATTGCCTTTAGTGGTCACTCTTCAATATCTCCTTTAAATACAGAGCATTTCCATAGCCTGCCTCCCCTGAGCCCCAGGGCTATTGACGTCTTTGAAGAATGCAATTCTCCCACTTAAAAGCAAACAAGAACACTTCATCTTCTGTTTGTCTGATGTTTCCTCATGATCAGACTGAGCCATCTCAGCAAGCGGGACCCGTGATATCTATCTGTTCCTCGTGGGTAATGACAATTTTGATCACTTAGTCAAGGCGGTGCCTTAGTTTTCCACTTTATAAAAACTCTTTTTCTTGTAATTAGTAAGAGGTCTATGAAGAACACATTTGCTTGTTTCTTTTTAAAACATTAGAAAAATTTTGTGTGTGTGTGTGTGTGTGTGTGTGTGTGTGTCTACTGCGTGCATGGAATTCCTGAGGTGATCAAAAGAGAGCATCGGATTCTGCCCCCAACTTGCATTTCAGACATTTATGAGCTTTCAGATGTGGCTGCTGGGAGGTAAGCGCAGGTCTTTTGCAAAAGCAGCAATTGTTTTTTAACTCCTGAGCCATCTCTCCAGCCTCTGTTAGTTTTTGAGACCAAGGCTGGTCAGGAACTCATAAAGATCTCTGTCTCCTGAGTGCTGGGATTAAGGATATGTGCTAAGATGCCCAGCCCTGGCCTCAAACTCTTGACCCTCCTGTCTCCACCTCCAATGTGTTGGGGTGTACTAGCAAGGCTGCCAGCACCCCATTCTTCACCAGGTTTCCCCTTCTGTTTGACTTCTGTTGATGCTTGCTTCATTTGATCTTTACGTGATGATTGTAAATTACTTTCTAGCTTTTGCCCACTGACCACATTCACATTCATCCTTCTTGGGGCCGAATTATGACCTTTATGGGCCACAGTTCAGTCACCTTCATGGGCGACTTCCTCCAAACACAGGATTATGCTTATGATCATGTTAACATAAACACAAACATAACTCAAGATGGATATATTGTCATTATATTTCCCCCTGATTTCTTTTAAAAGAAACTGCAATGTAAACATATTTTATGGGCCTCTTAAATTATCAGACACCGCCACGCATAGGGACACCAGCCTGGAATCCCAAGGTGGAGGTGTATATCCTATTAGCTATCTATCAGAAAATCTATCTATGCCCGTATGTGTGTACTGGACAGTATCATGACAACTTGACACAAGCTAAAGTCATCCAAAAGGATGACTTTCAATTAGGAAAATGCCTCCATAAGACCAGGCTGTAGGCAAGCCTGCAGGGCACTTTATTAGTTAGTGATTGGTGGGGAAGGGTCCAGCCCATTGTGAGTGCTTCCATCCCTGGGGTGTGGTCCTGGGTTGTATAAAAAAGCAGACCAAGCAAGCCATGGGAAGCAAACTGGTAAGCAGCACCCTCCATGGCCTCTGCATCAGCCTCTAGGTTCCTTCCTCGCCTGACTTGCTTCAGGGATGAACAGTGCTGTGGAAACGTGAGTCAAATAAACCCCTTCGTCCTCAACTTGCTTTGGTCAAGTTGTTTCATCACCGCAATAGAAAGCCTAACAAGACAGTATGAATGCATTAATCATTTATGTATAGATATATCTACCATTTATCAGTTATGTGTGTATGTGTATATGTATCTATACATGTATGTCAGTCATCTATGCAAGCATTTGTATATTATGTTTATAACAATCATGTAATTATGTATGTATGTCTCTATCATCATAGTATGCATGTATGTATGTTTGTTTGTATATATGTATGTAGGTATGATTTTGTCTCTGTCATTAATGTGCTCTCATGGATTGCTATTTTTTCAACAAATTATAATTTAATTACTGTAGTTACTTAGTTCAGGGCTTAAATTGTCTCAGATTTGGTTTTAAGGGTCTTGTTAAGCTGTTTCTAAAGCAGGGTATTCTTTAATTTGTAATTTTAATATTTCCTTATTTTCTGGCTCAACCAAGCTGTTCAAGGCTCCAGGGCACCTACACTGCCAGACCTGGAACTGACCATCCTTGAAGGCCAGGTTCCCTTGGTGAGGACCAAGAGACAATGAGATGGGAACTGTAGAGAGTCTCATTGACACTGGGCCATACTTGCTTCTTAGACCTTCAAACAAAGACAGGAAAATTAAGATATATACACACATGCATATATATATATACATATATATACATATATATATACACTTATATATGCACGTTTGCATACACAAACCTGTAAATGAATATATATTCATATTTTGGCAACCATGATACCAGTTCCAGTGTTCCTAATTTCTGTTTATGTCTTCTTTCCTTCCATACTTAAGCCTGTCTTCTTCCATAGTGGGGATACTGACCCCCTACCCCTGCTTCTCTGTTTCTCTGTGTAGCCCTGGCTGTCCTAGACCTCACTCTGTAGACCATGCTGGCCTCAAACTCACTCTGCCTCTGCCTCTGCCTCTGCCTCTGCCTCTGCCTCTGCCTCTGCCTCTACCTCTGCCTCTGCCTCTGCCTCTGCCTCTGCCTCTGCCTCTGCCTCTGCCTCTGCCTCTGCCTCTGCCTCTGCCTCTGCCTCTGCCTCTGCCTCCTGAGTGCTGGGAGCCATCACTGCCAGCAGAGGTTCCTGGATTTTATCAACATTACTTCTCATTGGCTTAATCTGGCCCCACATTTGAGTAGTTTCACTGTTACAATTAACACTACTAAAAAGAACTCGAGGTTGCCAGTGCTTTCCCCCCTTCCCACACTCACCAGTGCTGAGGGCCTGCTGTGTTCATAAATTCTTTGCATTAGTTCTTTTTAAAAAAGCATTTCCCTGTCCTACATGGTCTTGACAATCACTGAAAACTATTTGTTTGGGTTTTGTTTGTTTGTTTGTTTGTTTGTTTGTTTTGTTTTCATCAGGCTTTTGGCCTTAGATTTTTTTCTCCTTCATATTTTTATTGCTTTAACTTATTCTTGAATATGCAATATGTTTTCAAAAAAATTGAGAAGTTAGGACTGGAAGTGCAGCTGGGCTGTACAGTTTGTACTTAGCATATGCGAGGTTCTGGCCGCTGTATTTCAAATTTTGGCGACAAAGCTTTCCCTACATAGAAGGCATTGAGAAATTCACCCACATTTTCAATAATTCATATAGTTGTTTTGTTTTGGCATTTAGAAGTTTGAGCCTTTTAGAGTTTATCTTTGTGCGTGGCATGAAGAATCAGCAGCACAAACAAAAACCAAAAACCATGTAAAAAGGTGTGCTCAGGGAAGGGCACTTCCTACCAGCCCGTATCTGGGTTTCTCTGTTCTGTGGCTCATCCCGTTTCTTTCGCAATGATAATGTGTTTTCTTGTGTTATCTAATGTCTCACAGTGTGCTTGCTATGCCTGCTTCTCTCCCTATGTGGCCCTAGCTGGCTTAGCCCCTGATGTGATGCTTCTACACTGCCTTACCCAGGTGGGCACCACCAGGCCTGGCCACTTTGTTCTCAGTTTACTGTCTCGACTACCATTCCATCCAAGTCAGTCCATTGTTCATATTCTTCTTTACAGCTACATCATACGTGTGTGTGTGTGTGTGTTGCGTGTGTGTATCATATATCTACACATATATTCATTGTACGGTTATTCAACTAATCTCTCTTGCTTATTTAAATGTTTTCTAATTTATGAACTTAAAGCAATGATGCATATGTATTCTTTGTGTTATTGGAGGTTGGGCTGGTTTGAATAAAAATGGCCTCCATATAAATATGGCTTGGAGAGAGTTGTACTATGAGGAAGCATGGCCTTGTTGGAGGACTGCATCACTGGGGTGCCTTGAGGTTTCATATGCTCAAGCCAGCTACAGTGTCACTCTCTCTTCCTGATGTCTTCAGCTCCAGATGTAGAACTGTCAGCTACTTCTCCAGCGCCATGTCTGCCTGTGCTGCTATGTATGCTTGTGTGCAGGATGACACTGGGCTAAACCTCTGAACTGCAAGCCAGTCGCCAGTTAAATG
The DNA here is from genome assembly GCF_021556685.1 of Rattus norvegicus. Classification (NCBI taxonomy): domain Eukaryota; kingdom Metazoa; phylum Chordata; class Mammalia; order Rodentia; family Muridae; genus Rattus; species Rattus norvegicus. The sequence continues at coordinate 27,966,956 of NC_141551.1, read as the reverse complement.
GATTTTTTCCCTAAGAGCTTCTGTGGTCATAGTGTCTCTTCAGAGCAATAGGAACTGGAAGACAAAGGCGTGACTGCAGGCTAAATTTACATAAGTGGGATTACTACGTTGAAGGGCAAATTTGTACTTAATCATCTCCGTCTGTGGAGAATATTCTAAGACCTCCAGCGTGTGAGAGAGACCAAAACTTTGTCATGTCCAACTTTAACGTTAGATTTTATTTTATCATTATTTATTTTATTATGTTATATTCCCTTAGAAGCCAGCTTGCTTTCTAATGAGAAACAGAAAGGGGATGGATCCAGGTGGGAGGGGAGTTGAGAAGGAACTGGAAGGAGTAGAAGGAGGGGAAACCATAACAGTATATGTCATATGGGGGTGGGGGAATCTGTCTTCAATAAAAGGGAAAGAAGACAGATTGGGTCAAGTAAGGAACTAGTGTGAGTAGTTAATAATAAAGCAGAGTAAGCCCAGTTAAACCCTGTGATGAAAGTCATGTCACTGTGGGCTTTCTAGTCTTTCCCAGCTCTTGCTTCGGTGCTTCAGATCTCAGTAGCAAAGTTCTCTTTAGATAGAGCACGAAGGGGACTCCCCAAAGCCTCGTTCTAGAACTTGTATGTTTAAATCGTAATCCCTTTGTGTGTGGTATGAAGGATCGCTCTAACTCTATTTTTTTAAATGAATTTAACATTAAAAAAACCTAGGAGATAATGATTTCAGATAGGAAACTTCATCTTTACACTTTGTTCTCTATCTTCTGAACTTTCTTCAGTGAATCTTCTTTATAAAAAGAAATCCTTATGACAAGGGCACTGGTGTTCTAAACGTTCATCATCTCATCAATGGTGCGACCTCGCTGAGCTGCTGATGCCACCTCCCCAACGCTTTGTGCGTCATTCACACTTTCTTAAGCTATTTGTTTCAAATGTCCACGTGCTCTTCTCAATTATATTGTCTTCGTGCTCAAAGTTACTGATTAATTGAGTGGCTGTACACTCCATAACTACACATAGACTTCATAGATAGAATTTGAGGATTATTTTTCTTTTTCTTTTCTTTTTTTTTTTTTTTTGGTTCTTTTTTTCGGAGCTGGGGACTGAACCCAGGGCCTTGCGCTTCCTAGGTAAGCGCTCTACCACTGAGCTAAATCCCCAGCCCCGAGGATTATTTTTCTTGAGTGCATATTGTAACCAGTGTTTTTACTTGTGCTGGAATAGTTTGTTGTATTTGATGGTGTGATATAATGATGCCCCGATGGGTATTATTGGTCATTATATGGTATCATATTATTGGTATTATATTGGTATCATTGGTATTATATGCAGTCAGTTGACTGCATATGGAATTAACTAAAACCCAAGGGGCATACACTTGTGAAGGCTTTTTTTTTATTAAATTATAATTATTTGAATTAGGAAGGCCCATTTACGAGCCTGATTCTTTTGACTTGGCAAGATACACCTTTAATTCAGATCTTTACAGGTGAGAAGATCTACCTTGAATCCAGGCCACAACTTCTGCTAGAATCCTGTACAAGGACACAGAGGAAGGAAGCTTTTGGTCTTTGCCTGCTTGTTCCTCTTGCTGGCAAGCCATTTCTTCACTGGCATTAGAGCCTACTTCTTCAGGATTCTGGCAGATACTGAGGATCAGCTGAGACATCCAGCCTCATGGACTGAACAACTCCTGGATTCTTGAAGCTTCCGTTGGTAGACAGCCATTGTTGGACTAGCTGGACTACAGCCTGTAAGCAGTTCTAGCAAATTGGTTTTATAGATATATAGAGATTCATTCTTTATGTGTTCTTCCTCTTTCCCTCCCTCTCTCCCTCCCCCCCCCTCTCTCTCTCTATACATATATATATATATATATATATATATATATATTCATTCCATACATTTTGTTCCTCTAGAACTCTAGAGTCTAGAGAGCCCTGACTAATAATATTTTGGTACCAGAAGTGGTTCTAGAGACACAGAAGTATAATTTTAAAAGTATGGGTGACATTTTAAAATATTTGGAAAGGCCTTTCAATTTGCCAAAACCTACAGCTTCTGAAGCCTCTCCTGGAAGCTCAAAGAATACTGAAAGCCATGGTGTGAACTCTTTTCTGGAGTACAGGGGATGTTTTAGGCGTCTCTTGGTGCTACCATGTCCTGTGATTAAAGTCAATGGGAAACCACAACAACCCATGCTTGCTGTGGGTAGAATGGGGAATAGCAGAAGGTAACTATAAAGACCAACTTAGGCCACATAATCAGTGCAGGAACTAGGATTATAGTTGACAGCTTTGTTTCTGTCATATTTTGTTAAGAATGTATTTACACGGGCTGAAAGATGGCTCAGTGGTTAAGAGCACAGACTGTTCTTCCAGAGGTTCTGAGTTCAAATCCCAGCAACCACATGGTGACTCACAACCATCTGTCATGAGATCTGATGCCCTCTTCTGGTGTGTCTGAAGACAACTACAGTGTACATATAATAAATAAATCTGTACAGTGTATATATAATAAATAAATACATATTTTTATAATACATTTTTAAAAATGTGTTTTATACAACTATTTGTGTTTTCATTCCTTGATTTATCATGTAATGTAACATCAATTAAAAGAATGTTTTTCATGTCTAAGTTTGAGATAATAAAAGCATGTCCCAAGCAACATCTCCACCTATATTAAATATAAAATGCATTTGCAGTTGTACGAGAGATAGTTATAGCATGTTAGGCATAAGTATTACCTGGTTATTAGTTTCATTTGGAAATTAATCATGACATAAGGATATATGATTGTTTGTCAAGTTGACAAGAGGTGAATTTGTGATGGTGATTCTTGATTGTCAACTTGACTACATCCAGAATTAACTAAAACCCAAATGGCTAGGCACACCTATAAGGAATGTTTTTCTTTTAATTCAGATGGGAAAAATCCTCATTGAAAAGCCCACACCCTCTGCTGGCAGCCTATACAAAAGACATAGAAGGAAGAAGCGGGCTCTTTCTTTGCCTGCTTGCTCTTGCTAACAAGTCCATTCCTTTACTGACATTAGAGTCTACTTCTTCAGAACTTGGCATATATGATGGTTTGAATATGCTTGGCCCAGGGAATGGCACTATTACTAGAAATGGCTTTGTTGAGTAGATGTGTCACTGAGACCCTCCTCCTGGCTGCCTGGAGACAGTCTGCATCTGGCTTCCTTTGGATGAAGATGTAGAACTTTCAGCTTCTCTAGCACCATGCTTGCCTGGATGCTGCCATGTTCCTGCCATGATGATAATGGACTAAACCTCAGAACCTATAAACCAGCCCCTATTAAATGTTGTCCTTTATAAGAGTTGCCTTGGTCATGGTGTCTCTTCATAACAATGGAAATGCTAACTAAGACAGCCTATGCTTCAGACCAGCTGAGACATCCAGCCTTGGGGACTGAACAGCTACTGGATTCTTGGGCCTTCCATTGGTAGGCAGACATTGTTGGACTACTACAGCCTGTAAGTCATTCTAATAAATCTCCTTTACACACACACACACACACACACACACACACACACACACACACACACACACACACACACACACACAGAGTTAATTTCCTTTAGAAAACATGCCTAGCCTGGTTCAGACAAACAATATTTTGTTTGATTCTATTTTTTAGCTCTATCTAGATTCCAAGCAACTCTTACACACATCCCAGTTTTAGTTGGGAAATTAAACATTGATTAATATACTTTTACAGATGGGAATATAAAGACTTAAAAGATGAAGAAAAAGTTTTAGTGTTTTTAAACATTTGTGCTCTACATTTTTCCAAAAGAAATTTAAGTGTTTATTGCCTTTTGCCACTAGAAGGCCCTAGAGAGATGGTTTTTAGTTAAATGTACAGCAGTTTCAATACTGGCTATGCTCTTGAATTTTGTCAACTTATTTCACACCTAGATACATTCAGGGAAAGGATCTTCATTGAGAAAATGCCTCTGTAAGATTGACCTATAGCTAAGTCAGGCATTTTCTTGATTAATGATTTGTGTAGAAGGACACAGCTCACTGTCGGTGGTGCCATCCTGGGCAGATGGTCCTGAGTTGTAGAAGAAAGCAGCCTGAGCAAGACATGAAGAACAGGCCAGTAAGCAGCACTCCTCCATGGCCTCTGTGTCAGTTCCTATCTCGAACTTCCTGTTTGAGTTCCTGCCTTGACTTCCTCTGAGGATGGATTTAAGTGGGTAGAGTGTAATCTAAGCATTACAAACTGAAATAAACCTTTTCCTCCCCAAATTGCTTTTGGTCCTTGCAGTAGTTTGAATGAAAATGGCTCCTGTAAGTTCATGTTTGACTACTTAGCTCCCCTGACCCTGAACCCTGGGTGGAACTGGTTGGAAAGGATTAGGAGGTGTGGCCTTGTTGGAAGAGGTGTGTTGTTAGGGGCAGGCTTTAAGGCTTCAAAAGACTCTTATTGATCCCAGTGCTCTCATGCATGCTCTCTCTCTCTCTTTCTCTCTCTCTCTCTCTCTCTCTCTCTCTCTCTCTCTCTCTTTCTGCCTCTTCACTTCAGATCAAGAGCTCTCAGTTGTTCCTGCTGCCTTTGCTCTGCCACCACAGATCATAATCCTGTGAAACAATAAACCCCACATTAAACACTTTCTTTTACAAATTCCCTTGGTCATGGTGTTTAATCACAGCAGTAGAAACCCTAACTAAGACACCAGCTAATTGATAATAAATTTAAAAATATATATCCATGTATAAAGCCTCAGGCTTAGAATATAATCCCTCTCTAATGTTGGCTAAACTCTTTTCCTTCCTCAAATCTAGTGTTGGCTACCTACCTCACTGTTGAGACAAATTTCCTGAGAAAAATTAAAATAAAAAAATTAAAAAGGGACTGCGTTCGTGCTCTCCCCTGAAATAAAAAAAAATTAAAAAGGGACGATTTACCTTGGCTATGAGTTCAGGGATTTTAGTTCATGTTCACTTGTTCCATTGTTTGAGCCTGCTGGGAGGGAGAAGTCAGTGGGAAAATCAGGTGCATTGGGAGAAACTGCTCACCTAGGGCTGTCCAGGGTACAGAAAGAGTCAGATTTGAAATAATCAGGGTAAGGTGATGCCCTTTAAAGACATGCTCTGCTTCCTACAACCAGGATCCGCCCCCAAGAGTCCATTCAGTGTGACTTCATGAATGGATTAACCCATTGATAAAATTAGTGCTTTCCAGGTCTAATCATCTCGGAATAGTTAGATTTACCACCTGGGGACCAAACCTTCAATAGATAAACCTTTTGGGAGGTTGTTTGGGAATATTTTATACTCAACCCATAACATTGAACTAGAAGATTTTGCTTTGCTTATATCTATTTTCAAACATTTTGTTGTGTTTTTCTTTTCTTACTTCCCTTCTTTCTTCCTTTTTTTTTAAAGACAGAGTTTCTCTGTGTATTCTTGGCTGTACTGGAACTCACTCTGTAGACCAGACAGCCTTGAAGTCACAGAGATCCACCTGCTTCTGCCTCCCAGGTGCTGTGATTAAAGGCATGCGCCACTACCACCCTGGTGCCACCACCACCCTTGCATTGTGTTTTTCAGCAGTGATTATTAGCCATAAAACATTTTATGGAGGTGGACACACCACGTGACTTATCCCAGGAACTATATACCCATTGGAATGCACCTAAAGACTTTTTCTTTATATATGTCTCTCTTCTTTATCCTAATGAGTTTCAGTTTATCATTTAGAAACCTTGCAAAACATTATCTTCTTTGGGACATGTTTCTGTAGTGGTTTGTAGGTTTAGCCCCCCATAGATTCATGTGTTTGAATGTTAGACCATAGTGAATGGCTCTAATAGGAGGTGTGGCCTTGTTGGAGGAAGTGTGTCACTATAAGGCAGGCTTTGAGATCTTCTATGCCCAGGATCTGCGCCCAGTGTGGAACTTAGTCTTCTCCTGGCTGTCTGCAGAGGACATTCTCCTTTTGGCTGCCTTTGAATCAAGATGTAGAACTCTTGGCACCATGTCTGTCTGTAGTCTGCCATGCTTCCTACCATGATGATAATAGGCTGAACCTCTGAAACTGTAAACCAGCCCAATTAAGTGTTTTCTTTTATAAGAGTTGTCTTGGTCATGGTATCTCTTCACAGTAATGAAACCTTAGCTAAGGCAGTTTCTTTTTTGAGATCTATTTTTATTAAGATTTTATGTGTGGAGGTGTTCTTCCTATAGATATCTGTGTGCCACACGTGTGCAATGCCCTTGGAAGCCAGAAGAGGGCACAGGATAGTCTAGAACTGGAGTTGTAGATGTAGGTGCTGGAAATTGAACTTCGATTCTCTGGAAGATCAGACTCTTGACTCTTCCAGAGAAGAGTCCTGTGATGCGCTTCTTGACACAGTGAATTAGTCCTCATTAGTATGTCTGCACCTTGCACATACCTTAGTTGCTGCATTGATTATGCTGCATTGCTTTACAGATTTACAGATACGCTTCCTCTAGTAGCCTGCTAACCTACTGCCTCATTGGCCTGGTAATGGTAGGGAATTCTGGGGCTCCAGGAATATCAGCCTGGAAGAAATGTTAATAGGGTCAATGGTCAATGGGTCACTATTTTTTATGGATCTTTGGGAAAAGTAATTTCTCAAATCTTTCTACCCTATAAAATTTGTAATGAGTGACACTGAGGGTTATTCATGGAACCCAGAATCCTCATTAATTGAATTTATTACATAAATAGCATTATAGTGACAACTAGAGGAATTTAAATGTGGCAATATTATTATCTACAATATCACTATCAAAGTCATCAACTTGCTGGGTATGGTGGTGTTCATTTATAATACCAGCTCTTGAGAGGCAGAGACAAGAGGATGGGGAGCCAGAGGCTATCCTGGGCTATATAGAGAGCCTCTGTCTCAAAAAAAGAAAGGCTATTAGCTCTGTTTATAAAGATATTATCTTTCAACTGTTGAAGCACTCCTAGAAATAAAGGTTTTATCATTTCCTGTCTTAACTTTACACAACAACCTCTCATTTTAGATTTCAAATCCCTCGTAGGGTTGTTCTTATTATTTATTTTTTATATCAACTCCACTAGTTAAACTCAAAGATGATATTAAGGCTTTGACTGACACTGGGCCTGGTGATTTAGTGCTATCCCAGGTAGTTAGGAAGGGGCAACAGGAAGATGGAAAGTTCTGAGCTTGCCTGGGCCGTAGAGTGAGACTAAGGGTAGCTTGGGCAACATAGTGAGGTACTGCTTCCAGGTTTTTAAAAGGAAGAGGATTAGGAATACAACTCATGGGAGGAACACTTGCCTAGCATTTAGAAGGCCTCCGGTTTATCCCTAGTGTAGAATAGAAGAGAAAGGAAGAGGAGGAGAAGCAGGAGGAGGACAGAGAAGAACCTGATTGACAGTATGTAAGGCTTTGAGAACCTATAGGTCAGCTAGTGCACAGGATCTCAGTACACAAAATTGGGTAGGAGGCAAACCCTTCTCTTAGGAAGGCAGCAGTTACAGCTAAGTAACACAAACTATACAGACATTAGCATAGACAATTCCAAACACTGCACAGGAAATATTTAGATCACCAACCATATTAAGATAATGCTTTTGTTTTCTTCAATTGAAACAATGTCTCCCAGAGTTACCCAGGCTGGCCTTGAAGTAATTCATGATCCTGATACTTCTGCTTATTGGGTGCATGAATTAACAGGCATGAACCTGTATATGTCATGCTGGGATATATAAAGTTCTTCAACAGACATAAGATTAATAAATGATGTCATCATCATCATTTTATTATTATTATACTATTATTATTTCTTTTTTATTATTGTGTCAGGAATTGAACCTTGGGTCTTACCCATGTTAGGCTAATAATCTACCACTGAACTATGCCTACAGCCCCAAGAAATGATCATAATAATTCTTCCTTAATAGTTAAATTTGTTCTCTAATAACTTCATATATAACTATTATTCCTTTTTAAAAATTCATTTATTTATTTTATATATATGTACACTTCAGATACACCAGAAGAGGGCATCAGATCTCATTACAGATGGCTGTGAGCCACCATGTGGTTGCTAGGATTTGAACTCAGGACCTCTGGAAGAGCAGTCAGCACCACTGAGCCATCTCTCCAGTCCCAACTATTATTCTTCTTTAGCACTATTCATTAAACTCACACTATGAGTAGCTTCCAGGCAGGTACCAGGCATTCTTTCAGCCTCCTGGAGTAAAGTAATATTTTTTATTCTTTAATCTCTTTTTACAGTCCAGTTGTTATCCCCATCCCGGTCTGCCCTCTGACTGTTCCTCATCTCATTCCTCCTTCCCCATCTCCAAGAGGACGCCCCACTCCCCACTCCACCAACCCTCCCCACTTCCTAGGGCCTCAAGTCTCTCGAGGGTTAGGTACATTTTCTCTCGCTGAGGCCAGACCAGGCAGTCCTCTGTTGTATATGTGTCAAGGGCCTCATATCAGCTAGTGTATGCTGCCTGGTTGGTGGCTCAGTGTCTGAGAGATCTCAGGGGTCCCAGTTAGTTGAGACTGCTGGTCTGCCTATGGTGTTGCCCTCCTCCTCAGCTTCTTCCAGCCTTTCCCTAATTCAACCACAGGGTTCCCTGGCTTCTGTCCATTGGTTGGGTGTAAGTATCTGCATCTGACTCTTTCAGCTGCTTGTTGGGCCTCTCAGAGGGCAGCCATGCTAGGCTCCTGTCTGTAAGCACACCATAGTATCAGTAATAGTGTCAGACCTTGGAGCCTCCCCTTGAGCTGGATCCCAATTTGGGCCTTTCCCTCAGTCTCTTCTCCAATTTTGTCCCTGCAGTTCTTTTAGACAGGAACAATTCTGGGTCAGAGTTTTTGACTGTGGGATGACAACCTCATCCCTCCACTTGAGGCCCTGTCTTTCTGCTGGAGGTGAACTCTATGAGTTCCCTCTCCCCACTGTTGGGCGTTTCATCTAAGGTCCTTCCCTTTGAGTCCTGAACACCTCTCACCTTCCAGGTCTCTGGTCCATTCTAGGGGGTCACTCCACCTCCTACCTTCTGAGGTTGCCTGATTCCATTCTTTCTGCTGTCTCTGAGGGCTACACTCCTGTCCCCATGCCCCAATACCTGATCAACCACGTTTCTCTTTTCCCATCCCTGTCCCCTCTACCACCCAGCCCCCCCATTGCTTTCTTCTCCCTCCCAAGTGGGATTGAGACATCCTCACTTGGACCCTTTGACTTATTAACCTTCTTGAGTTCTTGAAATAAAGTATTAAATAAAACCAAAAGTTCTCTTAACAGGGAACCAATAGGAACGTAGCCTAGTAGAGAAAAGCAGACAATAAACAAGAAAATGAACATATAGGCAAACAACAGTGAATGAGAATGACTGTAATGAAAATAACATGTGTTAGTGACTGGGGGACATCATTAGGTGGACATCATTTAAGATCTGTATTCAAGCCTGAAGGACAAGGAGTCAGTCACTCAAAAGAAAATCCACAGAGGAATGGCATTATGGAGTGGCCAACAATGGGGCTCTGAGTGGGCAGCTGGTGTGCTGCTGTGCACAGCTGGAGTCAGACTCAACTCCCAGGCAAGGGGCAGGAGACAGGGTTGAGAAAGGAAGCAGAAGCCAGCTAATGCTATAACTCACAGGTCAGGCAGAGAGCTTGTTTTAGTCTGAGTGCGATAGCAAATGTCGGAGAACTTTGAACAGGGAGGGGTCAGCAAGAGCACCTTTTTAAAAAAGCTCTTATGTAAAAAATGGATTGGGGAGTGCTAAGAGTAGTACGTGGGGTAGGCAAGGTGGGTCAGTCTTGCCACCAAGACTGATGACCTGAGTTCCATTCCCAGAAACTACAAAGTAGAAGGAGAGAGTTGATTCCTGCACATTGTTCTCTCCTTCCTTCCCTTCTTTCCCTCTTCACTCCCTCCCTCTCTCCCTCTATTCAACCCCCCCCACACACACACAGTGTTTATCTACTAATGGGACTAAGTTACCAGATGGAAAATTTGATGATGTAGCAAAAGGAAGTGATAATTGAATGATTCCTTGAAAATACTGTTTAAAACACAACTTTTTTTTTTTTTGAGGCAGGGTCTTACTATGGAACTCTGGCTCACCCGGAACTCTTCATGTAGACCAAGCTGGCCTTGACCTCACTGAGAACCGCCTGCCTCTGCCTCCCCAGTACTGGGATTAAAGGTGTACACCTGTTCTTTCAAAGTCTCCCGCGATGCAGACTGACTTGAGCTCCTCTAAACAAAGCACGTGCCTAGCATGTGTGTGAGGCACACAGATAAAGCAAGTCAGGCAGTCAGTACAGCCTTGCTGCCGGCATCTGTCTGCTGCCTGTTGCTACTTAACAAATTACTTCCAAGCTTAGCAGCTTTAAGTGCTTACTGTTGCTTGTTCTTTTGTAAACTGACCGGTAGTTCTGCTTGTCAAGCTGTTGTTGGGTGCTAAGAATGGCTACACTCTCGAGTCAGCAGCTGGTTTTGGCTCCTACCTGGGGGCTCAATGGAGCTGTGGACCGATGCCTTTGGTCTTCCTTCACAACAGCCTTTCCTGATGGGTGGTTTCCTCAGTTCTTGAGGCTCTCCTGGAGAAGGGATTCTTATGCATTGGTCAGTTGGGTTGTTTACAATAGATTCAATAGACTCAATAGAGTCCCTCTAGGGACTCTGTTTTAAAAACTCACCCACACATACCATCTATATCCAGAAGCCATATCTTTATTTATCTTACTAATTAAAACTGCCCAGCGAGAACTGTTTAAAATTTTATTACATTTACTGATTTAGTATGTGCATATCAGGGTAGACATACCACAGTGTTCTCATTTAGTATGGGCACGTCAGGTTGCACGTATCACAGTGTTCATTTAGAGGTCAGGGGACATTTAAGGGTTCTCTTGTTGTACCATATCGGCTTTGGAGATAGAACTCAGATTGTCTGGGTAGCAAGCTCCCTCACCTGCTGAGCCATCTCACCGGCTCTCATAAGAATTATTATACCCTATTTATTTATTTATTTATTTACCCCTATCGCAGTCCCCCTCACACTGCCCCTCTCCTACTCCTTTCCTTCTCCTTTGATGGGGATGCTCCTCCTCCCCCCAATATGGTCCCACCCTGGCAAATCAAGTCACTGGAGGACTAGGTGCATCATCTCTCACTGAGACCAGACAAGGCAGCTCAGTTGGTAGAATGTGGTCCACAGGCAGGCAACAGACTCAGGAACAGCCTCTGCTCCAGTCGTTGGGGGACCCATATGAAGATCAAACTGCACATCTGCTACACGTTTGTGGGGGGCTCTTTAGTTGGTGGTTCAGTCTCTGGGAGCCCCAAGGTTCCAGGTTAGATGAGTCTGTGGGTCTTCTCGTGGAGTCCCTTTCCCCTCCAGGTCCTTCAATCCCCCCACTGAATAAGAATTCTTAACAGCAGCTACAATGTAGCAGTGATTTTGCTGAGACCTAGAAAATAAGCTAAGCTTCATTCCCCCTGTAGGAACTTGAGTTTCTCTTTTCCAGGGGGAATACTGTTATCTGTCACCAAGAGTCTGCTTATTTTGTGTGCACATGGCAGATTTATCCTGGGTACAAAATTTACAAGTTCCATTTTCTCCCTATTCTAGCGGTGGCATTTTTCTGGTGCACTGTCAAATACCATAAAAAGGAAGTACTGAAAGAATGAGAGCCCACCGGGGGGCCAGAACAGGCTCCTTATACGCACAGTCTGTGAAATTACACTACAGCTTTGCCTTCCTGCAAGAGCAGAGATAAAGAAGCCTGGGAAAGCGGCACACTCCTGAGAGAGAAGGGGTGGAGTCAGAAACATGAGATAATAATCAACTTTAAAAAATGCAGCTTCTGAGAAAAGCCACTGGGCACAAAGGCACCCAGTTTTCCATTTCAAGGAGAGCACGAACAGGTAAAATCTGTTTCTGCTTTTGCCTTGTCTTATATCACAAAATAACACACTGCAAAAACATCTGGAATTGAACATAAATTTCCACGGGGCTGGGGGTAGTAGTGCCTTTTTGGGTGAGTAAAGGACCAGTAAAAGAACACCTCTATATGACAGTGTTTTGTTCTGGGTATCCTTATGATGACTAAAACTTAGGATTCTAAGTTGGAAAAGTTGGGCCAGGTGTGATGGTGCACGCCAATAATCATAGCACTCAGGAAGCTGAGGCAGGGAGAGTGCAAGTCCAAGGCTAGCCTGGGCTACATAGCAAAACAGACAACTTTTATCTTTGCTCTGGTTTTTATATTTCTAATAACTTCCCCTCTCAATTTCTCCTTTCCAAGTCGTGAGGTTGTCTTTCACAGCAAAAGTACCCCCGAAGGACTGCTCAGAGAGGCTCTCCACAGTGATTTTATTTTTAAATAAATCGTAGTTTTTATTTTTACTCTTCACAGTAGGTATTGGTCTCAGGGCATGCCTGAACACTTGAAATATGGCAAAGGAAAATGGGAGGGGAATCTTACACTTCAAGCTTGAGAGTTGGTTTTAATTACTTACAACTACAAAGTAGTTCGTGGCTTCCTTACCAGACAGCAAGGCCTCCAGTTTGCAGCTCACAGAATTCTGCTTGTCCACTTTTCCCCCTAGAAGTTGAAAAAAATCTGAGCTTTGATATTATAATATATTAATGAGTGTGTCCTACCACATGATTTTGCTTTTAAGTTAAAATTTTAATGAATGTACAAAATTGTAGGTCTTATGGTAATCTTTTCAGACAAGTTTATCATTGTATCTTACTTTTATACTTCTCCCATTTTATTTTGTTTTCAGACAAGGTCTCACTGTGTTACCCAAGCTTGAATGGAACTCACAATCAGCCTCCCCAGTGCTGGGATTACAGGTATGTGACACCACACTCAGCTTTAAAATAGTCTTTAACTATAGCAATTTGACCAGAGTTTGTATGCTGGGGGCTGGAGAGATGGCTCAGTGGTTAAAGTCACTGGCTAAAGAGGACCCAGGTTCAATTCCTAGTGTCTCCGTAATAACTCACAACCATCTGCAACTCCAGTTCTCGAAGGCCTGACACCATCTTCTGGCTTCTGTGTGAATAGGAACATGTGCAATATGTAGACATGCAGGCAGGCAAAACATCAATACTCATAAAATAAAATAATAATGATTAAAAATAATCATTGTTATTCACAAAACAGACATAGGCTTTCTTGGATTACAAGGGTTTTTTTTTTCCTTTTTTTTTTTTTTCTTTTTTTCGGAGCTGGGAACCGAACCCAGGGCCTTGCGCTTGCTAGGCAAGCGCTCTACCACTGAGCTAAATCTCCAACCCCCTTTTTTCCTTTTAAATTACATTTATTTGTGGGTGCCTGCATGTGCTTGGGTTGGGGTACAGGGAAGAAACCAAGACCAAGTTTAAGGAGAAAGTTGGCTGCATAATATTTCAGAATCAGAATTAGCTCTCCTTAGACATTTCCTACCTGCTGGGTGGTATCTTCAGGTCTTTACGTGAGCAATCCCCATGGACAGCTGTTATTTATCCCCATGTCACTCACTTAAGGTTGTATGGTTATTAAGTAGTAAAGCAAGTACGTAAGCTCCAACAATCTGACGTCAGAACTAGTCTTCTAGTGCTGTGTTACTTTCTATTTGATTGTGCCCACATGGTGACACAAGTTTACTGACCTCAAATGTCTGTCTCTAGCTTATGTCTAAATTTAAGCTTCAGTAAACCAGCATCTCCTGGGAGTTGGGTTGGGGGTGGGGTGGGTGGTGTGGAGGTGGGGGTGGGGGTGGGATTAGCCCTTTTCTTCTTCCCTTAGTCCTGTGTGCTACGATCACGGACATTTGCTACTCCAGCATCCTTAAACCCAAAGCCACCAGTACAGTCAATGTCTTCCTCTGAATCTCTTTCCTATTGAGACAATGAATGAAAGCTGAGTTACTGTGTCTGCCTATGACTTAGCTCTCCGTCTCCATCTCTGATCTCTAGCAAGTGCTAATGGTTCATTGATAGGCCATAGTTGACATCGGTCTTTACTTTCTTCTTGAATTGTTTCGGGAATCTTATCTGTGCTGGTTAAACTATGTCCTTCCCTCCTCTGCTCCAAAGATCTACTGTCTTTCTCTGCCCAGAACCATTGACCTCTGTGGCAGCACCAGCAGTTCCCGTGTCCCTGGCTTCCCATGGGCTCAGTGGATCCTTGATATGAGAGTAGGAGGAAGAAAGGGAGTCAGGAGAAACTTCTCCCCAACTTCCTGCTGTAGTGCGGCATTCTTTGGTAGCTGTCCAGCATCCAGCCTCCACGGCCTGGGCAGACCACATCTTCATCTTGTCCATAAACAGAATGGAAACCCTGTAGAGCCTCTCTATTCCTCTTGTTTCCCTGAACTCTGATGCTATTATGTACACAGTGCCTTTGATAAGTAACTTTCAATAGACTCTTTAGAGTGGAATGCTACTTTCCCTATTCCTCTAGTGTTCTCAAATGTTTCAAAGGCATGGGAGAGAGCCCAAACATCTAGCTATCTGTAGTATTAAATAGGCCTTAGGTAGATTTTCCCCCCAAATCGGATTTGAGTTCTCATTAGTTCATTTGTATCATGGGGGAGGGGCACAAGACTTTTGAGCATGACCACACTGGACTCAGAGATGGTCTCTTTCATGGCTTGGATGAGAGTCCTTCTCTTTGTCCTTTCCCCTGTGCCCTGCTGCTTCTCCCTTCACATCTTCAGTCTGTCACTTGTGGATTTTTTGTTTGTTTGTTTGTTTTTACTTCACCAGCACTCACCCATGTGAAAGCAATGCTCACCTCTCACCTAGGCCAATTGGAGTTTACTGTTTGCCCATCATAGACTTCTCTCCTGCTCAAAGTCATAGTTTTCTATCATAAGGCACATTGTGGTATTCCTTTATGGATCCCCTCCTGTGAACTCTCACTTACTTCAAATATCAAACAGGACACAGCTCAAAAGGCAAAGCATGGGGCTGGGGATTTAGCTCAGTGGTAGAGCGCTTATCTAGGAAGCACAAGGCCCTGGGTTCGGTCCCCAGCTCCGAAAAAAAAGAACCAAAAAAAAAAAAAAAAAAAGGCAAAGCATGAGTCTGAGAAGTACTTTGCTCTCCTAACCATATCAGGCTCTCCTTCTTTTCCCTGTCCATAGTTGTGTAACTACCCTGGCAGACTGCTGTGAGCCCTTGTACGGTAGTTCTCCCTCTGCCTCAGATGCTGTGATCCCAGTGTTACTGGCAAGAAGGGTTCCTTTTCCTTCTTCAGTTCCTGGCTCAAACACTGTCTCCTTAAGCCATCATTACAAGGAGTAACTTCTAGTAAGTTTCAACCCAATTCCCCATCTCTGCTTCTGGAAATGTTGTTTGTTCCCTTATTGGTGATTGCATCTTTATGGATAAAAAATCTTCAAGGACAAGGGTGTTACACTCTGTTCTCAGAATCTAGGATAAACCTCAGGTTAGAGCCGTGTGAAATTATAAGCAGTTTGAGTGATAAGTTAATCAATTTACATCTTTATACTTTTTAGTATGTTTGAGAATCAAACTTAGATCCTTGAACATTCTAAGTCAATATTCTTCTACTGAGCTGTATTAGTAGCTCCAATGGACTTTTGAAAAGAAAGACTAGTAAAAATACTTTTGAAAGAAACACATGTATAAGAATATATAGTGAGGAGTTCTCTGCACCCAAATCCCGTGGGAGGGAGAGCTAAACCTTCAGAGAGGCAGACAAGCCTGGGAAACCAGAAGAGACTGCTCCCTGCACACACATCTCGGACGCCAGAGGAAAAAGCCAAAGACCATCTGGAACCCTGGTGCACTGAAGCTCCCGGAAGGGGCGGCACAGGTCTTCCTGGTTGCTGCCGCTGCAGAGAGCCCCTGGGCAGCACCCCACGAGTGAACCTGAGCCTCGGGACCACAGGTAAGACCAAAATTTCTGCTGCAAGAAAGCTGCCTGGTGAACTCAAGACACAGGCCCACAGGAACAGCTGAAGACCTGTAGAGAGGAAAAACTACACGCCCGAAAGCAGAACACTCTGTCCCCATAACTGACTGAAAGAGAGGAAAACAGGTCTACAGCACTCCTGACACACAGGCTTATAGGACAGTCTAGCCACTGTCAGAAATAGCAGAACAAAGTAACACTAGAGATAATCTGATGGCGAGAGGCAAGCGCAGGAACACAAGCAACAGAAACCAAGACTACATGGCATCATCGGAGCCCAATTCTCCCACCAAAGCAAACACGGAATATCCAAACACACCAGAAAAGCAAGATCTAGTTTCAAAATCATATTTGATCATGATGCTGGAGGACTTCAAGAAAGACATGAAGAACTCCCTTAGAGAACAAGTAGAAGCCTACAGAGAGGAATCGCAAAAATCCCTGAAAGAATTCCAGGAAAACATAAATAAACAAGTAGAAGCCCATAGAGAGGAGACACAAAAATCCCTGAAAGAATTCCAGGAAAACACAATCAAACAGTTGAAGGAATTAAAAATGGAAATAGAAGCAATCAAGAAAGAACACATAGAAACAACCCTGGATATAGAAAACCAAAAGAAGAGACAAGGAGCTGTAGATACAAGCTTCACCAACAGAATACAAGAGATGGAAGAGAGAATCTCAGGAGCAGAAGATTCCATAGAAATCATTGACTCGACTGTCAAAGATAATGTAAAGCGGAAAAAGCTACTGGTCCAAAACATACAGGAAATCCAGGACTCAATGAGAAGATCAAACCTAAGGATAATAGGTATAGAAGAGAGTGAAGACTCCCAGCTCAAAGGACCAGTAAATATCTTCAACAAAATCATAGAAGAAAACTTCCCTAACCTAAAAAAAGAGATACCCATAGACATACAAGAAGCCTACAGAACTCCAAATAGATTGGACCAGAAAAGAAACACCTCCTGTCACATAATTGTCAAAACACCAAACGCACAAAATAAAGAAAGAATATTAAAAGCAGTAAGGGAAAAAGGTCAAGTAACATATAAAGGGAGACCTATCAGAATCACACCAGACTTCTCGCCAGAAACTATGAAGGCCAGAAGATCCTGGACTGATGTCATACAGACCCTAAGAGAACACAAATGCCAGCCCAGGTTACTGTATCCAGCAAAACTCTAAATTAACATTGATGGAGAAACCAAGATATTCCATGACAAAACCAAATTTACACAATATCTTTCTACAAATCCAGCACTACAAAGGATAATAAATGGTAAAGCCCAACATAAGGAGGCAAGCTATACCCTAGAAGAAGCAAGAAACTAATCGTCTTGGCAACAAAACAAAGAGAATGAAAGCACACAAACATAACCTCACATCCAAATATGAATATAAAGGGAAACAATAATCACTATTCCTTAATATCTCTCAATATCAATGGCCTCAACTCCCCAATAAAAAGACATAGATTAACAAACTGGATACGCAACGAGGACCCTGCATTCTGCTGCCTACAGGAAACACACCTCAGAGACAAAGACAGACACTACCTCAGAGTGAAAGGCTGGAAAACAACTTTCCAAGCAAATGGTCAGAAGAAGCAAGCTGGAGTAGCCATTCTAATATCAAATAAAATCAATTTCCAACTAAAAGTCATCAAAAAAGATAAGGAAGGACACTTCATATTCATCAAAGGAAAAATCCACCAAGATGAACTCTCAATCCTAAATATCTATGCCCCAAATACAAGGGCACCTACATACGTAAAAGAAACCTTACTAAAGCTCAAAACACACATTGCACCTCACACAATAATAGTGGGAGATTTCAACACCCCACTCTCATCAATGGACAGATCATGGAAACAGAAATTAAACAGTGATGTCGACAGACTAAGAGAAGTCATGAGCCAAATGGACTTAACGGGTATTTATAGAACATTCTATCCTAAAGCAAAAGGATATACCTTCTTCTCAGCTCCTCATGGTACTTTCTCCAAAATTGACCATATAATTGGTCAAAAAACGGGCCTCAACAGGTACAGAAAGATAGAAATAATCCCATGCGTGCTATCGGACCACCACGGCCTAAAACTGGTCTTCAATAACAATAAGGGAAGAATGCCCACATATACGTGGAAATTGAACAATGCTCTACTCAATGATAACCTGGTCAAGGAAGAAATAAAGAAAGAAATTAAAAACTTTTTAGAATTTAATGAAAATGAAGATACAACATACTCAAACTTATGGGACACAATGAAAGCTGTGCTAAGAGGAAAACTCATAGCGCTGAGTGCCTGCAGAAAGAAACAGGAAAGAGCATATGTCAGCAGCTTGACAGCACACCTAAAAGCTCTAGAACAAAAAGAAGCAAATACACCCAGGAGGAGTAGAAGGCAGGAAATAATCAAACTCAGAGCTGAAATCAACCAAGTAGAAACAAAAAGGACCATAGAAAGAATCAACAGAACCAAAAGTTGGTTCTTTGAGAAAATCAACAAGATAGATAAACCCTTAGCCAGACTAACGAGAGGACACAGAGAGTGCGTCCAAATTAACAAAATCAGAAATGAAAAGGGAGACATAACTACAGATTCAGAGGAAATTCAAAAAATCATCAGATCTTACTATAAAAACCTATATTCAACAAAACTTGAAAATCTTCAGGAAATGGACAATTTCCTAGACAGATACCAGGTATCGAAGTTAAATCAGGAACAGATAAACCAGTTAAACAACCCCATAACTCCTAAGGAAATAGAAGCAGTCATTAAAGGTCTCCCAACCAAAAAGAGCCCAGGTCCAGACGGGTTTAGTGCAGAATTCTATCAAACCTTCATAGAAGACCTCATACCAATATTATCCAAACTATTCCACAAAATTGAAACAGATGGAGCCCTACCGAATTCCTTCTACGAAGCCACAATTACTCTTATACCTAAACCACACAAAGACACAACAAAGAAAGAGAACTTCAGACCAATTTCCCTTATGAATATCGACGCAAAAATACTCAATAAAATTCTGGCAAACCGAATTCAAGAGCACATCAAAACAATCATCCACCATGATCAAGTAGGCTTCATCCCAGGCATGCAGGGATGGTTTAATATACGGAAAACCATCAACGTGATCCATTATATAAACAAACTGAAAGAACAGAACCACATGATCATTTCATTAGATGCTGAGAAAGCATTTGACAAAATTCAACACCCCTTCATGATAAAAGTCCTGGAAAGAATAGGAATTCAAGGCCCATACCTAAACATAGTAAAAGCCATATACAGCAAACCAGTTGCTAACATTAAACTAAATGGAGAGAAACTTGAAGCAATCCCACTAAAATCAGGGACTAGACAAGGCTGCCCACTCTCTCCCTACTTATTCAATATAGTTCTTGAAGTTCTAGCCAGAGCAATCAGACAACAAAAGGAGATCAAGGGGATACAGATCGGAAAAGAAGAGGTCAAAATATCACTATTTGCAGATGACATGATAGTATATTTAAGTGATCCCAAAAGTTCCACCAGAGAACTACTAAAGCTGATAAACAACTTCAGCAAAGTGGCTGGGTATAAAATTAACTCAAATAAATCAGTTGCCTTCCTCTATACAAAAGAGAAACAAGCCGAGAAAGAAATTAGGGAAACGACACCCTTCATAATAGACCCAAATAATATAAAGTACCTCGGTGTGACTTTAACCAAGCAAGTAAAAGATCTGTACAATAAGAACTTCAAGACACTGAGGAAAGAAATTGAAGAAGACCTCAGAAGATGGAAAGATCTCCCATGCTCATGGATTGGCAGGATTAATATAATAAAAATGGCCATTTTACCAAAAGCAATCTACAGATTCAATGCAATCCCCATCAAAATACCAATCCAATTCTTCAAAGAGTTAGACAGAACAATTTGCAAATTCATCTGGAATAACAAAAAACCCAGGATAGCTAAAGCTATCCTCAACAATAAAAGGACTTCAGGGGGAAATCACTATCCCTGAACTCAAGCAGTATTACAGAGCAATAGTGATAAAAACTGCATGGTATTGGTACAGAGACAGACAGATAGACCAATGGAATAGAATTGAAGACCCAGAAATGAACCCACACACCTATGGTCACTTGATTTTTGACAAAGGAGCCAAAACCATCCAATGGAAAAAAGATAGCATTTTCAGCAAATGGTGCTGGTTCAACTGGAGGGCAACATGTAGAAGAATGCAGATCGATCCATGCTTATCACCCTGTACAAAGGTTAAGTCCAAGTGGATCAAGGACCTCCACATCAAACCAGACACACTCAAACTAATAGAAGAAAAATTAGGGAAACATCTGGAACACATGGCACTGGAAAAAATTTCCTGAACAAAACACCATTGGCTTATGCTCTAAGATCAAGAATCGACAAATGGGATCTCATAAAACTGCAAAGCTTCTGTAAGGCAAAGGACACTGTGGTTAGGACAAAACGGCAACCAACAGATTGGGAAAAGATCTTTACCAATCCTACAACAGATAGAGGCCTTATATCCAAAATATACAAAGAACTCAAGAAGTTAGACCGCAGGGAAACAAATAACCCTATTAAAAAATGGGGTTCAGAGCTAAACAAAGAATTCACAGCTGAGGAATGCCGAATGGCTGAGAAACACCTAAAGAAATGTTCAACATCTTTAGTCATAAGGGAAATGCAAATCAAAACAACCCTGAGATTTCACCTCACACCAGTGAGAATGGCTAAGATCAAAAACTCAGGTGACAGCAGATGCTGGCGAGGATGTGGAGAAAGAGGAACACTCCTCCATTGTTGGTGGGATTGCAGACTGGTAAAACCATTCTGGAAATCAGTCTGGAGGTTCCTCAGAAAATTGGACATTGAACTGCCTGAGGATCCAGCTATACCTCTCTTGGGCATATACCCAAAAGATGCCTCAACATATAAAAGAGACACGTGCTCCACTATGCTCATCGCAGCCTTATTTATAATAGCCAGAAACTGGAAAGAACCCAGATGCCCTTCAACAGAGGAATGGATACAGAAAATGTGGTACATCTACACAATGGAATATTACTCAGCTATCAAAAACAACGAGTTTATGAAATTCGTAGGCAAATGGTTGGAACTGGAAAATATCATCCTGAGTGAGCTAACCCAATCACAGAAAGACATACATGGTATGCACTCATTGATAAGTGGCTATTAGCCCAAATGCTTGAATTACCCTAGATCCCTAGAACAAACGAAACTCAAGACGGATGATCAAAATGTGAATGCTTCACTCCTTCTTTAAATGAGGAAAAAGAATACACTTGGCAGGGAAGGGAGAGGCAAAGATTAAAACAGAGACTGAAGGAACACCCATTCAGAGCCTGCCCCACATGTGGCCCATACATATACAGCCACCCAATTAGACAAGATGGATGAAGCAAAGAAGTGCAGACCGACAGGAGCTGGATGTAGATCTCTCCTAAGAGACACAGCCAGAATACAGCAAATACAGAGGCGAATGCCAGCAGCAAACCACTGAACTGAGAATAGGTCCCCTATTGAAGGAATCAGAGAAAGAACTGGAAGAGCTTGAAGGGGCTCGAGAACCCATATGTACAACAATGCCAAGCAATCAGAGCTTCCAGGGACTAAGCCACTACCTAAAGACTATACATGGACTGACCCTGGACTCTGACCCCATAGGTAGCAATGAATATCCTAGTAAGAGCACCAGTGGAAGGGGAAGCCCTGGGTCCTGCTAAGACTGAACCCCCAGTGAACTAGTCTATGGGGGGAGGGCGGCAATGGGGGGAGGGTTGGGAGGGGAACACCCATAAGGAAGGGGAGGGGGGAGGGGGATGTTTGCCCGGAAACCGGGAAAGGGAATAACACTCGAAATGTATATAAGAAATACTCAAGTTAATAAAAAAAAAAAGAAAAAAAAAGAAAATAGAGATGAAATTGAGCAGAAGTATTTCAAAGTTATTAACACTAGTAGTGTTTTATACTTGAATGCATTTGCTCCATCCCATAGATCCACTGATACCTCCTCCCATATTTACAGTGGGGTACAGATATATTCCACTTCAGTTATACTTGAATGATATTAAAGTAGAAAACTAAAGCATTCTTTCTATTCTTGAGGACTTTACTGAAAATCTAGCTTTAATGTTCCAACAAAGAGTCTTAATGTAAATTACTCATAGTAAGTCCTGATCCAACGTCAGCCTCAGCAAGGTAAATACACTTTTGAGAACTCACATGCTTCCTAGGTTATCCTGAAATAATGATTGTTCTTTGTTTTTACAAGTTACTGTGAGTTCTTTTCTAAATTTAATGTAATTTTCTTTTTTATAAATCTTTAGTAGCCTTGAGGAATTACAGTTCATAGAGGAAAAACTAACTTAAAAAAAAAAAAGAATATATAGTGAGGGATGCCTTGGACACTTAGGCCTGACTTAAAGAGTCATCCTGGCTGTAACAGATGTATTAACATTTACTGTTGCTTTGCCCCATCAGCAAATAGAGGCTCACTGTGTCTGTGTCTGTGTCTGTGTCTGTGTCTGTGTCTGTGTCTGTGTCTGTGTCTGTGTCTGTGTCTGTGTCTGTGTCTGTGTCTGTGTCTGTGTCGTCTGTGTCTGTGTCTGTGTCTGTGTCTGTGTCTGTGTGTGTCTGTGTCTGTGTGTGTCTGTGTCTGTGTCTGTGTGTGTCTGTGTCTGTGTGTGTCTGTGTCTGTGTCTGTGTCTGTGTCTGTGTCTGTGTCTGTGTCTGTGTCTGTGTCTGTGTCTGTGTCTGCCTTTAGACTTGGGAGAAGAGTGGAATATCAACTCCTAAGAGGCAGAGGAAAGGTATGGTATAAAAAGAGGAAGATATATATGTTCCTGCACTTGTACACACACAGACACACACAAACAAACACACACACACACACAGACAAACACACATGGGAGTGTAGGGGGGTGTGGGTGTGTGGGCATGCGTCCATGAGCATCCCATGTGTTTGCATGCAACCTACACAAAAATTTTTGAAGTTAAAACAGCAGAAACGGGTTGGGGATTTAGCTCAGTGGTAGAGCGCTTGCCTAGGAAGCGCAAGGCCCTGGGTTCGGTCCCCAGCTCCGAAAAAAAGAACAACAACAACAAAAAAACAAAAAACAAAAAACAAAAACAAAAACAAAAAAAACAGCAGAAACATCCCACTGAGGGAATTTCCCTTTCCCCCCAGTCTAACAAGTCCATATGCTCTAACATATCAATCTGTAATGAAAACTAAAGCTGGTGTTACGCACGAAGGCATTATCCAGTTGCCACATCACACAAGACAGGTAGCTCTATCCATGATATACTTCCACTTCAGTCTATTTTAGGAAGCTTCTGGATTCTAATCTAAAAGTGGTATCTGGAAAAGAGATAATAATTTGTGCTCACATAGCAGTTTTCATCCAAAGGACTTAAAGTACTGCACAAAGAAATAAGTATTATTATCCCAGATGGAGCCTGTCAGACAGAGGGGCTACTGCCCTGTCAGCAGGTTAAAGAGAAGGAGTCCTGGGCTCGGAACACAGCCCTATACTATAAATTACTGCGTCACGGCCTCTCCTGATGGAGGGCTAGGTTATTAGTGATGAGTTTTTTCCCCCTTTAAATTAAGTAGGCTATCAGGTCTTAGTATTTTAGTATATGCCCCAAATATGAAAGTAAGTGCTTATAAAACTTCTGAATTTGGGATTGTGTAGCTATTTAAAATAAGAAAACCGATAGATTAATGTACTACATAGGTGGCGATATTATTTATTTAAGATCCACAGCAAATGGGATGAGACAGGAGTTATTTTGTCACCCGTTGTGCAGTTGTGGAGAATGTGGGAAAGTCATGAAGCAGAGCCAAGCTTAGATGGAGGTGACTGATGCTGAAGCCCTCACAGTTAGTGGGTCGCTCTGTGTCAAGTACCTTGTGAGGCATTCTGGCAGCACCGGGGTCTAAACCTAAGGCATCGCTCACGTGAAGCTAGCATTCTACCATAGAGCTACGGCCTCGAGCCTTGTGTGTGAATCTGTACAAATTATCTAAGAGTTCATTTACCAAATCCTAGGAGGTGGATCGATTGTCCTCCCAATAAAGGTTTACAAAGGCAAAGTAATTTATCTGAGCTCAGTTTTAAAAGCAGACAAAAGAGCGGTGGGCAAGGAGGCAGAGCCTTAGGACTTTTCCTGCCACGGAGCAGTTGTACAACCCTGAGTCTATCAGTAGGGTTCCTGGCTTCAATTCTTCCCTGTAAAAGGGGAATGTGCTGAGGGACACTGGTGCTAAACTTCTGCCCACTGCTAAAACACTGCTGCTCCGTAACTGCTTTCTATTTAGTCTCTTGTTTGAAATCCTTGGAGGACAAGAAATGAACCACACAGAACCTGAAAGTGACTCTGGCAGCCAAATTTAGAAAACAGATCTCAAAAGAAGAAAAAAAAGAAGTTTACAAAAATGTCTTTATATAGAAAGCGAGACTATCCTGCAAAGGGTTTCGCTCGATCTGTGTCTCAGTGACCAGATGGAGGTCACACTCCCCCCCCCCATGCCCAGCTAGTTCTCCTGCCTGCAACAAGTCATGTGACTTGGGTCAGGGGTCCTTTCTGCCCATGGACCAGCCTGAGCTGGAAGAAGCCCATCTTGTGTGGGAGGGCCCTGAGAGAATTGCCAAGGTTTTCATGTGGGTGTTCTAGCTTGAATTCAGAATGTCTGTATCATTCTCTTTACCTCTGGTTTTGTTCTTAGTGACTATTACATAGTGACACAACCCACTGCTAACATGAACCAGTTGGGGTTTTTTTTCTCCCACAACCTTATGGTGAGCTATAGGGACATTAACAAGGCTGGTATCCACATCTCTGTGTGGTTCTTGTTCAAAAGCATTAATTTGGGGTGATAAGATGCCTCGGCTGGTAAGGACACTTGCTATCAAGCCTTATGACCTGAGTTTGAGTTTCAGGACACACACACACACACACACACACACACACACACACACACACACACACAAATAAATAAATAAATAAATAAATAAATGAATGAATGAATGAATGAATAAATAAATAAATAAATAAATAAATTTTTAAGCCTGGCTTTGAATTTATGATAAGTCTTGGCAATGAAAATCATTTATGAATCAGGTTTGACTGCGTACACTTTTGATCTCAGCTCTTGGGTAGAAGAGGCAGGCGGATCTCTGTGAGTTCAATACCAGCCTAGCTACAGAGTTAATATTCAGGGCAGCCAGGGTTATGATAAGAGTTTGAGAAAAATAAAGAAAGAAAGAAGAAAATTATATTATATTCTCATACGTCTCTATTTCTCCCCCCCCCCTTTTTTTTGTAAAATGTTGCTTACAAACACCAAATAGAGTCTCTGTGATATTGGAAGAGGGCTTTGGGGGTGTGCATGACGACACTGCTTTGGTTCTAGGTTTTTTGAGTTTGCAAAATGCAAAATCGTTGAAGCAAGTACATACTGTACATGAGGCAGTTGACACAAAATGCCCCCAATAAGTGGAGACCACCATTGTAGTTATCAGTTATTAAGTCAGATGCAGAGTTAGGGGCTCAGAGTCCCAAGCCTAAATGTCTAAGACAGGGGACTAATTCACTTCGGATTCCAGGAAAGGCATAGACACGAGCTGCCTAGAGACACCACGTGCCCTGGCCTTCCATGCTCTGTAGAAGCTAATTCTGCAGTTATTCTCATACACACCACACCTCCAGGAAAGTGGGACAATCGTCTCTTTTCTCTTTGGACACCCCGCCTGGGTCTGCATCGTCTATGGCCACAGGAACCTGGTCACTGCTAGGACATAAGAACTTTCCTTTCCACCAGAAGACTCTGAGGTGGATGTAGCCCCAGGAAATTACTTCTAGTACTAATTAGCAGTAGATTTTTATTTTTTGACATTGGGTCTCCTGTATCCTGGGCTGACCTGCAACTGGTTATATAGCCAAGGATGACCTTGAATTCAGACACATTGCTTCTGCCTCCCAAGTGTTAGGATTCTAGGTGTGTGCCACTACATTGAGTTTACACAGTGCCAAGGGTCAAACCCATGGCCTCATACATGCTAGGTAAGCACCTTTGCCTTGACCTACATCTCTAGCCATATGTATCTGATGGTGCATACTTACACTGCTGTGTGTTGCATACGCTAGGCAAGAATTGTACCAACTGAGCCACATCCCCAGCCCTGCATTTGTTTAATTTTGTGTATATGAGTGTTCTGCCTAGATGTGTGTATGTAGGCCCAGAATCCATAGAACTCAGGAGAAGGCATCAGCTCCCCTGGAGTCAGTATTACTATGGCTGTTGTGAACCACCATGTGGGTTCTGGGAAATGAACCTTGTTCCTCTGCATGAGCAGTCAGTGCTGTTAACCTCCATCTCTCCAGTCCTGGTCCCCACCACTACCACCACCACCACCATTTTGTTTTAGACTGGATTTGCCTTTTAAGCTTGTTTGTTTGTTTGTTTGTTTGTTTGTTTGTATCTCACTGTGTATTCCTGGCTGGCCTAGAAAATTGTGTGTGTGGGAGCGTGCATCTCTGCAGTCAGAGGACAGTTTGTGGGCGTTGGTTCTGCCCTTTTACCATAGGAGCCCCAGGGACTAAACACGTGTCCTCAGTCTTGCTGATGGGCACCTTCACCTGCTGATCCATCTTGCCAGTTCATTTTTTAAAAACATACAGGAAATCCTACCATGCAATGATTTCTTACCACATAGAGGCTCTGATCTCTTTGCCTGGGAATTACTAGTGTAAGTCACCAACTGTCCCTCTCGTTCAACATAAATTTTGCCCTGTCTCCGAGCTAGGCATTGTTTTAAGTGCCTTGGACCCCTCATCCCATATCAGCCACACCCTTCTATTCTGGTTTTAAATGTTATCTCCCAAAGAAGCCTTCCTTTGTCCAGGCTGACCTTGTCTCTGCCCTCCCATTACTCTCTATCATTTCATTCTGTTTATTTCCTTCAGAATACTGACCACTATAAGCAATTAGTTACCAACTCAATTGTTTGTTGCTGTCCCTCCAGCCAGACCAAGAGCTTTGGGAGCACGGGACATTGTTGATTTGGCTCTTCTGTATGTCCAGGAACTAGGGCGGCGGCTCTCTGTTTGGCACGTAGGCACGGTGAATTGAGTATTTAATTGAATAAAAACATAAAACGGTGCCATGAGACACATTCTATAATTTTCCCCATTACTCCAATGAGGAAACTGGGGGTTAGAGAGTAAAGCGGAGTCTTACCAAAGCTAGTAACTTATAAAACAGGCTAAAGAACACCCAGCTGTCCTTCACCCCAGAGTACACGCTCCTTACAACTCTGCTGCTGTGTGTGCTCTTAAGTATCTAGGCCTCTCTGGAGAGCTCCTTTCCACTGAAAAAATGAGGGGTGGGGTTAGCCACCCTCGCTATAGCAATAGTTCGCAATTTATGGTATCTATGACCAGTGAAGGGGCTGTGAAGCCTGGCTTGAGGCCTCTGAGAGCACTGATGCTGGGAAGATGGCTCAGCAGTTGAGAGCTCTGCTCTTGCAGAGACCACATGCACTTATGTGCATGTACACATACCTACACACACACACACACACACACACACACACACACACACACACACAGAGAGAGAGAGAGAGAGAGAGAGAGAACAAACACACACATAACTTTAAAAACAGTAAAAAAATTTTAAAAAGATCACTGATCCTCAGCCACCACCCCACCCCCACCCCCGTTTTCCTTCTCTTTTCTCATTCCTTCTCTAAAGATTTGCTGATTGTACCTTGTGTGTTGGATGTAATAGGGGTCTAAAGACTCAGAACATCGACTATGCCATTGCAGCTGCTTGAAGTACTGTAGAGTCAATGGTGTGACGGTGAGCTGTGCAAGTGACATAGTAACCCAGAGGAGGGCATATGTGTTGAATGGAGTGGTGGTGGTGGTGGTAGTGTGTGTGTGTGTGTGTGTGTGTGTGTGTGTGTGTGTGTGTGTGTGTGTGTGATCAGCTACCAGGCTGCTAAGCAGAAGGAGGCCTGGAGAGTTTTGTTTGGGAATATGGCTTTTACTCTTGGGTCTGGTCACATCCATTCACTTGGATTTTTAGACAGCGGACTGGCTGTGGTCTAACTGGGACCGTGCCAGGAGGCAAAAAGCATTATTACCACTGGGATCTCTGCAGTGTTCAGATTCACAACGAGGACTTGGGCATAAGGTGTTCGCAGCAGGTGGAGAGGAAGGAAATGCATCAGAGATTTCTGAAGGTGGAGCTAAAGGACTTGGTGGGTGAGCAGTTGGTAGCGGTTAGGAAACGAGACTAGAGAATGGCTTGCATGCCCAAGTATAAAGTACTATCATTAAGAAATGGAGGGAATTTGGAGTCAGGTGAAAGAGATACTGCTATTGGCTTTGGATATTCTGTTAGAATATCCACTTAAGAGAACCAGGAGGAAAGGAAGGTTCAGCACCTACTTTCCTGAAAGAGCTCTGCTAGCCCAAGTATTCTTGGGCTAATTTCCCCGGGGAGGCCCACACCTCAGGTATCGAATTCTCGGAGAGCTTCACTAGCATTTCTGAGCTTGACATCTATCAAGGATAACAGAACGATGTGGAAAACTTCCTGGGCTCTCACTGATAAAAGCATGGATTGTGGAATACATGTTTGGATCAGACACTGACTTTTGCAAGCACCAGATTACAAAGAAAGCATTTCCATGGAGTCTTCTCTGGCCCTGACAGGCTCTGGCTCTAAGCTGGCTCCCAAGAGCGCTCCCCCACCCCCCTTAGGGAGCTGATTTTTAAAAAGGAAACGGGGTTGTATAACGCGCAGCCTGGTTCCCCTTGACAACTGGAGAAAACCCTGAGTTTGGGAGGCTGGACCTGCTTCCAATCATTACCTCTCGAAGCAAGACTCATTGTCTTCTTTTAAAATGATGGGACTGGAATCGTCTATCTCAGCTCGAATATCCAGCGGTCACCAGGCGGTGGCAGGGTCGAGCAGGAGGACTCTTTGGGGGTTGGTGGGGCGTTTCAGGGTCTTCTTAGGGAAAGAAGAGACAAGAAGCAGGCGCTCCATCCTGGCCCGGTCTCCCTCTCTAGTACTTCCAGCCTAGGGCTTAAGGCAGAGAGAGGCACACCCTGTGTCCTACACCTCTGTTTTTGGGATGCTATCAGAAGCCACCCTCACCTCCTGGCACTAAACACCACTGTCATGCCTATGGATCCCAAGAGCAAAGGGTGGCACGATTTCTCCCGCGCCCCTGCGGGCTGAAGGCGGGCACTAAAGCAGTGCAGTTCCAAGCTTCCCCTGCAGAAGCCACGCTCCTGACTAGGTCCGGGGATAGAGGGGGCGCGAGAGAGCAAGTGGGCGGGCGTCCCATCCTCCGCAACCTCCTCTAAGTCCTGGCGCACAGGGAGGGAGCGCTGCGCTGCGCCGGGGCTGCGCATCGCGGCCCACTTGCCGCTTGTCCCCTGCCCTGGCTGGGCCACCTCCCCGGGCTGCCGGTGGAGGGCTTCGAGGCGCTAACGTTACGCTGTTTCCGGTTTTCCAGAGGGCTCTGTTTCCCCTCCCAAGGCGGCGGCGGCTGAGCGGCGGAGCCCCCCAAATGGCCTGGCCAGATGCGGCAGGTTTGCTGCTCAGCGCTGCCGCCGCCACTGGAGAAGGCTCGGTGCAGCAGCTACAGCTACAGCGACAGCAGCAGCAGCAGCAGCAGCAACAACAGCAGCAGCAGCACCAGCAGCAGAAGCAGCAGCAGAAGCAGCAGCAGAAGCAGCAGAGGCAGCACCACCACCACCAGCAGCAGCGAGAACAGCGGCAGCAACAGCGGCAGCATCTTCCGTCCCGCTGCGCCCCCAGAGCCGCGGCCGCAGCCACAGCCGCAGCCCCGCAGCC
This sequence comes from Rattus norvegicus, assembly GCF_021556685.1. Lineage (NCBI taxonomy): Eukaryota > Metazoa > Chordata > Mammalia > Rodentia > Muridae > Rattus > Rattus norvegicus. Next base: position 27,937,100 of record NC_141551.1, on the reverse strand, counting down.
CCGCAGCCCGGAGAGCCGCCGCCCGCTCGCGAGCCGCAGCCGCCGGCGGCATGAGGCGCGACCCGGCCCCCGGCTTCTCGATGCTGCTCTTCGGTGTGTCACTCGCCTGCTACTCGCCCAGCCTCAAGTCCGTGCAGGACCAGGCGTACAAGGCACCCGTGGTGGTGGAGGGCAAGGTACAGGGACTGGCCCCGGCAGGCGGTTCCAGCTCTAACAGCACCCGAGAGCCTCCCGCCTCGGGTCGGGTGGCGCTGGTGAAGGTGCTGGACAAGTGGCCGCTCCGGAGCGGGGGGCTGCAGCGCGAGCAGGTGATCAGCGTGGGCTCCTGCGCGCCGCTCGAAAGGAACCAGCGCTACATCTTTTTCCTGGAGCCCACCGAGCAGCCCTTAGTTTTTAAGACAGCCTTTGCCCCGGTCGACCCTAACGGCAAAAACATCAAGAAAGAGGTGGGCAAGATCCTGTGCACTGACTGCGGTGAGTCGCCCCCTCCTTCTGCTGGAGAAAGGGGGGGAGGGAGGTGGTGGAGGATGGGGGTGGGGCGGAGAGGTGCCGCAGGTGCCCAGGCCTGGCAGCACACGGGCGCCGGGGGGTGGGGCCGCCCCTGAATAGGGCGCCGGTCGCGGGTGGGTGAAGATGTGGGCTTGGGGCGAAGGAGGATCAGGCTCAAAGTGTGTGCTAGGGTCGAGAGCTGGTGGGGAGGCGCTGGCCTGTGCCAACGAGATCTGCGGCTGATGTATGGCATGTGGGGCTGGAAAGCTGCCATCATAGCCCAGTAGCGGAAGGGAAGACGGTGAGGTCCGGGAGGCGCTGGCCTGAGGCTCAGTGAGTCAGGAGTGACCCTCGGAGGCCTCGCCCGCTCAGCTCCCGGGGGCCTGCCTTGCCCAGGCTGGCTGGGTCTACAGGAGCAGCTGGGCAGACTCCCAGGCTGTGAAGGCCTCCGCTTACAAGTTCTCCTAGGGAATGATCGCCCCCGCCCCCTCCTTCCTCTCCCCGGCTCTTTGCTCTGCTCATCCCCACCGCTGGCGCAGGCAGAGTTGGACTTTTTCTGCTACCGTTTCCCGTTCTCCATGTGGCTCTGGGTTGTTTTTCCTCGGTTGTGCTGCGCCTGTCTTTGCTAAGCGAGTAGCTCAGCCTTCCCTCCTAACACCCAGAACTAGTGAGCAGACACTCTTTTAGCAGTTTGTGAAGTAGCTCACCTGGTCTTGGTGGTTGGTGGTGGTGATGGTGGTTAAGAGTAACTTGCTTTTGCTGAATGTTGGAAGTTCAGCTCTAACATCTTCCTGGCGGGATGTACTGACCGCATCTGCATCTGTCTTCACAATGTTGGGTGTTGCACAGGAATGCAGGGGATTGTAAACGAAAGAAACGCTAACCTGCATATCTGGCGGCCCCAGAGTGAAGGTCTCCCATACGGAAGTTAAAGAAATGACGCTTAAAACAGCCTTTTCTTCTTGTCTTTGAGTCCCACTGACTTCTCAATAAGATGATTTTTAAAAAGGCTGAATCTGTGGTGTTTAATGTAACCCTGGACTGTTGAATCCCTGAACTGGAATAGATGTCTTGAACTCTCATAGAAGTGGGTGATGTATTTACCAGTTTACTGACTAAACCTGGGTAGTGTAGAAGGCTTGAGTAGCAAAAATACTGTACAGTTGGAAATTTTCCTGCTTTCTTTTTTTTTTTTTAAGAGAGATCAATGTCTTTGACTTTTGGAAGCTTCCCTCCCCAGCTCCCCCCCCCCCCAGGCAAATTTTGGGCAATTAGTTGTGGGAGTGTATCTAAGCACTGTACTAAACCCTGATCACTTTAGTGAGAAGAATCTTGGAAGAATCTTACCATGGAGAGAAAAACTTATGGAAAGACAGCAGTTTGTGGTTCGGATATTTTTCTAAGCAACATTGTTGCCTGCTTTTTAACGGGGATTTTTATGCTCTGAAATGTTTTATGTTGACAAGTTGAGACCAGCTAAGAATTGCTCTCTTCCCTTTTCTTTTTCATTCTACTAAGTATTTTATCTGAGATCCCTTGGGGGATTGTGGAACTAACTGTGTTGTGCAGGGGAAGTAGATAGTAAAAACATGTATTGAACCTTGTCCAAGGACAGTTTCTGTTTGGGTGTTTGGAGAATCGCTCCTGAATATGCACAGTCCGTGTCTCCACCTGATCCCTCCTCAGGGTCACTGAGGACTGATAGCTATTGTCTGTCAGCCACTATCTGGGCAGGCATCCCTGCCCTTTGTCTCCTGCCTGTCTCCTTCCTTGCACCTTGGTTGTTTTTGCTTCGCATTTAATAGTTTCAACAGTTGAATGCAGAGATCATGAGAGATCTGAGGTCATAGATATACTCTGCTTTTAGGCTGTGGCATCTAGGATTATTTATGTGTAGTATAGCTCTTGCAGAGATAAATTTAGGACTGCAATCATTTGTAAAGGGAAGGCCCTCACACATCATAAATTATCGAGGAGCAGAAATGTGTATGGCAGTAAATACTTTGGAATAAAAAAAAGGATGGTAGTGTGGAGATAGGCACCAGAGAAGCTTTACATAAGAGGACTAGAAACTAAAGGGCATGTCTGTGAGAGGAGACCTATGGAATTGGAGATAATATGACAGAAGAACAGAAATTCTATTTTCTTATTTTCTACAATGTGGTTAAAGAAAACATGTGCTGCAATGGCATATTAAATGAGGAAACAGAATCGGCCTAACTAACCACAACACCTTCCTTGTGTTCAGCAGGAAATAGCCAACACATTCATTTTCTGTTTTCTATTCTAAAGAAAGCCCTGTGGGCCACAGGGTCATTGGGAACATTCTCTCCTTGGAGCAGATTTGCCCATTGCAAAATAGGGAAGCTGGCACTTGGAAACTGTCATTGTAGCCGTTATGTTGAGTAACTGAGGTTGAATTGTTACTTTGTTCAGTCAGTTTCAGGTCTGAGCTGTCTGGGCTGGAGAGGTGTGGTTCCTGGGGACGTCTTCTACAGGCAGTGTTTGGGAAGGGGACTCAGAGATAATGTGCCATGTAGAGGGATATAGTGTACTTAAAGCACATGCCTTAGTCATACCAAATCAAGGATCCTACTGGACCCCTTGCAAAAGGTCCTCATAAGGGCTTGTGGCAGCTGTGACGTGTGGCCTGAGAGTGACAGCTAGGGGTCTCTCTGGAAGAGCAATGCCTAAACAAAGGGCATATTTTATAGCTCCAATGTATAGCATTTAATCAAAATGACTACCTCTAGTGGTAAAGAGTAAAATCTTTGCATTTCTAAGCTATATATATATATATATATATATATATATATATATATATATATATGAAGATGTTTTCTGAGCTTTCTGTGGGAAACAGAGGTAGAGCTACAAAGGCCTTAGAAGGACCGTGTAACTCTGTACCAGGCTGCCAGTGTGTCCTGTTCTTTACACAGTGCCCGCTTGAAAGAGGTGCTCACACATATTTGGTGTAATTGCACCTCATCTTGTTGCATTTCAAGCCATTTCCTAATTGAATAGGTTTGGGAGACAGAAGGAAAGAAGACTGTGTCTGTCTTCCTTGGGGACTTGCTGACTTGTGGTTCTCCAGTGTGTGATGTGCTTCTGTGGACTTTGAAATCAATCTGTCACCCAGATTGACATATTAGAGGAAGGTGGTTCACAGAACTTAGTATAGCAAAAGTGGCCAAATATTTTTAAAAGGCTGTTTATTTGTAGAATCTTTTCTTTTCCAGCCAGCTGGGAAACCAGCCGTGCTGCAGCTTGAAGACAGGAGAGTGAAACCAGATTAGAAACTGGCCAGTCCTGGGGGTGGGGGCGGCTTGGTTATAGGCTCAGGGGCTGAATTACCACCCTATGCCATTATATCTTGGGCGGCTGCTTTCCTCTGCAGAATGGAATTTGTGGGACAGAAATGACATCTCATCTCAGAGATCCTTTTTGTCCTCATCCTTGCCCCTGGCAGTGTTTGGTATTGTGTCTAGATGAGACACTCGTTTGAGGGGATGAAGTCAAGTGAAGTTCAAAAACGGAGCTTCCAAATTCATGTTGAAACACACTCAACTTCCTGATCTGTGACATGGGGTTTGTGCTGGGGTGGGGTGGGGGTGGGGACTGGGGGGGGGAGAGACTGAGTCTGATGGTAGCCTTTACTTGTTACTATGGGAATCCACTTGTCTTCTCTTTCTGTCCCCCCTCCAAAGGAACCCTTATCAATTAGAATACTTGGCCATGATATGCTTAATCAGTGTGGTGATTGGTTGCTAATGGGATCTGAGAGGTAGGAAGAAAGGTCTTGCTGGGGAGGATGCTTTCTAAGAGTGAAGGTAGGAGGAGGTGGGTTACCATTCCCTAATTTTAAATGCAAAGACAGGAACTATTAATTTGATTAGCAAATGTTTTGGGATTTCGGGAGCCTGGTTAACAACAGTCTAAATGACTAACTTCCTCTTAGCTCCTAATCAAGGCCTTTGTACTTCTTACCATCCTTCATTATCCAGAGCTTTTAAATTTTATTCTCTGATAACAGCTTATGTTTATAATGAAACTGCACTTACATTTTTATATAAGAAACACATTGCTAATGCTCAAAACTCAGCAAGTCTATCAGAATATAGATCGCATGGTTTCCTCTTGTCTGTTCTCAGCTACCCCACTCTAAAACAATTGTAAAAGTGTTTAGTTTTGAAATATGTCTTTTTCTAAAAGGCATTTTCCCCAAAGTCGTGTTTTAATTATTTTGTTTTATTTTATTTTATTTGTGGATGGAGTGTGTTGACTTTGCCTTTAAGACAATTTTATGGTAAATTTTCTCACGTTACAATCCAAGATCTTAACTGCTTGGGTTCTGTTACTTCTGAGTCCTTTTCTGTGTCAAGTTATCTCGTCAAAGCCTTTCTTTTTCCACTTCACCCACATTTTACCTCACAAATACAATCCTGGGATTAGAATCTAAAATCTCAACTTAGTTTTTAGATGCTGTGCCATTGAAACACAGTCCATGGCCACACATGGTGGTACAGGCTTTAAATCCCAGCACAGTGAGTTCTAGCAAGTCAGGGGCTACCTAGTGAAACCATGCGGTAGTGTGTGTGTGTGTGTGTGTGTGTGTGTGTGTGTGCGCGCGCGCGCGCGCGTGTGTGTGTGTGTGTGTGTGCGCGCGCGCGCGTGCATGTGTACGCATGTGTAGATATATGTAGATATACATATTTATTATACATTTTACATATATATGTATATACATATGTACACTCACAGAGGTAAGTGATTAGAGTGTTTGAGGGGATCAGGGAAGTGCTTTTTGGGTAAGTAGAAGAGAAAATAAATATGAAATATCTAAACAGTGGGACTCTTCACCCCCTCAGTTGGTTTAGTGGCATTCGATGCTTTAAATATTGACTTGGGAAAGGGAATGGTGATATCAATATATCAATATCAGTCTGCATCATCTTTTCTTTTCCTCTTTTAGTTCCTGTTTTTGAGTCATGGTCTTCCTATGATGCCCTGGTACATTCCCAGGATACTGTGCAGTTTTTAACAACAGACTCTTGGGCTTTTCTTTTCAAAGGTTGAAATGGTGTTAGTATAAATTTTACTAAAGATGTGCTCCCACTCAGTTTTGAATTTGGATGTGAAGTGGGTATCACTTTCCACCGTTCCTTGTGAGTTAAGTCTCTCAGCCCATTGACTGTTTAGAACTTGCACACAGAAGTAAACCTGGTTTATGGATTCTAAGGGACGACGTCGGCAGCTCCCGAGCATCGTGGCTGAGCTGCCTGAGAAAGAGCAAACTTGCGGCAAAGTTGAGAGTGTTTCTCTTTCGTCTTTACAATTAGTTTTTATGGTAAAGCAACTGGAACACTTGAAATCTAAAACCAAACATTACCTGTTTTCCTTTGTAGTGAGGGAAAAAAAATAAGATTCCAAAAGAGGGTGCCAACTTCAAATAAAATCCGTACATGATCTGCTGATATTTTCCTTGAGTGGCAGGGCCCAAGTCAGCAGTGAGAGAGAATTTTGTTTTGAAAGTGTCATCTCAAACTGCAAGGATGTCTGTTAAACATCATAATTAAGCATGCTAAAGGAGAAACCACGTTGACAAAATGCCCAGTTAATCCACCCAAACAGCTCAAACCCACTCCCTGCTGAAATGTTTAGCCTTTTTATGAAATTAGGCTCTCAACAGTACACAGACCTAGCCGGCAAGATGGCCCAGAGAGCCAAGAGGCTCGCTGTCAAGGCTGACCACCTGGGTTAGATCTCTAGAGTCTACACTGTGGAAGAAGGGAATTGACTTCTACAAATTGTCCTCTGACTTGCATACGCACAGTAGCAGGCGCATACACACATGCCAGTGAATAAACACACAAACGAATGGAGAAGAGAAGAGTGCACACAGATCAAGTGTGCCGAGCTAGAGTGCCATGCAAGGCTGAAAGAAGTTGGGCAGACAAACAGAGGGCATTAGGATGACATGAAGAAGACGTGCTAGGACCCAGGCAAAGATCTTGCCAATCTTGGGCTCAAAAGACAAATTATACTGATTGAAATCAGTTGCTGTCAGTCACCTGTGATGCTTCGGAATTACGAAATCAAGTTGAATCCAGGACTCTTTCCCCAGCTAGTTACTTCAAGGAGAGTGTGGCATATGAGCTCAATCTACAGTCACATTCCCTCCCACTTTGTATATGCAGCGAGAGCCAAACACCTCTCCAGGGACCTTTTCTGGGACAGAGGTAGAGCGCTTCTGTGAGCCTCTGCTCAGCCCATGGTTGTGCTGCTAGCCACCTGGGGTGGGTAAAACTGGTTGATGCTGCAGTTTTGTCTGTTGCTATGTATTGTAAGGCTAAGTTCAGGGCTGGGGGCAAGGCTTGGTTGCCACAGACAAGAGAGTCAGTCCTCACATAGACAACAAGTGATGCTATGTGACCTTGCACCCAAGTTATTTCCTATAGCTGGGCAGAATTGAGGTAGGTGGGACTTGGAGATCCCAGGCTTGGGGTCTCAGAAGAACATGAGGGGAGAGAGAAGAGGGTGAAGAGAGGAGAAAGATGCCATAGGTTAGTCAAGAAAGCATGGCCATGAGGGCTGGCCAATTGGAGTTAAAAGCAGCCCAGATGAAACATAAGTAAGAACTCAGGGTTATTGATAGGAAATAGATTTTGATAATATAGAGGGTAAATAGCTGCCCAGCATTAGTGCTAATAAAGGCTTATTATAAATATAAAGGTCGTGTGTGTCTTTTATCCGGGAATGAAATGGTCAAAGGTGGTGTAGAAACCCCAGATTGGGATTAAATATTTTCAACCACAGGTTGACATTTCACTTCCCCTTGCAGATGTTTCCAGAATGGTAGAGGCACAGGTATCCTCGAAGTTTCTGTGTCTAAGACCCCTGCCAAGATATGACAGGTTACTTTCTATTCTTTTCCTGGATCTTTATGTCTTTTTTTAAAAAAAAAATCGAGGGGTTGGGGATTTAGCTCAGTGGTAGAGCGCTTGCCTAGCAAGCTCAAGGCCCTGGGTTCGGTCCCCAGCTCCGAAAAAAAAATCGTTCATAGATTTCCCTACCCTTTGGAGGGTAGGGAGGACATTGGCTCCCTACCCCTTTTCTCTTCGTCTGCTTTATAAAGACTGAGAATGGACTGTCCTTGTCCATTAGGCTGAGATGTTTTACTTGGCCTTGATCTTGGTATTGGCCCATCTAACAAAAACCAAAATGAGCTAACTCAGAATTGTATGAAAGGAAGGAAGGCCACCGCATGGCTAAATACCTAACCCAGGCCACTCAGCACTTAGGGTAGCATTAATTCTGTTGTGACAGCTATGTGATCTGTATTCCAGAGGTTTTGTTATTTAAAGAGATTTTTAAGTTGTTTATCCTTTAGATGTTTATTTCAATAAACTGGCTATAGATTCCACTATCAGTGAATTTACAGTTCTGAACTACCCAGATCTAATAGCAATGCAACTTAGACTGTATGAAATGTTGTAAATTATGACAACACAGTGCTTTGGGGAGGTACGTAAGGGCATCATGGAGCCATGTCTGTTGAAGAATTTAAGAAGTCCCTTGGAGCAGTTTTGATGTGATTCTAACAAGAGATGGATGAGGTGAGAGTAGTTTGAGGGTAAAGAGAGAGGAATCCATTAATTAAAATCAATTGTTTGGGCATGTTGATACATGCCTTTAATCCCAACACTTGGGAGGCAGAGGCAAGCGGATCTCTGAGTTCCAGGACAGCCAGGGAGACACAGAGAAATCCTGTCTCAAAAAACAAAAACAAAACAAGACAAATTGATTCCATGCACAGAGCAGCAGTCTCAGTAGTAGAAGACCATGCCTGTGGTTGACGAACAGACAAGAAAGAAAGTGAGAAATAGGAGCTTAGAGATAGGGTATAGTGCCTTTCATCTGAATGCTAGGCTGATGAGTTTGTTCTTAACCTGGGTAAGCAGCATTTAAGTCTTAGTTTAAAAAATAGCTTGCTGGGTTGGAGAAATGGCTCAGCTGTAAGGAGCACTGGCTACTCGTCCACTGGACCTACATGGTGGCTCACAATCCACTGTAACTTCAATTACTGGGGAAGTGACTCCCTCTTCTGGTCTACATGGACACCAGGCACACACAAGTGGTACACAGACAAACATGCAGGCAAAATACACACACACACACACACACACACACACACACACACACACACACGCGCACACACACACACATTAATAAGACAAAACAAAGCCAGTCATGGTGGCTCATGCCTTTAATCTTAGCACTTTGAAGGCAAAGGTGGGCAGACCCCTGTGAGTTTAAGCCCAGCCTGGCCTATGTAGTGAACTCCAAGATATACGATGCTATGTAGAGAGACTGTCTAAAACAAAGAAACCAAAAAACGTCTTGGTAATATCTGGTTATACATGAATGTGGCTTGTATGTAGTTTGTCAATTTTAAAGTATTTCATGGTTTGGGATGGTATTATAAACGGTATTATTAACTTGATCTCATCTCCCAGTTTCTCACTGCTAGTACAGTTGTCTCTCAGTATCCAAGGGGCACCAGGTCCATGACCCTCCATCAATATCCAAATCTGTAGGTGCTCAAATCCCTTATGGATGCTATGGCGTTTGTATATAACCTACACACCCTCCTAGAGTTGTTTCTAGATGACGTACAATACCTCACAGGAGGTGAAAGCTGTATTGTTATTGTCATGCTTTGCTCAGAGACAATGACAAGATGAAAGCCCATGCGTGTTCCACATAGAAGAAGGTGTATGCCACCTTATCACAGGCATAGCTGTACAGTGCAGTCTGCTGATGCATAAACCACGCATACAAACTGCACATATGGAAGGCTGACAATATTAAAAGCAATAGCAATTCTTTTTCAGTGTGGTGATGGAGATTAAAGGCCATGTCTTCCAGACGCTAAACAGGCTGAGCTGTAACCCCCACCCTTCCATTTTTAATGTTGACTTTATGTCCTGTGACCCTAATGAATTCACTCTTTTTGGTGCCAGTATCGCTTTTCCTTTTTGGATTTGTTGAGACTTTCTATGCACATGATTATGTTGTCAGCAGAAAAGTTCAATTTTTTCCTGTCTGTTTGTCATTTCTTTCTTTTTCTTTCCTTTTTGCACCGGCTTGGGCTGCCAAGTACAATGTTGAATAGGAGTGCTGAGAGCAGCCGGCCTCGTTCTATTCATGGAGGAAAACATCCAGACTTTCATTATTAATTATGATGTTAGATGAGGTTTCTGAAAATATGCCCTTGCTGTAAACCATAAAAAATCCTACTAAATACAAGTGTAATAACCAAGGGATTTAGTCTTCTGGTTAGGTGGACTTGGCGTTAGAAATCGTCTTTTGTGTTTTCCGGATGGGAGTTACTGGGTAAATTACTTTCTGTGTCTTAGTTTCCCATATAATGGGTATGGTGGTCGTTTAATAGGATTGGTATGAATATAGCTATGAATATAGAGATATAAAATGGAACATACCACTCCCCTTCTCTTCACTGGGTCTCACAATGTGGCCCTGGCTAGCTAAGATCTCCCTATGTAGACCAAGTTGGTTTTGAACTTACGGAGATCAGTCTGTCTCTGACATTTAAATGCTGGGGTTAAAGGCCTGTGCTACCAAGCCTGACCAAATGTTTCTTCTTCTTAACCTAGACCAATGTAAGCAGGAAGAATGGATAAATAAAAATGTCAAGTAGAAGTGTACTGAGTACAGAAAAAAGCATACACAAAGCTATCTTGTTTGCCCAGATGTTTCTACTAAGCTCACTCTGAGAGTTACTGGGTTGGGTTTGGGGAGGGGGTGAGAGGAAGATGGGTTGTGTAAGAGCTGTCTTATTTTAGGATAGCCCATGGGAGTCCCTGGATACTGACCTTGTGGGGGGCCCAGATATGCTTCAGATCTTGATGGGCTTGTGAATATGTTGTGGTTACTTCTGGGGGACATCTGTGATCCACCATTTTCTCATTTTCACAAACACAAAGTCTAAGGTCCAGACTTGTCAGTGTTTCTTCAAACATCGCATTACGCTTATGGGGTGAATGAACTGTTGTAGTCCTGCTGGGTCCCTGCTCTGACTTCAACAGATTGTAGCTTACATTTTACAGCTGTCAGGGGGAGTTGCTGAAAGATCCTGGGACACGGCTGAAAGCTTCTATATTTTCAAAGCAGGCTCCGCGACTCACCCTGATTTGATTTGGAGTTTCCAGATCTAGGGGTGGGCTCCTTTTTTCCCTGAGTTGTGACGGATCTGATAGTGGCCCGTAGTCAGAGAAGTAATAAGGTCATGTCACAGGTAGCAGTTTTGTGCATTTAATTTTATCCTAATCAGTTTGTTGATTGCCAATACTTTGCTTCTTAGATGCTTATAGGACAAGACTTCTTGCTTTAGGTTCTTTCTCTCTGTTGGGTACCATTAACCTGTAGGTCCTTGGCTAGCCATAGATCCTGAAGAATTATTCGGGTTTTATTCTTCCAATCTTAGTATTCACCACCAGCATCACTGACTGACATGTCTCTGCTCATTTAGTTTTTAGCTTGGACACATTTTGAAATCACTCAAACAACAACCCAAGGGGCCAGAACTGCTTTGGAAAGCAACACTCGGACCTCAGGCATCCTTCAGTTTAGTGTTTTTCTGGAAGACCCACGGTCTTCTCACAGAATCATCACCATTATTGTTTGTTTGGTACAGGTTTTCACAACGAATAGCCCTGTCTAGCCTGGGACTCACTATATGTACCAGGCTAGCTTCATATTTGCATCAATCCTCTTCTGCCTCCCAAGTGCTGGGACTATAGGTGTGCAACCACCATGCCTGGGTAGTGCCCTTCATGTTCTTGCAAGCAGCTCCTGTCTTTTCCTGAACTTTAGAATTCTCTATTGGCAGTTTTCTTCACATATGGCAATATTTTGGCACAGGTTTCCTTTCTGACTTGGTTGGTTGGCATTCTGAGATATCTAGCACTTTCTCCTGCCACCTGGACTTTCCAAATATTCTCGATTCTGACTCCCACAGGAGTGTCAAGTGGTGCTTGTTTATCTCACTTGCTCACGAGTGCCTCAAGAGGCATGATCAGGTACCATTTTGGTCCTAAGCTAAGAGCCTAGGTTCAGAGTTTACTGTACCTTTTTTACTTAGTAGGCAGATTGGGGACTTCTGGAGGCATAGTTTCTTAGAGCCATCTTTTGATTTCAACGAGGGGCACATTAACCCAAACTAGTCTATGTCTACCACTTGGTTAGTTACCTCTCTTCAGTCCTGTCCCACTTCTTTCTTAGTGTTCAGCGTTTCCCTGGAATCTCTGAATTTCCCAGCATCTCTCTTTCAGGTTCTTCTGGTTTAGGTTGCTCTGTCTCCTCAGAGTCCCCCCTACCCGGGCGAATTTCCCTTTTATCCTCTATTTCCCAGAATCCTCTCTCTTCCTGCCAGTGTCCCACCTCCTATTTCCTGCCTCAGCTCATTGGTCATCGGCTTTTTTATTGACAGGTAATGCCTATAAGACATTCTGTCTACGCTATTCCTTCTCCATTTCCTAGGAATTAGGCATTTTCTATGTCTGCTTGGCTGAAGTATTAGGTGAGAAATATAGAGGTTGGTGTAGTTTCTCCATAGGGAACTCTCTTCCAGCCTAACACCAAGTCCTGAGGGCCACTGGTCATGGCCTCACAGGAGGCTCTGACAGTCAGCCTTCTTTGAGCCACAAGTCTCTTTCTCTGGTGCCTGGGGCTCTGGGCATAGTCTTCCTGTGTGGCTTCCCGTGCTGGCTTTCACTAGCACTGGGCTTCACAAGCACCACGTAGTTGACAAGTTGGTTCAGATTGGCTTTGTGTGGATTTAGAAGGACAAAAAGTGATTATTTACTGCATGATAGAACCCCCAGATTAAGTAGGCGATCGTCCTGTCAGAATCCCTCCCTGGAAGAGAGAAAACAGTAAGGCATCGAGTGGGTTGATGCAGCTGAAGGGAAAAGATAATGCAAAGAAGAGTTTTGTTTTGTTTTAAAGAGGGAGGGGAAAGTCTCAGACCAAGACACAATCTATTCGTCAGAGTGAACTCAAGGCCCATAAATAAAGATCGTCTGTGACAGGGTACAGGAGATTTCTTTAGAAGACAGCCTGTGTGGCTGTTACATAGTTGGTCTCTCTCTTTCTCTCTTTCTCTTAATTAATTAATTAGCTACCTTTTAGTTTTGGGTGTCTTTTTGGGTCTGCTTTTGAGACCCCATCTTCCTAAGTAGCTCAAGCAGATCTAGAATTGTCAGTCCTGCCGCCACAGCAGGCCTGCTAAATTATAATTGTGTCCTGGTTTCCTATCTATAGCCACTTCTCCTGGATTTTACTGACTGCCTTACCTGATGCTTCCTTCACCACCCTCCTTCTTGCTCAGTCCCTCTGATTTGCTCACTCTTAACCTAAAGGCAGCAGCCATTCCTCAGCCCCATTACCCCAAACATCAGGAAAAAAATTCTGTAAATTTCTACCACAGAGTCTCCAATCCTTTCTTGGGCTTTAGATCTCACAGTCACTATTGGAAGGAGGAGTAAGACCTGGGATAGGAGGGACGTGGAACTGTAACAGATCTGCCAACATCTTTAGTGAGATCCATCGTCTCTTAATAGCATGCATATTAAATTGTCTTGGCCAGATACCGACATTGATTCCTTCCAGATGGCCCCTCCAGGGCGTAGCCTAGGTGGTTCAGATCAACACTGAGAAGACCCTAGGCTGTGGATCTCTGCACACTTTGGTCATTAAAGCTTTAAATGACCTCTTCACTGAGATAGTCTAAAGCCAACGTCTTTTTACCTTGCAAGCTCAGGGCTTAAGGAAGACCATTTGCCAGGAACTCTGCTTCCCTCACTTGTCAATCTAGAGAAGCTGGTTTCTCTGAAGTGGGACCTAGAAGTATGGAGGAGGTATTCTTGGAGAAGCCTCACATGTGATCCATGCTAGCAGCACCTGGGAGGATTGCATGCCGATCTGGAGGAGGCTGTGCTTCCTGCTTCTACTCAGGGTAGGTTGGCAGAGGCACATGAGTGACCCCAGATGGAGAAGGTGCTGCAGTCTTCATTCTCACTTGTAAATGACCTGAGTAGTTCCCATCATGCACATTGTGTACTCAGCAGAGAGTAGGGTGGATGGGAATTGTAAGGAGAGGGGACACTATTTCCACCTCAGCCAACATCATCCCTGCTTACATCTTTGTTCCCTGTCTGTTTCTTCTGGATGGTAGCATGGGTCAGGGGTGTCGGTCTCTGGTGACCAGTCTTCTTTGGAGACAGAGCCTGTTAGACAGAAGTAAACATTGAAAGCATTTGTTTTAGAGGCACTTTGTGGAGGAGTCAATTAAAACTTCAGTGCGCACTGAGGAGCTTCTTGTAAAGGAAAACATCTGGTTTGGAAGAGCTCCAGTGAGTTTGGCGCTCACTGGGCCAACCAAGGTCACAAACCACGCTCTTAAGTAAGAGAATTTTATCTGGGGATGTGGCTCAGTGGGTAGAGTGCTTGTCTAGCATCACTGAGGCTGTGGGTTCAATCCCCATGCTCACCTTCAATCCTGGTACTTGAGGGGCAGAGGCAGGTGGATCTCTGAATTTGAGGCCAGCCTATTATACATAACTGCAGGCCAGCCACAGCTACATAGCGAGACCGTGTCTGAAAACAAACAAACAAACAAACAAACAAACAAACACACAAAGGTGTGGGGAGGGGAGGAAGACAGCTTAATTTTTTCATCTGTGAAGGCAAACAGTAACCAGATCATTCCAGAAAAGGAATGGTGGTTTTAAGAGGAAGAGAGAGAAGGGATGGTGTTACAGAGGGTGACCCAATAGAACTGACTCTGATCCTGTGGTTCAGAAATGACTTATTTTGTGAATGGTTTGTTACTCACAATTATAAGTTTGAGGGGTGGTGTTGCATGCTGGCTTGCAGTTGATCTGGATGCCCTTAAAAATTGAAGTTAGTTTGTGGGTCCCAGCATGAGCATCCCCAGTAATAACAAGTTTAGCTTTTGTTTTTCTCAGATGTCCTTTCATGCTTTCTCTCCCTTTCTTGCCTTCATCCGAGTCATGAGCTCTCCTTCTGTCATTGTCCACTTTGTAAAGGGTCATTTGCTTCCTAAGGGGCTGTCCTTACTTCTCTATGTGTGTCACCTGTTTTGAAGGCCTCTCCTATCCCTCATGTGGATGAAATGCTTGCTTTACAGCTGACTGTTCAGCCAATTGAATGCGTCTGTGACTCCATAACTCTATCACCTGGGGCATATTGATTGACCTCAGCTCCCTTCACTGTAAATTAGAGCTAATAATAGTGGCTATCTCAAGGACTTGTGATAGACTCCATGAGAAATGCTTAAGTGAACTCCTGCTTAAAGACAAGGTCCAGTGCAAAGTCTCTTCGCATTGTTTGATTCCGGTTTCTAACTATTCTTGACGACTGCTTAGGTTGTCTACCATTGTGTGGATCAAACCGGCACCAGTTATTGGTTATAGAAACGTCACTCAGTTCTGGATTGAAGGAGGGACCTTGCCTCAGTTTCCTAACTGCCTGAGCAAGCAGAGCTGTGTGTGGTCACACATCACACCCACAAGATCCAGCCTACTCCAAGAAAAGGTTACTAGCCTCCACTGGATTCGAGGGTAGGAGACATACACTCTCTAGACAGAAGGAGTTTCAAAGGATGTGTGGACATTACAGCCTCCCATCTGGCATAAACAGTATACCTGGAATGTACTAAAAATTGTCACCTCCACCCAATATTGTCCCCATTGCGATCTCATTTATTCTCAGGGTTCAGGTCTCATTAGACAAAGAAGGTATAGGTACAGGTGGGATCCCTCTAATGTGGCTCCTTGGCTTTGATGATTAAATTTACTCCTGCCTTTCTCAGTCTGACGGCTGGGAAGTAAAAAGGCAAATCTGAGTTGTGTACCCAAGTACAGTACTCAGATAGGTAGAAGATAACCGCTGTTCACGACTCTCTAAGAACAGGGAGCAATGCTTATAATTTCAAGTCACTCTTCCTTGCTATCCTCCTGTCTTAGCTTGCTGAGTGCTGAGATTGTAGGTGTACACCACCATTCCTAGCTCTAAAATGACTTCCTTTGTCATTCTAAGTTTTGAAATAATTTCAGACTTATGAGAGAGTTGCAAACACAGCAGAATATCCTCAAATATCCTTTGCCCAGCTTCCCAAAAATTATACAACGTGTAAAATGATCGGACCAAGAAGTTGCAGTACTGATAGAATACTGTTAACCAACCTGTGGCGTCCATTCTGATTTTACCAACTGTCCGGCTAGTGGTTTCTTTCCTAGCTCAGGTTCCCCGCAGTGATCCTGTCTTTACCTTCTCTTGGGTAGACGTACCCAAAAAGGAGTATCTGTCTTCAGAGCAGAGGAGCTGGCGTGCGGTTGGCACGTGAGCACAGCAATGCCTCCCAGAATGATTCCCAGTGTTTGGGTTTATTTCATGGGCTCTTGGCTCTGTCCTGACCCTTCTTTCTCCACAAATATAACTTGTATTTGCAACTCAGTCGTTTTGGCAGTCGGCCCCATTTCAGTCCGGGCTGAGCGCTGGTGCCATCGAAGCTGGCTCCATTACTTCCTAATATGTGCGCCTCTCCACTCTTTCTTGCTGTGGATCACTCTTATCAGAGAAAACCCACAACCACAAGACTTACCAAGATAAACTGCTTCCTACATTGGGCACCTGGGGAGGCTGCTGGGTGGCCAGGGTGGTGTGGGATGGACGATGCTCTTCAGATTACTTGGGGAGAAGTGAAACATATCTTAAAACTCTAGATGGGGCTTTTTGTCTGTCTCTAGAGTCCTGGGAACACTACACTGCCTTGGATCTTTCTTGGGTCTTCAGTTGAGTCCAGTGGTTTCTTATCATATCCTATTATGTTAGGGTACTCTCTCCTTCCACAACAATTTCCATCAAGCCCCTTAAGCTACTACAAATATCAGAATCATCTGTGGCTTGTTTTTGTTTTTTGGGTCTTTAGGGTTTTTGTTGTTGTCATTGTTGTTGTTTTGACTTTTGAGACAGGGTTTCTCTGTATAACAGCCCTGGCTGTCCTGGAACTTGCTTTGTAGTTCATGCTGGCCTTGAACTCACAGAGATCCAGCTGCCTCTGCTTCACAAGTGATGGGACCAAACGTGTGCGCCACCACTGGCATCTGTGGCTTCTTTTTCACACCCATTCCCTGAACAAAAGGCATTGACAACTCATGGCAGTTTTAGTGCTGTGATGTCCCCTACAGTTGTTATAGCCGGGTCTCATAGCTCACCCAGACTGCCTCTAGAGCTGCAAGCAGAGAGCCTTGTCTCTCTCCTCTCCCATCTACTCCTATCTTTCTACCTATTGTTAGCACTTGCTTTCTAAAAAAAGATCTCTCTTTCCAACCCAGAAATCTTAAATAACCTCTTCACACTACCTATGGAATAAAGTGAATCTCCTCTATAGGACATGCAGGGCGTCCACAGTGTAGCTCCTCCCTCCCGAGCCTTTAGCTCCCTCTTCACCTTGCTTTATTAGAACCAAAATGTATTGAGAATTCCGAAGTGCACATTGGTTCCTTCCTTCCTTCCTTCCTTCCTTCCTTCCTTCCTTCCTTCCTCCCTCCCTCCCTCCCTTCCTTCCTTTCTGTCTGTCCATCTGTCTTCTTGGATTCAGTGCTTCTGCTCTGTTTGTGTGACTTGGTTCAACTTTCCTTGTTCAGTTAGGTCCTAACTTCCACGCCCATGTCCAGCTTAGACCTAAAGCAGCTCACAGCATTTGCAAGTCTCTGTACCAGGACATGGCTTCTTCATACCAGCAGGGCAGGAGGGCAGTGTGTGTTCTGTGCACAGTGAGCTTCTTAGGTGCAGAATGGAGCTGCAGCTATGGGTGCATTGCATTTGCTTTTTTTTTTTTTTTTTTTTTTTTGCCTTACGATGTCTTAACCACTGATGCTAACTTCAAGAGTCACCTTATAACTTTGCCTTAGAACTGGCCATCAGGGATACGCCTTGTGCTGATGGAAGGAAATGGACATAGAGGTGATATGTGGTGTTAGTGGATCTATGTCAGTTGAGACAGTCACTTCAGACGAAGGCCAGGAGTTAGCTATACAGTGCTCCATTGCATTTTATGCCCCATTGTTGTAGCCGCTCTTTTTATTATTACTAAACACCACGTTTCTGATACATGCTGTAGGTTCTTTCTTATTAGCTTCAATGGGCAGCATCTTAGCCTTATCCAGAGGCAATGCTGGCTTTCTGGTTTTGCATATCGCTGTGTCCCTAGCAGCTTCCTGGCAATGCTATGTACTGGAGCTCATGAAGTATGAGTTGAGGTGAAAATGGAGGAAGAGCTGGTTTCTTTTCTTTTGTGTCTCTATGAAGCACCTACATTTCTCACCCAAGGAACACAGCCAAGGAAGCTGTTTCAAATCAGCACGGCTGGGTACCTGGCAATCCCTCTGGTCCCAGCTACTCAGGGCACTGAACAGGAAGATTGCTTAAGGCTAGGAAGAGCTAGGCTGAGACCTTGCAGGTGGGGGAGGGGGGGGAGAACAGTGCTATCAGCCCAAGGTGAGAGAGGGCTCGTTCAGCACAAGTTGATTTATCCAGGGTCCTCTTGAGACTGCGCTGCCTGCTTCGCTACAGAGGTGGCGGGCATGTGTGGACAGGGCTTGGTAGCAAACAGATCAGGCCATCAGAAGTGGCAGGCCCCTTACTTAAGGGCACTAGGCTATGGGTCCTTAGCTGAGGCTCCGACAGTTGTTTGGGTTTGTTTTCAAGTGGTGACAGTCCTTCCTGGACATCTGCCTCCCCGGCCCAGTCTCAGTCACCTCATTCCGTGTGACCTTGTGCAGGCTGTACTCAACACTCCAGCTTTGTCTTCAGCAGACAAATCGTGGTTTCTTCTTCAGCTGTGAGAACTGGGGAAGAGAGTGTTTTAAGCCAATTAGGTAAGTGGCATGGTACCAAAATAGAGCCCACATGGGCTTATTGTTTTTCTTTGGAATTTTTAGCAAAAATCCTAGGCTGGGAGATACCCTGGATAGCTGGAATGCTGCATTTCTTCTTGATTCCAGGCTTCCCCTTATTCCATTCTGAGTATCAAGCACAAGAGACTATGAGACCGTGATTGTGATAATTGGATGGGAGGGGCTGGGGCAATTTAGGAAGATGCTGGGGGCCTGACCTCCCCACTGCCTTCAAAATCCACCAAGGGAGAATGGGGAAGTGATGAATAGTTGATCAAAAAGTGGGGACAGTCCCTCCTAAATTGGGACAGCCAGCTCTATGATAAAACTGTTTTACTGTTTGCAGCCCTCAGGACCAGACACTACGAAAACAGAAATTAAACTCTGACTTTGCCCCCCACCTCTCTCTCTCTCTCTCTCTCTCTCTCTCTCTCTCTCTCTCTCTCTCTCTCTCTGTCTCTCTCTCCCCCCCCCACATGGTGAGGGTATCGTACCCCTCTCTGTCCTTGCCTGCTGTGGATCATCTTGGGGAGTCTCAAGAGTGTGGAGAGAGGGCATTGGCTGGATTCAGGAGGCTTGATTTTAGAGAAGAGGTAGATTCTGGGGACACACGCTTCGGAGGCTGTTGGATATGCGTCTGGTTGGCCTTTGGCTTGTCCTTGGAGGCTGTGTTTTTGTGAGGGCTCAAGGTGACCTCCTTGTACTCTGTAGACAGGAGAGTTAGCCTGCTTCATATCTCCCATGTTCCTGAGAAACTGATTTTGCTACAGGGCTAAGTGAACCATATGGCAGCTAGATTACAGAGACTGTTGGCGCTTGTCACAGAAAGAACAGGAGTTTTGGCTATAGCAAATCCCCCCAGGTAGAGGTGCCATGCCATCTGTGGTCACAGCATATAGGAACAGCTAGGTAGGTTCCACTCTCATCCACTTCCTGCCTCCAAAGGGAAGAGAGGGGCACGTTCTAAATCAAATACTGCTTAATAGAAAAGGGCTTTTTGTTTTGTTTTTCTTCTTGATTGTTATTTCTTTGAAGAATACTGGAGAATTGGTGGTCTAGGATTTGCATTTCTCAGTTTTAAGAAGTTTAAAGTCTACCTAATGAAGTCACACAAAAACACCAGGTACAGTAGAGGCATGATGCCGAAATCAACTCTAGGATTCAGGGATGCTGAAGAACAAATACAGCTTTAAAGATGGACTTAGGACTCGGGCTAGCCTTGGAGAATGAACAGATTGGATTGGAGGGGCTTTGGAGGAGAGAGCAAAGACACTGCTAGGCTGAAGCCACAGTAAGAACAGAAGTAGAGACAAGCAAGATACCTTACAGGCTACAAGGAGATTGATAGAGTTGAGGTAAAAGTACAGGGCGGGAAGATCAAGGAAGCAGAGTCGGACCAGATTACAGAGGGTCCTTAGGGGTAAACAAGGAATTTAGACCTGGCTCTGAAGGTGTCAGGGTACCATCGTAGGTATTCTACAGATATGATACAGACTGCAGCTGTGTCCTGGAGATTAAACAGGAAGGTATAAAGTCCCTAAAGCCATGAGGAAGAGATGGGTAAATTAGATATTTTCTTTCTTTCCTATTTATGTTATTTGTTTGTTTGTTTGTTTGTTTGTTTTTATCAAGACAGGATTTCTGTATGTAGCCCTGGCTTCCCTGGAATTCCCTATGTAGACCAGGTTGGCCTCATCCCTACAGAAATCTTCCTGCCTCTGCCTTCTGAGTATCACCATTAAAACCAAACACCACCACTGTTGGACGATATTTCCTTTCCGGAACCTGGGAGATTTGAACATAAGCTGAGCAGCTGGCAGGGAGGCAATGAAAAGGTCGAAGTTCTGATTTTGGAAAGCTGGAAGTAATAATAGTGCCATTAACAGAAATGGAATAGTTAGAGGGAAAGGTAATTTTATGGGGAAAATGATGAGTCTGGCAGTGACTTTATTTACTTAATAAATACTTATGTGTCGTTTGTTATGTCCTTGGCACCATTCAAATCACGTTATAAATGATAACTCATTTAGTTCTCATAACCATGAGGAATAAATAGTGTTATTATCTTCTTTATTACAAAGGTAGAAACTCAAGTATAGGGATGGTAGTAATTTTCCAAGACCAGTGTACACTGGCAGAGGCAGGATTCTGAAGCCAAGCCATCTATGCTAGGCTCCCTAGGTTGATGGGAGACTTAAGGTAGAAGAAGAATCCAAGAAAGGTTATAGTTGTTACCTGAATGTTTCTCTGTGTACAGCCCTTCGCAGGAAGTGAGCAGGATGGCATTTGTCAAGTCCTGCTCAAACATATTGAGTTGTGTCCTAAAGAGGGGAGCAGTTGAAGGAAGGGAGGGAGGATCCAGCTCCAGCTTGGGTTATCAGAAAAAGCTTAAAGAGGGAGAGGGGGTATAGATAAACCCCAATAGATGGGGCCAGGTGAATTTGGAGAGTTGATGGTAGCAAAGAACATTCCTAGTAGACACAAAATCCTGAATAAAATCATGGCATGTGTGGGAGTTCAAAACATATTTTGAGACTAGGGCTTAGCATAGCTCCCGGCTCAGCGCTCTGCTCTGTTGGTGTGAACTAGGATGGGACTCGGTTTTAGTTAGACTGTAGCAGGAAGTATGAGTTGGAGATGCAGAAGAAGGAGGGCTGAGACCCCCCCCCTATGGAGACGCAGGAGTCTCAGTGAAGGAGTTTGATTGGACACAAAGGATTCAGAGAAGCATGAAGAGACTCTTGATGGTGTCAGGGTAGGGGACTCCTGAAGGAACAGAGGAAGGAAAGCTGAGAGGAGCGGGGAGGAGCCTTCCTATTTTGTGCATGCAAATATATATCAATACCATTCTTATTCACCCAGAATCTGATGCCCCTAAAATAAGGCCTGTGGCTTGTGGCTTGACTTTGGCCACCTACCATACTGGGAGGCCACATCTGCCTCTCAGCTTTTCCTTTTCAGGGCTCTCCAGACTTCTGGGGGTATATAAAGCTCTTATTAACTTGGCTGCCTCTGTATGTAGGAGTCATGGTGCCCTTCTGTCTAGACTCAAGAAGGGCTTGATAAAACACCAGGGCATGCTCATGTTGTTGGTTCAGAATCTGTTGACTATTTTCCTGAGCCTGCTCTCCTAACTGTACAATAGATCTAACAATATTTGCTTTGCTTTCCAGGGAGCTTGGGAGAATCCGAGGAGGTGATGGCTGTGAAGGAGCTAGACAATTGCAAAGTGCTGTATCCAAGCACAGCCATGATCTTTATAGCAACTGACCTGGTGCTCACTCTTACAGTTGAGCACTCTTGGGAGTGATTTTTTGCATATCCTGCCCGCAGTCCCTCTGCCAAGACCTTCAAGGGCATGGTCATAGAGCAAGAGTTTGAGGCATAGGGCAGAATAATATTTCTTTGTTTCATTGGCTCTAAGGTGGCCTAGAGCTCCTCTCCCCCACAAAGTTGGCATCTCCAAAGTCCGTCTATGTGCCTTTCGATGTCAGTTGGGACATGAGTCGATTAAGATGCCTTTGTTTTGGGAGGCAATGGGCTATCCATGGAAAAAAATTTTCCTTCCTTTCCATCACTGAGAGCTATTTTACTTCACACTTAGCAAGCAGAAATCTCACTAAAGAAATGCACTGGGAGGTTTCTGCCATCTTAGCTCGTACAGAACTCAGTCTGCTTTTGAGCGTCTTGCAATATGTCACAGTCACCCTTTTTTCACTGAAGTGGCAACAGAACGTTGGCTTGTACATTGCATGTCCTGATGGAGGGACATACTCTGTTTATTGATTTTTTACAATTTCTATTGGCAATGTTAGTGTCATTTTCTCTGCCCTTCTAGAAATGGAAGACATAATGCATTTTGATGAACTTTATTACCCTGGGATTGACAATTTGAAGCTCTGGGTGTTATTGGGGAACTAGAACCCTTATTCTGTCCTGCACCCTGACAAGGCAACCAGCTAGCCATCCATGCAGCTATTTTAAAGAAGAATTCTGTTCTTGTGTTTTTCCTTTTAAAAGCTCTCAGATGCCAATTCTAAATTCAAATCCTTCTACTGGGGACCACTTCTAACAGGTTAGGTTTCCCGGTGACTGTCTGGGTGTAGACTTCCCATTCCAGATGGCCAGTGCCCACTGGTCTGTCTTCTGGTCTTCTTGCTGCTGTCAAGGAGACATAGACACAGCATTTATAATTAAGAATGTTGAGCCATGTCCAGTGTGGCAGCACACTCCTGAATCCCAGCATTTATTCAGAAGGCAGAGACAAGAGGATTCCAAACCAGCATGGACCACAAAGTGAGTTCTAGGACAAGGAGATGGATGGCTCAGTGAGTAAAGGCACTTGCCACCAAGCCTGGTGACCTATGCTAAGAAACCACATGATAGAAGGAATGAAAGGACTCCTGCGACTTGTCCTTTGACATCCATGCAACATGGCTCCCTGTAAATTCACCTGCCCTGCCCCAAACAAGTAAGTTTCAGGGTAGCCAGGGATACATGGTAAGGCTCTATCCCAAAAGCTCCTCTCAGTCAAAGTGATCGTGAGCCCTCCAGTCAGTGGGTGGTGCTCAAAGGGGCACTATCAAGTACTGTACACGCACCCACCCCCAGACAGGGTTGTTCTTTTCGTATCCCTTGCTATCCTGGAACTCGCTCTGTAGATCAGGCTGGCCTCACAGAGATACCCACCCTGCCCATCTCCCCAGTGTGTGCCACCACTGCGGGCTGAACATGCACTTTTACACTGGTAATTAATTTGATTCTCCTAACAACATAGAGGTAAACTTGCCCTCGCATCTCAATTGTACATATAGGAACTTCAGCTTAGAATGGGTGCGTTCCTGGGTGGTTTTACTACTTATAAGTGATGGAGTAGTCCTGAAGCCCACTTTCTAGGAAGAGTGCAAAAACAGAGAAGTCGTAATTGGAAAATTAGATCTTTCTGTGCACCTGGCAATTCCTGCTATAATGTGGATGGCTGGATATGGTTTTCTAAAGGGTTCTATGATTTCTTTCTTTGCACTGTTCAAGTCTGGGAACCGGATGGCTGTTGGAGCTGTGCTGTGTTTTGCAGACTGGGCCTTCTAGTGGCTCCTGATTCAGGTCAGATGCAGCATGGTGCCCTAGAAATAACGGGGTTTCTAGCCCAGCGTGACTCCCTTGAGCCCCTGAGCCTGTGAGGGCAGCATTGGCAGCACCTCTCCCCAGAGCTCTGTTTATTTCTATTATGTCATTTGCTTATTATAGGCAGCCTGCTAAGTGTTGCTTATCTCCTCTCCGTGGTGCCCTTCCCTTCCCTGTCCTTCTGTCTTCCCTGATGCTTAGGGGATTTGGGAGGATTGGGACCTGGGAGGCAGCGTTCTTTCTCCATGGGCACCTTCTCTTTTCTTCATTTGGAATTCAGCTTCTCTGCTGATAGTCCCTGCAGAATGAGACTTTGTTAGGAATACTGGTTCTGTGAGTGAGAGGATCACTTCTCTGTGGGCTGAGGAAGGAGTGCCTCTTTCCCCGGAGATGGAAAAGAGATCAAACAAGGGGGAGAGGGCCTGAACTGAGCAGGGGTGTTGGTCTGGATCTGCAGGAGTCAAATGCTTGGATTTGGCAGGCTCTGTGTTCTGATGTTCTGCTTCCTGTCACCTTGGCATGTACTTGTCCCTCTTAAATCTTTATCTACAAGGGCTGTTTTTTGCAGGTCAGGCTGGGAGATGTTTCTGGAGTCTGGTCCAAGAGTCACTGTCTGTGAGACAGCCAGTTGGAGACATGGCCCTAGGTTCCAGTCATTGGGAACTGTGGGGTGGGTGCTGGGAAGAGACAAGCAGTCACTTCCTTCAGTTAGGCAGCCTCTGTCCATGTGACCTCCCTAACTGTCGCTGTGAGCAGGACCAGGGCTGTTCTTCCCATTAACACAGCTGTCTCTGCTGCACACCAGTGCTTTGTGCCTCCCACTTAAATGGCATTTCAGCCACTTTCTCGATTTGACCTGGTTTTACTGGAATCATCCCCCAGAGTTCCTATGGCATCCCCATGAAGAGAGCTCGACTGATTCAGGAGCGATGCAGAGGAGGGAGTGCCATCTTGAATTAGTGTTGAGATGGGCCTGTGGGAGGCTGTTTGTTTCCCTAGACCCCACTGCTCACCAAGAGTGCTGGGGCCTATAGACTTTGAGATGAACTCTGGAAAACATAATAGGAGGGTTACCTTCTCGGCTTCTCGAGATGAGTGTAAGCTGGCCTTTGTGTTCTGCAGCCTCTCCCTCGGTGTGGTGCTTTGAAAGAGAATGACACCTATGGGCTCATACATGTGAATGAGTGGTCCCCAGTTGGTTGATCTGTTTGGGAAGATTAGGAGGTGTGGCTTTGTTGAAGGAAGGGTGTCACTGGGGGGTAGACTTTGGGTTTTCAAAAGCCCAAACATTTCCAATTAGCTCTCTCTGCCTCCTTCTTTTGGATAAGGATGTGAGCTCTCAACTACTGCTCCAGCACCACACCCACCTGCCTGCTGCCATGCTCCCTACCAGATGATCATAGACTCGCCCTCTGGAACTGTAAACCCCAATAAATTTTTCTATAAATTGTCTTGGTCATGGTATCTTCACAGGAATAGAGAGGTAACTAAGATATCCCCCTGTAGCTGGTCTTTGGTACTTTGTGGTTTATTCTTTTTCCCCCACCCTTTATCCCCCTCTTTTACCCCCGATCACTAGATAGGAGATAAAGAAGGATAGAGGGGAGAGAGAGGGATAGAGAATCTAATCTCTTTCTTCGTATTTCTTCTTTGATCATGACCACTAATGAATGACCAACAACCCTGACATTTACATACCCTCTGAAAAGTTCCCAGAATTCCAAACGTCACACAATCTCAGAAATGATCCATCTACACCTGGCAAAACACAAGGCAAATCACAGTCAGTTGCTGGGAGGGAAGCAGCCCCATATCCCACCCCTGGGACTAAAACATCTTATAGTTCCGTGTTTTTTTTTTTTTGTTTTGTTTTGTTTTTTTAAAGAAACCAAAATTCCAGAATTCTCACTACATCCCCACTCTTGCAGTAGCTCTTTTCTGAGGGTCAGGTCTTCATCCTTCTCCTGAAGCCAGTTCCTCCCTTCCTTTTTCCTCAGCATCTGAGGTCATTGGCTTCCTCTCCCTTTGTTGTCATGCCCCTTTCTTCATTTCTGTCCAGTCCTTTTCAACCTGCTCATGCCTACCCATCTTGAGTTGACACCTATTGTTGTCCTCTCCTTAACAACCTTCTTGGAAGAACAGCACATATACCTATACCCTCCTTCCCAGCTCCAGCTTCAACATTACTGACCATCGTAAATGAACTCTCAGACCATAACCCAGTGGACATGTTCTATTCCCCAGTCTATTTCAGGGCTGTTGACTATTCTAGCTTTTGAAAAATGTATTCTTCCTTTGATTTCCATTTTTCACTCTCAGTCTGCCCCTGCAAGTGCATTATCAGTGTCCAGTATTCAAAATGCTTGGGATCAGGAATGCTTTATATTTTATACAAATTGTGTAGGTTTAAAATTTTACACACACACACACACACACACACACACACACACACACACACACACATGCATATATATGCTGGGATTAAAGGTGTGTCACTGTGCCTGGAAAGTTTATTTGTTTTATATGCTAGAGTGTTTTGTCCTCGTGGATGTCTGTACATGCCTGGTGATCACAAAGGCCTGAAGACTGTGTTGGATTCCCTAGGACTGGAGCTACAGAGAGTTGTGAGCCAGCATTTGCGTGCTGGGAATATAACATAGAACCTTGAGGAGAGTAGTGAGCTCTGCATACTCTCGATACACCTGCCGTGACTGTGACCAGCCAGTGAGGTCAGGTGTGGAAAGCCCCTCTTGCTTGCTCCCGTTCTTCCTTGGAGACTTTTGAGCTCAGATTCAGACTCACGTTCCTGCTCATCTCTATTTGATTGCTCATGGATGTCTCGAAGCTCACACAGATCTCAAACTAAACTAACATGGCCCTTCTCCCAGTTGCTCTCCCACAAGTGTTCTCTAACCACTTAGGTTCCCTTTCTTAGGGTCTTTCCTTACCTACCCCACCATGTCTTATCTTGGGTGCTCCTCACATCTGCCTTGAGTCATCATCCATGGTAAACACTGATGGTCTTTTACCTGTTCATCTAAAACTGGCTGCTGCCTCATTCTCCATACTGGAAGCTTTGAAAAACAAAAGCCCAAACACTCCTTACTCTGTTATTCCAGACTCCTTCCTTATATGAAGTCAAAACTCCTCTCACAGCCTCCAAGGCCCTGGGTGGTCCAGCAGCAGCATTCTCTGCTCCGTCTAAGATTGATGTGGTCTGACTCCCTGACCTGAGAACACTGAACTCACACTTAGCCTTTCCTTGCAATGCTGTTTTCCCTCATCTACACAACTATTGTCTGTCTGGAGCTCAGTTCTTTAAGGAACAGATTTGGGGATCCCAGAGTAAGCAGTAGTTCTGCTACAGGGCCATGACCCTAACATCCCTCTAGCACCAAAGCCTGTTTGACGTAATTACCTACTTCCTGGTAGATGGTGCTCCCAAGGACAGAAGATGCGTCTGTTACATACACCTGCTGTTTGCACAATGTCTGGCACACAGTTGGCATGGAAAAGGTTTAATTTTATGAATGGCTGACTGCTGAGCTCTGGGGGAGGCAGTCAAGATAAATTTGCAAGGAGACAATGCTACACCCTCCCTCCCCCGTCCCCAACCCCACTCCTGCCCTCAGACAGGGTTTCTCTGGGTGAATGTCATGGAACTCACTCTGTAGTCCAGGCTGGCCTTGAACTCACAGAGATCTGCCTGCCTCTGCCTCCCAAATGCTGAGACTAAAGTTGTGCACAACCACTGCCCAGCTCAATGCTGTACTCACACTGTCATTTAAAAGAAGTCAGTAAAGGCTGGAGTGCAACAGTTAAGACCACCTGCTGCTCTTCTAGAGGATCTAAGTCCAGTTGCCAGCACCCATGTCAAGAGGCTCACAATTACCTGTAACTGTAGCTCCAGGGGACCCAATGCCTCTGGCCTCTCAGGGCACCTACAGTCATGTGCACGCACCCACCCTCGCCACCCCCCCCCACACTAACGTAGTTCAAAATAATAAAAATTGGGTGTGGTGGCACATACCTTTAATTTCAGAGGCAGGGGCAGAGGGCAGAGGGCAAAGGGCAGAGGCGAGATCTCTGTGTGTTTGGGGCTAGTCTGATCTTCATAGTGAGTTTCAGGACAGAGCTACATAGTAAGACTTTGTCTCCAATAAATAATTAAACAAACAAACAAAGTAATAAAAACATAAAAAGAGAAATCAGTAATAGTTCAATGCTATAAGAAAATTCAGTTGTGTTATCTGATCCAGAATTTTATTTATTTATTTAGGGGCAGGGTCTCACTATGTAGTCCACGCTAGCTTTAAATTCACAATCCTGTTGCTTCAGACTTTCAAGTACCAGGATTACAGGCTATACCACCATGCATAAAATCAAAAGTTTAATTTTAAAGATGAGAAACTAAGGGCTGCTGAGTGACAGTCCCCTACCCAAGGTTACAGAATGCCAGAGAAGGAGATTGTAACTCCTCTCACTGGAGGTCCAGGTCTCACACAAGCTGCCTGCTCTGCTGAGATCCCCCTGCCCGTCCTTTAGGTAACAGCTCTGTGTTCTCCAGTTGAAAGTGAAGTTTCTGGAGCCAAAAAGACTACTGCTTTCTCCCTGACTTGGGGGTGTGCCCTGCCAAGTAGGAACTAGCCTGTCCCACAGGGGCAGCCTGAGGACCTACTGCACCCCCCTCCCCAGCAGTGGCTGTAAAACCACCTGAGCCGTGAATCCTTGAAGGGAGAAAAACTAGGACTATGTTTGTTGAAGTAACGTGATTTTCTTCTTTTTGGGCTGTCAAAAATTGGGGCCTGGAAATCTGACATGAAAGTCACCTGGCTTGTACCCATTCCTTCTGAGATCCTGGTGTCCTTGCTCCAGGAAATGCCCTCCCTGAAAGTGTGGCCTTGGCCAAGGTTGGCCAGGAAGCCCTTCTTCAAGGAGGCAGTCCTTCTCTATTGCACTCAGCTGTCCTCCTCATTCCAACGCTTAAGACTTACATCCTGGAAAAGTCAGAGATGCCTGTGCAGTCACCTCAGGTTTCCGGCACCTCACATTCCCAGTCTCCTCTCACTCTTTCTCAATTTAGCTAACATTTATTGAATCCCAGTTAATGCCCTTGGTTTGGGATTATGAATATGAGTAAGTTATACCCCTGCCCGTGAGACGCTCAAAGCCTAGACCCCCTCCTTTATTCATTCACTCATTTATAAAACACTTGGGAGATGTTGGATAGGCATTCACAACTAGAATTATTTACCCCTTCAGCAATATTTGATTTTCTCTTCAAATATGTGTCCAAGTGCTTAGAATTAAGAACAGACTGTGCCTCGTGGAAATTTACTTTCTCATGAGGGGAAAACAGTGATGGAGAAAAATCATAATAAATACACAAATTAGGTATTGTTTGGAAAGCTGTAAGGGTTGTGAAGGGAAAATCGGGACCATAAGGAAGCCATTGGAAGTGTGGAGAGCTTTGATTTTTCAATAACGTGATCTTGGCGCACCTGTTGATACAGGTTACAGCAGAGGCTGGGAGGAGGTGAGGATGTTAGGCATCTTAGTGAAAGGAATTTCTGGCAGGGGGATTCTCAAGGTGGAAATATGCTTGGCATGTTGGGGTCACAGCAAAAATGCCCCTGTGGCTGATGTGGAATACGCTGAGATTAGAGAAGCAACGGAGGGACTCCCCTCGAGGATTTAGCCTTTGCATTTAGTGGAAGAAGAAGATCCAGTAGGGTTTTGGGTCTCCAAGGAATATACTCTCGCTTATTTGACAGGGAACATAAAAGTGTGGTTTTCGAGACTAGTCTTTAGAGAGGGAGGCCAGATGAGAAGACTTCAGAAACTGAAGTGAGTGAGAGAGGATGGTAGCTCACTGACTGGGTGAAAACAAACAAGATTGGACTTAGGCTGTGTTTAGAAGACAGAGTCCAAATATTTCTTGGTGAATAAAATGCAGAGTAGGGAGTGAAAAATGACCTGAACCACTGGAAACTCTGAGGTGGCTGAAGATGCATAAATACTGAGGACAGGTAATGACTTGGTTTTGGGGGAGGGTTTTTTGTGGAGAAGAAGACATAGGCCTGGCTTGTAAGCCCGTGCTGTTTTGAAAGCTCAGAAAACCAC
Organism: Rattus norvegicus; assembly: GCF_021556685.1. Classification (NCBI taxonomy): domain Eukaryota; kingdom Metazoa; phylum Chordata; class Mammalia; order Rodentia; family Muridae; genus Rattus; species Rattus norvegicus. The sequence goes on along the minus strand of NC_141551.1, from coordinate 27,907,359 downwards.
CAGGTTGATAGATCAACCTATCAGTGAGTAGCTGGTAGAAGACAAGAGGAGTGCAGGAACTGTGTGAAAATGGGTGCTGAGAGCCTGCAGAAGGTTCTGGATGGGTTGAAAGGGGAGGGGAGAGGCTGAGGGGGTGAAGGAAGGGGCTGAGAGGGTTGGGGACCAGGGCCGGAGGGCTGGAGAAAAGACAAGACTTGGCAGTGAGGCCAGTAGAAAACCAAGAGTGTGGTGAGCTGAAGTCAAATGAAGAATATGCCCTGAAAAGGAGTGAGAGGTGGACAGGCCCTGGGGCTGCTGAAGAGCCCGGGAAGACTAGTGTACCAGCAGCCACACTAACCGCTGGCTGGGCGATGTTATGTCTCTGGAGATCTGATAGGAGCAGTTGCGATGTGGTGGTGTTAGTAGACCCTTAATTAAGTGAATTTAGCAGAAAATAAAAGAAAAACAATTCATGGAAAATCTGCTGTAAAGGGGGAGCAAAGTGGGGTTAAAGTCATAAGGGAGGTAGAATTTGGGTAAAGTGCACACAATACCAAATTCCCCATTTAACCAACCAAATTTCCTATTTATCCAAACTCTTCTAGCTTGCCTCTCTGTTATTGAGACAAAAAATTGACCAGAAGCAAAGGGTTTATTTAGCTTATACCTTGTAGTCTATCATGGAGGGAAACCAAGGCAGGAACTGAAGAAGAAACTGCAGGAAGGGAAGACTGCCTACTGGCTTTCTCTGTCAGATTCTCTCCAGGCTTTCACACCTAGTCCGGACCCACTTTCTTAGGAATGGTACCACCCACAGTGGGTTGGGTCCTCCCACGTCATTTAGCAATCAAAAAAGCTACTGCTATGCTACAGGCCAGTCTGATGGAGGCAACAGTCTGATGGAGGCAGCTCCTTAACTGAGATTCCTTATTTCCAAGTGCGTCAAGGTGGCCACCGAGATGAGTCACTGCAGCCGCTTACCTTTTGGTGTAGCTCTCACAGCTATTCAACCCCAGAACGGTTTCATCTCTCTAATCTGAAACTTGTATTATTCTTTCCCCATGTGGGAGACGGAACAGCTGATATCCTGGTGGGAATTACCCATCTGGGAGGAAGACATAACTGATGTGTGGAGGGTGGGGGACCGCTGTTTTTCTTTGCTATGATCATGGACCATTCATCTCAATTCTAGGAGGGTGGCAGACTGGATGGATGCTGCTGGGTGAACATTGTGGTGGAAGTCTGTGGAAATTCTCTTCTGACTGCGGCAGCTTCTCACTGAAGTAGGCAACAAGGTCACCAGTGAAAATACGGAGGAGGTGTTGTTTTTACTTGGAGGAGAAGGAGGGAGTGAGAAAAGTCACCCGGAGAGTAGGTGGGGCAAATACACTAGGGAGGACAGAGTTATTATCAGGTCCACTGATGGCTCATCTTTGGCTTGTGGTCATTCATTTAAAGGGAAAACAGTCTACTGCTTGCCTGGGTGCTTTGCTCCCTCTAATTATAATGGTTTTAACTATGATTTCATTGTCCCAAGTGAAGAATGAGAATTTTTAAAAATTTGTTTTAAAATTCTGGGTCTTGCTATCTTGGCCAGGCAAGCCTCAAATCTATTTTTTTTAAATTGTGGTCTCCCTAGAAGCTAGGATTACAGACATGGGCCACTGTGCCTAGCTAAGACAGGAGATAGATCGATCATGCTTATAAATTAGGAGAACAGAGAAGAGATAGCATCACATTCACTGTGAGTACTAGTGAAAAGATAGTACTGTCAGAAGACCAGATCCTGTCTGGATGAAAGTCTTTCTGGAATCCAATCACAAGGAGTAAACTAGAGGAATGAAGACGTGTAGTACAGAGTGTTACAGAAGGGGCATGCATTTGGGGATTGCAAAAATACAGTTTAGGTATGAAAGAAGGGGTTCACAGGATGAGCGCAATTAACCATCTGTAACCTAGGAAAGAATTAGTTTGTTTAGATATCTGAAGGACAGGTATGTCCCGTGCTCAGAGTTATAGTCTAAGCCAGGAGATAAACCAAAGAATTTATAGTATAATGTGGAAAATGCTACAATTAGGTTACTGCAAGGAGAGGGAGCAGGGAAGGACTAGGGGACTGGGGAATCTCCCAGTAGGAAAGAGATTTGAATTGGAACTTTGAAGATTTAAGAAAAGGAAGAAACAGGGTGGGGGGATGGGGGGGGGTTGGGGATTTAGCTCAGTGGTAGAGCGCTTACCTAGCTAGCACAAGGCCATGGGTTTGGTCCCCAGCTCCGGGGGGGGGGGGGGAAGAAGAAAAGAAAAGGAAGAAACATCCCAAACCATCGGGGAGAGAATGTGCAAAGGGATGAAGGAGAATCTTCATTCTTCCAAAGGCTTCCACGTGGATTGCTGGATGCTTGGGCTAGAACTGAAGGCACTTACAAGGCATAAATAAGACCGTGGACCTATGTATAGGAAGAAAAGTCACACATATATGAATGTGAATTCAAGGTACATGTTCCTAGTTCTGGTTGCTGACAAGAAAGAACTTTCTTTTTGTTGAAGAAAGAAGTTGCATTTTTTTTTCTGTGTTGGTTTTTAAAAAGACTTTATTGTTGTTGTTATTGTTTTTCAAAAATCGATGTAAGCCAGACTGGCCTCAGACTCACAGTCCTCCTGACTGCAGGTGTTATAAACATATGCCACCACACTTAGAAAGACTAGTTTTACACATGCACACACACATGCAAACACACATATGTGCACACATGTGCACATATGCACATGCACACACATACAAACACACATACATGCATACACATACACAAAGGCATAGGCACATATATACATATACACACGTGTGTGTGTGCATACATACATGCACACCTGTCACGTGATGCATATATTCATACACCATATATGTGTGATGTGTTTGTGCCACAGGGTGTGTGTGGACAGCAGAGAATGACTCATGGGGATCACTTTTGTTCTTTTACCATTCAGGTTCTGGGCTTGAACTCAGCCCCTCAGGCTAGCAAGTGCCCTTTTACACTGAGCCATGACAACCAGCCAGACCTTATCCTTAAGAGGAGTTTTAGGCTCACAGCAAACCTGGGGGAAGGGGCAAAAATATCCCATATAGCCCCTGCTCTAACACTGTAAAGCCTTCCAATCAACAATTCTCACCAGAGAAGTACGTTTGCCATTTTAGGTAAACCTGCGGCAAAACATTGTCCAGTCTGAGGGTGGACATTCTGTGGATTTAGGCAAGTCCGAGTAAATGAATGCTAGGAAGCGAACTAAGCCAATCCAAAACGGTTACATAGTGAACGATAACAACTGTACAACATCCTGGAAAACACACAGCCGGACAGGCTTTCATTGCTACCCTAAGATTATTTTTGCTGCTCTAAAAAAATCCTCTTCGTCCTACATTTTACCTCTTCTCTTCCCCCTCCCCCTCTCCTCCCATCTCTTCCTTTCCTTCCCTCCCCACCTCTCCCTCCCCCTCCCCTGACCTGTTCTCCCCTCCCCTCCCACTCCCTACTAAACCCTGGCAACCACTCATCATTTTACTGCCTTTCTGGTTTGTCCTTTTCCAGATTGTAGTCGTTGTCATTGTTGTTATTTTATAATGAAATACTTGAGGCAGGATACTTTATGAAGAAGTTTGTGACTCATGGTTTTCTGTAGGGCATCTATGGGCCACATTTGATTGGTCTCCTTGTTAACAGAGTTCCAAGCTGGCAAGAGGCAGAGAGTGCCTGCGGGTTTCACTCGGTTTCTCTCCCTTTTCTCCCCAGCCTCTGCTTATAAAGCCACCAAGATTCAGTCATGGGAACCCTGTCCTGCTGATCTTACCTAACCTTAATCACTTCTCCAAATTCCCATTTCTAAACATATTAATACTTCATACTGAGAGCTGAATGTACCATGTGTACCAAGACAATCCTGGAGGACATTTAAACCATCTTTAAGCCATAATGATATTTACTTGCTTGAGAACGACTTCTTTTTAGTGCCAAATAAAAGTATCTCCTTGTCTGGATGCACCACAACTTATAAACTCAACGAATGGCTTATCACGTCTTTCCAAGTTTTTGGCAATAAACACTGATAACCCAAATGATGTTGGAGATGGGGAGGCAAGAACCAGAACTCTCACTCACTGTCCGTGGGAATATAAAATGGCTCTGACACTTTGAAAGACAAGACAGCTTAATGGTATCTTACAAAACGAATGACTTAAACTAAAACTATACAGTCTAGCAATTGTGGCCTTTGGTATTAACCCAAAGGAACTAAAAGCTTATGTCCACACAAAATCTGCAGTGGGGAATCTGAGGCAGCCTTGTTTAAAGTGTCTTCTGTAGGTCGAAACCACTCAGGATGCTTTGGGGAAACGGGTAGCACAAAGTCCACCCTTGAAGAGTTTCCAGCTTAGTTCTGGCGAGGAAGATATGTAGTTCTTAGACCAAGGGCACTTTTGTTCCAGGACAAAGGTGAAGAGACTCCCTGAAGCCCACCTCTGCAGCTGCTACAGTGGAGGCCAGTGGTTTCCTCTCATGGCTTGGAAGAGGAATGACTCTTCAGAGAGCACTCATATTCTCTTTCTACTGGTCCTAATATATTTCACATAGCCCTCTAGAATTAATATGACCTCAGGTGGATTTGGGGGCTCCAATCTGCACTAGTCTAGGGCAGGGGGGTCTCTGTGCCTGAGAGTCTGCAAAGGATATAGCAGAGTGGATCTCGGATGAACTGTACAGCCCAAGGAAGTCTGTGGTGCCATTTGTCTGAGAGTTCCTGGGAAAGGGTAAGGTCAGATTGAAGGGTGAGAACCTAACTAGCTCCTAAGTGCCTGAAGAATGGGTACTGAACACACACACACACAAACACACACACACAAACACACACACATTCACACACACTCACACACACTCACACACACACAAACACACACACACACACACACACACACACACACACACACAGTCTTGCCTCAGCTACTTCATTCATGTAACAACTCTGGAAGGTTGGTACCTGCTGTTATCTCATTTCATATGAGAACTTGTCTCGGGCCACATAGTTAGTGAAAGGCAGAGACAGAACTTGAAGCCCACAATCTAATCCCAATCCTGTGTGCACAGGCTTTTATTATTACTAGCAGGTCATTATCATTATTATCATTTTAACCTGTCACCATTGTCTCTGATTATACCATTTGTCAGAGGCTGTTTTCCTTCTACTGCAAGGTAAATTGGCCAATCTCGTTCTCGTGCTGACCTATCTGGAATTCATTGTTTTACACACACACACACACATACACACACACACTTCATTTGGTTTTACTTATGTTCTTTTTTCCCTTATGTTCTTTTGGTCACAAGCCAATATTACAGTCTCCCAAGGTAGCTCAGGTAAAGATGAATCCACAGCAGTGAAACAGAACAGAAAGGAAAGAAAGATTTTGAAGCAATCCAAGCAGAGGGTTTGTAAGAGAGCTGGACAGTAGAGTCATCAGATCACACACAAATGGCCTTTGCCAGGCTTGGTTTTCACCATACAATTGGGTTTTAATAAATATTTGTTGAATCAATGAAACAAACAATGATATGCCCCACTATCCAGTAAAACAGACCCAAACAAGCCTTTTGTTTGGCTGATAGAAATTTGCTAGACACTAGAATGACAAGTCAGTAGCACCCTATGGCTCCATATTTGTGAGCTAGGTGTCACACCCCACCCCACCCCCAAGTCCCTAAGGCACTCCCTGCTTTGAGTCAGAGTTCTTCCTCAATGGTGTGGTCAAAGATCTGTACAAATGTCATTGTGTCCACGTGCACATATGTCTGGGTGGTCCTGTACATCTGTTCTTGTGAAATGTCACTAAAGAGTATCTAGAACCTCTGACAGGCCTGGAGGGTTCGGGTCTCACAGAACTGGACTCCCTTGTGACAGACGTGCCATTAAGGAATAGGCAGAACAGAAGATCTGGTTCAGATACTGTGATGGTTTGTATATGCTAGGCCCAGAGAGTGGCACTATTAAGAGGTGTGGCCTTGTTGGAGTAGGTGTGTCACTGTGGGTGTGGCCTTAGAACCCTCACCCTAGCTGCCTGGAAGTCAGTCTTCTACTAGATGCCTTCAGATGAAGATGTAGAACTCTCAGCTCCTCCTGCACCATGCCTGCCTGGGTGCTGCCATGTTCCTGCCTTGATAATAATGGACTGAACCTCTGAACCTGTAGGCCAGCCCCAATTAAATGCTGTCCTTTATAAGACTTGCCTTGGTCATGGTGTCTGTTCACAGCAGTAAAACCCTGACTAAGACAGATACTCTGCCAGAGCCGTGTGGCATTGGACAGATTCTTAGCTTCTCTGGTACTCAATCTCATGATCTGTAAAGGGAAGGGATTTGGGTCAAGGTTCTTTCCAGCTCAGGAGTCCTACAAGTTGCTAAGTTTGCCTCAAGGTCACAAAGGGACGTATAGAATCACATTCTTTGCCCCCAGATAAGTCCAGGTAAGACCTTTTGATGGAGGCATTTCAGAAAAGAGAAAGTCATTGTCAAGCTGCAGCAGGGTCTTCCTTTTGTGTTTTCCTAGAGATACCTGGAAGTAAAATCTAGCACCTGTATCCAGGAAGCTTCAGAAGTGAGGATACAGAAGAAAAACATACAAACAGGCTTCCTGCCCACTGCAGGCCCCATCTATGGCTCTTTCCTCCAAAGCCTTCAGTCCTGAGCCCTGTTCTCTGTGTGCTGTTTGTTGCTCTTAAGCAAAACGAGCAGTTTATTTTCCTCCAGTTGGAAGCGGAAGGTTGCTTAATGTAAGCAATAAAGTCCTCAGCGCTCTCCGCCCTGGGGCCCATTAACTGTCAAGTCAGATCCTGTCTGAAGCAGAAGATGCTGTAGCTGGCTCAGGATGTGAGATAGCTTGGAGCTTCCTGATAGGCCTTCAACTGCTTGAGCTCTTTGATGGTCCAGGAGTCAGGGGTGGGATTCATGGTTCTCACTTCTTAGAGCGGGAGCTATCTATGCTGGTACTCATGCATGCGGAGCTAACTAGTCTTCCCAGTCTTCACTGTGGGGCTCTTTTTGGGCAGTGAGGGTTTACCAGCATTCCTAGGTTCTCCCAGACGCCAGCAGCCTCTTCCTACCCCAGTTACTACAACTGACAAGTGTCTCAAAACATACCAAGTGTCCCTGGGGACAGCATCACCTCAGTTAAGAACTACTACCCAGGAGCTGCCCCTTTGTACACAAGCAGATTGTCGGCTAAAAGAGCCTTTTTGATGACAGTGGTGCCTGCTTCTGTCTTTTCTGATTTATAATATCCCAGGGCATGTCATTGGGACTCTCTGTAACTGGGGGCAGGGACCCTCAATGCTGGTTTTTCATATTAGAAAATAGCATATGATTGTTTGGAGAAACTTTAGAAACAACAGGAAAACAAAAAACAAGCGTGTAAACGGTCTCTAAATTTCTTAATGACATGGAAATGATCACTTTCATGGTAGATTTTCTTCCTCAACCTTTTACTTGTATGTCTCTTCTACCCCAACACACACACACACACACACACACACACACACACACACACACACACACTCACACACACACACTCACATATGCTGACCCAAGGCTATATCTTACTAAATGATAAAGAGATCTTGGAGAATGTAATTTTATTTATGTTTTCAGTGCTGAGGTTAGAGCCCAGCGCCTTCCATATATGAGGCAATCCCTACTGAGCTACAGCCCCTACCCCTGGGGAATGTACTTTTTGGTTTTTTTTTAATTAATGGAGACTATTAGGCTATCTAAGAATTCTACTGTGCCTTATTTAGTCAACCAGTGTCAGTTCAGAAATTCTTGCAAGTTCTTCTGAAGACAAATTGGGGTGACACGTGGTACAGTCATTTTTTGTGTACGACTCTGATCTTATTGGTATAATTCCTAGAGAAACAAAATTTCTGGGTCTGAGGATTGGAACATTTTCAAGGTATCTGACACATTCTCAAGCTGCCTTCCAGAATGGTTGTGCCATTTCCCACCCGCGGTGAATTCGAGCCAGAGTGGGGCAATCTGTACTTCAAAGCTTTCTTTGAGAGTGAACACTTCTGCAGAAGCCAAGCAATCTCTGTGTTATTTGTAACCCTGCACAGGAGCCCTACAAAGCCAGGTGGTCTGCTCTCACGGTACAGATGAGTAGAGTGTGTACTGACGGAGAGAAGGAGTAGCTAACTTGTTTAAGTATTATTTTATTATCAGTTGATTGTGATGGGGGGGGTGGAACCCAATGCCTCCCATGCTGGGCAGATTTTCTACCACTGATCCACACTCCCCACCCACATTTCAGATCAGTGAGGGAAGACCCAAAGGTGAAGGAATCTATTAGGTCATAGGATGTGATAGCCCTTTCCTGTTGGCTTGCTCTCTCTGATACAGACTGAATAAGGTATGCTAACTGCCCTTCTCTATCTGGTCTTCTGGAGGGACTATTGATTTTTCAGTCTTTGACCTAGACATCTTAGGTATTAGTTGCCCACAGTAGGACTTTAGTGGCCCTACTGAAGACTAATAAGGCTGCATCTGAGGTGGAGTTGTTTAGGATTTCCCACCATGTCGTTTTGTCTCTTTGTGTCCTGAGTTTGGATGCCTGTGGCATACCCTGGACAGGGGAATGGGTATCTGTGATACTAGAGATACCGTGCCTCTGCAGGTAGATATAGACATGCCTTTGACGTTCATCCAGAGAATGTGGTAGCTTGGTATACTCCTCACATGGCTGTCTCTGAGGAATGGGGTCAACCAGGAGGCTAATCAGGCAGGTGAGGATGCAGCAGAGAGGCGAGCTCTAAGTCTGGAAGCTCACTGCCTTCTTGTTGAGGATGACAATACCAGATGAAAGCATAGATCTAGAATGGATGCCAGAGTAGCCATCCTCACAGTGCATGGCAGGAGAATGGGGGTTGCTATGCCATGACAGTGACAGGAGACAATGTTGCGAGGACCGCTAGCTTCTAACTCCCAGCACCTTTCTCTGGCCAACTGAGCCTTAGGGGAGCTAAGTGGTATCATCAGTGACAATTTCAGATCTGTCCCTGGGTCCTTTTTGATGTTCCCGGTTGAGAGAAAGAGGTACTTAACATTTTAGGGCCTATGCTTTCAAAGCTTCAGGAAGTTAAGGCCTCATCAACAATATTTCTGGGGGCAGGAGAGAGTCCACTGAGTTCCACACCTCCTAAGAGGATGTTGGGGACACTGTGTTTTGCAGTTAAAGCTGAGGGAAAGCTGCCTGGAGGTACAGAGAGATGCTTGGTGGATAGTAGATCTGGACAGTTTCTTTCTCTTTCAACTTTCCATTTTGAACTAATTTTAGACTCACAGGAAGGTTGAAAAATAGTACAGAGAGTTCTTGTACACATTGCCACCTACGTTTCCTAGTATTAACACCTTACACACCCATAGTACACCTATCAAAGCTCTAAGCCAGCAGTTCTGAACCTTCCCAATGCTGTAACCCTTTAATACAGTTCCTCCAGTTGTGGTGACCCCCAACAAGAAAGTTATTTTTTGTTTGGTCATAACTGTAATTCTGCCATTCTTCTGAATTGTAAGGTAAGTATCTGTACATTCTGATGGTCTTAGTCAATCCCCAAAGGGGTCACAACCCATAAGTTGAGAACCACCACTCAAAGGCATTACCACGGACACAATACTGTTAACCAACCATGAGTGTCTTTACATGTAGCCATTGTTCCTCCTAAGTCTCCTTTGTATGTGTTTTAGTCTTTCTTTGCTTTCTGTGATCTTGTCCTTTTGGAAGAGGGTTGGTGGGCTATTTGGAAATAGGCACCTCTGTTTTAGGATTTCTTAATGGTTATGCCTCTTGAAAAGACTGACAAATGATTTTGTGCTTCTCAGGATATTGTACAACCTTGATGACAACCTTGGTCACGTGGTCAATCAGTGTCTGCTGCATTTCTGCACAGCAAAGTGACTATCCCTTTATAGTTAAAAATATCTTGGAGGACATACTTTAAAACTGTGAAAATCCTTTTTATCTTCTGACTTTGGGCCACTAATTTTAGCATCCACTGGTGAATCCTGTCTGCAGGAGTTGTTTTCCGTGTCTCCTGATCGTGATCTTTTATTGCCATGGGCCTTCCACGTGTATTCGTTGTAGAATGCTGTGTGCTTTCGGCTGTGAAGCCAACCGAGGCTCTCATCTCTCTGAGGACATTGTTCCTTTCCTGAATTCATTACATACCTGTGTGTGTGCATATGTGAGCACATGTGTATGGAGGTCAGAGGTCAACCTCGAGTATCATTCCTCAAGAGGTTTCTACCTTGTTTTGTTGTCGTCTTTGTTTGTTTGTTTGTTTGTTTGTTTGTTTGTTTTTTTACAGAGTCGCATGTTGGGGATCTATGACTCACCAATTAGGGTAGACTGTTTGGTTAGTGAGCTCCAAGAATCTGTCTGTCTTTCTCTTTCCAGTGCTAGAACCACAGGTGTATGCTACCATGTTGGGCTTCTTTCCTGGGTGTTAAAAGTCAAACTCAGGACCTCGGGCTTGTGTAGCAAACACTTTATGGGCTGAGCTGTCTCTCCAGCCCTTTCATCCATACGTCCATCCACCCACCCATCCATTCCTCCTTCCTTCCTTCTTTCCTTCCTTCCTTCCTTCCCTTAGTGCTATCATAATCATAGTGGGTCCCACTCGGGTAACCTAAGACTCTAATTTAATCACATCTGCAAAATCCTTTTTGTCTGGTGGGTAAACTACTCAAGAGGTTCTGAGAATTAGGATGTGGATATCACTGGTTCCTTCTGGTCTCCTAGTTTATTCTACCACATTCTGGGTCTCTTCTCATCTGTTAGACCACCAAATTATGCTTTGACTGCATTTCTCAAGTCAGGCGACCATGAAGTAGCCATGTGCCTTGAGCACGGGCTTCTGATGAGCAGTGGTATCTGTTCGTTTATGAAGAGGCACATTTACAATATCCTATGTTGCCGTACTCTGTAGCTAGAAAAGGGAGTTTGCCGGTCCATGGTGAAACTGCCTGGATGTCTCCTGTCATCTGCCCCAACTCAAAAACATCAAGACCAGTAGTTCAAACAAACCTGTCAGAGCCATCCCGGACAGACAGCACTCTCCCCCTAGTCCATGTCCAGTCTATCTCCAAATCCTCAGAGTGCTCCCTCCAGAATCCAAGCACTTCTCGACACCTCCCCCATTTTGCCCATGGCACCGAGATTGCTCTCCTTGCTTTAATAGCATCAGATTTGTTTCTGTGATTCTGTGGTCTATTCTGAACGCAGCAGCCAGACTGACCGAACAATCAAAAATAAATGAGCTGGCGGGTCCTTCTGCTCCGAGCCTCACGTGGCTTTCCCTCTCACAGAGTGGGATGACTGAAGGCTCACTGGCATCTTCCAGTCTGTTTCCGCTCTACTCCCAGAGACACCGCTCTCTCACATCTCCTGCTTCATCTCCGTGACCACCCTTGTTATTTTCTGGATCAGTCAGACACAATCCTGTCTCGGGACCTTTGTCTTTGCTGTTCACCCTCAGAAAATACTTGACCTAGAAATCTGTATGGCTTCCTTCTTTTTCCTTTACCTTTTCCGTTGCCTCCACATGGGTGAGGAATTCCAGGTCATCCTGTCTGAAACTGCAGCCCTGTGTTGTGTCTTCTCCCTCTGCGTCAGTTGTACATTAGCTCTCTTATCATCATGAAACAGCGACATATCGTGTGTCTTATAAATCTCTGTCTCCTTCTCCCAGAATTGTAGGCTCCAAAAGGGCAAAGATGTTTCCCTGTTGTGACTCCACTATTTGAATGTAGCAGGTTCCCTGTAGTCTCTGTCTTCACAATTGAGTAATATATTGCCCATTGCTTCCCGTCGTGTGCTCAATGCCATATGCTACATATCTAGGTGGATTAAAAGGAAATTCTGGACATGACCTACATCTTCAATACATCTACGATAACTAGTATTAACATCGTAACTATACATATGTTATAAAGAGTATAAAGTATTGGGAATAGAGGCAGATATTAGGAACAAATAATTTAGACAGCATTCCTTATTCCAAGCTCTTTTAAGCTAAGTGGGATGACACAGGGGAAAACAGAGGACCTGAACGGCTGAACCAAATGCCACATAGGTGATGCAGTTGCTGACAGACGACCTGAGGACCAGATCGTCAACAGGGACGGCAGCTTCAGTGTCCTGTCCAAGGTCACATTTAAACTGGGACATCTGGAGGTGTGGTGTAGTTAGAATATGAGGTGTGAGAGCGGATGACACTAGCAAAGGAGGTCCCTGAGAGGTGGTGAAGGACTTTGAGGGCTGCGTTGGAGTTTGGACTTCACTGGGTTGGTAGCAATGAGCCCTTAAACAGCACCCAAAGATGCCACTGAATGGTTGAAACGATCAAGCTCACTTTTGGTGATGACTCGGGAAGGAATGAAGTATGGAGAGTGGTTAGGACAAACCTGTAGGCATCCAGGAGAAAGACAACGGAGATCTGAAATCCAACGGGATCTATAAGGAGGGGTAGCAGACTGTCGAGCCACCTGTGGAGTGAAAAGAATGCTTGTTCAAGAACCGTACTGAGGCTTCTGACTTTGGTGACTGGGTGGTTCTCAGGGCATGGGAGGGAAGGTGGGGCAGGGTTGGGAGTGACAGGAGCCATGGGATGAAGGATGCCAGGTATAGGAAGGATGAGGAAGCTGTACGGTCATTTCTGCCTTTGAACTCTGAGTTCCCTGGTATCAGGTCTGTATTGTTGGTACGGCTGCTAGGCTAGCAGTGGCTGAATCTGTCTTGGGACTGACTTCTGGTATTCCAGTCTAGCCTCTCCCAGTGCCATTAGCTTCCACTCAGCTTCCAGAGACAAAGCCAATCCCGGTGGCAGCAGGAGGACGTGTGGCACCTGAGGAGGACCTCCAGGGCTGGAAGAGAGCCAGCAGAGAGCAGGAAGGAGGCTTGCAGTGCCTGGGAGCCAAGTTCAGCTCAGCTCTATTTTGGGTGACAACATTTACAATGTTCCTTCACCCAGAATCATTCCGCCTGCCTGCCCGCCTTCGGTGTTTCCAGCTGATGGATTCTCACGCCTACTTAACAACTGGCTTGGTTCAGGGGCTCCCCAGCTCACTGATTGCTGCCCTTCAGCCCCCCTTGCTGTTCAGCAGGATGCCCACGTCCCTGGGTAGCCAGAATGGGAAGTTGGCTCCCTAAGTGCTCTTGGGCTCTTCTGCCTGAAGGAGGAGCTCAACAGCAGAGGCAGAGGGGGTTGGGAACAGTGAATGTCAGAGTTCAGGCACAGAGGTGTGTGGGCAATTGACTCGGATTTCTGTGCTTCACTTCCCCAGAAAGTCTGAGCTACCAAGGGAGAAAATGCTTGATATGATAATACATTGTGTTTCCACGTCTCTTGTCTAAGAACCTCCAGGCTCGCGATCCTGTCCCAGATGACCCAGTTCATTTGATCGTTGGGCATTTCTAGGTCATGTTTAAAGCTCTGTAGATATCATAGCATGGGAGAGACAAATGGCATTCTTTTCTAATTAAAAACTTAAGATCATTATACACTCACTGTAGACAATACTTGAGAGCACAAGGGAGAAAATGCAAAGGGGTCCATAGTCCCATGGCTTGGTGAGAACTCCAGCTGGTGGTTCCACTTTCCCCACTTTCTTTTCCCTTTTTTGTGCACATATCCATGTATGTGGCTTGTCTATATGTCAGCTTTCCCAGGTTCCCTTGGGATGCATATAGCTCTAGGAGTACGGCATAGGTATGTTCTCCCTGTGAAGTCTGAGCGATTGTCCCCCAGTGCCCTCCTCCTCCTCCTGTTTCAAGAGGGGAATCACATTCTCTTCCAGGAGGGCTTGATGCCTGCAGGAGGTCAGTGTGGTTTGAGTACAGTGAGGGAGATGTTTTTCCCTCCTAGACTACGACCTCAAAAAAGCAGTAGAAGGCTAGCGAAGAGTTTGCAGGACTAGGGCTGTGGCTCAGTGGGAGAGTGCTTTCCCAGAATTCATGAGGATCTTTCCATGGGGCAGAGAGAGAGAGAGAGAGAGAGAGAGAGAGAGAGAGAGACAGAGAGAGACAGAGAGACAGAGAGAGACAGAGAGAGACAGAGAGAGACAGAGAAAGAGAGACAGAGAGAGAGACAGAGACAGAGACAGAGAGACAGAGACAGAGACAGAGACACAAGAGAGAGAGAGGTGGGGTGGGGTCATTTTTAGTCACTGTTGGATAGGCAGCATGGGTGAGGTTTGCCGCTGACTTGAGGGAAGAGTCAGGTAGTAAATTGAGAGTCAATGGCATTTGTTAGGCAGAGAACTTTTCAAGGCAACTTGGTATCCATTGAAAAAAAATGCCAAGTCACCATCTCAAGCTCCCGGCCAGTGCACAAGCACCCAATTCTTTACTGATGGTTTGGTTTGAGTTTGGCTGAAAAGCAGGATTAGCACAGTGTTTGAGACAGAGTCTAAGGGGAAAGTCCATGGAAGTCCCTACCATGCGCTCTATTCTCTCAGAGTTTCTGGAAGTCATGTGTCATGTGGCAGGCTGTGTGGAATTGTCTGCCTCTCACCCTGAAAGCAGGCTAGACCCCTCTCATTCAGACTGCACACTGTCCTGCGGTGTCACAGAAGCCTAGAGGCACTGGATTGGGTATGTGAGACCCTCCAACAGGAGTTGAGTCTGCACTCACACAGGCCGCTCTGCTAGAGGAGAAGGTGGACCAGCAGGTATAGGGCTGAGGTCAGGGAATTCTGCTCTTCCTTAGATCTTCTAAGCCCTTCCTTGGATTTACTGGTTTGAGCAAGCTGTTGTAATTGTCTCAGTCACCCCTCTGTGTTCCCTGTTTCTGTACCCCACTGGTCTTATCCATGTTTTACATAACAGTCTCTTTATCTGCCTCCAGATGGTAGGTGGTCTGTGTTTCCCACCAAATCTAAAACTGTGACAAAGCTCTTAGTTCGTGATGCTTTTGTTGGCCTTGTCAGGAGCCAGTACTGAGCCCCCTTGGGCTGAGAGTCTCTCCCTCAGTTAATTCCAAGTCCTGCAGCTCTTGCCACATCAGCAGTAAAAGTCAGACTAGTAGAGTCAGAGAGGCTGAGAGACAGGAGTGAGGCACGCTGCTGGAATAGTCTTTAGTTTGGAGATACAACAGATACTGTGTGGCTTCCGGCTGTGTTTGCTCATCAGAATACCCTGATGCAGGTTTCCCAAATCCCCAAGGCAGACAGATGGCCGGTCCCCACGGGCTTTCTTTCTTGGCTTTGACTTTGGTGTGGATAGGGTTAGTGTTTACCACAACAGGGGCATTTTTCATAGCCCTCTAGCATTTTCTGATTCATGTTCTGACCTCGCAGGTCTTCGGTGGGCAATAGTGAGACAGGGGCCTCTCAGTTTTCTAGTATAGAGACCTCAGCCTCAAAGAGGTGCTTTATCCAATGCACACCATCTTTCACAGGTGACAGAGAGTAAGACTCTAGGCCTTCTTCCTTTCAGATTAGGGTTCTTGTCTTGTGACTCCACACTTTCTCCCTGCTCACACAATGATAACAGAGCACATTCCTTGTCCCGCCCCAACCTGGTATGTATGGCCAAATGAAGGTTCTCAGGAGGGAATGTCATTCATTCTGTTTCTCTCTCTGTCAAAGGGAGCACCTGGCTTGCAGACTCATGCTTTACCCAGAAGGACAATGCTCACAACCACTGAGGACTGACCTTGTCCCTCTCATCTGGCTGAACCCAGGAACCACTGAAAGAGGGTGACATCTATCCTGAGTCCCACAGCCAATGGGCAGGAGGCTGGGGAGCCCTGCTAGGCACGGCTTTCGTGCTCATTGTCCTGGGAAGGTGCTGTGTTCCCAGCCTGGTGAAGTCTACATTGAGGGTGTCTTCACTGACTACTGAGCCTTGGCTCTGGGGGCCGCTTCAATCTATTTCTGTGCTTTGGCAGATGATGTCCCATATGGCAGAGTCGGCCCTGCCATGTCTGTCTTAGCCTGGCATTGAGCAATGGTCTCTTCCCTTCACCTGCCAGGAAGGCCTGTTTCATTGACCTTTGTCCTCTGTTCCCCTTTCATGAGAAAGCTTATGAACTACTGTTCAGAGAGACGAAGGCAGCTTACTGCAAGCCTGAGATAGAGCCTGCGTTGGCAGACATGTGTCAGATGCCTTCATAAGATCAACTGTGCATTCCTGCTGCTCTCTTAGTATTACTCAGAGCTTTGATGGTTTAAGACCAAGGAGACAAGGCCAGGACAAAGGCAAGATGCTGAGCTCTAGTAAAGCCACGTGACAGGCAAAGGAAGGTTGATGTGTTTTCTTTTCTTTAGTCCCAGAGGTCATTCTCAAACCCTAATTAAAGTTAGAGGCTCCCCACCACTACCACAAACTTCCTTCCCATCAAGCTTTTAAATGAAATAATTTAGGCTATTTGTTGAGTGCTAATCAAATGTGCTGTAGAACCCAGTGTGTTCTCTACCATAGCATATCTTACAGTGTGGCCACAGAAGAAGGGGCCATTGATGGGGAAGGAAAGTTTAAGCACTAGAGGGATGCGCACCATTTACCAATCAGAATGTCAGTGTATTTGGGCTTGAGGGAACACACTTTGAATCAGACTAGTCTAGAGAAGCTTCAGAAAAGAAACGGGTACATCAGCCAGGCCCCTGTAGGGACATGAACTTTTCCACTGAATCAGACATTAATGAGCACATGTCAACAGCAAGAGTGTTTATTAGAGTGTTGGGGACAGGGTTATTAGGGTGCTGGGGACAGGGTTATTTGACTCTTGGTATTCATCACAGTATTGTTCGTCATGCTGATATTTCCCAAATAGCAGTGGTGGGACATTGATCAACTAGACTGTGGCTCTCTGCCACATCTCTGCTCTCATCGTGGAATCATGAGGCCACCACACAGCGTTTTCATGACATCTGAAAATAGTCCTAAGAAATTATTTATTAGAGAAAAATCAGGTTCCAGAAGCAGTATGTGGTGTCTGAGTGTGTTTATACTAGTTAATACAGTCATGTGCTGAGTCTTGGGCTCCTGTTGCTCTTGCAGAGGACCCAGGTTTAGTTCTCAGCACTCACATAGCAGTTCACAAATATCTATTCTAGGGGGTCTGCTCCTCCTTTCTTCCTCAGGCATCGGCATACACTTGGCATACACACATACATGTGGACAAAACACTTGGATATATAATATAAAATAAGTAAAAAAAAATTACCTTAATTTTTTTGCCTCTCCATTTTCTGGGTTTTGCTACATTTCACTCGCTTGTCAGTTATTGGCGAGTTTTGACGGTTTCTCGTCTTTCTCATAATGAAGATTAGAATGGTTCCCACTCCCGTGGGAACACTAGGCGTGCTGCTCACCCTGGTCTCTGGTAGTGGGGATACTGGGCAGTCTGCTCACTCCTCACCTGAGGGCCGTGTTGAAGGCAGCGTCTGCGAGAACACTCCTCATTGCTAGAATCTACACACATCCCAGGCGATGGCAGAGGGCATGGGATGTCCTGTCTACACAAGGAAAGCCCCACCTCTTGATATTTTCTACATCAGTCAGGAACTCACTGCTGCCCACTGTCTGTCTAACTACAGGTCTGGACAGACAGAGGCGTCTATACAGCCTGAGCCTCTCAGGAAGGTTAGGGGAGCGACAGAGTCCACCTTCCACATTAGTGGGAGTGAGGGCAGGCTCTCTGTTCCCTGGAAAGCTTTCAGATGACCACTTGGTCTAGACTCTGTGTGCCTCGGAGTCACTGTCATCTGAATGTCACATCGGGACATTTGGGTGCTTCCTTTTCTGTCCCTTTCAGCAGGGTTGAGATTAATGTGTACTATGTTCTAATTTGAATGCTCATTAGTATTTTTAGACTACCCCTTTTATCACACATTTCCAAAATCTGAAACCGCTCGTGTCTCCTCATTGCTTCTAGGTTCATGTCTGCCCAGCCTGCATCTGAAGTTGTTCACTCTCCGATGGCCCCTTCCCACCCTGTTCAGACACTTCCTCCTGCAGCTCATTCAGGCCAACCCACTAGGCTTACTGCTCCCCAAAACATCTGCTTCCTGATGCCTGGCACCCTTCCAACCACCACCAAACTGCCTTTATTCAACTGTGTAAAACCCAGTTGCTCTCACCTCTCCCTGGCCAGCTGGAGTCTTTTCTCCCAGGGTCCTCCTGAACCTTTTTTTCCCCCAGAGACCTTACAGGGGTCAGTCTCCATAAACTACTATCTGTAACCATTCTGTCCTTTAATTTTGCATTTAAAAATGATGAGGGTGTAGAGGGTTGGCTTGGTTGATGTAGCGTTTACTGCATACATACAAGAGGCAAAGTTTGGATCCCCAGCACCAATGTAAGGCGGGGTACCAGCAACTTTACTCAGCACTAGAGGAGACAGAGGCAGGCAGATCCCTAATCTCATGGCCAGCCAGCCTAGCTGAATTGGTGAGCTCCAGGCTCAGTGAGAGAAAAATCTAAGGAAGAGAGCAACTGTAGACAACACAGACTTCAACCTCTGGCCTCCAGGCACACTTGCACACTCATGCACACACATGAACACACACATATGCCATACATACACACACACCAAAAATATTGTGGTTCTGTATAATATTGACCAAGAGCCACTTTTAGGAATGATCCAGTAGTGTTCAGTTTATGCATCTGTTAGACACTACATCTCCAGAATTTTCGTCTTGGGAAAATGAAGCTCTGTACCCTTGAGATCACAGTTCTCTGATTTGCTTTAGTTGGTGTTTTGTCGGGGACCGTGTTGTTTGGGTTGAACTGTTCTATACAGTCAGCGTTCGGGGAGCCCCAGTATTCTGGAGGGATTGTCGGTAGACACTAGTGGAATATGAAGAAAGCCACCAAAAGAGTAATAACTGTTACCAGTAAGAGTTTTTTCCTTCTCATCTGTGTGGTGATATGTGCCTGTAACCCCACCACTTGGGGCTGAGACAGGAGGTTCATGAATTGAAGGCCAGCCTAGGCTACATAGCAAGACCATATCCACCCAAATTGAATCCCCCACACACCCCTTCTCCCAGGGAGCCCTCTTCATTTGTGTAGTCTCGTGTCCCTAAGAGGACAACATAACAACGACCTTCTTATGAGCCACAATCCCTTTTTTGGAACAAGGCGGAATAAAGTGACTACGTTCAGGCAGATTTAGACCTTGGCTTCCCAGTTATACCAGCTAGGGATGAGCGCCTTCCCTGTGCATTGCTGGATAATTACATGTGCTGTTGTAAATGAGCACTTGGGCTATTTGGGGAGTGTGAGTTATTTCCTCTAGATCATACCTTCAAAAAAGGGAAGACCAGTTTTTCACCATGATAAGGTAAATTCATTTTTATTTTCTTACAATACAGCATTTGTCTGTTCAAGAAGGAATGTGTGTGTGTGTGTGTGTGTGTGTGTGTGTGTGTGTGTGTGTGTGTGAAACCAAAGCAGAAAACAGAAAAGACTGAAGAGAACACAGATAGCAGTTTTTTATTTTGAGCTAGGATCTCACTATAATAGCCCTGGCTGGCCTAAAACTCTTCTACATAAACCAGGCTGGCCTCAACTCACAGAGATCTGCCTGTCTCTACTTCCAGAGTGCTGGGATTAAAGGCATAGACCATCATGCCTATTAGAGTTGTTGGTTTTGATTTGTTTTTGTTTTATTTTGAGTCAGGGTCTTCTTGCTTTGTAGCCTGAACTCGATATATAGTCCAGGCTGGCCTGCTTCAACTCCTGACCCTCCTAGAGCAGCCTCCAGAGAGGCAATACAGACATGTTTTTAAAAATACAATCATATCATGATGTACACTTATCTTATTGGGTTACTATGACTTGACTTTATTTACTTACCAGTAGAGACATTCCTATAATATCATTTTGAGAGAACAAGTATTTATCAAGGGGCTGTGACTGTGCCAGGCACCAATTTCAGTATGGAGAATAAATCAATGAAAAAGACTTGAATAATACTTACCTTGTGTATTCGGTTAGGATAATAAGTAAATACACAGACTCCTGATAAGGGTTATTAAAAATAGATGGTATGAGACTAACTAGGGTACATTTTAGAAGTTCTGTTTGAAGTCGGAAACTTTTTGTTTTTATATTCTTGAGACATGGTCTTACTGTGGTAAGCCAGGCTGGCCTCAAATTTGCAATTATCCTGTCTGTACCTCTCGAGTGCCCGGATTCTCGATGTGTACTACCAGACTCTGCTAAGGAAGAAAATTTGACCTGAGGCCTTAATGACAGGGTAAAGATTACAGAGACAGACGTTCCAGCCAGATGCAGCCAACAGAAACTGCACTAACCTGAGCTTGCACATAAGCTTGACAAGCCTGAGAAAGTGAGACAGCCACTGTGGCTAAGACTGAGAAGAGGGAAGAGCATCTGAAGTCATCGGGAAACAGCATGTAGGTAGGACCTTTGATGGAGTCCTTTCAGAACTCTTGCAATACATTCAAAGCGTGGGAGGTTTTTTTTTTCTTTAATTTATTCACTTTACATCCTTCTCACTGCCCCCCTCCTGGTTGCCCCTCCCCACAATCTTTCCCCCATCCCCAATACCCTTTTCATCTGAGTGGGTGGGTACCCCCTGGGTCTCTGCAAGGCTGGGCTACCATTGAGGCCAGACAAGGCAGCCCAACTAGAAGACCATATCCCATGTACAGTTTTTGGGATATCCCCATTCCAGTTGTTCATGAAGACCAAACTGCACATCTGCTAGCCCATGTATGTACTTTGGTTGGTGGTTCAGACTCTCAGAGTCCTAAGGGTTCAGGTTAGTTGACTCTGTTGGTCTTCCTGTGGAGTTCCTATCCCCTTTGGGGCCAGCAATCCTTTCTCTTGTTCTATAAGAATCCCCAAGCTTTATCCACTGTTTAGCTGTGGGCATCTTTATCTGTCTGAGTCCGCTGCGGGGTGGAGCCTCTCAGAGGACAACATACTCCTGTCTACAAGCTTATCAGAGTATCATCAATAGAATTAGGGATTGGTGCTTGCCCGTGGGATAGGTTTCAAGTTGGGCCGGTTATTGGTCTGCCATTCCCTCAGTCTCTGCTCCAACCCCTGTGCCTGTATTTCTTGTAGACAGGATAAATTTTGGGTTGAGAGTCCTGTGGTTAGGTTGGTGTCTTTATTGCTCCACTGGGGGTCCTGCTTGGTTCCAAAAGGTTGGCCTCTTCAGGTTCTATATCCCCAATGCAGTAAGTTACAGCTAAGGTCACCCTCATTGATCTTGGGCACCTAAAGCTTAGGAGTTTTATCCTAAGTCTTTGAGAAGCCACTGGAGGGAAATGGCATGGTCTGGTGTGTTTTAGCAAGATTGTCCTTCATAAATGTAACTTATACCACTAACAAATTAAAAGAGAGACATATCCCCTTGTACATAATCACCTCATTAGTTTTAAAAGAAAGCCAACACCTGTGGTGATGGCTATTCTTGGTTGTCAACTTGACTACATCTGGAATTAACTAAAACCCAAGTGGCTGGGCACACCTGTGCAGGATGCTTTTTTAGTTAATTGGATCATTTGAGGTCAGAAGACTCACCCTAAATTGGGGCCACACATGCTGCTGGCTGCCTACATAAGGGAGAAAGACGTCTTTGCTCTTTGCTTGCTTACCCTCCATGTCAATGGCCAGTTCACTCCTTCACTGCTATTAAAGCCTGCTTCTTCAGGAGTATGACTTATACTAACTAAATCCATATGTTGGAATTCTGACATATACTGAGACATTCAGCCTCATGGACTGAACAACTACCAGATTCTTGAACTTTCCACTGGAAGATAGCTGTAGCTGGGTGATCTGGACGAGAGTCCGTAAGCTACTTTAATAAGAATCCTTTTATATAGAGAGACTCATCGGTTTTGTTCCTATAGAGAACCCTGAGTAATACAATACCTTAAAAAGGAAAATATCAGAGGATTTCATGAAACAGATTGCCAGAGGAGGAAAAATGGGGATTGGTGGAGGGGTGCTGCCAATAGATTAAAAATGTATATGAAGAACTTGGCTAAGTCAGGTCATAGCTTTTAGGGTTTTATGCCCTGAACTACCAAAACAAAGCCAGGAAGTCTGGTGAGTGGGAACTTACATAGGGAAAGGAAGGGCTTGAGGCAGGTTACTGTGTGGCTGATTCTATCTCCTTTTGTGGCCACTGGCATCAGGATAATAACTTTATTAAAAAAATTATGCTATTTTCTATATTTATGTCATTTTCCATGAAAATTTTTAAAAATCAACAACCATTTATGACACAGCAGAGCAAATAGGAACTTCCAAACCAAGTAAGAGTGTCAGCAAAATACCAGAGCAGGGCTGGGGTTAGCGCGGTGGGAGAGCCCTTGTCTACATGTGTAAAGCCCTAGGTTTCAATCCCAGCACCACAAAAGCAATGAGCAAAACCCACTGGTGAGATTTCTTCTCAAGTGGGGATACTGGAGGCGCCAGGATGGCAGGGATGCCTGCCATCCGCTTGAGTCCCGAGTTACCGGAACTGCTCTCCTTCATCTGGAGTTTTACTCTCATAGTGTCAGCTACTCAGTCAATAATCATGTAAAAATATTAAAGGGAGAGTTCCGGAAGTGAATATTTAATTTTTAGGTTACTCTCTGTGTATTGTTATAATTGTTCCACTTTATTCTTAGTTACTTTCCAGTGCCTAGTTTATAACTTAAACATTATCATAGAAATGTATATGCATGGGAGAAAACATAGAATGTGCATGCAGAGATGTATATTTTATTTATAAAATAAATATATATATATATGTGGCCTGGTACTGCTATTTGTAGTTTTAGGCATCTGCTGGGGTTCTTGGAACACAGCCCCCACAGTTAGAGAAAATGACTACATTTTCACAGAAAAACCACAAACAACATAAAATTATTCAAAATAAAAGGAGACTCTGGCTACTTAAATTGAAATAACATGGGTATTTTAAGAGAAATTTTCATTCTACATACCTGTTGCTAGTAGCTTCTCTAAAATGGGTGTGTTACAAAAAGTCAAAGAAAGGCACATGCAAAACACTGAGGAAATCAGATATTGGAGAATAAACCCAACAGCACATGCACACATCTTTTATGCAGAAAGCATAAAGCTCACTGGGAGACATAGAAGAAGTAAACGATGGGAAGAGACCCTCGTTAGGAGGAAGAACGTTTTAGTTTGTAAATGAACATACATTCTATAATGGCCCGATTTAACATAGAGTTTCTACTGACCTAGTGTTTTGTGTCACCTGATTGGACTTTCTAAAGTTCCGAGAAAACACAAACAAGCATAGAGGGGCAGGCCTTTCTTACTGACCGTGAGTGAGACTGTGAGACTGCAGGACAGGAGACTGCAGTAGAGGACACAATCGGATGAGGAGGTGACGAACGGGACTGGGAAAAGTTACATGCGATAAATGTGAAATTGGATGCCTGCGTATGTTCTGTCTGGAATATCAACCCCAGATGGCTTAAGTATTAAAATATTTTTTTTTACATCCCACAACTTTGAAACTCACTAATAGAAAATATGGTATTATCTTCCAAGAATTTGAGAGGGGAACTATTTTTAAAAAAGATTCAGAAATATTAACTACAAAAAAAAAAAAAAAAAAAGGCTGACAAGCTTGGCCACATTAATAGTAAGAACTTCTGTATAGCCAAAGACACTTACAGAAAGCAAAGGGGCGCTGGGCAACGGTGGCTCACGCCTTTAACCCCAGCACTCTGGAGGGAGGGGCAGGCAGCTCTCTGTGAGTTCAAGGACAGCCAGAGCCACATAGAAAGTTCCTGTTTCAAAACACAGAGAGAGAGAGAGAGACAGAGAGAGACAGAGAGAGACAGAGAGACAAAGAGACAGGAAATTACCTACAGACTAGTACAAACACTTTACAATACACAATCAGCAAAATAGCATGAGGTCCACATCACAGTTTGGTGTTTTAAGGGTTCCTGTGTGCGTGAACATGTGGCTCTCCATCCCTGTGTACTTCTCCCTATTGTTCCTTGGGTCTTTTTCTTCTGTTTGTTTTGACTTGTTTTTGTCTTATCTTATTTATTCTTCTTCTGGTGCCTTTTTGCTTTCTAAACAGAGAGAGAAAGGGTGTGGATCTGGATGGGAGCGGGGAAGGGGAAACTGTAATCAGAATATATCATATCAAAAAACCTATTTTCCGTTTAAAGAAATACATAAGAAACAACTTTGACAAATTAATAAGAAAAGCACGAACAATCCAACTGAAGAAAATGAGTCAGAAAGCAGGAAAGATTTGAGATCAATTGTTTAAAATGTAGGGCCAATGGGATAGCCCAGTGGGTGAAGGGACCTGGCACCAAACTTGCTGACTTGATTTAATCCCCTGAGATCCTTGAAGCAGAAAGAGAAAGCTCACTCCCAAAAGCTGTCCTCTGGCCTTCACATGCCCAAGAATGAAATAAAATAAAAGGGCTTTTAAAATTAAAAAAATAATAAAATATTAAGATGTGTTCAGCACCACAGTTCTAGCTAACTAAGAGTCACAGTTAGTGGGACTTTCAGTACCTGCCTGAGTGGCAGAACTTAAAATAGCTTAATAAAAAGAAGTGTTTGTAAGAAAGTGGAACTCTTCAAAGCTGCTGGAAGAGCTACCAACTGGGAGCGATCAGAAAACAAGGTTGAAAATGTACGACATAAACAACTTCCATTCCTGTATGAGGAGCACACACAGTCTTGCCCTGAGCCCTAAGTGTAAGTGAGAACTGCTGACCAGATTAGGCCTGCAACACAATATCACGGCATGGGATGTGACAATGACAATGGGACACTGTGGCAGTTTTTGTTTACTTTATTTTATATGCACTGGTGTGAGCGTGTCAGATCCCCAGGAACTGGAGTAACAGAGAGCTGTGAACTGTCCTGTGGATTCTGGGAATTGAACCCAGGTCTGTTGGAAGAGCAGTCAGTGCTCTTAACCGCTGAGACACCTCTGCACCATCCGGGTTCTTACGGCAGTTTAAATGAAGTACAGTTTTATACAACCACCACCATGCATTTAGTAAATACTGAGCTCACCGTATTGTGTGTGAGCTGCCCGACACACTGTACTTTTATCACACTCAGACAACTTACATAAACAATTTGTGTAGATGTGGTAATTGCATTTAAAGGACATCAGTGTTTTGGATGGCAGCTGCCTGACACGGGAGGAAGTAAGACTGCAGGAGGAGGAGGAGGAGGCTAAAGGGTTATGTGTGGATGATGGCTGAGAGCTAGCCCTTCCTTCCTGTAGGTGCTGAGCTTGTGGCCACTTCTACATTTAAACCAAGGAGCTAGCCAGCCCCGCCAGCCAGCTAAATAGACATTCTGGCTGCTATGGGGAAGATGGATGGAAAGTGTAAAACTGAGGCAGGTTGAGCAGTCGGGAGGTTGTTCAGTAATCCAAGGAGGGGGTGGCGCCTCGTACCCAGAGGGTGGCAGTAATGGACGGAGTCAGAATGTATACTGGAGGCAGGAGAGAACTCGTTCTGATAGCTTAGATGTGGGAGGTAAGAAATGTTCTATTTTGTGAAGCTGCCAGAATTTATTTAACAATATGCTCCAATTGTATATCCAGATTGTTTACAATATTTTCTGCTCCAGAAAAAGGTCTAAAATGAACATTCCTGCAGCTTAATCTTCATGCCGCCTGAATTAATTTCTCTCCTTTTTTGTGGTATGAGTTTGGGTTTATTTTATTTTATTTTACTTTGTGTGTGTGTGTGTGTGTGTGTGTGTGTGTGTGTGTGTGTGTGTGTGTGTGTGTTTTAGAGAAGGTTCAGGTTAACTATAAAGTTCAATGAAGGTGTCAAGACCTGGCCTCTACCCCGACCCCTCTATCCTTGTGTAGACTCTCCCCTTTTCAACCCCTCACCACACTACAGTGTTTATTACACATGTGAACTCACACCGACTCAACACCATCCCAAGCCCATAGTTTACATCCAGATTCACATGTTTAACATCTACAGATAAAGTCCAGCACTCGTATCTGGTGCAGCCTCACACGAGCGATTGAATGGCCTTGGAAAGCATCAGGGCTCCACTGATCACCCCTCCCCCCCCTTTCCCAGGTTGCCACATAGTTGGAATTACAACGTGTAACCTTTCCACGGTGTTTTTTCCCTACTTCTTTCCTTGATAGGTAGCTTTTTTTTTTTTTTTTTTTTTTTTTGACAGTCATGCTATGTAGCTCTTGATGGCCTGGAACTCACTATATAGATCAGGATAGCCTTGAACTTGAAGCGATGTTTTCTACCTCTGCTTTCACGTCATTTAAGCACCAGATACTATTGCCAGGGTCCAACTGTTCCATGGTTTCATTACCCATTCACCATTGACGGTTGCTCAAGCTTCCGTCTTCATGGAGCGGGTATGATAGCCTTGGAACATTTAAGTCTGCCAAGAACGAGTAGAACTGAGGGCTGTGAAGATGGCTCAGAGGGCAAGCGCACTTTGCTGCAAGTTTGATGGGCCGGAGTTTGATCTCCAGGACCCATGTGGTGGGAGGACAGAGCTGACTCCCACAAGGTGTCTGACCTCTGCATGCACACCATGGACATGCACATGTGTGGGCACGTGTGTGCATGCATACATTAAATAAAAATATACAAGTAAGTGTAATAAAAGTTTATTAAATAAATGAATACATACATACATACATACATACATACATACATATATACATACAATCAAATAGCTCCTCAGTTATGTCATTGCATCTCAAGTTCTTTTGAACAACCCTGATAGGACATTTTCATTCATCATCATGGGAAAGTCTTGGGGAACAGCATTGCAGAATTCAGGCTATTCAAGAACTCCTCTTACTCAGCTGTGGGATTGAAATGGCCAACAAGGCATGCAGATGGGGGTGGCGGGTAGGGGGCACGTGTTAGTGGGATCAGTCTTTGTGACTTGTTAAATTTTCCCTTGCAGATACTAAGTCTGCTTCACTTATTCCTTCATGTCTGGTCTTGAGCAGTGGACGGACTATGGTAGGCCCTAAGGGCTATACGTAGAATGTTTAAGTGGAGAACTCTGATCATCTATTCATATCACTGCTCGCCTAGGCCACCGCAGCTTCCCCCACTCCACTGTTCCAGCAGTGGGACCGTGACAGTGGGAGGCTTCGCCTGGGTTAGCAATGGTCCCAAGGAAGAATGCTGGCCTGCAGGGAGATATTCAATTGGTGCACACGGGTGTCAAAACTCTGAATTCTGTATTCTCTCTGCTAACTTGGATCTGGGGTCAGCAACCCCCTGTTTTTATATTGTCTGGGTCCAGACTCTGCTGAGAGAAGCCTTTTTTGCCAGTGACTTAAATAATAGTGCCCGGGAGCCCCAATCCAGTCTTGGCTGTAGGGTGACTCACGGGGATGAGTCCCTGAAAGTCACTTCCCTTCTCCTCCCAATGGGCCATCACAAGTAGAAGGAGGATAATGGCCCTGAGTCACCTCTCAAAAAGGAGCTAATTAGGGCTCACTGAGGCAGAGGTGTGAGCTGAAAGGACAAAGGAAGAAATTAGTCTACATAGGAGTCTTTAGGGGGGGACTTGTTTGCCATGCCCTGGGAAACCTCTGGAGTTTTGCACTGTGGGAGGTGGACAGAAGCTTGTAGGCAGCTTTCTGGGGAGAGTCCAAAGCTGTTGCCACATCCTGGGCAGTGTAGTTTTCCCTAAAACTTCTGAGCCACTGCCTCTGAAGTTTTAATTCTTCGGTCCTTTGAATTCTGAGGGGAAAGGGAGCTAGTCTTGTTACTGAAGGCAAAGAAGGCTGGGCGTGTCCTCCAGGAAGCCGGAAGTCCTAGAGTGAGGGCCAGCACCTATTAATGAGCCTCTTCTGTTCCCCAGCACTCAGGCCCTGGAGGCTGAGGTGATGTGCTTTCTCCCTCATGCATGCTTCTCCTCACTTGGCCCCAAGTCTGCTCCTTCAGCTGTGAGAGGTTGGTGTCCGTGAGATACACCCTGGAGCGTGAGGTCAGTGTGCCGGTGCCATGTCTGGTCCAAGTCTCCAGACTAAAAGGGATCAGGACTAAGGCAAAGGGGGACTGTTATCTATACGGAAGCATCTAGACACATGGTCTACATGCTTATAGGCCGGGTCTCGGAATACCTGGAAGTGGACCTTCCCTAAATTCCAACAGTAGCTATTGTGCGAAATAAGAACACATTTCACGAAATTTACATGCATTTTCTTGTTTTATTTTGTCTTGAGACAGGATCTTTCTATGTAGTCTAGCTGGGCTGAAACTCTCTATGTAGACCAGGCTGGCCTAAAACTCACAGAGGTCCTCCTGCTCCTGCCTTTTGAGTGCTGGGATTAAAGGTGTGTGCTGCCATGCCCAACTGTGTGTTTTAAAGTTAATAAGTGCTCCTTACAGGGAAACTGGGAAATCACGGTTTCTCCGTGTCTAAGTGTCTCTTTACGTTTTTGTAACTTTCCTTCGGGATCATTGCCCCACACCTCTTTGTTCTGTCTGTTCTGACCTTGACAATCTTCTTGTCTTGTTTTCTCATCTTGTAGCACACAGTCACACGTACTCAAGGAGCTAATTGTTCTTAAGCAACTTGACTTAACTTACAGGAGCCAAAATTTATTTAAGAAATCCCCAAGGGTATGCCACTTGTGTGTTGCCCCCAAATGTTTTATTGGTGTAAACAATGCTATGCTGAAAACCTTGTTATAAATCCCTTTGGATTCATTGCTCTTACTTTATCCCAAACCCTGAGAGCTGAGATTATAGGACCAGAGTGCAAAGGTAATGTAGTCAACTACTTTAATATACACAGTTGCCTTAGGGCAGGACACTGCTGAGAGTCACGACACATACCTGCTCATTCTCTAGGAGTGTGAGCCCTTACAGGCCCAGGATAGTTGCGGCATGTCTGTTTGTCTGAGGTACTTGTCGTCTCCATCCTGGGGCAAGTGGTGGGAATATGGATTCCACTAGTGTGATGGAATTAGTGTCAGCTTCCCTCTTGGTGCCTGGAAAACCAGCCACTTACGGCAAGAAAGTTTGGTGTGGGAGGTCAGGGAGTTCAGTTAGGTAAAGCACTACTTTTAGAGACAAAGGGTTGAAGGTGTAGCTCAAGGGAAGAGTATATGTTTAGCATGTTTAGACTCCTATGTAGACTAATTTCTTCCTTTGTCCTTTCAGCTCACACCTCTGCCTCAGTGAGCCCTAATTAGCTCCTTTTTGAGAGGTGACTCAGGGCCATTATCCTCCTTCTACTTGTGATGACCCATTGAGTTTGGTTCCTATCAGACATGCATACACACGCACAGGTATACACACATGCATATATACACATATATGCACACGTATACACACATACATGTACATACACATCATATACATATACATATACACACATGCACATGAGGCTAGAGAGATGGTTCAGTGATTAAGAAGAACAGTAACTGCTCTTCCAGAGGTCCTGAGTCCAATTCCCAGTACTCACAGAGTGGCTCACAACCATCTGTAATGGGGTCTTCTGCCCTCTTCTGGTGTGCAAATGTACATGCAGATAAAGCAACAAATACATAAATATTAGGTGGGAAAAATGGCTCCTTTGTTAATTGACAACTTCTTTAGGCCCCACTCTCCAAAAAATATTCAAAATCTCATTTAGTGCTTATATACATGCATGCATACACACACATATTCACACACACACACATACATGTACATTACACACATGCATATATACATGCATGTACATGTACATACATATACATATACATGTATTTGTATACACACATATATGCACATACATACATACACACACACACACACACACACACACACACACACACACGCACGAGTAGTATTGGGTGCCTTGGGATCAGTCCTCACATACACCCTTTCTTCCAAATCTGAGCCAGCTCAAGGGCTGTGGGAATGGGGAAGAGACTATTTGGAACCAAGTGTTTGCCCCCAAGGGTGTGACCAACATAAGACTCAAGAAGAAAAGCCTTTACGAATCTCTATCTACAGGAAGAAGAATGGCTCTTCCCTATCTACAGGACTGTGTAGCACACCCTAGCCCTCAGTGACTAGACACACAGTGTCATAAACAGAGTGTGCTGCTGAGCTGCCAGGGAGGGCTAATCCCCTAGCAAACTGGCTTGACCTAGCAGCAGTGGGGGCCAACTTGCTAAAGCTTGATGACATGGGAGAGGTGAGAGGGGGAACCACCGGGAAGGGCATGTACCCTGGTGGGGTCAGTGTCTTTTGGAGGCAAATCATTCTCTCGTCTTGGGCAAGATTCCTTCATCACCAGTTATGACTACGTTGACTATGTGAATGTCTGCTCATCAGAGCCTAGCATTTGCCCACTGGACCAAGGAACCACGAAGCACATCTAGGGGTGAAAGTGGAAGTATAATACTACCTGGAAGTTGTAAAGCAGTAATTACTTGGGAAAAATAAAGAATTACTGATATTTTATGATTTCTCCCTGAGTCAGAACAGAAATGGCTCCAGTATGGTCCCAGTTCTCCAAGCCCTGAGGATTCCGACGTGGGATGTCCTGGTACCTTTGTGGCTGTCTAAGCACCTATGTTCTGGTTGATGAGACTCAATAAAGTGCCCAATGGACAGCACAAGCTGCTGCAGGCACACTGAGTGGTGTGGTACAGGCCAGGCTGCAGGGGAACTAAGAAAAAACATAGGTTGGTGTGGGCTGAGTGAATGCAGCACACAGTGGACCGGGCCTTGAGCTCTTGGAGTCTCAGCTGTATCCTTGGAAGCAGGCAGGAGGGGAAGGATGCATCCTATCTTTAATAGATGGGAACAGAGTGTGTGGCTGGACCAAGGCACAGAGGGAAGGCAGACAAACTGGAGCCTGCCTTCAGTTCCAAGCAGAGGAGGTTAGTCCTGACGGTGGAATGAAGGGCTTTGGAAGCAGCTGAGGTGTGGGGAAGATTGAGTTGCAGGCTTCATTGGCAACTCTAACTGGATTCTGAATTTGTTCCTTCTGCCCCCAGTGAAACCTCCTTAAGCCTCAGCCATGCCAGGCTTCAGCTGAGAGCTGAGCTGCAGGGTCCCAAGCAAACTCTGGGGCATATGAGGCCTTGAGGTTGCTGTCAACCATGTCCTTCTCCAGAGACATTTTTAAACACCCCTCCCCATTTAGGTTAGCAGGCTAGGAGGACCAGGACTGCAGACAGTGGGAGCTTGCTTCCTGCTGGACATTGGTATGATCAAGACTCCAGCTTGCAGCCTTGAAGAGACAGATTAAAGGGTGCATGCTAAACAGATCAAGCAGCTCTGAGCCCTTAGCACTGTACAGGGGTTGGGGGAGGGGGTGTCTCCCAATCCCTGGAAGCCTATGGCTCTGGGACTTATACCTTGACCTCTTCCTTTTAAAATTAAACGTGTATGTATGCGCTTGTGTGTGCGCACGCGCGTGCGTGTGCGTGCGTGCGTGTGTGTGTGTGTGTGTGTGTGTGTGTGTGTGTGTGTGTGTGTGTATGGGTGTGTGTGTGTGTGTGTAGAACAGAGAACAGATTGCAGGAGCTGGTTCTCCCCTTCCACTACGTGGGTCCTATGACTCAAACTCAGGTTGTCAGGCTCGGTGGCAAGTGGCTTTCTCTGCAGAGCCATCTCACCATCCCACACTTCCTTATTCTGGAGGGAATCCAGGTGTTTGTGTCTAGGATAGAACCAGAACTTCAGCCACGCTATTCACAGCCAGCTGGACGCTCTAAAGCTTAACACCATTCCTCCCCCATTCCCGCCTTCCCCTGTGAAGATGGAGAAAGACAGAAGCCAGAAGACCAGGGGTTACAGATCCCAACAGCACCATGGGAGAGATGGAGGGAGGGAGGGCAATGGCTACTGGGAAAACCCTCTCTCCCTCCCAAATGGCTGTGAGAGTGGGCAGGCTCTGTTCTTCTGATTTCTAACTTTAGGTCTAAGCTGCCTTTGTGAGGAAGGGTCCCAGAGGGACACAGATGGCACGGTGGGAGCGCTCAGGTTTGGTAAGCAGTCCTCTGGGTCTGGGGATCTCAGCGGCAGCTCTGTCCATGGATCCAAAGCCTGACTCCTGCTGACTGTGTTCTGTCAGTCACACCACAGGAAGCCCTTCCCAGGGAGCTGTTGCTACTGTAGATGCTCTTTCCAGCTCTTCACAACCACACCGCACCCTAGGAGTCCAGACTTAGCACCTCCACCCGCTCACTCGCCTTCCCTCTCAGGAACAATTGCAGAAATCTTTCTCCACATAGCCAGGCTCTCCTGGAGCTGAAGTCAAAAGAAACTGGGATTTCAACTATTTGGGACCTGGAAGTGGGGTGTGGCTCCAGGGCAAAGGAACTGCTAGGTGAGTGCTGAGAAGTGGGGTTGGGTTAACACGAGAAGAAGGAAGGAACAGAGAAAGAAACTGAGTGAACATTCCATGTTGGGGTCAAACTGTAGAGCACAGTGTTGCTGGTTTGATGAGGACCATCTTGTCTGGACAGACATTCTTATTCTGTTCTTTTGTCCAGGGCTCAGTGGACTTGGAGGGACTGTGTGGTGAGTCATGGGTTAATTCTCTTCTTGCCTTTACCCTACTCCCTCAACAGGGACCAGGGAGTGTTGGGTAGAGTGTCTGTCCTAGGGGGACACGCAAGCCAGACTTGGGCATTGAGATGAGGGTATTTGTCCATTTTAAACGCCAGGGTTTGAGGTCCAATTACAAGAAATTCTCCCATCCTAAGGTCAGCCTCAGAAAGAACAGCTCAGGGTGCAGAGCAGATGTACTTGCTGATGCAGCAAACATTCCGGGCACTAGGACCAAGTCCCTCAAAGAACTAGGCCTGGAAGCAGCCCTGATCCGAAACAAGAGCCAGGGGGAGGTGGGGAATGTCCCACCTGAGTGTCCCCAGCCCCCGGGGCTGCCACTGTCTTCCCAAGGAGGGAAACCCATCCTCCCGCAGAGGATGAGGGAATTTAGTAAGAAAGAGGCATCAAGAAACAGAAATGTCAGGGGATGTGGCTATGTGGTGGGCTTTCTATGGAATCTCAAGGGCCAGCATTTGTTGGTTTTGTTCCTGGCTTTCCCAATTTTCTTAAGTTTCCAAAAAAAAAAATCATAGTCTGTAATATATTACTGAATAAAAATTACCTCGAAATCTAGTGACTTAAACCTTCACCATCTCGCACTCTCAGTGTGTCTAACTTAGCTGGGTGCTTTGGCCCCAGGGTCACTGTGGACACAGTCACACTGTCCTCTGGGACTGCAGTCCTCTGGACTGAAGGCACTGCTTTCCAGAGCATCCATGCGTTGTTGGCAAACCTCAGAAGATCTGCTTCTAGGATTATTCCCACAAACCTCTTCACAGACCTTCCTTTTACAGCATAATGACTAGCTTTCCTGGGACAACCACTCCAAGATGGAGGCCTGTTGGCTTGTCCATCCAAACTTTAGACTTAGCATCCCATCAGCCCATGCTCAAGAAGAGGCAATTGCACAAGAACATAGATTATCCCAGCTTATCTTAGAGGCTGTCTTCCATATCCCACACTTTGGCTTCACAATAATCTGTGCTCTAGGCTGGAAGAATCAATAGACGAGTTTTGTTTTCCATTACTATAGTAAAATACCTGAGACTGAGTATGCTATAAAGCAATGAGGTTTACTTAATTCAAACATAAAAAGTAGTGTAATGCCAGTTCTGACGTCCTGGCAGTGTTCCAATATGGTGAGTTGCAGGCATCATGGCAAAACCATGTACCGAAGAGAGACAAACACATGAGGAGACCAGAAGAAGACCTCTTAACATCACCATTCTGGGGATCAAATTTCCTTGGGGTGGCGGTGACACATGATAGTTGAAGGAGAAAGGAGCTGTTGAAAGGTGAGGGGCTGAGTTCAGGACCACAGAGCACACCACGGTGCCTGACTGCAGGCTTAATAGTTTCTGAGATATCTCGGTGCAGTCTAAACTGCCATGCATGGACATTTGTGCTTCGAAGCTGTTGCTGACTTGAAGATCAGAAGCCTGAGGCAGGCTGAGTTACTGCACAATGCCTTCTGGATGTTTCCAGATCCGCAGGAACAAGGCTTACAACCATTTCTGCATATGACAAGAACCCATTTATTGTTACAGTTTAGGGTCCAGGCTGGCCACTGATCCTCTATGCAGCCAAGGATGACCTTGAACTCTTGATCCTCCTGCCTCCACTTTCCAAATGCTGGGATTATAGGTGTGTGCCACAGTGCCTGGTCCTTTAACTCATTTTTAAATAAACTTCTTCATTTCATTTATTTACTTACTTAGTTATTATGGTTTATCTATTTATCTTTGTTTGTTTATTTGCTTGTTTATTTCTTTATTTTTGAGGCAAGGTCTCACTGTGCAGCCTAGCTAGCCTGGGATTTCCTATATAGCCCGGGCTGGCCTTGAACTCATAGAGATCCTCTACCTCTTCTTCCCACGTGCTGACATCAAGGGTGCATACCACCAGGCCCAGAGAAATTTGTTTTAAAAGTTTCAGGTTTACAGATTAATTGAGAAAATAGTTCAGAGTTCTTGTCTATCCCAACCTACTTTTCTCTGTTGTGAGTACTTTACCACAGTGCGCTCCGTTTGTTACAATGAACAAACCAGCACTGGTGTTGCTAGAAACAAAAGTCCATTCTCTAGTCAGATTTCCCTATTAGTCCTGTGTAAAAACAAACCAAAAATGGACTCCATGTTGTTTGATGTGCTTCTTCTTGTTGTTGTTGTTACTTTTTTTATTTCTTTCTATTTTTTTTTATTTATTTCTTTTTTTGTCTTTTTTTTTTTGTTGTTGTTGTTACTTTTTTTTGGTTGTGTTTGACAGAGAAAGAACGTCAAGTTGGATGGATAGGGAGGTGGGGAGTACCTGGGAGGACTTAGACAGGGAAAAAGAATATGATAAAAAATACACACACACACACAGTCCCTCAGGGTTGGCATTATTAGAGTTTCCCTTTTACAGAAGAGGAGAGCGAGGCAGAGAGAGGTTAGGTAACTTATCAAGAGCACAGAGCTGCACAGAAGCAGAGGGAGTGACCTATGCTCCAGGCAGCCTCTGAACCATTCAGTCTCCCTTTCTCTTCCACTCTGAGCCTGGCTTATGGTGAAGGGGTGCGCACAGAGGCACCAAGCCAACAGCTAGGCCCAGTCCCGGCTCTAAGCTTATTGGGAGAGCATGCCAGAGACAAATTGTAGCTTTGTGCTTCCTCCTCCTTCAACTCCATGCTTCTCTGAGAAGCTGCACAGTTGGACTGATGACCTTGGGTCTCTCCTGACTCTGTCTGCTCCACGGCCCTGTCAGAGGCTCTGGGGGCTGTTCTGGGGAAAGTTGGTCTCTTTTCCTGAGCACAGGGAGCCATTGGCCCTGTGGGAATGATCCTCCTGAGTCATTTGGCTTGTTAGCCGTGGCAGGGAGAGCAGCAGATCAATCATTAGAGTGCCCATTAGGCTAAGCACCCCAAGACTTTAACCCCAAGTGGTTCAAATACTTTAGGACCAAAGTCTCTGGAGAAGGCACTTGGAACAATGATTCAGCTTCCGTTATCATTTTTGGTTCTTTGGTTGGTTTTGTTTTATTTTTTTGTTTTTTCCTGTAACATATATGAAGTCCTCTCTTTGAGGGAACCAGGGGTTGTTTCCTTCTACAAAGTGGTGACAAGGCTGAGACCTCAGGTGATTGTTCAGAGCATCAGGCAGAGGTGACTAGCACAGTACAGTACCCACTATGCCTGGGATCCTGGACACCAGAGATGAGTGATGGAACCTGCCCCTCCATCAAAGGAAAGATATGAGGGTGGGAAGTCCAGTATTCCCATGACGCCATCCTCGATGCCTGTCAGGATATTCCCCAGGTCTTTCTCTTTGTCTGATTCACTTAACCTTGTTCTTACTAGCAGGTACAGCATCAGAGGAACAGGATTTGATTTGGGTTCCACATTCTTTGCTGGTAAAGTTTTAATTGACTGAGTGGTTACCAGAGAGTTAAGAATAAGAAGATGCAAGGATGTGACATGACTGGGGTGACACTGGCATTCATATCCATGAAAGACATTTACAACACACATGTGACTGAGAGAGGGCACATGCCCCCCCCACATGTACGCACATGTGTGGGCAAACACACACACACACACACACACACACACACACACACACACACACACACGAGCTGCTTGTGCACTGGTGTTCAAGAACCCTCTTTTCCAGAGGTGGACTGGCTATAAGCCCACACAGGGGCCCACAGCCCACATACAGGCCAGGAAATGGGTTTTCCACATCCAAGGAACATTGATTGCATCTGAAGAGCCATTCTGTGGGCTTCCTCCTGTGGGTTTGGGGAGGAAGTGGCCTACATCTGTAGTCTGGAAACAGAGGTCCCTAAAGTAGGAATGCACTGCAGGAGCCATGTTAGAAGCCGCTGTCCCTAACCCTGGTGCTGAGAACAGCTCACACTGAGGCCGAGATGCAGGAACACACTGTTTCTGAGGGCTGCATTTCACATGAAGAGGAGAATCAGGGCCTGGTGCCTGGCTAGAGGTTAGGATGTTGAAAACGTTAATGAATTAAGTTCTTACTTGTAGGAAAATCGCTTATAAAGTCTTTTATTAAAATATGCTAAAGAGGCCCCATCTCAAACAAATAATTTTTTTTAAAAAGCTAGGCAGTAGAGGTGCACACCTTTATTCCCAGCACTCAGGAGGCAGAGGCAAGCAGATCTCTGTGAGTTCAAGGCCAGCCTGGTCTACCCAGTGAGTTCCAGGACAGCCAGGGCTGTCACCAAACCTGTCTCGGAAAAACAAGCAAGCAAATAAACAAACAAAATATGTA
This sequence comes from Rattus norvegicus, assembly GCF_021556685.1. Classification (NCBI taxonomy): domain Eukaryota; kingdom Metazoa; phylum Chordata; class Mammalia; order Rodentia; family Muridae; genus Rattus; species Rattus norvegicus. The sequence goes on along the minus strand of NC_141551.1, from coordinate 27,870,506 downwards.
GTTTAGGGGCCAGAGAGATGGGTCAGTGGTTAACTCTGGTACCCCAAGTTTGATCTCTGAAACCCACTTAACGGTGGAAGAAGGGAACCAACTCGACAAGGTTGTTCTGTGACCTCCATGTGCTTGATATTCACCCCTACCCCTCCACACAGACATTGTGGACTGTGCATGTGCACACACACACTCACATATAAATAAATAAATTAATTAAATAGATAGATAAAATTGTTTTAAAAGATGTAATTTTGACTCTTGAGTCTATCTTCTTTCTGCTTTCAGGCCTCCAGAGGCTCCCTATCATTTAATGGCCCATGTGGCAGTTGGTGATACAGTCATGTGTTGGTAACTTATTTGAACGCCCATCTTTGCTGGTCTAGTAGCTTCTCTCCTTCTTCTCATAACTTGAAGTGGTCCATTTGTTTTGCATCATAAGTACTTCTTGTGTAACTCTTAAAGGGTTTTTTTGGGTTTTTTTTTTTTTTTTGAGCAAAACGTAGGAACTGTTTGCAGGACCTCGATATCCCAAGCTGACGGTCTTTTATGTCGTTGCCATAACAAAATAACCTGAGTCTGGATACCCTCTAAAGTAAGATTATTTAGCTCAGTTTGAGAGTGCCGTGAACATAGCATCCCCTTGGTTCTGGCGAAAGCCTTCAGGCTGCTGAAGTATGGCAGGTGATGTCACAGTCCGGTCAATTGCAAGACAGAGAAGTGAAACAGGAAGCAGGGAAGGAGGTGAAGCCAGTCCTGAACTCTCCTAACCTTTTCTCTCAGGAACTCATAAAGACCCCTTGAGAAACACACTGTTCTCTTCTAACAGCAACATCCACAATGACCTCATGCCCCCGAGACAGCGTCTCACTCTGTAGCCCAGGCTCAGCTTGGACTCTCAACCTTGCTGCTCAGCCTTGGATGCTGCTGGGATTGTAAGTGTGAGCTGCCGCACCCACTCTCACCACCCACCCCATTGTTACACTGCAGACCACGGCTTCCACACACAGACTTTTGGGGGACACCCTTTAGCTGTCTCTGGACCATGGCAACTACCCTGTTCACTGCTCTCAAGGCACGGCCTTCCCCTCTTGCTTGGTAGGGATGCTTTCTTTGGGGGAGGGGGAGGCAGAGGAGGGGAGGGGAGGGGAAGAGAAGAGAGGAGAGGAGAGGAGAGGTATGAAGGGATGTTAGAACTGTTGCTGTTTTTTTTCTGATAATTATTGTTGGTGAGGACAAGAAACCAAGCAAGGAATTGAAGTGAGTCTATTTGGAGGTGTGTGTGTGTGTGTGTGTGTGTATGTGTGTGTGTGTGTGTGTCTGTGTGTGTGTCTGTGTGTGTGTCTGTGTGTGTGTCTGTGTGTCTGTGTGTCTGTGTGTCTAAACCATAAGATTATTTCTCTTTACTGAGGCCTTTTTAATCCACTAGAGCAAACAGCTGAGGAGGCTTGAATGTCTAGGAGCCCATTCCTACTTTTTCTCCCTGCTCACCCCAACACTGAGACAGGGCTCTCTGTTTAGCCCTAGCTGTCTCGGACTTGTCAAGGCTAGCCCCAAACTCAAGAAATCCGCCTGCCTCTCCTCCCAAGCACCAGATTAAAGGCGTTTGTCACCGTGACACCTGGCTATACTTTTCCTAAAAAATATTTTTTAAAGAATTTTAATTACACAAAAATACTTAATATAAAGTATTAGAAATACTCTAGAAATTAATATAGAGTAATTAGAGAGATGGCTGGGTGGTTAAGAGCAGCTCACCAACTGTAACTCTAGTTTTGGGGATGTGTTGCCCTCTTCTGACCCCCATAGGCATTGCACACACACAGTGCAATGACAAACACCCAGGCAAAACAACTCATACACATTCCATAAAAATTAAAAAAGAATTCCCCAAAAGTATATGGGGAACACTTTCTAGGACAATAGCTGTGTCTTTATGCCATCATTTAAAAGGCCATGTGGTGTTTCATTGAATACAGGTGTAACCTCTCAGGGGTTTGTTACAAGAAATTTGGTTTCCTGGCTTGTGTGGGTCCTGCTGGTTTTACTCCTAAATAAAGGTACATACTGTACCTGTAGGGTGACTTCCGGGGTGGGACTGAAGACACTAAAGACAAGCACATGCTAAGCCTTGACATCTGCTGCTCAACGCACTTGGGAAAACCTGTGGGTTTAATTTAAACTTTCCCATTGGTCTGTGAGCACTAAGTTCACTTTTACAAGTCGGGTGGACAAATGCGATTCTTTCTAATTCTCTGATTATTTCTCAGGTTGAACGTGATCACGGCTTTTACCTTAGCACTTTGTGTTTGTGCCTTGTCTCTGCCCATTTTGCTATTGAAGGATTTCTTTGTCTCGGCGTCATTTGGCATATCTCCTAATATGCCAGGGCCGTTAACCTTTACTTGTAAGAACGTCGAGCATAATCTCAGGTTATTGTCTGTGCTCAGTTTTGTGACACCCGTAGCAGTGAGGATTTGTATAAAGTTCACGTAGTAAACAGTTCCGTGTCTCCTTTTGGTTTTCCTTTGGATCTGTATTTAGAAAGACTTTTCTATTCTTATGTTATGCAAACATTTCATCCAAACGTTCTGGCACTTTATTTAACATTTAAGTCTTTTAGCCACCCACGGCTCATTTAATGCTCCATAGGTATGGTATCTCAAACACTACCTTTTATTTCTGTGCGATTGTTAGATACCCATTTTTTTTTCCTTAATGTGAAATGTCACTTAGCATCCTGTGTGTGTGTGGTGGGTGACATTGCTGTAGGTTCTGGGGACCTCAGTGCTCCTTTTGTGAGACATTTCAGTTGTCTCTTGGTTCTGCCACATGTTCCGCCCATACATTTACTCTGCTGCCAGCAGCATACTTTGTTTTTAGGACAGGGCTACTGTGCTGCTCAGGCTGGCCTCGAGCTGGTCTCGTTACGTCCCTCCTTCCCTAGTCTCTCACGTATCTTGGGCTATTAGATTTTTTTTTTCTACTTTAGCGCCACTGTGACTGGAACCCAAGGCTTTGCACATGCTGGGCTCTGCCACTGAGCCCAGAGTATGCCTTCATTTCGAGTGTCTCTTCAGCAATATTTTTCTTGGCTATTTCCTTAAATTTACTCTTCCAGATGACTGTCAGACTTAGTGACTCTCGTGGTCTTTGTTTTTGTCTTTTTGTTTTTTGTTTTCTGTTTTGGGGGTTTTTTTAAAGAGCTTTTTCTTAGCACAGTTTTCTATTCATTCATGCTCCTTCTCAAGTTTACTTACTTTTATTTATTTACTTATTATTGTATTGTCTGTCTCTCTCTGTGTGCATGCGGCTTCACTCTCCTACAACCATGTGAGTCCTGAGGACAAAGCCTTTACTGTCTGGGCTGCCTTGCTGTCTTGGCACTCATGTCTTTCTCTTTGTTTCTTCTAACATACTGAATGCATCATTTTCTAATGGTAGTTCCTACATATTTCATATTGACTTTATTTCTACCCTTCTGTTTCCATCGAGAGTATTAATAGTCACAGTGTTTTCATTACTTCTTATTGTCCGTTGTTCACATACACGACCACTTTGGGGACATTTATGTTTCGTTTTGTAACCCAAGAGCAAAATGCTGCTGTCTTCTTGTTTTTTTTTTTCCTTCTTCTGTGGTTTGTGCCAAAGGCATGTTTGACCTAATTTGAGACCGTTCAATTTTCTTCTGGGTCTGGGCCATGGCTCTTCCCTGTCATTGCCTGTCATTGTAACAAGGAGGTTGGAGAAAGAATGACACCTCAGCCAGCTCCTTGTCAGCTGCTTCTGGAGGACAGACATGATGTGGAGCAAACCTAGTTCCCTACCTCAAGCCCTGATGCTTAGGTAACGGGGGGTGGGGGGGGGAACCTACCACCTTGTGAAAACAGGTACAGGAATCAAAGTGGTCTCAGGCAGAGTTCTAACAGAGGAGGTCGGGCATTCAGATGAAATTCGTTACTAAAAGGAGCCTTAAAGAAGCATTTAAAGGGCTTGAAAGCCACCAGGTTGTTCTCTGTGTTGGTTTTTTTAGGCAGGACTAAATAACTCCCCTCTCCCATGTAAAAGAAACAGAAGTTGGGGAAATAGACTCCTGGAGAATGGCCCCTTCTAAAAGCTGGGGGGTTGATTAATTTTTGAAGCTTACAGGAGAAGGAAGAAATGTTGCATATGGGACTGCTCTCAATACCAAGTCTAAAGCAGGTGCTCCTCTGGCTAGGCCTTATGGGTAATGCTACGGAGGAATCACCATCAGGCTTGCACATTCAACTTTGGCTGAGTGTAAAGCTTAGCAGTCACTGAGCTCCAGCCCTGGGGGAATGTCCGGATCATCAACACCCTCTCCACCTCTCTTCTCCCCCGTGCTCTCTGTGACAGCCACCTTCTCCCTGCTTTGCTCTCTAATCTTTCGTGTGCAGGCTCCGTGCTTGAAAGCAGATAGCCCCAAAGGAGAGAATCCGCCTGCTAGCAGACATAGGATACGTGTCGGTAGGGAAAGGCATGGATGACTGGAAGAAGGGATGTGAGATGCTAGTCCTAGTAGAATATGAGCCAAGTGAGCCTCACCTGTGTGTTGTGGTGCCTGGTCCTGGTGTCTGCCCTGTGGCAGTTGCGGCATTGCTCTGGGCTTGCTGGCCATAGGAAGGTCACCTCCTGGAGTTTTATTGATGTGGCTTCAAAGGTCCAGCCATGTGCCCAGACCTTACCCATTGCCTGCACCCATGGATTCCCACTATTCCCTCCCTTTCATCACTAAACCAAATGGACACCCACTCTGTGTTTGAAGTCTTCCATAGAAGGAAACACCCCAGCCATATTTGGTGTTTTTTATTCCCATGTTTTGGACCATCGTGTTCCCAGAACATTCTATTTTATAGTTGGCGCACTCTTCTTACAATATAAAGCCATTATCTTCCGGCATGAACTAGAGATTGTGAAGAACAGTAAGACACCTCTTTTTTGTACAGCCCTTCAGGAAGTTGAAAGGGTATTAAAATTGCCTTTGAACTTATGCCAGCACAACCAGGTTAAAAATAATACTTGTAAAGTGAGGGGTATGGTACCTGGCACATAGTAAAAAGAGCTTGTTTTTTTCTTTCTTTTTTTTTTCTTTTCTTTTTTTCGGATCTGGGGACCGAACCCAGGACCTTGCGCTTGCTAGGCAAGCGCTCTACCACTGAGCTAAATCCCCAACCCCGAGCTTGTTTTTTCTTAACCGCCGTTATTCATGTTATTATTCCTTGATCATGGTAGCACACATACACTGCACTCTCATTTAACATCGTATGACGAGTCGAGGTATGGAATTATTCAAAAGAGGGTGGGAAAGGCCTTATTCTTGTTTGAGAGAGTGTGCAATCCAAATTAAAGGCTATCTGGGATGGACTAGAGACTGGAGATGAACTACTAACCTCTGAAGGCTTTGAGGGTGAAAGTTGTCTCAAGCTCACCTTTAACGCGTCCAGTTGCCTACCTACCATAGGGGTCTTGAACTGAACCATAAAGGTCAGTATGTGGCATTGAAGCTTTGGATGGGACATGGATCCTGCATGGACATTGACTCTATAGCTTCTCTGCTAACCGGTGACCTTCCTGGGATGTACCTGTTGCTCAGAGCCATCTCCTCTTAAAAGCTGCCAGAGGGTCCAAGGAGGATGCTCTTTCCCCAGAGACAGATGTTCTCGCTCTCTCTCTCTCCAGTCACTCCAGTCTTTTATCTTTCCCTTTGAGCCAGGCCTAGTGAATTTAGTCCTTCCCTCAGATATAGTCTCCAGAGTCGGAGCAGCCCACCCCCAAGTTCATGTGTTAGAAACTTACCCCTGATGTAAGTTGTCAAACGTCACAGCGAGTGTCACCACGAAAGTTCTGTCTCCTCTTGTCTCAGATACTCTGCCACACTCTGCCTTCCGTCATGGGATGGTAGGCAATATAGATACCGGAAGCACTTGGCAGCACTCGGGACCCTCAGTCGTGGGTTGTCTGTGTTCCAGAACTACGAGAAATCAGCATCTGCTGTTTTAAATCACCCACTTCTGCCATTCTGTAATAACAACACAAAATGGTCTGAGACAGCCCGCAGCCCTTTAAGGTAGCTGGCATTCACGTCTTCCTCCTGACAAAGCTAGGGTTTGCTTCTGGAACACAATAGAAAATGTTGTCAGGACCCAAACAGGTTAGTAAAATTCCATGTGTCGGCCCTAACCTTGGAAGGTCTAAATTAGAGCCAGCCTTTCCCAGTACGGCAGAAGAGCAAAGTGTACTCTTGGGCCATAAGAAGATGGCACAGTCTCTGAACCTCTGCACCAACCATTCCCCCTTCTCAGTGCAAGCCAATCCAGCAGTGACCCCTTTTTAGGTGCCAGCATGCCCAGTCCCTTGCTGCTGTCTTTGAGCAGTGAGGCATAGTGTAGTGTTCAGGGTCTAGCTTGGAGCTTATCCACTGGGATTTGTATCTTAGCCCTTGCTGGTTAAAATCTCCCTGATTCTGTTTCCTCCCTTGCAAAATGGTGTTAATACCACTACCTTTGAAGGGCTTAAATTAGCTGGCTCATATAAGCATGCAGCGTTTGTATGTAATAAACAATAAATATTAACAAAGTACTAGAATTGAATCTGTGCTCACTCCAACTATGACGACTTTTATAGAATCTTCTGCCTCAGCTCTCCTATGACCCCCCTGTGTAATTATTGATGCTCTTGTCTGTCGCTCAGCAGGCTTGGGGTTACCCTTGGGAAAGGGTCATTTCTCATTCTTATTTTGGCTTTCTCATTTAGCAGGCTTTGTGCAAGTAATTTCACTTCTGAGGGTTCTCGTATACAAGACAAGAGTAATAACATGCATCTCTTTTGGTTTTGTAAAGGTTAAAGGAGATGACATGCACGGATGATTTGGTAAAGGTAGGAGAGAGAGAGAGAGAGAGAGAGAGAGAGAGAGAGAGAGAGAGAGAGAGAGAGAGAGAGAGAGAGAGAACACTTTTCTAGCTAAACCAACCCCTGTAACTTACTCTCTTCATCACATTCAGTCTGCCCTGCCCAGCAGGTGTTTCTGAGTATTTGATTGGGTGGAGGCATGGTTGTTGAGTGGTTTACCCTATGACTTAGAATGCACATTGTATCACACGAATAGGCTTTGTTTTTTCCTCCTAAAAACCGTGAATCCTCAGGGACTAGAGTCACACGCTAGCACATTACAACCTTCCTACTATAATCTAGAGTAGGAAGCCTCCTAGAGGTTGTGGAGAAGCTAAGCCTGGCTCCTCACTCGCCACTGGAGAGCTGCAAAACCCTCTGCCCCAAATTTCCACCAGGTGGCAGGATATCACCTACTTGTCTCTAGGAGTACCTCTTGCACCTTCACTCTTTCTCCACCAGGTGGCGCTGCAGGTCACATGTAAGATCCCCAGTGCCCCCGCACCCCCAAAGTCTGGCCCTCCTGGCTGAAGAGGGAAAGAAAGCCCCTTCAGCTCTAGGAGCTTCTAGGGGTCTAGTTTACACTAACTAAGCACTTTGTGCTTCTGCTGTTTTGCGACAGTGGACAGAGCTTGGTTCTCGGTGGCCCTGCGGGCTGTGGTCTATGTAGATAATTGCAGTGTAGCTCTTAAGAGCGGTATACATACAGCCTGAGAGCAGCAGGCTGTGGTAGTCTCCCAGGGCCAGTGGCTGACCGATCCTCAACCCTCTGCCCTTCCAGAGCCCTGTATTTCCAAACCCAACTGTCGCTGCTTCTCCTGCTGCCCCCTTCAGCGGGGCTCTGCCAGCTTCCTCCCTTGGTGGGATCAAGCCAGTTCAGGGAAGACTGGCATAGGAGAACAAAGTTCTTGTTTCTCAAGCCTCTTCTCAGTGGGGATGATGCTCAAATTCTGCACCATTCTACTCCAGGTTTTCTCAACTCAGAGCCCCATCCCAGAGTCAGAATCACTGTCTCTTCCTCATGTTAATGTTGAGGACCTCTTTTGTACAATGAGCCCTAAACTGCACCTCACCCACTTCCTTTCTATAATCTATTTTAGCTGCTTACTCCTTCCTTTTAGTCTGACAAATATATGATTCTGGACCCAGACTTGGACCCTCCAGACGTTCCAGCTAGCAAAAAGTGAGCAGGCCAGACTTGAAAGGTCACTAGCAAGACAGAAGTCATTCCTTGTGGGTCCTCAGGGTTAACAAAGCCTTCTCCTCTGGGGCAAAACCCTGGAAGGAGCCTGAGCGATTCTGAGGTCCTGTTTACTTTGGTTTTGGGGTGGGAGTCAGAGAGAAATCAAGGCCCAGATTGAAGGAATTTCTAAAGCTCAGTCGGTCAGCACAGATGTGAGTTAAATGCGTCTCCATGTCTCTGGAGACCAGACATTGCATTCTGAGTGTCTCTGCCTCTCACATCCCACCTGGACACCAGCTGCCCTCCTCGGGTGCCACACTGCAGTAGCTTTTGCTGAATGACCTAACGGGAAGAGTCCTTTGTCCACCTGTGACCATCTTCAGCTGCAGAAGAGTGGAGAAAGAAAAGTAAGCTTTGTTCTACATTAGGGTGACTCTCTTAGGGGACAGCATGTGTGCATACTGAGGACATCTGCGGAGCCTCTCCATTCCTCTGCCCAGGAGGAGCCCAGGTCTGAGTCACCGAGAATGTGATAGAGATTATCCCTGGAGTGAAGGTACTGAGAACTTGCGAGAGAGGTTAGCATCCCTAGTCTTTGGCCCAGCGTCACTGTTGTCTCTTCTTGGGCCTCCCATTGACAGGATCTCTATGGCCGTGCTGTGGGGCTCGCTTGTGTCTGTCATTCCAGGTCTCTGTCATCCCCTGCGTGTGCTTGAAGGCAGAGTGCAGTGCGGGCAGCCCTCTATTGACGGAACTCACTAGGACAGGCTGGGGACTCCACTGGGACCTGACAGGCTGGGGGCCCGCCTGGGCTTTTTTGGATTAGTGCCCACCCGTGTCATTCTTTTATGCTAGGGATGGAAGGACTCATCATGGTCCACCTAGACAGAGCGCTCTAGCTTCTTTTATGCACCAAGGGAGGTTCTGGCTTACAAGCTTAGCCCCTTTACTTAGTCCCTTTACCAGAAGACCTTCAAGAACCCAGAACAGTGTTCCAGCCTCCCCAGCTCCTCCACGCCCTTCTCCAGTCCCACACACTCCATGCACTCTGGGTGTTCCTGCTGTACTCAATTAAGCCACACGCTCTCTTACTTCTGGAACCTACTTCCTTTCTCCCCCTATCTGGGCTGGCTAATTCATACTCTTCCTCAGGGCTCATCTTAGGGGAGAGAGAGAGAGAGAGAGAGAGAGAGAGAGAGAGAGAGAGAGAGAGAGAGAGAGAGAGAATGGGGTCCTCTTCTAGGGAGGGTTCTCACTCCCTAAGTCCACCCAGGTCTTCTGCTCATGCCTCTGCGGTAGTACTAGTTGTTAGCGTTTCCTGAACCTTTCCTCCTCAAAGGAACATCTTGAAGAAAGGGGCCAATACTCCGCTTATTTTAGGGCAGCACCCTCAGTTCCCCGTAGCATGATTGGGTACCAGTAGACTTGCAGGTGGGGTGAGAAGAAGCTATGTCCAGGGGCTTCTTTTGAAGAACTTCCTGCCCTCTCTCATCTGGGTCTTCGGGTCCATCACTCCTCCTGTGTTGCAGAGCTGTATTGGTTCTGTGGTGAGGGACCATCATTTCTCAACAAGTAAATGTTACTGAGTCATTCATATATACCAGACGCTATGGTGGCACTGGGGATCCAGGGGTAAATAAGAAAGCCTTGCTCCCGAAATTCACAGTGCTTCCAGGCTAACGGCTGAAATAAATGAGCGAACCTGAAAACAGTGCCTTAGTACTTTATGTTGTGTGCCTCAGAAAGGAAGAGACAGCTTCTGTGGAGTGAGCTACGGCTTACCCAGCCTTCCTCTCTGCTGGTGGCTAGCTCACCTCTCTCCCTGCACAGGCCTTGAGCCCCTACATTCACATTCCCAATGTCTTTATCTCGCTCCGTTTCCGTTCTGACCTCAGCAAAAGTGGTACCCTGAGCCTTTGCACTGTGTGCACCTGAGGCAAAGAGCTCTCCTACCTGGATGGGAGAAGCCTGGGTGGAGACACAGTTCCTTGTTTCTCTATACCAGTGAAGACCTTCAGCAGGGCCATGAGTCACCCATAGATATATCACAGTCCTTCTGCCTGGGAGCCTGGCTATATGAATTTTCAGCCCCTGTTTACACACTGGGTCTCAGCAGTTCTAGTATGAAGTAGGGGCCTTCGAGCTACCTGAAGCTGTCACTGCCGTCACCATCAAGTACAACTGGAACACTCTGCCCTTTGGCCTGGTCTGAGGCTGGAGAATGCCAGCTTCTAGCTGTACTGGCAGTTCTGCCCTCTTCTCCTGGCAGCTGTGGTCTCCGTGGAAAATCTGTGGCTTCTGTTAGGAGGCCATGACACTGAAGAAGCTGGTGTTCGATGAACAGATGCAGGGGTTCTCTCCCATGACAGCCTGGGCCATGCTATTTGTTTCCTCCCATCCCTGCCACAGTGTCCCTTCACCACTTACACGGGCTCTGTGTAACCTGTGCCCAGGGCATGGGGAGGTTTTGGTGGCTCCAGGTAGGAAGTTTAGAGGGTCAGCCTGACCGTGAGAGGTTCACACAGTGTTGGCCAGGTCCCTGTCTTAGGGCAGTGCTAGTGTGTGTTTACTACCCAAGCTATCCCAGTACTGAAGTATCAAGACACCTTTGTTCCCCCTTCAGCTGGGACAGGATACCAGCAGCAGGTTAAAGGCTCCTGGTGGCCTAAGGCCAGCCACTCTCCCCTTTCCAGGGCAACCCAGGGGTGTCTCCTGACAGTTGACACAAACCATCCCTCTTGGCACGGTGTGGCTTCTTTTGACTCAGGGCTAAATGGGCTGAGCTTCAGAACAAAGTCCACAGGAAGAGTTGAGAAAGGCCTCCTTGAGCTCGTGGACTAGATGGGACTCGCCAATTCATTAGTGCCAGAAAGAGGGTGGAGCTGGGGGCTCAGGAGCTGCTCCCCTTGTCCCGGCCCTCAGCCACATGAGCCTGGAGACCCTCTGATTCAGGATTGTAATACCAGCATCCTTTGTTCCCTGGGCTTCTTCGCAGATGCTTGTTCCAGATCCCTAGCACCCCACCCCCAAGCTCGCATGTGATAGTGTTTGTGCCTAGGGAAAAGGGCATGTTTACGGCCCGTTTTGGAAATGTGTGATCCAAGTGCATGTGCTTGTGATTATGTGTCTGAGCTTCAGGGAGTTTGTGTCCTGGAGGTCTCTGTGAATGCTGGCAAGCTGCAATGTGGGCTTAATGATGCTGTGATGCTAACGTGGGTACCTGTATGTGAATGTGGCCATCTGTGTTTCTGCCTGTGACCAGTCTCTCCAGTGCTCCCTCCGCACAGAGAAGGAAGAGCACACCAGAGGCCGGCCTAGGAGAATCTATCACCACCACCAAGGCACCTCCCTTGATCTATTCCTCCTCATTCTTCCTTCTCCTCCCATCCTGCCTTGACCTGGAGGTGCATGGAGAGAAGAAGACCCTAAAAAGGCTTTGTGACCAACGATCCTGCCAAATTTGGGGGATGGGCATGATTGGGCTTGTCAGAGGAGCGATCACCAGGGCAGAGCGCAGACAGGCCAGCTCCTGGATCAGAGCCCCCCTTTATTCCTTCTTTTTTCCCCTGGCTTGGTCTTCAATCTGAGATGAGGAGAAAAGAAAACAGCTAGAAAAGCGACCTGTTTAAACAAAGACAAGCTGGACTGGACAAGGACAACTCTCCCACCCATAACCCTCACCCGGGCCATCAAGTGTCCTCAACTGGATATGGAGAGGCAGGGGTGGGGGAGGAGCACAGTGGGAACACTCAAGGCCACCAGGCCTAGGGAGAAGGCAATGAGTGTAGTAAGAGCAGGTAGGAAGGTGGGCTCTACAGTGAGCCAGTGCAGGCAGGGTTCATGCCTGCTGGTGGTATTTACCTGCCAGACTACACGTCTTGGAGGCTCGCTCTCCTCCCGGGAGCCTGCAGGGTGGTTGTAAGAACCAGGTACGGGAAAAAAATGCATACAGAGCATTTGGCTCGGTGCCTGGCACATGGTGTGCAGAAATGATGCCTAAGTGGGTAGGGCTCAGGTCTTTCCCTGATGATAAGCAGGAATTCCGAAGGGGGGGGGTCGAGCCTCAGATGTCTGCAGAATCCACCCTCTTTATCAGAGAACCCAGCGGTGATGCCAGTCCGGTTAATAGGGGTTTCCCAATGCCTGTGCTTTATGTGCACTTTGTGCAGATGTGAATTCTGTGTGTGGAAGGTTACCCAAAGAAAGAAGAAACTGTCTGTCTGTCTGTCTGTCTGTCTGTCTGTCTGTCTGTCTGAGACAGAATTTCTCTGTGTAGCCCTGGCTGTCCTGGAACTCATTCTGTAGACCAGGCTGGCCTTGAACTCCCAGATCTCCAACTGCCTTTACCTCCCTAGTGCTGGGATTAAACGTGTGGGCTACCACTGCCTGGCTCAAGACCTGTGTTTTTAAAAGTAAGAGTTTGAGGTTGGGGATTTAGCTCAGTGGTAGAGCGCTTGCCTAGCAAGCGCAAGGCCCTGGGTTCGGTCCCCAGCTCCGAAAAGTAGAAAAGAAAAAAAAAAAAAACCTAAGAGTTTGGCCTAAGAATATCTCCACACTAAACTGGACGGTAGCTACTACCATGTCTGCTTGACTAAATGAAGTTAGGGGGTTCTGTTGGATCTGTTTTGTGGAGGCCAGTGACAGTGTCTAAAAACCACACATTCGGTTTTTCGTCTGCCATGTAGGGAAAACCCAGTAGGTATTGCCATTCCTGCTCTGGAGGGCCAGGACTTGGAGAGAAAGAAACTGGTGAGAAGGTTCTGAAGGAGAAGAATCAGAGTGGGCAGCCAAAGTGACCTCAAGGTACAGCGAGGGTGTTCTGAGACGAGAGCTTCTCAGGAACTCAGAAGACTTAAACCACAGAAGGAGGGATTCTGGCTAGATCAGAATCAGAAATACTTGGCATTAGTAGACAGCAAGGAGGGAAGGAAGGAGGGAGAGAAGGAGGAAGGGAGAGAAAATAAAGTAAGAAGAGACAAAAGAGAGAGGCTGACATAGTCAGAACCGATGAGGCCGGAGGTAGAGCAGATGACCTCACAAGGACCCCTCCACACCTGGCGTCTGGAATACTCCTCTGGCTTGGCTGCCAATTCACTCTAAGGCCTCGGGAAGATGACTAAGCACTAATGAGCCTCAGTTTCCCTCTCTGTTAAACAGAGTTGCTCACATCCTTTAACTTCAGGGAGCTCCTGGGGATGTTGTGTGCTGACTTCTGGGCTTCACCTCCACTCCTGCTGGGTGTGCCCTCCTTTCCTCAGGGTCTCAGAGCACAGCCTGGCACCATGCAACCATTGCTCCCAACTCTGACATTCCATGGGGGCTGATCTCCCGAGATGCCAAGCTCTCTTCTCCCATTTTTCTGTTCCTATTATCCCTCTTTCTAGAATGTTCTCTCCAGGTTTCTCCAAGGGAACCACACTGAGTTCCATGACACCTGGACAGCCCCTCTCTACCTAGAGTTTTCATCCCCCACCCTTTCTTTCCCATCATCCAATGTCTGTCTCCAGGACTGCTCTCTACTTTCTATATGTCCCTTTACTGTCCCTAATTCTCTAGTTTAAGCATTCAGTGACTGCCATAGGTTCTGACGCAGGAGATTAGCAGCATTGGTGGAAGTACTGATAGAGACTGAATTTGGGAAGCTGGGGGCTAGGGAAGAAACATGCTAGGGTCAAGGGCTAGTTCTTGGAGACAGGAAAAAAAAAAGTCAACACACTAAGTAAGGATATAGTTCAGTGATGGAGTGTGCTTAGCTTAGTGTATCCGAGGCTATGGGTGAGAGGGAAATCCGCCATACATCTTAGCACCCAGCTCTCCTCCCTACCCCATGGCCTGTTCTTTGTAGTAGTCAGGAAAACAAGAGCACTTGGTAGAGGAGATACTTGGAGAAGCCAGGGGGCATTCGACTGGGGCTGCCATGGCTAGTGTCATGCTTGGCTCTAAGATTGATTAGTTTGTGTATCCCTAAGCCAGTGCCAAGGTCACGGCATTACAGGTCCAAGCCAGTGCCAAGGTCACGGCATTACAGGTCCAAGCCAGTGCCAAGGTCACGGCATTACAGGTCCAAGCCAGTGCCAAGGTCACGGCATTACAGGTCCAAGCCAGTGCCAAGGTCACGGCATTACAGGTCCAAGCCAGGGCCAAGGTCACGGCATTACAGGTCCAAGCCAGTGCCAAGGTCACGGCATTACAGGTCCAAGCCAGTGCCAAGGTCACGGCATTACAGGTCCAAGCCAGTGCCAAGGTCACGGCATTACAGGTCCAAGCCAGGGCCAAGGTCACGGCATTACAGGTCCAAGCCAGTGCCAAGGTCACGGCATTACAGGTCCGGTCTGGCCTGAGCTGCCAAGGGAAGAGCTCTTCCCCTGCAGCCTGGGGACAGACTGGTATCAAGAACACTTTGCTTCGCCACCCCTCCTTCTCCCTCTCCTGTTCCCACCAGGGCACAGGGGCCTCTGCACTTCTCCTACACAGCAGGGATGGCCCAGCAGGCCCTTCTGGAGTAGGACTTATTTGTGAAGTCCTCCCTTCTCTGTTCAGCCTCCCATTAGATGCTCCCCAGGGAGCAGAGACCTAAAGCCTCTGACCAGATGTGGAGGTCATAGAGGGATCCATCTCCATGCTGGCCAACCCTTTCTGGTTGCTGTCCTTAGGCTGAGAGGGAGGGAGGGCTGGCTTGGGGATGGAGGGTGTTTTATCCTTCTGTTCTAAGACTATGGCTCCTACATGTTTGCAACAAGCTTGAGTGTCCTCTAGAGTAGTGTATCACATGGCAGGGCTGGAGTCTGAATCCTAACAGGGAGGTGTGCATGGAGCTAGAGGTCTAGAGCTCCCCGTGGGTGCTGGGCCGCAGGAGGTCCTCACAGGGAGAAGAAAGTTGCTGAAACCTAGGCCATGGTAGATGCACTCCTGTGTGCTCACAGGGCAGATGAGGGCACCGCCGGGCCCTTCTCTCTTGATCACAAACCCATTCAGCACCCTCACTCCCCAGACCAGGGCCTGGGACCATAAACAGCCTGAGTCAGAGCTCAGCAGTGCTTATGAGCGTGCTCCCTCTGTCCTCACTGGTAATAGCAGCATCTTGTCTGGCTGCTGGTACCTTTCATCCCGGCCCCTCAAAGAGCTTAAAGGAGCAGCCAGGGTTCTATTATCTTCCTATTACTGAAGGAGAAATCAACCCCCGGACGAGCTTGGCAACTTTTTCAGGGCCCACAGAGGAGGCAGCAGAAGGCTCGGAATGGACAGGCCACAGGATCCGGGGCCACTTGAACTCTCCCATGTCCCTGACCATGTTACTTGTAAGAAGGGAGTCTAGCCCAGAATTGGTGTGGGGAAGTTCTGTTTCTGTCTAGCTCAGGTCAGGCCTGAGCTTTTAGGTGGCCGCTTGCTTAGTCTTTCTCCATTAAGTGGCCAGTACTGAACACGTAACAGCAGTGATCCCTGCTCCGGCATAGACCTGGGCTACTATTTCACTTGCCAACATAGGAACTGAGATGGTGAGAGAGTCCAGAAGTCTGGTGCTATACTTTGCTCTGTTTTGAGACAGGCCCTTACTATATACTCCAGGCCATCCTAACCCTGCTCCCAGGCCTCAACTCACATTCCTCCTGCCTCAGCTTTCTGAGTACTAGGATTAAGGCATTCATTGCTGTGCCTGACTACTGGAGTAGTTATATTACTATTTTGAACCAAACCCAGCACCGGCTCCTTGGGCTATAGACAGAGCTCCCTTGATACCTTGTCCCTCTCCGTTGTTGGAGTTGATCTGAGGAGTGAGGTCCTGGAGGTCATGGCCCTAACCTTGGTCTTCCTGGCAGATTCATGAGACAGTCTCTGGTGCTTCCAAGATTGGGACTCGGAGCCAGGGTAAAACATCCAGGCCTAAGCAACAACCCAAGAGCCCTCTCTGGAGGACCTGGGATGAGGGTTAGGATGGCAAATATGTTTCTTGCTGAGAGACTGCTACCTCTTCTTCCTCAACAGGGATGAGGCCTCTGTGTCTGTTTTGCCTCTTTTGTACAAGTTATCTCCCACAGTGCCCAGAGACTCTGCCCAACCCAGACACACTAGAGTAGATGACAGCCTGCTAGGAGCCAGGCCAGGGATCTGGTTGTGCTGAAGCTTGATGTAGGACCCAGGGAAAGTCACCTAGGCCATAAGTTAGTCTGTTTCCCTTATGCAAGAAGAAAATGCTAATCCCTCGCTGACATCTCTGGTGCTCAGCTCTGTGCTCTGTTCCTGCAGCCTGGATTCCTGAACGAAGCATCTTCTGAGAGATGCCAAGGTACATCGTGAACAGGAGGGGGGCAGGAAGCTCAGAGAGTGTGAACTGATCAGAGCAGGGTCAGCAGCCATTTCTGTTACATGGTCCAGCTATTTGTAACTCTCAGCAAAGTTCATGGTTTGGAGATTATTATTTTTGGTCATTTTTTCCATATTTGGCTGTGGCCTAGAGCAATGAGTTTTGGAAAGATAGAGGCAAAAATCCCTTCAGCTGTTTGTAAGTGCTGCACCACACGCACGCGTGCGCGCACACACACACACACACACACACACACACACACACACACACACTCCTTTCCAGTTAGAAGAAATAACAACATAGTTATGTTTTCTTTTTCAGCTCAAATGACTCCAAACAACTCCACAGACTTCAAACTTGGCCTAGTAATTAGTCCTTAATGAAGGAGGCCGGACAGCGTGTGCTCTGCACTTTGAGAATCAAAAGGTTTCAAATTCGAAAACTTACTGACGCATGAAAAAAAAAAAAAAAAAACCTCTGAGGTCACAGCCCCTAGCAGCCCCTTCCTGAGGACGTTGGAGCTGACCCCACCCTGTTCTGCAAGGTGACCACCGCTTTGCAGACAAGCTCTCTTTCCCTCTCCACTCTAGAGTACTCTCCTTGATCCTCAGAGACTGAGGCTAGCTGAAGAGGGAGTCAGGCTTGCATGTCCGAGGTGAATTTAAATGCACGTTTGGAAGCTTGTGTTTGTTTCCTTGTCCCAGAGAAACTTCAGGAGGCACCTTAAAGTCCTAGACTGTAGAAGTTCTTTTACAGTGTGTAGGAGCACTCCATCTCGCGGACCAGTCCTTGAGGCCTCTCTTCTGTTGTCTAACTCTCGAAAGTCCTTCTTGGATTTTTTTTTTTTTTTGATGCTATTTTACCTGCTTTCCCCAGGCGGCCCCTGAGGAGGATGGGATACCTCTCCATTGCTCTTTTGCACTCAGCCTAGGAAAGAGGCCTCTTCACTCTGCGTCTCAATGCAGGGTTGACCAGGGTAGCTTTGGCAGAAGTGGGGGGCAGGGGGGTTGGAATGGAATAAAGCGTTGATTCTCAACCTGTGGGTTGTGACCCCTTTGGGGGCAATGACCCTTTCAGGGGTCACGTATCGGATGTTTACATTATGGTTCATAACTGTAGTAAAATCACAGTGATGAAGAGAAACAAAAATGCTTTTATGATTGGGGGCTGTCACTGCAACCTGAGGAACTGTACCAAAAGATTGCAGCATTGGGACGGTTAAGAACCACTGGAATAGAGTAGTCTGCATGGTTACAACACTGGAGTCCCACTGCCTAATATCTGGGTTTGTTAGAGGTCCAGGGTCCTTCCTCCATACCCTGGCCCGCCTCCCTGGGCTGCCTGTATAGCAAGGCCAGGGATCTGACTTGCCTTCTGCTCTCAGGCCTTGTACATGTGTGACTGCACACACACATACAAACCCACACAAACACCCACTCCAGATATTTGATGTGGGGATTGGTGACCTGTTCATTCCCACATCTATTAAATAAGAGTATACACTGATTGTGGGGTGGATCAAAACCAGGCATAAGAAAGCATTTAGCCACCATCAAGAGTCCTGCAGCCTGGAACTGTGTAGCCAGAGAGGTGTGCAGACAAGGAGACCAACAGAGAGATACAGACAAGACCCTGCCAGCTGGGAGAGCCAGGATGGACCCTGGGCTTGTCCATCAGGCAATGCCATTTTCCCACATCTGGTTCCACATCTGGAAATATCCAGGATGCTTATTTCAAAGTGCTGATGAGGCCATGCCCTGATTGCCTCAGGGAGAAATCCTTTTGGTGACATTGTCTTCCAGGCCCATCATCTTCTCCAGATGGTGGCCCGATTTCCAGCTTCCATCTCTGGGCACACCCACTGTACAGGAGGCTGGAGAGAGCTGGAGGGCAGCTGGTTGGAGGGACGCCTTGTCCAGACCCTTTTGTCAAGCTCTAGAAGCTGTGATCTATTTGCAGTTCTTGCTGCTCAGTGGCTGGCCTCCCCTCCTGTCCTGGAACTTGCATGGTCTGCTGGGATTGTGGCACTTGCTATCCAGATGCTGCAGTCTTTGCGTCTGATGGCCACGTGGCCCGTTCCTGGACTAAGCCCTTGGCTGGTGAATCAGAGAGAATACATGAAGAGAGGCCATTCCTTTCCCACCTTCCATGGCTAAGAATCAGCTGTGTCTTATCTTACAGGCTGACATGCCCTCGTCACACATCACAGCAATCCAAGCCTAGGGAAAGATGTGCTGGCGGCCATGAAGGATGCACGAGAGGCAGCAACCTGACTCTGCCTTTGAGGAGTTTAGCACTGTGAGGCTGTGAGGGGCTTTAAGGTCTCAGGATGCCTGAGAAGACACCAAAGTCATACACTTCGTGAATGGTACTGTCTGGAAGTGTGATGTTAGAGAAAGGAGAGGCTACAGTCAGACTTGAGGACAGTTTCCCTGGAGAGATGCTCTCTGGACCGGGCAGGGGGCCTGAAACCTTCTAAACTACTTCACTGTCTATAGTATGATTCAGTGTGTGCGTCCCAGGGCTGGCTCTCCCAGGCTGCCAACAGAGCTTCTCACACATTAGAGAGAGGTGAGGTGTGAGTGGATGGAGCGAGGGCGCTGCTGAGGACCCCACATCTCCTCTCTGCTTAGCCCTTTGCCAGCTTCCAGAGCTCCCATGGGACCTGCCTTTCTCTCCCTGCCCCGGGATCCTCTTTGGCAAGGCAGTTCTAGTGTTGTAGGTAGGAGACAGGGCACACCATCATTTCTCTACAAAGCAAGGTTCGGGGTGAGTATTTCATTCCCGCTGTGTGTGGCTGGAAGAGGGCTAGGTTCCCACCCTTGGTAGGGTGCAGAGAACTCTTCTGACACTTCAAAGCCCCTCCTGCTCTGTCCTCATCTCCTTCGATATATGCAGTGTCTACCCTCCCAGGACATCAGACAGGTAGTTATCTCTCGTTTGCCTTCTACCCCTCAGAAAGAGGCATGTGAAAAGGCCCAGGGTCACCACCTCCCACGGGTCAGGCTGACAGTGTGACAGAGTTAGTGACCCAAGGTGCGCACATTACAGGTCGAAGTGAGTGCATGGCTCCTCAAAACTCCCAACTACTCAGCCCAATGTCTTGGTCCAAAGTGCAAAGCCTTTCCAATGGAGGTCCTTCCAAACCTGCCTGAGCCTCCCTCTTCTATTCCTAATCTGCTTGGTCTTGTGGGGGTTTGCACACCCAAATCCTGTCCTCCTATCTAGACCTTGACTCATCCTGATCTCCCAACCACCCCCCTCCACCTTGCTCTCTCTTCCTCAGCCTCCCGGTCCCCATTTATCTGTCACCTCTTTCAAGAACTCTTCCTTGCCCTTCAGTGTTGACTTGCCTCTGTAATTCAAAACCAACACTTGCAAACCCCACTGTGGTAGCCATCTTCGATTGGTTCTCCATCCAAATTGTAAGCCCTCTGAGGGAATACCCTCCCCTCCTCATCTATCCACTGCTGCCTAGTACAGTGCCTGGCATCATGTGGGTGCCTGACAGAGTGTTGGAGTCAGAGTGAGGAGCGCTGGCAAAGGCAGGCTGGAGGGCAACGTGTGACAACACACGTGAAGGGCAGCAGGTAAAGACTGACTCAGCCTGGAAGGGTAGAGAATAGAACAGTAACAACCCCAGGATCTCAGGTCCACAGTGTTCCAGGCTCTGTTCCAAGCATTTCTAATTTTATCCTTACAAAAGTCCTACGTGGCGGGCATTATTTCTGTCCAGTTTTACAGGTGAGTGAAATGTAAGAGAGAAATCACAATGAGCTGATAGAGACAAAAGGCATTCTGGGGGTTGGTTTTGCTTTGTTTTGGTTTTTGGGTTTTTTTTTATTATTATTTAAAGTTCATGAGCAATGATGTGGAAGGACTTGGCAGGATATCTGTGGGGAGAGTCGTTGGACGTGGGGATGGCTTGGGTTAGAGAACCATGGGAGGAGGATGTGATGATGTCCAGCTTGCTAAGCCACAGAGGACATTTACGCTGGGCCCAGAAGTGCAATTCAATCGAGATGTGGGAAAGCCACGGCCACTTCCTGAGCAGGAAACTGGTAGGATGGAATCCAGCCATGGTGCGATAGATGAATTAGGAGAGAGAGCAGGCAGAACTACCAGGAGGGTGTGGGCATCATTTCCCTGTCCCCACTGGTCCTCAGGACATTTGAATTCTTCTTTCACCGATGCCTTCCGTGGGTGCTGACATGGGTGACTTGGGACCCCAGAGCTGGACAGCTGGACAGGTCTCCTGGGGCCTCAGCTGCTCCTTCCTGGCTTGGCTGAGGATGGCTGCTCATGGCTATGACCATGACCTGGGCTGGGCTGGATTTCTCCTCCTCGGCCACTTTAATGAAAAGCAGTTGTACTTGCCACGAACTTGTAAGAGGAGAGGGGAGAAAATCAGTCTAGCCCCTGGCCCATTGGTCTCTCATCCCTCTCTGGGTCTCTTTCTCCCCCAGCTCCCAAGTCCTCCATCTTCCTTCCTGGTTATCAGTCTTACTGTCCTCCACCCTGATGAATTCTTCCTGGCTCTGTGGGCTTTTAGAGTAGAGAAGCTGCCTGGGGAAGGATGGGGTCACAGGTGCCTCAGTGCCTCTGTGCTGGACTCCTTTGCACAGCATCTCACTCACTCCCCTCTTCGTTAGGCTAGCAGCTGAGAGACTTGGACCATATGTGCTTTGAGGTACTTGTGGTCCCCATGTGATTGATTTCTCTGTGTCTGTCTGTCTCTCTCTGTGTCTGTCTGTGTCTGTCTGTCTCTGTCTGTCTCTGTCTGTCTCTGTCTGTCTCTGTCTCTCTCTCTCTCTGTGTGCACCTCTCTATCACCATCTCTCTCTATCTCTGACTCTGTCTCTCACTGTCCATCTCGTCTATCTCTGTCTCTCTTTCTGTTTCTGTCTCTCTCTTGGTCTCTCTGTCTCTCTTTGTCTTTCTTTCTGTCCCTCTCTGCCTCTTTCTGTCTCTCTCTGTCTCATTCTATCTGTCTCTCTGCCTATCTCTGGTCCCCATATCTCCCCTCACCCCCAGACTCAGCCTTTCAGGGACCAGGGATGTTCTTAAGGTGGACAAAACTTCACTGCCCTATCTTTACTCGTTATCTAGGCAAACTCTTGCCCATCTTTTGAGGCTGGACATCCTCCAGGGGGCCTGCTGTGACAACCCCACCTCATCAGTGTTGCCAAAAAGCCTGGCTTGACACCCTACCATCCCCACACAACACACACACATCCACTGTCCTCAGGCAGTAAGACAGACACCCTCAAGGTCCTTGTTTTGGGCCTCTGGGGTTTCTCTGGATGGTTGTCTCCAGATGGGGGTGGAAATAGCTTGGAGGAGAAGGAACAATCTAATGCTTCCCCAGCTGGAAACATCCAGATACCTGGTTGGCTTGGAGCCCTGAGGAGCTTGCTTCACAGTGCAAGGGCTACACTCCCGGTTAAACCCTGACTCCTCAGGAGCACATAGGCTTCTGGCACCCACCATCAAGTGCTGGACCAGACGCCCCTCCATAGCCCACTCCCACTCCAGAAAGCATGTCAGTCAGAGGCCCACTGACAAACTCATTGGGGGCAGTGTTTTCTTCTCTCCATATTGAGGCTTTTTTAAATGACAACGTTGATGGTGCACATATTCCAGAGTAATATGTTTGGGATTAGGCCACACAATGGGGTTAAGACTCCCTCCTGTGCAGCCCTCACCCAGGGGAGCTTGCCCTCCATCTGGCCAGTACACATCTGGATCAGGCTCACAGCTGTCCAGATGTTGCATCCCTCTGAACCCAGGCTTGCAGCCTCCTTTGCACACACACACACACACACACACACACACACACACACACCACTCCTCCATTGGAACACTGAAGCACTGAGGTCATCTGGACCTTGGAGGGGGAGGGGAGAGGAGAGAGCTTGGCCTTGACGAATTATTCCTCCTCCACCATGGTAGGGCAAGCAGGCTGTTGGGACACTTCTGCGGAGGTATGCAAATATCAGGTTCCCTGCTTCCAGCCCAGACAGGCTAGTGGGAAGGACTTGCTTAAAACCAGGCTCCAAATCTGGAGCCTGTCCCTACCTCATCCAGGGGCCAGCTGCAGGAATCAGCAAATTCCTTGTATACTCATTTGGGGGATGCTTTGAGGCCCTGGGCCACACCAGCTCTCCCAGCTCATGCTGAGCCCACTCTGCACCTTCCTCCCCTCACTGCCTCATATTCTTCTCTCTCTTTGACCCCCTTCCACGAGGTTGTGTGGTTTAAAGAACATGCAGTATGGGGCCTGGACTCTAGACCCTCATATAATTGAGACACGATCTGCCAAGTTCGTTTGCCCATCGGTGCTGGCAAGAGGCTGGGCAGGGAGTGCGGAGGAGGAAAAGGAAGCCACATTAATTGGGTGCCAACTATGTGTCAAGCACTGAGCAAGGTGCTTTAAATATATTATCTTGGTTAATCCTTGGAACCACCCTGCAAGGTAGATATTATTCTCTTTGTTTTACACACACCACAAGTGTGGCTCAGTAGTCGTCCTAGTGTCACGTGGTTAGGAGGATGCAGGACCAGCATCTCAAACTCAGTTTACTTTTACTCCAACTGTCATGCTCTCATGACTGCTAAAAGCCACCCATCAGGCCCTCTTTCCTGGACACTAACTATGAGCTTTGTCTTGCCCCTTCAGGCTGAGCAGGGAAGAACTGACTGGTGAAGTCCAAGCTGGTAGGCAAGGGATAGCGAGAGGACTGAAGTTGCAGTGTTGGAACCAACTGAGTTTTCCTAATGGCTGTTTGGAGGGCCTGGGGACTGAAGCCTCAGAAACACATTTGGAGTTGAGAAAGCAGGCGGCTTTGGTGAAAGGCAGGCAGATGGGCCTTGGAGCAATCGGTGGGGAACTTGGGAGTTTTCCATGGCTCTGGGACACAAGGAACCTCATTAGGACGGGAAGAAGGGAGCCACAGAGCCTGGCCGCTATTGTTCCTTATCTTACCATCAGCCCTTCTAGTGGCTCCCAGCAGATGGAACATTCCAAGGACCCTCAAGGGGCCACTCTTCTGACCATAGAATGTGGTACCCCCAGAGAGGCAGTGGGGGGTAGAGAGGCATCCTCCGGCCTGGCCATGACTGACCAGGTCCCCATGGCAGCTCCAGAATGTGGCTGCTTTGGACATGAGGAGAACAGTGAAGAGCCTTACTCACCCCCAGTTCCAATTACAGAGCCCAGATGCACACACACAGAGATCCACACAGATCCATGCCAATACCTTCCCCACATCCATACAAACACTGATGTGTGTCTGTCTGCCTCAATCAAAATTGTTCCCTTAGAGATGACACGCAAGCATAAGACTTTCCCAGTACCACAAAACTAGCAGAAATATGCACTTCTTCTGCACCTGGAGCTTGGTGCAGACCAGGAAGGTGACAGGAGACGCCACATAGACCTGAGAGTCAGCTCGGCTAGACTGGACGGCAGCTCTGCCCCTGTGGTGTGGTATCACCTTGGAGCCATTGCTCTTCTCTTCAAGAACTTACGGGATGGCCATGAAGACTAGAGATGGTGAGCGGGTGCTCAACAATGGGAGCTGCCATGGTTGCAGAGGGCAGGATGCTGTCTGGTATAGTGGCCAGGAAAAGGCCAGAAGCAGGTTGGAACAGTGACAGTGATAACCAAAATGATATCGCAATTACCTGTGGAGGAGACCTTCCAGAGATGAGACTATTCTGTCCAGGTTAGGTGTCTCTTGAAGTCCAGAGCTGAACTTCCTTCCCATTGCCAAGAAGGGTTGACATCAGAAACCCTGATGTGGGATTTAACCCTCTTCAATGGCAATGAGGTTGTGTGGACCACAGCCAGCTCTGGCACATGGAGACAGTTTGCCCCAGGAAGAAGGCAACTGTGGGTACAAGTATCTGCAGGAGGGAATGACCACCTAGGGATGGCCCCCTGAGAAAAACTAGGTCACAAGGCCTATCTTCCCCTGTCCCCACCCCCCATTTTGTGTGTATGATACCCAGCAAGGCCTGACACGTATGTGCACATGTGCATGTCTGCGAGGTAGGCCTGAGTTTGGTGTCAAGAATTGCTCTCTAAAGCTCTTCTACCTTAGACTCATGGATGCAGGGTCTCTCACTCAAATCCAGATTCCAGATAGCCCTAATCTTCCTGACCAGCTTTTCCTCAGAATTGTCTGTCTGTCCCCTTCTTCTGAGGCTGGAATTACAGACACTATGTCACACCCACCTGGAATTTCACGCGGGTTCTGAGAATCCGAGGCCCATTCCTCAGGCCTTAGCCACTGAGCTGTCTCCCTGGTTCACGAGGGGTATGGGAAGCTGCACCTTCCATTCCCAGCATCCACGAGGTTACCGCTTTGTGAGAAGCTGAGGCTGGGACGCATCTCGGTAGAGTTCTTGCTTAGCTCAAGGAGACAGTGCGTTCTGTCCCCAGCCACATCCTCACGCACACACAAAGCACAGCTTACCATACTCCTGAGTGTGAATGCCCAGTACCACATGGCTGCTCCCCGAGACTGGCAGATCCTCTAACACTCTACTGGGGTGCATTTAGGCGGATCTGCCAAGGAAAAAGCCAGCACTGGCTGTCTGTGTCCCCTGGTGTTGGGAGTTTGTTCTGGTGTATGGCTCACTCCAGCTGACCTTTCAGGAGATATATTAGAAGTGTTGAAATCAAGGCTGGCTCCAATACAGCTCTACCCGAGGGAGCCCAAAATTCTGTTTCTCCTAATCTACTAATGACTCTTTGAAGTAGTTCTTTTTAGTCAGATTCCCTTAGGAAGAGTCTGGAGCACCACTCTCTCAACAAATGTCCCTGTCTCTTCCTTACAGACACTTTGCTCCCAGCAGCTTTTTGCTACTGAGACAGACAGAGACAGGAGCCATGAACAAATGTAGCAATTCTAGCTGCCCATGGGGTGACCTCGTTTCTTGAGCAGTTCTTAGTCCAGGCCTCAAGGGCGTGTGTAACTTCCTGTATCTTATGCTCCAAAACTCGAGGTGAGCAGAGCTGGTATGAGGGAAGCCGGTGCCTGTGAACCCTTGACTGGGTCAGATACCCCATAAGGTGTGTGTGTGTGTGTGTGTGTGTGTGTGTGTGTGTGTGTGTGTGTGTGTGTTTGTGTGTGTGTTTGTGTTTGTGTGTGTGTTTGTGTGTGTGTTTGTGTTTGTGTGTGTGTTTGTGTGTGTTTGTGTGTGTGTGTTTGTATGTGTGTGTGTGAGAGAGAGAGAGAGACAGAGACAGAGACAGAGACAGAGACAGAGACAGAGACAGAGACAGAGACAGAAACAGAGACAGAGAGAATGGGATTGAGCTCAGGACCTCAAGCATGCCACACAAGTTCTCTGCCAAGGAACTATATCCCTACCCTTCTGCTTATTTTTGCTTTTTACTTTAAGATAGGGAATGTCCGAGGCTAGCCTTGAACTTGTGATCCTTCTGTCTCAGCTTCACATTAAGGCCACCAGGCTCAGCCAAGTGTGACTTTTGGAGGCGGTATGGTCTCTATGCTGCACTGCATCCACATGGGTCCATTCCTTAGCCTAAGATGTCACTCTTAAGTCATCTGTTAATGAAATAGAAGCAGAGAAAGAAAAATGACATTTAGGTAAGATAGACCAGATGGGCTTTAAAATGTTTTTTTTATATTTATTTAGTGTATATAAGTGTGAGTGTGTATGTGTATGTGTGTAAGTATGTGGGTATGCGTGTGTATATGTGTATGTATGTATATATGTGTGTATGTATTTGTGTATGTATGTGTTTATGTGTGTATGTATGTGTGTATATGTGTATGTATGTATATATGTGTATTTGTGTATGTATGTGTTTATGTGTGTATGTATGTGTGTATATATGTAAGTATGTGTGTATGTATGTGTGTGTATGTATGCATGTGCATGGACATTCTCCAGTGTGTGTGTTTGTGTGTGTGTGTATATGTGTGTGTGTGTGTGTGTGTACATACATGGACATGGACATTCTCCAGTGTGTGTACACATGAAAGAGGTCAGAGGACAGCATTCAGAGTTCATGCTCTCCTGCAAGAGTGGCTTCTAAAAACTGAACTCAGCTGTCAGGTTTGGCAGCAATGCCGCCACCCCCAGCTCCCAGCCCCATTCCATTTCACCTGCCCCAGGATACTTTTAATGAGTATCTTCAGCTAGCAGATATTCTAATGATTTTTTTAATTAATTTATATTTTAACATTTTTATTGGATTTTTAAATTTGCTTTTCAAATGTTATTCCCTTTCCCAGTTTCCCATGCATAAACCCCCTATCCTATCCCTCTTCCCCCTTCTTCTGTGAGGGTGTTCCCCCACCCATTCATCCACCCCTTACCCCCTCCCTGCCCTGACATTCCCCTACACTGAGGTGTCCAGCTTCGGCAGGACCAAGGGCTTTTCCTCCCATTGGTGCCCAACAAGGCCATCCTCTGCTACATATGCAGCTGGAGCCATGGGTCTGTCCATGTGTATGCTTTGGATGGTGGTTTAGTCCCTGGGAGCTTTGGTTGGTGGTGTTGTTGTTCTTATGGGGTTGCAAACCCCTTCAGCTTCTTCAATCCTTTCTTTAACTCCTCCAATGGGGATCCTGTTTTCAGTTCAATGGTTGGCTACTAACTAGTATTCTTCTCTGTATTTGTCATGCTCTGGCAGAGCCTCTCAGGAGACAGCTATATCAGGCTCCTGTCAGCATGCACTTCTTGGCATCAGCAATAGTGTCTGGGTTTGGTGGCTGTGTGTATATGGGCTGGATCCCCAGGTGGGGCAGGCTCTGAATGGCCATTTCTTCAGTCTTTACTCCAAACTCTGTCTCTGTATCTTCTCCTATGAATATTTTTGTCGTCTTTCTTCTTGAGCTTCATGTGGTCTGTGGATTGTATCTTGGGTAATCTGAGCTTTTGGGCTTATATCTACTTATCAGTGAGTGCATATCATGTGTGATTTTTTTTTTGTGATTGGGTTACCTCACTCAGGATGATATTTTCTAGTTCCATCCATTTGCCTATGAATTTCATGAAGTCATTATTTTTTATAGCTGAGTAGTACTCCATTGTGTAGATGTACCACATTTTCTATATCCATTCCTCTGTTGAAGGGCATCTGGGTTCTTTCCAGCTTCTGGCTGCTATGAACATAGTGGAGCATGTGTCCTTGTTATATGTTGGAGCATCTTTTGGGTGCATGCCCAGGAGTGGTATAGCTGTGTCCTTCTAATGATTTTTATTTCTTACTTGTACTTACCTGTGAATTGATTTTGAAATAAGGAAAAATACATTAATTTAAATTCCCTTCACAGGATGATCACACACATTACCACAGCATTCCTTTGTCTCTCAGTAAAAATTAGTTCCGGGTCTTCTTCAGCAGCTTGATAGGGGGAAGAGGATGGGCTCTTCACCCAGAACAGTAAGGTCAAACTGGCTACCATTTAGGGTATGGGGTTAACTGACATGTTGTGAAGGGCTGATGGACAGGTGGAAATATATACAATTGGAGGAAAGACTGGGCCCCTGGGGATATGTGGCTTCCTTCTTCCTTAAAGCAGAAGAGAAGAAAAGAGGGTTTTTTTCTGCAGTGATTAATGTCTTGTTAGCTCAACTAAAATGTCTACACTATGGATCTCTAGACAGGGATTTGAATGATCTGGGGACTTCAGCACCTCCCAGACTCAAAGCCCTCACCAGTGAATGAGAGGCTGCTGCCCGTGATGGCTGGTCCTTCTTGTGCTGAGGAGTCTAGAGACCGCCTCCTACCCTGGACCCAGTGTCCAACCTGAAACCAATTACACGACCTGCCTCACCTAATCCTCTCTAAGATCAGACTGGTTTCCACCAGTCTAACACTCAGCAGATTGCCCCAAGCCTGCTACCTGGCCTCTCCAATGTCATCATCATTCATCCTCCATGCTATAGTCAGAGGAAACCTTTAGTGTGAAAATACAACCTTCAAGTTGTGTGTGTGTGTGTGTGTGTGTGTGTGTGTGTGTGTGTGCATGCGTGCGTGCTTGTATATACATATAAGCATATATATGTTTGAAACTGTTGTTAGTGTCTCATAGCTAACACTTGGAATAAAGGCATTCTCTGTCTGCAGCTGGTATGGTCCATAGAGATACATTTTTCTGTTATGGGAGTTTGCTGAGACATGCTCACATATAATTCATACATGTATAGGGTATGCCCTCACAGTTTCTTAGTATATTCACACACTGTGCAAACAGAACATCTAAATCAACCATTACAACCAATTTGTGACCATTTCCATCTACCTAAAAAGAAATCCCATAGGGCATAGAGGCATTGCCTGTAATTCTAGCACCCGGGAGATAGAGGCTGACCTGGGTCACCTAGGAAGATCCTATCGGGGGCAGGGGCACTGCACAATTACTAATCAGCTTTCTGTCCCTATAGGTTTGCCTTTTCTGGACATCACGTATCCATGGAGTTATAGGATGAATGTGGTCTCGCACCTGGCATGGTTTTCAGGCCCATCCATCTTGTGGCAAACATCACTTCTGCATTCCTGTCTCCTGGCAGATCATGTGCCACGGGCTGGACAGGCCAGATTTCATTTGCTGGGTTGTCAGTTTAAAGTTCCTTTTATTTAGCTACTAGGCATAATGGCTGGATGAGTATTTGTGTGCAGGATTTTGTAAGGACATGGGTTTCGGTTTCTCTTAGGCATGGAAGGGCTTGTGAGCCGTGTCGCTTGGTCAGATGACCGTTTACTCTCTTAGGGAGCTGCCAGGCTGTCTCCTAAGTACAGTGCCATCTTGTACTTTCCGTCAGCAGTGTGCGAGGGTTTCTGCTGCTCCTACCTCTCCAGGCTCTGGTAACTACTTTTCTTTTCTATTCCAGCCAAACTAGTGGCTGTGAGGTGACGTCTCACTGCAACTTGGACAGGTAATGACTACTGATGTTGGACAATCTCTTCCCATGTGCTTTCTGGCCATTTGTGTAACTTTGTTGAAGAAATGGCTATCGGATCCCATACCCATTTTCTTCCCCCAAACAGTCATCATAGTAAAATATACATGCTGTAAAACTTACCATTGTGTTGCTTTAAGAATATAGCTAAGAGGCGTCGAGAATATGCATCTTGTGTAACTGCCACCATTACAACATCCCCTAAATGCTTTTTAATCTTTTAAAAACTAAGCTTCACGCACATTAAACAATCATTCCCTATTTTGTCTTCCTTACCCACCTCTTGGCAACCACCATTCCATTTCCAGTCTCTATAAACTTGACTACTTTGGGTAAATATATCAGTGTAATCATTCAGCATTTTTGATCAGATTATTTCAGTTTGTACAGTATTCTCAAAGTTCACCTGTATCTTAAAGCATAACAAAATTCCGTACCTTTTCAGGCTGAGTACTGTTCCACTGAGCGTGTATGCCATATTTTCTTTGTTCATTTGTGAGTGGGCATTTTTGTTGTTTTCACCCTTTGTTGTGAAGAATGCTGCACCTTTGAGACTTTCTATTAAGATCTTTTCTATGTGTACCCAGAGTGGAATGGCCAGGTTAGTCATTGTCTGGCTTTTAAAAATAGTAGCCATCTTAGTAGGTATGAATAGCCTTTTGTAACAATTTTTACTCACAACTGCCTTATAATCAATGGTGCTAAATTTCTTCCATGTATGTACTGGCCGTGTCTCCTTTGGAGAAAGGCCTTTTCAAGTCCTTTGAAGAAGAAGAAGTTAAATCTACTTGTTTACTATTTTTAATGTGTGTGCATGTGTCCGTGTGTGCGTGCATGTATGTGGAGGTCAGAAGAGGGAGTTACATCCCCTGGAGCTGGAGTTACAGGTGGTCGTGAACCACCCAAGCTGGGAGGTGAGAACCACACTTGTGTCTGATGGGAGAGCGGCAATTGCTCTCTGAGCCACCTCTGCAGCCCCTAAATAGATCTCGTAAGCCAGACTGGTTGTTGTTATTATAGTGTACACAGTCTTTGTACATCATAGATACGAGTTCATCTCTTTTATTCCTCCACCCCTCTGTGTGAGGATCAAAGTGAGGGCTTCGTTCCAGATAAGTATTCTACAGTGAAATCCACTCCGGCTCACCCTTCTCTTTTTCTGGACATTTCTTTTGCATCTAGCTTTCTATCCTCCTGCCTCAGCCTCCTAAGTGCTAGGATTACAAATACATGTCACCGTGTCCAGTTTTGTAGTGTCCTTTGAAGAACACTGAACCCATACAGATGAGTTGTAAATTGTGTGCATAGCAACACACACACCTTTTGTTTAACTCCGTTGCCTATGTAGGTTAAATGGTGAAAAGTAAAAGAAAAAGATATTTTTGATGTGAGAAAAGTTTATAAAATGCAAAATTCGTGTCTATAAATCAAATTTCACTGGCCTAGCCTATCCATTCATTCAGTGCTTTTCTGAGGCTGGTTTTGTACTACAGCAGCATGGTGGGTGGTTACTATAAAGACCACCTACTGTGCTATGCACAGCGAGTAACAATGTACCTGGCAGGGCTGTCAGTGAGTGCACCTCTCCTGAGACTTGCACCACTGTGCTGGCAAATTGCCCTGGCCAATGTCAAAACCGAAGAAGAAAAGAGTGGACTTTGAATGTCACACTTTTGAAGTATAAATGGACTGTAGATCATTTTGCTATTGAATGAGGTGACAATTATATTTATTACATGGTGACATAACTATACTAATAACTCAGTATGTATCAGTATTTACCAAATTAAAAATTCATCACAATACTCCTAATTCACAGAAAGGGAATAATTGGAAAAGCTAGAAAATTTAAAATTTAATATTTCATTGAAGCATAATTTCCTCACCACCCCCACATCCAAAAAACAAAAAAGAAAAGAAAAGAAAGAAAGTATATAGAAAGAAAATCAGGCGGCAACCAAAGTAACTTTCCAACAGGCCTTTTTGTTAGCAGAGCAGAGAAAGCTGTTTATAAGTGGTAAGTTAATTAAATTGTGTTTGACTGCAGCAGCTGAAGAATTCATCCTGAGAAAATCAACTCATTTAAGATTATTAGCCTTTCACCAACAATGGTTGTTCAAAGGGCTGAGGACATTGAAAGCAACATAAATAGTACATTTAAAGACAAGACAAATGATTCCAAGTGCTTTTCTTTGGCTTTGGATGAGCCGACAGCTGTTAATAATATTGGTCAGTTTTTAGCATTTGAGGAAGCGATGGCAAATTTGAAATGAATAAAGACCTGGCCTCCACTGGGTCCCACATGGAGCCTCCACGGGGTCCCACCCGGAGCTCACGGGATCCCACCCTGAGCATGCAGGGTCCCACACGGAGTCCCCATCGGATCCCACCCTGAGCGCACGGGGGTCCCACACGGAGTCCCCATGGGATCCTACCCTAAGCACATGGGGGTCCCACACAGAGTCCCCATGGGATCCCACCCTGAGCGCATGGGGTCCCACACAGCGTCCTCACAGAAGCGAACACAGCTGAGGAGACTCCAGAGAATGTTCATTCAGTGCTGTCTATGTGGATCCTGCTACCAACGATGGCAAAAATACAGATAGAACAGACTAAAAGTGTTACTTGGGAGAGTCTACAAAATGTGGAAAAGATGGGAGAGATTTCAAACCCATGGTTATTCCTTGTGTTACTCATCTGCAGAGATGCTGGGGAAAGTGTTTCAACCCGTCGCATGGCGCTGAAATCATCTTTCACTTCTGGGAGCGTAACGGTTGACTGTCCTGTGACTTTTTGTTAGAAATAAGATCTAAAAATTAGCATGTTGGTTTATGGAACACTTCAGTGGCTTAACAGTAGTGAATTTTTTTATTGTGTTTTTTGTTTGGTTGGTTGGTTGGGTTTTTTTGTTTTGTTTTGTTTTTGCTCAGAGGTGAGGTGAAATTTTTCCTGAATGAGAAAAACTGCCTTGAATCACTGCTTTCAAATACTAAACAGTTTATCAATTTGCTCTTCTTGGCTATAGACTTGATATTTCTTTTTATTTCTTTTTCTTTTTAATTGTGTGTGGTATATGTGTCCGTGTGTGTGTGTGTGTGTGTGTGTGTGTGTGTGTGTGTGTGTGCGCGCGCGCGCGTGTGTGTGTGTGTAGGTGCCTGAGTACACCAGAGATGTGGCACAATATGGTTGCTGGGACTTGAACTCCAGTCCTTTAGAAGAGCAGGAAGTGCTCTTAACCCCTGATCGATCCTCTTTCCAGTTCTGACATGTTATTTCTTAATGAAACAGAAAAGTGCTTGCCTGTGACCTTCAGTTTGACTATACTCATGTGTGAGTCATGACTAACACCGAGATTCCTTTTGTCTTTATCACGCTAACAGGCTGAAGCAGCAGTCGAGGGCGTCACTCACAAATGGGTTCCTAGGAATAACTATATTCCAGCCATGTTTTCTTCAGGTGCTGATGCAAATATGAGGAAACTTTCATTCTTCAAAACTTACTTAACAGCAGTGTACCAAGAGCCTCTTAACTTTCCGCTCGAACTGATTTATCTGCAACTTAAGGATGCAAATTCGAAGAGAAAAGTCAGATAAGTCTATAAAGACCTCCCTGAGTGATGAATAAGCTTAATCGAATCATGTGATCAAAGGCTGATATCATTAGCTAGCAGCTCTCAACTTTATGGAAACAATATTTTCAAAGATAAAATGCTTAGTGTTGGGGTTGGGGATTTAGCTCAGTGGTAGAGCGCTTGCCTAGGAAGCGCAAGGCCCTGGGTTCGGTCCCCAGCTCCAAAAAAAAAGAACCAAAAAAAAAAAAAATGCTTAGTGTCTCAGTACAGATCAGAATTAACAGATGAACATTTATTATTGATTTTTGGTAATAAAACCACTAGGCAACCAGTGCCTAGTGCCCCAACTAGGCAAAATGCTATTCTCCTAAAAAAAAAAAAAACAAAAAAAAAAACAAAACCATCAATTTATATCCCAAAAGTTATGCTCATTATATTTTGAATTTTTGTCAATGGAACTGTTAGAAACTTAACTTTTGTTTAATGTAAACATCAGCCAACAAAACAAACAAACAAACAAAACTAATTTTGTCTTTTAACTCAGATATCTAATATCTAGCCATTGACAAAAAAGCCACTGGTTTCCAGCTTACAGAATGCAAGCCTAGCCCCATGCATTCCCGGAGCCCATCTGTCCAGCCCTATGGAAGCCCTGCAGTAGCCTTTCTCTCTCCTGGTGATCTTTCCTCATGCACTCCTTTCCCGCCTCACCTTCCCCTGACTCCACATTGTTCTTTCCACCTTGGCTGGGACTTCTTCCAAGAAGCATTTGCTGGCGCTTCCCCCCACTGTGAGAGAGATAACTCTTCTGTGAACTTCCACAACACCCCTGACTTCTTTATCAGTGATTTTTAATCAGTTATTTTTTAAATGTACTTAACTCTAAGGTACATGATAGAAAAAAAGCCCTCCAGCTGTCTGAGGACTGGAGACAGTGATTTTTGTCTTCCAAAAGAAACAAATAAACATACAAGATTCCTCTCTAATCTGTGGAGATTCACCCCAGTGAGTGCCACAAAGCCTTAGACATCAAGTCATATGTGTGTATGTCTACACATATATATGTATGTCTGTACACGAACATAATATAGACTAGTATGCAATGCATATATAGTATTGTATGTAGTATAGGTATATTATACTACATATATAGGTATATTATTTTTCCTTTTGACAGTTTAATCTATAAATTAAGCACAGTAAGAGATTTAGAAGCATTAATGAATTGGTATGTTTAAACCATGTACTATTAACAGCATATTCTACTCAAAGCATGCAATTCACCACAGCTGGTCTGAAAACCGACCTGGCTATCTGAGACTAATGGACAGTAGTGTATACCTGGTGGGCACTCTGACCAGGGGGCAACTGCGGCCCTAGTGATGGAGTAGGGTGCTACAAGAATTTTAGTATACTGCTCAGAGCAGTGCGTAATTTAAAACTTAATTGCTTCTGATATTTCACTTGGTATTTTTGGACTGCAGTTGACCATCAGTAATAAAATCATGGAAATTAAAACCACAGGTAAGAGGGACTACTGCAGTCAATTCTGAGTCCTGTATGCAGGGCTGTTCTTCTTTATGGAACCAAAGACTTTGGGCTTTACTTCATCGCAGCCTCGTTCTTTTTCTTATTGTTAGAGTAAACACAATACATTCCATCGATTTTAAAAGAGTATTTCAGTGAGTTTGGTCAAATGTCCACAACCAAGTCATAACACATCTCTACTACCCATCCCCAAACCTCACATTCTTAGAAGTCACTAGTTTTTTTCACTCTGCCTTTCTAGAATTTCATTTAAATAGGACTACACAGCACATCTTCAAATGTGTTTTGTTTAGGCCACTGAACATATTTCTGATATTCCTCCTCATTATTTCATGAGTCATCAGTTCCTTTTTCTTTACTGCTAAATAGTATTCCCCTATGTGTCTATTTGTCTATCTGTCTGTCTGTCTATTCATGCATCCACCCGTCTCCATTTGATTGGTCAGCATTGGATTATTTCTCTGTGGGTCCAGTGCTTGCCTACTCTATGTGCTGGGGGACAAAGCTTTTATGGAGAGTTGTGGGCAGCGCTTTGTGCGGCTGTATTAAGAACAGAGCAGCGGCACAATGTGGCCCTCTGCGCTTTATAGCTTAGCAAGCTTCTGAACTCACCATGCGGAGTCCCTGGCAGCAGCTAGTACCCTTCCCAGCACTATGCATCCCTCCTAAGCTGTCGCCATGGGTCTCATTTCACTGGTTCTGGTGGGTGTGCGTGGTGAATCCTGTGGTTTAATTTGCATTTCCCTGATGACGAATGCTGCCGCGCTTCTCCCCATGTGTTTATTGGCCGTTAGTATTTCTTTTTCCCCCTTTGTTAAAAATGTGTGTTTATATCTTTGCCTTCTTTTGATTGCCGTGTCGGTCTTTATGTTGCTGAGTTATGAGTGCTCTATGTCTTTCAGACATAATTCCTCTGTCAGATCTGTCTTGTACATTTCTTTCAAATCCGCGGTTTTCAGTTTCATAGCACTGTCGTTTGAAGAACAGAAGTTTTTCATTGTGGAGGCTAATTTATTTATTTCTTTAATATTGCATACATTTGGAGTCCTGTTGAAGAAATTGTTGCCAAACCCAAGATCGTTAAGAATCCTCCTGCTCTGTCCCCAAAGGTTTTGTAGTTTCAGCTCTTGTATTTTAGTCTGTGATCCATTTAATGTAAGTGTGCCTTTTCGGAGGGCAGAAAAGGGGTGTACATATGTAAGAAACTAGAATAAGAAATTGGAGTTCTTCCTCAGGTGCCATCTATCCTGTCTTTTTTTGAGACAGGGTCTCTCACTGGTCTCGGACTCCCTGATTCAGCTAAGCTGGGTTGGCCAGAGACCCCAGGGAACCAGTTATACCAGCCTCCCAGGGCTGGGGTTGCATGAGTACACCACCGTGCAGGACGTGTTACTAGGGACCGAGCTCAGGTCCTCATAATTGCTCGGCAAACACTCTTAGAGCTGAGACATCTCCCTGACCCTGCAGCCAGCCCATTCTGAGTTACTTGTATATGATGTGACTAAAAGGCCAAAGTTCGTTTGCTCCTTCCTTCCTTCCTTCCTTCCTTCCTTCCTTCCTTCCTTCCTTCCTTCCTCCCTCCCTCTCTTCCTCCCTCTTCCTCCTTCCCTTCCTTCCTTCATCCTTCTTTCCTTTCTCTCTTCCTTCTTCCCTCCCTCCCTCCCTCTCTCCCTCCCTTCCTTCTTTTTTAAATATGGTGATACGTTTGTTCTGGAACTGTTTGTTGAGAAGAACTGCCTTGACTTTAGGGTCTTCACTGAAACTCACTTCACTGCTTTTGAATGCTCCCTGGTCTCCTTCCTGCTCGTCTCCACCCTTGTTCCTCTCAGGTTTGTAGTAGGCCTTAAACCAGACAAGACTCCAACATTTTTCTTCTCCCCGAAATTTCTTTGGCCATTTTGGATCCATTGCATGTCCATGTGCATCTCAGAACCAGCTCATCATGTTACTAAGCCAGCCTGCTGGGACTGTGGTTGTATTTCATGGAATCAGTAGACCAATTTAGAAAGAACTTCATTTTATTGTGTGGGTGAATGAACATACAGCGATGCTCTATGTCTGTAGATTACTCCTCTCATACTTACCAGCATGTTCCTTTACCCATTTTTCTGTTAAATATTTCCCTATGTTTTGTTTAATTTCAATGCTACTAAATTGTGTCATAACATAGTCTGTTTCATTATCCCCAAATTGCTCTGCGCCCTCAGTACATAGAAATACATTTAATTTCTATATAATGCAATATGTCCTGTTGATCTTACTTATGTGGAATATGTTATCTATATTGAACATTCCTTGCATACATTTTTAATATTTTTGCATGCACTCTTTGTAAGCATAAATTAGCTTAAAGCAGCAAGTACTTTTATTCATTTCTTTTACATCCTTACCAAGTGGTCTATTGGTTGTCAACAGAAGTATGTTAATATCTCTGGCTATTGTGGACTTTTCTACTTTTTCATTTAGATCTTTAATTAATTGCACCATATATTTTGATACGTGTGTGTAATTTCTTCACAATCACAACTTCTTTGTTTTTAGTTTATTGCTCTGTGTGTGTGTGTGTGTGTGTGTGTATGTGTGTGTGTGTGTGTGTGTGTGTGGTCTATGTGTGTTGTGCATACATATGAATGTATAGGCATGCCCTTGCATATACATTCAAAGAACAGAGCAAATGACTTATAGAGCTCTCTGTTTTAGTACCTCGAGGTACGATGTCTCTCTGAACTGAAAGCTCACCATTTTGGCTAGGCTAATTGTTCAGTGCTTGATCCATAACTGTCCAGTCATTGTTCCATAATGCTGGGATTACAGGCACTTACAGCCTTGCCAAGCTTTTAGCATAGATGCTGGGATTCAAACTCAGGTCCTCATGCTTGCAAAGCTAATTCTCCTGCCCACTGCACTATTTTCTCTGCCCTTGCTTTTATTAAAGTCTTTTTTTTAATATATTAAGAGAGTCATGCAGTTTCCTTATCCTACAGATCTGGATAATTTTCAGCCTTTCTCCTTTTGCTTACTTTTGTTGTTTGCATAATTTTGCAATGTCTTATTTTTAGTCTACTTGTGTCTCTGTACTTAAAAAGGAGCCTCTTATAAAAAGTGTGTAGTTTGCCCTGGGTTTTTAATCTTGTCTGACAATCTCTGCCTTTTGATAAGACTTTTTCCTACCTATATTTAGTGTAATTACTGACACAATATCTTCTCTTTTTCTATTAATTTTATTTTGTCACTTGGTTTTTATGCACTCTTTCATCTTTCCTTGGATTCTTTGTCAATTATTATATTTTGAGTAGCAGCTAGAAAATATCTTTCTAGAGATTAAAATATATAGCTTACAGATCTGGAGAAATGGCTCAGCAGTTAAGAGCAATTGCTGCTCTTGCAGAGGACCTGATTCCAGGGTATCTGGTGCCTCTTCTGACCTTCTTGGGCTTAAGGGAATGTGTGGAGAGGAGTTCTCCATCAGGTTGCTTCTTTGCTTAGTCTTAGAGAGGTCAACCCAGTCCTTACTAAGAGTGGGAGGGAAGGGAGAGAGTGCTGTGGAAAAACACTCTAATCCTGGTTTGTCCCACAAACCCACAAGCCACCATGCTGAATTATTGGTTCAGAAGCCTTCTCTAAAGCTGAAAGGAATGCCTTGGGTTAAGAATTGTGTTGAAATGGCTCAGACTAAATGAATAACATTATGAATTCAGACAAATTCACTGTGTTTGAGGGAAGCTATCCTGTTTGGTGATTCCCCCCCCCCCCCCATTTACCCAGGGCAGAGTGAAAATTGATTGATATAGCAAGATGACTCCTCTCACTGACAGAATGGCATAACAGCTGATGGGAGGATTGCCTTTGTGGGGAACCTGGGTGATACCAAGTGCCTAGTAGCAGAGCCACTGTTGGACCGTTCTTGACTGTTTCGTCGTTTGTGGTAGTCCTGAGTACTCAAAGAGTGTTCCCAGACCTTGGTTGTTGGCGGTGTTTGCTTCTTTTGTTTTATGAGACAAAGTCTCACTATGTAGCCCAAGTTAGCCTTGAACTCATGACCCCCAGGCTTCTGCCTCTGAAACACAGGGATTGTAGGTCTGAGCCTCCAAGTGGAGCATCCTGTCCTTTTGGTCATTTTTGTTTCTTTGCTTGCTTGTTTCAGAAATACTCTCCTGTGTTGCTCAGGTTGTATCCAGACTTTTGATCAAGGACAGAAATCATCCTATTGAAAAAGCATTTAGAGAAAAACCTACTGGTAGCCAGCTGGAGGGGTTGTGGGAGGGGGGTCAATGTGGGAGTGGTGCTAACAGAAATGTGTCTCTCAGGCTGGGAGACATCTGTCCCACTGCTCTCCCCTGTTCTCCTGTCTTCAGATGCTTTCATTCATCTGACAAGCACTATGGACACCCACTAAATGCTAGGAAGCAAATGGAGAAAGCTGCCATCCGTTAATAGTCTAGTCTAGTGAGGGCTGGTGAAGCCAGAGAAGCCATTTCAGTAAAGTTGTGGAGTGATTATTGAAGCTGTCACTGGAGGAAAGCAACATCTGTCTCTGTTCTGTAGGAAGAAAGTCCTTTAGAAACCATGTCTATCTATGCCCTATCAATGCCTATGTCCCAAAAGAAGGGACTGGTGGCCAAAACAAGTAATGTTGAGAAGTATGTTTGGAAATCGAGTGGCTGGAGAATAGACATGCAAGGCAGATGTATGACCAGACCACAATATGGATGCCTTGAGAGGCAAGCCAGGAGATTCAAACATTCTGAGAACTGATAGAGAGCTCACCAAGGATTTTGGGCAGAAGAGTGGTAAGATAAAAGCTGGTTTGGGAGCTTAATCCTGCAGCTTTATGTGGGGCTTTAAGGGAGATGTCAAAATAGATGGGTGAAGTGGAAAAGTCTAGACAGCTTACTTGTAATGTTACGTACGGATGAGAATGAAGACAAGAAAAAGAGACACATCAGATAAAACCATGCCTAAATGGATGCCACCCTACATAACGAAGGCAAGTCTCAAAAAACAAACACCCAAAACCAAACCAAAAACCCCATCAAGGCTAACGATAGAAGTCAAAAGTCAAGAACCAGAGGAATGAGCTCAGAGGAGGATAAGTTCCACCCGTAGTGTCTGAGAGTCATCTTGGAGCACCCAAGGGACCATCAAGATGGCTGGCTACATTGCTCTCAATTGGGTTGGTCCTGTGGTGGACTTGGTCCGTAGGCATTTGGCTCATTTGGTTTCTTCCTTGCTTTGCCATCATGGCCATAAGGTATTGATCAGAAAGAACATGAGGCATATGATTTAAAAGGGTATATTATAGTAGTGGAATAGCTGGTGACAGGGGAGTATCTGGTAGTGAGTGTGTAGCCGATGAAAAGGGAGTACCAGGTAGCAGGGGAGTAGCTGGCAGTAAGGTGAATATCTGATAGCAATAGAACAGTTGGTAATTAGGGAATATCTGATAAGAAAAGAGTAGCTGGTATCAAGGAACTTCCTTTTTGTGCCTTGCCTTCTGCCTGTGTTTGAGAGCTGTAAATACAAACTCAGAACTGGGATGGAGATGTGAGGACTAGGGTGAGTATTGTGTTTTTGAAGACAGAGGCTTTTTTTCTGTAGCAAGGAACATAGTAAAGTGACCCAGCTGTAAAGATGACATCCAAAGACAGAGGGACAAAGCTATAGGATTCCAGCTATCATGTCCAATCCCAGCAGTCTGGTTGGTGATTGGTGGGAGAGTGGGGGGGCTTCCTTTAGAAGTGGAGTAGAGTCAGAGGGTGTTCAAAGCCCATCCTGCTGGTGTGCCAACTTCCTGTTTATACTTTCCTATCCCTGCCCAGTATGTTCTTTAGTGAATATTGATTTGTCTTGGTGCTGTGACAAAACGCCTGACACAGAAGCAGCTGGAAGGAAGGGTTGTTTTGTTGTTGTTTCTGTTTTTGGTTTGGGTTTTTGGGGTTTTTTTTTTTTACTATCAGTTCAAAGGTACAATCCCTCATGGTGGGGGAGTCATGGGACTGGGAGCTTGAGGCAGCTGACCATATTGCATCCATAAGAGATGAATGTGAAGCTTAGTTTGTTTTCTCCATATACATATATATATGTGTATATATATTATTTATTTAATGTATATGGCATATAAGTAGCTAGCTGTCTTCAGACACACCAGAAGAGGGCATACAGATCTCATTACAGATGGTTGTGAGCCACCATGGGGTTGCTGGGAATTGAACTCAGGACCTCTGGAAGAGCAGTCAGTGCTTCTAATCACTGAGCCATCTCTCCAGCCCTTGTTTTCTCCTTTAATCCAGCAGTGACGTGAGTCTTCCCACCTCAGTTAACCTAATCTTGCAGACATGCCTAGAGAATAGTCTCCAAGGTGATTCTAGATCTTGTCAAATGTACAACCCTCCCACGTGAAGCCTGGCTGGGGTGCTGCCCCTGAGCAGGGAAGTAGAGTAGGGCAGAGGTTGGATGGGGAGAAGAGTGGAGAGAGGAAGGGAGGGATTAAGTAGCTACCTGGAACTCCCTGCAGGGGAGGCTTCAAGATGGGGCAATAGGGCAGGGGTGAGGTATTCGAACCCAGAGCACACTAAGATTAACACAGCGGACTTTGAGGCAACTGTTCCCGCTTCCAACGCAGTCTCCTAGAGAGGCAGCTGTGGCCTTTGCCAGGTGCCACATCCTTTCACTTGGCTTTTCTTGGCCTCAAGAGCATATGAGAATATTGACTCTGCAGGGAAACGAAAGCTGGGTTGCAGTAGTGACAGCTTACCAGTTGAGTCTTGATAGTAGGTGGTTGGCACAGAGCCCTGGGCTCCGATCCCTCTGGAACCAGGTGGCTTTTCTTCCTCTCATGGTCACAGAAGATGTGTGTGAACTGCCAGGCAGATCGTCTGGTTGGAATGGGCTTGGTAGATAAGTTCAGAGGTTACCCCTTCTGGATGGGGCCTATCACACTCTCTTTTGAATGAAAAGAGAATTGTAAGAATTTGTCAACTTTCCCAAAGGACCTAGCAGGGGGGTCTGTCCCTGGAAAGGTTTCCTGAGCACTTGTGCCCCCCTTGGGCTAGGGTTAGTCCCCGAGCATTGAGCCTGAAGCCCGACCTGTGAACCTGATGAAGCAAGGAAGTAGCACGTTCTCTGAGTGAGACAGCACCCGCTCGCCTCTGCTTGCAGTTGATGGCAGCCTTACCTGAGTCCTTTGGGTTGACCATGGAGCTGGAGCCTAGGCCACAGAGGACATCAACAAAACACCGCAACTCAGCACACTGATGAGAACCAAGGACTGGCCCATGGCACCCCATTGAGACCGTATGTGACTAAGCATATGTGTCTTGGGGTTCTCACCACGGCACTTCCTCCTCACAGCTTCCACAGCATCACGGTCCCTGGCGAGCACTCACGCATCACATATTAACGCAGGAAGTCAAGATGGCACAGCCATCCTGGCGGAACAGCCACAGCTGCTTAATAAGGGCATGGTCCCTTATTCTTAGGGACCTGAAGAAGAAAAGCTGCTTTGGGTAGCAAAAGTTCTCCTGCTCCCTCTCCTTGTCTCAGGGTGGTCTTCGTGGTCTCCGCATCCTGCTGGCATGAAGGGACAATGAGGCAACCGAGGGGCTGCAATGGCCATAGTCGCTTTGCCTGCTGGGCAAACATGGCTGAGTGAGATGGAAAGAAACATGGTGAGGCTGCCCCGGCTAGCCAGCATGGGCCTGGCTTCTGATATCCAAACATGGGCTCCTAGGAAGACCCTTTAGGTAAGCAGGCAGGCTGGTGTTCGGTGCCAACTAGCAGTAGACAGAGGATGGGCTAGAGCCGGGCCCAGCCACATTCCCACAAACTTTTTGTATTTCTCCAGAGCTTTCATACCCCAGGAACTGTACGGGACCCTGCCTGACACCTCTGCTACCGCAGGTAGATTTTTCTTGGCTGATCAGGAGTTTAGGTCTCTGCTTTTCCTTCAGCTTGGTTGGTTCAAAGGCTTGTGCTGTTCTAGGACAAAGCCCCAGGGGACTCAACTGCCTCTGGAGGGCCTCTAGGTTAGCAGGAGCAAGAATCCTTCACAGGGAAGGAGTGCCTTTTGTCTGCCGCTTAGGTGCAAGTTCCCCTCCCTGGGACATTCAGGGTAGACACAGTCAACAAATATCCCTGGGTCTGGGTTTGTTAGTGCTTTGGGATGTACCACCATTGTGGGACTCTTTGGGGGTGAAACTAGGGTCCCCAGCCATGTGGGTATCCAGATGATACCTACATAGAAAAGGAGCAGAAGGGCCAACTTTGTAGGTCACACAGTCAGTCACACAGTAGGTCTTCAGTGCAGTGGCACTTTGAGTACTAATGGACTTTCCAGCCCTACTTTTTCTGAATACCTTCCCCTAACTACGTCTTCCTTGATCTCAGAGCCACTTCTGCTCCAGCCCCTTTTTGTACACTGCTTCTGGTTTTAACCAGTTCCTACTGTCCTAAAACCTGGGAAAGGAGCTCTTCTCAAGATTCTGAAGCCAGTGTTAGCTCTACTCTTGTACCTCTCCCCCTCCCCCTCCAGGCCCTTGTGTTCCCCAGGTGCCTGTGCCAAGCCTTGTCAGCCTGGGGAAGCCACACACAGAAGGACTCTTCCTCCAGAAGGGGATTAGCTGAGCCTCCTTAAAGAAGACAGGGAAGGAGAACACAGAAATGCTTCCTTTAAAAGAAGCGAGAGCAGATGGAAAGAGGGTTTATATTAATGAAATCTCCGGATATTACGGATGAATGGATGCCAGGGAAGGTTATTATCATTTCATTAAGGCACAAAGGGAGAAACAAACACGTTATTATGTGAAACCAAGAAGTTATGAACAAGGGAATCCAGCAGGGAAGTTATTAGCCGGGTTAATTAAAATAGAGCAAGCTGGTTGAGTAATTCGTCTGTAGAACACAACGAGGACAGCATAATTCATTGCCCTTAAGAAAAATACTCGGGGCTTTTCCTTTTTTTTTTTTTTCTCATTTACCAGAATTTCTGTACTTTTGATATTGTCTTCACAAACCAAAAAGATTTATTCTTGTCAGAATCTAATTGGTTTAGTCAGCACCAAGATGTTTTGCTAAAGCTTCTCCAATCCTGATCCAAAGAAATAGAAACCCACTAGAGACTCCCAAGCAGAGTCTTCCAAGATGGGGCCCCTCAAACATCCACTGGGCACCCAGTTCACAGCATTATGGGAGCTGGCAACAGAGAGTAGGACAGACGAGGCTTCACTCAGCCTTGGAGTGTCCCTGTGGAATGCTGGACCCTGCACTATATCTGTTGGCAGCTAGCTCAAGAGGTAAATGACCATCCAGACTGCTGTCCCACCACCGGCTCCCAGAGCACAGCACCCACTCTATTGGACAGAGCTTACATATTTGAGCTGCAGTTCTCTTAGAGAGCCAAGGGGGTCCCAAGGATGACCTCAGAAAGCACTCAGGATTTCACTGTCTGCTGGACTTTGTGAATTGCAGGAGCTCCGAGTTTGCCCACGTGGTCTTCAGGAGTTAGTTGTCAAGTCTGGGTACCAGAGAGCCAGAGTTTCCAAGTTCTGGGTTCCAGAGCACAGGCCAAGAGATAAACGCTGCCAGGTGCTTGCTGAGGGCTTAAGGCCTCCAAGCCATTTGTGGGCCTGAGGAACATAGGTCCTAGAGTTAGACAGAGGCAAAAACCATGACCAGCATGAGGCCATAGAGCTAACAGCCAAACAGTGTATCAAGTCTTCTGACCCATTTCTGCTCAGTATCTGAGTTTCCAGGTTGTCTAGCCATAGGCATCCTAGACACACTGGAGACCCTAGGCTGCGCTTCAATAAGGCTCAGAGTTGGTGTGATGGTCATGGCAACATCATCATCAATTGCCTGTTTACTTTCATTCAAAGGCTGTATTTTGGGAGAGTGGATAAAGGACTCAGAGGCTAAGAGCACTAGCTGCTCTCTCAAAGGACCTGGATTCACTTCCTAGCATTTACACGGCCGCTTACAATCATCTGTGGCTCTAGTTCTGTGGGATCCAACACCCTCTTCTGGCTGCTTTAGGCATTGCACTCTCATAAGGTGCACATACACACATGCAGGCAAAGCACTCATATACACTCAATCAATATTT
Organism: Rattus norvegicus; assembly: GCF_021556685.1. NCBI lineage: Eukaryota > Metazoa > Chordata > Mammalia > Rodentia > Muridae > Rattus > Rattus norvegicus. The sequence goes on along the minus strand of NC_141551.1, from coordinate 27,825,958 downwards.
TAATACTATTTTTAGAGCAATTCTAGGTTCACAGGAAAATAAGAATACTTCTATACACTCTCTGCCCCCACACATGTGTGACTTCCCCCTCTTTGGGCATTCCACACTACAGTGGCGCTTTTGTGACACCTCATAAGGCCAGAGTTTTCACAGGAGTCCACTTTTGCTATGTAGTCTGTGAGTTTCGACAAATGTTTAATGACATATGTTTTCCATCATACCATGTGCAACAATTTTGTTACTCTAAACATCCCCTGTGTTCCAGACATTCATTGTCCTCTTCTCAACCTCTGACAACTATTGAACTTGTAACTGTTTCCAAAATATATTGGCATGGTACTGTATTTCTTTCACTTCATAACATGCAATGTGAGTGACCCCTATGTCTTTTCTTTTCATGGCTTGATAGCTAGAGCTGTCTCTCTCTCTCTCTCTCTCTCTCTCTCTCTCTCTCTCTCTCTCTCTCTCTCTTTCTCTCTCTCTCTCTGCTGTTCTGGAACTCACTCCAGTACTCAGGCTGGCCTCAAACTCACAGAGATCTGCCTGCCTCTGCCTCTCTAGTGCTGGGATTAAAGCCATGTGCCACAACCACCCAGCTTGATAGCTCATTTTTCCTGCTGAATGATACTCCATGATCTGAGTGAGCCATACTTTATTTTCATACACATACTGACGGGCCTTGTGAGAGCTTCCAAGTCTTGTGATAGAGGAAGCGTTACAAACATCTGTGTACGGTTTCTGTGTGGATATGTTTTTGACTCATTTGAATAAATAACGAGAAAATGAGCACGACTGCTGGGTCTAAGGGGGAGTATGAATGAGAGTTTCTACTGCTCCATGTACTTGCCAACGTGTGGTGGTGTCAGAATTTTGGAGATTAGCCATTCTAATAGATGAATAGTGATATCTCATTATCACTTGCGTTTGCAATTGCCTCAGGATATGTGGTTCTCTCCCTCCCCTCCCCCACCCCAGTGTTTTGGGTCAAATCTTCACATGCTAGGTAAATTCTAAGAAAGCACCCTACAACTGAGCTGAGCCATGCCCTCTGTCCTGGAACATCTTCTCAGACGCTTCTTTGTAGCCTGCTTGTCTTCTTCATGAGGTATCTCACCCATGAGCCCATTACTAAGTGGGTTGGGTCTTTTCATTGTTGAAATTTTAGAGGTATTTTGTTTATTTGTTTGTTTTGGGTATCAGTCCTTTTACTAGCTATGATTTGCAAACACCTCCCTTGTCTACAGAATGTTTTCTCATGGTCTTTTAAAGATTTATTTATTTATTTTATGTACATGAGTACACTGTAGCTATCTTCAGACACACCAGAAGAGGGCATCGGATCCCATTCCAGACAGTTGACAGCCACCATGTGGTTGCTGGGAATTGAACTCAGGGCCTCTGGAGAGCAGTCAGTGCTCTTAACCACTGTGCCACCTCTCCAGCCCATCTCGAGGTCTTTTGAAGAGCAAATGTTCAACAAGGTCTGACTTTTCAATCATTTCTTCCTAGATTATGCTTATAGTATTATGGCTGGAAGGCCATTGTTAAACCTCAGGTCGCCTGTATTTTCTCCTATATTGCCTTCTAGTAGCTGTATAGCTTTTAATTTTAAATTTATGTCTGTAGTCCACTTTGAGTAAATTTGTATGAAGTCAGTTAGACTCATCTTTTTGGAGGTGGCTGTGAATTTGTCCTAACACGGTTTACTAAAGACCCTCTCCGCTCCCTTGCTGACAGTCAGATGACTGTATCTGGGTCTCCACTCTGTTCCGCTGAACGTTGATCACTACTACAGGGCCTTAATCTCTGTCACTGCTCAGTAAGTCTTGACATCAGATCATGTCAATCCTCCATCTTTGGTTTTCACTCTCAATATGGGACAGCTATCCCATATATATATATATATATATATATATATATATATATATATATATATATATATATAATACTTCAGAATCAATTTGTTTATATCCACAGAACTAACTCCCTGAGATTTCCATTGAGATTCCATGAATCTATATGCATCAAGTTATAAAGGACCAACATGTTGACAATCGTGAGCCTACGTATGCTTGAACACAGCATAGCTCTCTGCTGAGTTCTTTGGTTTTATAGTTTTGCTAACACAGATCTTGCACATCATTCGTTGGGTTTAGTAGCTCATTAAGGGGATGCTAATACAAATCTCAGGATGGATGGTGTACACGCTTCTACATGTGCACATGTGCAGAGGCCAGACATCAATGTCACATGTCTTCCCCAAGCAGTTTCTATCCTAGTTTTTGAGACAGGATCTTATACTAAGTCTGTCACTCTCCAGTTTAGCCTGGCTGGCCAGCCAGCTCTAGGGCCCTCTTGGCTGCTCTGAGCCCTGGGATTGCATGAACCACTGCAGACTGCTATTCTTTTTTTTTTTTTTAAATGTGTGCTCAGGATAGAACTCAGATTCTCATGCTTAATACAACAAGCCCTTTACCTCGGAGCCATCTTCTCAGCCCCCAAAAAATGTGTTTCTAGTTCCAGTTTTACTTGTTCATTACAGATATTATATTAACTCTTGCCTATTGATCTTGTATGGTAACACATTGCTGTGTGGCTGCTAGAATCACTTTGCCATTTACTTTCAAAGCAGACACCCCCTCAGAGGATAGTAATGGAATTTATTTTAGTCACAACACTCTGTTTCTTTACGGCTTTACTATACGCTTTGCCTTTGTCTGGAAACATTCTTCCTTTCAGCTCCACTCCAGATAGCCCCTTCTCCCTGCCTGATTAATCTTCAAGGACTCAGAGAGGTCATGGTTTACTTTGGGGAACCTTCTCTGACCCTAGAAGTCTGGGTTAGCTGAACACTTCCACTTCCCTGCTTCTCTGGAAGATGTCATCCTGTCTGTCCTCGAGACCCTTTCGGCTCCTTTGGGAGACAAACCACAGAGAGGATAATAAACGCTGAGCTTTGTTCCAAGAAGTTAACCTGGATTAATTCATTTAATCCGCACAGATGTGAACAGTAATGAGAATCTCTGCCCCAAACACCCCTCGACATAGAAAACAAGATGCAGACACCTAGGTTGGCCTCACTGGGCCTCAATACAGAACACACATTAGTGCCTCTGACCCCTCACCTGTGCTGCCCTATTAGGAAAAGCCCCCCCACCCCCCGGGTGGTCTCGTTCCTCTGCTATGACTCCCTGCACACTGCCTCTACCCTTGTTTTTTAAAGAGTCCATTTTCATCATGAGCCTAAACAAGTTTATAAAAAGGAAACTTGAGGAACTCTGAACCTCGCCGCCCTCCAGCATCTCTGGCTGTTTCTCATACGGACCCTGCCTTGTTCAGTTATTGCATTTGATTTGCACTCCATATGGTGACGTCAGCGATGTGTTTGTCACTGGAGTGGTTACCTAGGATCTCATGGGTAATATCCACTGTTTCTCTTTTAGAGCCTTGTGTTGGTTTTCTGATTCAATTTTGTTTTTCCAAATATTTGTGTGCCAAATACAAGTAAGAGACCATATGTCTGGCCTTTCAATCTGGCAGCTGTGGGCTCCTAGAGTGGGGACTGCCTTCAGCATAGCTGTTTTTCTATATCCCTCGCTTGCATGTTAGAGCCCTGCTCGGCAGAATCGCACTATCACAGAGCTGGACGCTTAGCCTGTGACTCCCTCCCCACCTCCTCCCTAATACAAACCAAACCTTAGGGCCTAGGACGTGAGGCAGGGAGGACTCAGCAGCCTTCTCCAGACATGCTTATCAGTCTAACACTGCATCTCTCATCCTGTCACCTCCAAGGCCCCCTCTCTCCGGAGTATCATTTACCGAAGTGCTCCAAGGAACTCCCAGGTCATTCTCTCTTGCTGCCAATGCACACAAGAGAAACACAGGGTGGGGTCCCAGGCAAGTACTTCCTGCTTTGGAGGCCTAAACACTAGAAGTGGGGAGGGTTAGTAACACAACATATGATATTTTGACTATAAGTTCAGACTCAATGCTCTGAGGGCTAAAGCTGTATTCAGTGGATAGAGTGCCCACCTAGCATGCGCAAAGCCCTAATTCTGATCCTCAGCATCTAATAAATCTGGTGTTGTGGGACACACCTGGAATCCCTGCCCATGCGGGGGTGGGGGTGTATAGGAGGATCCAAAGTTCAAAGCCATCCATGACTTTATAAGAAGTTAGAGGGCAGCCTAGGATACATGAGATCCTGAAAGGGAATATATATGTGTGTGTGTATAAATATATCCATACATATATAAATATGTATATATATACATATATATATGGTAGAGAGGGACATAAGAAATAAAAACTTATTTATAAGAGGAGAGAGACAGAGAGAGAGAGAGAGAGAGAGAGAGAGAGAGAGAGAGAGAGAGAGAGAAAGAGGCCAACCTGACAGCATTGCCTGTTTGACCTATGAGCAGACTGAAGAAATCTGGCCTGACTCCCTTGCCCTAGGAGGCTACTAATTTCAGAAGCATCTTGGGCCTGCTTCCACAGGCAGGAACAGTTGCATCTGCATAAAACCTATGTGAAAATTCTCTTTATCAGAATAGAGTGGCTGTCTGCCGTACAAAGTGAAGGTTGCTTCCAAGTGTCACAGTCCCTCCCTTCAGTCACTGAAGTCCAACCCTAGTGGGTAACTCTTCAGATCAGCAACACACACACACACACACACACACACACACACACACACACACACACCTGAATCCCTGGCAGTTCCCCCCTCCCTGCCCACCATTCAGACTTTTCCACTCTCCTGGCTGTTTATCCGACCTTGTTACTCACCAAGACCCACCTTAGCCTCAGAAAATGCCCCTCCTTGGTCTTTTCACATCTATAGTTTGGCTCCTTCCTGGTCTCTAAATAGAGGCATCTTCCCAAGTGTCTCTGCTCCGCCTTCCTCTGAGTCCTTTTTTGAAGGCAGGCTTTGTTTGTTTTGTTTTGTTTTTCCTGCCCTGGAGGTGTTAATGATGCCCTCTGAAAACTCTGCCCTCAACACTGACCTCTTGGGATTTGTGTTCAGGTGTCTGCCCCACAGACCCAGCTGGCAGCTAGACCCAATCTTCCTGAAGCATTCAGGCAGCTTGTCCTGCTTACCCAGCTCCTGTCAGTGTCTAGTCACTGATGTTGACAACTTCAGGCTTCGTTTGGATGCTTCCCAGACCCATGTTGGACGCTCAGTTTCCTCCTGTTCCTTCCCTCGTTTCCTAAGCGCCCTGAGCAGAGCAAGGCGTGTGGACGCACGTCTTCACCGGAAGGCGATGCAGAACCGGAAGGCGATGCAGAACGGCTGCAGTCATTACCCAGCAGTGCGGTCAGCGTCTTCATCTTCTTATGGGTTATCACATCAAACCCATGACCTGGGGTGATGGCTTCACCTGCTGCCGTTCCCCTCATCGCTGTGTCTCTCGAAGTGACCACTGGCTGCAGTGTTTGGTTGGTTGTGTTTGGTACGAGCTCTCACTGTGCATCTCTGGCTGACCTGGAGCTCCCTGTGTAGACCAAGCCGCCTCCAATTCTCAGAATTCCACCTGCTTCTGCCTCCCGAGTGCTGCACCACCACACCAGGCAACCAACAGAGTTTAACCCCTTTGACACATTACACAGCCTCCCTATCTCTGCTCTAGCTCACAGCTCTGTGCTCTGTTTCCTAGAACACAGTCCACGCGGTAACTACTTGGACGCCATTGTGTTTTGTAACTATAACCACTTTAGCGGTAAGGCTTAGCTAACGCTAACGCAGTATCCTCTACAAAAGAGCACCTTGCACCATTTACAAAACTCAGTCTGCGCGACTCAAAGGCCTGACAGGGCTTCAAAACGAAAAGCTCTTGGGAGAAAAATAAACTGTAGGTCTTCATTCCACGAGCTGGAACTCTTCCAGGTTGATCATAAAAAGATAAATGGCCCAATTTTTAAATGACCATGTACGATATTGAATGTGTCTCAGTAAAGCCAGGAAACAGAGTAAGCCAAGGGTCTGAACAGACATTGCCCCAAAAGACATACACCGATAGTCAATACGTAACCAAAAAAGATGATCTGGGAAATTAACCATCAAAATCACAATGAAGTGATTAAATCGTCTCCAAAAATGCTTAGATGTGAAACTGTAAATGGATTGATTAATTGTATGGTATTTGAGTTTTGGCATGATAAAGTGTGTGTGTGGGGTGTTGGGGATTTAGCTCAGTGGTAGAGTGCTTGCCTAGCAAGCACAAGGCCCTGGGTTCGGTCCTCAGCTCTGGAAAAAAAAAGTGTGTGTGTGTGTGTGTGTGTGTGTGTGTGTGTGTGTGTGTGTGTAATAAAAATTTTATATATATAAAATAATGCACACATACATGTATATAGCATTACATCCCAAGGATAGCAAAATAAAGCCATCAGGTAATAGCAAATCGACAATGTGGGAAATCAGAAATGAGAATGTAAACGGTTGTGACTGCTGTAGGAAGCCCATAGGCTGGCAGGTCCTCAGCTGGGTACACAGAGTTACCCCATAGCCAGCTACTACACTACCAAGTGGATTTCAGAATAAGAACACATGCCACCCCAAACCGGGACACGAATGTTTGCAGAAGCATTGTTTATAATATGGCCAACATGAACATACGTACAGATAGTATATTGTGTATTCGTGCATGGAATACGAGTTAGCAGTAAAGAAGAAGGGAGTGCTGCTCTGTGCCACGCCACAGATGAACCCTGAAAGCATTATACCAGGTGAACCCCAGAAGGGAATGTGTTTCTTATAAATTACCCCGACTAAGGCAGATGCGTGGAAAGTTGATCACTGACTGCCTAGGGCAGACGCTGCAGCATGGAGTGTTTCTTTTAGGGGAGAAGAAACTGTCCTGAGATTTATGCAGTGACAACTGCACAATTCTATAAATAGGCAAGAATTTCTGAATTATGCACTTTAAGTGGAGCATTTGTATGGTATATGAATTATACCACAATTAACTTAAAATGTAGTAATATGAGGACTATTGTTGCTAGGGACGTGTTCTGGAGAGCTTTAAACGCCCACTGGAGCTGTAAGGACTGGATTCTCTAGGGCCAGTTCTTCTTGTTTTTTTTTTTTAATTAATTAATTATTTTACTTATTCACTTTACATTCTGCTCGCTGCTTGGGGCAGCTCTTCTTCAAAGGATGTTTCATACGCTATCTGCATCAGTAGTAATAAATACCGTGTTCCGATCTCACCCAAGAGACCATAACTCAGAACTTTCTGGATGGGGTCAATATTCCACCCTTACAGCAAGCGCTCCACAAAAGGCAGTAGCTTATGACAGAACTCAGTCCCCCTGATGATATAGTAAACCGCCCCCCCCCCGTTTTCTTATCATGAGCTCCCCACCTCTTCACAGATGGCCACCCCTCCCCAGCCCCACACCTCACAGCCTCATCTCCCATGGGGCCCTTCATATGTCTTCTATGTCAAACAAGATAAAAATCTTTAATATCTGAACTTACCCTTTAGTTCTTACTCTTCCTAGGCTGTCGCATGCTCCAGGAGAAAGGCCCCTATAGCTCGGCATCTCAGTTTTGTGATGCAAATCTCAACCCCATCCTTTCATTTTAACCAGCCCATTATCTGGAGTTGACCACACAAGCCTTTCATAATCTAAATACTGCGCATCCCGGCTGCTTGCAGACAAGCCAGCAACACTCAGAAGTGTTAGGAGATCCTGCCTGTAGGTGAGGTGGGTCACACTTCCAAGGGGCCTTCAGGACACAGGGTACAGGGTTGCCAGTCAGCTTCTTCCAAGGAGGTCCTCTCTGGGGACCTGAAGATCTGGGGCCTACATCAGATAGCACTGGAATGTGGGCAGGACCTGGGGGCCCTGGCCACCTCGGAGCTTGTCATGCCCTGACAGTGCCGCTGGCGCCAGCTCTTCTTGGAGGCCACAACTGCTGGGCTGAATCTTTTTATTCCAACTGGTGACCCCCGGACAGAAAGGCCTTGGCCGTCTCACTGTCCTCTCTCACTAAATCAGCCTGTCTTCGCAGCAGGAGAGGAGGCGAGAAAGCCATTCACAGCCTATTTGTTAATGAGCTCTTAAATTAAACGATGATTGTCAGATAACTATTTTACAATGCAGAGCCCCTTGCAACTACTCCAGTAATTACATTAAGCTATTCTATTTGCAAGAGGCTAACAGGAAACAAACCATTAATTAGTATTATGTTTTCCCTCCCACTGCCCCTTTCTCCCCTGCCTCTCCCCCCCACCCCCACTCCCCAAACCCTTGGATTATGGAAGCCACACCCTGAAGCCAGAGAGCTGGAGTGCAGCCTGGAAGCCAGAGAGCTCCGTAGGGCTTACTGGAGAGGAGAGCAGAGAGCAGAAAAAAGTCCCGCAGCTGTGATGGTCCCAGCCCAGAGGTCTACCGTGGCCTAAGGCCCCCTAAACGGGGACCCAGTGATACCCTGTGTCCATTCCTTTAGTCTTGGAGTAGAGTAGTTGGTAGTTGCAGGGCAAGCTGAGCCCAATGTGGGCATGTTCCCAGGGGCCTCAGAGCCAGTGGGTGGGGCGGGCACCTGGGCAAACAGAGCTAAGAAGCAGTCAGGAATGAATCAAGGATGATTTAAATATGCAGAAATGCAGTTCATACCTTTGGGCAAAAATAATCCCAAACAAAGTTATGTAATGGGTGGGAGGGCTATGACAGGAGGGATGAGGCCCCAAGGTGTAGAGGCTTTGAATGAATGGGTGAAAGAGACTGCAAAAGGAGTGGGAGGGACCCAGGGAATCTGGCCACAGCTGGTCATGAAGCCATTGCTATGAGTGGCTCTGCCTGTGGGGGTGCAGTGTTCCTTGTGGGACCCTGAAAGTCGTTAGTCACTACACTCCATTTGTAGGGTGGCCTTAAGATCACTGCCAATGTGTGGTTTTCTTGTTTCTGAGGTGGTAGGGGTAGGGAAAGGCTGGTGGGCAAACGAGTGGCATTTGAGGTGCCATAGTGTCTCTTATAAGTTAGCACACCTCTCTCAGACCTCCACATTCTCATTCCTGGCTCACAGCCTGACTCCAGCCCTTTCTGACAGGTTCTTCCCTGTCCTGCTACAGGAAGCTCACAGTCCCCATGACCTCACCAGGTCATGCATCCCAGGAGCAGCAACTGGGATGATTCTCTATTCCCAACAGATCTCTGCTTTCCTGTGTAAGTGCAGTCCTCCCTCTGTCCTTGAAGACAGGCCCTTTTGCATCCTGCAGTCCCCTGCACTGACTAAACTGGTCCTAAAACAGATGCTAAGTAAGCACTGTCACACTGTGACTGGACACGGAAGCAGCAGAAGGCATGGTAGGGGAGAGAGAAATGGCTTGTGTTTCCTGCATGCTCCAAAGCATAAGAGAGACTACCCAAGGAGACTGCTCAGGGACTGGGCTGGTGGCACTGGAGATGCAGAATCATTTAGAAGGGAGGTCTGTGTATAAAGTATGTTAGAATGCATTCAGCTGCACATCAGTCAGAACCCCAAAACCATGCAACCAATTAGGCAAAGGCTTGTGATAGCCACACAAATCCTGCTGCTTCAGACTGGCACAGAGGGGACCACCCTTACCAAGAAGTTGGGTGACAGAAGTAGAGAGGACAGATTTTGAAAGACATCAAAGTCAGCTTCATCATCTCCTTCTTCTTGTCATGATGCTCGTGATGTGGATTAAATGTTGTTGCAAGAATTTCTAAACTGCTCAGTGGCCCCTGCAGCAGCTCAGAACTCCTGGAGCCATACATACTTGCTGCTCCCTGTGGACAGCCCTACAAGAGTTGGGAAAGTAGAAGGTTCCAGAGAACTAGTGGGCAACCTGCCAGAGGCAAAAGAGGATTGCTAGGGTCTGTCTGGGATGGTCAATGGCAAGGGACAAAGTTCCCATAGCTGGGGACATACATACCCGAGACTGAGCTCTTCTTTGATAGTTGATTGCTGAAATGATCCTGCCAGGCTCTGGGTTCACAGGGAAATCGTTACTGGAGCCTAAAAGAAAAATGTCTTCTCCAAGGATCAAGGGGAGCTAGGGTAGCCTGGTTGAACTGAGAAGGAGATGTGGGTTTCCTTCTCACTTCTGTATCTATTGGCTGAGTACTCATGGAGGCTGTAGGCATTTTGGGAGCCCCAGCCTCGGGGTTCTAGTTGTGATTAGTGTTGGCACTTCCCTATGATGCCAGTGGGTGCTTGGCTGTTCCAAGGGTGGGAAGGGATCTGGGGAGCAGGAACAGGACCTGCCACAGCCACTATGAAGCTGTGAAGATGTCCACTGGAAAGTCCCTAAGCAAGCCAAAGATGGCATGGGTGCCCGCACCCAGACCAGGCTTAGGAAGTTGGGCTGTGGTCCCAGGAGAAGCTGAGCCTGAGGTGACAGGGCTGGGTTGGGTAGGGCTAAGCTGGGCAGGGCTGAGAGAAAAGAAATTTTGGCCTCCAGGCTCCTAGATGCCTATATTGGGCAAGGCTTCTTGTTTCCTTGGGTTGTGACCAGGAGTTTCACCCAATGTGCCAGCCTGGCTTGAAGTGTCTCCTTCTGCCTCTTCTAAGGGAGCCTCCATTGTCCTCTTGGGGATGGATGCCGGCTCCTCCAGCCTAACTAACATCCCAGAGCTGATAGATGTATGAGTAGACACTCAGAGAGGCTGGCTCCTTGTGGCCTCCGCTAAACCAGGGTATAAACAGCAGGGCAGTAGACAGTTGCTTCTCGGAAGTAAGGCTCTCCCAGGTTGCTGATCCACACACTCGTTGTGCCCCCAGGGTGAGACAAGCAGTAGCTAAAACCTTACAAATGGTCCTCCCCCTGGCCCCCAGGCCAGCAAAGAAGTCATTATGTTGTTACATAAATAAATTATGTACTTACACGGGAGTTGGTGTATAGGTGCCGGTTAGTGTTATTGCCATGCAATTATGCACTTAGCTGGAGGAAGGAGGCAGATAGAAGGGCTGAGTCACCCATCCCCCCCATCCCAGGGAAGACAGCTGGCTCCCACTCCTCACCTCAGTGAGAACCATGACCCAGAACCACAGCAAATGAGGTGCTAGAGGCTTGCCAGGGTCCCCATGCAGTTCAGGCAAACGCCTCAAGGCTATATGCTCTGGCAGTAGGTTCTGGAGTGTTTACTCACCTGAAGCAGACCTGATTCCCTGCTGCAGGCTTTCAGCCAGGCCCTGACTGCCTCCTTAAATTGACAAGGAAGGGCTGCCGCCTGGCCAAGAAGACACACAAGGGGGTAGCATGGCTCTGGGAGAAGAGCTTATGGATCAGTAACTGCTCCTCTTTGCACAAACCCTAGACTCCTCACATGGAAGGAGTCCAAGATAATCTAGTACTCCAACCTTACTTTCTCCAGGTGGGGAAGCAGGCCAGAGCGGGAAAGTGACTCATCCAAGCAGACACCGAAGGCCTTGGGGACACTGGAAGTGAATCCTGCCCTGCCTCTTGCCTCCCCAACCTCTGCTCCATTTCTCTCCTTTGTTGTCTTGTGTGTGTGATATGCATGCACATGTACACACACACACACATGCATGCATACCACACACAGGCACACACACCAGACACATGTGTACACACATACATGCACATGTATACACACACACATGCATCTACACACACATGCATGCACACCATACACACATAGGCACACACAGCAGATGCATGTGTACACACAAACACACACACACATACACACACATGTCTGCACACACATGCATGCACATACACACATAGGCACACACCAGATGCATGTGTACACACAAACACACACACATGCATGCACATACACACATAGGCACACACACCAGATGCATGTGTAAACACACACACACACACACACACACACACACACACCATCACTGGGGCTGCTCCAGTTTCTCACTTCCTCTCAGTCCTGCTTGCAGCCCTGCCCAGGCCTGCCTGTAGCCTCACCTCTCCCCTCCACTGCTCTCCCCTTGCTGCCTAGCTTTTCTTCTCCCGGCCCCTGGAGCCAAGGGAGGCTCCCCACTGGTTTTGGCCAGTGCTTTTCCTCTCCTATGCTGGCTCCTGGGGATCCTCATCAGATGGCCCTGCCCCTTCCCATCTGCTTCCTTCTTTCTCCAAAGAGGGTCTAAAATAAGGAAGACACTAAACTCCTGAACATAGAGCATGAGTTATCTTCTTGGTCTATGATTGGATGGGCTGAACCACAGGAGCCTTGTAAGGTTAGAACAGTGATGTCCACCCATAGCAGCCCCTATAACCAAGAGCCCACCAACTTGTGCTCTTTGGAAGCAAAAGGAAGGGAATGGGGTCAAAGGGTAAGGCCAGAAGTGAGGCTTTATACTTTAGCTCTATGGCCTGAGCTCTGAGCACCAGAAGCCCTCCTCAGGTGCCCTTGATTCTCAGATCATAGATGGATTTCCTCAGCCATTCAGTACCACAGTCCTGGAGACCCCTATTGAAAGGGAACCAGATGTTGTTCAGAGCATCATGGGCTGCCAAGGGCTAGGTTTGGAGCCTCAGAGAGATAACTCTAACCCCTATTGATGCCAGAAGACTGTGCACTCTGTGTGTGTGTGTGTGTGTGTGTGTGTGTGTGTGTGTGTGTGTGTGTGTGTGTGTGTATAGCAAGCTAGAGTGAAGCAAGATCAGGCCTCAAGCTTTCCTTCCAGGATCTCAAGTGTCTGCCAACCCCACCGAAGCCATTCCAGCCACTCACATTCCTAGGCCAAGGATTCTAGGACATATCTCCCTGCTATGTGACCTGGGTTCCCAGTAGGGAAAACAAACCAACGTTGGGGCAAACTGAGTCCAAGCCCAGATATCTGAGCATCTGCCACAGCACCTTTCCTCAAAGCCACGAGTCCTTTGAGTAAGAGAAATGGAGACAAGAATACCTCTGAGTGACACAAGAAACCTATCATCTACTGGGTGCTGAAGCTGCAGGCCAGGGTATAAATCTGGAGAGAGGAGAGACCTACTTTATCCTCTCTGACAGAGCCTGGGCCATCTCTGCCTGGGATGGGCCAGGACTGGACAATACATGCTCCTTGGCGTGCCACTGGCAGCAGCCAGGAACCCCTACATTCTGGGGCTCTGGAAGAGTGAGTTTATCAGACTTAATGGAAGCTCTGAGGTGCATGGGAATTTCTGTGGTCCTTCGGGGAGTGACCTTTAGCTCTGTTCCTCCTTTGGTGGCCTCACTGGGTAGAAAGCAGAAAAGAGGAGGTTCACAACTTGAAGGGGTTAAGTGGGGGTGACTGAGGATAGGGCCAGCCTCATCTTTTTTGAGAACTTTTCAACTCTCTTTGGAAGAGCTGGTGGCTCAACAACGGTCTGGGGGCCAAGGGGAGCACCTTCTGGTGCAGGAGCCTCTAAAAGGACCAATTTAAACTACCCTTCACGTGATGCCATTGAGGCATCTTGGGAAGAGTTCCTGTGGACAGGCTGCAGGTGAGCTGGCTTAGCAGAAAAGCACTTGCCACCAAGCCTGACAGCCTGAATGTGGACCTCAGGAACCTATGTGGTGAAAGAGAACAACGAGCTACCACAAGCTGTGCTCTGATCTCCACACACACATGCCCACACACACGCACACGGACACATACGATGAGTATATAAAACTGTAATGTTTTTAAAGCAGAATTCCCATGGGATGGCAAACCCAAGGAGAGGGACCAAAGCCTTGTTCCATCCCTAAGACTACTTCTCAGGAGGAGTTACAGGTAAGAATCCTGGAGACCCGAGTCTTGGGAAGGGAAGAAAGGTAGTGTGGGGTTATTGTTGTTTGCTTTTTTTTTTCCTTCTTCCTTTTTTACTCAAAGGTATTTCTGCACATGACTCAAACAAGTCTAAACTTTCCTAAACTTCAAAGTTTGCTCATGGCACAGCCTCAAAGTAGAAGGGAAGATGTTAAAAGGAGAAAAGAGGGGAAAAAATTTGTAAGCCGGTTAAGCTACTGTGTTCGTTGTTCCTCACAGGAACGGAACTGACTTGTGCTGCTATTAGAATCCCGTTGTGAAACAGGCTTTGCAGGGTGACCTCTCCTTGCTGTCCCCAGACTCACTCACTCAGTAGCCTGTGGTAAGAGAAAGGCCTGTGGCCACAGGCCTGCCCACAGGTCATTTTCCAGCTCTCTGCAGAAGCTTGGGTGCACGTACAGGGAGGGGAGCACGCATGGATCACCTCGGTGCCCCCACAGTCCCACCTTCCCTAGAGAAGTTTTGTCTAGTGGGTGGGAGGAAAAGACATTACTGGCAGGCTCCCAGCATCACTGGGCTTCTGTCTACCTTCCAGTGACAGGTGCCACTTCCAGTGACTGGCCACCAGGTAGGGGTCCTTCCCATGCCTACTCTCTCCTACCTTCTCCAGCCAAGCCATTGTGTTGTGACTGTTAGCACAGGCTCCACTGCATGGCTTCCCAGCTCTGCCCTACAGTGGCTGACACTGGCTCAGACAGATGACTTCATTACTCTGTGCCAACCTTGTCTGCAAAATGCAATGACTGCAGGACTCCCTTCCAGGGAGAAGTCAGTTAACCCAAACCTAACTCCTCCCCGGCATGTTTTCTTTGCCAAAACCCCTCACCTACCCCCTCAAGTCCCACCCATCCTTCCAGCTCTTCTTCATGACCTGCCCCTCTCCCCTCAGGGCTGTGTCCGAGTGCTCTAACCCCCTGGAGAGAGCTTGCACCCCTGGAATTTCCATGGCATTTCTGACTTGCGTCATTCATAAACTGCCACGGGCTGCCAGGAGAGCTGTGCCAGGAAAAGCTCTTCGCTGCCCCCACTGCTATCCTCAGCCACTGTCTCCTGGTGGGACAGTCACTTAGCTCTCTGAATGGCAGGTCTCATCAACCCTTCATGTGCCAGGAACTAGAGTCACAGCCTGAAAGAGATCTGAGCTAATGGAACAGAGACAGAGCCACGGACAGAAAGTAAAGCTGCCCCTGTGGACAGGGAAGAAGCATCTGAGAAGTGCAGACTCTTCTAGAACATTCCCTTTCCCTTCTCTCCCCCACAGCACATTTAGAAACAGCTCATGGCTCTTCAATGAAGCCCAAGGCCTTCTCTGGGCTTGCAGTGTCCTGGCTGATTTGACCTCTGCTGCTTACCTTCTCTCCTGGCTTTTTTTCAGAGCATGCGTACTGCTCTCCACCCTCACACATAAATGCACACACACACACACACACACACACACACACACACACACACCTTGGCACGCTGACTGTCTTTTGATTTTTGCAAAACCACAAAAGCTTCCTGCCTCAGGGCTGTTGCACACACTACTGCTGCCTTTTGTCTGTTTGACTCTTGCTCGTTCCACAGATCCCAGTAAACGTTTCCTATAAAGTCCTCCCTCAATGCAGCTTGTTCCTCCATCTACTCGCAGATCGGCATAGGACAATGTTTGCCCAATGAACAGATCTTAATATGTAGTACAGACTTAATCCATTATTTGTGTAATCGGCTGTTTGTTCATCCTCACCAAGGCTCTATCCATGGTGGTAAGGTCAGTGCAGGTCCATCTGGGCCACAGCTGCATCCTTCACACCTAGCAATGTGCCTGAAACACAGGGAGCTTCACCAAGTAGACAAACTAAGCAGTGGGTCAGGCCAAGAAGGGAGAATGCCACTTGAGCAGGGACGTTGGTTTAGAGCATGCAAGGGTGTGGATAGGAGAGCAAGCGATTGTGGCTGCAGGTCTGTATGGCAGAGACACAAACCTGGAGCTATGAGCTCTGAGCTGGGGCCGGGTAGGATAGGATTCAGCTGCCTGGGAAGAGTTTGGGTTCCGTGGGTAGTAACAGTAGATGCAGGGATTGGGTGCGGGTCTTGGAAAGCTTATTTTGATGGACTTGGGGTGTTTTGGCTGAACACGTCAAGCTGAGAGAC
The DNA here is from genome assembly GCF_021556685.1 of Rattus norvegicus. Classification (NCBI taxonomy): domain Eukaryota; kingdom Metazoa; phylum Chordata; class Mammalia; order Rodentia; family Muridae; genus Rattus; species Rattus norvegicus. The sequence goes on along the minus strand of NC_141551.1, from coordinate 27,810,093 downwards.
CAAAGGCCGGGACAGGATGAGGCAGAGAGTGAACTGAAGTGATGTCCAGTCAGAAGGGAGAGACCGTATGAATGACATTTTGGAAGCTGCAAGAGCAAGGGCTTTAAGACATCTTCTTGGGATCTCTTATCATCTCTCTCACAGAGCAAAGCTACATGAAGCACTCACTACTCACTGTGCCTCACTGTGGTGAAGAGAGGGGCTGGCCCTTTCTCAGACTTAGCCTCCCCTGAAGTGGCCCCTGATAAGACTTACTTGAGGCCCCAGGAGCACCAGAGATCAGCTTGCTACGTGGACATCATCTCTTTCTGTGCTCCCCCCACCAAGTTTGGCCTATAGTTTGGGGCAGGCAGGCCCCCCAAGGCAGCCCTCGAGCTCCAGGGTCCTTGGTCTTGACCCAGAGTCCTTGCCTCCTGCAGACTGTCCTAAGGAGGCCTCTGTCCTGGGAAGCACTGGGATCCTCTGCTAAGGAGACAGAGGACTGGCCAGAGTGATCTTTGACTAGGATTCTAGTAAGGATGGCTGTAAGGGGACACCTCAGGCAGAGCTAGGCAGGCAAACCGCAGGCTCGGGCTTTCTGGGAGCCAGGAGAGGGAGAGTCTTTGCTGTGTAACCCTTTCAGCACCACACCCAGACAGGAGGCAGGAGCCGGTGTCCTTGCCGACAGCCCTCAACCAGCGTTTTGTGGGATGTGTGCTTAGGGCAGGGGGCGGTGCAGTCGCCGTTGAGTTCACCTCGCAGGCCTCCCAGAAAGGAGCCAGCTGGAGCTGCCTGCTTGCCTGGTCTGAGGTTTGCAGTTCATGTGTGTGGGAGGGGGCGCGAAGCCACCTGGAGCACCGGAGCTCCCTCAAGAAGGCTGCAACCCATATTGGCTGGGAGGGGCTCCTTCAGCCAGTCCCAAGAGGGAGTGTGTAAGGGTATGCTCTAGATGGTGGTCTCTCAGTGAGGCTGAGACCAGCCCCTGGGGAATGAGGAGACCCAAGACAAGTGTCAAGCAAAGCTGTGAAGAACAACTTCAGGAGGCAAGGGTGCTTCCTTTCCGCAGAGCCAGCCGGTGGGCTTCAGTTTGGTCCTTTCCTGGGCCCATCTCTGGCTGTCTCCCCACCCCCACACTGTCCTTAGCCTGGCCCTCGCTGGGGGAATCCCGTCTCCTCTTCTCCTTAGTCCTGTCCCCCCAGCTCAGCTCAAACCCCTTCTCTGGTGAGGAGATCTGAGGCACTCTTCTTGGGCGCACGTCCTGGCTGCCTCGGTGGGCCCAGGGAGGGGGCGCAGGGCCCAGAGCCGTCCCTCACGCCCCCCCAACACACACACGGGGGCCTGGGTGGGTGGGAGGTGGGCGGAGGGTGGCTGGCGCGGGAGGGGAAGAGTTAAGGCTCGCCGCTCCCCTCCCCCGGAGGGTGTGACCGCCTATAAGAAAGGCGCTGCGCTCCGGCACTGGGGCTGCAGGCGGCGGGGGCGCAGCGCAGCAGCGGAGATCCGAGGGCGTCCCTCCGCCCAGGACCCGGGGCAGCATGTCGGAGCCCAGGAGGAGGGGCCGCGGCCGCGGCAAGAAGCACCGAGAGGGAAGAAAGCGGGAGCGGGAACCTGATCCCGGGGAAAAAGGTAGGGCACCTCGGCGCGCCCAGAAACCCCTTTTCGCTGAGAGAAACCTGCCGCCCGCTCAAGCGCCCCGCGGGTGAGTCTGGGGCGCAGCGAGCAGCGCTGGGGTGACAGCAGCCGCGGTGCGCGCGCTAGCGATCGGTTCGAGCGGATCCGCGCGGCTGGGTCAGGGTAAGCAAGGGATGGGCGCCCAGAGCCCGGCGGTGGCAGCGCGCGCGTCTCCTCGGGCGGCGGAGACCGAGCTGTCGCCCCCCAGCAAGTGGGCAGCATGCGTCGGGGACACGGACGGAGACCGCTGTCTAGCACACCCCGGGCCTAGCCTTCCGTGTTTGGGGAGCTGTCACTGCCTTCCCTTGCTGGGATCCTCAGCCAGCTGGGCTCCCCGGCTCCCCCACCCCTGTGCCACACCTCCACACGTTCTGCTCCGCCATTGGAGCTTGGGCAGCACGCCCGCCACCTCTGGAAATGAAGGGGATGCCCTGTCCTGGGAGCGAACCCCAGGCAGCGGGGTACTGCTGCTTCTGTGACACATGTGTCCCCCAGAGGCGGACCAGGCATGGAATGATTGTCCCACCTTGGTCTTCTTGGTGAATCTCTTGGGCTTTTGAGTTCTACACTCCTCCCTTTGAGCGAGTAGATGCTGGGGAAGTTACTTGACAAGGCCCCACGTTGATGCTGACCCTGGGCAGCTACAGGGTAAAGGGGATGCTGGCCTTGACTTCCTAGCCCAGAGCCTATGACATGCACATCCTCCCAATGGATCCAGGCTCATCTTGAGGTCCCCTTTAGGTGAGCCCTGGCTTCTCACTTCATTTTCCTTCCTTGGGCAAGCTTTTCCTTGCCGATTTTGTAAAAAGTCTACTTTGTACTAGCTAGCAGGCTAGACAAGCTCAAATGTCCCATCTCCACTTAACTCCCTGTGAGAACTCTGGGCTACAGGTGGTCTTATCTTTGCTCCTCAGAAGAAGTAACTGAGGGTTTCTGAGGGTGAAGTCAAAAGTACTTTCCAGAGGTGAGACTTGGGACTTCAAATGCCATTCTCTAGACAAATGTGCCCAATTTGCTTGGTTCACATCAGGGTGCAATGAAAATAGTTTCCAACTAGCACTCAGCGGAAGGTTAGAAAACTTCCACTGTGACAGAGAGAGCCCGGTCTCTTTCCTACATAATGTTGAAGGGGGCAAGACTTGGGTATCTTTACTGGGGAGAGCCTAAGGGTTCACTGTTAGCTCCAGCCCTCCAAAGAGAAGCAGTTCAGCATTTAAAGGCCAAGCTGTCTCTTTGGTCATTTCTGAGGGGCAGGTGTCTCAGAGTCTTCCTGAGGACTGTGGTCAGCTGAGCAGGAGATGTAAGTCATCTCCTGCCAGGCATCTGTCATGTGGGGCTGGTAACTGACCTGTGACCCAAGGGAGTAGACTTTCTCTTGCAGGGGTCAAAAAGTCATGGATTTCACTCAGTGAACCTTTGCTAACACTGCCCTCCCCTGCTTCCCGCCACATCTGACTTGGGTATGATATCCAAGATGCAGGAACAAACCTGGTTCTGTAACTAACACTGGATAGGCTTCACCTGTGGGGACTCAACCTGTGCCTGGAAAAGGAGCATCCTGATGCCAAGGGTAGAAAACTCACTGAGGGGAGGGTGTGGGCCGCAGCCCTCTGAAGTAACTGCCCCAGCATCTACCCAGTGTAAAAACGTCCTTTTAATGTCTCTGTAAACATTCTTCCTATTCTTCCTGTCTTTTTTCCCTCTCATTCCCCATTCTCCAGTGGTCATCTGGCTCTTTAGAATGCCTTGGGAGTGGGGGGCATCTGACTGAGAAGCAGGTCCAAGGACAGAACTAGACACATTTTGGGTATTTTGGAACACTCTAGAATGTAGAGGGCATGGGGTAAGGTTACACTCTAAAACAAGATTATCAAGAGAAAGTACCATGGTGGTGAGAACCAACAGTCTTAAATCTCTAGTATATGACTGCAAGAGACTGACTCAACCTTGATAGGAAGAGCGGTTAGGATAACCATGGCCAAACCTGGGCAGTGGTGACACAGGCCTTTCATCTCAGCTCTTGCGATGCAAAGGCAGGCGGATGTCTGTGTTCGAGGCCAGCCAGGTCTGCAGAATGAGTTCCAGGACAGCCACGGCTACACAGAGAGACACTGTCTCCAAGGTGGTGGTGGGGGAAAGGAATTAAAAAAGAATGAAGAAAGATGGCCATGGCCTTCAGAACTAGAGGCTGCTATACTTCTCCAGGCCAATGTGCAGCTACCAGAACCTTATTCTCAGTGAGGGCCTCTCTGAGGCTGTGGCTCAGCTGGGATGGCGCCACATCTGACTGAAAGACTAAGAGGTTCAGACATGGAAAGTGAGCACATGCTTCTCTAGAACCTTCTTAAATGTGAGGAGGGACTCTGTAAAGCGAGAGGGATAAAGCAGGAGAGATACTGACAAGTTGGTGCCCCCCCAGCAGCACCCAAGGTTCCTCCTCAGCAAGCAGGAGGGAGTGTCCTCCACCCAGGCAGTGTGGGGAAATGGGCATCTCCCCTGCCACAGCACAGGAGGCTTGGGTGGGGCAGAGCTGCAGGTGTGAGCTCTGTTTCATGACTCACAGAGAGTTCATGGGGCCAATTCCTGGTATCCCCCCTGGGGCTGCCCCTAACAATCCAAATTCCTTCCTTCCAAGGCATAACCTTGCCAGCCTTGGCGGCAGTGGACTTAGGCTAAGTCCACTTTGGTGTGGTGGATACCACATTAGTGCTGGAAGCCAGGCACCTGGACCCACTCCTACTGTGCCTCTGCATGATGTGGGCATCGTGTCCCTCTCTCTGGACTTCTGACAGTCAGACCTCATCTTCTACATGCAAAGGGCTAAGTCTTACCTTTTGGGTCTTGTGACCCTAAGGCCCCAATGGAGAAGAACTGTGAGGCTGCAGTTAGTAAGAGGATCTGGCTACAGAGACAGTAGTGAGCCAGTCCTGGTTTAGAGACAGACTCGGTGATCAGATTTGGAGCCACTGGTCTTTTCTGTGTGACCTTTGAAAGACCAGTCAGGATTGAATGGAAATGTCCTTCTGTTCTCTGTGAACCGGGAATCTTCATCTTCCCATAGAGGACATTGCTAAGTCTCTAGCAGTTGTCCAGAAGTATAAAGGTGGACCAGCATACTTAGCAAAGAGCTCTGGCCATATATCATTTGAATTCCCTGGACACAAATCTTTGCAAAGCCTTCCCATCTTCCTTTCACCTGCCCATCCGTAAAGTGAGCATTCAGATCTCTGGAACCAACTCTGGTCTTCCAGATCCAAGGTGGTTGTGTTCATGTGCACGTGTCTGAACGGCATCAAGGGGTTGGCACACACCTCCCCCCATCTCGGCCCCTGGCTGACCCTGCTGAGCTTGGCACCTGGAGCAATTCTCCTGACACTCTGGGGTGCAGCCTGCACTGCTCTGCTCTGGCTCCCTGGCACCTCGGGGTTCACAGGAACAATAACAACAAGCAGGGAGCGACTTTGTACTTCCCAGCAGCCTTTCATCCTGAGAGCTCAAAGCAGTTTACAGACCGAGACTCATCGTTCCTCAGTGTAGGTCCCAGGGGTGAAAAGGGGACAGAGAGTGCTGGTCTTTCTAGATCAGGGCAGCAGTGGGCCTGGATGGAGCAGTGAGTCACCTGGGATGGAGTGGCCACAAAGTCTGGGACAAAAATAAAGTGGGACTGTGGGCTTCTGCTTTAGGCTCCAAATGGAGAAGGAGAGATAGATGGTCTCCCTTAGAGCCATGTAACCCAGACCATTTTTTTCCCTCCATGTACAAACTGGGCCCTTGAGCCAGGGAGGGTTCCACGAGCTTCTGAAGCAGAAGCTCATCGTGGCAGAGTCCTGGGCATCAGATGCTTCCAGGCCAAGTCAAGAAGCCCAGGCCTAAGGCAGGGGCTGAGCCAGGAGACTGTGAGAAAAGAGGCTGCCCGGGCACACTCGGGCCTGGCTCTACCCTCAGACTTGGCTTCATTATCCCTCCTCTACCCTTTGGCCTAGAACCCTGGTCATGTGATCACCACATACTGGAAGCATTTCCATGTGCTTTTCTGTAAGCATTAATTAGCTTCTGTTCAATGAGCAATCCTCAGCTCCTGTTCTCAGGAAGCTCAGAGAAAGATCCTTCATAGATCCCTAAGATCAGAATGGCATAGAACCATAAACAGGCAAAGTGTCGTGAGGAGAGGCACAATGTAGGGACAGAGTAAGAAGGCCCCTGGGAAGAAGGTGGCACCGAAGCTCAGCTTAGATGGGAGTTAGGGACTTAGCTGGGAAAGAATGGGAAGTGGGGTCTTGTCCATACCTGACTGAACCTTTCCTACCAGAGCTGAGTCCACAAAGTCATGCATTACATTATCACCCCTACTTCACAGGCAGGGAAATGGAGATGGGACACTCACAACTTTCCTCAAGATCAGCCATGAGCTAGTAGAAAGGATGGGCTCTTGAGCTGACACCTGCCTCTGCCCTGCCTTCCCCATCTACTTAGCCCCTCTTCAGCATTCTGTACCCCTCAAGACAAACCAGTGACAGTCAGAGGAGCCCTGCTGGCCACCTGTTGGAGTGAGCCTTCTCATCTGATAGGCTAGCCAGGTATCTGCTTCCTGGGCTGTACAGAGATGAGACGGGGGAGGGGGGTTCAGAGATGAGCAGTAAGTCCCTGCCATCACCAAGAGCTTGGAGCATGCCTCTGGCAGTCAAGTATGAACAGAAATTGTGGACATTGATACAGAAGGGCAGCCAGAGGCCCTGAGCCTGCACCAACAGGCAGTAAGTAGTTCCTGGGAAAACGGAGGTCATTATGTTTGAATGTCTTGGCCAGAAACCAAACTAAGGACCCAGAGTCCAGCCAGATCTAGTACCATAGTGTGAACTTTTCCGGTTCGAGAAAGTCCCTTGTGCAGAAGATGTTTAAATAGGAACCTGATTCAAAGCATGAACCAGGAGCTTGGCGGGAATATGTATGTACTCTTGGAGCTAGGAAGACTGATCAGTCAGTAAGGTGCTCACTCACCACGAAAGCAAGAGGCCAGTTTGGATCCATGACACCCACATAAAAAGCCAGCTCTGGTGGCACACACCTGTAATCCTAGCATTGGACAGGCAGTAACAAGTGGGTCCCTAGAGCTTGCTGGACAGTTATTCTTGTCAAATTGGTGAGCTCCGGGTTCAGTGAGAGACCCTGCCTCAAAAAATAAACAAACAAACAAAAAACCCAAACACCTGAGGAGAGCAATTAAGGAAGACACTTGACATTGACCTCTGACCTTCATACTCATATGCACACACACACACATGTGTTCACACATGAACATGTACATACACATGTATACATATATGTATTACAAAGAAATGAAAACTTCTGAGTCTCACCCTTGATTTATTGAATCAGAAGGGCTGGCAACGTGTGTGTTAGCTAGTTCTGTGGTGTTAGGAGTTGTGCTCCAGTTTGAGAGCCAGGGTTTCAGCTGGATGTCCCACCCTGCAGTCTTCCATTAAGGCCCCTGATTTCATCATCTACTCTGCCGCTGTGGTGCATAGGCCTGTTCGGGCTGAAGGATGAGCTAGAGAGGAGTGCTGGGTGGGAAATGGTGCTGGGATTAAGCATGGGGGCCCCACCCTGCCCAGGGTGCTTGTAGCCATCTCTATCCAGGCTGCTTGAGGAGCCCATCAGTCACAGCCCAGCCTTACATCACTGATTCATTTGTTCAGCCCATGCGCAGTGAGCGCTGCCTCTGGCCAAACACCAAAACACCATGAAACCCTATTACATCTGCTCCCTCAAGACCCCCAAGTCTAGAAGATAAGAATCTCGTGTGCTCTGTGCTAAGGAGCCCCAAGGGCAGAGAGAAGATTCAGGGTGTCTGACTTGAACAGAGGCTGCTGCTGATCTGGTGGATTAATGAAGGAGGAGGCATCTAAGATTTTGAGGGATCAAGAAGAGAAGCCAAGTACTAAGATATTTCTGTTCTAGGTACTGTTAGACGTTCCTGACGGATATGGAGGTGAATGGGATGGTCCTTGTCTCTCAGACAAGGGAATGAAGGCTCAGTGAGGTTAAGTAATAACTGGGTACCCAAGACACTGGCCAGAGCCAGCATGCACACCAAGGCCTCTTTGGCCCCAGCCGTATGGTGGGTCCTACCATTCTGTTTCCTGTGGAGAATGGTGTATAGAAACATGACAGACTGCACCTAGTTAGTGACTTGTTTTGCCTGGAATGTTTGATTCCTGGAAGGAAGTGTTAAGGGAAAGGAGATAGGGGGCATTTAGGAAAAATAGGGACTAACCAGAAAGTATCCCCTGAGGGGCTGAGGTCTCTGAGGAAGTCAGCAAGGTGGGTAGAGGTAAGTTGCCAGGAGTACCCTGCCAGCACAACATCCTGGGGTAGGAAGCCTGCTGGTGTCATGTCCTGGGGTATGAGAACCAGGCTGGTGTCATGTCCTAGGGTAGGGGGACCATGTGGCCTATTTCAGACCCTGTAGACAATCGGGGAGGGTAACAAAAGCAAGAGGGTTGGTACAAGTTGAATGAACTCAAATACTGGGGAAAGGCAGAAGAAGCACAAGTTGTCACAGATGCCAAGGTTATTGAATGGGCATCAGTGGGGAGGAGCTAGAAATGTAGGCTCTCCACTCGTCATGTCTGAGCTAGTGCCTGGAGTGATTCGCTTCCAGCCCCATTGCCCACACTAGCCTGGACCACATCACAGTTTCCCAGCCTTGCTCCATCCCCAGCACCTAACAAAAACCTATATGTGTCTTTAGAGGCATAGAGAAACAGGTGAGAGTGCAGATGTTGCCTCTTGGTGTGAAGCCTGCTAAGACCTTTCCCTGAAGTCCAATATTGCTTCACACACCTCTGTGCTTTCTTTTATCATAAAAATCCTCAGCACATGGCTGTTTGTTTCAACACAAAGCCACTGATTTGCTTAGCAATGATTCAGGCAGACCCTCCAGAAAGAGGAGGTCCTTGTAGCCTTGGTGCTCTCCCCACTGAGAAGTCAGCAACATGTGGGTGCTCAGATGACCCCTGAATTCCCCAAGACCCAGACAACTTTCCCTATACAGACTGAGGAGGGAGAGGTAGAGTCACCCCAAAGAAGACAAAGGCTTTAGGGTCCTCTCTTCTTCCCTCTTGAGTTCCCCAAGTCATCCCTGCCCTAGCCCTTCTACACTAGGCAGTTTCCATGCTGGCTTCTCCTGGACTAGAGCCTAAGACTTTGTTTAAAGACCAGCCTTCCCCAGCAGGCAGGTTAAACAGGGTTTAGGCAGATGGTAATGGCCTTCAGGGCTGTCATATCTGCTCTGTTCGTACCTCGGCTTCCAGCCACTAAAGAGGTGGGGAGACCAGAAGCTTCTGTAAGAAAAAAGGAAAGGAAGAAAGGGAGGAAGGAAGGAAGGAAGGAAGGAAGGAAGGAAGGAAGGAAGGAAGAGAAAGGAAGAAAGAAAAGAAGAAAGAAAGCAAGCATGATCTGCAAATGAGGCAACTGAAGCCCCAGGAAACTAGGCAGCCTACCTAAGGCCTTCGGTACAAAACTGAGAGAGTGAGACCTTGGCCTCTGTGACACCCTTGTGGCTCTCTTCTCCCAGAAGGCTTTCCCCTCATAACCAGCTGAAATGCCCTCGGTACCACTCTCCCAGCTCTGGCTGCCATGTGTCATCTGTGAGGCACTAGGTGTCTGAGAAAGCATGCGAGAGTCTGTGGGGTCTGTGCTCTGGACACTTGTGCCATCTTCCCACCCACAGTAGCTCCCCTCAGACTCCCATCTCTGCCTCACAGACCTGTGACTTCACCTGAGCTAAGAAGACTGGCTGACAGCAAAGTCCTGGGAAAGCCACTGGTAATCTTGGGGTGTTGGCATGGGGGCTGGGGAGGGGGTGAATGTAGCACTCAGCTGTCTCAGTGTCTGAGGTTGGCATTTCTGGCTAGGCAGGGGCTGTTCTAGGGCAGAATCATCTCAGTTGGCCATTTGCACTCCTCAAAACCTTCTAGCAACCCTGGCCTTCTCCTCCACCTTACAGCTGGGGTGCCTAGGCACCAGTAGGCTTCCACTGGTGCAGGGAGAGTGACTTTCCTGGAGTCTTTTACCTTTTCCAGCCCCCATGGAAAGCCTATGGAGGAAGTTGAGCACTGGGTGGGATGAGGGTAGGACAGTTGTCCTGCGCTGTCTTCCTGAACTGATGCTGGCACAACACAGGCCTGTTGGATAGAAATAGGAAGAGGGTAAAGTAAGATCAGTTTCCAGGCTGGGCCTGCTTGTCTAGGGACACATGGCCCATAAAAAAACAGAACCCAAGTAGATATCCAATTTTTCTGTGAGACCAACCTTTGGGCATTGAACAGCCCTTCGGCAGACTGAAAGGACACTCAAGTGTCCCTTTCACAGAGCACATCCCGGGTGCCCACTTGATCCAGCCATGTTTTGAGTTGAAGGTTGTTTTGTTTTGTTTTGTTTTTTTCTTTTCTCATTTGAACTTGGAGTCTGTAATTAACATCGAATAGGTTGCAGTCACTTTGTAGGTGGGAGAGGGGTGGGGAGGGGGCCAGCCCACAGCCTGTCAGCAGCAGGGCAGAAGGAGACTTTGATGCCAGGCAGGCTGGCCGCATTGTCTCCAGGTGTTAGCTGCAAAGGGGAGTGCTGAGTCTTAGTCATAAGGGGAGGGCCATTAACTCTTTTAAGAGGCCAGTGTCCCTGCCCTTGGTTCTGGAAGGGGGGAGGTGGGGCCAGGTCTCCCCAACTGGGTTTCCTGGCCAGGGCCTGTCTGTCTCACTCTCAGATCTCTGTGCTCCACACCCACCGCCCACTGCAGAGAGAGAGGAATGAGGTCAAGCAGCTGGCAGCAGCGCCTCCTGGCCTCCAGGCTGGGAAAGGAGCGGGCTGTAGTTCTGGGTTGCTATCTTTAATGAGGTGCTCTCTGGAGATGGCCCGTCACAAAGATACAGGCCAGATGCTCTGGTTGGCACTAGGTGGTAGGAAGCAGAAGCCACCAGAAACCCCATGGCCCAACTTATACCACATGAGACGTGTCCTGATGAGTTTTTGAAATATATTAGCCAGAAAAAGCTTTTGTTGTAGGCCTTGAGAGACCTTCCTCTTGTCCTTAGAAGGCTTCCAAAAGCTATTCCTCCATACCCTCCCCAGTAACCCTGACCCTACTGGTGGGAGGGACCCCTGAGCTCCTCCAACCCAAAGAGTGTGGGACTTTAGCCCAGAGCAAACAGTCTAGGACCTTCCTAGACCATCCACTCACCACTGATGTCAACTGGTAGGGTTGGAGGGTGGGGGAGACTTGATCATTACCCTCTGCTTCTTCTACACACAATTCCTCTTATCCAGTGTCTGTCATTTGTCCTAACTCCTGAGCTGGGCTTTTGCAAGCCTCCTCTCTTTGATCTCTCAGGGCCCTGTTATTCCTCCACTTGGCCACAAAGCTGACCCGATAAAGTCCACCCCACTGTTGTTAATACCAAAAGAACACTGGAGATGACTTGACAGATTCATCCGAACAATGGATTATTAGACAGCCATTAAAAATGATTTATGGATGTATTGCTTGAGTCGGAAAAAATGTCTTCCAATGTGTTGACTGAAACGGGATCTAAGGCACTTTAGAGGGAAGTGTTTTGGAGGCGATAGTTGAAAATATGAGCAGTGGGATTTTCTCTCTGAAGATAATTGAATTGATTTTAATATGTTTTCCTTTTTTCTTATTTGGATTGTGCAATTTTTTTTCTACAGCAAAATGTATTTCTTATGTAACAAGAGTGACAGAGGGGACGTCCTAAACTCAGAGGGATTGGTCATTCCACATAGAGTTCAGTCCTATCTGACCAAAGCCAGAGACCTGGAACCTGGCAGATGCTCAACAGGACAGAGGGTGAATGCTAGCCCACAAGACAGCAGAACCCTCTCCATCCCGGGGGCTCAGTCCTCTGCTTGGTTCAGCTCTGACCTCAAGACACTCTCTGGACCCAATGTGATGATCTCCATGCCCACACACTAACATAGCATAATATAGAGCTCAGAGGGGGTGGGTGCTGTGGCTGGGGGCTGGAGCTAGCTCAGTCATGTCTGAAACCCTTTGAGGGTTGTCTCTAGGTGCCTGAGGTCTGCTGTGTGAACAATCTCTGAGCCTTGTTCCAGGAGAGCCCAGGGTATTGGTACTAGCTCTGATGTCTGGAGGCCACAAAGGAAGAAGTTGCCTCTGCTAAGAAGAAGAAAGAACTTCAAACACAAACACCACTGTCTTGAGTCTCTAATACTTTCCTCTGACACCTTCAGAACATATCCAAGGCTATCATGGGGAGGTCCCCAGTCTTTGCCCAGGTTCTAGGCCCAGGAATGGAGCTGCAGAGCCCCCCCAACCCCAGCACTGTTCCAAGGGCCACCTGGTATACACTCTTCTTTCCTACAATCTGAGCTTCTGTAATAAACCTACCAAGGAACTTTCCAGATGCAGAAACTAAGCCTAGTGAAGATGCCCAGCCTCCCCTTTCAGGAGATTCTTGTGAAGATCTTCCAAAAGCTAGAAGAGAAAACTTTGGAGAGCACGGCATGGTACAAATGTGCTGTTACTCTCATGATGCACTTTAGACCACTGCTGCCCAATGCAAGCATGATCTAGCCCATGTATGTCACTTATAGCCTGACTGACACATAAGAAGTTAAAACAAGGAAAATCCAAGCCCAACCCAGGCTTCTCATCCTGACTTTATAGCCCTGTCACCTCTTCAGCTTCATAGGCTGTTAAGGACTGTGAACTCACAAGTTTGCTGTCACTACCTCATACTTCCTATTGGTCGCTGACAGAAGTTGGACTCCCCGAGTCCAGACTGTCCAGCTTATTCCCCATGAACGAGGCATGTAGCAGCTTGAATCATTCACTGGAAATTGAGTGAGTGAGTGAGTGAGTGAATGAATGTGGAGTGAGTGAACTAGGCAGGGTTGTTCAAGAACTGGCTAGTGAGGCATGTTTGTTCCCACAGGATGGAGGGGGCCCTTGGTATCTGTGATGATATCAGGGTTATAATGAAGACATGGCTTTGGAGCTCAGTTCCTTGGGCCCTCTGGTCCTGCCTGCTGACAGCCTGTGTCTGGCACACTCCAAGCCCATCGCCCACACATGAAGCCATGTGAGTCCCTGACTCACTGTACCTCCTTTTGGCTGGGACTCAAGTCAAGAAACAAGATGGCAGAATCATCATGGCTTCTTTTCACCATGTCACTCCCACCCCTCAGTGGCTGGCTGGAGTCAGGCTGCGAGCAAAGTAGCCTATGATGCCAGGGGATAAGACTTCCTTGGTGTCAGAACTGCAGGGACATTAACACACTCCATTAGGGAAAGCAGGCACTTTAGAACCCACAAAGAGCTATGTCCCAGTCACGAGATGGCAAAGCACTTAGACTAGGTGGAGGTTGGCATCAGACCCAGCTTAGATGACATCTACCTGTTAACCTTAGAATGAAACCATTCTAAGTGCAGAAGTGCTGTGGGTGTGGCCAGTGCTGGGATGTGCACTGGCTGACAAACTCCAGCATGTGTGAAAGATACAAAGGAGCCAAGGAACCCACACGAGTGAATGCTTTCCGGGCCCTCTTTCTCAGTATCCAGGCTGTACCAGACCCCTGCCCAGGTGGTTCCCATTAGCTTCCAGAGTTCAGAAGAACTATGAGGTGTGGCAGGGACTCTGGAGCACATGAAAGAGTATGGGGCAAGGACAAAAAGATGCTGGGCAGGACTCCTACTTAGAGTCACAAAGTGGCAGAGAGTTCCAGCCTAATGCACAGACTTCTCTTGGTACAAATGAGGAAGGGAGGAGGGGAAAATGAGGAAGGGAAGTATAGGCAGGCCTGCCAATGAGGCATTTTAAAATGCAAGAAGCAGATAACTGAGGGAAGACGTTGTAATGGAAGGTTTGTGGCCTTAATACTTTTGGAGCACCCTTGCAAATCCACCAGACAGCACTCAGTTGAAAATCAGGCTGCAGGCGTGAACGGGCAATTCCAAAGGAAGAGCCACCTCGGATGCACTTATAGGAACCGCTCAGCCTCAGCAGCGAGCAAATGAATGCAAAGCAGAGCTACAAAGAGGCCTTATCTGTCGCTAATTGATAGAGATTAAAGGGGAGATAGTGCCGCAGGATGGTGAGGGTGTGGAAAAAAACAGGCCCTGTCACTCAGAGGAGGAGCCGTGTGGATTGGCACAGCTTCTCCAGGGGAGTCAATGTGGCAGAACAAAATGACTTTTGTGGGAGTTGTTGCTGAGGAAGGTTGAGTAGCCTTTGACGCAGCAGCCCCACTCTTAGGAAGATTGCCTTAGGAAATGGTTGTGCACAGCGATAATGGCCTTCATTAAGTGCCCCCCCCCATGCCAGGCTCTCCATGCACTATCTCATAGGCATCCCGAAAGGTAAGGGCTTCTTTTTATCTCCTGTAGTTTGCAGATGAGAAAGAGTGAGGCCGATAAGAATTAGGTCAGTGACCTCAGGACACAAAGCTAACAAGTGGCCAGACCTAGACTAGAAGTCAGGCAGTCTTGAGTCTCCTGGATGTGTGCAGGAACCAAGCCACAGAGCCGGCCCTCAGGGGTTGATCTGTAATGGAAGCATGGGAAGGGCATGCTAAGTGCCTCCTGACAGCAATAAGTTACATAAATTATGATACACCCACACAGGAATATTATGCAAGTGTGAAAAGTGATTCTGTAGAAAAATATGTGTGTGAGTGCCAGGGAAATATTTTTTGTACACATAAAAGATCTCCAAAAGGATAGCAAAGAAACTGATAGAATTAGTTACCCACTGGCAATTCTGAGAAGCTAGAGGGAAGTTTGTTTTATAAAATATATATCCTTCTTACATTTGAAAACTGTGACTATATTATATATTAAAATATGTATCTGTGCACATATACACATGTAAGTCATGATATAGAACTTTATTCCACAGAATAAAGGATTCCAAAAGGCATATGTGAAAGCCCGTACTCAGTCAGACCAGGGTGAAGGAAGGACTACGTCCATCCATCCACATGGCCCCCAAACCAGCTTCACTGCAGAATTCTTTTCTTGAGTAATGACCTGTCTTCATCTCTCAAGACATTTGCAGGTTAGGTTTTGAGAATGTTGGTGATTTGGAAAACCACGGTGAAGGGTTATATTGTTTCTTTAAATGAAAGGATCATGTTACTGGCACTGGTCCCATTTTGTTAAAGATTCTGTGTGTCTGTCTGTCTGTGTGTGTCTGTCTATGTGTCTATCTCTGTGTGTGTGTTTGTGTGTGTGTGTGTATCTCTCTGTGTGTGTTTGTGTGTGTGTCTGTCTGTGTGTGTGTGTCTGTCTGTGTGTGTGTGTGTGTGTACATAGATATGTGTGTTTGGGGGGATGAGTATGTGTATCAGTGAACAGTTTTGTTTACTTGTGTTTACTCATTGTTTTGTCCTAAACTGAACCAGTTGTCTATTCTTGTAGCTAGCCCAACAAAGCATTTTCTTTTTTTAAAAATACATCTTTTGTTTTTTAAGATTATTTAATTAATGTATGTGAATACACTGTCACTGTCTTCAAACACACCAGAAAAAGTCACCAAACCCCATTACAGATGGTTGTGAGCCACCATGTAGTTGCTGGGAATTGAACTCAGGACCTCTGGAAGGGTAGGCAGTGCTCTTAACCGCTGAGCCATCTCTCTGGCCCCTGCAACAAAGCATTTTCAAGCAAAGCTTTCTGCTTGTTTCCTTCTCTAGCTCTTAGCTGCTTGAGCCCTGATCCAAGGGTTAGGACTAAGACTGCCCTCTGGGCTCTACCACCCCTAATGCCAGGTGCCGTGCTGCAACAGCAATACCAGGTTACAGTGCCCTTGCCAGGCTGGCCTTTCTGGGAGTGATAGTTGAGTCTACCATCTTGTCTTCTTGTGTCTTCCGGGCCCAGGATAAGTCTGGTAGGGGAGGGGAGACGAAGAGGAGGGAAGACAGGAGTTAAGTCATGAGAACTGAGGTCATGATCTGCATTTGAACCTCATGTCCATTATTGGCCCTCAGGGAAGTGACTTCACTCTTCTAAGACTCAGTTTCCCTGTCTATAAATGGGTTTAAACACTGCAGTGAAGTCATGGAAGTTGTGAAGGTTTTACAAGCGAATGTGAAGCTCTTGGTACCATCCCAGGGCCAGAGGAGTGTCCAGAAGTAGCAGGACCTTGTTCCCACTGCAGACTCTAAATGTGGGTTGAGTTGGACTAAAGAAAAATGCCAGGAGAGGTGGCTTCTGGTCTCCCCAGCTCCAGCCTCAAGATGGTGGCTCTTACTGCCCATGCCTGGCACTGTTCCCACCACCCCGACACTCACTCACCTGCATTGTTTCCTGCAGCAACCCGGCCCAAGCTGAAGAAGATGAAGAGTCAGACAGGAGAGGTGGGCGAGAAGCAGTCGCTCAAGTGTGAGGCGGCGGCGGGGAACCCCCAGCCCTCCTATCGATGGTTCAAGGACGGCAAGGAGCTCAACCGGAGTCGTGACATTCGCATCAAGTATGGCAACGGCAGGTGAGTAGTAGCATTACCTTCCCTCCGTCTCCCCAGCTGCCGGTCCTAGAAGGGAGGACCAGAGTGGTGTTCTCAACCGTGGGACCAGCCAGGTCCCCTCTATGCATCCCTTCCTTGCCACACCCAATGCTCCCCTGACCGCTGAGTCCCCTGTGCCAGCCCTGCCCTGAGATTCCACACTACTGATCAGAGTGGAGCAATTCCCAGGGCTGGGGATGCACCTCAGTAGATAGAGCTTAGCGCGCACAACGCCTTGGGTTCAAACCCAGCAGCACATAAAACCAGGTGTGTTGGCACATGCCTTTGATCTCAGCACTTGGGAGGTGGAGTCAGGTAGATCAGAAGTTCAAGGTCATCCTCGATCCGTAGCAAGTTGAGGCCAGTTTGGGCTGGATGTTACCCTGTCTCACAAAAAAGAATGAAGCCGTTTTTGTGTTTGAAGACTGGAGGCCATTTGACTCCAAGGTGTCTTTAGCAGCAGAAACCCTATTGTCAAAAAAGCCTAGCATCGTATCTGAGAAACAGCGGAATCCGCAGTTTGAAGTGAAGACCTTGTCTCCAGAAAGTCTTTGGGAAGTCACATAATACGAAGGGCTGATCTCCTGAGTTGGCAAGTTGCCATTTGTATGAGAGTTTAGTAAGTAGAAGGAGAACATTGGCTGACTTTGGGGGTCTGCTGCTGATACTTACTCCTGCGTGAAGAGTGTCCTTAATCCTAAATAAATATCTCAAGAGCATGGCATACACATTCCCTGAAGCTTCAGGCTGAGGAAGATACCCATCCATCCAGCAAGGGGCAGAAGGTGCCAGGACAGCCAAGAGTCAAAGGCAATTCCTCTTTGTCTGTCATTAAACACACTTCTACCCAACCTCTCTGTGGGGTCTGAGGTCTAGGTAGATATTCTAGGAGCTCCTCAGCCTTTTCTGACTTCATCCCTAAAGTTGCTTGCAACCACCCCCTCGGAGATACCATTGTTTTTCTAACCCACCACAAAATAAAAGCAAAGGTCATCAGCCTACCCCACAAAAGTTAGATGAGTATTCAGGCTCAGGCCGCCTTACCTCACCTTGGAGGCCTGCAGCCTAAGGAGAGAAGTGAGTGTCAGGACCTTAACTCTGCCTCCACTTTCCTTCCAAGACTTGAACCAAAGAAAGTGAGCCCCACAAAAAGCCATGAGGGAAGGCTTTAGAGGACAGGTCTGTGACCATAGAAGGTTAATTCCTAAGGGAATTGTGGTAATTGGAGAGGTGGGCAGATTTGGGACATATATCCCTTGTTTATGTTGACAAGAAATTCAATCTAACTACCCAGCCCCATACCCCTACCTCCTCCCCACGCCCGCTATGGTCTTGGTACCAGCTTAGAAAAGAAGTAGAGGTTGGGGATTTAGCTCAGTGGTAGAGTGCTTGCCTAGCAAGCGCAAGGCCCTGGGTTCGGTCCCCAGCTCCAAAAAAAAAAAAAGAAAAGAAAAGAAAAAAAGGGGGGGCTGGAGAGATGGCTCAGCGGTTAAGAGCACTGATTGCTCTTCCAGAAGACCTGAGTTCAATTCCCAGCAACCACATAATGGCTCACAACCATCTGTAATGGGATCTGACACCTTCTTCTGGTGTGCATGAAGACAGCTACAGTGTACTCATAAAATAAATGAACCTTTTAAAAAAAGAAAGAAAGAAAGAAAAGAAGTAGACAGGACTCTTGGAGCTAAGACTGGAGGTGCCGTCACCCTTCAGCTTCTCCATTATTTCCCTGGGTCTGAACTCCAGGGAAGGTACTGGCCCTTGTCTTTTGCACTGCTCCCAAACATGGTACCCATTTTCCCATCCCCATCCCATCAGACCTTGGAATGCACTGCCTCATGCCCCTGCCTTATGATACACTCACCACACACACACACACACACACACACACACACACACACACACACATATTCATACCCTCAGATCACACACACACACACATATTCATACCCTCAGATCACACACACACACACACACACACACACACACACACCACACACATTCATACCCTCACACTGCACACACACATACACACACATTCATACCCTCAGACCACACACACAAACACACATACACAAATTCATACCCTCACACCACACACAGACACACACACACACACCACACACACATACACACACACACATTCATACCCTCACACCACACACACACACACACACACACACACACACACACACACAGCACTCTGCTGAAGCACCTCCAGTTCCTGCCTTTCTTTGGTAACTTTAACTTCTCTCCCTCTTCCTCCCAGCAAACTTCATCCTGTCCGATCCCTCTTCCGGATCACTTTCCCAGGCTGCTGTGTCCTCCCTGCTTCTGCTGTTTCTCTCACTTCCTCAGCCTCCTCATCTACACCTTTCATCCTCATCCCACACTGCCTTCCCAAGGCAGCCAGTTCAGCACAGCCTCAGCCCCTCCACCCTATGACCTCTGGGGTCCTAAGCCCAGCAGCACCAGCAGCTCTTGGTACAATGACAGCTTTGCCTGTCCCTGTGGGTTCTCCACTGGCCCTCCTGTGAGTTGGATCTCTCTCCGAGATCCCAGTGGTGCTGGGCTACCCCTTAGGCTTCCCTGTTCTCTCCCTGCCCAGTACTAGGTGATGCCACCCTCCTAGAGCTTTCCGTCTCTGAGACCCCAGGCCTCCACCTCTAGGCTTGGTGGCAGTTTTACCCTAATTCTACACTGTGTTGCCAGCTGAGCCCCAGACCCCACTCCTGAGGCCGAGCATGTCCCCAGTCCCCCCTCCATCCAACCCTCACTAACCCAGCTGCCCCTCGTCATCTGCTCTGCTGTGCACACCTGAAGCACCTGCCCCTTGACACCTCTACAGGTGGACACAACCTCCCTGCCCTAAATATTTCTCACCTGGCCTCCCCTCCCCCGGCCTCTCACTCTTCCTGCCATACTCTTGGTTACCTCCTGGGCCACAGACTGCTCTGTGGCTTGACTGGTGTAGCTGACCTGCAGATATGGAGCATTAGCTGTATATCAAGCAGTCAGCAAGCGGTGGCGGCTACACTGGTGAACAAGCCAGCAGTGAGCCCTGCCTGCGTGAGGCTCTGGGCCAATTGGCAGAGCAAGAGGCCTCCATCCGTTTTTCAGAGGAAAAAATGTCACTCTGTACCATTTTGCTTAGGATTCTAGTTCTTACCCCACTACAAGCTCCTTGCAACAGATAATCCCCACCACAGACCCTCCCCTCCCCCTTCCTCATATGACAGCCTTGGGACACCCCCCCCAAATCCTTGCTGGCCTGAACATCACCACCCTGCTGATCCACCCCCTGCTACAGGCCCAACACCTGGTCTTTCCTTTCACAGCCCTGGACTTGGGCCCAGGCTGCCCCCGGTACTGGGAAAACTGTTCCTCTTGTCCCTGGCAAAGGCCTTCAAGACCTAGCTTAAATGGTGTGACTCAGGAATATCCACCAATCAGCTCTTGTCCCCTCTGAGAGTACTTCAGACATCTCTTCATCTCACCATTGAAAAGTCTATCACTCCCCTCAGGGAACCCCCACCTCATCCTCATGCCCCACTGAAGGCCTGGAAGCAGAGACCCATTTTCAGTGTGGAGCTGACGAGACCCCCAGGGCTGGCCCTCCTCTCTTGGGTTTGAGGTCATCCTTCAAGAAGATGAGCGGGGGACACTATGAATAGTCCAAACTTCTAAACAATTTACTTCCTAGTTAAACCTCAGATTCATTTGACACACAGGCGACCTAATCCAAAGACAAGGCCTACTCAGGTCTTTCCCAAGGTTTCCCTTGGATCTGAAGTACGCTTTTACCTCTTCCCCATGTGCTACCTTCTAAAATGTCCCCTGTCCCCACATGTCCCGTCCTGTCCTTTGGGCTCCCAGCAGTAGATTGTCAGCTGTGAAGGAATAGGGAGTTTCTGATTATCTGTGACCAAGGTCCTCTCCATGTGACTCCAAGAGAGCTGCTGCCTCTCCATACTACCCAGTCCTCTGCTGCACACACCTCACCAGCCCAGGAGCCAGAGCACAGAGCAAGGAGCCTCCTTTCTGATGAGCCTCTCTCTGTCCTTCCTCCACGAGTTCCTCAGCCTGCCCCAGAACCTCAGCCTTGGCATCTCTGTCTGCTGGCCGAGACCGCCTTCCCAATAGGAGCTGACTGTCTGTCTCTGTGCCCGCCAAATTGCAGTGTCACCCAGCCTTCCTGAGCCAGGAGAAAACTTGCCCCCCAAGCCCAGAGCAAGGCCCTCCCCTGCAGAACCGCATGTTCCCTTATTTATGAGGGGCAGGCTGGGACAGGCCCCTCAGGCAGGCAGGAGAGCCAGGCACTAAGGAAAGTGTGGGGCTGCCCAGATCCTGTCCCTGCCAGCAGAGAACCGGCTAGGGAGGGTGGGACAGCACCCTTACGGGGCAGACCCGGGTCAGCACACTAATGAAGCAGCAGGAGTGTACATCCTGCCTGCCTGCCTGCCAGGAAGACCAGGAGAGGTCCCTGAAGCCCAGTGTACAGATGGATCAATCTAAGGATGAGGAGGGTGCAGAGTCCCAGCAACGTCAGGGCCTGAGAGACCCTCAGGGTCCATCCTCAGCTGTAGCTTTGGAATCCACTTCCCTGAGACCTCTGAGGCCCCAGTAAACCAAGATACCTGCCACACTGGAAAATTGTTACCACCAGTTACCCAAAAAGGGGTCCTTTGCCAAGCCCTGCCCCCCTTGATCCTGGTCTGGTGCTCCCGTGGGTAGGAGACATCCCAACAAGTCTCATTGCTGCTCCTTAGATCCTCTGCCTTGTTCTGCTACAACTAACTTCGCAGCTGTGGGTGACCATGGGGAGCTGACTGGCTCTGGGCCCCCTAAGCATGAACTTTTTTGCCCTCAGCAGGCACACCCCCTTCCCTGTCTATCCAGTGTTCGAGGAAGTGAGGGAAGCTTTGACCCAGAGAAGTGAGAACCTGGAGCCGCTAATTAGGCTGCAATGAGGAACTGATCACTTAGGCAGAGTAGGAGGGGTAGGATATCTAGGCCGCCACTCTCACCATAGTGGTGAGGCCGTCATGAGTGCAGCAAGGTCTGCTAGTCTGTAGCGATCCCATGGAATGTGGGAGGGGGTGTTTGGGAAGAGGCGAGGGAGAAGCTCATCTCTCTCGTGCCTCCTCCTTCCCCCCATCCCCTGTCCCCCGTTCCAGTCCTTGTCCTAGCAATGTCATGGTTTTCCTTTCCTTTGGGGCTCTTGGTATGCAAGGAGTCTGGCTTTTTAATCTGCTCCTAAAAAGAAGAGGAGATCACAGCATGTAAAGGCACTATGGCCTTTACTGGGACTCCCTGGCTTTATCCAGAACACTTTCTGTACCCCAGAGAACATCCAATGCAGGAAGGGTTGGGAGCTGCGAACAGAGCCTTGTAGAGCCAGATGCCCCAGAGTAGGTGTAAGGAAGCTTTGAGAGTGCAGCAGAGATTTGGTTCTGAAGCCACAGGCTCTGGAGTCACAGTGTGGAGGAGGGGCTGCTAGGACCTGGCCTCAGACCACTCAAGAATGAGACCAGATGAAGGGGCAGCCCTAGCTGCTATCATCACGGACCTCAGCTCCTGGTCTACCTCTGCTTTGCTTTGCTGTGTCCATCAGCAACTCGAAAGCCCTCTAAGGCTCAGTCTCCCCATATGTAAGAAGAGAACACCCTGATTGGCCCTGAGGCCCCATGCCCTGGAGTACATGGTCTTGGAGGTACTTGGAAGGAATTAAACAAAAGTCTCTTGGAGCAGCTACAGAGGGCCCCGCAATAGCAAGGCTGAGTGGATGGGAGGAGAGAGCCTCAGATTCAGACTGGTACCCTGACACAGTTGCCACGGAAGCCATCAGGCCAGCACTCTCCCAGGTACCAAGGATTGGGGTCCATGCTGCTGCTCTAATGGAATACCCCATGAGCTCACTTGAAAACAGTGGGGATGTATTTGGCCCACAGCTGCAGAGGCTGGGAACTCGAGTATGAGGGTCTGAGGGCCTTTTCCATACCGTGCGTCCTCATGGAGCACCATTGGAGTGGGGAAGTGGGGACCAGTGGACTTTGAGAGACACATTCAAACCATAACTCAAAACAGTGACAATCTGCCACTTCTACAGACCACAAAGGCAGCTGAGAATGAGAGATACGGCCATGTGACTTCCTAAGGGGCCTGGCATTCTTCCCCAAGAAGAATGATACAAAGAAACCCAGCCACAGGAAAGGAGTTGCGAAGAGTCACAGATTTAGAATATGTGTGCTCTGGCTATATGCACCCCGTGTAGCTCCAAAGGTTTGATTCTCCCCCAGCTCCAGGAGTTATCATACCACCTGCACTCCAGAAAGACTGGCCTGAGGGACCTTCCTCTCACCCAACCTACACACACGTTGGTGACGTAACGTGACCACTCGGTGACTGCTAAGCTCTGGCAGCCCTGGCTTACACCTCTCTCCCTCTTTCCTCTTCCAAACCAGAAAGAACTCACGGCTACAGTTCAACAAAGTGAAGGTGGAGGACGCTGGAGAGTACGTCTGTGAGGCTGAGAACATCCTTGGGAAGGACACTGTGAGGGGCCGGCTCCATGTCAACAGTGGTAGGTGTCCCTCAAGAGAGAGAAGGGTCCTGGGGGACTTGGCGTAGTGGATCGGCTGCCCCTCAGCCCTCAGGAGACCAGCACATGATCTATCTTGCGCTCAGCCCCCTCCCTCCTGTTGCTGCATATCAAACCCAAGATCTCAGCTGAATCAGAGAAATGCAGTCAAAGCATAAATGTTTAGTTTTGTTATCTGGGCCTGGAAGAGCCGCCAGCTCTCATTTTAAATACCCCAAAAACTAAATATTTTGAAATCAAGAGGTAGGGGTTGGGGTAAGGATATTTTTAGAAGACAATTATAAGAGGCTCGGCTGTCAGGAGCGAGGCTGGGCTGTCAGGAGCGAGGCTGGGGAAGACACAGGCCTGGGGTGGGTGTGAGCTGCCTGCCTGTTGCCAGCTGCCTTGTTAGACACCTGAGCCAGGCCTGAGGGTGGGAGGCTTGAGTGCCTGGGGCCTGTGGGCAGCCTCCATTTAGGGATAACAGACCTGCCTCACAGACCTTACCCCCTCTCTTAAGACTTACAAAGTGGGGGACTCAGAATTGTTTGTCTTACTGACTCACAGTGTCTGACGCAGTACCAGAATAGAACACCTTTCTGCTGGGTTGTCCTGTCAGGCCCTGGTTTGGGGCCTAGAAAGTCACCTTTCCTCCCTGTCTGAGCTGGGCACCCACAGACTGAGCCTACCATGTCCTGTCCCTTGCATTGGCTCTGACCCTGGGATGTAACCCCCTGAGTATATTACCACAGCCCAGCCTTGAAGTGCCAATCTAAAGAGGAACCTGCAGCATTACTTAGGCCCCAAGTTAGCCCAGACCCCATCTGCCCCATGATGAGAGACACCTCATCCCCCAGTCTCAGGTTTCTTGCGCTCTCATGCCACTGTGTCACAGAAGTCCAAGTCTAGATCTTTCTCACACCTGTCCCTTCAGTCCCATCCCTACCTCAGGGGCAGACATACCTCGGGCTTCACCATCACTCACATGCGTCAGCACAATGGCCTTTTATAGTGCATTTTGGAAGTCAAACCCTTCCAATGGGGCCTCAGCAAGCTCTTGCTCCTTCCCCATCTGACCCACCCCATCCATATCCTTTCAAACCACAGGAGCTTTGACCTTTACCCCTCTGCTCATTACAGTGTCGAGATCCAAAACCAATCCTGGGCTACCCCTTGACCCAGCATGGTCTGGTGGCATCTCTTGAATGCCATAAGCCCCACACTGTTGCTGGATGTGCTCTGTGCTTTGGCTGCCCTGTCCAAGAGGAGCCTCATGAGAGCAAAGAAAACAGGGGCAATGCAGTCCCCTGGTTTTTCTGGTCACATCTACTATTTACTGAGCCAGACTCTGTTTTCTCTCATTGACCCTTCTTTAGCAGAGGCTCAGAAAGTTTGCACATTTTCACAGTCAGCTTGTAACTGATGGAGCTCAATAGTGTAGAAGTCATTGCCACTGGTTGTGGCACTCCATGGACCTGTTTCCTCCTCTGGCTTCAGGGGCCTAGCACAATGCTTGCCTCACAATAGGCAGCTGCTAAATGTTATATTAAAGAAATTCCGACCTACGGTTAGCAAGGTAGCTCAGTGGTAGGCTTCTTGCCTAGCGTGTGCACGGCCCGAATTCAGTATCTTTACTTGTTCGCTTGTTTGTTTTTTGAGCCGAGGTCTCTCTACTTAGCCCCGGCTATCTGGACACTCACTGTTTAGACCAGGCTGGCCTTGAACTCGCAGAGATCCACTTGCCTCTGCCTCCCAAGTGTTGGGATTAAAGGCATGTGCTGATATACCCAGCTTCCAATATGCTTTTTTAATTTTAAAAAAGAAAGGGCTATCCTGAGGCCTTTGTGGCCTCCCCTGTTTCCTGGCTGGAGAAGGGTGACAGAGGTGGGTACTTGGATGGGGTTACCCTCGAACTGTCCCAAAGGGGGATGTGCCTGGGCTTAGCATTTGCCATCTCTGTCATAGTGAGTAGGCATCCTCTGATCCACCGCAGGCTCTGGGTTTCCCATTTTATTAATAAAGACTTTCTGGGTTAGAATTAACATGTCCAACCTAAACCGACCTTAAGGAGTTCATTTATTAACTCATGAAACCAGGAAATCCAGAGGTAGTCTAGATCCAGATGGAACAGAGTTCAAGACCTGGCAGTGGGTTGGTTTCTTGCTTTCCACCTCTTGTATTGAGGGAGCAGAGTGGAAAGAGAAAGCACCTGCCTCAGATAGTTCTATCTCAGCCAGCCCCCATCCCTGTGTTCTCCTGGGACAGGCAGGAGAATGGCGTTTTGGTCATCCTGCCAAGGTCATATGCACACTTGGCCTGGTTACTGTGGTGGGTGGGCCACCGTCTTTACCAGGCTTATCTGTGTGCAGGACCGTAAAGAGGCAGAGCACCCTGAGAAGTGGCCCTGTGGGACCACCACCTCACTAAGTGAGGCACACAGAACAGGGAAGGGTTCCCGTGTAGAACCCCATAGCTGTGCCCTCTCTGATGCACAGGGCTGGGGTCTAGTAAGCACCAGCCCAGCCTGAGATGCCCCCCTCGGCCTGCAGCATGCTGTGTGCAGCCGTGCAGCAGGCTTGGACTGCGCATGCGTCTCACACAGAGCTGGGATCCCAGCTGCCCACAGGCTCCAGTGCCTCCTGTCTGCAGCCTGGCATGAGAGCAGAGGCCCGGGAGATAGGAAGAGCTCTGAGATGTGCAGGGTTTCCTTTAGCTCTGTGTCCCACAGCTTTCCCCTCATAGGCTGAGCCATGCGAGGTCTTCGCCTTCTCCTAAACTCCCGGGACTGTGGATTTGCTGCTGAGGCTGTCATCTGCACCTCGCCAACACTACACAGGAATCCTCACATACACCGTGCACACCTTTTCTGCTGTCCTGTCCAGTCCACGGCAGGCCAGACTACTCTTGATGTGAAGAAATAGTCACGACCATTTTCCCAGGCAGAGATGCATGGATTTCTTGTTTACCTGCGGAACGCAGCAGATCTGCCCCAACCACGCCCTGAGGAGGGGGTGGAGGGCAGGCAGCGAGCGGGCTGCTCTGCCTGCCCCCAGTGACTCATCCCAAGGTGGGTTGGTTGGCATGGCTCGCCCAGCCCCAAGGGGAATAGGGCCACAGGAGTAGGGCATCAAAGGGCATCGTCCCACTCTTGGATGGCTACCTACCTCTTCTTTAGGGTGGAGCCATAGTCCTTCCCAGGTCAGAGCAGGCCCTCTGGAAGTGACAGCTCTGGGTCTCACAGGAGCTTCTAGGGCTGACAGGGAAGAGGAGTGTGCAGGACATAGGCAGAGTTTGTGACAAAACAGTGTGCATGGTGCAATCTCCTTCCACCTTACAGAAGCCAGAAGCCCATCCCAAGTGAGGGGACTCAGAACTGTCCCAGGATATAGAGCACAGGGCACGCAGGTTTGGCATGAGGTCCAGGACTGAGTGCATGTGGTAGAGGCCTCTGGTCAAGGGATAGCTGGTTGAACACATCTATGCACACATGCACACACGAGCACCCGTTGTATTCAGCACAGTCCTGCTCTAAGATCAGAGAGTCACAACCACAGTTCCCAGCATAGGACCTCAGATGACAGGAAGGTAAAGTCCTGGGTCTGGAAGTGTATGCCTCTCCCAACAAACAAAGTAGGGTTAGGGGAGATGGACACCTGAGCCAAATGAAAAGGAGCCATTTGCACAGCAAGGTGAGCCCTGGATAGCCCAAAACAACTGAACCTTAAAGAGAGGAAGAAGTTTGCCCATGCTTGTAGAAAGCAGCTGGAGCTGAGGCAGCAGCCTCTGTCCCATTTCATCTTCTTCTGAAGGTCTGGGACAGCTGCACCAAGATACTCGTAGCAACAGCTCCCTGAGTTTTCCCCTTCTGGGCATGATTTTAATTAATTTTTAGATATAATTTTCATACCATAAAATTTGCCCTCTTAAAGTATGATTCAGTGGTTTTCAGTATAGTCACCAACTTATGTAAGCATCCCCACTAATTCTAGGACATTTTCATCATCACATCAGAAACTCCTCCCTCCAGGGCCACAGCCGCTACTCTAGCTTTCTGCCCCTGCAGATCAGCTCAGAGTAGACATTTTATATAAATATAACCGTATAATAAGCGGCCCTCACATACCTTAAGGCCCATCCATGTTGTAGCATGTATGAGGGCATTCCTTTTATGGTAAAATGATATTCCGGTGTGTGAATGTACTGTATTTTTATTCACCCATTCAACGGGTCTGAATTGCTGACTCATGTGGACCATTGGCACAGCAGAGCTGATGAATAACACTTCCGCGGACATTCATGTCCAGGTGTTTGTACGAACACACATCTTCAGTCTTAAGGATACACCCATGAGTGGAATTTCTTGAGTACATGGTAACTCTGAGGATTTTTAATTTTTTTTTTAAGAACTCCTTGACTAGATGCCTAAGCAGCCAGGCGGCCAAACATTCCCAGGGTTCCAAGCCTCCATGGTCCTCTCCACAAACTGTTATTTTCCTGATCCACCATTCTAGCCCTCTTAGTAAGTGTGAATTAGTACCTCATGGTGGCTTTGAGGAGACAGCATCTCACAGAAAAGATATCCAAGGCCAGGGTAAGGACATTAGACGGGGCCCATGGACACAGCAGAGTGCACTTTCCCCTCAAGAATCAGACATGTGCTTGTTCATTCGCTCTGTCAACAAATGTTAAGCACCTATTCTGGGTCAAACGTTTGTCTTTTCTAGATGGTGGGGTTCAGTAAAACACCACAGATGTGGCCATGCCCCAAGCAGCTTGGGTTCTGGTGGAAGAGTTAGATGACACACTTGGTTCCTCAATCAGCTTAGAATGAATGCTACTAGCAGAAGCTTGAGCAGCAAACAGAGAATATAGGGGTTGTAGCCATCTTGAGAAGCCCAGAGAGGCTACATTGAGGCACTGATATTTCATAGGTCCTGGGTAGCAAGACACCTGACTACACCTGAAATTAGTGTAGTCAAATATGTGGAGAGAACAGGATAAAAAGGAACAGAAAGGGCAATGAGACCCAGATTAGACCTGACGAGGGGCTGGGGGCTTTATTGTGACTACACTCATTTATAGGGACACCACTAAAGGACCATGATCATGGGAAGGGTTGACACAATTTACATATTTTAAGAACCACAGTGGCAGCTTTCGAGCAAATAGGCCAGGGTGAAGGTAAGTGTGAGTCAGGAGGACCAGTAAGTAAGGTCACCAGAGGAAGAAGTGACAGTGAACCGGACCAGGGAAGGAAGCAGGAAGTGGCAGTCCCTGGAGGTGTGCATATAGCAGTAAAGATAAAGAAGAAATGGAAAGTGCTCCCTAGGACTTTGGGGCTCACACACATAGGGAAGACTAAGGAGGGGGTTGAGACAGATAACTGGGAGGCCAGTTTGGACAGACTGGATTTGGGGTGTCTGCCAGCCATCCCAATCGAGAAGTCAAGAGAGCAGCCCTCTTCCACCTTTGCTTCTCCAAGTGCAAGAGAGCAGTGGCCAAGTACAGATGTGTTTACAAGGGAATAAGAACCTGTGAGTGCCAGACCAGTGTGAGGACACATGGCCTGACACCTTCTATGGGGCACACACCTCCCTGTGCCGTGGCTTTACGACCAGTACAGCTGTGCTTGGGAAAGCCTTACCCTGTCAGAAGAGGTGGGGAAGCCTGTGGCCACTCTTCCCTGACATCAATGGCTATCTCCCCCATTATGCTCTTTTGCCTTTCTGGAGCACTGGCATCAGCCCCATGCTATGGTATTGGCAACCCAGACCCAATATATCACAACTAGGTGGCCTCCATCTCCCTTCTGTGGTCCCTGACACCAGCATCCTCATTGCTATCCACTCTCAACCTAGCAGAACAACAATGAAGCCAGGACAGCAGGAGGTCTCTGCCACCATTGCTGCAGGGAAGCCATGCTAGGCCTGGCAGGTCCAGGCCAAGATTCCTCAGGCTTTGCCAAGGCCCCTGGGAAGCCCCAGGCTGTGGTCCACATTCATCTGCTCGCCTTGGTGCTGACATGTTCTCTCACAAGGGAATACACAACTGCAGCTCTAAACAGGCACTCCGCCATTGTCTTTCTCACTCCTCCTTCGAGGCGTAAGCAAAGGGCAAGACAACCTCTAAGCCCTCGAGACTCCAGGCTCTGCCAGTGTTGGACTTTATAACTTGCAGGCATGGTCACCGCACTCCTGTCTCTTGTCTGTCCCTTTCTTAGTTTCCTGGGTCTCTATGACCCAGAGTTGGAGCAAACACCAGTAAAAAGCTTCCTTTGCCTGGCCAGCATGTGGGTCCCAGCTGGGTTTGCGGTGGAGCCCTAGAGGAGACCTCAGCAGGGGTGGGGCCTGACATGCCAACTCTGCAACAGGCACGGGGCTGAGAGGAGGGTGGGAGCCAGCCTGCTGAGTTTTATCTGCGAGCTCCTCAGACATATACAGAGGCAGTGCTGTGTGTACACTCCAGTCCCCCACGCCCCATCTGTCTCCCTACATGTCTAAACATTGAGGGTGCCAAGCGCCTGCTGCTCCACCTTCCTCCTCTTGCTCCTCCCTACTGCTGTCGGGAGCAGTGGAGGCTGCCACCCCAGGGGAGATAAGGGTAGCCAAGGATGAGTGGGACACCAGTCCAAGGACCACCGCTGGGCAGGAGTAAGGGACCCTCAGATCCCAGAGCAGGAATAGGGGACAGGGACTCTTTTAGGACAGCACATCCTGGAAAGCCAACGTGGGGCAATGCCTTACGAAAGAAGGTTTTGCATTTAAAGCCAGCTTTCTGGACACTGTCCCCTGCTAAGGGAGCAAAGCACTCCTCATTCTCACTGTTTCAGGCAAGCCTGATCAATCAGATGTGAGCCTGGGTTAGCAGCCAGCCTTTCTCCCACCCCGCTTTCACAACCCAGCTGCTCCCTATCCCCTACCCCCATCCCCACCCCTGCCCTTCTCCCAGCTACATCTCCCCCTGAACCTCATGATTTATAGCTTAGGCTGGCCAAGGTCTGAAGGCTCCCTCCACCAGCAACAGCTAACAAGACGAGGGCTGTCTGGTATGAGGACATGAAGGAGACCCTGAACAATTCGAGACAGGACAGCCTTCATAACATGCCAGCCCTGGGAACAAGAGAGAAGGGAGTGGAAGCCAAGACCCCCCCCCCCAAACACACACTTTCCCAGAGCTGAGAAAGTGGCAGTATCCTGAAGGTGTCATTTTCACCGATTCCCCTGGTTCACCGTGAAAACCTGAGCAGTGCAGATGGATGCAGGCTGTCCCCCTGAGCCATTCCCTGCATCAGCATCTAGTCCTACAGTGGAGACCCCTAGGAGGAAGACCAACGTGGAGCACACATCAGGCCTTCCTCCAGTGGAGGAAGCTCTTTCTGGTCTCCTCCACCCTCCAAGACAGCGGGAAACCCCCTGGCTTTTGTAGGTTTCCCAAGAGTATGAATGCAGATGGAGGGTCTGTTGTGGCTTACCATTTGCCTTCTTGCCCGCCAAGAGATACCCCATAGCTCTTTCCTACCCAGGCATTCCTGCGGATCCTAGTGACCTTCCAACTTTGAGATAGGAACATCAAAGAACACAAAGGAAGTGATCCCAGGGCCCAGGGGTGGTGCCAGTGTGTCACTAGCACCTGTCTCTCATACCTCCAGTGAGCACCACTCTGTCGTCCTGGTCGGGGCACGCCCGGAAGTGCAATGAGACAGCCAAGTCCTACTGTGTGAATGGAGGCGTGTGCTACTACATCGAAGGCATCAACCAACTCTCCTGCAAGTAAGTGACCGGCAGGGGTGGGCACAGGGCCAAGACTGGGGAAGACATGCTGGGGCAGAAGTGGAGGGCTCTAGAAAGAGTGAGCTCCAAGCTACTTGGAAGTGGTCCCCAGGGGGCACAGACAGGGTGACTTGCCCACTTTCTAGCCTTTTCCTGGACTCTAAAGATATGTAAGCTCTAAGGGGTGTGTGGACTCCTACAGACCCTATTTGCTAGGCCCCTATGACCCTGTCTCCTGATGCCCACCTCTTACCAACACTCTGCAGGGAGCTGGAGATACCAGTCTAAGGCACTGGGTGCTCTCTCTCTCTCTCTCTCTCTCTCTCTCTCTCTCTCTCTCTCTCTATCCTCTCCCTCCCTTCTTCCCTCTCTCCCTCCCTCCTTCTCTCTCTCCACCCTTTCTCTCTGTCTCTATCTCTGTCTCTCTCTGTCTCTGTCCCCTCCCCCATTTTGTCTTTCTTCCCCATCTCTAAGCAAGTCTCCAAATTTGTCCTGAGTGAACGAACACGCCCTGACTGATTCTTCTCCAGTAGAGATAAGCAGGGAAGTGCAGGACACAGGCTCCAGGGCCCTCTGCACCTGATGGTCCCACTCTTCTTGTCTAGAAACTGAGGAAAGAACTTAGGGAATGGGACCCAGAGCCCAGTGCTGGCCTTAGATCTGGTTTTCTTCCTGTCCTGTGACCAGAAGTGGCCAGTCCTGCCCTGAACATAGCTTGTGCCATTTTAACCCCAGGCCCTCTGTGTGGAGGGTGGGGGACTCCAGCAAGGATATGGGGTGGCACAGTGGAGAAGGTGGAGGTGGCCCCAGCAGGAAGCCCGAGGAGCTCAGAACTCAACTGCCATGCTGCATGCTGCAGCACTCGGGACTGTATGAAGCAGGCCACCAGAAATGGCTTTTCTGTCCCAGCAGGTCTGCTGGGTAATCCTCCTGCATGTGTGTGAAGATGCTGACACAAACTTGGGGAGCATGATTCTGGCCAGACCTTAAGGAGGAATAGGAAGGGGGTCTAGTCAACAACTTGGATTTCTCAAAGCAACCCATGCCAAGGGCCCCAGACTAGGTACAGAGCCGTCCCGTTCCCATGACATCTGGACAAAGGCAACAACAATGTTGCTAGTTCAGAAAGAGGGTTTTGACCAACTCCCCATACAAGAACCTCAGGCCTTCCTGCCTCTGTCCACCTCCCACCCCCAGGTCAGATCTTGCCCCTCTATCACTGGCTTGGCCTTTCTCATCCTGTGAACCTGCAGAGGAGACTGGGGTTTTTAAAGAATCCTGCACAAGCCGATAGGGTCCTCCCACTCAGAGAGCTTGGGTGGCACTGCCAGGCAGAACTGTGGCTCTGGCCCCGGCTGGCCTCCCTAATGGCTTCCTCCATGGTCCCACCCTTCACCTGATGTCACCCCTTCCCCACTCCTCCCTCCTGAACCCCTCAGGGAAGTTCCAAGAGCTACAACAGGTACTCAGGGAAACTGAAGCCTGGCGTCAGCTTCTAAGACACAGCCACACTAGCAGCTCAGGCCCCGGGAAACATCATGGCCTTGCAACTGCTCTGAGCTCTTTGGAATAGAGAGCCCAGAACGCCTCCCAGAGATGTCCTAGCCATGATTCTCCTTCCCCTCTGCCACACCAGGCCTCTCCTCCTCCCTAGTCCCTTAGACCCCTGAACCCCTCACAGAATCCAGAATTATCACTGAAGTCAACCCTGGCTGCAGGCAGGAAGACTCTGCCCCCCAAGACAGATACAAGGACAAAGCAGGTCCCAGAGCTCCAAGATGGAGTGCAGTATAAGAAAGGGAAGGTTAAGACAATGGCTGCCAGGGGATATGCCCTGCTACATTTGAAAAAGCAGGGAGAGGGGCCACAAGAGAGTGCCCTGTTTCCTCCACCCAGGGCAACTCGGTTTCAAACTTCCCCATCTTTGCCCCCCCTGGGACAGCCCCAGTCAAGGCCCCCTAACCTGCTTCCCTGAACCCCTTTGTCACATGCAAGGGAGAGGGACATCCCGGCTGGGACTGCAGTCCTTGGAGCTGTGCTGGAGAAGGGCAGGGGGAGGGGGCCGGGCAGAGCCCAGAGGCCATTCTGAGGGTGGGAAATGGGGCGGGAGGTGGGGCAGGCCTCTCGGGGTTCTGATGACACCTGAATGGGGTGAAAAGGAAAGAACTTAGGAACGGGACTCACGTCTACCATTTGTGCTGTTTGTTTCTTTTTATTTTGATTTTTTTGCATTTCCGCTTAGCTTGGATAATGAAACTACGCTGGTCAGTTTCATTCCAGTTTCTATAAAACTCAGTTTTCCCTCCTGGTTTTCTTACACTTGTTGCTGTGTATGGGTTCAGAGCACCCCCAGGGAGTGTTGGAAAGCAGGCAGGCACACTCCATAACCCTCTTGTTTTTCTGGAAGTCAGTGCCAAAAGAAAGTGTCACTGATACTGAATTTTGTTTTTGCTTTTGTTTTTGTTTTTTTTTTTTAAAGAAAACTTAAGGGGACTTGAAAATGGGGGTCCAAATCAAGGTGACTGTCTCCTGTCTGGGCCTCCTCTTGCCGTTTTCTCCTCTTCTCTCCGTGTGTTTGTTGAGCACGGTTGGTGCGTGACTCTTGGGGACTGGTTCAGGGGATGATGACAGAACAAGACTCTTTCCAGCCCTGTGCATATACCAGTGGCATGCCGCCCTCTCCCATCCGCTCATCTCCTTTATCCCCAGCTCCCCGCCCCGCCCCATCCCACCCCATCTGCCTGCTCATCCTCACTACATCTCCACCTGCCCTGTGAGCTCCGAGACCCTGGCTCCCTCCAGGGCCTGGGCCACAGCCTCATCCTTCATCCTTCCTTCTCCAGGTGAGGGCAGCACACATGGCATTATCCCCAGGCTACCAAAAGGAGAAACTGAGGCCCGGGAGGGGGGTGGGGAACAGGGACAGCAGAGGTCCTGACCTCTCTGCCACCCCAGATGTAGCCCGTGGGCTCTCCTCTCTGCCCTTCTCTCACCCTGCTCTTCTCCAGCCCCAGGTTCAGACCTTCTCAGAGTCAGAGGTGACGCCTATAGGAAGGTCTAGGAAGGCTGCAGCCTGCTGCCCCTTCTGACCCATCCCTATTCCCCCGAACTTCTGAAAGTCATCCTGTTTGAGTGGGAGCCAAAGCCACCACACCCAATACAGACTCCTTTCATGTTGATAAAAGGAGACATCTGGCTCCTACTACAGTGGTCTGGCTCTAAGGCAGAAAGGCCAAAGGCCCTGCTTATACCTAGAACCTTCTCTGAGGAAGCCTGAGTCTCCACACACAGGACTGCAGAGAGGATTAGGAGTATCCAAGATCCACTAAAGGAACTAATGCCCCAAAGGATAACACTGGCTATCAGTCCTTCCCCACCCTGACAACCCTATCCCCTAAGGCCTTTTCTTTATCTATGAAGAAGGAGCACCCCTCTCTCAGACAGGTGCAAGGCTAACACCAGAACGTTGCACGAATACCATTGCACACTTGCGTTGTACATCAGTCAGTGGCACCACCTAGAAGTCAGGAACCCTGAGCCAGCAGTCAGACTAGTTCAGGCTGAGTGTGGGACAGGGACACAGGGGACTACTTACAATTGTCACTGTTCTTCAAGACTCATGGTACAGCAGCCCTAATGTCAAATAAGTTTCTTTAACCCTTCTTGCCCCTTCACTCAACTGTCCTCTTTTACACACACACACACACACACACACACACACACACACACACTTGCATACATGGTTTCCCTGACTCTAAGAGCCCAGCTAGTGGCAGACAATGGACACAGTCAAGCCTGTTCCTTTCCTGTTACTTTGTAGAATCCAAGAATCATTTCAACTTCTGGGTCTTTATCCTCTACTCCCAAAGGGGCTTCTGTTTGAAAAAAATCACTCCCTTCACTTCTAATCCCCCACATGAGAGCCCAAGAGTCAAGAAAGAAGAGCTGAACCTGGCTGGAGTCAGGTGGGAGCCTTGGCCACTTCCTCCATTTCCTGGGCTAAAGTGACTAGGGACAAGGGCCAGGGATCAGAGAGATTGCCCACCTTCAACAATTGTACTTCCCAGCCAGACCTTCAAATGTATGTACTCCATGCTCCACCACCACAATGTCCAGGTCTCCCTCCTTCCCCAACCAGAGAGATACCACAGGCCTAAAGAAACTCTCCAGTGAGAAGTCCACAAGCCACTGCTGTTCCCTATTCCTCTAGACTAAAGGCCATAGGGTTTTCATGGTTATCTATCATAGCCAATGGCTGATGCCTAACTATAAGGCCAAGGGCTCTCTTACTATGATCAGTAGAAGGCTAAGGCAGAGAATTCTCACCTAAGGAATTCTGGGTTGACTAATGTTGCACAGTAACCTGGTACTGAGGGGCTTCCCTAGTTCCTAAAGGACTGCAGGCCAGGGCAACAAGAGACCTGTTTCTGAAGAAATTCATGCATAAGGGTCAGCTCAAGCTGTGTCTGTGAGCTTCTCCCTAGGTGACTAGCTTCCTGGGGTTCAGAAGAGAGCACAGGACTGGGCATGTCTCCTAGAAACCTACTTAACTGGGACTTGCTTAAGGGGAGAGGTGGCAGCCAGAGAACAGAAGGAAGTGTACCTTGAGGGTATGACAGGGTCAGGGAGAAGGGGGTGGGTGAGTGATCCAGGCCGGAGCCAGGATAAAGTCAGGTCACAGTGGAAGAACAGGTCCCAGGGCAGGCAGGCCAAGGCTGGCTTCCAGCCGGCTCCTGTACATACAAAACAGGGTCCCCCGTTATGCTGCTCCAACCTCCTCCTGAACCAGCATCAGGAAGGCAGCTGTGAGACGCTAGCAACTCTGCTTGTCCCCCAGCTTCCTGGCTCCCCAGTTAGCTTTCCTCACTTCTACTACCTTAGGGCAGGCAACCTTCTTCAAAGTATAGCCTCTAAAAAGTGCCTTCCTGTTCCCAGCCAGCCAGAGCTATAGCATGAGGCCCTGTCTCAAAATACACAAACCAAACTTCCTAGGTCAAATAAGTTTGTATAGTTCAGTTATTATCTCCTAAGCTAATGAAGACTGCCATTCTACAGGAGTCCTGGGGGTGGAGTTCCCAAACATACTGGGCCACAGATCTCTGAGAGAACAGATCAAATAACTCCCTTTGGTCCTGAGCACACAGTGTGAGAACAGCCTAGCAGAATTCTACTTTGAGTTTTCTGGGAGCTGTTCCATAGAGAAGGAAACCTGCCCAGAGTCCTGGAGAGAATCCTACAGAGCCAGGAGGAGTGACACCAGGAACTTGTATCCCATAATAAGTCTGCCTGGCTGGCACCCGGAGGCTACAGTTCTGGCTTCCGAGGGCGCCAGGCAGGTAAGAAGAAAAGCTCCCCCAACCTATAGGACAGTTAGTCTTAATAAACCCCTGCCCTCCTCCCCACCCAACTTCCCTAACTCATCCTCCTCCCTGCCCCACCCTGCCTGCCCCATCCCCCACAGAGCCACATGGATTAAAGCGTCTGTAAGGAGATGACAGAGCCCTCCACCCAGCCCCCGGTTCCAGCCCCTTCAGCTACAAGTGTGACCCCCAGTGCCTGACTTGGTTTTCTCATTCATCCCTGCGCACTTTGATCTCTAACCTTAGCCTCGTGGATGATGCCGGTTTGTTCTGTGATTTTTCCCCTTTTCCTTCTCCAGATGTCCAAACGGATTCTTCGGACAGAGATGTTTGGAGAAACTGCCTTTGCGATTGTACATGCCAGATCCTAAGCAAAGTATGTTTGAAAATACAAACACAAGTCCCTGCTCCTTAGAAAGCTTCCGGGTGCAGTCCCCCAATGTAGGGCGTAGGGCCAGGGGTGTTGGTTGTTTTGATCTTTGGCTGTTATGTTTCGTTTCTCTTTCCTTTTTTTGTACTTTGGTTTGTTAGTTCTTTTGTTTTTGTTTTGCTTTGTTTTTTCATTTTTTTTTTTTTGGCCTAATCCTTGGGTTTAAAGTTTAGGGCTACAGGTAAGGGGCAGAGTGGCAAGGCCAGTACAAATGGTAACCGTGGCGAGGAACCTAGCTGGCGCTGGCAGGAGCCCGTGCCGGGGTGTTGCAATGCCTGTGTCTTGCTATCCTGGCTCTCTCTTTCTGGTTTTCTTTCTTTTGGTAGGTGTCCTGTGGGATACACCGGGGACAGGTGTCAGCAGTTCGCAATGGTCAACTTCTCCAGTATGTTTCTTTCTTCTATTTCTCTTCTTCCCTGGTGATTGGCAGTCTCCTCGTGTGGGAGGGATGGGGCCTTACTTACCAGTCTTGGAGGGAACAGGGGTGTCCTGAGCTCCTCTCAGTCCTCGGTGCTTACCAGTAGCCTCTGCAGAGGAGACAACACACCCCTGTCTCCCCACCCACCCCATAAGTCACCTGTGTCACCTGAGAATAGCGACGATGTGGAATTCTCAGCAGTGGCAGGGCCATGTCCAGGCCTCTCCCCTCATCTGAAAGCAGGCAGCCTGCCAAATGTGGGAAGAGGCATTTGCAGGGCCCTCCCCTGCCTCTGAAGGCGTCTGAAGGCGTCAGGCTGCTGCAGAGCCAGGCAGTGAGCGTGTGCATGTTTTTTGGGGTATGTTTGAGAGAAGGGAAGGGGTTTCAAAAGTCTGCCTTCTGGTCTGGCCAGAATGGTTTGTGTTGGGGTTCTAGGACCAAGGCAGAGGGGAGATTGAGAGAGCAGGTCCCAGGGCAACGGTCTCCATGAACATTTCCAGAGGCATGTCTATGGCTACAAATGAGATGGACCAGGGGCAGCAGCAGATGCCAAGGGACTCAGGCGGAAACTGGTGACTCTTCCTAAGACTCCTCTAGTCTGAACACTATCCAGAACTCCATCTCCTTTCTTTCCTCCACACTGAGCCAGGGAGTGAGCCCTTCGTAGCCCAAAGGAGTGGATTGTTGTAATTAGGGCCTGGGAGCAGTTCCTTCAAGCACCACCAGGTGGAGGTGGAACAGAGTAATAAGCCCCTGGAAAGTGACTGACTTAGTTTGGGGTCCAGTGGTGTGTTGGCCTTCAAGATCATGTCACCCATCCCATCCTGCAGAGCGGACTAGGCCCCTGCTCCTTTTAGGGATGACATCTGAGTCCTGTGGGCAGTAAGGAGCCATAGAATAGAACCTAGGTGGTACTTGGATGTTGGGAAGGAAAACTCCATAAAATACCAAAGATGAAACCCAGGGGCCATTAGATAGCACATCCAGAAAAACAGTTTTAGAGTTTGGGTCTCAGGTGGAGAAGTGAATCCTCAAATTGTCCCCGGACCATAGGACAGAGCCCAGAAACATATCCACTGCCCTTGGAGAACATTTGGGCCTCAGCAGGTGAGAGCTGGTAGACCCAGAGAGTCACCTCTGTCCACAATATGAGAGGCAGCATTCTCTCCAGACCCCTCTATTTATAGTCACAGGCTATGGAGGAAGAGAGAATGAGAGCAGAATATGTGAGCAAGACATGTAGGCCTAATGAGCCAGATCCAGCCTGTGTGGAGAACTCTGGGGCAAGGCAAGCCTCAGGAGAGGACAGACAGGCAAAGGTGGACCAGGGAAGAGAGGCAGTGGGGGTCCTGTTCCTTTCCACCCTGGGCCGAGAGCCTCCACAGCTTAGGAAACTGTTCTGGACCGGCAGCCCTAGGTCAGAGAGCACTAGAGCCTCCAGGATGGGCTACTATGCAAAGCCCCTTGGCCAGTTCCCACACATCAGCCTTCAGCTTCTGTCTGCTGGGAGCCCAGAAGAAAGCCTGCAGATGGACTTCCCAGGCTTCGTGCCTGTGCCATCAGTACCGTGCAGGTGCCTTTACCTGGAGAATTCCCGTTCTTCACGTGCGCTCTACAAAGGCCTTTGATGTTCTAGAACATAATGAGTACAAAGATGTCATCCTGTGCCCCCTGAAGTGCTCAGCTGCCCATTCAGAAGTCCCGGGTGCCTAGATCCCTAGTCCTGGGTGCTATTTCCGTGCCCTGGATTTGTTCTCTCCTGTGCAGCATGAGGATAGGAGCATCTATACCTAGAAGGCAGCAGCGGGAGGAAATGGAGTTATGCATAAGAGAGCTCATCTAGGAGCCCGCCATTGTCACTGGAGGGCAACTTAGTATCTCTCCCAGCTACAAACTGTGAGGAGGAGGCAGGAAGAAAATTAGTCCTTGGAGGATGCTGCCCAGTGTGGCTGAGCAAAGCATCTGACCCTATCACCTACCCAGACCACCCTAAGACCAGGCCAGAGACTAAGAAAACAGCCTTTGACCCCAACAGCACTTTGAAGTTTCTCCCACTACAGGCCCTGCCCTCCTGAAAAGGAAAAGGGAAAGCAGACCCATCTGTACCCCACATGTGTATGATGACTACACTCAAACACACGCACACACACACACACACACACGCGTGCGCGCACACGCACACACACACACACACACACACACACACACACACACACACACAGAGCACAAGCTCACATCTGCACATACATCACTGCCTCCTCACCCAGGCACTTCACGACTGCAATTGGTTACATCTAAGACAATAAATTTGCATACATTCCCTAAAGCCTGGCCCTGCTGGAAATCCAACCTCCAATTTACTGGTCAATGTGGACATTTCTGGCCTGGTACTCAGTGCTTCCACCCCAACCTGGCTGAGCACCATGCAAGAAACATGAGCGGGAGAGTGCTCCCTTAACTACAACAGACAGAGCTGTAGACCCTCAGCATCTGTCCCCACACATCCCAGGAAGAAAGTCACCTACCAAGTGACTGCTAAACTCTCAGTTGCCTCACCAAGCATGCCAGCCACCACTGGCCCACCCTAACCAGGACCCCTGGGAGCTGCTGTTGGCATGGTTTGGTTCCTAGAAAAGTGTCCTGGAAGGAAATCCTCAGAGGGTTTTGAGAGGCTGATCTGCTTCTGCAGGTGGCCAGCATCCTCAGGAATAGCCAGAGAAGCCTGGGCAGGATCAGCCATAGCGTAGCCCCATGACCCCTCCAGTCTCCACTCTGCCTCCTGACTTCCTGCGTCGCCTGGAGAAAGTATCCTGGCCCTGTGGATAGACTTGAACAACTTTTTCTGAAAGTGAGCTGAGGACCAGCACTTAGAACCTATGAGGCTGGTCTGCTGTCTCTCAAGTGAGCCTGGCTGGACATCAAAAGCATGCTCCTGTGTGCTCCAAAGTCCTAGGCTCCAGCGTGCACTATCGGGAACTTCTCTGAGACTCTTTGACCCTTTGAGCCAGAGAGGACCCTGAGCTGCACTTAGGGCTTCAAGCAGTCAGAGCCAAACTGCAAACAACCAGATCTTCAACATCGCCCCAACTTCGGGGTGGAGGAATTGCAGAGGGTGTGTGTTAAGTGCTGGGGTGAGCACATCCTTGATGTCCTATACACAATACCAGTGGGGTCAGAACACCACGAACTTCTCGAGCTTCTTGGTGTCAGGACCTTCTTGGTTCCTAGCTCAGAGCCACCCACTCTCCTGCTCTTTCCAAATGCAGACTCCTCTGAAATCCCTTTCAGAAAGCACAAAGAGATGGGCCAGATAATGCTCCGATGCCCTTCCTCCAGAGCAGATGAGACGTCAAGGCCAATGCCACACCCTCACCAGCTCTGGGGAGCTGACCTGGCTGATATGAAAGTCAGTGAGGAAGTGTACCCAGGCAGATGTGAACAGGAGCCCTGGCACACACGTGTGCTGAACCTCCTGTTGGCCAGGCCTGCTCACATCTGCCTCTGTGCACAGGTGCTTTTGAAAGAGCAGATGCCATGGATCACCACATCCACATAGCAAGTTGGGGACGAAACAGAGCCCCGGGTCTGTGGAACAGAACAGGCTGTGCCTTAAATGGAAAGGCAAGCTCTTTAAAACGCCACTGAGACTTCTGGGCTCCCACCCAGACCTTCTCCCATTGGCCTGAATTGTTCTGAAACACAGCCAGGTTTTCAGACCTCCCAGGATCCCATGGCAAGGCCTGATCCTCCACCGCCACCACTGCAGCTGAGGGACTGAGACCTAGATGGCCTGGGCACCTCTTGGAGTCACCAACAATGGCAGAGCCGAGTCCTAGCCCAAGGCCCTTTTATTTAACCTGTGAACGTTGTAAGCATCCACCTTTCAAAGGCCTGAACTCACACATTCAGGTAACAGTCTCACTTCCAACACCGTAATTTGCCCACAGTGTAAGACATGTGCGTGCTGCACAAATGAACCCGCTCTTCCTTCGCTCCGAGTTGTAGGTGCTCTCCTGAGTGGTGAGATGGGTTTGGGTACCACAGCTCAACCCTAGGAACCCATGGTGTATAGGACGTCAGGGAGAGCAATGACGCTGTTTGGAGTCTCTTCCTCTCCCCATTGTCCCCTCTAAGACACCAAAACTCTGCACTCAGACTGCCAGGAGCTGTGCCAGGTCAGCTAGGCTTGTGGCACAAGGCACAAGACATGGGGCCCTAAACAGATGAAAAGGACCCCCCCATGAATAAGCTAGGAGTGGGGGCAGACTGACTTCAAGAGGACCTGGAGATGGAAGGTTGGAACTAGAACCAGAAGGAGGGGATCAGGCACTCCTCCTTGGACTCCACCTCACTCACCCTCTGCCCCTGGGGGACATCGCCAACTGACTCTTGCACCTGTGCCTTCTCCCTGGGTACTAACCACACTGCTCATCTCTAAAGCGCCTTCCCTGCCTGCCAATTCTAACATGTCCTCTCTCTAATGTTCTTGGGGCTCTCAGGTACTGGGGACCAGGGAGGGAGCTCGGGAGGCTGGGAGGGGACACTACTAACATGCTTTCACCTCGCAGGCTGGCTGCCCAGTGTTTGAAGAGTTCTGACCAACATTTTTTCTCTTTCTCTCTCCCCCTGCCCCTCTCACTCTCCTTCCTTCCGCACTACCAGAGCACCTTGGATTTGAATTAAAGGGTACGGAACCTGATTATTCCCATGCATCATCTGCACGGCCCCTCCCCACAGCCTCTGACACCAGGACTGAGGAATGTTAGGTTTCCCTTTCCCTCAAAGGGAAAGTTGATGATTCTGAAATTTTCCCTGGCTTCATCAGTTAGCAGCCCCTTCAGGGGAGGAGCCTGAAGGGACTTGCCAGTCAATAACCAAAGAAGGCATGGCTACCTGAAGGGCTGGTGTCTGCAGAAGCCCGGCTTGGGGAGCTATGCAGAGAGGCAACTTTTTCCATCTCACCTTGATCCTCTTTCCTTCCCAAGTCCATCGCTTCACAATCTGCACTAGGCTGAAAGCTGACAACTCCACATTTCCCTGTCTCTGCATTGTCTGTCCGCCAGACCCTGACATCTGCTTGAAGCTTTCACTCCTTCCATGATCTGTCCCTTCAGTGGCATGCTGTATGTGTGCATCTGGGCTA
Organism: Rattus norvegicus; assembly: GCF_021556685.1. Classification (NCBI taxonomy): domain Eukaryota; kingdom Metazoa; phylum Chordata; class Mammalia; order Rodentia; family Muridae; genus Rattus; species Rattus norvegicus. Next base: position 27,768,206 of record NC_141551.1, on the reverse strand, counting down.
AACCACCAAGGATCTAACCTGCACCTACTCTTTCTCCTACCCCCAAGAAATTTACATGTGATTCGATATCCCCCGCATACCCCAGCCCCCACCCCACCCCCACCAAAGACACAAACACTGACCCTTTAGCCTCTGGAGGAGGCCTGTCTACCTGTCTGCAAGGGACTTTGAAGATTAGCATCTTAAGTTCTCTGGCTTGGTGCAAGGAGACTCCGAGTATCCAGATGTGTCTTAGCAATGGATGTGGTGGGCTCAGGATTGGTGGGAATGCTGTGGTAGTGGTGGCGTGGAACACCAGACGTGGTTCAGTGACTGTGTATATGGAGAGGCTTTTTCATGGTAGCCCTAGGGATATCCTAGCTCCCCTAGCACCTAGTCCCTATCAGTTGCTCTCGGTAGAAGGCAAAGCTCAAAGTCTGAATGTGTCTGTCTGGGTCTCGGGCTATAGGAGAGGAGGGTGGGGGCTGGGATTGTGGCATGGTGCACAGGAATGATCTGCCAGTATGTGTGGATGGAGGATGGGAATGTCTAGCTAGCAGGTGTCTCAGGGCAGGACTTGAGGATACAGAAAGGTTGTGGAATGTCTGTGTTTAAGCCCAGGACGTTTGGGGTTGAAACTGCCAGCACAGGGAGGTGAGTATGGGTATGAGTCTGTATGGGGGGATGCGCTTATTCGCCTACCCAGTAAGTATCCACTCACCACCAGAATTTGCTATACTTAGCCCCCCTACCCTCCTGGAACTGCATTCAAGAGGAGACAGCAACAAACAGGAAACACTGTTGACGGGCGATACAGGAGAAAAGAAAGTGAGCCCAGGGCTTGGTTTGGCCACAGTAGAGAGCTACTGTGACTAATGATCAAGAAAAGTTGGTCCTACATGGTGCATCTGGTAGCCAGTTCCCCAAACATCTGTGGAAGAGTATCGAAGGCAGGGGACAGGGCACATACAGGCTTGCTTTATTCGGTGGTCAGAGATGCTGCAGCTGGCTCCAAGCACAACAGGCCATGGATAAGATCCGAACAGAATGTGAAGCTGGGTAAATCAGGAGCCTTAGGGAGCCACTGGGCTTTATGCTTGCAATGAGAGGCTATATATGCATGTTTCTAAACAGGTTAGAATGAACTGCGTTGTTACTAGCTCTCTGTGAAGAGTAGGAATGAGTCAGAGTTAGAAGAAGCAGAACAGAAAGGCCTGCCAAAAGGTGACCATCTCTAGTTGAGGGAGCCCCCTCCTGGACTACAGGGGCAGCAGTGAAAATGCTCACTGTGAGGTCAGCTCCACCCCTCACTCGGAAAGCAGAGCTGAGATGACTTTTGGATGGACAGTGGAGGTGAGGAGAGAGGGAGAAACAGGAGAGAAGCCTCAGTCATGATATGGGCAAGTTGGTGTAGAGAGATACAGGCTAGTTTGGCTAGCTGGTAGTTTGGCTGGCCATGGCCCGAGAGCAGGGAGAAATCGTGGCAAGAGATGGAAATGGAGGATGAATACAGTCTGTATATAGTCTGTATATAGACAGAAAGTCCATCTAGACGATACATGCATGAATATCTGTGTGAAAGGCATGTCTGTGACTCTGTGTGAGCATCCAGAGGGTTTGTAGTTCTGAGGTTGCTGGTGAAATGACCTAAATATGAGGGATTGGAGACATTTCTCAGAGCTCTGCCAATCATGAAGGGCCCGCCTCTACTTATCACTGAGCTGGGAGCAGGGGAAGGGGGCAGTGCCAGTCAGCAGCTAGGGGTGGGGGGGTGGGCCATAGCCAGTGCTGTCACCTTTTCCTTGTCTTCCTCCTAGATTTCTGTTTTAGATGGGCAGAGATAGCCATACCAGGCACAGAAGGTAGACAGGACAGTTGGGCCCAGCCTCTCCCAGCTTGTAATAAAGATGGGACCTGTTCCTTGGCACAAGGACATTCCTAGATGCCAGGCTGTGCTGCCGCTGGTAGGCTTCTCACCAGCAGACAAGGTGCAGTGGGCCAAGGCACCACCCTGACCAGGCTGTGCAGTGGAGAAAGGCCTTTCTGCCCACACGCCGCTCTAGCCCCAGTCTGCTGTGTCCTTGCTCCTGGCCTAGCATCCCTCCTAAATCTGGTCTGACACCTTGTCATCAGCCCTTTGTAGGGAAGCTGGCATGCGTGAGGAAGGCCTTTGCCCTAGGTTTCTGTTCATTGCCATGAAGAAAGACTCTCTACAGGGCCACCATGGAGCAGGGCGGGGGGACTGGTCAAGGTGTTGCCTCGCCTCTTCTGTGACCTTGGAACTTCACCTCCTACTTCATCCCCTCCAATCTCCTCCATTTTCCATTCATGTGCATTGGGCAGGGATGGGTTTTAGGGGAGGTGGTGACCAGGTGTAGTGGGAATCTGAAGAAAGGCAAAGGCAGTCTGAGAACAGGTAAGGGGCGGGGTGGAAGGAGGCAGGCAGATCCTGTGCTGAGGGAGCCCGAGGCTTGGGAATAGGGAGGTTGTGTATACGCATCTCCATGGGCTCTGTTCCTGCTCTGCCCCCGCAGAGGCTGAGGAGCTGTACCAGAAGAGAGTCCTGACAATTACCGGCATCTGTGTGGCTCTGCTGGTCGTGGGCATCGTCTGTGTGGTCGCCTACTGCAAGACTAAGTGAGTGTTCCATGTTCAAGCCGAGAGCAGGCCAAGCCAGTGGGGGATGGCCTGCAATGTCTCTCTGAGGACAAACTTCCATCCTGTACCCCCCCATGCCCAGCATGAGTACCTACAGCCTCCTGTCCGCAACAGTCTCTAGGCCTTTGCAGCTGTAGCACCAAGGGGCAGACACAGGAAAAGTCTTGGTTCAAACCACACTCTGCCATCACCCATAGGACCGTGGGCAAATTGAGGATGTTCTCTAAATCCTACAGTGATTCACCTAGTAAGCACCTCAAGGACATCACAGTGGCCTCAGTGGAGCACCCAGCTTCCCTTTGCAGGCTCCTGGGGTAGATGGGGCAGAGGGTGCTGATGGATGAGAGGCCCTGTAGGGGCGAAGATGTACAGGGAAGGCCGCACAGTGGGTACCTCAACAACACTGTGCACACTCACACTGGGAGTACTACAGAGAGCACAGAGGAGAAGAGATTAGGCTATTCCAGGGCAGTTAGGGGCAGAACTAGGAAGGTCATGCAGAAGAGGGCAAATGCAGAGACAAGCCAGAGGGGGCAACCCAGACCCTCAGAGCAGAAAGCCAGGGTCAGGAAGATTGGGAAGAAGCTAAAGACATGAGAGCCAGAGGCCTCCATAAAACCTTGATGCCAACCTTCAGGCAGTATGAAGCCAATGAAGGCTGTAGAGTGGGGTGATGAGACATGGGCCTCTAAGTCTAGACTCCTGCTGTCCTACAGATGGATCTGAGGTCCTGCTAAGCTCATTTTGGATGGGCTCAGAAGCAGAAAGGCTGGGAAGTAAGGAGAGGATTAGGACTGGGCCCAAGAAAGTTGAGTCCATGAACTAAGGAAAAAGCCACCTGTTCTGACGCCCACAGCACTTACTCATTACCGAAGGCAACAAGTCTTCATCAGGCCTACCTATGACCAGAACATGACTAGGCACATGACCAGCGCCCCAAGCAAGTGGTAACAGAGCATTTTTTGTTTGGGGCTTTTTGTTGTGGTTTGGTTTGGTTTGACATAGGGTCTTACTATACAGCCCCGACTATCCTGCAATCCACAGAGCCCTCCTGACCTCCACTACATCGGGCCACCAAGATACATTTTTAAGTACCTATCCGCAGCTGGAGGGCAGAAGGGCTCTCCCTCAGAGGCAGCATTCAGGCTTAGTCCTAAGGAGAAAAGATATGAGAAGTCTGGAGTGTAGGGTGGGACAGAGGGCAGGACCAGAAACAAGCTGTCCCAGACAGCAGCAAGCTGGGTGGAGGGAGACAGCAAGAAACCAGCCTGGGGAGAAAAAAACAAGCCATCAGAGTGATATAATTACAGTTGTGTATGATAAAATAATTTACTGAGCATTTATTATGTGTCAGTATACAGAAGTCCCGCAGGCCTGGCTCCTGAATCACAGCATCCTAGTTTATTTTCTTTGGAAAACTTTACTCAAAGTGTCTAGCTCATTTACTTGTGTATTTACTATCGGCCTCCCCTACTGGCCCCCAGGCTGCATGAGGCACAGCCCATGTTTACCTCATCTGTTCCAAAGAAGTGTCTGGAACACAGTAAAAAAAAAAAAAAATCCAATAAACACTAAACGCATGAGGGAAGGAGGGGCTAGCACAGTGTGAGATCTTTATAGGCTTTTGATGGTCAGTGGTCTTTGGGTGGTAAGGGGTTCAATACTACAGATGGGGGAAGCAAAACATCTTCATGCAATTCCAGAACTTGCCCAGGGTCTCACAGTACAGGGCAATGGCGGGATTCCATGCACTGCCCAGCCTCCCTGAAGGGATAGCCGGGGAACTCCATCCTTTAGGGTCGACATGCTAGGCTCACCTATCCTTCCCCTGTGCAGAAAACAGAGGAGGCAAATGCATCACCATCTCCGGCAGAACATGTGTCCGGCCCACCAGAACCGAAGCCTGGCCAATGGGCCCAGCCACCCTCGGCTGGACCCTGAGGAGATCCAGATGGCAGATGTGAGTGGTGTTCCCAGACCAGCCCCTCTTAGCTCTTGCTGGACAGCCACCTTCTTGGGCTGCAAGGACGGGCCAGGGTGGATGCCAGACCAGCCCTGTGTGCTAGCCACTGCCTCAGTGGGGATCTGGCCATTTCCATAAGAAAGAATGGGTGGGGTGTTGATTGTCTGGGGCCATCACTGACCTCCTGATCTCATCCAGTGGGTCACCCCTTAACTAGAGGTCCGTGCTTATCATTGCCCTCCCTACCAGGAAGGGGAGCCTATCTAGTCTTTGTCACTAACTCCTCCCAACTTTCTGTCTGTCCTAGTACATTTCCAAAAATGTGCCAGCTACAGACCATGTGATCCGGAGGGAAGCTGAGACCACATTTTCTGGGAGCCACTCCTGTTCACCCTCTCACCACTGTTCCACAGCCACACCCACCTCCAGCCACAGGTAAGCAGCACCAGGGCCCACAGAACCATGTTCATTCCTGTATGTGTCGGTCAGTCATCCACAGCCTGCTGATCTCTTCTCTTGTATTTGCAAACTGACCACAGTCCACCTGACTCTCCAAGACTGGGGCAACCTGTCCACTCGAGCACAGTGGTTCCTATAGCTGGAAAAATGACAGGGCTGGTTCCTCTTCCCATAGAAGAGACCCATGCAATAGTCAGAGCCCCTGCATATTGGCCAATGAGGCTGGGATCCTGAGAAATGGCTAAAGAACATGGGGATAGAAGTGTCCCAGCTGGAAGACCTTGGTGGTGGGGGCAGGGGTAGGGGAGCGTCTATGCATGGCAGCACAGCAACCACAGTTCTCCCACTATCAGGATTGAACATCTGTGATGCTCCACACCAATGCAGAGTGGAGGGGACAGTGAGCTAAGGGAGTCACAGATCAGACAAAGAACCCAGGGCAGCAGAGTTGCCATGGGACCACATACTGCAATAGGACAGCCTACCCTTCCCAGCCTATCGACTCACTCCCATCTGCTTTTCCCAGACATGAGAGCCACACGTGGAGCTTGGAACGTTCGGAGAGCCTGACCTCGGATTCCCAGTCAGGCATCATGCTATCATCAGTGGGCACCAGCAAGTGCAACAGCCCAGCATGTGTGGAGGCACGGGCACGGAGGGCAGCAGCCTACAGCCAGGAGGAGCGACGCAGGGCTGCCATGCCACCCTACCACGACTCCATAGACTCGCTGCGTGACTCCCCACACAGTGAGAGGTCAGTGTCTACCCCTTCACTGGACTCCACCTTGGCTAGAAAGCTGGCACCACCAACCCAAACAAGGTCCCAGAAAGTTAAGTGGTCTCCTAGGATTAGAATTGCAGATGGCTCAGTAGATCCTGGCTGGTTTGTGGCATTAGGGAACATTAATAACCAATAACCATACTGAAGCATTAGGGACAAATAAGGCTGTTGCACACACCCAGGACCCAAGGTTGGCCTATTCTCAGCATCACCTAAAGCCCCCATATCACAAGAGAAACAGAGAGACACCTCGACCAAGTGGACCAGACGGTAGGGAAAGGGTCATTTTCAAGACCACTGACCTGCAGGAAGGGCATGAGCCAAGAATGATCTCAGGGCCTATTAGCATCAGCAGCCAGGCCCCAGTACCTAAGGTATTGCTGGCTTCCAGAGATGTTGATAATGGGAAAACCAGGAAATTCTCCCCCACCCCCAGGCTGGCAAGATTGCTTAGTGGCAAATGAATGAGCTTGCCCACCAAGCCTGGTGACCTAAATTTAATTCCTAGAATCTACAGGATGGAAGGAGAGAGCCAACTCCCACAGGTTGTCCTCTGACCTCCATACACATGCTATGTCAGGCACACACATACACACACACACACACACACACACACACACACACACACAGACACACACAAGGTGACGAAGCCCCGTTCTTCCCTAACTCCACAGCAGGAATCCCAGGAGCTGGCCCCTTCCTGATCGGCTTTGTAGAGGCTGTTAGGTAAGCAAAGTCTGTGAGAGGAAAGCAGAGGAAGGCACACCACAGGCAAGACAGGCTCCAGGACAGCTCGGAGCAAATTCTACTTCTGACTCAACCAACTCTATGCCAAGACTGGGATGATCAAGCATGCAGAGATGGCCCTTCTGACTTACTCTACAGGAGCCACAACCTAGGGATAAACCACTGACACCTTCTGCAGTTTTCAAAAGTATTATAGACACCACACTAGGGCAGAGAAACCTGGTCCAAATACAGACTCCAAGATTTCCCCCTCTGAGTCCAGCTCCACTCTCTGAATGATCTGGGGTGGGTACTTCAAATTTGTCCCTTCTGTGTAGATAGGGGGAAACAATTTCTGCCGCACATGGGGCTGGAAAAGGCCCCAGGATAGTGCACAATGCTCTGCCTCACTCATACCTGTCTCTGTTGTCATCGGCACTAGATGGTGGGAAGAAATAGACAGGGAGATGGGGAAGGGATGCTTTCTAGGAGAAATACCTGAGCATGCTTACGAGAAACAGGATGGACTATGGGAGCAGTGGAGCTCAGCAGGCAGGCTGGGGACACAGAGATGGACCAAGAGGCCTTGCCTTCTGCTCACTTGGGAGGAAGAGCCTGGGTAGATAAATAGGAAGGCCTTCCTTAGCAGAGCTGTTTTGGTTGGTTGGCTGGCTGGTTGGTTGGTTAGTTGGTTGGTTGGTTGGTTGGTTGGTTGGTTGGTTGGTTGGTCTGGGGTGAAGGTAGGGGTATTTTGTTTTGTTTGCCCTGAGAATTTCCTAGAGTGAAAGTCAGACTCCAAGGTGGTGGCATGACCAGAGAATCTGTCTTCAGGAGACAGGGAGTGAGTAGGACTTAGTAGTTAACCTGATCTGCATGTGAGAAAGTGAAGTGGGGAGGGGGGAGTCAATGGACTCAGTAAGAAAAAAAAAGACTCTAAGCCAGTTCCAGAGAGCAGTCAAGCACCTGGCAGTGAAGTCTGAAAGAAAAGCATGTAGGAGAGTGATCCAGGTGCTCAAGTGGACAAGAGCGGAGGCTGATGGCTCATGGAGGTTGGGGGGAGGGGGACAAAAAGGATCATCAGAAGATATATTAGCAAAAGCAAATTTTTCAAGGAAGTAAGAGGAGTGGAGACAGTTGTTATCTTGGTATCTTTCAGCCCTGGCTTAAGATGCCTACATGGTGTCACTTCCCTGTGGCGGCCTTTGGCTACAATACAAAAAGGCATGTTTCCCTCACTCAAGCCAAGCCGGGGAATAAACTGTCCTTGCAAAAGCAGTGAGCTCAAATCCAGGAAGTCTCTGAACGGTGGCTAGTGTCCTGGAATAAGCATACTGGTTTCTGCCTAATCTGGACTCAAATCACAGGGACAGTCACCCAGGATTCACACTGGGAGGTATTAGCAAGAAACAGGCCTTCAAGGACCTAGGGATCATCGGCTCTAAGTAGAGACACCTAGTGGTGTCTAGGTGAAACAGGGAGAAAAGAGTTAGTTGATTCAGAAAGAATGGAACAGACCACATTTTGGTCATTTTGTCCTTGGCACTTAAAGTCTGAGTCCCTTTTTTCCTATAAGTTGTATAGCCTTCACCCTCAGGTGCTACAGAATAGATGAGACCACACCCCAAGCTGAGCGTGCCCCGGAGACATCCCTACTGTACTCCCCTAGTACATTTCTGAAATCCTCCAGCATCATATTGGAGTAAACACTCTAGTCATCTATGCTTAACAGACAGGAACAGGCTGGGAGGATCATGGAAACTAAACATGGTCAGAGTCACAGCCCCTCACTCTCATGGACAGAATCCTTTCTGGTTAGAATCTCTGGTGAACTGGCACTGCACCCTAATTCCCGACCCACGCCTCTGTCTCTCCCGCAGGTACGTGTCAGCCCTGACCACGCCCGCGCGCCTTTCGCCCGTGGACTTCCACTACTCGCTGGCCACCCAGGTGCCGACTTTCGAGATCACGTCGCCCAACTCTGCCCACGCCGTGTCGCTGCCACCCGCAGCGCCCATCAGCTACCGCCTAGCGGAGCAGCAGCCGCTCCTGCGGCACCCAGCGCCGCCCGGCCCGGGGCCAGGGCCCGGAGCGGACATGCAGCGCAGCTACGACAGCTACTACTACCCGGCGGCGGGGCCCGGGCCGCGGCGCGGCGCCTGCGCGCTGGGAGGCAGTTTGGGCAGCCTGCCCGCCAGCCCCTTCCGCATCCCGGAGGACGACGAGTACGAGACCACGCAGGAGTGCGCGCCCCCGCCACCGCCGCGGCCGCGCACGCGCGGCGCGTCCCGCAGGACGTCGGCGGGGCCGCGGCGCTGGCGGCGCTCCCGCCTCAACGGGTTGGCTGCGCAGCGCGCACGCGCAGCGCGGGACTCGCTGTCGTTGAGCAGCGGTTCGGGCTGCGGCTCGGCGTCGGCCTCGGACGACGATGCGGACGACGCGGACGGGGCGCTGGCGGCCGAGAGCACGCCTTTCCTCGGCCTGCGAGCGGCGCACGACGCGCTGCGCTCGGACTCGCCGCCGCTCTGCCCGGCGGCGGACAGCAGGACTTACTACTCCCTGGACAGCCACAGCACGCGCGCCAGCAGCAGACACAGCCGGGGGCCGCCCACGAGGGCAAAGCAGGACTCCGGGCCCCTCTAAGGCCTCCCGCCTCGCCCGCCTCACGTCTCCGAGGAGAGCGGAGACCACCGACTGGAGAGGGAAAAAGGAGCGAACAAAGAAATAAAAATATTTTTATTTTCTATAAAAGGAAAAAAGTATAACAAAATGTTTTATTTTCATTTTAGCAAAAAAAATTGTCTTATAATACTAGCTAACGGCAAAGACGTTTTTATAGGGAAACTATTTATATGTAACATCCTGATTTACAGCTTCGGAAAAAAAAAAGAAACAACAAAAAAAAAAAAGAGAGATGGGCCAATTTTTTTGACTCTTTAATAGAAACCTATATTGTGGTGCCTTTTGCTGTACGCTAATCTGGGGCTCCTGGAGAGCCGTCTGGGGTGCAGTGTGGGGATGGGCGCTTATAGGATCCCAAACTGGTGGGGGTGAGAAAAGGCAGGTAAAGAAGAGACTGTGAGGTTCTAATGGTTCTGAGGGTAATGAACAATGAGGAAGAAGATGAAGATAAGACGAAATTTTATCTTCCCCAGTCCAGATCTGGAGTCCTGAACAGAGAGGGCAGGGATCCTAGCCTTCGAGCTGGAATTGAGATGGGGTTATTTCCAGGAGGAGACACAGGCCTCCCGTTACAGCAACTAGAATGGGGAAGGTCCTCCCCAGCCCTCACAGCTGCTAAGGGAAAGAGGACAGAGAAGGCTGTCTCCCCACCAGCCCCCCCGCCTAGGGAGGGGGCAGCTCTACCAGGGGCCCAACCTTCATGGCTCCTCCTCCCCTGCGGCCTCCAGGATGTCCTCTGTCCTCTGCAGCACCTTCGTTTACAGGTCGTCTTTTCTATTTTACGCCTGCATGTCCTTCGCATTTCAGATTCTTTAGATTGAATGCATGGTCACGCTGGGACCCGGAAGAGCCACTCCAACAGTGTATTCGATTCCCCTTTTAGCAATAAAGTAACACCATATCCTCACAGCCCAGCTCCCAACCCACCTATGACTTTCATCTTCCAGTCCTGCCCTCCCCAGCCAGCCCTCACAACTGGATCCAATGCTAATTTGTCAAGAAAAAAAAAAAAAAAAAAAGAAAGGCAGTTGTCTAAAAAGCCAACAAAAATCCCGAACAGAAACAAATGGGAGCCCTGACATGTCCGAGCACCTGACTGTTGACACTTGAACATTTTTATATTATAAATAAAATCAGAAATAACTCCTGTTTGACTGTGTGTACCTAGCCCCAGGTGAGGAGGGAAGATAGAAGGAGGGCCTAGGATGAGGCATGTGGGTACTGGAAGAAAAATTGGATAGGGCCAAGGTAGTCCCCGAGCGGAAGTGACCCTCTCTCCAGTCCCTCTGGCCCCAGCTCCCAGGACCTGCTCCAAGTCTTCCTTCCAAATCATTTATAAGGTGTCCCCCTGGGTGCTAAGGAACCCAGCCAAGGGACTGACGCAAATCGTTCTGCTTTAAACTCAGCCTCAGAACTCTAGCCCAGTTCCTGCCCTGCAGCGGGAAGCTGGACTGAGGCAACAGTTTTCTGCCCAGGTGGGTGAAGAGGAAAGGGTTGTGGGGTTGGCACTGGGGCAGCGGAGGCAAAGATGACCCTTGGGGCTTCAGGCATGTCACAGGCAGAGTCTGGACATGTAAGACAACATAATGGGCACCCTCATTGCCAGAAGGACCAGAACAGCTGCTGCTCCTGAGCCCACAGGATATTGCTCCTTCCCTAACTGTGTACCCCCCTCAGAGCCAGGGCCTGTCTAAACATGCTGCTTTGATGGTCTGATCTCAGGCATGGAGGAGGCAGATAGAGTCCAGGGTAAAGAGTCTTTCTTGTCAGCTACCAAGAATACCAGGAACAAATATTCTAGCCAGAGCCTGAAGCCTTCTCTCCAGAGAGGTGGGGTGAATATGTGTACGCTTATGCACATTCTTGAAGGTTCCAGTGTGGATCTAGACACTCACAGAGGAGCGTGGCAGAGAGGCAGAGAGCAACGATAGGGAAATGGGGAAGCGATTGTGTATATTACGCATCGCTGTGGCGGTTACACGAGGATGGACCCATCAATTCCTGATCGATATCTAGAAGTCTTGAAGGTAGCAGTGGCAGAATCCTGTGCCTTGTAACCGTGAATCACAAAGTGGGAAAAACTTGATGAGGTGATTAAGAAAAGTTTAAACTTATAAAGTCATTATATTTGTTATGGGGTGCTGAGGGGCACTTATTACAAAGGGGAAAAAATGAAAGAAAACTCGCTGGGCTGAATGTTACACAGACTGTAGATCGTGGCCTCTCCAGGTGACCCATTAGATCTTTTCTGCTGTCTGTTTGCTTTCGTAGGGCAGTAATCCTTATGTGGGACCCCAGATTAATTGCTATGACCTCTTGGCGAGCCCACTGATCTCATTATGATCGAGGTTAATGTCCTCACTTAAACTCTGTGAGGACTGCAAGTTGTTGCCTTCTAGGTTTTCATCCAGAAACCACCAGTAGGACTCAAACAACCCCAGTTAACTATGAGTGACCCCTCAGTGAACTCACCGACCTGTACGGCCCCCATTTCACTCCCTCATCATCTGCCCTGGGCTCTAAGATAACCAACCCACCAAGAGTCCAAGGCCAGAACTTAACCTCATTTTTCATTGCTCCCCTTATTACATCAGCCAGCATTCAATGGACAGGTATGGTTGGGACCTGGGAACACGCTTGACCAGAGAGCCCTCTTGACCACCCTGACTCTCAGGTTTTAGCCTTGGGGAGGTTGAGTATGTGGCCTTTCAGGAAGCACTGTGGTCATTGCAGGCGACTTCCTTTCCACCACCCTGTCCCCTGGAACACTCAGGACATTCAGGCAGCTTCCTAGGTCAAAATTCTCTTCCCCGCTCCCCAAGTTGTTTCTTTACTTTGCATTATCACTTTTAGTATCTTTTCCCCAGTCCCTCTCAGAGTCCTCGGTAGCAATGGTAAGCACTTCTCCCCTTGTCTCCCTGATAACGGTGAGACCCATAAACACAGGGAATTGGTCTCTTTTACCACTGTCCCCAGCACACAGCAACGGTGTATGGCACATGGTTGACCCTCAGTGAAGAGGATGAAGGCTGTTTGTCAAGAGTTAGGCACCAGGAGTTCCTGAGCCCTGGAGCAAACCTCCCGGGACCTTGTCAGGCCCTGGATTTGACCTGTCCTTATGGGCTTGTTAGGGGTGACAGGGAAGAGAAGCATGATAGTCTATTAGAATGCAGGAAAAAAATTAGAACTTTGATTTAGATTTATTTTCATCTCATCTTTTTTAAATTTCTATTTTTGTGTATGTTTTATAATGTACATAATATTTTAGTACAGTAGTACATGTATATAATTTACAAATAAAGAATTATACAATTAAGGAAGCGAACTAAAAAATGTCTTTACTGATGGGAGGCACAACTAGTGCTTGGGGAATCACATGTGTCTGAGGCTAACGAACCTGCACCTCTGTTGTCACCCCCCACCCCGTGATACAGAGAGTGGGACACCGGCTGGAAAATCAAAGGACCTTCAGGCAGCTGGACAAAGAACTGAGATCTCTTTACTGCCCCCCTAAATTGCCTTCCTGATCTCATTCAAACGAGCATTTGCTTCCCCGGAGCAAAACAAAGGGGCCAGATGGTTTGGTTATAAAACGCACTTCAGCTAATCCAATTTAAACAATTTGGATTTCAACCCACTACACCTCTCCACAAACTCCCAGCTCCCTGCATCAGATGGGAGTGGACTTGAAGTGTTAAGCACTTAGTTGAAGGCTTATGTCACCCAAGACTGCAAACTGTTGGCCAAACAGTAGGAAAGATTGGCTCGTGGTAGCTGTGTCAAAAGGGCTACCCCCACCCACACACACACACACACACTCACTTGTTGTTCTAAGTGATGCAGTGTTTAAAGGATGTCAACCCGTGAGAGACTCGGGTCTCTACTCTCAACCGTGTCTTTAGCTTAGCCTTTCTGATTTGCTAGGAAAAGGAAAGGATTATCACTAATCAAAACCTTGTCACTCCCCCTTCCCCACAAGACTAAGGACTAACAGCTTCCTTAACCCTACTCTACCACCCAGCCTGGGCTTGCTGGAGGGTGGTGCTTAGCAGGGTAGAGTGTCCTTCCATACTGCCCGTGGGTCTGTGCAGAGGCCACCACTGGAGTTCAGAGACCTTGGCAGTATTCACAGGAAGATCAAAAACAGAGGTGTGCTCCCAAGGCACTCACCCCACAGGACACTTCTGGGATAGAGAAGGACACACACACACACACACACACACACACACACACACACACACTCATCCTGTTCAGTCCAAAAGCATCAACTGGAAAAGCGATTGTGAGTCACAAGTAAGCCAGAAAAGGAAAGGGTAAAAACACATAGGGTCTTCATCCTTCCATCCAGAGTGTGGGAGCAGCAGAGGGCCCACTGCAGACTTCCTCACTAGCAGGCCAAGCTCCGAGACGGGCCTTTTCATTCATCTGGTTTCATCCTCTAGTGGGTAGCAGTTCCCCACCCTTCTTTAAATGAGTTCTTTACATATATATATTTGTGTGTCTGTATAAAAAAAAAAAAGAGGCTGGAGAGGCCTCAGGGGATGAAAGGAGAAGGGGGCACACGCATGAGTGGACCCAGCTTGGCACTGAGTCGAGGTTAGGCCCCAGATTATTGCAATGTGAGGCAGGAGAGCTGGGCCAGTTGCAAAGGTTGCTGGTGGTCCGTAGACCTGCTGCTGGTCAACTGAGAGGAAAGAGGAGAAAGGGTGGATGACCAAGCTGAGACCCAGAGTCCAGACCCACCCTCACAAATACAAGACGAGGGGGGAGCTTGATGAGAAGCGAGCCTGGGAAACTGATGGATTTCTTCAGCCCTAGAACATGTCTGGCCTGCAAGCCAAGGCCCCATGACTGGAGGGCATCAGGGCTAGGAGAGGGTCTAGGCCAGAGATGGCCCAGGATGCAAGAAGATCACGTCACGAGTGGCATCTCCATCTCAGTGGACACAGGGCTCTCCATACCCCTCTGGTTGCCTGTTAACTGCCTGGAGCTCAGTCCAAGCAGTCCCTGGCTAGAATTGTGCTCACTGACCCCTCTGGGGACATTTGCCTGCCTCTAGGGCCTGTGCAGCCACACCAGCTAAGTATCGGAGGCAGAGGCATCCTTTGCGGCTTTGCTGCCAGTCACAGGCCCATGGCCCAGGCTCAGAGCAGGGCTTGAGTGTGTTTTCCGGAGAGCTGGGTCTTCCCCTTCTAGAGTAGCCAGCCGAGCCTCAATCCGCTCCAGGTCATCTGAGCCCACTTTGATTTTCACAGCCAGTAGGTGGATATAGGTCTCATAACGGCTTTTCTGGGGAAAGCGAAGACAAACGACAAAAGCAAAGTCAAACGAGATGCAACAAACTGGAGATGGGGATTTCATCCTAAAAGCCTAGTAACAAAGCACCAACCTCCGTGGCCTCCGAGTCAACAGCTCTTGCAATCAACAAAAGGAACTAAACCACCCTCCAAAAATAGACAGACGTACACATCAATCTCACGCACCATTTTCTTGAGACATCATCTCACTGTGTAGCCCTGGAATTCACTATGCAAACCAGACTGACCTTGAACTTGCAGCAATCCTCCTGCCTCAACCTCCTGAGTACTGGGGTTATAATCACACCCAGCTTCTCACTTACAACTTGACAACCCAAATAACATCAATGATTTCTTTTAAGGTACAACATGACAGACATTAACAATAAAAGCAAAAAAAGGACAAATGGGACTACATTGACTTTTAAAACTTCTATGCTTCGGGGTTGGGGATTTAGCTCAGTGGTAGAGCGCTTGCCTAGCAAGCACAAGGCCCTGGGTTCGGTCCCCAGCTCTGAAAAAAAGAAAAGAAAAAAAAAAAAACTTCTATGCTTCAAAGGATAATAAAATTATATTTAATGAGCAACGCTTCCGTTAAGAGCGAAGCCTGGGGATCAATACAATAACCGCTGTTGAGCTATGCACTTAAAATTGATCGAGAGGGGGTTGGGGATTTAGCTCAGCGGTAGAGCACTTGCCTAGCAAGCACAAGGCCCTGGGTTCGGTCCCCAGCTCCGAAAAAAAAAAAAAAAAAAAGGAAAAATCGATCGAGAGGGCGCAATGGATTATGTGTTTCCACAATTAAAACTTTAAAATTCAGGGCTGAAGTAAGGTTGAGAGTGCTTGCTGCTTGTGCAGAGGGCCTGAGTTCGATTCCCATCATACACATTAAGCAGCTCACAACAGCCTGTAACTCTAGGAGATCTGACCCTTGATAGGCATTCACAAGCAGGTGTGAGGATGCACACAGGTGCACATAAATAAAAATCCATCTTTTCTCTTAAAAACATGAAATCTAGGAGGCTGGAGAGATGGCTCAGTGGTTAAGAGCACTGACTGTTCTTCCTGAGGTCCTGAGTTCAGTTCCCAGTAACCACATGGTGGCTCACAACCATCTGTAATGGGATCTGGTGCCCTCTTCTGGTGTGTCTGAAGACAGCTACAGTGTACTCATGTACATTAAACAAATAAATAAATCTTTTAAAATGTAAAATTTAAATGTAAAAGTAATGAAAAAAATTGTTAAAGTTGTGAGATCAATGAAGATTAAAACATTTCCAAATGCCCAGTAAGGGCGTGGAGAAATGGATGCATTTATAAACACTTAGAAGGGTTATTTAATAGCTGCTGTTAACATTTAAGAGGGAGACCTAGCAGATTCAGGCCTTCTCCACCATCAGGGAACCCTTTCCTCCAACCCCAGTGTTGACTACTAGGCTTCATGTCCTCCCTACCCACACCAAGCCGAGTAAGAGAGAGGACTCAGATGCCAGAGTTGCAGTCAATCGCCTGGTTAGGATCCTAGGTCCTGCTTTTCCTAATCGTGTCCACCTTGGGCCAGCACTCTGGCTTCTCTGAGCCTCAGTTTACCTTTCTGTGAAATGGGGATAGCTTTGGAAACCCTTCAACGGCATAGGCATGCAGATGAACTCAGTCCATGAAAGGAAGCCAGGCCTCACCCCAAGCCCCCTGTGGCTTTTATCATCTCTGTTTTTAGACTGCAGAGTAGATGTGAAGGGCTCCTGGAGAGACCCGGCCATAGGCGAAACTGATCAACATTTGACAGTCAGACTGTGGGAGACTGACCAGAGGACACTGGCTTATACCTGCCTCAGAGAGCCCCAAGGTAGGGAAGTCTCAAGCTAGAGTCCCTGGCATGTTAATGTTGGTGGCAGAAGTGGAGGGTGGGAGCTGGCCTTCTCCTCAAGCCCAAGCTCTGATCTCTGCCACCTGACTCCCAATTCCTACCTCAAACGTGAGATAGTGTTCCTTCAGCCGATATTCCTCCGCTTCCTTTGACTTGAGGCCTCTCTCCAGTGGGTGACACCTGTGCTCAGCCAGCTCTGCAGTCACCTGCCTCAACTTATTCTCATGGGACCGCAGCTGCTCCTCCTGCAGAGACAAGCCCAGGTCTGTGAGGTCTGACACTTCGGGATCAACAGGCATGGATCCCCATCCACACTGGAAGCTGCTTCACCAAAGAGAAACCGATGCTGACTGGGGTCCTCAAATTCAAAGGTTCAGAGCTAGGCTCAGACACAAATGCTCCTTCCACTCTCCTCTTTCCTCCCCTTTCTCACAGGAACATCAGCTAGCAGGCTCTGTCAACAAGACAGCTTTCCATTTGCACGTGAGTGTACACACTGCAGAACAGACACCTCCACCACAACCCCTCGCATAAAATCCCACGTAAGCACCAAAGCATGCTGGGACAAGGGTTAGCCTGGCTCCACTTATCCCAAGCTCTGCACAGCACATACATCTTCTCACCATCCTCTGAGACCTTGTCACTGACAGGCCAGTGCACACGTGTGCGCATGTGCACATCACACACACACACACACACACACACACACACACACACACACAGCACAGTGAGGAGGCCCCTTTGAGCGATCTGCACACGTGGATGTGTGGATACCTTGTGGTGCAGGCATACAGGTGTGCATATGTACATGTGTGTATTTGTGTGATATGTATGTGTATATAGTGTCTGTGTTCACACACACACACACATACACACACACACACACACACACACACACACAGCTTCTCCACACAGACCCTGAATGCCCTGAAGCTCTGTGGAGAGACAGAGGTCTTAATAGGAAAGGGACCAATGGCTGAAAGGAAGTTTGAAGCTTGCCAGCTTTAGGCTCTGGTCCATTGCTTATCCTTTCTTGTCTAAAATACTCTGAAAATCTGTGACATTAGTGAGATGGGGTTTTCATAGGGAAATAACTAAAGCATTTAAAGATTTAAGAGAGAGAGAGAGGTAAAGTCATCTAAGAGGAGGGATCCTCAATTAGGAAAATGCTTCCACAGCCCAGTGGTGGCACATGCCTCTAATCCCAGCACTTGGGAGGCAGAAGCAGATGGATGTCTGTGAGTTCAAGATTGCCCTGGTCTACGGAGTGAGTTCCAGGACAGAGCCAGGGCTACACAGAGAAACCCTGTCTAAAAAAAAAAAAAAGGAGGAGGAAGAAGAGGAGGAGAGGAAGGAAGGAAGATGGAAGGAAGGAAGGAAGGGAGAAAGAAACAAAGAAACAAAGAAACAAAGAAACAAAGAAAGCAAGCGAGCTAGCTTCCATAAGATCAGGTTGTTGTCAAGCCTGTAAAGTATTTTCTTAATTAGTGACTAATGTTGGTGGGATCAAGCCTATTGTGGATGGTGCCAATCCTGGGTTCTATAGAAAGCAAGCTGAGCAAGCCATGAGGATCAAGCCACTAAGCAGCACCCCTTCATGGCCTCTGGTTCCTGCCCTGCATGAGCTCCTGCCCTCACTGCTTTTGACTACAAATGGTTATATGGAACTGTGAGTAAAATAAACCTTCTCCTCCCCAGGTTGCTTTTGGTCATGGTGATTTATTACGACAATTAAACAACCCTGACTAAGACAAACATCAACATGGGACAGTTTATAAAAAGTAAAAAACAGGAACTGGAGAGATGGCTTGGTGGTTAAGAGCACTGACTGCTCCCCCAGAGGTCCTGAGTTCAAATCCCAGCAACCACATGGTGGCTCACAGCTGTCTGTGACTCCAGTTCCAGGTGATTTGACACCCTCATACAAAACACATACAAAACTCCAATGCACATAAAATATAACAATAATAAAAATAAATGTTTTTTAAAAACTAAAAGTAGAGGTCGCAGAGGTGGCTCGGTGAACAAAGTGCTTGTGAACAAGCGTGAATTAGACCCCTGCACTCACATAAAGAGGAGAGAACAGACTGCACAGAGCTGTCCTCCGACATCCACATATGCTCTACCATGTGTGCTCCACCCCAGCACACCATACGCACACAAAATAACAAATTTTAAAATGAAACTACCACATGCTCCGACTGTACCAGTCCTGGGAACACACCCACAGGAATCCAAGTCAGCCGACCACAGCCATACCTGCACACCTATGTTTCCTGCAGCAACGTTCACAACAGCCAAGTGATAGAATCAGCCTGAGTGTCGAGCATCAGATAAAGGGATACAGGAAGTATGGTGGATATGCACAGTGAAGTTTTGTTCTTCCGTACAGAATGAAACTGTGTGGGCTGAAGAGAAAGCTCATCAGGTAAGAGCACTTACTGCTCTTCCAGGGGAACCAGGTCCAGTGTGGATCCCAGCAACCATACCAGCTGGCTCACACCTGCCTGTTACTCAGAGAATCTGACGCCCTCTTCTGGCCTCTGTGGGCACCTGCACCTATGTGTGCATATGAACTTATGCAAGGAACGCACACATATACATAGATTTTGAAAAATAAAAATGATGAACCTATGTCATGTACAAGGTTGTTGATAGAACTACAGATCATATTAAGCAGAATGTGATATATACTATACACACATGCACAAATACACACAGGCACCCACATGCACACCCACATACATGCACACACATATGCAAAATAAATAAATCTTTAAACAATCCAATAGAGCACTGGGTAAAGGGCCAGCCAAGTTTCACCTGCCCCTATGACACATACAGTCTCTCAAATTCATGCCACAGACCCGCAATCACACCCATACAGCCACTGGCAGGGATGGGGACCCGTGTCACCCATCACACCACTGACAGGCTTCTGTGTGCTGTGCATGTGGGGATCTCCATCTTCCCACCTGTGAGTGGGGGTGGGTGGTAGAATGAAGGAGAATCTCTCTCCTTCCCTGGTGTCCCTCAGCCCAGTGCTACATGACCCAGAGAAAGGGCTGAGCCGAGGCTGGCAGCCTGGCCCCAGGAGCTTGTACCTGGCAGAAGCGAGTGGTACAGGAGGGCAGGAGGGGTCGACAAAACTTCTTCATGGAGCTGACGGCTGCTGGGAAGGCAGGTGCTGAGAAGATGGCAGCTACTAGGTTGATCCTCAGGATCCAGGACAGCATCTCTTCCTTGCTCCTGGGGACAAAAGGGGACATAAAGGGCTCCATTTCTCGTGATAGGACCGCCAGCCTTCTCCCGACCTGGTTCCCAGTACTCAGCATGAAGTGTGGCAGAGAAGGCACTAATACCTAAGACAAGGACAGGAAGGAGAAAGAAGGGTGGGGACGGGCAGGAGGGTGAATGAGCCTGGTCAGAACTAGATATGGAACTCCCGTCTGGACTCCCATGAAATAAACCTGCTCCAGCCTGGACTGGTGTTCCCAGAGCCTGTGAACTCCAGGATCAGCTGCAGAAGCAATCCCCTGACCACTGGGCCCTTAGCTTTCACAAACTGCTCTCCTGACATGTGAATACCCCCATCTCTAGTCACAGAGGGAGGGGTGCAGCAGAGTAGAAGGCCTTACAGGTCAAAGGTATAAGGAGTCTGTCCCCCTTAACCTCTGTCAAGGGTGGATCCCAGCCTATCAGCCTGACCTGCAGGGCTTCAGAGTGCACCTGCAGTCGCTGCAGGCTTATCAGATCCAGTCAGGTACTGAGTCTGTGGCCTAAGATGTGGGCAGTAAGGTGGTATCTTTACCCTGCTTCCAGGTGATGGGGAAGGCTATACTGAAAGCCACCGCTCTGTAAGACCCAAAGCAGCCATTGATCTGTGGCAAACAGACACACCAAGTCTGTGGCTGCTGTGCACAGGACGCTGAGGTTTCTATCCTGAGACCAGGGGGTGGAGCTTGTGGGGCTGATGCTGCAGGCTGGGAGTCTGGGTACCAACTCAGGGCTCTGCTCCTACTTACGGTGCCTGGAAGAGGAAGACCCTCCAGTCGGCTGTCTTCAGCTTGAGCACGTTGGACTTCTTACTGTAGTCAGAAGCCCTGGTGGCCAGAGCGTGATGCACACGGATGGCGTTCTTCAGGTCCCCCTCGGACAGAGCCTTGTCAGGCCTGTATTCATCCTGAGTGGCGTATGCTATGTCACTCTGGGCTGTAGCTCATTGCCTCACACAGCCCATTGTCTCTTCCCTCCCTCCATCCTCTGTATAACCTCTACCCTCCCACAACACACAATCACTTCAGATGCCCTCCCCTCACATCCCAGTCTGGTCCCATAATGCTGCAAGACATAATCCGTTTGGCGTTTCAGAGTCTCTTGCCCCAAACCCTCAAAGCTCCTGAGAAAGTCCAGGTAAGACTCTCAATAGAAGAAAGCCCTAGCTCTTTTCTAGGTCCAGTCCTGGCCAGGCAGGGGCTGGATGAGACTGAGTGGGCCCTTTCCACATAAGGGTTCTAAAGCACCCTCACCTTCTGCAGGTACAAGATGGTCCCTTTGAGCACCGCGTAGAATTTCTTCCAGCCACGCCTCCCTCGGGGAGCTGAGGAGGGCACAGGCAGTGTGGCTGCAAGCTTCTGCTTCAGTAACTCCTACCCTTCCATTCCCTGGACATCCACTAGTATGTGTCCCCAAAGGAGTGGCCAAGGGTGGGTCCCTCCTACACCAGCATCCCTCCCAGGCCCCTTCCCCAGCCAAACACCCACTCCTCTTGCCGTCCATGTCAGCATGAGTCTTCCGGGTCAGCACACCATGCTTGTAGGTGGTGGCACTGAGGGCCTGTGGGACATCCAGGAATGGATTGCCACCGTCCAAGATCCGAGTCACCTTCTTTGTGCCTGTCCCAAACTTGTCATCCACCAGCTCAGACAGGGATTTTCTCAGCTCATCCTCATCACTAGGAAGGTACCAAGCCTGAATCACCTCCAATAAGGCCTTGCCCACCCCCACCCCTTGCCATAGCCTTTCCCACCCCTCCGGCATCAAAGTTGGAGACAAAAGATTATAAAATACAGTTCCAGGGCTCCGATCCAGCCTCTTCCCCTTCAGTTCTGAACTTTGATATCTGATCTTTGATTCAGAGTCTCCAAGCTAACTTTCACCTTTAACACAGAGTTGGAGACTTCCTTGTCTTCGAGTTTCCCTCCCCAGACTTCCTTAACCTCTCCAGCCCTTTGTAGACTGAACCTGTTGCACAGACTGTGCCAACATAGAACAGTAAGCAAAGCCCTGAAGTCCAGGCCCACCTTCAGAGCCCTGGTAGAAGAATGCCAGCTCTTTCCAGCACAGTTACCGTTCCAGAGCTGTGGACCTCTACACATCCTCAAAGGCACAACCTTCCCTAGAGAGCTTGGTCATGGGGCTCAGCCCCCAACCACCCAGAGCCTCTCCCAACCTCACCAACCAGTAATATCGCCAACCCTCTTTGCAAATGGCTGTGCAAGCCCTCACAGGTGAAGAAGTTAGGGCATTTGCCCCCTCCCATTGCCAAAAGCAGACACTTCCCAAAACATCTTCACACTGCTAGCACTGTGGGGACCTGTGCTTCGTGCCCTACTTTCCAAAAAGGAAAAGCCACTATTGATTGGCAATATCCTCAGTGCAGAAAACCACCAACACTCTCAGAACTAAACTCATGGTTGAATCCATTCTATAGCAATATAAACATTACACTCTTGTAATCAAGCCAGAAAATGAACCCATAAGGATCTTGGCCATCTGGGTAGGGGCTGTCAGGGGCCTGGGCTAGAATAAATCAGCACCATGGAGAGTGGTCTGCATGCCCCGTCACTCTCTCTCCTGGTAAGCAGCCTCATACCCTTGATCTACTCACATGGCCCATTCCAGCTTTTCATTCTTGATGGAGTTGTAAAGCGTCTGAATCAAGGAAGAGAAAGGGGAGAAGGAGAAAGGGAGTTCAGGTGGAGAGTCAGAGAAAACCCCATATCTCTCCAGTAATGTGACTGTGGTGAGGGAGTATCTTTGAAATTAAATGGGTAAAGTGGGTGCTTCATTCGTATTTGCTTGGTGTCCTGTGATGCATAAATGAGTGGGTAGGTAGATGTATTGGATGGATGATCTTTAGTTATGCGGTCATTACTGTCTGTCTAGCCAGGAGGTTGTAAGCTTCCCAAGGTCAATAATGTCTAACTTGCTCACCAATGAGTTCAATATGAAGTCTATAATGACACAGGACGGGTGGATGGATGGGAAGTTGGGAAGTAAATGGATAGGTGTCAGAATGGAGATGTGGTTGGTGTATGAAAGACTGTTTGGAGGGCTGGAACATAGCTCATTTGGTAGAGTGCTTATGTAGTATGTATGAAGCTGGGATTTAATCCTCGGGACCATATAAAACCAGCATGATGTCACCTGGAATCCTGGCCCCTGGAGGCATGGGGATCAGAAACTCAGGGTTATCTTAAGCTACATAGTGAGCTGAGGGCCATCCTTAGCTACATGAGAGCTTGTGCGGGAGGGGTAAGTGGGTAGGTACATGGGTAGGTAAGTGGTTATGTGGCTGGGTGGATGGGTGTATCCATGCACACGGAAATGTGTGGGTGGATAGAGAAGTAGATGAAGGATGATGAGAAATGGATGGATAGGTAATGATTTGATAGTTTTGGTTTGGTTTTGGTTTGGTTTTGGTTTTGTGCCCTGGCTATCCTGGAACTCTCTCTATAGACCAGTCGGCTTCAAACTCAGAGATCTACCTCCTCTGTCTTCCAAGTGCTGGGATTAAAGGTGTGGGCCACCATGCCCAGCTTGAGCTAAAAGATATGTTCTCAACAGGTACTTCTTGATGGGGAAGAAGATAATTGAACAAAAAGGGAGGAGGAGACAATGTTCTCCTTTAATTTCTGTAACAGGAACATAATCATATATATCTTCCTTTAGATTTACCATTCAACTCCTCTCCTGGCACCATAAGACTACTAAAAGACTATCTAAAAATTAACTCGTCATCTATAAATACCCCCAAAATAAATCTGTTCTTTTTTATTTATACAAGACCAAAGCCTCACCTTGGGAAGCCTCAAAGGAAAACTAATTTCTTTCATTGCTAGTGATGCAGGGATGAGTGGCTTTCCCTATGGGTGATGGTGGTGGAGGTGGTGGTGGTGGTGGAGGTGGTGGTGGTAGTGGTGATGGTGGTGATGGTGGTGATGGTGGAGGATGTGATGGTGGTGGAGGTGATGGTGATGGTGGTGGTGGTGGTGGAGGTGGTGGTGGAGGTGGTGGTGGTGGTGATGGTGGTGATGGTGATGGTGGTGATGGTGGAGGAGGTCGTGGTGGTGGTAATGGTGGTGGTGGTGGTGGAAGTGATGGTGGTGGTGGAGGTGGTGGTGGTGGTGATGGTGGTGGTGGTGGTGGTGGTGGTGGTGGTGGTGGTGGTGGTGGTGGAGGTGATGGTAGAGATACTCATGGGTGGCAGCCATAACAATTGGTGATAGTGATGGTTATCATTTTGTGATATTACGGTTATTACTAGAAATGGTGGTAATTGAAGTACTAAAATCAGAGTGCTCAGAGCCTCACCATCTATCT
Organism: Rattus norvegicus; assembly: GCF_021556685.1. NCBI lineage: Eukaryota > Metazoa > Chordata > Mammalia > Rodentia > Muridae > Rattus > Rattus norvegicus. The sequence continues at coordinate 27,744,192 of NC_141551.1, read as the reverse complement.
TTCTTGGAGAATACACAACAGTCAGGTGAGGAATTAGGCAGTCTCCAACTCTGTCCCAAAGTTATGGATCTAGAATGTCACGATTTAGTGGGGCAAGATTTCACTCCATTTATGCTGAGCAGGACAAGGGAGTATGAGAACCCTTGGCAGATAATACCTTCAAAAGGTCTTTGGCAAAGTCTTGTCCATCATTCAGCTGGTCCAAGTTGGCAATGAATTGCTGGCAGGACATCTTCTTGCCAATGTTCTGTCATGGAGAAATGGTTCTGCCTGAGAGTAGGGAAGAAGGCTGGTGTGGTCCACACACCCTGCCCTGCCCTGCCCTGCCCTGCCCTGCCATGCCCTGCCATGCCCTGCCATGCCCTGCCATGCCCTGCCTTGCCCTGCTCTGACAGGATGAGGCAGTACTGAAGGCAGTTATAAAATTCCTCATCTCCAGAATTTTTAAAACTTTTCTTTGCATTCTAAATTCTATTTGATCCACAAACAACATGAAAGACTCTCTTCAAACTCAGTGCAGGAGCCAAGTTGAGTGAAGCACTGTGGTAGCTGAGTGGGCCGGGCACCTGCTCTGCTCCGGGCATTGACCTCCACCTGTGTTATCATATCTCCTTGCCACAAGGTGAGAAGCTTGAAGGGTGAGAGGGGAAGTGATGTGTGAAGGAAGAGGAGGGGCCCAGTGTGTCTGACATCAGAGCCCATGTTCTCACCCGCTCTTGTGACCCCCAAGGTCACTGAGCACCAGGACTTAAACCCAGGCCTCTTGGCTCCTGAGCAGAAACTCTGTGTGTTCTCCCAGTCTCCTCACCCTCTCGCCTGCACACAGTGGGACAGGAAGACCTCCCAGAGGTAGGTCAAGTGAGGGAGAGTTTGATCCAACTTATGAGACCAACAATCGATCACCGCCAGCACACACATGTGCTCTGTATTGAGCTGGGTTGACACAGAAGAACCTGCTTGGGTTCTTTTTGATACAAACAAAAAGCTGGGGAGGGGTGGATGTACCCCAAAATTCTGTCTGGTTAACTACTCACTAGTTGATGAGCTCAAGCACCACAAGCCCACCATCTGGCATTTACTCTTCCAGAGTCTCCTTGGAGGAGCCTCACTGGAGGAGGCCCTGGCTGACACTTTGCCAATGGGTGGTTTTGTGAGTGGGTTTGCTAAAATAAGGCAATGTTTTCTCATATTTATTTATTTAAGCATCCTGTGACATGGGAATATGTATTTCCTGAAATAAACAAAAGAATATTAGCATCCAGCAAATGTATTGCCCCAGTTCAGAACTTTGAACATGTCTGTGTGTGCTGGGATTCTCCGAGGACAGAGTTCCATGTGCAGTGTCCCCTAGTTCTTGTTGTTGGCATTGCTTTAACCAAGAGCCTCTGCTAACATCATATGCCACAGAAATGATGTGGGACGCACTGCTGTAAAGCAGCTCCCTGTCTGTTTCTTTACTTCTTTGCTTCTTTGATTGACACTGGGGTCTCACTGTATAGCTGGTCTCAGCCTTCTAAATGCTGGGGTTAAAAATGCTCTGCTTAGTTTCTTGTCAACTTGACACAAGCTAGAGTTGAACCTCTCTTCCTCCCCCAGAGAGAGAGAGAGACAGAGAGACACAGAGAGACAGAGACAGAGAGACAGACAGAAAGACAGAGAGAAGCAGGCTGAACAAGTCAATAAAGACATTTCCATTCTTCCATGACTTCTGCTTTAGTTCCTGCTCCCAACTTCCTACCTTGAGTTCCTGCTTAGCTTTCCCCTGATGATGGACTGTAATATAAATAAACACTTTTCTCCCCAAATTGCTTTTGGTTACCATCTTAATCATAGCACTAGAAGCTGAATTGGGAAAAAAATTATATATGACTATATCCAAACAATATAAGGAGAATTATCTTAATTTCCTCCAAAACTTTTTTAAAAAATCCTATGTGTGCCTTGATATTTTTTGTCTGTTCCTGTGTTATATTTTTAATCACATTTTTATTTACATTTTAAATGTTATCCCATTTCCCAGTTTCCTCTCCAGAAACCTACTATCACACACACACACACACACACACACACACACACACACACACACACTCTGCTTCTAGCTTCTATGAGGGAGCTCCCTCACCCACCCTCTCCCTCCCACCTCCCTGCCCTGACAATCCCCTAAACAGGGGCATCGAGCCTTGACAGGACCAAGGTCCTCTTCTCCCGTTGATGCCAACAAGGCCATCCTCTGCTACATATGCAGATGAAGCCATGGGTCCATCCCTGTGTTCTCTTGGGATGGTGGTTTAGTCCCTGGAAGCTCTGGGGGGGGGGGGGGGTCTGGTTAGTTGATATTGTGTTCGTCTTATGGGGTTCTGTGTTATATTTTTATGTGTACATTTCCTGTGTACAGACGTAAGCATATAGCCACGTCATGGTCATTTTAATTAAAGAATACAAACACATGAGGAAATATTGTCTTTGAGTTCCACAGACACTGAATAGTCTTAGTCACTAAGAGTACAAAGTCTAAGAACAGCTAGGTAACGGACAGGACGGACAGGAGACGTAGCTCAGCTGGTACAGTGCCTGCTTAGTTGATACAGAGGAGTGGGTTTGATCCATAGCCCCACATAAAGTGGGTGTATCAGTAAACCTGTAATCCCAGTACTTGAGAAGTGAAGGCAGGAGAGCCACAAGTGTAAGAATATCTTCAGTAGTACAGTGAATTTGAGGCTAGCCTAGGGTACATAAGGCTCTGTCTCATCATCATCATCATCACCACATCATCATCACATCATCATCACATCATCACATCATCATCATCACATCATCACATCATTATCATCATCATCACCACCACCACCACATCATCATCATCTTCACATCAAGCCTTTTCATATTAATAATGGCATGCCCTTGTTATGAAGGATACTTTTCCAATTTAAAAGAAAACAACTGTTAGGGGTCTGAAGAGATGGTTCAGAGGTTAAGAGCACTTACTGCTCCCAATGACCTAAATTTGGTTTCAGTACCCACGATAGGTGGCTCACAACTTTCATCAGGAACTGATGCTCTCTTCTAGCTTCTAGATGCACATGTGGCACACACATGTGGCACACACAAGAACATACACATACACCTAAATAAAAATCAGTGGAGAGAAGTCTTGGCTGAAATATTAGCGAATCACCTGTATAAAAGCACTAGAGAATACAAATCAGACATCAAGGCCGGGTTCCTCCCACTCAGGAGAGAGACCTCTGCACTGGAAAACTTCCCTCCTCGAAGCATGGTCCAATGGCTGAAGAACCAAGTCACCTATTGAACTTAGGAACAAATACTGGAGTTTAGAGACCACCAAGAGAAAGGGGTTCTGGGAAATACGTCAACCATATGTCAACATGAAAATTAAAACACAAAAATAGAAATGCTGTAATGAATTTTTCAATCAGAAAGAAAAGTATTCCAGATGAAAGCATGGGGAGAAAGCATGGGAAACAGGAAGCATGGACAAGCAGGAAGCATGGGGAAACAGGACAACTAGGTGGGGAAACAGGAAGTGTAGAGAAACAGGAAGCAAGGGGAAACAGGAAGTGTGGAGAAGCAGGAAGCATGGGGAAACAGGAAGTGTGGAGAAGCAGGAAACATGGGGAAACAAGAAGTGTGGAGAAGCAGGAAACATGGGGAAACAAGAAGTGTGGAGAAGCAGGAAACATGGGGAAACAGGAAGTGTGGAGAAGCAGGAAGCATGGGGAGACAAGAAGTGTGGAGAAGCAGGAAGCAAGGGGAAACAGGAAGTGTGGAGAAGCAGGAAACATGGGGAAACAAGAAGTGTGGAGAAGCAGAAAACATGGGGAAACAGGAAGTGTGGAGAAGCAGGAAGCAAGGGGAAACAGGAAGTGTGGAGAAGCAGGAAACATGGGGAAACAGGAAGTGTGGAGAAGCAGGAAGCATGGGGAGACAAGAAGCAGGAAAACATAGGTGGTATGGGGAAAAGAAAGCATGAGAAAGTAGGAAGCTTGGAGAAGTGGAAAGCTGGAAGGAGAGGGAAGTGAAAAGAAGCAGGAAATATAGAGGATCAGGAAACTTGAAAGACAGAAAGCTGAGAGAGCTTAGCTGTCTTTAGATGCTACATGGCTCCAGAAGTGATAAATACAAGTCTAACCTTGAAATATACCTCATGGACCAGAATAAGAATTCTGAGGGCTGGGTACGCATAGTTTATGGGTAGAGCTCTTGCCTAGCATGTGCAAGGGCTTGGGTTTAGTCTCCAGGACCACAAAAGAAAGACTCTTTAAAAAGAGTTCTGAAAGAATACACGACTAAGAAGCTAACAAGGGAGGAAAATAAAGATCTAAAAAACACCTAAATGTTCCAAAAGTATACAAAAAAAGGAGGAAAAAAGAAAGAACAGATGAATGGAACAGAAAAGAAAAAAGTAGCCAGGAAGTACTGAATACCACCACTCCAGAGGCAGAAGCAGGCAGATCTCTGTGAGCTCAAGGCCAGCCTGGTCTACAGAGCTAGTTCTTAGACAGGCAGGGGCTACAAAGAAAACCCTGTCTCAAAAAACAGAGGAGAGAGAGAGGGGGGGAGAGAGAGAGAGAAAGAGAGAGAGAAGAAGTAATTTGGCTTGTTTATGTACTTACTGCTTTGTTTTGAAAGGGGGACTTAATCTGTAGCCCAGGATGGCCTCAAATTCTAAGTGATTCTCCTGCCTCGACTTCTTAAGTGCTAGGATTAAAGGCATAAACCAAAATACCAAGATTAACTTGGTATATTTAAGTTAAAACATGTCGTAACTCATTAAATGTTCAAGTTAAAATGAAGTTCAGAGCTAATATTTGTAAAGTATTGGATGCAAGAGTCACGCCCTAAATACAAATGAACAGACATCTTGGAAGCCAACGGTTAGGAAAGGATACAGCATACAACTAACAGGTCACCCACAGTGTAAACCCGCTAGTGTCTATCCGCAGAGCAGTATAAACCCGCTAGTGTCTACACGGCACACGCAGTATAAACCCGCTAGTGTCTACCCGCAGAGCAGAAGACACAAAGCATTAAAAGAGAAAGACAGTGATACTGTCACAGTAGTGAAAGCTTCATGCCAGCGGGAAATACAGCCATCATAAATCTGTGTATACCAAATAGCGTATGTGACACGAAACTTGATAGGCCCAAAGATGACACATTCACTGCTTGGTTGTAGATCTTAATACTATTTGTCAGGTCCCAAAGAAAGCTGAGACAAGTGTGGTGGTTGGAATATGGTTGGCCCAGGCAATGGCACTATTAGGAAGTATGGCCTTGCTGGAGTAGCTGTGGCCTTGCTGGAGGAGGTGTGTCACCTTGTGGGCAGGCTTTGAGACCCTCCTCCTAGCTGCCTGGAAGCTAGTCTTCTCCTGTTCGCCTTCAGAACTGGATGTAGAACTCTCAGCTCCTCCAGACCCATGCCTGCCTGGATGCTGCCATGTTCCTGCCTTGATGATAATGGACTGAACCTCTGAAACTGTAAGCCAGCCCTGATTAAATGTTTCCTTTCTAAGAGTTGCCTTGGTCATGATGTCTCTTCCCAGCAATGGAAACTCTAACTAAGACAACAAGAATTACTCAGTACCTGGGCTTCTCCCAGCACTTCTCACCCTGCAGTCAACCCTAAACCTCTCCAGCTCAGGACCTGGGCTTCTCTTCCCCTGGCTTCTCTTTCCTACATAATCCAGCCATTTTGGCCAATGCTGTCTTGCTCTTCCTATCTTGGCTCCTGGCCCACACCTCTTCTCTTGATCCCCTTGCCCACTCTCTTCTCTCTCTTCTCTTCCTTTCTCACTCTCCCCAGCCCTCTCTTCTCATGGCCAGGTTCAGACTGGACTCTTCCAGATGCCTCTGGTTCTACTCTGCCTCACATGACAACCACACCTTGGAGCAGTCATTTCCTTACTTTCTTTCACTACTCACTCATAAGAAGATCAAATGGACAAAAATAAATAAATAAATAAATAAATAAATAAATAAATAAATAAATAAGCAAAAATACTAAAGAAGTAGGTGTCAAAATGTTAGATAACCTTGATGAAGTGGGCATACTCTTAGGGAACGTACGTTATGAAAACTGACTCAAGAAAAAACAGAAAAGCTAAACAGACCTGTAACAAGTACAAGAATTAGATCAGGAGTCTGAAACCTCACAGAAAAGGCAAAGAGCAAATAACTCCACTGATGAGTTATAAGGAATATTTAAAGAACAAATTAACCAATCCTCATTCACTCTGTAATGTGGGCACACCAGTGTTTGTCAAAGAAAAGAAAACATTAGGTAAGTAACTCTTTAGGATAAAGATGCAAAAATCCTCAACAAAATACTATCTATCAGCATCTTAAAGGGACTATACCTAGGTCCTACGGGATGGCTCATGAGGTAATGGCGCTTTACCTCCAAGCTTGCTCCCAAACCTGATGACCTGAGTTGGAATCTTAAGATCCACAGAATAAAGGGAGAGAACTGACTCCTGCAAGTTGTCCTCTGACCTCCACACATGCACTGTTGCCCACCATCCCCTCCTAAGTAAACAAATAAATGGAAAAGATATTCAACAAACTAGGACTAGATGGACCATCTTTAAATGATGAATGGTACTCAGGAGAGCCCACAGCTGACATACTCAGTAGTAGAAGACGGAAGCTTTTCCCCTAAGATCAGAAACATTTCCATACAATATTATACCAAGAGTTCTAGCTAGCTGGGTTTGGTGGCGTATGCCTTTAATTCCTGCATTTAGGAGGCAGAGGCAGGAGGATTTCTATGAGTTCAAGCCCAACCAGGTCTACATAGTGAGTTCTGGGACAGCCAGGGTTATGTAGAGGATCCTTTTCAGAGAGAGAGGGAGAGAGAGAGAGAGAGAGAGAGAGAGAGAGAGAGAGAGAGAGTGAGTTGCAGGTGCCATGATTTTATATGCAGAGAATTCTAAAAACAAGAAAAATCATTAAAACTAATGAACACACTTACTGATATTGCAAAACATAAGATCAATGTTTAAGAATCAGTTGCATTTCTTTTTTCAAGATTTTTTTTAACATCGTTTGTGTTAGACTAGGTGTGGTAGCGCATGTTTTCAATCCCAGCACTGGGAGGTAGAGGCAGACAGTTCTTGATTTTGAGGCCATCTAGTTCTAGGCAAGCCAGGGCTACATTAATAGTGTATGTTTTTGGGGCTGGGGATTTAGCTCAGTGGTAGAGCGCTTACCTAGGAAGCGCAAGGCCCTGGGTTCGGTCCCCAGCTCCGAAAAAAAGAACCAAAAAAAAAAAAAAAATAGTGTATGTTTTTTATTGTTTGAGAATTTCATACATCCAAATAATAGGTTTTGATTAAATCTACCCCATGTCCTTCCCTCTAACGCTTCCCTATTCTCACTACCAATTTCCTCTCCCAACCTCATGTGCTCTCTTTACAAACCCATGGAGTTCATTCATTGCCACACATAGGCGTGAGTGGGTGTTGGAACACACTGAGGCATGGGAAGCTTCTCAACGGCTGTGTCTCTGAAGCAAAATGGCTCTCCCCTGCCCAGCAGCCACCAATTGCCAATAACTCCTTGGCTAAGGGTGAAGTTTCTCGAGCCCCTCCCCATCCATGCTGGGCTTTTGGCTGCCGCAATCATATGTAGTCACACATGCTTATGCATGCAGTCATGGCTGCTGTGAGTTCTTGTGTATAACTGCCCTTTCATGTCTAGAACACCACCATTTCAATGCGGTTAGTACCTCTGGCTCTTAGAGTCTTTATATCCCCTCTTCCACTGTAATCCCTGAGCCTAGGGGAAATATTATTGATAACCAGTTTAGGCCAAGCACTCCATAATCTTTTATTCTCTGCACATTGACCATTTGTGGGTCTCTGCAAGAGTCACCATCTACAACAAAAAGAAGCTTCTCTGATGAGAGCTGACAGATGATTTAATCCATGGATATAAAAGTAAGTACTTAGAGGGTTTTAGAACTATGTCCATGTAGCAGGATGACAGTTCTCCTCTAGGGCCTATGACCTGCCTAGCAGTTGATTCTTGGCATAGTTAAAGGAATAAGGCATTCGTTCTGTCCTGTAGAGCGGGCCTTAAGTCCAAGCAGAGAGTAGGCTTCTACCATAACCAACCAGGGGTTGGTTACTCTCATGATGGTTGTACCACTACCGTACCAATAGGCCTGTCTTTCCAGGCCACTTGATATTGTATGTGCAGAGTTCACAGTCGGGTAAAATTGTTGACAATTTTTCTCCCCCAGTAGTGTGCATAGTATTATTATGACACCTAGCCAACAGGGATAAGGTTTCCATGTCAGTCCCAGCCTGGTTTTCCTATGTTCTGTGACTTAAGTAAGAGTGTCTTCAGCAAGAGGGGGTCTACCATCACGTTCTGGAAGATAACCAAGAGCAGTGGCAGCAGCCTGTAATGGTTTGGGAGGCCTATGGGTGGGGCCTCACTGACCAACAACTCAAAAGTAGGTTACCAATGTCTGGCACTGGACTTAAAATTTTTAGATTACATTTAGCATGTGTGTGTGTGTGTGTGTGTGTGTGTGTATGTGTGTGTGTGCGTGTGCATGTGCCCCCCAACTATACTGAAGGTCAGAGGACAACTTGATAGAGTCGTTCTCTCCCTCCATCGTGTCGGGTTCAGGGATCAGACTGGGTCACCACGCACAGAGGCAGGCACCTTCACCTGCTGAGCTGCTTCAGCCAAACTCAATACTCTTTTTAATTAAAAAAAGTTTTAAATGCATTATGTGTGTAAGTGCGTGATACATGGGGTGGGGGCAGTCAGAGGGCAACTTTGCAGAGTTGGTTCTCTCCTCCATTACATGGGTTCCAGGGATCAAACTTGGGTCACCAAGCTTGTGCATCAGGTGGCCTCACCCACTGAGCCATCTTTCTGGCCTGTGTTGTATTTGTACAGTAGTTGTGAACGATCAGAAAAGGAAACGGCATCAATAAGAGTAAACTGAGGGAGTTGGAGAAATGGCTCAGTCAGTCAAGTACTTGTCGTGCAAGCATGAAGATCTGAGTTCAAACCCTAGCATCCACCTGCAAGCCAGCATGGCAGTGTGCATCTATAATCCTAGCAGGAGAGGAGACAGAGACAACAGGATCCCCGAGGCTTGCTGCCTACCCTGTCTGAACCAGTGAGCTCCAAATCCAGTGAGAGATACTGTCTCAAAAATAAGATGCAGAATGACTGAAGAATGACACCCAATGTCCACCTCTGACCTCCATACATATACACACACACACACACACACACACACACACACACACACACACTAAACTAAGCACAGCAGCGACAAGAGACCATGAGGTCAAGACCATCCCAGGCTACATATTGACTTCCAAAGCAGCCTGGGATATCCGAGATCCTGTCTCAAAAAAAAAAAAAAAATTAACTGCTTAGCCACAGACTTAACCAAGGAAATTGGGCACAGGGGCTCACATCTGTAATTCCAGCACCCAGGAAGCTAAGACAGGCGCTTAAGACACTCTGAGCTACATAGTGAGTTCCAGGTTCTGAGCAACAGCTTGAGACTCAGGTTCAAAAAAAAAAAAAAAAATCAACCAAGGAGATGAAAGGGTTGTATACGCAAAACTATAGAATTCTAAAACGAATTAAGAAGGAATAAATCCACAAAAAGATATCCTTTGTTCGGCGGATTAGGAAGACTTAGCATTGCTAAAATGGTAATTCCCCCCAAACCGGCTGAATACCCAAGGTAATCACTATCAAATCTCTATACCCCTCTCTCTTCAGAAATTCAAAGGCCGATCCTTGCGTCTGTATGCACTTGCAAGAGATCCCCCGCTCAGTCTTGAGAACAGACTTCACCTATTAAACGTTCAGAGAACTTACTAGAAAGCCACAGTAGGAAGCGCTGAGCATTCACGAGAGACCAGAGCTGCAAGTGAATGAAGCGAATTAGAAGTCAGGAAGCAAACCTGTGCTTTCCGTCTGAGAGAAGATTCCATATAACCCCGGCCATCTTCAAACTCCCTATACAGACAAGGGCGGCCTTGAACTTCTGATCCTCCTGTCCCCACCCACCTTCTAAGTGGTGGGATCATAGAGTGTGACCGCATCCAGTTTTGTGTAATACTGGGCGTAGAATGGAGGGTCTCATGAATGCCTAAGTGCTCTACAGTTCATTTACAACCAATCAAGCTGTTGCTGCTGCTGTTGTCTGACATAGGATATATTGCAGTGCGATAGCCTCAAACTCCTATCCGGCCTGCCTCGACCTCTGAGTGCTGAGTGCAGCTTAACACCTGTAACACCACACTTGCCAATCAACGGGATCTTAACAAGTCTGCCAACACTGCTTAATGGGAGAACGCTCACCTGCATAAATGATACTGGGACTGGATGGCCAAAAGCAAATGACTCAAGCTGAATCTTTACCTCACAGTGAATGTCCTTACTCAGAAGAGAATTAAAACCTGAGCTGGGTTCAGGGACTGAGTGCTTGCCTAGCACACCTGAGGCCCTGAGTCCCATCCTCAGTGAGGGAGAAAACAAAAAAAGAAAAATTCAAAACTGGGTAAAGGAGCTAAAACTGCCAGAAGAAATTAGGGGTAAACCTTCACGGCCTTGGATCTGGTAATGGTTTCTTCTTTAGGTTTGCTTGTCTGTTACAGTCTCACTATGTAAGCAACCCTAGCTGACCTAGAACTCAATGTGTAGACTACACTGACCTCAAACTCCCAGAGATCGCTCTGCCTCTGTCCTCTCTTCGGAGGTTAAAGGTCTGCGCCTCCACAGCACTGGTAATAATTTCTGATTTATAGTGCCCAAAACACAACAAAAGGAAGAGAGACAGACAAACAGACAGCAGCAGGGATAAGGAGAGAGCAGTCAGTATTGCACCTGCTGTGCAAACATAAAGACCCAAGTTCGATCCCCAGCACCTGTACAAGAAGGCTGTCAAGGTAGTGCATGCCCATAATCCCAGCCCTGAAGAGGAGGGCACTGGAGGATTCCCCCCGGCTTGCTGGGTAGCCATCCTAACAAATATCCTGGTCTAGCTTCAAACTCCCTATATAGACAAGGGCACCCTTGAACTTCCGATCCTCCTGTGGGGACCTTCCTTCTCAGTGGTAGGATCATGGAGAGTGTAACCACATCTATGAGCCTCAGGTCCCAGGGAGACCCTGTCTTTGAAAAAGAGATGGACGGCTCCAGAAGAATCACACTCCAGATTGACCGCAGGCCTCCTACACCTACGCATGCACGCACGCCTACACACATGTACACAGAGAAAGAGAAAAAAAGATAAATTTGGATGTAATTCAAATTTTAAAAACTGTTCTACATCGCAAGACTCTATCGAGAGGGAGAGAAAGAGAGTAACTAATAGGATGAGAGAAAACATTTGCAGCTCCCATGCCTGAAAAGGGTCTGGTGGCCTGAATACAGAAAGCCAGCTGAACACCAAAACAGTCACTTTAAATTGGACAACTGAGCCAGGCCTGGTGCTGTCTCCCCATCACCTGGCACTTTAAGAGTTGAGCCTAGAGTGCAGTGAGTTCACGTCAAGCCTACGCTATAGCGTACGAGTATAAATAAAATAAAGTGGGCAAACCTTGCTGCCAAACCTGCTGATCTTCCTTCCATCCCTCAGAGACCACATAGAGGAAGAGGAGCGCCAACTCCTGCAAGTTGAACTCTGACCTCCACATGTGCAACACACACACACACACACACACACACACACACACACACACAGGAAAATGAATTTTTTTAAATAATTGAGATAAGTGTAATAGCACATGCCCCTAATCCCAACACTTGGGAGGCAAAGGCAGGCAGTTTATAGCTCTCTAAGTTTGAGTTCAGCCTGGTCTACATAGAAGCTTGAGCACGGCCTGGTCTACATAGCAAGTTTCAGGCCAGCCAGGACTACATAATGAGAGCCTGTCTCAAAAACACAAAAAACAAAAAACCCACAAAAACAAAAACAAAAAGCAAACCTGAGAATAGGTGTAGAAACTGAAACTTTCACACAAATTTTCATAACTCCACATGCTTACCCATGTATGTCCTACGTGGCATGTCCATGCAATGACACTATTTACCCCAGAACAAGAATATAAAGTACTGACACACGCTACAACGTGAAAGATCCTTGAACACATTGCGCCAAGTGAAATAAGCCAGACACAGAAGGTCAGATGATGTGTGATTGATACCGCTCACATGAACTGTCTGCAGCAGACAGTTCATACGGGTGAGAGGCGGAGCCACAGAACAGGGACTGGGGAGGGGGGAGGAGTGCTTCTGGGGGAGGGGGTGGAGGCTCGTTTTGAGAGTGATGAAAAATCCCGGAATGGGTCAGTAGTTCTGGGTGCACACCCCCGGGAATGCTCAGTGCTGCCAGCCGCATTGCGTGTTTTTAAGTGGTTAAAACAGTCAGGGCCTGCTGCTGTATTTTACCACAGTGAAATTAGTCAGTGAGTGTACACAAGATGGGATGCCTGGCTTCATTGGCATATGGGGCCATTATGGTCACTCTGGAGAAAACACTCCAAGTCCACCCATACCCTTCACAAAAGTTCATCTCTCTCTGAGCCAAGGAGCAAGACTCACCAAGATACAAAGAAAAGAAGACATACCAATGAAGTTGTTCACTGTAAAAGAAATATTGACAGACAGACAGGCAGAAAGACATGTGCAGGGACAGGGAACAGAGAATGCACAGCCCAAGAAGTTGTATGGCTGGGGACCCTGAATGCCCAGTGTCTTCCTCCCAATTCAGTTTTCATCAACAGGACCTCCCTTGGGCCCTGGGCCCTGGGTTCTCTGTCCCACAGCCTCTGTCCTCTAGCAGGAACGAGCCACAGCCAGTCTGAGCACAGCCCCACCTCATGGCTGTGACCCTGGTTCTCTCAGGCTAGGGCAGCCATCTCCCTAAGCACATGTCCCAGCCCAGAGCAGAGGCTGACTATGGTTAGGTGCTACCCAGCTGGATCCAGAGAGAAACAGTTGGCCATCATTTTTGACCAAGACAGCTGCCTTTCCTGAAAGCATGGCATGACTCTGAGGTAAGAACGATCCTAGCCTGTTTTTATGGCTCAACTGGAAAGAAGTCTTACAGCCAGGCATCAAATCCCTGCACCTGTCCCAGGGATCTTCCACCCACCCACAAGCAGCTTCATGCCTGTGGTGGAGAACCACTCGCCTTTCAACTTCGCTCTCCTGGAACTCACCACCCTTCTCCTCCACCCTTCTTCATTCCTGGCATCCAACCCTCTAACCCCAGAGTTCAGACACATCTATAGGAAGTCTTCCTGCCTCCCCTCCTCTGACAATCCAGTCAGCCTCCCTCTCTGACAAGAACTCTCTAGGGGCACCAGTGGGGACCATTCTAAGACACCCCCCATAGTCCAGCTGTTTTTTATTGTCTCTGACAAAGAAATGGGAGACAGGAGAAACCGAGTCCTCTGACAAGCTCAGTTACTGTAACCAGCAGGCTTTGGCTTTGGCTCTCTGGGATGGCTGCATTAAGACTCATAGGCAAGGGACTGGAGAGAAGGCTCTGCAGTTAAGAGCACTGGCTGCTCTTCTAGAGGACCCAAGTTCAAGTCCCAGCAACCACATGGTGACTCACAACTGTTTGTTACTCCAGTTCCAGAGGATCTGACACCCTCACACAGACATGCAAGCAAAACACCAATGCATATACTTTTTAAAATAAAAAATATATAAATCATTTTTATAAAGGTTCACAGACAGGGGAAATCACACAATGGGGAAATAAATAGAAGTTTAGTGAGTTAAGAGGTTTGTTGGAGGCCATACAACTGTACTGTAGGCAAACACGGAGAACACTAACCCAGGTTTCTCCCCACTGCTCACTGAGCAACACTCCTTCAAGGGAGCTCAGTTAAGGGGCCATGCTGGGGGTCTCCCCACTGTTGGGCACAGCATGGAGAGGTGACTTCCACACTCCTTTTCAAGTGGCTAAAGTTCACAGGGTGAACAGAGGGAGCAGTCCCAGGGAAGGCTGGCTTGTAAGGGTGCTCACCCCACTTCTGTTCATGTTAGCACACCATATCCATACCTGTCTTCTCTCCATCCCATACTCAGGCTCTGCTAAAGTTGTCACAGTTTGGCCTGACCTCAGCCCTCCCCTGGGCAGTGCCCCCCATGGGCCCACAAGCCCAGCCTTGGCTTCTCCTCTTCTCCCTCCGCCACTCCAGATGCCACTGGCCTCAAGACTGTACCCACAGGTCGTCTAGCACTCAGGTTTTGAAAGTAGCAATGGACGCCACTGCTGTGTGGTGCTCCTATACTGTACTATTCACAGTGAAACCCTTGCCAGGATCAGGCCACTCCCAGGCCCCACCAAGTCACTGGAGGAAATCGTCACTGCCCCGAGAAGATGCAGAACCTGAGACTCAGAGAGGGGCAGCAACTTACCCAGGGTCACGTAGCTACCCCATGAAGGCAAGAATGGATGTGAAGCTTGTCTGTCCCAGATTTGCCTTTAACACCCCATATCTTCTGGAGCTTTCTGGTTTACTTAGAACCAGACATACAGACCTGTCACTGAGTCAATGAAATGTACCCACCTCCCAGGAGGGCTCTGACCAGCCCTGAGTGAGTGGTGGCCAGAGAGCAGTTGGGTGGGGCAGATGGTTTGATAGGACACAGGGGATGAAGGAGGCGGGTCTAAGCATACAGCATGCACACTCTGACAGCAGCACTTACCACCTGAGGCAGGGAGGGCAGGAGAGCCCAGAGCAGTAGCCAACGGAGGAAGGAAGAAGGAGGGATTAGTGAGCGTGAGAAGCCTGGAGGCAGCCTGGGGCCTGGGCCCACACATTCTTCCACTCACTGTCCTGACAGGAGTGGAAGGGTGAGGAGGAGGCCCCTTAGGAGTAACCTGTCATTTGTCAGAGACCAGTTGTCTGGGGCATGACATCACAGGAAGGCCACATCTGGGCTTTTAAAGGAGCTGTGGAAGAGCATGCAGCCTTTGCTGGAGCAAGGCACAGACTATCACAGATCAGATGACCTTGCCCTGAGGGCACATCTATTTCCAGTGCCTCAGCTGGGAGGTGGCAGTGCACGACTTGCTTCCCAGCACTTGAGAGGCAGAGCCAGGCAGATCTCTGAATTCAAGGCCAGCCTGGTCTACAGAGCAAGTTCCAGTACAGCCAGGGCTACACAGAGAAACCCGGTCTCAAAAATCGAAACGAGGGCTGGAGAGATGGCTCAGTGGTTAAGAGCACTGCCTGCTCTTCCAGAGGTCCTGAGTTCAAATCCCAGCAACCACATGGTGGCTCACAACCATCTGTAATGAGATCCGATCCCCTCTTCTGGTGTGTCTGAAGACAGCAACATTATACTCATATACATTAAAAATAAATAAGAAAAAAATCGAAACGAAGAATTCCATGTGCCTCAGCTGCTCTCACTGCTCATCTTAGGAGCCAAAACCTGGGCAGAGCCAGTGGAAAAAAAAAAAAAAAAAGACAGGGTCAAGGGTCAACTATAGAAGCAAGGAACCCACCTCCCAGGTCTGCTAGGAAAAAACAAAACAAAACAAAACACTGACCCTGACCAGGAGTTCCAGCAAGAGGGGTGACTACCAGGTTGGTCCTCAGTGACCAGGAGTCAGTAAGAGCATACGTCCCCTTGATGGACCCCCAACTCACATGTCCGTGCAGGTCTGTGTTGAGCAGCATCAGGGCACAGGTGAGCGTGTGGATCCCATCTAAACAGAACATGATAGTAAGAACCCACTCATTCTCACCGGAGCCTCCTACCTGCCTCCCCATAGAGCCAGGCTAAAGGCCACATAGACAAAGAAAGGTAGACATCCGCTCCCAAGCACTTCAGGGCCAAGGCTTGGATGACCCTCTAACCCAGATGTCTCCCTCTTGTAGACAAATTCACCTTGAACCTTAGATCTAGAAAAGGCTCTAGACCCCAAGCTATGTCCCTACAATAGCAAAAGGGGACTTGGTCCATCAGTTTCTAAGACTTGGGTCCATCCATACAGCAAATCCTGCTTCTATAGGAGACCTGCACGGAATATCCCTCCCCAACAAAAAGTCAGGACTGAGTCTAGGCACAGCCACTGGGAATGGGATGACCATGAGTAAGACACCTGAGGTCTCTGGTCCAGGAGGCCATCCCATAATTTTACCATTTTGGGCATTTTACCATCTTGGTTTCTGAGGCTCAGGCTGGCCACAAGCTTTAAAGCACCACCCCCACCCCCACCTCCCATCTTCATCCTGAAAATCCCTGGGGTTTCGGGTGTGCTATGGTGACACAACTGTATTCATGCAATCTTAATTGAGGACCGGCTATTTGCCAGCATGTATGGCCCACCCAAGCCTGCCTGCAGGCAAGACAAATGTGGCATCTGGGCCAGGGTGGGGAGAAGACCAGGTCTCATCTGGGCAGGTAGGATAGAAGGTGGTCAGGGAACACTGTACCTTCCGACGTGCTGTCGTCTGGGTTACACTGGCAGTACCGGCGGGAGAAGTGGGTAAGGACTCGTTCTCGTTCCTGTGTCTCCCCCATCAGTGGGAAGGCCTTCAGGAAGGTTCTAGAATGTAATTCAAGGTTGCTGAGTGAATCTCAGAGCCCCTGATACAGTCTCCTCACACAAACATACATGAAGCTAGTTCTTGTACCACGGTACTGGCTAGACACTCTCTGTGGCCCAGGCAGAACCTTGGCCCTCCAAGACAGCCTCTGGATTCTAAGACCTCAGGCAGGGGTATGATCTTCACACCCAGTGCCTTCTGTGACTCCAGGCTCTAGACAGTCACGCTTTGCTCTAGTGACCCAACACATAAGGCCCTCAGCACAGCATCCATGATGGTGATTCAGTCCCACTAGCTTTCTGATCTCCCTCATTTTGATGCAATCCAGAGGCTCAGCAAGATAGATCTGCTTAGGGTAGAGCAATATAGATCCCCCACCAGTGCAGCAGTACACTGCCTTAAGCTACAGGTGAAGCAACAAGATCCCATGATCTCAGGATGGAGAGGACTGGACAGAAGCGGGCTGACGTGGACAGCCACCTTTTCCCCAGGTGTATCACAGACAAAGCCCATGGACAAAAGGCAGTACACTGGATCCTTCTCTGGGACTGGAAAACACACTCAGAGCCTTGAGGAATTGTCAGCACATGGCCACACAGTTGCCAGATTCTGAAGGTGTAAAGGTTATGGAGCTGTGACTCCCAGAGGTAGTTTGGTTTGGTTTGGTTTGGTTTGGTTTGGTTTGGTTTGGTTTGGTTTGGTTTGGTTTGGTTTTTGAGGAGGAGGGCAGTTTTATTGCAAGGACGTGGTAAAATGAGAATTCAGAACAGTTTTGGTGGAATGGCTCCCCATGCAAGGCTGAGGCTCAGAGCTAACCCTGAGAGACATAGCACTTCAGAGCTGCCTCTCCTCAGCCCAGCCCTAGCTGGGCTAGGACTGTGTTCTGTGTTCCTTTCCAATTGCCTTGTAAAGGAAGGGTTGGACAAATTAAGAGAAACAATAGATGTGGGAAAACAAGGGGAAAAAAACAAAAAACAGAAGCAGACACCAAGTCAGGACTGGAGAGATGAGTTCAGATCCCCCAACCTGTAACTGGAGGTGAGCACAGTGGCCACCTGTAATCCCGGTGATCAGAAGGCAGACAGAGGGCATTTCTGGAGCAAGCCAACTTGGCAGGCCAGTCATGTCTGTGAGCCCTGGATTCATCTGAGTGACTTGACTTCAAACAATAGGGTGGAGAGCAACTGAGGAAGACTCCCAACATCAACCTCAGCCTCCACACCCAAGTTCCCACACATGCAAATATGTGTACATACATACATACATACATACATACATACACACACACAGGTGCACAAACACACACATGCAAACATGCACACAATACATGCACACACAGGCACACATGCACACATACAGGCAAGCATGCACACAACACATGCACACTTATCACACATGCACACACATGCAAACATGAACACACATCACACATGCACACACACATGCAAACATGTTCATGCAAACATATACATGTACACGCATGCACATACAAACACACATGGAATGAATCAGGAATACACTAAAAAAAAATACATGATTCAGATGTGTTCATGAAAAGATGGGGAGTCCCACAGAGAACTGGAATCTATTTTAAAGTTTAAATATAATGAAAATTCTAGGAATGTAAAATGTAACTGAGAATAAAAACTTAATGATGTTTCTTTGGGGGTATGCATGCATGTGTAGTATACATGCATGAGGGTATGTGTGCTTGAATTTGTGTAAGCACATGTCCATGCATGTGCATGCATGTGCACACAGAGATCAAAGGTTGACATCAAATGTCTTCCTCAATTGCATTTTACTTTATATACTAAGTGAGGTCTCTCATTTGAACCAAGAGAGCTTGCTGATGTGGCCAGTGTAGCTAGCCAGCTTGCTCTCGGGTTGCAGATACCATATCCACCTAGCATTTACATGCCAGGGGTCTGAACTGTGGTCCTCACACTTGCTGCTCTTGCAAGCCATATCTCCAGTCCCTAAATAGTTTTTATTGACTTCATTTATTTGCTATTGGACATGGGAAAATAGCAAGTACACTGAAAGACAACAGAAAACATCCCAACCAAGGGACAAAATAAAACTCAATTCTTTAAAAGTATTAAGAAACATCTGGGATCCCACAAGAGCGCCATGCATCTGTAGACATCACCCTTAGCTCTGAGATGGTGTCCTTCCCTCCTCAGCCCTGGCCGAGCATCTTTCTGATGACAATGGCCTCCATCCCACCCCTCCTGCTCCCCAGGCCCATGCCTGACCCTCCTGAGACCCAGATACTGAAATTGCTGCAATCGGGTCCCCTTTGCCACCAAAGTAGGCCAGATATAGCCAGATGGTAATGCCCCATGTCTTTAATCCCCACACTCAAGAGGCAGAAGCAGGAGGATGTCTGTGAGTTTGGGTCAGCCTGGTCTACAGAGTGAGTTCCAGGACAGCCAGAGCTACACAGAGAAACCTTGCCTCAAAAAAACAAAAACAAAAGCAAACAAACAAACATAGGCCATGAGTATAAAGACCTACAATATCCAGCAAACAGGAAGTGCTCCATACAGGCAAAACACTGGCCTCC
This sequence comes from Rattus norvegicus, assembly GCF_021556685.1. Classification (NCBI taxonomy): domain Eukaryota; kingdom Metazoa; phylum Chordata; class Mammalia; order Rodentia; family Muridae; genus Rattus; species Rattus norvegicus. The sequence goes on along the minus strand of NC_141551.1, from coordinate 27,725,037 downwards.
TTTTCCCTTCTGAAAAGCTGTGACTACACTTGAATCTTCACATCCCTCACCACCAATCACATTAGCTGGCAATCACTAAGTTGCTGGACAACAGCTACCCATAGGTTCCCGTCACCCCACCCCAGCTTTTTTTTTTTTTTGGTTCTTTTTTTCGGAGCTGGGGACCGAACCCAGGGCCATGCGCTTCCTAGGTAAGCGCTCTACCACTGAGCTAAATCCCCAGCCCCACCGCCACCCCAGCTTTACCAGAGGGGTCAAGACTTGCGAAAGTTTGCATAAAAAGTCATGACAGACTTGCTAGAATATAGATATTATATTCTTTTTTAATATTTTATTTATTTACTTTATGTATGTAAGTACACTGTAGCTGTCTTCAGACACACCAGAAGAGGGCATCAATCCCATTACAGATGGTCTTGAGCCACCATGTGGTTGCTGGGAATTGAACTCAGGACCTCTGGAAGAGCAGTCAGTGCTCTTTTTTTTTTTTTTATTTTATGTGTAAGTACACTATAACTATCTTCAGACACACCAGAAGAGGGCATCAGATCTCATTACAGGTGATTGTGAGCCACCATGTGGTTGCTGGGATTTGAACTCAGGACCTTGGGAAGAGCAGTCAGTGCTCTTAACCGCTGAGCCATCTCTCCAGCCCCCGCAGTCAGTGCTTTTAACTGCTGAGCCATCTCTCCAGCCCTAGATATTATATTCTATATTGCAAAAATAGATAGCTAGAATGACAAGCCAGATATATATGCTGTCCCAACCCAGCCCCACTGACCTGAGTGCTCTGTCCAAAGTGAGGCCTGAGAAGTCGAAGAAACTGAGGTACTCCCCAGCAACCAGCCTGCTGAACTCATTGCTGACAAGAAAAGATAATGGGATGTCAGTTAGAGACAGGCCCAAGTCCCAGGACATCAGGTACTGGGGAGGTGGACCCCAGAGTACCCTTAACGACCACCCAGATCTACCCAGACCCAGGATCACCTCCCTCTGGTCACTCAGCTCAGAGAGATCAACCTCGGTCAGTGGCATCAGGAGATGATGCCTTAGCCAGCTCAGGGAAGGGAACAGGACGGGATGATGCAAGTGTTCCCAGCAGAGGAGATGACATAATGTAAATCAAGCTATGGAGGGTGGCAGAGGTGAGGCAGGGACCTGGCCTCAGGATCAGGGCATAGCTGCAGCCTTTTCAGCTAACGCCATACCTGCAGAGTGGAGACCCATGGCGAATGGGTCCAGAAAAGGGGGGCCAAGATGAGAACATGGGATTCTGAGGTCACCAGAAAGGGAACGACTGAGAAGGTGATGTCAGAGCTTAGTCTGAGGACAGAGCTGGCTGAATCCCTGTGAGAGTAACCTTGTAAGAGACAGCCTGGTGTTCCGAGATCCGAGCCCTTGGGAGAACCAGGTGCAGGGAGCTCGGTGTGGCAGTGGGTGCCTGTTACTTCAGCACTGTGAGGACTGCAGAAGGACCCGGAGCTTGAGACCAGCCCGCCTACATGAGACCCTGTCTCAAAGGTAAGTAAGGGTTTTAAACGTAAAGATGGGCCGAGGTAGTAGCTCAGAGTGCTTGCTTAGCACGCACAAAGTCCTGGATTCAATCCTCCACATCGAAGTATCTGGAGGAGTTCAAGGTCATATTGAGCTTGAGGCCAGACTGTGTTGAAGTGATGACTCAGTGGTTAAGACCACTCACTGCCCTCACAGAGGCTTGAGTTTGGTTTCCAGCACCCATGTCAGGTATCTCACAGCTTCCTGCACCAGCTACAGTGACTCTCTGTCGCCCTCTTCTGCTTTCCTCGGGCATCTGCACATACATGGTCTACAATCTCGCAACACACACATCCAAACGCAGAAATATAAAAATATTTTCTCCTAACCTAATGCACAAGCCCAGGGCAGAGCTCTGAAAGCTGCCCCATTAAGGATCTAGACCAAGGAAAGAGCTAGTGAGGAGGACCTTGTGACAGCAGAGGACAGGTCTGTGCCCTCCTGGAGCCCAAGGAAGAACGTGTTTCATGAAGTATTTTTTAAAAATGATAATAATAAGCCTCACCCTTTCCTTCCCATTGCTAGGCTCATGGGAACTAGAGGGATATGTGACCTAAACCACATGCACATCCAAAATGTGGGGACCCTTTGGGGAAAATGGCTGCTTCTTTGACATATGGCACTTTAAAAGAGAGGGGGCCTGAGAAGATCTCAGTGTTAAAATGCTTGCCTTGAAAGCATGGGGATCTGAGTTTTGATCCCTAGCACCGACATAAGAAGCCAGGGATGGCGGTGTAGACATGCACTCTCATCCCTGAGGAGACAGAGCCAGAAGGATCCCAGCAGTTTCTGACCAGCCAGCCTAGCCAGTCAGTGAGCTCCAGATTCCGTGAGAGATCCTGATTCAAAACACAGAGGAGGACTTGAGAGATCGACCTCTGGCCTCCACATGTGTATAGAAACAGAGCGCCAGGTAAAACAGACCTGAGTTGAACGCGTATTTTCTTCCTTTTCTTTTTCTCTCTTCCTCTTCCTCTTCCTACCCTTTATCTTCCTCCTCTTCATCCTCTCCCTTCCTCTTTTTCCTTCCTCCTCTTCATCTCCTTCCCAAGTGCTGGCTAGGCTGGCTGGTCAGAAACTGCTGGGATCCTTCTGGCTCTGTCTCCTCAGGGATGAGAGTGCATGTCTAGACCGCCATGCCTGGCTTTTTATGTCGGTGCTAGGGATCAAAACTCAGATCCCCATGCTTTCAAGGCAAGCATTTTAACACTGAGACCATCTTCTCATCTTCATCTCCTTCTTCCTCCTCCTCCTCTTCCTCCTCCTCTTTCTCTTCCTTCCCTTTCCTAGTTTGGTGGCGGTATGGAGGATTGACCCCCGAGCGTCACACACATATGGCAAGCACTCCACACTGAGCTACAGCCAAGCCCTATTTTTATCTTATATGTTTCTGATGTGGGGTCTCACTAAGTTTCTCAGAGTGTTTGTGAACTCACTGTAACCCGTGCAAGCCTTGAGCTTGTGTCCCTCCAGCCTCAGACTCCCAGTAGCTGGGATACCTGCCTGCAACACCAGGCCTGACCAAATCAATGTTTTGTAGCGACTCAGAAAAAGATAAACATACCAAATGTGGGAGATAATGAGAAATTTTTTTAATATTGTTAAGTGTTAAAATGGAACTACATAAAAATTATCATCAGCTAGGGATAGGCTAGAGCACAGTGAGTCAAATACTAACGTGTCTGAATATGCTTCCAACAAATGGGGAGAAGAGCTGAGGTATGGTGGAAGAACATCGAGGCTAAGGTCTGGGTGTGGTGATGCATACCTGTTATCCCAGCATTTGGGAAGTTGAGGCAGGGGAATTTGGTGACCAGCTTGGGCTATATAGTGATACCTCAAAACACTTAGAAGTTGCAAGTGAGTATATGGAAAGTTTGATGTTTATCTGCTCTCTCTCTCTCTCTCTCTCTCTCTCTCTCTCTCTCTCTCTCTCTGTGTGTGTGTGTGTGTGTGTGTGTGTGTGTGTGTGTGTGTGTGTGTGGTTCATAACGAAAACTTGAAATGAAAAGGAGTGGCCAGTGTGTCAGTACTGCTGAAGGAGGCATGGGTAGAAGTTTCTAAAGGAGAAACAGAAAAACAAGAACCCATCCAGAGGAACTAAGAAAAGAAAAGAAGGAGACACAAGCGACCCAGGGCAGAAAACCTGAGAGTCGAGATGAGGAGTTGGAATTTCCTCCCCGCCCCACCCCCAATAGCCTGATTTTTGGATGGGAGAGACGAGCTGCAGCAATTACTGGAGGATCCTGCAGAGGGCACCATGGAAACATGGCAAGAACCCATCCTCTCAAGGACGGGCGGCTGTTTTCAGGTTCCGCCTACCTGGAGATGTTCAGCTTGCCAGAGGAGTCTGTGAGTTGTGAGTTTTAGGAAAAGCTCCTGGGAACCCACTGCCCAAGGTACAAGGAAGTGTCAGAGGATGTAGGAAGGTCTCCTAAACCTAAAGCCCTCATCTGAGCCTGACCCAGGTCTAATCTGTCTCCCTTAGCTGTGTGAATGGCTTGAGAGGCTGGCCAGCTCCCCCCACCTCCAGGCCTTCCTGGGTTGGTGGAGTTCCTGTGAACGGAAGGGCCAATGCGGAGGCCACACTACGCTCAAGCATACTCAGAATGTGTCGTTCTCTCACATACGCACACTCCAGATCACCAATCCTCCCCAGAACTGCTAACGGCTTGTGTCCTTTGCACACAGTCTGAAGGGCATGCCCCGTGCTTTCAGGTGTCCGGTCCTTTCAGTCGCTCCCAATAGACAGGTTTAATGAAGATAGACACATTGTTTCACCTCCAGGGCCCGGACATTTACCCCAAACCCCTCACAGGTTCCCCTATCCACCTAACCCCACTGGGTAGAACTCTGGTTCAGTTGGGTTATTCTGTCCTCTCTAGTGCCCTTCATAACACCATAACCACATCCCCCATCCTGCTCCAGCCCTGAGGGGCCGCCTGTCACCACCCCCTCCCTGACAGCAACCACCTTCGCCCAAGTAGCCCAGAAAGGAAACAGATTTAGGGCGAGGTCAAGAATGAGGACAGTGACAGGAGGAGGTGTCCTTACAAGCCTGGTGGGAGCTCCCGGCACCAGCCATCCCTGAAAGAAGTCACTGACACCCCTTTCCGGCTGAGGAAGGCATAGGATCTGCTTTGCCGGGGGAGACGCACTCACTTTTTGCCCAGCTGCCGGGCCACGTCACAGCGCTGGAAGCCTTCAAGGTGGTAGAGGCGTCGTGCCAGCCGGCGAGCGGCTTCGCTGACCCCCTGGCACCCATTGGCCATTGGATCCGTGCTGCCAGGCTCCAGCCCCTCAGAGCTGCTCAGCTCTGAGTCCGAGTCCGACAGACCGTCCTTAAGGCTGGTGTCACTGCAAATGAAAAGGAAGGAATCAGATGCCCTGTGCGTGGCCAGGCCTCTGAAAATCCACTGTGGGGCCAGAGCACGGAAGCAGGCTCCACTGCAACAGGGCAGCATGGAGCCAGATCTCCAGAGAGTGGCTCAAATGCTCAGCACAGAAATATGGCCTGCTCTGAGCTAGCAGAATGGGAAATATGCATACAGAGGACAGCAGGATGACCTTGTGGGGGCTTGTGGATCGTGGACACTGTCATCCAGAAAGTTTTGCCTCTTCTGGCTTTCAGGTCCCCTACCCACTCGTGGCTCCACAGATCCTGGCCCAGCCCCTCCCCCACCCCACTCCCGCCTCACCTGGCAGAGTTCAGCACCTTGTCCGTGTCCTCATCATCCTCATCATCCCCTCCTGAGCCCCCAGGCTCATCTTCATGGAACCCATTGGGCATCGATGTGAGAGACAGGTGGCTCAAGACATTCTCCGAGCGGCTGCTAGAGATGGACCGCCGCAGGGGACTGCCCAGTTCCCCATCACCACCACCAGCTGCCCCCAGGTCCCCTTCAGGCCCTATGTCTCCAATGCCCAGCCCTGCTGGCTCAGGGCTGTCTCGAGCCCGTTGCTGGATGAGGGGTGTCAGGGGAGCCTCAAAGCTGACACAGCTATCACTCTCGTCAGTGAGACTCAGCACATCGAGTGAGTCCAGGCTGCTATACTGGGTGCCCCGCAATAGCTCCGACTCCAGAATCTTCTCGAAAGTGGCACTGAAGCCATCCCGCACATCCGGTTCGCCAGGACAATCCAGCCTATGGAATGCAAGGGCATTGTTACTTAGATGTCCCTGACACTAAAACTAGCTACAACTCCACCAGTCTCCAGCTAGGAGCTAACACACACACACACACACACACACACACACACCACACACACGCTCCATGAAAACTCATACACTTACACTCCTGTGCATGTACTAATTAATGTATTGACTGGACACATACAGATACACACACACACACACACACACACACACACACACACACACACGAGCCCCATGCATATTCACACACCTCCTGTGCAAATGCCAAGATGCAGACATGTCTTAGTCTTAGGCACGCATTCATGCACACAGACACACGCATGTGCCCCCATACATATTTACACACCCCAGTGTACTTGCCCACTCAGGCAAGGCAGGCTTACAGCTACACTCTTCAAGACTTCTGTAGATGTTCTTCCCATCCCCGCTGGCCTTTAGACATCCCCCTTCCTGTCCCCTCCTCCTTGTTTGGTGGTACCCCAAGACCAGTCTCTCTACCTTCTGCTGAGAAACAGACTGTAACTCCACTGAATGATACAGACACAAAGTTCCTGGTGAAACGTATCAAAGCCCCAGGAGAATCCCCTGGGTGGGGCAAGAACTCAAAGCTTGCCCACCTGGGGCCATCTTGGGGGAAAATGGGCCAGGTAACCCACCCATTGCACCTAGATATTATGAGTGGGCTCAAAGCTCTACTGTCAGTTGGTAGAGATGAACTGTAGGCTGTCATAGAGACTGCTCATTGTGGTTTGTGGGGGCCAAGGCAAACTTGCTTGCCTCTGAATTACCCTGTAGGCTCTGTTGTTAACACGCAGAAGCTGAAAATGGGGACAGGAAGTCTTGGACATCTAGAGAGACTGAGGGGCTATCCCCAGAGTACATTATCAAAGAGCTAGAAATATGTGAGCCTCTGTCCCAGGAGACCCACTCACCCCAGCTGAGTGTCCTCAGCATCTAGACAGAGACTCCTAGGGGTATCCTCCTCCTCTGCTGGTCCACTTGCTCTCCAGGGCCTAGATTCTACAGAATCTTCCAGAATGTTCCCATCCTGCCCCAAAGCCAGGCCATTGGTCAAAGAGAGGCTAAGGCCAGGCAGGGCCACGTCTGGGTTGCCCACGGGCTCCATGGTGCCCTCTAAGGTGCCTGTCTTCTCGCTGACTGGACTGATGACGCGGCTGTTGAGGCTTTCGCTGGCTGCTGTTCCATTCTGAACCCCAGGACCCTCTTCAGGCTCCAGGCTGTGGTCCTGGATAGCACCCTCTTCCTTGTGCAGATCACTTGGGAGCTTTTCTTCATCCATGGCAGTCACTGTTTCCACCCGACCCTGCCAGCCCCTAGGGCTGCTTGACAGAAGAGAGAGAAAAAGGCAGAGTCAGTCAGACAGAGTAAGAGCCTACAAAACCCAGCGCAGGGGCAGCATATCAGGGGCAGAGGCACGGCCATGAGTATATCTTTAGTAACGTTCAATTGGAGAATGGACTCAGGTTGTGATACTCCCACTTCAGTGGCTAGGCCAGTCCCCGTCAGCTGTCCTCTGGCTCCTGACTTGGCCCTTGTACCCTAGTCCCTGCCTTCCTTATTACTTCTGGGGTCTCTGTTCTATCCTTCAGAATTCACCCAAGTCCATGAGGAAGACCCAGGTAGTAAGGAACTGGGCAAGTGTCCGGGAGTTCTTGAAGGCCCCTCGGTATTCCTGCTAGTAAAAGACAAAACCCAGGGGGGTCTTGGCCAGCCATGTGCTTCTCCACACGCTATCAGCCTGGTCTGCACCATAGAGAGGAACCAGAATTTGTGGCTTGCAGTGGGAATTGACCTGGGAGTTGCTTTTAAAGAAGTCTCTAGGAGAGAAATCAAGGAAATTAACTAAAGTGCAGCTTTATTCCAGGGATGCCTCAGTAAAACCTGGAGACAGCCGGCAGCCACTGGGGGCCCAGCGCGAGCCGCTGTCCAGGGTGCTGGGCGGGTGCTGCACAGACTAAGGTTACCTCATGCAAGTATCTGGCCATGCCATAAAGAAGGGATCCAGGGCTCTCTTCCTCATGAGGGCCCTCACAGGAGTTCACTCAGTCTTAAGGAAGAACTCAAGAAAGACATCTGAGAAACACTTGGGGAAATCGAAGCAGGCGGACTCACACCAGGCTCTACTGAATCTCCAAGGCCTTCCTGCCCAAGTCATCCTGGCTAGGAAGGTGAAAGACAAGTACAATGGGCTGTGGCCTTGTTTGTTCATTCTTCCCTCTCTGCCCCATCCCCTTGTAGTCTAGGCTACCCTCCCTAGTGACCTCAGGCAGAGACACAGGCCAGCCTTCCCCCCCCCCCCAGCACCCTGGAAGACTGCAGAGAGGCAGGTGCCTGGGCTTTTCCTGTTTCTGGTTTAAGTTACTACTATGTGAGCCTAGGTGGCCCCTGACACCCTACTTCCTTCCTGAGAGGTCTATCTGGGTTCAGGAGAGGCTGGAGGAGGAGAGAGCCCAGCTCTCTGGGATCCAGCAGAACAAGCTACAGAGTAGAAATGAGGGCATGAACCTCTGTACCTGCCAGGCACTCCCCAGTCCACCGAATCAGACATGCAGGAAAAAGACTTAAATTCCAGGAAGACTTTGCACCTATGTGAGCCCAGAAAGGAAGGTGGGTTCTGCTCTCTGGGGACTCCTGAGGCTTTAACTGGAGCTACCATACACCTGGGCAAATCCTTTAACCCTGTGCATTCGAACACTGAGTAGAAGATGGCTGGAAAGAGATCTACAGCCCTAGCCCATTATTACCACCTAGAGTTTTGTTTATTTTTTGGTGGTGGGTTGGGTTTTGTTTTGTTTTGTTTTGTTTGCTGTTATTTTGCTTTGTTTTTTGAGATGGGGGTCTCTCTACATAGACTACCTAGAGTTCTAACAACATCACTAAATTCAGATTTTACACACACACACACACACACACACACACACACACACACACAGCTTGCAGATTTAAAACATCTTCAAGGTAAGCTCTAAGCTACCAGGCCTTGATGCTAGGACACCAGGAACCCTTGGGGCTTAGCTGAGTAAGGAAGTCTTTCTGGTCTGCCCTACATCCCTGCTGCTGCTGTTGCTATTTCTATTGGTTCCCTCAATGGAACACCCAGAGGAGGGCAGGAGGTCACCTCCTCAACTGAGACCCCAAGGGAAACCTAGAAAGGAAGAAAGGGAGTGGGGACTTGCAGCCTGCTGCCTGAGTTCTAGTCCTCCAGCTATCTCACTACTACGGGCTACCAGGACATTGACTCAGGACCATAGGGCTTGAGCCCCCTATCCTGCCAGGATATCTCAAGCTCACAGATGGAGCACAGTGGGGTGACTTTGACTGATCTCCCTGAAGCTACTTAAGTATAAGTGGCTCTATCTGAAGACCAAAGTTAGGATTTTTGACAAATCAAGGGTTTTTTGGGTGACCCTTCTGGTGTTCTGTAACTCCTAGAAACTGGTTCAAGCTATCCAAGACCTGCCTGCTCTGCCATGTCCCCCTTAAGTTTCAAGCAGGACTGAGTTTCTGCCAGTACCGGGCACTGGCCAGTGTCCTCAGTTCCCGGGGCTAAACAGACAAGGGGCAGCATTGAGCTCTACTCTAGGCAAGGGGCCCAGAGTCCTGGCCTGGGCTGAGGGCCAATACAATCCAAAGTAGTTGAGCCTTGGGAGGAATGCACAAAGGGGATGTTTCAAGGCAAAAGGTGTGAAACAGTGTTCCAGGTCCTGACCCATATGGCCCTCCACATGAGGTGACCAGGGACTCATGCTCACTTCCCTGGCCTGTGTGAAGCCATCCTTGGAATAAAGTACTCCCTTGCTTCCCTCCCCCAGAGCAGGTGAGTAATGCTAAGGTCATGGATGCTGAGGGGATGGCTATCTGCAGAACAGCAAACTCCCCAGGGCAAGCATCAGCTGACCTCAAGTCTCCAGCCCAAGGGAAACCAAGGCACATAGCTGAAATCCCACTGCATGGGTCAGGGGAGTCTCCATCTGCAACTGCAAAGACTAAAGGTGCAGGCTGAAGTCTCCCATGAGATCAAGACCCCAAAACCTCAACCAAGGGGGTCAGCCCAAAGCAGTGGCTCTTGCTGCCTCCAACCCCGCTGGCCAGAGCAAAAAGGAGCTGGGCCAATGAGCATCTGTCTTGAGGAGACAAATGACAGGCTGGCAGCATTCACGATCCCTGTGGCTGGCCTCAGCCTGATCCAAGCCCCTCTCACTACCCAGAGCCCTTGGGATGCCCTTGGGCTCTCAACGGCCTCCATTCAGTACCAGCTGAGAGGGACACCACAATAGTATTAGAAATCCCTAGGCCAGGAGTAACTGGTGAGCCACATACTTTCTGGGTGTCAACTGCTCCTCAGATAACCCTGCTCCCTTCCCCACTTCCTCCATGGCAGCTGGAAGGCACTGCAAAAGCAAACCACGCAGTGTGTCTCCCTTCTTCATAATCCTCTGGCAAGTCCCATTTCCCGTAAATGAGAATCCAGTCTCCCCAGAATGGCCTGAAGAGGACCCGCCTGAGCCTTTCTGTGGTTTCCTCAGCCACACTGGCCTCTTTCTGTTCCTCAGGCTCATTCCCACCTCAGGGCCTTTGCACCAGCTGTACCCTTGGCCTAGAATGTTGCTTCCCTGGGTCATCCTATGACTGCCTTTCCTTCCATTCAAGGCTGAACCCCAAAGCTGCCTCCCCGTCCCCAATAGAGGCTGGGCCTCTGGTCACACCCCTCTGAGCTTTTAGGTGTCAAGGAAAACAGAAACTCCTCTTTTTTAATTAATTGATGTTTGGGGTGTACATGTGAGTATTCCTTGTACATGTGCACATATGTGCCATTCATGTACATTGCATGCATGTATGGATGGAGGTCAAAGGTCAACATGGGGTGCCTTCTCATTTACTCCCCATCTTATTTTTGAGACGGGGTCTCTCATGGAACCTGAAGCTCACCAAGTTGGCTAGACTGGCTGACCGTGAGCCCCAGGAGTCCTCCTGTCCTTGCCTCCCCAGTACTGGGTTTACATCACTGCACCCAGCTTTCTATATCAATGCTGGGGATCCAAGTGGGGTGCTCAGCCTCCATCACCAAGCACTTCACTGGCAGTCATTTCTGAAACTTCCCCTGTTTATTTCCTGACCACCTTCCCTGACAGTAGGATGTGAGTCCAGTGAGGGAAGGGATCAATCATGGACACAACTGTCCAGAGCCTGTGCTATGCCCAGCATAGAAGGATGCTTTATAAATATTCGTTGGCTGAGTAATCTGGGTTATTACTGTCCCCATTTTTGGCAGAGGCTAGGTAGTATTGAGGAATAGGCTTGCAGCAAAGCTACTTCAGGGATGGACAAATCTATAAACCTTTCCATGTTGGGGTACAAGACAGGAGCTGTGGAAAACACCAGACGAGGGTCAGAAGTGTTTCCTGCAGGCAGGCTCCAGGCTGGCTTGCTCCGTGAAACACCTGTGTGTTTACAGTGCATCGAAGACATGTGTGGGTTCATATGCATGTGCATACATACTCAGGACCACACAACCTTGTAGAGAGAAGGAAGCAGTTCCTCTAGTGTCAAAGTGGAGTAAGAAGCCTTCTAACTTAAGGGTAAAGTTAAGGACAGACAGACCTACATTACTAGACACCCACAGTAGAAATCCTTCCACCTATGGAGAGTCTGTGGACAGAAGAGGCACAGTGCAGACCTTCCAGCTGGGTTGATAATGGAGAAGACAGGCATCTTCACCAATCACAGCTACACACAGCAGAGGGCTTGGTGGAAGGTGTATAGGCCAATTGATGGAAATAGTGCATTAGGCAGAATCAGGAAGGGGACCAAGAACTGCCCCGGGGCAGGCAGAATCTAAGCCTCTGGGGTGTTGAACCCAGGGCAGGAATGCAGAAAGGCCTGAGAATGTTGGTGTAGAGGTGCTGTGACCATAGCTGTTCCTGGGGTCAGAGCTGGAAGCTGTCACACTCTGTGCTTGCCTCCAGTGTCTGGGGAGACTTACCTCCCACATGCATCAGATTCAGAGCATTCCCAAGCCGAGGGTCTTGTCCAGCACCTGATAGAGGTTGCAAGCCCGCCCCAGATGGACTCTCACAAATGCAAAACATTCAGAGGCTGTTTGGGAAGCTCACAGACCATGAAAGCCCACACCCAGACCACCCACAGGTTCCCCTGAAAGTCATCTACTACCCATGTTGTTAGGGCACCATCAATTGCTGTGGAGCCCTGGAAATGCTGGGTCTAGGCCACCTTGGGCCCCAACCTGTCCCCAAGAGCCTTCCACTTCAGACACCTGCCCAGAGAGCTCCACCAGGGTTCCCTAGCAAAGACAGAGGGAATGTTCTAGCTTGTAAAGCTGCTATCTGCCCCGGGACCCACCCTGCCTCCCATTGGCCCCACTGCCCTTCTCCCCACAAACCCTCTTGAACTAATGAGCTCTCTAGATCATATTATTGTTAGAACATGACTGGGTTCACTTCACATCACACATACACACACACACACACACACACACACACACACACACACACACCCCAACACACACCAACACACAGCAAATGTGTCAACTAGTGTCGAGAGCTGACTGGCATGTAGCAAATGCTGGAAATGGACCCTGGCCAGCTATACCATCCCCCCTCCCTGGCCCAGGTCTGAGCACCTCCAGAGCTCCACAGGAGTCTATGATGCCCCTACAGCATGGGCAGAAGGCAACTGTGAGGGGACTTCTAGGTGGTGTCCCTAGACCACACATCTCATTCTCCACAAGGCCTGAAGGACAGAACCCAGGTCGGTCAAGCGTATCAATCTCCCACTCCCCCAGAGCAATACAGAGAACATGTCCACCAGGAGCCTCAGAAACATCTGTGCTCCCCACCAGCTGTGTGACCTCAGGAAGGTCATTCACTTTCCTTTTTTTTTTTTTTTTTTTTTTTCCAGAGCTGGGGACCGAACCCAGGGCCTCGCGCTTGCTAAGCAAGCGCTCTACCACTGAGCTAAATCCCCAACCCCGGTCATTCACTTTCCTAAGCCTCAACACCATCCACAAAATGGAGACTATTTCACAGGGCGACTAAAGGAATGAGGTGTGAGCTGCATCCAGGAAAGCGCCTCATTTACCTCCTTCCGGAACCTTACCAGCTCTGCTAGGGAACTAGCTGGCCCCTGTGCCCTGAGAGAGGTGCTCAGAAGCAGCACATAGCATACAGTCCATTCAGCCTTGGAGACCGTTGTCCTTGGCAACTGTCAGAGCAGGTTCTGCGGCCGGGGCTTTAGAGGCCCAGTGTAAAGGAGGAGTCAGAGCCCAACTCCGGTGGGACCTGGTATGGTGAACAGAGAAGGAACCCCTACCCTTAGGCAAACATTCAGGTTTTAGCCACACCAGCACTCCCACCCAGGCCAGCCCCATAACTATCTCCCTCTCAAGGTACGTGAGCCACACACGGTGTTAAGTAAGGGCCAAAAATCTGAGTGCTGGGTGCCTGTCCCTTTCAGGTAGCCCTGCCTGGTGTGTCTGCTAGGAGGCCAGCCTCCCCTGGGCTGTGGAAGTCCAGGAGGCTTCTTCATAACCCCAGGGATCAGTGCCCACTCACGTCCATTTGCATGTGCCCGCTGGGGCTTTCAGGGCCACTCCACAAAGGTCATTCCTTGGAACCTCCCAGCTTTCTTCCCTCCCACTGCCCCAAGATAATTGGCACCCTCGTTTGCTTAACATTTGCATAGATGAGCATGCTTCTTTGGAGAAACCTTAATATTAATAAAATCCACAGTGTCTGCCTTCACATCCCAAATCATGTGGAACGAGCAACTTGACCCCCAGCTGACCTCCCTACAGGGTAAGACCTTCACTATCTAGAATCACAAAGAACCAGGCTGTCCAGGTCCTGTTAGTCCATGAACACCTGACCACTGCTCCACCTCCCTCCAACTTCAGAAGGTCACCTGGGACTCACCCTGCTTCTAGATCCCACATCTGACCCATAGTCTGTGTGCTGTGTCAGACCCTGGAAGCTACAGGGGCCTGACTGGGTGCAGGTCCTGCCAGCCAGCTCTGTGCTACAAGGTACATAGAGGAAACCTGCTCATTTGGGGAGCACAGTGTCTGGCCGTCTCCCTTGATCTCCTTCGATAGCCAAGAATGTGAACCTTTCTACTCATTCCAGGGGCTCATTTTCCCCAGTGGCACCAAGGGACCCGCTCTCCTTCCAATCTCCTTCCATGTGGCTTTCCCCACCTTCCCAAGACCCTGACTACCTAATGCCTCTTAAGCCTCCTCTAGCAGCCCTCCACCCTCCTTCCACTTCCCCAACCTGTCCTGGCTCTGGTTCAGCTTGGATCAGATAAAGATGGTGACCTCCAGAAAGAAAATAGCACAATGCTGCAGAAAGAAGTTATCCAGGGCTAAGTGAGGACTTATACCTCCTCTTCTCTCCTCCCGGACCCACAGAGAGGACACCTTGACGTGGTAAAGCCTTGTGCCTCCACGGGAGGAAAGAAAGGGAGTCAAAACCCTGAGCATCCAGCAGGATGGCAACGCCACCCCTGAAGGGGAGGAAGATGGCTGCTTCATGTTGGAGAAGTAGAGGCACCCAGTAGATATGAAAACTCCAGTGTAGAGCAAGAACCTGAAGCCTACAAGGGAAGGTGAGGCTGGGCCATGAGAAAGAACACAATGGATGTGAAGTCAGCAAGGCACAGGTGGCACGTGAAGCACCAGGTGAAATCAGTGTAAAACCCTGGCCGGGCAGCTGTGCAGGGACTGAGTCCTGGAGGGCTCACATCTGAAGGAAGAAGCAGGGAGCCGGCATCCAAAGTCAAAGAGCAGCACGCAAAATAGAAAGCAAACAGGAGAATGCATGACCTAGAAGTCAAGCAAGAACCCCGAGGAAGGAAATAGAGTGTGGGGTGTTGCAAGCAATGATGAGAAGCTGTCTCTGCTGTACCGATATGGAGGTCACTGGTGACCTTGAGAAAGGCAGTCAGGGAGCATAGAGGGGAGCTCATGACTGACTAAAGTCGTGAGTATGAGGAGAGGGTGTGGAGCCTGGATAGCCTTTGCTAGAAAGAGGAGTGACCCGGTAGCTCTGACTGGAGACAACAAAAGAACCTTTTCAAGACAGGCAACAGCAAGGCATTCCCTGACAAAGTAACCTGACAGACAGAGGAACAATGGTACAGAGAGGAGACCTGCTGAACAGTGTCTTCAAGCAGGCGACAAGCCATAAGGTCTGACGCACAAGCTGAGGTTCCTTAGGCAGGACAGGGACACCTGGGCCCGGCCCACCATGGCAGGAGGAAGGCAGGGCAGAGGTAAAGAACAGAAGGCTTGGTCCATGCACCTGAGGAAGCTGAGACGTCTGTTCTCAGCTGAAAAGGATGTGGGCAAACAGAACCTAAATGAGTTGAATAGTTTGTATGTGTCAACTTGACACAAGCTGGAGTCTTCAGAGATGGGGGAGCCTCAAGTGAAAAAATGCCCATTTAAGACCCGGCTGTAATGCATTTTCTTAATTAGTGATTAATGGAGGAGAGCCCAGTGCATTATGAGTGGGGCCATCCCCAGGCTTGTGGTCCTGGATTCTATAAGAAAGCAGGTTGAGTAAGCCGTAAGGAGCAAGCCAGTAAGCAACACTCCTCCATGGTATCTACATCAGCCTCTGGGCTCCAGCCCTGCATGAGTTCCTGTCCTGATTTCCTTCGATGACGAATAGCAATATGGAAGTGTAAGCCAAATAAACCCTTTCCTCCCCAACTTGCTTTTGGATCATGGTGTTTCATCACAGCAATAGAAACCAAAACTAAGACGGGAGCAAGGGCCAAAGAAGTGCCAAGCAAAGGAAAAGCAGTGGATTCTGGGCCGTGGTGTGTGTGCAGGACAGACCCGTTCAGATGCAGGCTCATCTGAATTTGTGGTTTGGGATTACTGTAAGCTGGTCAGATTGTGGTTTCCCTCAGACTAGAGGAAACCAAGCACTTGGTTTCACCAGGAAGCACTTTAATGGAGTCTGATAAATTGGAATGAGAGGAAGAATTGGATTCTGGGAGAGAGAGGTCTCTTGACTCTTGCAGGGGCAACTGCCTACAAGCTGGGCCCCCAGCTGTTCAAGTACCCCAGGCTGGAAGCTCCCCACACACTCCTTCTGCAGGTTGCCCTCACCACAACAGAAGCTTCAGAAAGGGCCAGCACTTGAGAAGTGGTGCCCTCTCTCCACCAACACTGTTCCCAATCCACAGGCAACAGCTCCCTGTTCATCTTCTGCTTCTAGCCAGACACTGAGGCTGTCCATCTGGGTCTGGGCTCTTAGTACACCCCTTTCCCCAGTCCCCTGCAGCAGGAGGCCAACCAACCGCACAGCCCTTGGGAAGCACCACACCAGGAGCTCCGCACCAGGAGCACCGCACCAGGAGCACCACAGACTATCCAGGTGTCTCATGCTGGAGCACATCACAGCCTCCTAAAGCAGCATCCATCCACCACGCTGCCCATCCAATCCTGTTCCTCCTCAGACAATCTTCTCGTGCACAAAATGACAGCATCGCTCACCTCTGAAAAACCATTCAGGATACCCTGGGGAAGGAGCCAGCTTCAGCCCTCACTCATTCTCCACAGGCTGTGTTCTGGGTGTCTCTCTCTCCTTCTTGCTCCATTTTCTTGCCACACCCATCGCACCCCTCCCTCCTTTCTCAGGCCTCCCTTCCCGCACCCACAACAGCAGCATCTGCCTCTCCACCCAGAGGCGGTAAACTCTGAGAGCAATCGTCTCTGCTGGTTGTTCCCTCTCCAGCTTCTAGCCTGATCCAGGCTTGATCTTGTTTAATAGTCCTCGATGCTGCAGAGATGCTCAACGGAATGAAGTTCTGGATTTAGCAAGAGCAAGTGAAGAGCTGAAGCCAATGGACCCTCAGCCAAGTGGCCTCACATTACACTATCTATTTAGGGTGCTCCCTCCTCCGAGGTGACACTGGACAGAACACCACCTATGGGATCTGTCCAAAAATGTTTAACCTGAGTCTGATCAGGAGCAAGCAAGAAGACAGATCCGGAGCATGAGAGATCCTGCACAACTCTGAAATTGATAAGGTCATAAAACAGTATAAGAAAAAGAATTTTTTTTAAATGTCGGGTTATTAACTGATAGTGATGGAACACGATCCCAACACTTAGAATGTGGAATCAAAGGTCAGGCACTCAGGAGGCAGGGGCAAGTAGATCTCTAAGTTCAAAGGATCTGGCCTGTGGCCTGGTCTACAAATTAAGTTCCTGAACAGCCAGTGCTGTTACACAGAGAAGCCCTGGAGGGAGGGAGGGAGAGGGAGGGAGGGAGGGAGGGAGGAAGGGAGGGAGGGAGGGAGAGGGAATGTGGAATCACAAGGATCAGGAGTTCAAGGTCATCCTCAGTGATACACAATGAGTTTGAGGTCAACCCAGGCTGCATAAGTCCCTGTCTTAAAATGGAAAGGGGAAAAATGAGATTAATCCAGAACTGAAACATTACTAAATGTACTATATAATAACTAAATACAGTGTATGTTCCTTGATCAAAAAAAGATTTGTAGTCAGGTGTGGTGGTACACACCACCACACTCAGGAGGCAGAGGCAGACCAATCTCTGTGAGTTCAAAGCCACCCTGCTGTACATAGCAAGATCCAGAACAGCCAGGGCTATAGAGAGAGACTTCATCTCAAACAACAAACCAAACCAAACATCCATAACAGATACTTGCACGAAAGTTGTTACTAGAACCACTAGAAAAACTTAGATGCAGGCTAAATATGAGGGTGAACTGAATCATTGCTAAATTCCTCAGGTGTGATAATAGTCTCAGGGGGAAATATCCTGGACTGGAGGAATTTGTGTTGATATAGTTTGAGGTGATGTGTTATAAAGCCTGCAGCTTTCAAAAGAGGGAGAGAAGGGGAGAAACAAGTGTGGCTAGATGTTAGCCCTGGCAAATCTGGGTCTCTAGGTGAACAGGTGAGGGTGGGACCAGGTGGAGCAGGCAGGAGGAGGAAAGGGAAACAGGAAAAGCCCCAAAGAGCATCCCGGCGATCTGGTTCCTGAGCAGGAGACAAGGAAAAGGATGCTTGCAGCAGCCCGCAGTCTTAAAGCAAGCTGGACCATGGCCTTGCTGTGGCCTGGATACCAATCACCCAAAAATGCAGGCACAACTCAGAAGGACTTGCCACCCACAATGGACCTGACTCCACTGTGAGCCAAGCTCAATGAGGGACAAGACTTTCTGGACATAGCCAGACCACAGAGAGACCACAGGACATATCACAGCCGGGGCAGAACCGCCCAATCTTGGCTATGCTATGGCAAGGAGCCAAGTGTAGCCCTAGACCCTCTCCACCCCCAAACATCCCTTGAGGGGTGACAGTCTGAGTATATCCTCCCGTATAAGGAGCCAGGCTAAATATGGAACCCCAGACACAAGATGCTTCTCAAAACAGATTTTCCTGGAAAAGACCATCTGGCAGAGGAGGTCTAGAGCATTGTCTGCTAAGACAGGCAGCTTCGGTCTCTGCAGGCTGTCCAGAAGGAAAATGCCTTTACCTCACCTCCCCAGGAGATCCCAGTGTAATACTTCAGTATCCTCCAAGGCCACTCCTGTGCAGGGGCCCACCTCTGTCCTGAGCTAGAGTTCCAGGAAAGAAAAGGAGGTGACTGGATGCATACAGCTGGAAACACGGGTCTGCCTAGATGTATGTCCTACCTACCTCCACAAGATACTTGGAGCAGATAACTTTCCCCTGGGCCCAGGGGCCTGTCCATCAGAATGGGAGCAACAGTGGTGTTTCCCTCCAAAGGCTCATGGGTGCTGGGATAACCCACACAGCGGCTGTGCTCCAGCATTGGAAACGAGGCATCGTGGCAACCCCAGGCCCCGTCTCTCAGTCTTGGGGAGAGTAGAAAATCATCCTAGCTAGCTTTTTCTCTCTCCCCTGAGACATGACCCTAGATCTGCCTAGGATATGTGTCCCCTCCCTGGTAATGAGCAGACAGGTCAAACCTGAACAAAAAAAAGAGACCTCGTAGTCTGGCACAGGGCACCTCAGAGTTCCAGGGACAAATCACCTGAGCACTGAGACCTCAGTCCTGCAGGAGACACCAGTGAAAGAGGTCTTCCAGGAACAGTCACCCCTCAGTCTTCTCACCCCAATGTGTGGGAACCCCTGAGGCTCTGGGCATGCGTACAGGCCTCCTGTTTCCACCAGGACTCCACTCCAAACCCACCGCCTGGCACCATGCAGCAGGAGAAAGGGCTTTGAGGGGACAATTCTTTCCTCCAGATCCCCGAGTAGACAAGAAGAATGGCTGGCCCATTGTCTTGATTCATAGCTCCCAGGCCACAGAACTTCTAGCTTCCTTGGGAAGAAGGAATCGGTCTGGGAGTAGGGGAGGGCTTGGAGGTAGTCCCCATGTTCCTTGCCACTATGCTAATTCATAACGCATCTCTTATCTTCTGACTCTAGAGGAGACCTAGGAAAATCCTGTTACCCCAGGCCCACTCTCCTGCACCAGCCAAACCAGAGCAGGCTGCTTGGTCCCAGTCACCTCAACCAGACTTGTCCTGAGCTGCCAGGAGTCTTGTGCCCTCTTGCACCATAACAGTTGTATCTGCCCCGAGATCTCTGTCTGGGCCCGGCAAGATGAGCCTAAGACAAAGGGGTGTGCATTGGGCAGTGGGCCCAAGGTCTTGTGTAGAAACAATGCCCTGGATCTTATTTCAGAGAGTCCCAGATCCTCCAGTGACAAGAGCCTAGGAGAGAGCCAGCTGCATAGGGTGGTCCCCACATCTGGATTCCCTGCCCCACCCAGCCCCAGCACCCGGGCCCATGGACCCCCTCCAATCAAGGCTGCTTCTGTGAGGCCTGGCCTTGCCTACTGCCTGCCACGCCCCCATACAAACCCCTGCTCTTGCAGAGACAGAGAGGCCTGGGGCCCAGGCAGGCCTGCCTGTCAAAGTTGGGAAACTGGAAAGAGAAATAAATCCTCAAAGATGTTCCGTTGTGGAGGGAGCTCTGGCAGGCCCCAGCACACAACACCCCAACCGCAGACCACCAAACTGACACTAGTACCCCACACACACTGACACTGATTATACAGAAGGGGGAGGGGACCGGGAGGCAGAGCCCAGGAGACAATTGGACCGGCAGCCCTGTCCTCCCTACTGGCCGGTCTGGGGCTCTTGGCGGCGCCCCCACTCCCTGGCCCAGTCCTGACCATCTTGGGCTTCCTCTCTCTGCCCCATCTCCATGACAACCGCATCCTTTGGATGCTCCAGCCATCACGGAATTGATCTCGAAATGTAGCTTTGTTAGCAGACCCTAGCGGGCAAAAAGGGCGGAGGGCGGCTCCCGCCACCCAGCCTGTGTTCTTCTCCCAACCCTGAACCCCCTCCCAGTGTCTAGCTGGCCTCCTGAGAAGAGGGGCGGGGTCCGTAAGCATGCAGGCCTTGGGGGACACAGTTGGCCAGAGGCCCTACTCACCGCTCGTGTCCCAGCCGCTGGGTCCCCTCTCACGGTGGGGCCATGCGGAGGCCACCCCTGGACCCGCGGTCCGGTGCCGCCGCCTGTTGGAGCTCCCCGCGTTCGCTTCTGTCCCCTCAGGTGTTGGAACCTCGGCTGTGGAGAGGCTGGGCAGAGAAGGAGGGGACGGACTGCAGGAGGAGGGAACAGAGCAGCGAAGGAGGGAGGGAGGAGCGGGAAGGACGAGAAGGGCGGGAGGGGGCGGGGGAGAGACTGCGGGCGCGCGCGCAGCCCCGAGGGGACCGTGACCACCAGGAGGGCCCACCCGCGGCGCCTGGCCACAAGCGCCCGACCTTGTGCGGGGCACCCACCCACCAGAACACGGCCACCGGCTCCAGCATGAGCTGGACCCTTTAAGAAAGTGGGGGAGGGGAGTTCCACGAGGTTCCGCCCCCCTCCAAGCCCGGCCCTGCCTCTGTCCTCGAACCCCTGGCAGACCTAACCACTGTCCCTCGGGAGAGCTCACTCTCCCAACTCTCCCAGTCCCTGACAGACCAGGCCATTCTCCAGGTGAAGGAGGGACGGGCCTTGCCCCCACCCCAGAACCCCCATTCTCTTCCTAGAGATCTCACCCTGGAGTTTAGAGGGCAAAGTTCAGAGAGTCACAGTGGGAGTTAGGCAGCCAGGGGTACAGAAAGGCTTGGAGTGACAAGGGGAGTCGAGGACAGAGCTGGAAGGGGGAAAAGAGAGGCGAGGAAAGAGCGGCCCTGCTGCGGATGGAGGTGAGGATCCGCCACCCTCGGCAGGTAATGGTGCGGACCGACTGCACTCTGGAATACCATTTCTCCAAGAACCTGCCTTTGCCCCCACCTCTAGCTGATCATGACCTTACAGGCTGCCCTGCTCCCCGCTCAACCCCCCTGTCCCCCTCACGTTGCCCCCTGCTTCCCACCCCCACCCCTGGCCTCCTTCCACTTCAGCTTCCTGAAGGAAGTTTGATGAACTCTACCTGGACTACACGCTAAGGACTTCTTGGCTATAAATCTAGAGATACTACTTCTCAGAGGGACGGACACTACAGGGCTCCAGACCCTGGAGTCTGAGGACCCCGGGGATGAAGGAAGGAGGGAAGGGTTAGAAGGCCCAGTGCTGGGGAAAGCAGAAGAGAGCTACCACGAAATTGGACCTCCCTCCGTCTGCTTCTGCTTCTAGGTTCTGTTCACCAAACTAAAAATCTTCTCATCTCTGCAAGTGTTCTACCCTATGCCTGCAGTGGTGGTAGTGGTGTGGGGGTGGGGGTGTCAACTCTCAAACCCATGTTTTTAAATGCCACTTCTACCATGAAGTCACCCTTGATGTCTCTGTCTCTCTCTGTGCCTCTCTCTCTCTCTCTCTCTCTATCTATCTATCTATCTCCCTCTCTTCCTCTCTTCCTCTCTTCCTTCCTCCCTCCCTCCCTCCCCCTTTCCCTTTCGCCCTCCCCCTCCCTCTCTTTCTCTTTCTTCCTCCCTCTCTCCCTTCCCCTCCCCCTCCCACAACCCTCCCCCTTCCTTTCTCTCCTTCTCTTTCCCTTCCTACTCCTACTCCTACACACACACACACACACACACACACACACACACACACACACACACACACACTTGGGTTCTTACAGGACAAAGAGAGGATTTGAGAGATGCCTGACTCACTTAGGTGTCCTCTGAAGATCTGATTGGTCTCCCCTCATCAACCACCATGACACTTCTACTACAGACTGCCACAGTCACCTCCAATGCTTTCTTTGTGTCTTATTTGAGGAAAAATGACCTTACAATTTACAGTTCAATTTACAGATAAAAAACACTGATGCTTCAAGAGTAGACCTCACTTGCCACAGGTTCCAGGAGACAGTTGGGCAGTTGGGACAGTCTTTCACCAAGCACCTGCCCTCAGACACTGTCCTCTGCGTGCAGGAATTTCAGACCTTCTTGAGGAGCAGAGAGGAGCTGACTCCATGACTGACCTGTAGATGAGGAAGGTGCCCATGGCTGGGGCTCAGCCATTAGGCTCCAGCCATTCCTATTGCTTACCCTTCCGGGTCTCAGCTGGACCACCTTTCTAGGCTCTGGCTTTATCTGCCCCATGCAGGTGATAACAGACCTTGATTTGTGGGGCTGGGTGAGGACAAAAAGAGCTGAAGAATTGTGTGTTTGTGCATTCTTAATGGACCATGGCTAATTCACTAGTAAGGATGGCTTGGTGGGACTGGAGGTGTAGCTCAGTGGTTAGGGTGCTTGTCTAGCACCCAAGCATGCACGAGGCCTTCATAGAAGTGGCTCTTTACCTTTGGTCTCCCATGGTCTGAGACCTGTAAGATTGGGTTTGCCTTGCTCACAAGTATCCGAAGCTCCTATACACAGAGCAGGGAAGAATGGCTCGGAGGGAGGGGCACCCTGACTCTGCTACCCCTGCCCTTTGAAAGGTGACAGGACAGTGCCCTACCACCGCCCAGTGCACCAAGCTTCCCCATCCTCCAGCACAAAATGAGAGCCAGAAGTTTGGGCTCCCTCTTCCACTCTACCCACCTTACCTGGGGGAAGGAGGTCTCAGGAGACAGGTGAGGCCCTGCTACAACCACTCCTCCCTTTTAAGAGGAAGAATGAGACCTGGGTAGGGAAGGCTGTGTTCCAGGGGATCCTCCAGGCAATCCCAGGGTGTTCTGTAAGTGCTACTGTGAGCACCTTCCTGTAGCCCAGCCCTCTCCAGCCCTGTGCAGATAAAGACACCAGTTGGCCTGTCCAGCCTCTCCTTTAGACAGTCCCCAGCCTTACAAACTCACCTTGCTTTCATGGCTCGCTCCCTGCCTGGCAAGTCTCCTTTCACCCACCCCACCCCCAGTTCCTGCCAGCTCCCCAGCCCCTGTCCCCAGCCCTCTCCAGAGGTCTTGGGAGCTCCTTGAAAGCTGTCCCTGCCAGCAGTCTTCATTCCTCTCTCTTGAAGAACACTCTGAGTTACTTTCTCCTTGCAGTGATCAAATAAGTACCTGACATGAGCAACTTCGGAAAGGAAGGGTCATGAGCCAGGCTCACAGCCTTGGGAGAAGGCATGCTGGCAGGAGCTTGAGGCTGCTGGTTACCCTGCTGCAGTCAGAAAAGGGAAAGATGAAAGGGATACTTTGTTCTCTTTGTCCTTTTCCCTCTTTACTTCAGGACCCCAGCTCATGAGATGGGGTTATCCACATTTAAGGTGTGTCTTCCCGCCTTGGTTAACCCAATCTAGAAACTCCCTTTCCCACATACCAGAGATTTGTCTCCTAGGTGAGTCTAGCCCCTGTCAAGATGGCATCCACATTAACAGAGTGTACCCCAGCTCTCACCCCTTCTGCCCTCACACAACCCACAACCCCTTTCATCACCGGCACAACTGCCGAGCACAGGTAGAGCAAAGGTGTGCAGAGCGTGTTGTTGCACGAGGACATTCGAGCTTGCAGGAAGGAGCTGGGATCACCTCTCCTCTCGCCATGGTATGAGCCTGGCACAAGGCCACATATGCCAGGGAAAGGCAGCATTTGTTGTAGCCTAGAAGTAGATGAAGTAGGCCTGGCTGCATGTCGGACCCACCCGAGTCACACAAGGGTACTGGAGGCCATCCGGAGCCTGGGCCTTGTGACAATGCCAAGCCCATACCAATGTATACACTACTTTATTCTCCGTAGTGTTTGACACAGTCCTCAGTCCATGGGTTCCACGTCTTCCTTCCAGGACTTCCTCCTGCTCCCTCAGCTTTCTTTGACTCAGTACTTGGCCTTCCCCATTCTCTGTTCTCTGGGGCACCATCAAAGCCAAGCTAAATGCAATGAGTAATAGCACTTGACCCCCCAGATCAGACCCAGATCAGTGCTGGCCTAGGTTCCTGCCTTAGCTCGGCCCAATGGAGTCCCCAGCCCTCCTCCTGCACTTATCCACCCAGGTCAAACTCTGGAAGCCACCTCTACAACCAATCTCCAGATAAAGTCTGAGATATCCCACCTGTGTCCCAAGTTGGCCACTTCTGGTCAGCTCATTGCCATCGCACTAGCCCAGCCACCTTCTCTCCCCTGACTGTGGTCTCATAACTGGTTTCACCCCACGGCCCCAATGGACAGACCTCACACTCTCTTGTTCAAATTCATCCATTGCCTCTCTGTGGCTTGGTCCTACCAGCCACCATCTTCACATGACCTCCAGAGTCCTCCACTGTCTCTCTCCCAGCCCCTCTGACCTCTTCTTCCCCAACCTCATGAGCATCCTCTCTTGTGCCAGGCACATCTGACCTCAGGGCCCTTGTCTGCGATGTGTCTCCTTCCTTAAACCCTCCTACCCCCAGAGACCTGCACAGCCCCACAGCTCTCCTGCCAGCTAGTAATGCCCCCATCTGTCACCTCCACCTTCTATCCCCCTGCTTTCTTTCCCTCCACAATATATGGGCTCTGGTCACTTAGTCACTCTGGCTGTCTGCCTCTCCCAACACCATCACCTAGACCATAGGCTCCATGACAGTTTGAATTGTGTTCTCTTTCCATCTATATCCCTGAGAGCTAGATGGGTGACTGACACCACAGGCATTCAGATGATGAACCCATCAGAAGATAAAGAAGATTAAAGAGGGCTTTGAAATTAAAACAATCAAGAAAAAAACAGGGGTGCAGTGAGCCCCAGCCTTCGGGTGAGAGCTACTTCAGCAGCTGCAGGGAAGGCCTCTCAGGAGAGTTCCCCAGACCTGGGAGACACACAATCCAGGCTCCAGTGACTTCCCAATCACAGCTTGTACCTCCATATTGTCAAACAGCTGCTCCTTGGTTAAGTCCCTCTCTCTTTTCTGAGTCCCCAGATCCACCATAAGCCAAGAAAGTATACAATATGAACTAAACAGTGCTGAACCAAAAAATGGATACAAGGCCAATGGGCCGACTCCTATACAGGCCAACAAGTCCACAGGGCCAGAGGGAAGCCTCGTGTCAGCCGCCTAGGCAGGGAGATACAGAGGCTGGGGGCAGTCCTCAGAATCTCACAGTGTTATCTGGAAATAGGAATACTACCTAAAACCTGTGTGGGGGATAGGAAAGACCCTTCCCACTGGACAGCCCCTGTCTGGGAGGATCAGCAAGTGAGAGGTGGGAAAGCAAGATGGGGCATCGGGAAAGGAGGGCTGCAGAGGACCCAGGTTTGCCCCTCCCCTCCCTTGGCAAATGTGCTTCCAACCAGGAGCCAGGACAGTGGACAAAGGCTTGCAGGGGAGGGCCAGGGACTTGTAGTGCCTAGAGCCAGCCGGCGGCGGGCCCAGGGCACAGCGGTGCATGACCCAGAACTCCATCTGAGGGCCTTTGTGGGCCTCCGGGAGCCTGTCCAGGAAAATGCAGGAATTGGAGATTGTGGGTTGGGCTGGTAACTCCTTGCTTTTTGAGGGCCGTCCAGGCCTGAGTAATAAGGGGTTCAAGGAGTACCCCCTCTGCCCTACCAGGTCCTAGCTGCTGCGACTACAGTGCCAGCCAGGTGCCATTCACTTCTGACTTCAGGGAAAGAGTGAATGAGCCAGGCAGCTTCTGATTTGAAGCTGAACCTCCCCTCTCCCCCAGTGCTCCCAAGAAGAGAGTATGACGAGCTTTCTCAAAAGCGGAGGACACCTGACAAGTTGGATCTTGCCCAGGCTGGCTGAGTCCAGATCGCAGGTTCCCAGGAGAGCAAGTGGGTGCTGGAGGGAGCGGGCCAGGCGGATGGCTTCCTGCTGCCCTCTGCTGGTAGCACTTTGAATTACAGTGTATCACGTCACCGAGCCAGCATTTACTGCGGGTCCACGCGGAAGAGCAGCCCGGCATTCTCTTACTAGGTGAGCAGATATAGTCACAGGAGTCATCACTTGGCCTAATCCACGCCAGACCTCCAACCACAACTGTCTATCGCCAGTGTGGAGTCCAGATCCTCGCTTCCTCAAGAAGTCCTTTATCTATTCCAACCTTATTTCCTCAACTTCGTCCAGCATGTCCCCAAAGACCATGCTCTTTCGCAAATATGGATGGAAATGGAGACTCTCCTGTCGCATAGTGACCGAGGACGCCTCTTCCGTCTGCACTTCGCCCCAAGTTTTGATGTATCAGGAAAAGTAGGAGTGTCACCGCCCTGTTCCGTCCTGCCCTACATTCCCGGTGTCCAGGAAAAAGGAATTGATCAAGAAGTGCTCTTTTGGGGTTGGGCCGCCACCTGCTGGTAAACACAGAAACTGCAACAGTCCCACCAGGTAGAAGCCTGACCCGGGAGAGCAGGTAAGACAACAAACGCTAACTTTTTTCTTTTTTCTTTTCTTTTTTTCTTTTCTTTTTTCTTTTTTTTTTTTTCGGAGCTGGGGACCGAACTCAGGGCCTTGCGCTTGCTAGGCAAGCGCTCTACCACTGAGCTAAATCCCCAACCCCCAAACGCTAACTTTTATTTTGCCCTTGCACAGGGCTTCTGCCAAGTCCTTTCAAGAGATGAGAATATGAGGTAGACTTCCATATAACACAGGCTAGCCTCAAACTAGCTATGTGCCCGACGCTGTCCGTAAAGTCTTCTACGTGCTGAGACTGCAGGAATGTGTCACCTCTATTAAGTCATCCACACTGGTGAGTCTATTTCGTTTTTTCCGAACGAGGTGAGCATTGTTCATCCCACTTCACCTTTGAGGACAGTGTTGCTTGCTGACAGTTCTGTTTCATTTTGTTTTCTTTTGGGCGTTCTGGGGTTGGACCCATCTCATGACACAATCTGAGCCACAGAGCCACCGCGTCAACCACATTACTTGCACAGGCCTCTCTTCCTGGGTGCTGGCACCTGAACTGGGGTTGGAGAGCTCCCAGTCTGATCCCACTTCCCATAGCAGCTCGGGCAGAATGATCCCAGCATCCTTGTAGCTATGCTATAATAGTATTGAGGTCCCCATCCCTGACTAAGACCTACTCTGCTGGCTTGAGAACTCCCCAGGGCACAGCCAGGAAAGGTCTATAGGCACACTCACCTCCCTTGGACCCTGGTGAACCCACCATGTGCTAGCACTTCTCACTTGGCTCAACCCCTAGAGATATCTAATCCTTACACTACAGTCCGTCCTCCAGTGTAGCTAGCCCCGACTCCTGCATGGCTTCCTTAGAAGGCAGGCTCCTCCATCACAAGTACTGATAGTGGAAGGAACCATGGCCCCAGGAAAATCTGGAGGCAAATGCCTAGAGCCAGCAAGAGAGGAGAATTGACTACTGACTAGCATACAATTCAAACGGCCACCAAACTACCATGCTAGACATTGGGCTCAACTCATTTTAAGACTGGAGTTCCAAATTATCATACACTCTCCATTCCCTCATTTGTTTAATAAATTTATATTGACCTCAATTGCAGTTGGCCAGGAAACAAAGCCAACAAAACTCTTCACCCTTCTTCACCCTTCAGCACTGCGGAGAACCAAGCATGCTGTAAGCCACAATTCAGAAAGTAGAGGGAGAAGGATCAGAAGTTCAGATGCATAGCTAGTTAGGGACTAGCCTGGGCTACATGAGATCCTGAAAACAGAAATGGGGTGTGGGTGGCAAGAAGAAACTCCCTAGCCGGATGGTTATGGTGCACACCTTTAATCCCAGCCTGCAGAGGCAGGCAGATCTCTGAGTCTGGTCTACAGAGTGAGTTTCAGGACAGCTAGGATTACATAGAGAAACTCTGTCTTGAAAAACCAAGAGAAGGGGAGAAGGGGACGGGTAGGGGAGGGGGAGGAGGGGGAAGGAGGAGGAGAAAGAGAGGAAGAGAAGGAGGAGGAGAAGAAGAAGAAAACTAATTTCCTGCAGGCCCCAACTTGGATGCCATGTGTCTTTAATGCCACATGTACAATCCTGACTGTAGCACGGAGTTTCTCCTATCCGGCTTTAAGCTCCAGGCAGACCTCGCTACCAGCCGCCACTCAGGTTCCCTTGGATCTGCAGGTGAAAGACATTAATTTACTTTTAATATGCTTGTCTTTTAATGGCTGGGCACTTCTAAGCCTCCCATGGCTAACGTGCCCTCACCGTCACTCCCAGCTCAACACCTCTAAACCTTCCCTCAGTTCAGTGGCTCAGTTACCTTCAGTCCTAGCTCTACACCCTAAATCTGCCCTCAGCTTAGTTCTAATCCCCCGCCTGCTACCCCAGACCCAACGGCTCCTCCACCTGAGATCTCATGTGTCTAATGGCTCTCCCTCCCTCCAAAGCATGGTAAATCTCCTTCCTCTTCTACATTTCCTAGCCTGCCTGTGGGAACCTGGAAGCCCCGCCTCTGCCATCCAGCTAGCATCTTTATCGATCGACCAAAAACCAATTGGAGAACAGGACCTTCCGTGTTCACACGCAGATTCCTGATCAAAGCATCAGAAACACGCCCTACACAGGAGGCAGAAACAGGCGGGTCTCTGAGAGTTCGAGGCCAACCTGGTCTGCCTAGTGAGTTTCACATCAGCCAAACATACAAAGTGAGACCCTGTCAAAACAAAACAAAAAAAAAAACAAACAGACAAACAAAAACCAACAACAACAAAACTTCTCACTCTTCTTCAAAAAGGGGGTAGGAAGAAGCAAGGTGTGACGAGATGGATGTTTATAATGATATCAATAGTAGTAATAAGAAGCAGAAAGTAGGTTAGGAGGCCTGGGGTGTGACTCAGTGGCAGGAAGGAAGATGAAGAAGGCCAAGGAGCAGGATAAGGGATAGGGAAGCCTGCAAGGTAAGGGGTGGGTGACTCTACAGGTCGAACCAAGTGAGAGGAGCTAAGGTATGGTGGGCACTCCTTCATAGGGGACCAAGAGAGTCAGGCATGGGCACAGACCTTCCCTCACTCTGCCCTGGGGAGCTCTGAAGCTATCAAAGCAGACCCCAGGCAGAAGTGGAGCCCTCGAAGACTGAAGGACCCTGCTGTGGAGTAAGTGCCCAAGCCTGGCTCATGTGGTAGCTGGTCCCCGGCTAAAACATGTAAGAATGAAGGGTCTGTGCAAACCACTTACTGCATGGTGTCACTAAGTAGGTAAGAAGATGGGGATACCACATTAAATAGAATGCTACTGGGATACTCTTAATGGGGGGTGGGACTTTGTTACGTCAGGAGAGGTCCAAGGTGGAATTAGAGCCAGTGGTAAGGCCCTGAGGTCACATGGGCATGCCATGGCCCAGCAATGAAGAATGCAGGGTTTGAGAGGTGGAGTAGGGAAACAGAAGCAAATTATGTGGGGCCTCCTGGACCATGTGAAGCCTGTGGCGCTTAGTGACATAAGGCACTACCAAAGATCCAAGGCAGACAGGTAGCTCGATTCCACATGTGTTTTAAGGAGTCCTTTAGTTTCTGTGCTGAGAACGAGATTGGAGCTAAGTCATAATGACAACAGGAACCAGCTAGGAGGGACAAGAGCAGCTAAGCTGGCCACACCATCTTCCCCTTCCCTTTCCCCCCTCAGTCCCCACGAGTGTAGCCTCCCTCTTGAAATCATGGCCTCTTTCTCTTTGTTATTGTTATACATAGATACAAATACCCAAAGATGTTTTTAGATTCTCAGCGTATTTGATGTTGCTTGTGTATATAAGATTTCAGGGGGTTGGGGATTTAGCTCAGTGGTAGAGCGCTTGCCTAGCAAGCGCAAGGCCCTGAGTTCAGTCCCCAGCTCCGAAAAAAAGAAAAAAGAGAAAGATTTCAGGTCTGACCACTTGATATCACACAACCAGCTAGGGGCTCATCTGGGGAAAGATCATTTCTCCACTCTCAGCATTCCTTAGTAGAAGTGGCAGCTATGCAAATGATATTTTTATTAAATTTATTTATTATATTTAAATTATGAATTAAATTAACTATCCTCCCTCAAAGAGTAAGCTAAAAATATACCTTTGGGGCAAGAAAATAAGCTCTCCAATGAAGAAGGAAGGGATCAGAGGACCAGAAATGGAGGAGGAAGAAGTGAGGGCAGGTCTGACCAGTGTCCAGAGAAGGATCCGATCCACCTGTAACAGCCAAGAAGGGGAAACCCTACTGACCACAGCCATGACAGGTAGCAGCTCCCACTAACAGAGGCAGCAATTGGATGACCTACAGAACTCAAGAAAGAACGACAGAGTCATCATGGTGGTGCATGCCCTCAATACCAGCACTCGAGAGGCAAAGGCAGGCAGATTCCTGAGTTTGAGGACAGCCTGGGCTACAAACAGGAACCTTGTCTCAAAAGCAATAAATACATCTTAACAGGAAAAGTTCTGAAAGTAGATTCTGTAGCAGTTATGCCACATTACCATGTCTTTCACGGCACTGAGTCGTACTCTGTATGTTTGGTACTGATGGGTCTCAGGGTCTCAAACATCCAAGACTGACTTCAAGGTCGCTATGTAGTCAAAGACAATCTTGAACTTGTGTGTGTGTGTGTGTGTGTGTGTGTGTGTGTGTGTGTGTGTGTGTACATGTGGATTGGTGTGTGTGTCTGTGTCTGTGTGTCTGTGTGTTTGTGTATGTGTGTGTTTGTGTGTGTGTGTGTGTACATGTGGGTTGGTGTGTGTGTGTCTGTGTCTGTGTGTTTGTGTGTGTGTGTGTGTTTGTGTGTGTGAGAGAGAGAATGTGTGTGAGAGAGAGAGAATATGTGTGTGTGAGAGAGAGAGAGAGATGGAGGGAGAGAGAGAGAGAGAGAGAGAGAGAGAGAGAGAGAGAGAGAGAGAGAACAAGAACTAGACCTCATGATTCAGCTAGACTTGCTGGCCAGAAAATCCCAGGAATTTGCCTCCCCAGAGCTGGGATATAGACATGTCTCTATGCCCAGCTGTTTCCATGGGTGATAGTCATCTGAAGTCACATTCTAATGACATTTATATGCCTGTCTTCATGCATATGTGTGTGGATATATAGAGCCACTATCCACAACAAATGCACACATAGATCCACAATAAAAACTAAGCAAAATCAAACATTTAAAAAAAATAATAGCAAAGAAATGTTTATTATCCTCCTGCAAGCTGCAATCTGGATGCAGATGCTGCGCAGGCAGCTGGGAGCCCAGCAGGCTCAGGCTTCTTACCCCACCTCCTCTTCTCTTCAGTTTTGGGGGCCCCTCAGTGGTAAATCAGAACCAACAGCCATGACATGATTCACCATCTCCATGGAGATCTCTAGGTCACTGCTGGTGAATGCTGTGCAAAGGCCACAGCCAGAACCCACAGCTGCCCCGCTGCCAGGGCCCTGCAGCTCTCGAGTGACCTGTGCCAAAGATTACACAAATAGAGCAAGGCCCGAGAAACATGCCACCAAGATCAGGCATTTTTGTTTGTGTTTTGTTTGGTCTTGTCTTAAAAGCAGAGTCTTACCATGCACCCCAGGCTGACCTCCAACTTGAGATCCCCCTGCCTGAGTGTTCTAGGAGCTGAGCTCTAGACCTGAGCCACTGCCCCTGGATTAACAAGGACGTCATGACGATTTGCCATCATGCGTTTTCAGAGACTTGAAACCAAATTCTAGACAACGAAGTGAGAGTTGAACCAGGGTGTTTGGGTCAGACTGTCCACGTTCTTCATGTGTGTGTGGGTGTATATGTACATGTATGTAGGTGTATGTGGAGGTCAGAGGCACCCTCCAGTGTCATTCCTCAAGGACACTTTTCACCTTCTTTGAGACAAGGTGTCTCATTGGCCTGAAACTCTGTATGTGGGTTAGGCTAAGCTGGGGGCTAGGGACACCCCTGCCTCTACCTCCCAATGCTGGGATTACAAACTGGAGTTAGAGGCACTCAGAGCACACTTGTCTTATGGTAACACTGGTTCTGGGTATCAAACACACACTTTTATAACTGAACTCTCTTCCCAGCCCCAAGCTTCCTAGACTTTCATTCTCGCTCTGCCATTTCCGGGTTAACCTGGGCGAGTTATTTAACCTCTCTGTGCTTCTATTTCCTCTTCTCTGGGATGGACTTTGTGTCAGCGACTGCAGAATGGGATGAATGGGATGAGTTTGGGATATGCTGCTCTCCTGTGTCAAGGCATTTGAAGGGTTAACTCAATGCCCACAAGATGGAATTGAACGGCAAGCAGAAGAGTTGACACTCAGGTTCCTATGAATCAATTATACAAGTCTGGGCTCAGGAAAGCCAGCTGGGTGCCTGCTCTGGAGTCTGAGGGTCCAGTCGATGCCAGGGCAGCTGCAGACAAACCAGTTACTGTGATCTTCTGGGCACACTGGGGTAGCCACAGAGAGTGGCTCTAGCTGATGTGGGCGGCCCCGTCTCGTGCTTTGAGCTGAGAACCTCACAGTGGAGGCCATCTTTTGTTGGTGGGAATATAAACTGTACAGTCAGGGCCTGGGAGATGACTCGGCAGGTACAAGGGCCTGCTACCCCAGGATGGAGGCCCGACATCTGAATGTGATCCCCAGATCCACATAAGGTGGAAGGAGAGAGCCAACTCCATGACTTTATCCTCTGACCTCCAGGTGCTCACTGTGGTCGCCACGCCCACACAACGCATCCTGCACATGCACAACAATAATGAAAGTTTAAAAATAAACAGGACAAAGTGTACGAGCACACTGTGAAGGAGTTGTGTCTGATAAAAACCAAGCATATGCTGACCTGTGACTCATTTGCAAGTCCTCAAGAAAAAAGAACGTTGTCCACAAAGCACTGTCCAAAGGTCAGTAAGACAGTTTAACAAGTAAGATCCACATAAAGAGTGGGAAGGTGGAGAGATGACTCAGAGGTTAAGAGCACTGGATGATCTTCCAGAGGTCCTGAGTTCAATTCCCAGCAACCACAGGATGGTTCACAAACATCTATAATGTGATCTGGCGCCCTCTTGTGGCATGGAGGAGTGCATACAGAGAGAGCACTAGATGGGCTGGAGAGATAGCTCAGCAGTTAGAGCGAGTGTGCTGCTCTTCAAGACGACTAGTGTTTGGATCCCAGGACCCATGTCAGACAGCTCGAGATTTCCTGTAATTCCAGCTCCAGGGGGACCCAATGCCTCTGGCCTCCCCTGGCACCTCACTCATGTGCACGAGCACACACACACATGCATGCACACACCTAAACATAAAATAATGAATTAAAAACCTGGGA
Source organism: Rattus norvegicus (assembly GCF_021556685.1). Classification (NCBI taxonomy): domain Eukaryota; kingdom Metazoa; phylum Chordata; class Mammalia; order Rodentia; family Muridae; genus Rattus; species Rattus norvegicus. The sequence goes on along the minus strand of NC_141551.1, from coordinate 27,691,773 downwards.
TGTAACCAGGAATAGTGAGCGGTGCATGCCTTTAATCCCAGCAATAGGGAGGGAGGTCTCTGTGAGTTCAAAGCCAGCCAGGCCTACAGAGTGCGTTCCAGGACGACCAGACCCACATAGTGAGACTGAGATTCTCAAAAAAAACGAAGCAAAACAACAACAAAAAAAAAAAACCCCAAAGCTGGGCTCTGAGGGCTGGAGAGATGGCTCAGCAGTCAGCAATGACCCAGAGGTCCCATGTTAGGTGTCTCACAACCACCTAAAACTCCAACTCTGGATGCTGGCCACCTTCTTTTGACCTCCACAGATACCTGCACACACACACACACACACACACACACACACACACATGCACATACACGCACATGCACACACGTGCACACACACACACATACACGTGCGTATGCACACATACATACTCAAAGGAATCTTTTTTCCAAGATGTCAATGAGATGGCTTAGGAGATAAGGACACTCGCTATGGAGCCTGAGGACCTAAGTTCCATCACCATGCACTGTGACATATGTACATATGCACACACAATAAATAGAATAAATTAAAAATAATAAGTAAGCCTTTAAAAAATCCTGGGGCTGGAGAGATGGTTCAGCGAATAAGAGCACTTCCAGAGGTCCTGAGTTCAATTTCCAGCAGCCACATGGTGGCTCACAGCCATCTGTAATGGGATCCGATGCCATCTTCTGGTGTGTCTGAAAGCGGCCACAGTGTGCTCACATAAAATAGATAATAAATGTTTTATAATGCTGGAACATGGTGGCCCACACAGCACTTAGAAATAGGAGGACCCTGGGCTCAGTGGCCAGTCAGTCTATCCTTTTTGGCAAGTTCCTGGCCAGTAAGAGTTTCTGTCTCAGAGGAAGAAAGAAAATAAAAAAGATGGTTCCTGAGGAACAAGAGCTGATGCTGTCCTCTAGCATGTACACACACAGACACACAAACATGTACACACACGCACACACAAATGTGAACACATGCATGCACACACACATAAAGAAAAAAACAAAACTTTAAGGCAGGCATGGTGGGGGGCGCCTGTAACCTCAGCACTGAAGGGGTGGGATTCCGCCAGGCGTGGCTGTGCACAGCCTTGATCCCAGCACTCGGGGAGCAGAGGCAGGCAGATCTCTGTGAGCTCAAGGCTACTCTAGTCTACAGATCCAGTTCCAGAACCAGGAGGGCTACACAAAGCAACCCTGTCTCAAACCAAATAAAAAAATCAAACAAAAATAAATAGTAAGTTACCACTGGAAGATCATTAGAAACTGTAAGGTCATCCTAGGCTAAGTAGTGATTTAGAGGCCAGCCTGGATTACCTTGTCTCACACATAATAACAATGGGAAAAGCTAAGCATAGTAGTGGTTGCCAACACTGGGAAGGAGAGATAGGAGAAATGCTGTGAATTCAAAGCCAGGACTACATAGTAACCAGTAAGATTCTTTAAAAAACAAAACAAAACAAAACACAGGTGTCCGGGATCACTCTTCCTTGACTAGAGACTCCGTGTGCCTGACCTTTGAGGTGAGGGGTATGCTGGGAAAAGGACCAGCTCTTGTGGGGCCTTGGCAGGACCAGAACTGAGGCCTTCCCTCCCTCCATGCTACAAAGGGTCCTGCCCTGGGAACTGAAGTGTCTTGCTCTCAGGTTCTAAGAGGAGGAAGAGAAAGAGGAGGAGGAGGAGGAGGAGGAAGAAGAGGAGGAGGAGGAGGAGGAGGAAGAGGAGGAGGAGGAGGAGGAGGAGGAGGCCTGAGAGTAGAAGAGGATGGGGACACAATGGGGTAAGCACTGCTCTGGAAGATGCCCCCCACCTTGTCACTGGCATTGTCACTGGGGAAGGAGATTCTCCTTGTATTAGGAGTCCATCCTCCTGGCCCCAAGCCTGAGGAGGCTTGTCGCCTGTCGCAGACCCAAGGGCTTTCAGAAACAAACTCCATCATCCACCATCCACTATGTCTACTGTGTCTGCCATGAGAGGTCGCCCTCACCAACTGCAGCTAATCTTGGTCCGACTTCTCACATTAACACGGTGACATCAGTTTGGGGAAAGAGGCCCCAAGGAGTTCTTTGGGTAGTGGGATTAGGGACATATTTTTCCTTTCATATATTTATAATTTTACTGTAACCAACACATATTTTCTTACGTGCTGGAAAAATAGTCACTTGCAGAAGGGACCCATCATAACCACAGCACACCCAGGGGACAGCTGCTCAGGAGATGAGAGTCTGGAAAGATTGCTCTCGAGGAACAGAAACGGTCAGAACTGGAAAGAAAGCTGGAGCAAGGACAGGGGACAAAGAACACTGGGGGACCATCGAGGACCTATGTGGGACAAAGAGAGGTCACTTAAGTACCTGCCCAAATCATCTTAAGAGAAAGGGGTTCATTCTAATGACTGGTTCAGTCTGTCACGGCAATAAGGGTGTGGCAGTGGGAGCCTAGGACAGCCAGTCACACTGCATCTGCAGTTGGGAACTACAGATGTTTGTACAGCTGGACCGCTCCTGTTCACCCAGTCCAGGTGAGCCTCATGCAGCACCTCAATCACCTCAACTGATAACCTACTCTAGGAGATCCTTCACAGGCTTGCCTGCAGGCTGGTCTGCTAGGTGATCCTAAACCCCATCAAGTTGACGACTGAAACCTACAGTCTCCCTCAAAGTTGCCCTGTAACGGAACAAGCTGGTTTTCAAGGGAGTGAGCTCTCCATTACAGGATGGTATGCAAGCAGCACTGAACCAGGAGCCTTAAAGAGGGATTTCTAGGTTGTTCAGAAGAATAGACCAAAAACGTCTGAGGGCCCAGAAAGAGGCTTAGACTAAAAACAAGCAGACGAACAATAAAAAAAAAAAAAAAAATCGAACAAAAACCACAAGAACAAAAACCTTTTTAAAAGATGGGGCTGGGGGGTTGGGGATTTAGCTCAGTGGTAGAGCGCTTGCCTAGGAAGCGCAAGGCCCTGGGTTCGGTCCCCAGCTCCAAAAAAAAAGAACCAAAAAAAAAAAAAAAAAAAAGATGGGGCTGGTTCAGACAGTGGTACCGCACATGTTTGATCCCAGCACTTGGGAGGCACAGGCAGGAGGATCTCTGGGAGTTCAGATCTCTGAGCTAGTTCCAGGACAGCCAAGGATACATGAAGAAACCCTGTCTTGAAAAAACAAAAAAAAGAAGAAGAAGAAAACAAGGAAGGAAGGAAGGAAGGAAGGAAGGAAAGAAGGGAGGGAGGGAGGGAGGGAGGGAGGGAGGGAAAAGGAAAGGGAAGGGAAGAGAAGGGAAGGGAAGGGAAGGGAAGGGAAGGGAAGGGAAGGGAAGGGAAGGGAAGGGAAGGAAAACCTTTCACATGTGTGCCCATGGGCCAACCTGATCTACTCAATAGATAAAAAGATGGGGCTGGAGTGGGCATCAAGATGGCTGGGAAGATAAAAGAGCCTGCTAATCTGGGCTTAGTCCTTGGACCCATTTAAAGGTAAAAGAGAACCCATTCCATGATGTTGTCCTCTGACCGCCACAGGTGCATATGGCACAGGCACCCCCTACACACACACACACACACACACACACACACACACACACACACACACACAGTAAAACCATAGCAACTCAAAGTGAAATGTGAGCCTCCCTGATCAGACAGAAAGGTAGCAAGAGCACTCTGATCTAATCTGATGTAACCTTGGTGGCAGAGAACTTGGCCAGGAAGTGCTATCTGGAACAGGTTAGGCCCTGGTCCCTCTATCTTCCTTTTCTTTTTTTTTTTTTGGGGGGGGGGCACAGCTTTTTTTTTTTAATATTTATTATATACAGTGTAGCTGTCTTCAGACACACCAGAAGAGGGCATCTGATCTCATTACAGATGGTTGTAAGCCATCATGTGGTTGCTGGGATTTAAACTCAAGATCTCTGGAAGAGCAGTCAGTGCTCTTAACCACTGAGCCATCTCTCCAGCCCTCCCTTTTCTAGAGTCAACTAACCCTCTCTAGATAAAATGGACAGGGCCCCACTTCCGTGTCCTAGGCTGAAACTTTGGCTGCAAGGCTAGCCAAAGTGTCAGTTGCATAGTTGGTGAAGGGAGGTTGCTCACATTTTGGGGGAACCTGACTCACAGTCCCTGGGACCCAGGTCTGATGCTCAAAGAGATTCAGCAAAGATGGCAGGGCTTAAGCAGGCAGCCAAGATACAGCTAGCCGGCCGGGAAGAAACCTGGATGTTATCACCCAGTGTGGTTACCATGGTGATGGATACACCTGAGCTCACTGCAGTATTAAGGAAGCCTCTGCTTGCCTCACAGGGCTCCCTGTGGAAAAGGCTGGCAGGTGTGAGTACCACCATGAGAACACAAACGAGGCCAGAAGAGAGATGAGGAAACACTGTCTTCCAGCAGATGCGTTCCCAGTCTGAGAACTGGAGGGATGGCTCAGTGGGTAAGGCACATGTGCAAGGGTATAAGTTCTGAACTCAGATCCCTATAACTCACTCAAAGCTGGAAGCAATAAGTTGTGGATAGGGCGTGTCTGTATCCCAAAGCTTCAATACCAGCCTCATTTACATAAGAGATCCAGGGCCAACCTGGGCTACATGAGACCCTGTCCAAAAGAAGTTGATGAGGATGTACCTTATGACAGAGCACTTGTTTAGCATGTGCAAAGCTCTAAGCTTAGTCTTTAACACTACACACATACACACACACACACACACACACACACACACACACACATTATTAAATTTACACTAAAACTAAAACAGAGCTCGGAAGCTGCCTCCCTGCTGACCAGCTTTCATATACCAGAAGGTGAGGTGAAGGCCGCTCAGGGTGGAGGGGCATCAATGATCTGCACCCTACCTGCTTTAGTTAGAACTTGCCACAGAAGATGTGCCCACCGACATTATAGTGACATGGCTATTATGAGGTAACCAACTACTTTCAGACTGGATTTGAGACTTACTCCAGCCTGGTGCTGTAAACTTGGTGAACAGCCAGTGGCTGAGGAGGTCATAGACTCTAGGGTAGAAAGCATAATTGTTATTCTGTCAAATCATCATGTTTTAGGCCAGATAGTGGTGGCACACATCTTTACGCCTTTAATCCCAGCACTCTGGAAGCAGCGGCAGGCAGATCTCTGAGTTCCAGGCCAGCCTGGTCTACAGAGTGAATTCCAGGACAGACAGGGCTACAGGAGAAACTATGACTCAGAGCCAAGACATTGGGTCCCAAGTATAAGCCTGCGCCCCTGGCCACTCTCCCAGTACCCTCAACCCTGCCGAGTATATGTGTCTCTAGAGACCGTAAAGACACAGGTCGAGCGCTTGAGCAAAAGGGCCCGGCTTAAATGGGAGTATCTGCTTCAGTACAATGACCTCAAACGCCAAACACACATCGAGGATCCTGCCTTGACTAGTTGGACCTATGCAAGTTCAGCATAATTTCAGACCCACTCCCAAGAACTCACTTTTAGGAGTGGTGGCAGGTTTGGGGGCCTCTCCTCTTCTGGTATTATGTTTTCAAAACAGACAGGGACAGAAAGGAAAGACTTATCTAGGAAGGAAAATTGGACAGAAAATTTAACATCTCCTACTAAGTTTGGCAAGGATGACTCTATTCTTGCATAAATAAATCTTTTATTAATTAATCACTGAAAAACTGTCTCGAGAAGCCAAAAATAGATAGATAGATAGATAGATAGATAGATAGATAGATAGATAGATGATAGATAGATATGGTAGATAGAAGATGATAGATAGATAGATAGATAGATAGATAGATAGATAGATAGATAGATAGATAGATAGATCGTGTCAAAACCTGTTTTCTACAAAGGCACTGTGTGTGTTTGTGTGTGTGTGTGAGTGATTTGTCTGTATGTATGTCTGTACACCACTTGTGTCCTGGTACCCAAGGAGTCCAGAGGAGGGCATCTGATCTCCTGGAATTGCAGTTACAGATGATTGGGAGCTGCCGTGTAAGTACCAGGAGTTGAACTAGGTTCCTCTGGAAGAGCAGCCAGTGCTCTTAACCTCTGTCAAACCGCAGCCATCTCTCAGCCCCTGTCTATCAAACTGCTTTCCAAATCTGCCTGCAGCGATAGCTTTGAGCTGTCCTCAGCCGTGCAAAGCTTCTCTCTGCCGTGTCAGCAGAAAACACAGACACTCATCTGGTCAAGCTGCGACTGCTCAGCCATAAATGGGACCTTTTTAAAGATACGGTCTTGACTGTCCTGGAACTTTATGTAGATCAGGCTAGCCTCAAACTCATAGAAATCCACCTGCCTATGCTGCCCAAGGGCTAGGGTTAAAGGTGTGTACACCACAACCAGGTAAGTGGGACAATTCATTGCACGAAGGCTCAGGGAACAAAGAAAGGAGGCAAAATGGAGGACGTGAGGGCCAGAGGGCGGGGAGGAGTGCTGACAAACGCTGTCTTCTGGGCCAAGCAAGACTGCTCCACTCATGAGCTCACAGCAGCTTTAGTTACATGCACAAGCCCTGCACAAGGTCATGCCAATCAAAACCCCAGAGAGGATGGGGGAGGAGTTCTCAAAGCCCAACTCTACCAGAGGAGCTAAGGGCATTTTGATAGCTGCTGGGAGAAGGAAAATCATTCTTCTTCGGAGGTGCAAACCCTGACCAGCTGCCCATGTAGCAATAGATGACCCCACACCCATGCACAGATGGGCAGCACTAATTAGACCTAATGGTTATTGAAAAATTAGATGAATAAAGAGAAATGAACACAAAAGCACATTATGGACGCAGCTCCTCTATGCAGCCCTGGATGTCCCGGAACTTGATCTGTAAACCAGGTGGGACTCATAGATCCATCCGCCTCTGCCTCATGAGTGCAGAGATTAAAAGCGTGTGCCACAAAGGTAAGTTCAAAATGTGTGTCATAAAGTTAGTCTGGCCTAGCTAGGCCCGGCGATCTGTGCCTATAAACCCATTACTTGTGGGGCTTAGGCAAGAGGATCATGGGTTTGAGGCCTACTTGAGTTTCAAGGCAACAAGCAACAAGGAGAACAAATGCATTTGCTTGGTCAGCCCTAGCTACGATATGAACTCTGTGAGAGCAGAGCCAGGTTGCTCTGAGGCTCCCACGGTATGAGACCAGACTCTGAAAACACAGGGAACAAGGCAGAGGAGGACCCAGACAGAAAGAAGCTCACAGTCTGGGCCAAGGGGGAAAAAGAACCCTGAGCAAACAAGCAAGTAAGAATCCCTGCATAGGGGTTGGGGATTTAGCTCAGTGGTAGAGCGCTTGCCTAGCAAGCGCAAGGCCCTGGGTTCGGTCCCCAGCTCCAAAAAAAAGAAAGAAAGAAAGAAAGAAAGAAAGAAAGAAAGAAAGAAAGAAAGAAAGAAAGAAAGAAAGAAAGAAAGAAAGAAAGAAAGAAAGAAAGAAAGAAAGAAAGAAAGAAAGAAGGAAAAAGAATGTCCTGCATAACACCTGCACAAGATGGAGCCTCCGTGTGGACACTCCAGCGGGAGTGGGGAGGGCTGCTGAGGCCCCACCCCTAGGTGAGACTATTACCGTAGGCTGTAGAGGGGGATTTCATTTTCTACAGGTCTGTGATTTGAATCTGTCCAAGAGTGGGGGGATGGGGGGCCTTAGCCACCCCCTTGCTGCCCTCACAGACCCCATCTGAAGTGGTTTTTCTCTCAGGCTTAGCGATCCTGTTCTCCGCTGGTGGCTAACGATGGCTCTCACCCCTCTTCTCACTGTCCCGAGACATGAGTCAAGATGGAAGCTCACGTTTCTTTTTTCTTTTTTTTTTTAAGATTTATTCATTTATTATATATGAGTACACTGCAGCTGTCTTCAGACACACCAGAAGAGGGCATCAGATCTCTTTACAGATGGTTGTGAGCCACCATGTGGTTGCTGGGAATTGAACTCAGGACCTCCTGAGTTTGGGGCTCTTAACCGCTGAGCCATCTCTCCAGCCCAGCGGAAGCACACATTTCTTTTTTTTTTTTTTTTTTTTTTTTTTTTGGTTCTTTTTTCCGGAGCTGGGGACCGAACCCAGGGCCTTGCGCTTCCTAGGTAAGCGCTCTACCACTGAGCTAAATCCCCAGCCCCCCACATTTCTAATCCACTTGCCTGCAGCTGGGTTCAGGGAGGGAAGACGGTCATCCTCCTTAGCTCTATTCCTTCTGTTTCTGAGGCTTCCCATCAAGCCTTGCTCTGTGGTGACTGCTCTCAAAGACAGACAAACAAAAATCCCATGGGTAGCAGCCTGGTGGTCCATGAAGATGGGCATCAGAAGCAGCGGTATCTGCAAGTCTGATGATGCTGGCCTCCCCTAGCTGCCTGTCCTGCCCACCACAGCCCTGAACAGCCCTGGTCCAGCAGGAGAGAAGCAACTCCTGGAGAGGCTGTGGGGAAAGTGGTGCAAAGAAAAGGCAGGTCTGGGGGTTGGGGATTTAGCTCAGTGGTAGAGCGCTTGCCTAGGAAGCGCAAGGCCCTGGGTTCGGTCCCCAGCTCCGAAACCAAAAAAAAAAAAAAAAAGAAGAAAAGAAAAGAAAAGGCGGGTCTGATCCTGTCCTGGTCTCTGGGGACTGAGAAGCCACTGACCACAAGTTGGGCAACTGAAAGAGGGAGGGGAAGCCAGAGGTCCCTGCACCCACATCACAGCTTCCTACCCTAAAGTAGAGATGGGGACAGGTCCTTCCCCTGAGCCAATTACGTAGAAGGACCTAGCACTAGATGAAGATACAGGGCTCAGCTCACTGGGAGAAAGAAAGAAGAATAAAGCAGGTGCCTGCGAATGCAGCTCCAAAGTTAGTTAGGTCCAGTGCTGGCCCAGCACACGAGGTCCGGGCTCCATTCTCAATGCACCACAACAGAACATAAGACACTGGCAAATGCCGCCTATGCTCCCAACACTGGGAAGGCTCAGACAGAGAAACCCTGTCTCAAAAACAAACAATTTTTTTAAGAAGGCCAGGATAGCACTCAGTGGTTTAGCACTTGCCTAGCATGTGCAAGGCCCTAAGTTCAGTTTCCAGTTCTACAAAAATGTAAGATCAGATAAGCTGGGGTGTGGCTCAGTGGATAGGGAGTTTGCCTCACATGCACAAAGCCCAGAGTGTAATTCCCAGGACCACGTAAACAGGGAGAGGCTGTGGCTCACACCTCCAATACCCATACCCAAGAGGTAGAGGCAGGAAGATCAGAAGTTCAAGGTCACCCCCAGCTTCATATCAAGTTCGAGGCTAACCTGAGATACATGAGGACCTGCCTTAAAATAATATGATAAAGAAGGGGGCTGGGGATTTAGCTCAGTGGTAGAGCGCTTACCTAGGAAGCTCAAGGCCCTGGGTTCGGTCCCCAGCTCCGGAAAAAAAAAAAAAAAGAACCAAAAAAAAAAAAAATGATAAAGAAGACAGGAGAACATTCAGCCATGCCAACCCTTCTTAGCTAGGGTCCATGTGATCTGCATGCATGAAGTTTCCCAGCATGCCCTGTCACTCCAAGCCAGTATTCTGACTGGCCCAAATCAAGTCACAAGCCCTCTCCTCACCACCAGGGATTTAAATCCAAAATATACAGGCTGGCTGGCTCCTGAGCCCATCCAGGTACAGGGAGGAGGTGTGGCCCCGAAGTGACAGCGTATCAAAGGGCTGGGAACACACTGGATGAAGAGACACATGGGAATCTACTACAGTCCTCTGCTGCCACTGAGGTTTGGAGCAGGTAAGGTCAAGCCGTGTAGCTCAGTAGCCTTTCCAGAGTCAGGGTGCGATGGCTGAATTGCTACCTGGAATCTCTAAGTGCCCCAGTCTGGTCATCCCCTAAAGAAGTACTGAGGAGGGCTGGAGAGATGGCTCAGCGGTTAAGAGCTCTGACTGCTCTCCTAGAGGTCCTGAGTTCAATTCCCAGCAACCACATGGTGGCTCACAACCATCTGTAATGGGATCTGATGCTCTCTTCTGGTGTGTCTGAAAATAGCTACAGTGTACTCTTACACATAAAATAAATAAATCTTTAAAAAAAAAAAGAAGTACTGAGGGACTCTGGGCAGTGAGACCACAGAACACAGAAGCCCTGAATATCCTCCATTAAGCCTTATGCCACCCCGAGCTACCTGAACCTTCTCTGTTCCTCCGTGCGTTCTGGAAGAAATACACGGCTAGAGGCCCAGTCTCCTCACGCTCTACCTCTCAGTGCTACACACCAGTGCAGCTGATACCAAAGGCCCGCAGTCCCTCAGTCTTTTTTTTTGGGGGGGGGGTTCTTTTTTTTTGGAGCTGGGGACCGAACCCAGGGCCTTGCGCTTCCTAGGTAAGCGCTCTACCACTGAGCTAAATCCCCAGCCCAGTCCCTCAGTCTTGTATTTGGAAGCCACCCTTCCCTAGAACCTCCCTACCGCACCCTTTGTCCTGCCAAATGTTTACTTGTCCTTTCCCATCTTGGCGTGAAGATTCCTTCACCTTCTAGACTGGATCAGGCATCTGCCCTGGGCTGCGACAGGCCTAGTGCTTCTCAGATTCACAGCCCAGTGGTTCATCATCCTCCCTCACTACAGACACGCGTGTGCACAGGGACGGGGTCCCTCTGATTCATAAGCCTAATGCAGCACACAGTGTGCTATCAGTAAGGGCTGCTGGGCATAGGTGGGGGGGCCTACAGGCAGTGTACAGTCTGGACTCTGTGAGGGCCTCAGCTGCAGATCAGGCAGGCTGGGAAACAGGGACAAAGAGGAGCAGGCCACGTCTTGGTCCAGACCCAAGTGTCACTTCCCCTTCCTGACAGCACTGTCATAGAGCCCCCAAAAAAGGAAAAACTCATATCCTCTTTTCTCTCTTTTCTTGTTTCCTCCCTGCCAACACACACACACACACACACACACACACACACACACACACACACACACACACTGGCAGGCAAACCCCAGCCACGGTGACCATCCCGTTGCCCTTTGAGCCAGTCCAGTCCAGATGGCCTCTTTTCTTGGCTAATCGAGAACTCGCTCCCAGCTGGAGCCTGCCCATCCTTCCTTCCTCCCGCCCCTCCACCTCCCCACTTCCTTCCTGCTCTTGTAGGAACCATCACAGCTCTTAGGCAAGTCCCCTAGATCCAACTGTCCACACTGGGACACACTTTCTCTGTCAACCAGCCCCCTTGCCCTACTTGGGGGAAAGAGGGGGATCTAACCCAAGCCATGGGAACACAGAACAGTGGAAAGCACTCTGCCCCCAGCCTTAGTAGGGCTCCCAAAGCTCACCCTGAAGGCCTGGCAGCAAATTTGTGCTGAGCGCCTCTTCAGAACGCACCCTCTGAATCACGCCCAGTCTAGTTATATCTCTTTCTTGGGTGCAGAGAGAACATAGGTGTATTAAATAAAATTGAGGGGGAAATCCCCAAAGTAGGAAGGGTTTTTGAGGGAGCGATACCACTTCTTGGATTGTTAATGCTCAGCCACTTTCTGTGTCAGCTAGCACATGATTAACTACCACCACTGCCGCTATTATCCCCAAGCTCCTCCCCCTGCCCTCCTCCTGCCCTCCTCCTCCTTCTCCTCCTGCTTCTGCTGCTCTTCTTCTTCCTCTGATTTAACCTTTGCAATGAACCTGGGGAACAGGAGGAGTTTTGGTCCTTATTTAATTCATTTTATTTTATTAATTTTAGTGTTGAGATAAGGTCTTGTATAGCCCAGGTCTTAAACTCATTTCATGGACGACCTTGATCTTCTGAACACCCACCCTGCCATGTTTTCGTGGTGCTGAGGGTAGAACCCAAGGCCCCATGCATGCCAGGCAACCATTCTACCGACAGAGCTACTCAGAAGCCAGAGGCTGGTGGATTGGATACCTGTGAGTTTAAGGTCAGCCTAGTCTACAAAATTTCTGGCCAGCCAGGGCTACACAGTGAGAGTCTCAAAAACAAATGAACAAGCAAAACGAAAGAAAGAAAAAAGCACTTGGTGCTCTTCCAGACGACCAGAGTTCAGTTAGTCCCAGAACATGGGTGCCAAAACCTCCTGTGATTATATTTGCAGGGGATTGGATGTTTTCTTCTGACCTCTGCAGGCACCTGTACACACATGGCATACATACACAGAGAGAAAAAGAGAGAGACAGAGACAGAGAGACAGAAACAGAGACAGACAGACAGAGATGAAGAGACAGAGAGAGACAGAGACAGAGATATCAAGGAAGGAGGACACTGAGGAGGAGAAGGGTGATGGTGACACGCACCTTTAATCCCAGTGCTTGAGAGGCAGAGGCGGTTGGATCTCTGAATCGGAGGCCAGCCTGGTCTACAGAATGAGTTCCAGGACAGCAGGACAGCCTGGGCTACATGTAGAAACCCTGTCTTGGAGAGGGGGTGGGGAGGCAGGCAGGCAGGCAGGCAGGCAGGCAGGCAGGCAGGCAGGCAGGCAGGCAGGCAGACAGACAGACAGACAGACAGACAGACAGACAGACAGACAGACAGACAAGAGAACTGGATTGCTGAAGTTCAATGCCAAACCAGTGTCTTTCATCATTACATCCCCATCTTTATTGCTGATCCAAGAACACTTCACAGGCTCAGCTGTCTATCACCCTATCATGCAAAACAGATGGGGGAGACATTTCAAGGGACTCAATCACTATCCATGACGCCAGGCCAAAGATGGGTACAAGATCACAGTCCAACCTTAGTGAGTCACCCAAATACAACAGTCGCTCCTGCTGTAGCTCTGTCCACATGCACAGATAGGAGTCCATTTCTCCAATTTTTGGAGGAAATCTTATTTTGTGAGAGGAGGGGTGGATGCACTTGACCCTTCAAAGACTTCTGGGGGTTGGAAAACAGGCTCTAGTAGGTGAAGAGGTAGGTTCCCAACAGTGCCCCTTCCCCAGCAACCTGGGGAGTTGTTCTGCATCGCGGCCACCAGAGGGCGCGCGTTCCCTCTCAGAGCTCAAACCACGACGGCGTCTTCAGTGGGCCCGCAAAGGATGCGGCGTAGAAGGTTCAGCAACTTCGGAAAAAAATGCCCCCGGGATGCGGTCCCACCCAAAGCGTGGACTCAGCCTCGGTACAACAGTACTTCTCCCCTTGGCCTTCCACTCTAGCCGCACCCTACGCTGAGACCTCCGTGAGACTGTTCGTGCGCCCCCTCCTGGCCATCGAGAGCTCTACGGCCTGTCGGTGCTCAAGCTTAGAGGGCGGAAGTGAGGACAGAATTAAAGGAGAATTTACCTGGTGTGGGCCAGGAAGTGCCTACTGGGAATATACTGAGGAGGTTGTAGCGGTCATCGCTGAGTACTTGATGTGAGCACAGGAAGGGTCTGGGAACTACACGGAATGCTCTGGTTACTGGACAGCTTGATAAGAGAACACTGGGGGATAAGTACTGGGAGCAGTGTTATGATCCCTGCAGACCGTTAAGACACACTAAGCCAAAGAAGGAAGGGGGCACGGAGAGTTACCCAGGGGCAAACTGAGTAACACCTTATAGAGATACTGCGTAAGTGCTGGGGTACAAACTCACAGTAGGAAGTATTAAATGGGTTTAGGAATATGGCTAAGAAGTAAAGAGGGTCATAACATCCGCTGGGGACATGGGCAGTATCTGTGAGCAGTGGGCACCGTGCTTGACACTGGATGGCTAGTGCAGTCACTGAACTTGCACTCAAAAACTGGTTCAGGATGGTACTTCCCACTATGCTTCAGTGCCCCTCTCCACAGCGCCTCCAGCCTGTATCATTGTACCATTTTCAGTCAGAATTTAGATCCGATCTAGCCCTCAAGAGTTTCTGGCCCTGACCAGACCCTGACCATGATTTCCTAGCATGATGCGGTGGGGGGAAGATAGCAAAGGGGCTTGGGCGCTGCATATGAACAGAGGACAGAGCCTCCTTTTTCTGCTTCCCTCAGACATAGAGGGAAGTAAAGGCAGGTCAGCCTTTCATTCCCAGAAAAATAAGGAGCCCCCTCCTCAGCCCCTCCCACGAGGCTTTGGCCTCCTGGCCCAGCTTGCTGGCTGCTGGGCCGGGAGGGGTTGCCAGGCTCGGCCTCCTGCCCACTGCGGGGCGCCGGGGGAGGGCGGCGCGAGGCTCGAGATGCCGCGTTGCCATGGAGACGCTGCCGCATCCTGACTGCTCCTGGCAACGGGGTCCCGCAGCCAAGCAGGCGCTCGGCGGGGACCCCAGGGAGCGGGCGCGCCAGGCTGCCCACGGCGCCGCCAGACCCCCGGGACGCGAATCCGGCTCCCCCCAGACACCCCTCACTCCCGCTCCCAGGGGCACACACACGTACATGCGCGCCCCAGCTGCAACAGCCGAGGCGGAACTGCAGCCCAAGCCCTCCCTACAGCCCCCACTCATTAATTCAGCAAACATTTGCCGACCGTCTCAGTGCCAGGCGCGAGCTGGCCACTGCGGCTGCAGCGACGAGTCACACCGGGACGCCGCGCCGCCCCCGCCTCCATCTCACAGCCCGCAGGGGAGGCAGACACAGAAACACTGCGATCAATACTGTGACCCCAACAGCAGCCACAGTCGACTGTGTGTGTGCTAAACCCATCTCGAGCAAAGGTCGAGCAGGGTTTTTTTGGGGGGGTGGGGCGGGGGATGTTTTGTTTCCGTGACCATTGGGAAACACCCACACCCCTCGCCCTTTTTTGTTTTTTCTTTAACAGATGAGGAAACTAAGGCCCAAGAGGGCCTGTTTATTCTCCAGAGGCCACACGGCAGAAACAGAACAGGCCTTCTAATTTGAACCTTAACCACTTCCGGGCACTATCACCGCTGTCTCTCCAGAGCATAACTGAAAAGGACCCGACTCAGCCTTGGGCCTTAGAGAAAATGGAAACCTACCAAGCCGAGCAAGAGACAAGCAGTCTGTACTGAAAGCACAGCTCTTGCAAAGCAGTGGAGGATTTCAGCTGAGAACAGACTGCAGGTTAGAGAGAGCAAGGACAGATGTAGTTAGGAAACCAAGCCTGAAGGGCTGGGAGTGTAGCTTAGTGGTAGGGCGTTGACCTAGCATTTGCAAGGCTTTGGATTAGATCTCCATGCTCCGGGGCCTGGAGTGGAGTGGGGCGGGCCCCTGTTAGCCAGGCCGAGGAAACTAGACTCCATTGCTAGCAGAGCTGGGAGTGTGTGAGCACAGGAGGGCATGCGCTGGCTGTTGCTCTGGCAACCACCTGGAAGGGGCAAAGCAGGAAGGGGACTAGAGAGCAAGCCTTGGCCTATCCTCCCAGCCAATTTCAATGAGAAAGGAAGGAAATATATGGCCTTCTTACTCTCCCAAGCAAACACCCTTCTGTCTTACTCAGGAACTTAGGGAATCACCCCAGAACTTCTAGTACAAGGTGGAGGGATCCCAGGGAATGCCAGGTCTCAGAGAAGGTGAGGGCAACACCCAGAAACATCCTCTAGAAGGACATGTGGAAATAACTAGGTTAGACCGCTATAAGTACTTCCAAAGAGGATGGATCTAGGGAATCAGAAACAGGGACGGTGTCTCTCATCCCTTCAAGAGATCAGAACCGAGTTCCTTGCAGCCCTTTCCTACCGTGATGAGTCCCGTCTGCCTCTGTCCAGCAGACCCTACGCAGTGCACCCCTCTGAAAGAGACATAGCACTCGGGGGCCCCCAGCATCCCTCCTCCCAAAGTTAGCCTAATTTTTTCCCTTCCGTGGATTCAGGTCATTGCTCCCCGTCCTCGTCCTCTCTCCCAGGCGCCTCGGAATGTGACTAATTCCCTCCCTTCATTTACGGCTCCTGTTACCTGGGAGGTATTTATAGCTCTTCGGCCTGTCTCCCTCTCCTGCGACTCAGCTGCAACTCCCCCAGGCCGACTCTCCCCACTCGACCATCTTTGCCTCCCTTCTCAGGTCTGTCACCTCTTACCCAGCCTCCCACCTTGCAACCTCCCTGACAGGATAGAGTGGGGCTGGCTGCGAGGGGCCAGGGCCTTTTGGAAGACAGGGAGGCTATCTGCCAGACATATGCCCCTCCCTTCATGAGCACCCCCAGAAACCCGGGGGCCAGAGAAAGGTGACTGTCTCCTCTCTGTTACCTCAACATGCAGTCTGATACTAATACCAATAGCAAGCAACAATCACTGAGTGTTTACTACCAGCCATTATCATTAGTGCTACCCTTGGTTTGTAGAGAGGGAAGCCAAGCCTGGCAAAGGTCAGCTCCTCAGCTCTAAGTGACTTGCAGAGCAACCTCCCAGAGCTCTGCCTGCTATGCAGGAACACTGGCCCGAATGCAGGTTACGTGGGGCAGGAGCTGAGGTTCAACCAGGGTGCCTGACCAAAATCCACCTCACACTGTCCTGGCCCCCTGCCACCTCATTTGCCCTCGGATTGTCAGGAAACACCATCAGAGAAGCCACTGAGTTCCCAGACACTGCCACACCATGGCCCTGCTCCAGGCAGGAGTCACTGAGGATCAGAGATGGAGACATAGATCTTTAGTCAAGGGCAGAGAGAGTGGTTCTATGTCCATTGTAGGGGGCGGGGGCAGCAGAAAAGATGGAGGTGATTTCCTTTTTACAACTGCACCACGGCCCGAGACCCTTCACCAGGACAATTAAAAGCCTGAGAGGTAGACCTGCTCAACCACACCCAGAGTCTCTGACCAGAATTCTGACAATGTTGGTAAAGTGATTGTTGGAGGACGAAATAGAGCAGAGAGTTAAGTACAAATCCCAACGTTGTAATTAACAAGTCTCAACTTCCCCGTCTGTAAATGGGGAGGACATCACATCTCTTAAGAGAGGTGAGAATTCAGGACCTTGGGGGGTTTGTCACTACGTAAGGTTTATGTCATGCTAGAACTCAAATCCTGGGCTTTGTGCACGCCAGACAAGCATCTCCTAACTCAGCTGCACCCTACCCTCTTACTTGTTGCTTGGTTTTTGTTTTGGTTTTTTTTTTTGTTTTTTGTTTTTTGTTTTTTTTTTTTTAAAAAAGGGCAGGGGTTTGAAATAGAGTTCCTCTGTATAGACTGGCCTTAAACTCAGAGATTTGCCTGCCTCTGCCTCCAGAGTTCTGGGATTAAATGCATGTGTCTCTGTGCCCTGCTCAATATTTTTTTTTAAGATTTTAGATTTATTTTTAATTTATATCTGTGAGTGCTCCCCAATGCACTGCATGCATGCAGTACCCAAAAGAACCAAAAGAGGGCAATCTATCCTCCGAGACTTCGGAAGGATAACCCTAGAGTTACAAATTGTTATGAGTCACCCTGTGGGTACTGGGAATTAAACCTCGGTTCTCTGGAAAACTAGCCAGTGCTCTTAACCACTGGGCCGTCCTGTTTTGTTTTGTTTTGTTTTTGTTTTTTTGTGTTTGTTTGTTTGTTTGTTTGTTTGTTTGTTTTTTGAGATAGGTTTCACTATGCAGCCCATGCTGGCCTCAAGCTTTTGGAGAGCCTCCTTCCTTAGCTGGCATTTTGGGTGTGCACCACCACACGCAGCTGGTTTCCCTGTTCTGTTCAGTCTTCTCTCTCAGAGCTGAGCCCGGGCCTCTGCTACAGAGAATGAGCAGCCACTGCGGGGTGTAGACCCTTATTTCCACATTCCCACCTTGACCTCTATGGCTGTAGCACTACCATCACACACCCAGCCAAGCTCTGAGCTCCTATTTGAGGAAGCCACCCCTACATAGTGCCACAGAGGACAATTATGAGCCCTACCAAGGGGTGCCATATTGAATCCAGCAGAGCCTTTGTACACCCTTGTGCTACCTCTCACCATGAGGGAGCCTGTGACAAAATTCCCCAGTTATTCTGATGTCTGCACCTGGGATCCTGTGGCTCTGAGCCAGCCTTTCCTAGGGCCACAGCACACAGCAGTTCCAGGATTCATCCACCAAGCTGACCATGGGCTGACAGCAGCACAGCAGACACACTGGGTGGGGATGAGGCTGGGGGTAGCAGCCAGTGCAAGTAGACTGGCCACTGAGGTGATTAAACAGGGTGAAGTAGGCCGAGGTGATCTGGCCAGGCCTCCCCACCCTCCCCAGTAAAAGAGGAAATCCATCCCATTACAGGTAAAGGCTATGAACTGGGAGAGGTCTCACCAGTTGGCAGAGGTCTCACAACGCCCAGCAGGCAGATACAGGCAATACCTGCTTAGACGGCCATAGTTCCTGGTTCTCATACCGACTGACTAGCCAGAACCAGGTTTAAGTAGGCATAGAAGCAGTCAGTAGGCCTGCCCACACTGACTGGCTGAGAGAAAAGCCAGCATGGCAGGACATTAAGGACAGAACATCGAGAACAGAACAGCAGAAGGGAGCCTTGGGCTGTGGATCTCGGAAGGGCTGCATAATAGAGGCCTTGATCTTTAGCCCAGCTCTCCAGAGTTTCGCTGTGTGGCCTCGGACGTAAGCCTCTTTCTGAGCCTCAGTTTACCAAGACTTGTTTATGAAAACTCTGACCCCCACCATCTCCCTATCAGATCTGAGTAGGGCATCCTTGGGGACACCAACAGAAGAGACAAGTTTAGGGGTCCAAGAGAGTCTGTGCCCACACTGCTGCCGTTCTCTCCCCAGCCATGGGCACATAGGGTCCTCGATGGAGAAACACGGTGTATACAAATAATTAAACGGAAGAATTGGAGTGATTAGGGCAGATGATTATTGTCAAATTATGATTTATCTTGTAGTGGAATTAGTATTCCCCCAAAGGGCCCGGCGTGGCGCGGCGCCCGCCACGGCCCGTGATTAATCGCCGTCTCCAGAAGGTCACCTCCAGCCACTGCAGATTAACTCAGTGGGGAAACTTCTTTCCGTAATTCAAGCTGTTGTTCCCACAACCTGTCATCCGCCTTGGAAAAGGACGATTTCGTCAGGGAGCCCGGGGCGGGGGCCGGCCCGCTCCCCAGCCCCTCCCGGCTGCAGACATGATATATGGTGCGTCCCGACACGGGTGACCGCGAGGGGGGGCGGCGGCCGCCGTGGGGTAGGCAGCGGGAGGCAGGAGTGGGGGAAAGGTGGGGGGAAGCTCCAGCAAGTACAAGTAGGCTGTGAGGGGAGAGCGCGCGGGCGGTGGCAATTAGGAAGAAAATTGGATTTTTCAGCGTCCAGAGGCAGCTGCGATCTGCGGTGTGCAATGCAGTCAGTCGCCCCCCCCCCGCCCCACCCCGCTTCTAACACACAGGCACCCAGCTTCAGCAGGCAGAGACTCCCTAGGAGGGATCGAGAATTGGGGGCATCGGACCTCCATAAAGATCGGCGACACAGAGCCGGTCCTGAGCAGGGCAGAGAATTTTGCCTGTCCTCCCTCCTCTCTGTAGACTGTGCCACCTGGAGCATGAAATGCGAGCAGAGCAGGCGCAGGCTGGACTGAGGAGGCCCCTGCGTGGGCAGGCAAAACCTGGCAAGCCCGAGGCTGGGTACTGCAGAGCCCCCCAGCGGTCAGAAGGGATCTTTGGAGGGAGAACACCTCACCTGCACCCTAAAAGCAAGAATGCCTCCCAACAAGAGATGCTAACAAAGCCCAGAACCATGTGGCCTGGGGCTACTAGTCACCTGAGGCCTCTTAAGGGCAGCCTAACTCAGCTTGGCCATTGCCCTCTCCCTTCTGCATAAAGACTGTGTCTCCAACCTTCCCCTCACTCCAGCCTCTGCCCACCCTTGGTTCCCTGAGTAGAGAGACCTAGAAACAGAAGTCCTGCCTGCTCCCCTGCAAATGAGGCTGAAGCAGGATTCCCTCCAATTTCCTTTGAGGCACTGCCCTTTTGTGGTATAGGGTTAGAGCTGCCCTGCCGTCTGCTTATCCTCCCTACATCTAGAAACGCTAGCTGTGCACTTCTTCTTTAGGCCGCTAGCAAACATCCTGATCTGTGTTTCCTATCCCCCGCCAGCGGACTTCTATTCACACTTCTCTGTCCGGCTCATTTAATCCCACAGAAGAGAAGGTGCTCTGAGCTCATACTACACTCTGTACAGTAACCATGCTCTCTCTCCAGGCCTCCCCTACCACATCCAGCACGCTGGGCAAGCCTCCTACATTCACCTATTCGGTCCCTTAAAAGCCCACCCAGCCAATGGTCAGTGGGGACTCTGGGAACTATGTAGAGGACAGCAGGTGATGGGACATCACCTCCATCCGAATCTACCTCCACACTTGCCAGAGCCCTGAACTGAAGGCAGAGCAGAAGAGAGAGGTGGGACCCCTAGCGGGCAGCCCTGTCCTCAAAGCCTAGAGGCTCTAGATACGAACAGAAAACATGTGTTATGTATACTGTAGCTGGTCAGAAATTCTTGGGTCTGAGATATTTAGAGTTCTGAAGACCCAGCATTATTTGAGAGAGAAAAACCTATTTTCAAATATGGGAGTGGGGAACATCCCTCTCCCAAATAATTGGGACTCAATGTTGGCATTACCCTGGAGGAGAAAAGGGCTATCACCTTCTGCCTCTGATAACAGTGCCTTCAGAGTCTGACTGACAGTGACAAACACTTCTGTCTAGATTCTAAACACTGCACTTAACATTTAAGACACCCTGTGCTGCATCTGGGGCCAGCTGAAATCCTCTCTCCCCATTTTACAGATGAGCAGCACACTGAGCTGTGACAAGGTCCAAAGACAAAGTCTAGAAACGGGGGAGTGGGGGGGGGGTTGGAGGGTGTGGCAGAGAGAGCCTAAGGAGATGATTCCAGGCTTGCTCCCCACTAAGCCTAATCTATGAAGGAACAGGAACCTCCATACAAGTGGCTCCAAAACCTTCACACCACCCCCAACCTGTCCCTAAACCCAGAGGAGGGTGAGAGGGAAGTGGTTTGGTTCGAGTCCTGTCCAGGCTCTGAATCCCTGGGCAGGTCAATTTTGTCTCTCTGCCTCTGTTTTCTCATCTGATGTGAAGATGTGGGTAGAACCTTGGTAAATAATACCCATGCTCTTTACCACCGAGCTGCCTGCCCACTGCATTCTGATTGTTTAAAACTGGTGTCAAGTAACCCTGGCTGGCCTCTCACAGCTGAGCCTTAGCCATAGATGTGCTGTGATTATAGGCCACCATTCCCGCTGTGGAACGCTTTTCTTTTCTTTTTATCGTGCTCATGAACCTCGCTAACCTCTGAGATTCCAGAATGCCACGGCTTCACTCTCTTCCAGGGGAAACTGAGTCAAGGGACCTCACCAGATGAACTATCCTGAAAACCAACTGGGATTCTAAGCCCCACCCCTTCCAGAACCCTCCCAGGGCTTCCTGCCAGTCCAACACAGCCCAAACACCTAACCAGCTAGTTCTTCCCGGTTTCTGAACTACAACCCGCCAGATTCTGCCTCCCAGCCTTTTGACCAAGCTGGTGCCTTGGCCTATAATACGGCTTCTGGGCTTTCACGTTTGTTATCAAAACCTTGCAAGGCAACGCCTTCCAGGTCACTCCCTCCAGGCCGTCTCTATGCTCCCCCTGCTGCATTTCCACGCTGTCCAGCCACCCATCCTGGCTGTCTGAGCCCCTCCCGGAGCTGGAGCGGGACCAGCGGCTGGTGCCCGGAGCTAGGAAGCATTGCCCGCCCCGCGCCGCACTCCCGCCAGCGCCCGCCGCGGCCCGGCTTTGATCCCGCGGCCTCCGAGCCGCAAACCTGATTGGCATCGAATTACGGCGCGCGGCGGAGGGAGATAATGGCGGGAGGCGCGGCAGACATGAAAGAGGGGGGTACGCAGCGGCAGTCCAGGCCGTTGTTAATGACCCAATAAAAAGCAAGAGGGGGGAGAGAGAGCCCGCCCTCCATCCCCGCCCTCAGGACCGCGACCGGTGCACACAAAGCGGTCGCCGACTCGGAAATTACCGCGGCTCAGCGTAGCGCAGCGTGACCGGAGCGGGGGAGGCTCACCTGGCGGGGTGGGAGCCTGCGGCAGACCCGGCGCGCAGGCAGCCCGCGCCCTGCAACTGGTTTTGCCTTATGGGTTTTTCTCACTGATTATAAATCCTACACACACCATGTTTCTTTTCTGTTCTTTTGGACACAAGATCTCAAGCACCCCAAGGTTGGTTTCGAACCGAGTTCCTCCAACCTCCACTTCCCAAATTCTGGAATTACAGGCATTTGCCACCATCTCCTGCTCTGTGTTTTGTTTTGTTTTGTTTTAACAGGAAACTAAAATATGATCCCCACCCCACATTACTGAGAGTTTCTGTTTTGGTTGTTGCTTATTTGGTTTTTTTATCCCCTTAATATTTTTGCCCAACCCAATCCAGATCCTCATACAGACATACCCCATGTATTTAGTCACTGTCACTAAACAGTTACATAGATAGGGAAGTTACACTGTCACAGATACAGACCACATGTCCCACACCTAAAGGCCCTTCGACAGTGTACACAACCTCAACCAGGCATAGATATAAACATGGAGACACGCCCAGAAGCAGGGCAGAGACACTCATGTCGCATGGGCCATGCAGCAAGGGGCACATTGAAATCTGCCAAGGAGCACAAACATGAATCCATGTATAAGGACACATCGAATGCACAGGGATATCCACGTACAAGCACTCTGCCTGGGACACACACAGTGACACACTCCCCCAGGGTCTGAGACTCTCAATATGCCCTCAAGGCATATTCCCAACTTCACATAGGTCCAAGTGTGGTCCACAACACTACAGAGATGAAGAGGTGTCCCTAGGCCGCAGAACACAGAAAGGGGTCTCCACCCTCTCTGCATGTGGCAATGAGAAGAGCTGTGTTTATCTGTGAGATTGGGTAGGTGACTTAAATTATCAGAATCCCAGTTTTAATCATCTGTAAATGGAGTTCTATTTCCCCTCCATGGGTATTGTCTGAGACTCACGAGCAGGTAGGAAACACTGATGAATATCATCACACACACACACACACACACGCACACATCAACATATTCATGGTCAGACACATACTGTTCTTGGCTCCCAACATCTTTACTGACAGAAAATCCCTCGTAAACAGTCCCTGAGTCCCTCATGCTGTGTTCTAGATGATCCTGTTCTGAGATGAGAACTTGGCCTGGCAGCTAGAGAAGGCAGGTCCCTAAGAAGGCAGGATGAGCTCTGTTGTGGAATCAGACTCTAATTCGAGGCCAGCTTGCTCTTCACAATGAGCTCCAGAACAGTCAAGGCTACATAGTAAGACCCTGTCTCAATAAACAAACAAACAAACAAACAAACAAACATCTGTGTCCGTGTCCGTGTGTGTGTGTGTGTGTGTGTGTGTGTGTGTGTGTGTGTGTTACCTAGGGAGGCCAGAAGAGGGCACTGAATCCCCTAGAGCTGGCCCAACAGGCTAAGCTGCCCCTGGTGTTGTATGTGCTGGGAACTGAACTCTGGTCCTCTGCAAGAACAACATGCACTCTTTTTTTTTTTTTTTTTTGGTTCTTTTTTTTCCGGAGCTGGGGACCGAACCCAGGGCCTTGCGCTTCCTAGGCAAGTGCTCTACCACTGAGCTAAATCCCCAACCCCAACAACATGCACTCTTAACAGACAAGCCCTCTCTCCAACCCCTCAGTCCCACTTTTATTTTTCATTTTATTCCATGTGGATGAATGCTTTGCCTATATGCATGTCTGTGTCCCTTTCGTGTGCAGTGTCCTCAGAGACTAGAACAGAGTATCAGATCCTCTGGGACTAGAGTTACAAACAGACGTGAGCTGCCCTAGGGGTGCTAAGAATTGAACCTAGGTTCTCTGGAAAGCAGCCAGAGCTCTTAACGACTGAGCCATCTCTTCAGCCCCTGTTTTTTGTCGTTGTTTGGTTTGTGGTTGTTGTTTGAGACAGTTTCACAAGGCTCCAGCTGGCCGAGGCCGAAAATTTGATATGTAATCAAGAATGACCTTGAACTTCCTCTGGTCCTCCTGCCTGCAGTTAGAAGTCCATTTTCCCCGATGTCTCATTGTGTAGCTCACCAGGTCAGCGTCTAACTCAAGACCCTCCTACCTCAGGCTTGAGAGTGCTGAGACTACAAACATATCCTACACTGTACTGAGCCCCTAGCCCTGTCTTGAACCAGGTGTTTGCCCTTCAGCAAGGATTTGCCTCTCTGAGCTTTGGTTACCTTCACTGGCAAGTGGAGTAACAACAGCAGCACCCAACATGAGAGGCTTCAGCTGAAAGGATGGAATTTCTCTCTGCTGAGCTCTGGAGCCATAGCTAACAATATTAGCCCATGTTGGAATCGGAGGTGAAATATCAGGTGATACACACACACACACACACACACACACACACACACACAGAGGGGTGGGGGTGGGGTGGAAGACATCAGTCTTCCTGCAATTCTTCAGGTGGATAAAGAGACTTTATGAGCCTAAACTTAGGACCTAATTAATTCAGTTAATCACAAGCCCAGTCACACTAGGCATGGGGACAGCTGAGAGAGGAGGTCACAATCTGCTCTCAGTTCCCCAAAAGGATGGAGGGCAGGAAATGAGGTTCTTAGAGACTTTCCCCTTCAAATTCAGGCTTTTCTATTCCCCCCACTAACCAAAGCCCACACTCCATTCCCAGCTTGCTGGTGAAGCCCCTTCTCATGTCTAAATCCAATTTCTCTGCGGCAGCTGAAGCAGCACAGGGGTTCTGCAGTCAGAGTCCTGTTTATTCCTAGCCAGGCAGGTTAGAAAGGCTGTGTGATTGGTCGGTCTTCAAATGGATGGACTGTGTGACACTGGGTTTGATGGTGGTAGTGGTGTGGGTGGATTGAGCCATAACTTCTGGAGGAAGTCGAGAATGAAAAAAGGGTCTGGTGGGAAAAAAAGGAAAAGGCTCCCTCCAAGGGACCTTTATGTGTGACCCTGTTAGTAGGGAGTGGCATGGCCCAAGACTCTGGCCAAGGCTATAGAGGGAGGGGACAGCCCACGCAGGCAGGGCCGCTGCGGAGTTATAAATCACCCCGGACTCAATTAGAGCCTGTGAAAGGTTGTGCACACCCAGCAGAAAGCGATGCTTGGCGGGCAGCCAGCTCCCTGAGGGGGGTGGGGGCAGTGCTAGTGTGTGCCTGTGTGTGTGCAATTGTGTGTGTCCCTACTGTGCAAATAAGCTTCTGTGTCCTTGTCTGTGTGTTGGCATGTATGTTTACTGGCTTGCGTCTGTCTGTTCAATACGTGGGTAGGGTGGTACACATGCATGTGGATTCCTGCATGTGCTATGTACTTATATGTCTTGTGTGACTGTCATGGGGTGGGTCTTTTATTGTACCTATTTGACCCCCACTGCTCTGTGTGTATATGTATCTATAGGATAGTTACCTGTCATTTGTACCTGTGTGCACCTGAGTATGACCATGCAAGTGGTCATTTCCTATTTGCCTCTACATGACTCCTGCCTATGGGCGCTCAAATATAAGTATGTGTGTCTGAGACTTCCATGAATGGGCCTGGATCTGTGCCAGGTAGTAAGTTGATTTTGGGGGTTGTTTGTTTAAAACAAGGTCTCTCTAGATAGCCCTGGCTATCCTCGAACTCACTATGCAAGCCAAGCTGGCCTCAAATTCTTGGAGATGTGCCTGCTTCTGCCTCCAGAGTTCTGGGATTAAAGGTATGGGTCACCACACATGGCTAGTAAGTTAAACTGAATGTATGGGATGGAGAGACAGACTGATCTTGGGAGAGGGAAGTTCTGAATTTAAAGGGAGGCAGAAGTGGAAAGAGACACAGACAGGTGGCATTCTGAGCAAAATAGTAATAGTAGTAGTAATAGTTAGTAGTAGTAATAGTAGTAGTAGTTAGTAGTAGTAATAGTAGTAGTAGTAGTTAGTAGTAGTAGTAATAATAATAATAATAATAATAATAATAATAATAACAGCCAATGAAGGCTAACAGTGAAAGACTATGACAGATGGAGGAATTACTCCTTTTTTTTTTAAGATTTATTTATTTATATAAGTACACTGTCGCTGTCTTCAGACACACCAGAAAAGGGCATCAGATCTCATTACAGATGGTTGTGAGCCACCATGTGGTTGGTAGGATTTGAACTCAGGACCTCTGGAAGAGCAGACAAAGCTCTTAACCACTGAGTCATCTTTCCAGCCCGAATTACTCCTTCTTAAGTGCAGTTTATAGGTCCTTCTGAGACTAATTACCTCTGTCTTCTGGATAGGGAGGCTTGACAGCAGCCTTGCCTTCCATGGTGGGCCATGGCCAGGAAGTATTCTTGAAGTCCATCCCTAATCTTAATGGAGTTGAGCAGCTGCATCTCCAAGATGTACCCCTGAATGCTCTCAGACCCACTAGGAAGTCTGCACCATTACAATACCCCCTTTACAGATGTGGAGACTGAGGCTTGCTCACTTGTTCTCAGCTAATAATTAGTAAGGACAGAGTCTGAACATGGGTCTGTCTAATTCCAAAGGACTCGTCACACTCATTACCACTGTCTCGGATTCCTGGGGGACACTGTTGGAGTATGATATGTAAGTGGATGTGCTCCCCGAGTTCCTGTGTTCACCAACACATTGTAAGTATCCAACATATTTATTTGTTGGAAGGATCTGGGGGCCTGTGACCCCCCCCCAAGGATAATTGCAGCCTCTGTTCCCCTCCCAGGAAGAAGGCGATGCCCTGGGCCCAGAGAAGTTTGAGGATGAGATTTTCTTGAATCCAGGATGGACTCTGCCTATACATCACACAACTCAGACACATGAATGTCCCTGTGGACCTACATTGTGTCCCAATTGTCTCACCTCTGCCTAAGCCATAGACAAAAAAAGATTTTCAATCCCTCCTATTTACTAAGTAATGAATGCCTGAGGCTCTGAGCAGGGTTTCCCATGGACAACATCTGGATAGGCAGGGTCCCCACATGGACAACATCTGGATAGGCAGGGTCCCCACACAAACAACATCTGGATAGGGAGGGTTGCCCACATGGACAACATCTGGACAGGGAGGGTTCCCCATGGACATCTGGATAGGCAGGGTCCCCATATGGACAACATCTGGATAGGCAGGGTCCCTACATGGACAACATCTGGACAGGGAGGGTTCCCCACATGGACAACATTTGGATAGGCAGGGTCCCTACATAGACAACATCTGGACAGGGAGGGTTCCCCACATGGACATTTGGATAGGCAGGGTCCCTACATAGACAACATCTGGATAGGCGTTATTCATTAGGAGTCAGTTAGAGGTCCCTGACTCAGTTTCCCCATTGCAATGGTATTCCTTTAAGGAGTGGGGGGAGTTGGATATGAGCTACTTAGTCCTTGGCCTCCTTGTACAACCTCAAGAACCCAACTTTGAACTGGAGAGATGGCTCAGCCATTAAGATCACTTACTGTTCTTACAGGAGATCTGACCTTGGTTCACAGCACCCACATCAGGTGGCTCACAAGCACTTGAAACTCAAGCTCCAGGAGATAAAATCTCTCTTCTGTCCTTGGCAGGCACATGCACTCGCGTGCGCACACACACACACACACACACACACACACACACTCATATTCATACACACAAGAGAATGGAGCTAGAGAAATTGTTCAGTGTCACCAGCACTTGCTGCTCTTGGAGAGGCCCTGGGTTCAGCTCTCAGGATTTGCATGACTGTTTACAACTGGCTATAACTCTGATTCAAAGAGATTAGACACTCTCCGTGGCCTCTAAGGACACTAGGCACTGGAACGGTGCACATGGAAACATCCAGGCCAAATACCCATTGACATAAAAATAAATAAAATAGTTCTTGCTTGTTTGTTTATTTTGAGAGACATTTTCTCTATGTAATCCTGGCTTACCTGGAACTGGCTTAGTAGACCAGGCTAGCCTCAAACTCAGAGAGCTGCCTGCCTCTGCCTATGAAGTGCTGGGATTAAAGGCATTCTTTAGGGGTTGGAGGGCTTTTGCAGAGGAGTCAGCAATTCCCAGCAAACTATATGTCAGCTTACAACTCTCTGAACTTCACTTCCAAGACTTCTAATATTGTCACATAGACATACATGCAGACAAAACACCAATGAATGTAATATTTTTTAAGTTATAAAGGAATTCAGCACCACACCTGACCCAATAAAATCTTAAAAAGTAGACAAATAAATCTTAGGAAAAATTGAGAGAGGCTGGAGATGAGAAGGCTCAGCAGTTATGACCGCTTTTCAGAGGACCGTAAAGAAGCCATGAGATTAGTTCCTCACCCCCAGCACCACACTCACAACAGCCAGTGACTCCTGTGTCAAGGGATCTGAATCCCTCTTCTGGCCTCCAAAGTACCTACATGCATGTACACATATCTACACACAGACAGACACACAGAGCAATGAAAAAGGAAAGGCCTGGCTAGGTAGTGGAGATGTATGCCTTTAATCCCAGCATGCGGGAGGCAGAGGCAGGGAGATCTCTGTAAGTTCCAGGCTAGTCTGATCTACAGAGTGAGTTACAGGCTAGTCAGGGCTACACAGAGAAGCCCTATGTCCGAGAGAGAGAGAGAGAGAGAGAGAGAGAGAGAGGACAGAGAGAGAGAGAGAGACAGAGAGAGAGGGAGACAGAGAGAGACAGAGACAGAGAGACAGAGAGAGACAGAGACAGAGAGACAGAGAGAGAGAGACAGAGAGAGACAGAGACAGAGAGACAGAGACAGAGAGAGACAGAGACAGAGAGAGACAGAGACAGAGAGAGAGACAGAGACAGAGAGAGACAGAGACAGAGAGACAGAGAGAGAGAGAGAACAAACAAAGTCTGTTAATATTTTTTTCGAAAGAACAAACTTTAACCTTAACCGTGGCTCTTACATCCCAGATCCAGAAGTCTGTCCTCCATTCAGGTAAATTGCAAACCTAGCAAGAGATATAGCCTCCATCTCTCCTGTTCCAGACCCTTAGGCCTGAAAGGGTTTCTCCTTCCTCAGCCTCTTCAAAAATTATTCACTAACCACAATCCCCTCAGTGACCATGTTCTGCTCCCAGAGTGGGAGCGCTTGCAGGGAAGTGGGCATGGGGATCCCAGGCCTCTCTCCAGGGCAGCTTCCAGAAGGTTCACCCAGCAAGGCCTCACATCTGGAACCATTTCAGGCAGGAGATGCAGGGAACCAAAGAGCTGCCCCTCCTTTGATGTTGGGGCTATGGAAAAAGGTCATGCCCTCTTGGGGGGGAGGTCACAATGCATGGACTGTGTCCCTCCTGAAGCTAGGGAAGGCAGAATTAGAAAAGCAGGCTGAGACAGGGCTGGAGACTGGGTTGGGGGCAGGGCCTCCAGCCCATGAAGACACAGGCAAATGCAGAAGGATGTAGGTGGCCAGCACTGTTCTCCTCGGGAGGAAGGTATCCATGTTTCCTCTTGCTAAGTAAGCCTCAGTTCCTGGTTACTAAAACAGGGAAGATCTGTGGAGAGATTTTTTTTCTGTTTGATTGGTGGGTTTGGTTTTTGCAACAAGGTTTCTCGGTGTAACTGTCTGACCTAGAACACTGCACACTGGGCTGGCCTCAAACTCAAATCCATCTGCCTCTGACTCCTCTGTGCTAGGACTAAAGGTGTATGCCACCACACCCTCCTTTGTTTTATTCTGTAAAGAAATGTTCTTGCTGTGTTGCTGTGTAGTCCAGGCTGGCTTGGAATTCACTATGTAGTCCAGGACAGATTCAAACTCATGACAATCCTTCTGTCTCAGACTTTTGAGAACTAGGATTACAGATATGAGCCACTACACTTGTTCAAAGACGATGCTCCCAGGCAGGGTATGGCTCGTGACTTGGGAGTCCAGTATTGGGAGGTGGAGGCAGGAGATCAGGAAGGCGTTCAGGCCATCCTTGGCTAGAGAGTGTGCCGGAGGGGGGCGAGGCGGCGGCGGCGTGGGGGAGGGGGACAGTAAAATAGTCAATGGTAAAAGTACTTACCACCAATCTTGACAAGTTTAATTCCCAGAATCCACATGGTGAACGGAGAGGACTGACTCCTGCAAGTTGTTCCGTAACCTTTACATATGTACAATACACGAATGTGTACATAGAAAGAAATACATTTTGAAGATGATGTTTCCACACAGAGCCAGCCCATCCCAGTAAAACTCAGGACGAAACAGCAACTGCTACTATTGTCATTACTACCAATATTTTCTTTAAAAAAAAAAAAAAAAAAGAGGGGTTGGGGATTTAGCTCAGTGGTAGAGCTCTTGCCTAGCAAGCGGAAGGCCCTGGGTTCGGTCCCCAGCTCCGAAAAAAAGGGGGGGAAAAAAGACTTATCTATTTATTTTATTTATGTAGATGAGTACACTGTTGCTGTCTTCAGACACACCAGAAGAGAATATGGGATCCCATTACAGATGGTTATGTGGTCATGTGGGTGCTGGGAATTGAACTAAGAACCTCTGGAAGAGCAGTCAGTGCTCTTAACCTCTGAGCCATCTCTCCAACTCAACATTTTCTTTAAAACAAACAAACAAAGAAACCCAAACCTGTTTCTACCCCAAAGCTGCCATTCAGCTGTGGAGTCTAGAACACACTGGCATCAATGTGGAACCAAATATTGACCCATGGAGGAGGGCAGGATGGGAGGGCAGGCTGGATAGTTGAGATGAATTCCCACAGGAAGCAGAGAAGCTGCCCTTCAGACATGAGAGAGCCTGACAAAATAAGAGTGTGGGCTGGGGAGAAGGTGTTCCAGGGAGCAGACAAGCTTAACTAAGCCCTGGAGACAGAAGGGTGCCCTACAGGGCTGGCGGGGTGGGAGGTGGGGGTGGCGAGAGGGGGAAGCTATTGGTGTAAGGCACCAGGCCTAGCAGGGGAGGGGAAGAGCTCCAGTGAACCTGACTTAACTGGGGCGTTGAATGCAGCGGAGCCTAACGGCCCCTTCTAGGGTAGGACTCTGCCCTGAGGACTTCCCAGTCCATGCTCCCAGGACCCACAGGGGCACCCACTCCCACCTAGTCCCCCTATCCGGCTCGAAGAAATCAGGTGGCTGTTCCCTCATTTATTCTCCCCCCCCCTTTTTTTCAGGAGACGATAATTATTCAGATCAGCCTGGTGATTTACTCGGCAATCAGAGCCGCTCGATGCGGTGGCCGCGGAGCCGAGACAGACGAGCATCGCCAAGGAGGATGAGACCGGGGGGCTCAGCCCCCTCCCTCCCCCTCGCCCGCCCGGCCTTTGTTCTCTTCGAGGTCTGCACCGGCGCTGCTGGCCCACAGTGTATGCGCCCAGCCGCTTGGACACAGCAGCGACCTCAGGGGCTGGAGAGCAAGTGTCCACACGCGTGTGCCTCGGGGAGGGACGTATGGGGGCACGTGCTGGATGAGCATGCTTGTATGTATAAAGGGAAGGCGATGGGGTATACCTGTGTATACCGCTGTCAGGTGTGCAATCGGGACTTGTACACCTGTTTGCCTACCAGGGCCTGGGCACAGCTGTCACTGCTGGCTCATTTAAAAGTGTGATGGACGGGTGACCAAATGGAAGTATTTTAGAAACATAGAGGGCAGGAGATGACGGTTGAGGCTCCTGTGATGGCAACCGTCTGATAGACCCATGGATGGGGCCAGGCAAGGTTCTAGCATTTTCTGACTGCTTGTGCTCGGAACAAGCAGGCCCCAGGGGTGATTACCTCAGAGCCTCGGTCAGTAGTGGGGCCCAGGGGTCACATGACAGGGGTGCGGACCTGTTCAAAGACCGGTGGGTGTACACACGTGTTCAAAGGCGCGTGTGCATTTGTGTCCGCAGACCTTCGCCTCCTCCCGCCTGCGGGCGGGCGCGGTGACGGTGACCTCATTACCGCCTCCGCAAGGCCCCTTGAAATCCCTGCGCCTCCGCATTTGGCTGCTCTAAAGTGATGGGAACGGCCTGCGCTTCCTGATCAATCGCTTAAAATTCAGGGTCGGCTCGCTCGCGTTAGAGGGCTGCCTGCCAGCCCGGCGCAGCGCGCTCTGCCGCCTTCCCCCACCCCCTTGCTTTGGGATGGTGGTGGGGAGTCGCGATGCCGTCGTATTGGAAAACATCCCCGCGCTGGCTGGGGGGCCCGGTGGGGCCAGCGCTGGAAGCCGTTCCACTCGAGCAGATGGCTGTGAAACTTTGGCGGCGAGATAAATTGGGTCTGACGGCGTGAGGCCGGCACACAGATGGGCGGGATTCTCACGCCGGCCCCCACGTCCGGCCCGGCTTCGGGCAGGGGCCGGCGCCGCACAGAGCACACACACCCCCACCTCGGGTACCAGTCCGACCAACCGTGGGCTCCCTAGGGCCACCCACCCATCCCCCTGGGGCCTCCCTTGACCGAGGGCGCGCCCTCCGTCACCTTCCTTCCGGCCCCGGAGCTCAGGAGAGACGAGCCAGAGGGAGGGGCACCCCTAGCGCCCGCCCAGTCACCTCCGCCAAGCTGGCAGCTGGGCTTTCCCCCTCCTCTGCCATCCGCAGAGGCCTGAAGCGTGAAGGTTAACAGCTGGGGGGGAGGCTGCGTCTCCCTCTCTCACCCCCTCTTTGCTGCAGCCCCGCCCACCTGCCAGCCCTGGGGATGTCGTAAACAGGGCTGTGAGGTGTGTGTGCGCGGAGGGGGGCTGAAAGGAGGGAGAGAGAGGAAGCCAGACAAAGAAAGCGAAAATGTGCGAGAGGCGAGGAGAGACCAAAGCGTAGACCGAAGGACCTAGACAGGCAGAGAAATAGAGATGGAGGGTTAGACACAGAAACACCCACAGAGAGAAAGGATGGAAGAACCTCGGAGCTAGACCGAAACACACAATTGAAGTGTGAGGAAGGGGAAGGGTGGAGCAAAGGGACTAAATACGAACAGAGGTGCAAGCTGCACCGGCCTCGAAGTGCGGGCGACCCTGGAGGGTGGGGACGTACAGGGACTGGGGAGCAGGGCGGGACGCTGGGCTGCTCCAACCCTACCCTGAAGGCTGAGGTCCGGAGCCTGGGAGGGCCATTGCCCTTGGCCGCGCCCTAGATCTCCGCGTCATTTCCCCGCCTCGGTTTCCCCTGGAGTGTGGGGGTTGCCGGGGGGGGGCGGGGGATGCTGCGCAGCTGTCGCTCTGCTGAAGAGCCCGCCCAGTCGAGCTGCCTCGTCCGCACATCAGTCCAGCCGGCAGATATCGATCCTTCCTAGCCAAGCTCGATACCCGCGGCCTGCAGCCCGCTGTGCGGCGGTCCTACAAAGGAGGAAGGGCTAGTTTTTCAGGACGCCTCCGTGGAGATTCGGTGCTAGAATGAACCGGGGAGGGAGGGCCATGGTCAGAGCGGAGCACTGGGTCCTGCGAATCTCTGTACAAGCCCACTAGGCAGGCCAGGCAGTCTGAGGCAGGGCATGGCCTGGGTGACCCCGGGCCCAGACTCCTTCAGGATGTGGAAGGCCAAAAGGGAGAGAGAGAGAAAAAAAATCTTCGTGGAGTTGATGGAGTTGAAGTTTTGTAAAGGGCGTGAAGGAGACAGCCAATCAGCAGGCCGTTTTTTACATGGCCTCTCCGATTGGTTCTCATAGTACCTCTTTAGAATGTTACTTTGAAATCTTAAGAAAAAATATAAGCCCCACCCAAGGGGAAGGAGGGAGACTCTGACACACCCCTCAAATTTCATATACGTTGCTACCCCCACCTCCACCCCCCACCCCACCCCCGCCAGGAGAACTCCAGCCATTCTCTGAAGGGAGGTGGGTCAACCCACAGATATGGATAACTAACTTGAGATCCAAATGAACACAGAGAGGTACAGCTTGGCCATAACCCAGGAGACAGGTTGCACCCAGCATTCTTTAATATGCTCATTTCCTCCTCCAAATGGGGGCTGAGGCAGAACAGAAGTGTTGAGAAGAGGGGCTCGGTTCTGACAGGCTGTTAAAAGACATCCAATGTCATTAAAGGGGCTGACCCGATGAGTAATCCTCTTGTTTGCTACAGGAACACTGCAAGCTTGCAAATACTACTGTTTCAGAGGTAGGCGGGTTGTTCTACAGCTTATCCTCAGGCCGGTCTGACCTGGAGATCGTGTTTCCCCTACGAGCCAGTCAGGCAGACATGAATGAATCCACGGGGCCCAGTGACAGACTGAAGCTCTTGGAACCTATAATAGGGGGTCTTGATAATGTACTCTTTCTGCATCCAATGCAGGCTCTGTTCAGCAGACCCCGAGTCACTCTTAGGGAGAGAGAGAAGCTGGGATATTGGCAGTTAAGCATGGAGAATCAATGTCCATCAGGATCTTCCCACATCTCCTTACTCAGGAGGAAAGGGAGCGGCGTGCCTTCCCCAAATCTCACCCATCTTTAGGATCCACGCTCCTCTGCCAGGAGCCTAGATGTTTCAAGACTCTGGGGTTGAAGAGCTGTCAATGCTGGAAGAGATTTGGGTCTATGGCTGAGGCTGAAGAAAAATCCCTCGATCATTTGTACTGGGGTGTAGATGGGTGAATTGACTCTTGAAGTACCCTATCCCATCCCAGCTCAAGTGGGAACCCATGTTACCAAAGCCTGAGAGCACGTGTGAGGGTTGTCCCTGTGTGTGTCCCTGTGATACATCTGACCTGCAGTCTTAGTCTACTGTGGGAAACACACCTTGTTTTCAAGCCTATGGACCAGTGTTCAAACACCTAAGAGATCTCATAACTTTGACCCTACAAAGTTCAACCTCCTAATGACCCAACCTGCTGTGTGATTCTAGACTCACGTCAACACATCTTTGGACCCTGAGTCCTCTATAAGGCTGTGTTCTCCTGAACCTACCATTCTCAGTGGAGTCAGCTGCAAAGAAACCCTAGAGCAGAGTGGATTGGTCCAAGTGGAGCCTGGGAGGCCCAGCTGGTTCAGCCTATAGACTGGAAGCTGGGGGGGGGGGTTGGGGGGACAGCAAGATCACCAAATCCCACGGTTCTCACAAGCTCACATAATCCCATCCCCTTTCCTGCTTCCCTGCCCACATCATATAAAGCAGGGATGGTGCTGCATAGAGAACAGGAAACTGTGTGTGTGTGTGTGTGTGTGTGTGTGTGTGTGTGTGTGTGTGTGTGAGAGAGAGAGAGAGAGAGAGAGAGAGAGAGAGAGAGAGAGAGAGAGAGAATGAATCTGTGTACACAGGGAGGGTGTGAGAGTCTTCCCCTCACCCACTGCCTCTGCCACGGTGGCACTGTGAGAAGCTGAGATAATCCCTTGCCATCTGTCTTGTGTTGCTAACCGGCTCAGCCGGACAGCCACCCCAGCCGGCCGCAGCTCCACAGATGGGTGCAGGGGAGCACTGAATGGACTGACTTAACTCCGGGGACCAGACAGCAAGGATACTTGGTCCTCCTACCCCAGAATACCCCTACTGTAGAGAGGAGGAAAATAAAGTCAGAGGTGGGCTGGTCAGGATGGACACTGCTCCTGTTGTTGTCATCTGTGAGCTGCAGGTCGGCCATGACCCACCCAGAATGCAGTACGATGGATGGACGACCCGTGAGCTCACCCTTTTTTCACGTATACGCATCCAATGGGAGGAGTGTAGGAAGACAAGTCAGAGCTCTTGGTCCAGGCAAGGATGAACGAATCAATCTTAACTCTTCCTCAGTCTCCAGGCAGACCAGCACACAGGCCTTCATGTTAGTTTCCCAGAGCACAGAGCAGGAAGGTTCACAGGATGCTTAGTGGGTAGGACTGCAGGTACGGGCCCATCGTTCTGATCAGGAAGCAGGCTCAGTGAGGGAAGAGATTCCAAGTGGGGGAGCTGGAGGAGCACATCTCTAGGTCAGCCTCTGTAACTGCCCACCATAATAAAGTCTCTCTCCCCGTTGGTCGGTCGCAGCACCCACTCCCAGCCTGTGGCTCTGCCGCTCAATGGGCTCTGAGGTTCTGTTAGACTCACTAATCAGGCCCAGTAGTGATTCCAAAACACAGTCAGAGATGTTAGGACGTGCCAAGCAGGGCCTGAGGAAAGATTCAGCATTGTTGCTGTGTGGTCCGCATCTGCCCGCTCGCATAAACAGCATGCTTCCACACACCTCCACTCTCATTAGAAGCTGCACCTATACTCACGCAAACACATACTCACCGTCATATATACAGTTCCTATAAACACAGTCTCACAGATACACATGCTAACTCAGCCTCACAAGGCCTCTGGCCAACCTACAGGCCTCAACATTCACACCAAACACAGTCCTCCCCTGATCTCTAAACACTTGGGCCCCCCAACTCTTTAATGCTACCCACAAACCCTAGCAACTCTGTCTGTGAACACCTACTGCAGAAGTGTGTAGAGAAACATCTAGTAGATAGGATTCTTGTCTTTCCTGCCTGCCTGTAGAAAACACCCTCCCCAGGTCCCTAAGGCCTTGGGAGCTGCCTCATAGCCT
Source organism: Rattus norvegicus (assembly GCF_021556685.1). Classification (NCBI taxonomy): domain Eukaryota; kingdom Metazoa; phylum Chordata; class Mammalia; order Rodentia; family Muridae; genus Rattus; species Rattus norvegicus. The sequence continues at coordinate 27,655,600 of NC_141551.1, read as the reverse complement.
CAATTCTGGAGAAGAGCCCCTACCTCCTACTCTTTTGGGCTCTCGGCCTTCCTAGGCCCAGGAAGATAAAAGGAACAGAATCATCTCTCTTGGGCTCTTTGGGCAGGAGATGAGACACACCTTGGGCAGTGATCTGAGTCCCGCAGAGCCATGGACTCCAGGACTTGGCACAGACATACTTCATCTACTCATCTGCCCAGTGCTCACACACTGTCACACACTGTCACTCACAGTTACATGCCTGTGCTGCTATTCTCAAATCACCCTCACCCTCACACGAGTCACTCTCCCATAGATAGTCACGCTTCACACGCACAGCCACATTCCCACAGCCACGCTGACAGGCGTGCTCTCACTCCTTCTCGCCCAGCTCCATTCCCACCATCCCATCCTACTGCAGTCATGGCCCCAGCTGAACAGGAGGCAGTTCTGGGCCCCTGAGGTCAGCAACTCCCCGGCAGAGGCTCTGAGGCCTGCATTGACAGTCTGGTATGCAGAGAGACAGGAAGAGATGTCGAAGAGGCCTAGAGGCTCCTGAATAATTCAGGGCAGTCATTGCTCTGGTGGCAGGGCCTGTCAGCTGCCGGGGATAAGTCAGTGGCTGGGTTAGTATGGAAAGATCCCTCCCAGGGCTGCAAGAGAAGTCTGCCCAGTTTGGAGGCTCATGAGACTCCACAGGATCTCCTGTACAAGCCTTCTCTCTTCATCTTCGTCAGGGCTAGCATTACTTTACAGGTGAGGAAACTGAGGCTTATGGTTGCAAAGTAGGAACCCCAGACCCCATCAGCACCCCTTTCTCCTTACACATAGTCTGAGAGGCTTGTTCGTCATCTGGGAACCTAGAGTGTGTTGCTGGGGCCAGAATCTAAGAAGCCTTCTAGCAACTCTTTACCTGAGTCTAGTAGGTCCACAGGTGTTGCCTGATGAGTGCAGGCATCGTCTGAAGTCATGCCTCTACCTCTCATGTAACTTAACAGATCTCTCTGAACATCTTCCTTGTCTATAAGATGGGTGCCAAGGGCACAGACCTCATGGGGAGGTGGTAAAGCTGACTGTAACAGTACGTACAACACCGTTCACGAGCACCGTCTCTCTACTACAAGGCTGCTGCACTGTAGCTAAAAGCGTGGTGTGGGGGCTGAAGAGATGGCTCAGGAGTTAAGAACTCTGACTGCCCTCTCAGTGAACCCTGGTACAATTCCCAACGCCCTCATAGCTGCTCACAACTTTTTCTAACTCCAGTTCCAGGGGATCCAATGCCCTCTGCTGGCCTCTGCAGGTACCAAGCACACATGTATACATACATACATTCAGGTAAAACACCCACATACATAAAATTAAAGGTAAAATGATTTTTAAATTAAAAATAAAAGTGTGGGGGTTGGGGATTTAGCTCAGTGGTAGAGCGCTTGCCTAGGAAGCACAAGGCCCTGGGTTCGGTCCCCAGCTCCGAAAAAAAGAACCAAAAAAAAAAAAAGAAAAAAAGAAAAATAAAAGTGTGGCACGGATAATCTTGCCAGGAGAGCCTCACAGCCATCTGCATATACCCTCCCTGCCGGGGTGTGCCTAGAGACCTCTCCTGCAGTGATGTCTCCAGCCCTGGGTACCCCCTCAAGACAACAGCAGAGGTCTCTTATCGCTTGCCACTGCAGCACCTCTCTTGGCACCCAGTTGACTGATCCCTTGTGTTTACAGGCTTTCGTGCCTTACACACTGAAGTCGGCACACAGTAGGTGTTTAAGCACTGACTGCCCTGTGCCATAGCAGTAGAATGGTTTTGGCTGCCTCTTTAAACCACTGAGGTCATAGTTCTGTCCTCTCTACCAAAATAAAAATGCCTAACTGATCACGGCCACTTAAACAAACTATCGGAATGTGGGTGCTTTGCTCAACGACCAAACATCAGGTTTCCTGACCTGAAGGGTCATCTGCCCAAGTCCAGGGGTACCAACAATTAGAGGAAAGTGATACGTGATTGGTGTGCCAGTAAGGCAGGCACTCAGCCTCAGGGGCCTTATCCCCGAGATTACTGAGTATCCTCCATATTGGATTCAAAATAAAAGCCACCGCAAGCCATAGACCCGAAGCTTAGACGTCGGCGGAAATTAAAATAGCTTCTCGCTGTTTCCTGGTTTCAGTATTCTGGATAAGCTCGTGAAAGCCGAATCAGGCACTGGTCTGTCTCTCTGACTGTGTTCTAATGCTGTTTCTGCTTAGCTCGGATCTTAGCACATGCTTTTCTCCCTGGAGCTGACCCTGGCAGGTGTTAGAGTATGTGTGTATGGGAGGGAGGAGGTCATCTGCCCCCCCCCCCGTCCCAAATGAGACCAATTCCTCCTGAATGTGTCTACACCCATACACCCCCATGGCTTTTGTGGTCCCTGAGGAGGTGAGAGACTAGGGCTACCCCAGACACCCCCTCCCCTCAACTGCTCCCCACGAGGTTTCCAGCAAGCCCCCCCTTTCTGGGGAACCTTGCGGCTGGGCCTGTGCCTGCGGCGAGTCTCACCCCAGTATTATTTTAGTCACAGACAGACACGAGGCAGATGGTGACAACATCCCTTCCCAGCTCCCTACTGACGAGAGCCCGAGCCGTTGCCGCCCTGAAGCCTCAGGGTTCTTCTCCCTCAGGAATATTTCAGTCCCGACTCAGTGGCTAAATGTGGCTGCTCGTGTGAGACAAGCACACATCTGCGTCTCCTCTTCCCTTCACCCAGCCCAATTCCAGGGCCTAGTTGAGAGCCCCTACGGTGCTCTGCCCACCTCACTCCTCCCCATGCCCCTCCCTCTCTTCTCTGGGCCTGGCCCAGACCACGAGCATTGAGCACTAGGAGAGGGAGCCATTGTGCCCACTTTACAGATGGTGACATAGGGGTTCTGAAGGAAGCAGGGGCCTAGGACATTCCTTCCTGACCTCCATCTCCACCTTCCCATCTCTATGCCACCCTCAGGCTACCCTTGTTCAGGGTCATAGTCAGTGCCAACAGTCTTGCCAAGGTAGATATGGCTACTTGGTGTTGGGGGAGGGGGAGCAGTCAGTGGTGATGTTCGTGGTGGTGGTGGTGGTGGTGGTAGTGGTGGTAGTGGTGGTGGAGGTGGTAGTGGTAATGTGGTGTGGAGAGTCTAGGTAGACATAAAATAAGATGGTGTCACTTAGCCATTTCACTTCCCTCAGAGCACATGGGATCTCGCCTGGGCTATTGCACCCACTCTGTATCACACTGGGGCTCAAGACTGGTCTAGCCCTACCTGCCATCTCCTAGTTCTGCTGGTAGGTTCTGACTCGAAGGGCATGAGCATCAAATGCAGGATGGAGAAGTCAGGGGGAGGGAGCTTTGGCAGAGGACAGGCTTGGTACCAGTTGTACTAGTGCTCTGGGTAAATCACTCAACTTCAAGTTCTTTGCTTTTATCTATTAAATTCACAACAGTAGTTTGCCCCTCTGCCCCTAATTAGGTAAGGAGACTGCTACATTCCCAGCCCGCCTCCAATAAATATTTTTAAAATAAATGATGGATGTGCTGAAATTAGCATCAGGCATGGCTCAACTGGGCTGATTCTCTTTGGAGTCTCAGCTTTGCCTTGGTGGCCCACGAAAAGCTGAAGTTGGCCTCTGCCCAACTGCCACAGCGCAAAATGCCCGCAGCCATATGTGGGTAGCCAGGGCAGGGGACAGGCTCAAGCCCACAGGGTTGGAAAGTGGATTGAGGCTGCTTCGGCTCTTAGGCCCAGGCCTGTTTCCCCAGCCACCCACTCTGACTGACCAGGGGTGAGCTTGAGAGCTTGGGGTGCTTCCTCAGGCAGGTGAGGACATGTTTATTCCTAGTCAGACCTCCAGGCTGGGGGGTTCCCTACCTCTATCACAGGCCCTACCTGCTACCTCAGCTGACCTCCTTTGGGGCTTGGCCAAGACACACACTAACAAATCCTAACACAAAAACTCAGATCCAGTTGGGTGTGGAGACGCACATTTTTAATCCCAGCACTCAGGAGGCAGAGGCAGATGGATCTCTGAGAGTTCCAGGCCATGTCTCAAGCAACAAAGGTCTCATGCAACAAAGCAAGAACAAACAAAAACCTAATCCATCCATCCCAGTGACTCTGATGCCCTACAGAGATATACAGACGGCCCATGCACAAATACACACCATTCTACTGGAGGCACGGAGGCAAAACTGTACACAACTCAACGTCTGTGGCAGAGAACTCAGTTGGCATCTTGTATTGCAGAGCCCACCACAGACTGTGATCTCGAACACCTGCAGTAGAGCCCCCACCCACCCATACAGTCACAGCGCAAGAGTATAAACCCAGGAATAGCCCAGTCCAGGCACTCAGCTCAGGAACACAGCAGGGAGACCAGCAGGATGTGTGGGGCCTGCCTGGCAGAGGATCTGGTGCTGTCTCTCTTCATTCAAATCTGGACAGGAAGAACTAAGTAGGTCCCAGCAGCTCTGAGACAAGCTGGGTTGGTGACAGAGCCATTGAAGGAAAACTGATCCAGGTCAGGGCCAGCTCTACGAGGTCTGCTTTCATGAGACTAAAACCAAGTCTTCATGGCCAACAACTAGCAAGTCTTTTGTGATTAAGCTAAGAACTGGGGGCTGAGGTGATGGATCAGTGGTTAAGAGCACATGTTCTTCCTGAGGACCTGAGATCAATTCCCAGCACCCACGTGAGACAACTTACAACTGCCTATAACCCCAGCTCCAGGAGAATCACACACCTCTGGCATCAATGGACAACTGCATTCATGTGCAATACCCACCACTCCGCTGCCCACATACACATAATTAAAATAATGGAAATAAGTTGTTTCTTTGTTTTTTCAGCCAGGAACTGAGCTGGAGAAATGGCAAGGATGAAGACCACTTACTGCTCTTCTCAAAGACCTGAGTTCCATTCCCAGCACCCACGTGGCCGCTGACTCCTATCTATAACTTCCCTTCCAGGGAATCTAGCTCCCTCTTCTGGCCCCCTAGGGCATAGCATGCATACAGTGCAAATAGAAAGTGTAGGCAAAACACCCAAATACAAAACAATAAATCTTTTTTAAAGTTATGAAAGTTACCAGACAGTGTTGGCGAACACCTTTACTCACAGGACTCTGGAGGCAGAGGTAGAGGTGGACCTCTGTGAGTTCCAGGCCAGCCTGATCTATATAGAGGGTTCCAGGCCAGCCAAGGCTACACAGAGAAGCCCTATCTTGGAAAAACAAAAACAAAGGTGAAGAATTGGCAGGCGTGGTGGCACATGCCTATGCTCCTCAAACTGGGGAAGCTGAGCCTAGGTATTGAACTACAGAGCTGCAGAGTGAGAGCCTGCCTAAAGCAAAGCAAAGCCAGGCACAGTGCACACCTGTAATTTAACACTTAGGAGGTAGAGTCCAAAGAATGAGGAGTTCAAAATCATCCTTAATTACATAGCAAGTTCAAGGCCACCCTAGGCTACACAAGGCCCTGTGTCAATAAAGAAAAAAAGGAAGGAAGGAAGGAAGGAAAGAAGGAAGACAAGACTAGTGACATACAAAAATATGGGTGTGGCAAGCATCTCTAATGTCAGTTAACATGGAGTATGCTTTATACCAGAAACAAAACAACCCTGCCTACCAACAACTAAAGGTTCTCCTTTGACCTCTATCCACATAAATGCTCTCAAATGGGAGTTGGGAGGTGAGTACATGCACACACGCATACATGTATGTTAGAGCTAAATAAAAAAAATAAATAAAAAATAAAAAACTCCTTGTGATGGCACAAGCCCATAATCCTAGCATTTGTGAAGCAAAAGCAGGAGGACTCACAGTTTAAGGTTATCCTCAGCTACATACTGAGTTTGAAGCCACCCTGACCTACATGAGATCCTGCCTCAAAAACAAAACAAAACAAACAAACAAAAACATGACCAAATGAAATGGTGCGAACCTTTAATTTCAGTAGTCTAGAGGCAGAGGGAGGTAGAATTCTGGATCTGGTCCACATAGAGAGTTCCAGGACTACCTAGTGAGACCTGGTCACAAAGAAACAAAAGGGATAGAGAGTCTGCTCTGTAGTTAAGAGAACTGGCTGCTCTTCCAAAGGACCCAGGTTCGATTCTCAACACCCATGTGTCTGCTTACTCCAAGTCACGTGCCCGCTTATTCCAGGTTCCAGAGGCTCCAACATCCTCTTAGGCATGAGTGTCTTAAACAAAACAAAGGAAGTTGTCGATTCAACTCCTACCTCAAACAGTGACACCAGGCCATTTCCTTGGGGTAGGCATGGTTCTTGGGCAGGTGTGAATTTTCCATACCATCTCATAAGGCCTTAAATAGATGTGTACTTCAGGACTGAGATTTAGAAAAATGTCAGTCCTACTGCTTAAGCGATGCCTGCTTTTCAATGATCCCCTAGCAGACTCAGTCGTCAGTGCCTTGATCTGCATAAGGCACCAACCCAGAGGCTCCAACATTCTTCTTAGGCACGGAATGCACGTGATACATAAACATACATGCAGGAAAAACACCCACACACATAACAAAAGAATTAATAGTTGATAGTTCTTTAAGAGGAACCTCTCGCCTAGTGCTGCACATGAACTTGTAGCCACTACCAATCTCTCCTCACCTGCCAAGGTCACCCTCACACTGGTGCACAGCAAACTGGATGGGGCTACTTGCTGTCACCACAAAGCCACAGGAAGAGAGAAGCTGGGTATCAGCTTAGAAACCTGTGGAGACATGCTTGGCTGAGTTCTAAGCAGGAAACCGCACTGTGCCAATCACAGGCAAGAAGCAAAAGTCCCTCTGTGTGACTGAGCAGGCCTCAAGGACACAGTGCCATGAAGCCAAACAGCGTTTGAAGGCCTGTGGGAGAGGAGCCTCTCTTCTCTGCCCTGGCTCTCTCTGGGCTCTGTTACTTCCGTCCTCAGCATCTCTCTGTGCTACCTACTGTCCCAGCGCTGGCATCTGAGAGCCTCCGTTCTCTGACTTGTCCTGTTCTTATTTCTGTCTTCCTTTGTTTGTAGAACTCACTCCTCTTTAACTTGTATACTCTGCATATGTCTCAGCCTCCTGAGTGACGGAATTACAGACAGGAGCCACTATGCTGACCTGTGCTTTTCTCTAACTTTGCCAATGCTCTTCCCTCCACCGAGAATATGTTCCCAGTCTCTGTCTTCTGACATCCTGCCCGTCCATCAAAATCAGTGTCATCCTCCAGAGAAACCTCTACCGAGAAAACCCAAATCTCAGTTGAGGTCCCAGGTGAGATACGTAAGACCCCCGCACATCCTCACTCAGCACAAGAGACAATAAGCAGGGCAGATTCTGTGGGCAGGGCCGAGGACTTGGGGGAGCATCCTAGGACTAGGCGAGGTCAAAATTAGGCTCTGACTTCATAAAGGCATTATCCACCTCTTCATTTGATAACGCTGGCGCTGTGGGGGCCAGCAACAGTGAGTTAACTTGTGCCTTATGCAGATCAAGGCACTGACGACTGAGTCTGCTAGGGGATCATTGAAAAGCAGGCATCGCTTAAGCAGTAGGACTGACATTTTTTCTAAATCTCAGTCCTGAAGTACACATCTATTTAAGGCCTTATGAGATGGTATGGAAAATTCACACCTGCCCAAGAACCATGCCTACCCCAAGGAAATGGCCTGGTGTCACTGTTTGAGGTAGGAGTTGAATCGACAACTTCCTTTGTTTTGTTTAAGACACTCATGCAGTCCAGGCTAGCCTTAAATCCTCTTTGTAGCTAACTCCTGAGAACCTGTCTCTGACTGCCAACGCATAGGGTCATCATCTATGACACCACGCCTCAGTCAGTCAGCTTACTTACTTGTTTTGTTTTGGGAGACGGGGCCTCACAGAGCCCAGGCTACCTTTAAACATACTAGGTAACCAGAGATGACCTTGAACTCCTGACCCTCCTGCCTCTACCTTACTATTGCTGAGATTACAGCCATGTGCCATGGGGCCCCGATCTTTAAGGTGCTGAAGAAGGAACCCAGCATGCTAGACCTCCCCATCTGAGTTACACGCACCCAACTAGCTCTGTTTAAGTTGTTTATTATCATTTAAAGATTTATCTCTGCCTTGACATGTATGTATGTTTGCCTGTGTGTATGTGTGTGCATTGCATGCATGTGTTGCATGCACTGCATGCCCAGGAAGCCAGAAGAGGGTGTTTGATCCCTTGGAACTGGAGTTACAGATGGTTGTGAACTGCCATGTGGGTGCTGGGAATTGAACTCAGGACCGCTGGAAGAGTAGCTTGGGTGCTCTTAACCGCTGAGCCATCTCTCCAGCCCACAGCCAGTGCTCTTCCCCCCCACCGCCCCCCCCCCCGGAGCTGGGGACCGAACCCAGGGCCTTGCGCTTCCTAGGCAAGGGCTCTACCACTGAGCTAAATCCCCAACCCCCGCAGCCAGTGCTCTTAAGCAGTAAGCCTTCTCACTAGTTCACCAGTGAATTTCAGTTGCTAAGTTCTAGCCTATTTGTCCAACTACCATTTTTTTTTTTGGTTCTTTTTTTCGGAGCTGGGGACCGAACCCAGGGCCTTGCGCTTCCTAGGCAACCGCTCTACCACTGAGCTAAATCCCCAACCCCCCAACTACCATTTTTTAAAAACCTGTTTATTTTAAAACAGAGTCTTACTGTGTAGCCTGTGTGTAATAGTGTATAGTACTGTTACTACGTTCCCTTACTGACTGGAAACTTAGTTTCCAGAGCAGGCTGGCCTTGAACTCTCAGAAATCCATCTGCCTCTGCCCCCTGACTGCTAGGATTAAAGGGGTGTGCCACCATACCCATCTATGCCTGACTTTATAACAACCGCAGACAGTCTGTTCTCTGTGAGTTATGCAGATCTTTCTAATGTCAACACATTTTGTTATACTGTATTCAATAAACAAATTCATTGATATCACTTCACTCTCAGAAATGTTTAAGAAGCTGCCAAGCCTGTGTGATGTGTATAAGTACAACATTCCAGGATTTGAATTTCAACAGAAAGAACAGAACGCCATCCTCACCAACAAATACTGGCCGTTGTTTGCTTCAAATGACTGGCTCATTTCATTGTTGTTGAGAGAACAGCTGTCAGATATCAGAATCCGAGGTTAGGGGTTTAAATATTTTTTTCATGCATGCTTTTCTGAAGTGGGTCTCACTGTGTGGCTCAGGTGGGCTTCTAACAACGGGCTTCAGGGCACGCGTCTCCCTCAGCTCTCCTAGAAGCTGGGGTAACAGATACAAGTCACCACAGCCTGCCTGTGAGCCTTTCTTATTGAGCTAAAATGAAGTCCCAGGTTTTTTTTTTTTTTTTTTTTTTTTTTTGGTTCTTTTTTTTTCGGAGCTGGGGACCGAACCCAGGGCCTTGCGCTGGTTTTTTTTTTTTTTTTAAGATTTATTTATTTATTATACATAAGTACACTGTAGCTGTCTTCAGACACACCAGAAGAGGGCATCAGATCTCATTACAGATGGTTGTGAGCCACCATGCAGTTGCTGGGATTTGAACTCAGGACCTCTGGAAGAGCAGTCGGTACTCTTAACCTCTGAACCATCCCTCCAGCCCCCAAAGTTCCAGTTTCTAAATGCAAAGGAAAGCACCCGAGCCTAGGGAGATAGCGCAGGGGTAAAATCACCTGCCATGCAAGCAAGAGGACCAGAGTTTGGATCCCCGAAACCCAGGTAAGTCACCCACCTGCCTATAATTCTAGTCTCACTGGGGATTGAAGAGCAAACTGGCTATCCAGACTAAACATCATAGAGCTCCGGGTTTGACTGAAAGACTCTCCCTCAGTGAAAAAGGTGGAAGAGAGGTGGAGGAGGATTTTCACATCAACCTTGGGCCTGCACTCTCATACATTTGACCACACACATACACATATGCCCACATAGTACAAACATGCGCGCGCGCGCACACACACACACAGACACACACACACACACACACACACACACACACACACACACGTAAAACAAACAAATAAGTAAAAAGCTAGTTGAGGGGCAGTGAGATGGCTCTGAGGGTGAAGTCACTGGCTAAGTAAACCTGGAGGCCTGAATTTGATTCCTGGAAGCCATATATAGGTGGAGGTGAGAACCAAATAAACAACATTGTTCTCTGACCTAGATACACTGTGGCACTGGAGCCCATGCTTGCCTGTGTGCACATAATAATAGTTATAATTTGGGAACTGGAGAGATGATCAGCAGGTAATAACCTTGGCTGTTCGTCCAGAAGACCCAGGTTCAATTCCCAGCACCCACATGGCAGTTCACAACCATCTGTAACTCCAGTTCCAAGGGATCAAACACCCTCTTCTGGCTTCCTGGGCATGCAGTGCATGCAACACATGCATGCAATGCACACACATACACACAGGCAAACATACATACATGTCAAGGCAGAGATAAATCTTTAAATGATAATAAACAACTTAAGCAGAGCTAGTTGGGTGCGTGTAACTCAGATGGGGAGGTCTAGCATGCTGGGTTCCTTCTTCAGCACCTTAAAGATCGGGGCCCCATGGCGCATGGCTGTAATCTCAGCAATAGTAAGGTAGAGGCAGGAGGGTCAGGAGTTCAAGGTCATCTCTGGTTACCTAGTATGTTTAAAGGTAGCCTGGGCTCTGTGAGGCCCCGTCTCCCAAAACAAAACAAGTAAGTAAGCTGACTGACTGAAGCGTGCTGTCATAGGCCATGATCCTTACAGGAGAGGAGAAAGAAGAAATCGCCATGGGTTACCTGAGCCATAAAAACGTGGCCCTGAGTGTCCAATCGGAGTTAAGAGCAGCCCAGATGGAGCATATAAAATAGGAAGTAATAACTCTGGGTTATCGATAGGAAAGTAGATTCTAACAGCCAGGAGGGCGGCCAGCTGCCCAGGTATTGTGCTGCTTAGGGCATATTGTAAATATAAAGGCTGTGCGTGTGTTTTTCATCTGGGAGCTCAATAACCAAAGACGGGCTGGAAATCCCGGGCTGGGATATTAAATATTTTCTACTACAATCCTATGCGCTGGGAGTCAGTGGCAGTTTCTCAGGGGTTAGCTACAAAGAGAACTCAAGACCAGCCTGGGCTGCATGAGACTGCCTTAAACAGAACGAAGCAAGAAAGCTCGTTCACTCTCTTCTGGCCTCTGAGGACATTGGACACACAACATTGCACACAAACATATATAAAAACTATACATATAAAATGTTCATTAAGGGCTAGAGAGATGGCTCAGCGGTTAAGAGCACTGACTGCGCTTCCAGAGGTCCTGAGTTCAATTCCCAGAAACCACATGGTGGCTCACAACCATAATGGGGTCCGATGCCCTCTTCTGGTGTGTCTGAAGACAGCTACAGGGCACTCATAGACATTAAATAAATAAATCTTTTTTTTTTTTTGGTTCTTTTTTTCGGAGCTGGGGACCGAACCCAGGGCCTTGCGCTTCCTAGGTAAGCGCTCTACCACTGAGCTAAATCCCCAGCCCCAATAAATCTTTTTTTTAAATGTTCATTAAGAGTAAAAAACTGGGCATGGCATGGTGCCCACTTGAGAGGTAAAGGCAGGAGGAGCTCTGTGAGCTCAAGCTCAGCCTACTCTACACAGTGAGTTCCAGGACAGACAGGGCTATGTAGTGAAACCCATATTGTATTTTATTTTATTTTTTTTTATTTTTTTCGGAGCTGGGGACCGAACCCAGGGCCTTGTGCTTGCTAGGCAAGAGCTCTACCACTGAGCTAAATCCCCAACCCCGAAACCCATATTTTAAAAAAGATAAATAAATAAAAATAAAGTTCATTGGTGGAGTTTTGGAGTCTAGATGACAGTTAACTTATAGATCTGGGTATAGTACAAAGGATCTGAAAGGCTTTTAGAATATCTTATGGAGCCAGTCTGCTATTTGTGTGTTCTTGTTTTTCTGATCCTTTATCTCACCCCCACCCTCAGTTTCACCCCCTAAAACTAGATAGGAGAAAACTAAGTCAGAGGGGAAAGAGAAATTAGGAGAATCCCTGAATTCAATTCCTTTCCTTTTGTTTCTTCTTCTACCTCAGCTACTAACAAACTACAACCAACCTCCAGAAACAACCAACAATGACCGACTGACCGAATTTCTACACCCTCCGAAAAGTTGCCAGAATTCCAGACATCACACAATCGCAGAAACTGTCTGCAACTGGCAAAACCATGCTTCTGCCAGAGCACGAGACAAGTCACAGTCAGCTGCTGTGGACAATCCATAGCCCCACATCCCACACCTGGGAGTAAAACAAAACCACATTCTTACAATATTTCTGTGTTTTTCAAAGAAAACAAAATCCCAGAATTTTCAAAAATATCACCACATTTCCCCACTTCTGTTTTAAGCCATTAATTGTGCTGTGTGGAGCAGCAAATTTTCAATGAAATAAGTGCTTTTTGGGTCAGTGGTGAAGGTTTTCAATAGACCTCTTCTCCTCAATTCTAATCTTTACCAGTTTCAACGGTGTCCATAGCTTTTCATTTTCTGTGGAAACATAAACAAATTCATGTCTCCAACACAAAACTTTCTCTGGCTTCCATTCTGACGTTAACACATCCTTATCCTATACAGGCTGGCTTAACTCCACAGTTTTTCTATAACCCAGTGTCTCTCAGCTGCTGCTGTTCCTTTCTCACTAACACTCAGAAAGTTTGAAGTTAGCAGAACACTACTGATTTTATCTCAGTTTTTGTTTTGTTTTGTTTTGTTTTCTCTTTGTTTTATAAGCCATTCCTTTAAGATGTGATTAGATTTTTCTGCAACTGCTTGTCCCGTGTTTGGACAATCGGCACAGCCTGGGTTGTAGTTGATGACGTATATCAATACTTTCCCAGGAGCACCTACCACTTTACCCCCTATTGCATCATGGACTATCTCTGGGATTGCAGGAATATTAATGAGTACCCCACTGTTGTAGAAGATCCCTTCCCCATAAATTATGGGTATGTCAGCCACATGAGGCCCTAACTTTCCTATTATACCTTCCAGTCCCACACATTTAACCCATTGCACACTTTGTTTTAGCTGAGATAACTTTCCAATTCCTAGAAATCAGGCATAAACCTTTTGAAGTGGTCATCCCTAATCCCAGTTTGTTTGGTGAAATGATGGTTACATCAGCCTCTGTGTCCACCTGATTTTCTATGTCAATACCACTTACTTTCTATTTTAATTTTGGCCTCTGACCATTCACAACTGTTTCCAGAACACACGCTTTCCAGTACTTCCAAACCCTCCTATTGTTTCCACAGGAGAGGCTTTGCCTTCGATGTAGGGAAACAGTAGCCGATGAGCAATCCCATCAGCTCCATTAATTGCATCTCTCTTTTTACAAAGGCCATAACTTTAATTTCTTGAATCCTTGGGAAGTCAATGCATTCCTTCCCAGGACCATCCCTAGTGTCCCTGAGGACAAAGGACCATAAACTCCAGTAGCTGTGTGATAGCATTGAATTTTGAGGGATAGAGTAAGATGCTTACCTGTGGCCACATCTAGAGCCGCACAGCCTGTAGTAGTGTGCATTAACTCTCCAATGCCAAGTGGAGGGTTTTCAGTCTGCATGTTACTCCTTGGCAGAAATGGCTCACAATTTTTGCTGTGGAGCCCTGAACTAGGTCACCAAGGCTGTTTCCCAACAGTAAGAAGTAACCTTGAATATCTCTTTTGTACCTACACTCATTAGTCCAGTGGCAACCCTGGCCATATCCCACATCACCTGCACACCCCTGGAAACCTAGGCCTTCCTTCTGGTTTATATTTAGAACAACCATCGCCCTTAGAGATGTCTTGTTCACAATTTTGTTGCAAATTATCATATTTCCCACAATTAAAGCTATGGGCATTTTGAGATCTGAGACCCTTAGCAGCTTGGTGATAGTCTCTTCACAAATGACTATATTTCCCACAACCGAAGCACCAGACATTTTGATGTCAAAGACCTCTAACTATAGTGTGACCTGTTATATTAGCTTGACACACGTTAGAACCAATATTGGTAGTATCTGTTATCTATTCACCCATCAGTGCTGCTACCATATTTAATAGTTAATAACCATTTTCAAATGCCAAGGTCTCTATCAGCAGTGCCTTTCATGAGGGTCCAATATGACTTTGTTCACGGCTGTAACTAATCTTTGTTTAAAAAAAAAAAAAAGACTTCTCCAGAGCCTTGTATAATCTTTGTAAACAAAGTGGGCCTTTCCCCATGATCCTCAGCTTGTCCCAAGCTCTTAAAGTCACTAAGCTACATTGTTCTATTGTAGCATCATCATATCAAATCTGTTCTTCTCTATCAGTGTTCTACTGCCCTTCATCTAGCAACTGATCTTTTACTATATTTATTCCGCTTGCTCTATTTCACTGTTCAATTTGATGGCTTCTTCCATCCACCATGTTAATCTTTGCAACTGTGGACTGGCCTCTAGTAAAACTGTTACCAATACCTTCTCATCTTGGAGAATAATCCTGGTTTGAGTAGCCCAGTTCTTTAAAATTTGTTTCACTTAAAGCGAGTGCATCCCATATGAAATCATGGATCTTTAAAATGCCTTAGATCTATCATTTCTATAGGATGCTATTCTATCTCATAACCTTGTTCCCCACCATTAGTAGCCATATTCTGTATGACTACTGGGAAAGCTGATGGTGATCTTGCAACCCCAGGCTGCTGCTCCTCTACCCCTGGTGGTGTGATTGGTTCCAGATTAACCCTTTCTTTCTCAATGGGGAGTTTTCATTACATTGTCCTCCTACTTTTTTTTTTTTTAACTTTTTTCTGACCTGACCTCCCTCTAGCACAGTTTATTTCTTTCTTCCCTCCTGTGGGAAACTCCCGCTCTCTTGCTCAGTCACTGGGACTGGGCCTTTTCATTCTCTCTTTTCCAGTGCTCCTTGCTTCCCAAGTGTTTCCACCTCCACTCACAATATCTTCAGTTTCACAGCCAACTCTGCAACCCCTTGAGAAAAGAAAGATCAGAGTGACCCCTTCAGTTTTCCCATTTCAGGCATTTCGTGTTGCTTAGACCCCTCCATTTTCTTTTTTTTTTTTTAAGATTTATTTATTTATTATATATATAAGTACACTGTAGCTGTCTTCAGACACACCAGAAGAGGGCATCAGATCTCATTACAGATGGTTGTGAGCCACCATGTGGTTGCTGGGACTTGAACTCAGGACCTCTGGAAGAGCAGTCAGCGCTCTTAACCACTAAGCCATCTCTCCAGCCCGACCCCTCCATTTTCACACACAATTTTACCAACTGCTAGGCCATTCTTCCAAACTTTTTGAAACAGAATATATGAAGAAGAAAAAGGGAAAACACAAAATCCCCTCTAGGAGTAAAGAGAGATATATTCCAGAGGTAATGGCACATTGTTTGCTGGCATCTTGAAAAAAAGAATCTGGGCTGGAAAGATGGATGGCTCAGTGGTTAAGAGCACTGACTGTTCTTCCAGAGGTCCTGAGTTCAATTCCCAGCAACCATATGGTGGCTCACACCCATCTGTAATGGGAATCAGATGCCCTCTTCTGATCTGTCTGAAGACAGCTACAGTGTACTCATAAATAAAATAAATCTTAAAAAAAAAACAACAAAGAATCCATTCCTTTGTCACCTGCCATTTCCTTTATGGCATTTAAAATCAGATTTCCCATTTTTTCCCTTTATTGAGATTCACATTTGGTACAACTCCTAGCACATCCTTGCTGCTTTGTGGGCTCTTCTTTTCCCACCCTTTCCCCCTCTGGCTTCACCTCTTTTTTTTTTTTTTTTTTTGTCTTTTCTTTTTTAGGAGCTGGGGACCGAACCCAGGGCCTTGCGCTTGCTAGGCAAGCACTCTACCACTGAGCTAAATCCCCAACCCGGCCTTGCATTCTCTAGGCAAGCGCTCTACCGCTGAGCTAAATCCCCAACCCTCTGCCTTCACCTCTTAACACTAGATAGGAGAGAGACAAGGTTAGAGGGGAGAGAGGAATCAGGAAAGTATCTGAATCTGATTTCTTTTCTTTTGTTTCTTCTTTGACCTCCCTAAATGACCAACAACCACCAACAGACTCCTCTTGGGACCTTGACATTATATACTGTCTGAAATGTTCCCAGAAATCCAAACATCACAAATTGCAGGAAGCATCTATAGCTAGGAAATCACGCTTCTGCTTGAGCACAAGACAAATCATAGTCAGCTGCTGTGGACAGCAACTGTAAATCTGTGTGAGGCAAGAGTTTTGCCACATATACACTTCAAGAATGATAATCAAATGTGCATGTGTGTATTGTCACATGCACATACAACAGAATGAACATAAAAGCAGAAGGGAGTCTAATAACCCAGTCTGCTACATCAAGTCATAAACAAATGGAATCTCCCCAAACCTAAAAGGTCTATTCTTCTTACAATTTGTGTTTTGTTCTAGAAAAATAAAGTTAACTCTCATTTTTAAAAAAATGATATCATCAGCTGGGCAGTGGCAGGGGACCCATTTAATTCCAGCACTTGGGAAACAGAGGCAGGCAGATCTTTGAGTTCAAGGCCAGCCTGGTTTACAGAGAGAGTTTCAGGACAGCCAGGGCTACACAGAGAAACCCTGTCTCAACAAAACAACAACAACAAAAACCAAACGAGGTATTGTCTATGACAGCATGTGATGGAACTTTCCTTTGTATTTACTAGGTGGTTCTTGTTTTATTTTGTTTTGTTTTTACAGTATCAGGGATCAAATGCAGAGTTTTATGAAAGCTAGCCAAGTGTTGTATCACTGAGCCACAACCCCAGCTCTAATGAAGTTTAAATTAAATTTAGGTTGAGTTGGGGTTTTCTAAGTAGCCCCAGATCAGCTTTGAACTCTCTCTGTAGCCCACGTTACCCTTTAGCTGCTGTGGTCCTCTAGACTCAGAGTCCTGAGAGCTGCTTTTACAAGGGTGGACTATCACATTCCATAGCCTCCTGTGTTGTTGCTGTTTTGAGACAGGATCTCTCTACACAGCCTGACTGCCCTGATTACTGTGTAGACCAGTAGATCAGGCTGGCCTTGAACTCACAGAGATCCATCCACCTACTTCTACCTCTCAAGCGCCACCACACCCAGCCCTACAAATATTATTAAATAAACAAATATGTGTTGTTAAATTTTTCTTTTAATATCTAATGTGAATTATGTGTGTGAGCGTAAGTATTCAAGTGTATATGAGCAAGAACACATGTCCTTCTGTGGGGATCAAATCCAGAGCCTTGCACAATCTCAGTGTAACCTATATCACTAAATGAGCTGCACTGCCAGTCTAACATGGCAGATGCTGATGGATAGAGCCCCACCAAACACAGACTCGTTGGGGGTTCTCAGCATTTGTTTTTTTTTTTTAAGATTTATTTTTTTATGTATATGAGTACACTGTCGCTGTCTTCAGACACACCAGAAGAGGGCATCAGATCCCATTACAGATGGTTGTGAGCCACCATGTGGTTGCTGGGAATTGAACTCAGGACCTTTGGAAGAACAGCCAGTGCTCTTAACCACTGAGCCATCTCTCCAGCCTCTCAGCATTTGTTTTTTAAAGTCCTAGGATGTTTATTCCAAAGGTAAACCCTGATCCTTGAGACTGGCTTATCAGTAGGATTTCTGGTATCGGGCACAGGCACTGGGACGGCCACATTTTTTTGGATTCGCAACGACAGGGGTCAGCTACAAGCAGGGTCTGATCGTACTGGATGAGACTATCTTTGATTTCCTTCTTAGAGGCTTCATCCACATATTTTTGTTAATAAGCCACCAGGGCTTTTGAGATGGACAGCCGGATAGCATAAATTTGGGCCACATGATCACCACCCTTCACACGGACCCGGATATCCACACCAGCAAATCGTTCCTTGCCCAGAAGCAAAACAGGCTCCAGTAACTTGCACTGCAGCGTGCGCGGCTCTGTCATCTCCAGAGGACGTCCATTCACCTTGATGAGCCCATTTCCTGGCTTGCAGTGGGCCACACCTGTGGCTGTCTTCTTGCATCTGAAGATTTGCATGAACTGCAGCGGACCCTTGGACGGCATGGCTACAAGTATGAACACGAGCTCCTCACTGCACCGTGCCGCCACCGGAAAAGTGATTCTCGGCATTCTTAAGCACCTAAAAGAATATTAAGAATGAAGAAGTAGGGCTGGAGAGATGGCTCAGTGGTTAAGAGCACCGACTACTCTTCCTGAGGTCCTGAGTTCAAATCCCAGCAACCACATGGTGGCTCATAACCATCTGTAATGAGATCTGATGCCCTCTTCTGGTGTGTCTGAAGGCAGCTACAGTGTACTCATATACAATAAAATAAAATTTTAAAAAAAAAAAAAAGAATGAAGAAGTAGCTGGGTAGCACGTCTTTAATCCCATCACTCAGAAGGCAGGGTCTCTGAAGCCAGCCTGGTCTACGCAGTGAGTTCCAGGGTATTTAGTGTTATACAGAGAAACCCTGTCTCAAATAACCAAAAAACAAAGGAAGGAAGGGAGGGAGGGAGGGAGGGAGGGAGGGAGGGAGGAAGGAAGGAAGGGAGGGAGGGAGGGAGGAAGGAGGCAGGGAGGGAAGGAGGGAGGGAAGGACTAAGAAGTTGACGCCAGGGGTTGGGGATTTAGCTCAGAGGTAGAGCAAGGCCCTGGGTTCGGTCCCCAGCTCTGAAAAAAAAAAAAAAAAAGAAGGAAAAAAAAAAAAGAAGTTGACGCCAACACTTCAGTGCATCCATGAAGGAAAACCCAGGAGTGAACATAGAGAATGTATGAAGTCAACAGTGGCCAAAAAAGGGCAACTAGACTGTTTCTTTAAAGAGGTCCCCAGAGCCCAGAAGTCTGGGTGGGCAGGGTTCAAAAGGAGGAAGTGAAGCAGGAGAGGGTCACAGACTTTCAGATGGGGGCTCCTGGCAAAGGGTCCTAGGCGTCCCTGCTTCCCTCTGCTGCCCCCATGAGGATGCAAGTATCTGGGGATGGCCCCAAACAAAAGCCAGACTTCCCCACACATGGAGCTGAAAACTCCCCTCCCCCACCCATGAGAAGGACTTGGGCCTAAAAATTATCGTCACCAAGGCCGTGCAGCAGACAATACAGAGGGGACATTATGCACTGAGAAAGAGGCCTTGTTGTTGGCGTAATCAAGACAGCGGTGCTCTGTTCTGAGCAGGCTAGGAGCTGTTCATGTGCCTCAGGCCAGACCCCTCACACCCAGAATCACATATTCACCCAAATTCACACACAGGCTCTCCCTGGAATAGGCCTTGAGCACTGGCTGTGTTACTTAGGACATAGAAGCCTGACAAGTGCCAAAGTTTCCACCTTCAGCCTGGGTCAACATTCACCCTCTGTTACTGGCCGAGTCCCTAGCACAGGCTTTACCACCTGCAGAGCCCTGATGGAAAGCAAGGGACAAAAGACAGCCATATTGGGAACACAGGGGGCAAACACCATGCATGCACCACCCAGCCCCTCCTGCCTGGGATCACAGGGCACTGAAACCAGCAGCCGCCTAGGCTGGGCCAGACGTGCCTGGACCCACAGAAGGACACAAAGGCTGCCTTGTTGCTTTGCCAAACACTCCCATCTCTGGAGTGGGAGGGAGGAACCTGGGCAACTGGCACCCCTATCCCTAGCTCCAAGGCTGGACCTGGAGCAAGACTGGACCTTAATCTCTTAGGCCAGGGCCAGATGTGTTTGAAGGGTTGGTGGGCGACACCCTAATCTGTTAATGAAACCTGCCAAAGGCGGGCTCCCAGGCACAGAAGAGCCCTAGACCATGCTTTCTCTAAGATAGGCTCACTTTCCCTTTTGCCCAGCTGCTTAGGGAGTTCCTCTTGCCTGTTGGTCCTCTTGCCCTCGTCTAAAGACATCTCCCTTGGAAAGTCTTCCTGGCCCTCAGCAAGCAAATGGCTTCTTTATATGTGTGCTTGGCCACCAAGAAGGGACTCCAGACACCCCCTGGAGATGTGGTTAAGGATTCAGGCACATCTCAGGTCAAAGGGATGGATGGGATCATAATACCTCAGGGTTGAATGAGAGTCACCAAGGCTGACAGTCACCAGTCACCGCTGCCCTGGAGAGGAGGCAAGGACTGCCCAGAAAGGCTCAGGGAGTTCCCGCCTCTCTACACTTGTTGCAGAGTTTCTATTGTCTCTGTGTACCTGTGGCTAGGGAAGCTGGGAGGGAAGGGTTATGGAAGCCCAACAACTGTGTCATTCCTGGTAAAGGTCTCTCAGAATCTCCAGGAACCATGAACCAAAGTAATAGGGCTTTCTAAGACCCCCCCTTTTTTCTCCTTATAGCCAATTTTCTGACCTATGGGTTAGTTTCTCTGGCTTCTGCCCACTGCTTCCAAACCACAGATCAGACCCCAACCAGTAGAGACAGGTTTGATGGGTTTGTTGGCACCTGCAGCCAGGGGGCCAGACTGCCCTCACACTTAAAAATAGGCTTTTGGACAGACCCCTTCCATTACAAATTCCATGGCCTCTAGCTGTGGTCCACAAAGAAGACCTAACCATGCCCCTGCCTTCCATTGGCTGTCTTTGCACTTCTTAAGAAAAGTCAGTCTCACAGAACCGCTGGGAACTAATAGTTCTAGTATGACACACTCCAGTCTCAGGGGCCCTCACTCTTGGCTAGGAGAGTACATCAAAGGTTCAGTGAGCCGGATGTGGTGTCACCATGGACCTGTAATCTCAGCACTTGGGAGGTAAAGGCATGAGCATCTGTAAAGCCACTACATACACAGGACCAAGCGTCAAAGAAATAAAATAAATAAGGATCACTGAGAAGGCTGTAAAGACTTGCTGCCGAGCCTGACCACCTGTGTTGGATTCATGGGACTCATGTGGTAGAAAGGAAAAAGCAACTCACCTGACCTCCATGGGTGTGCTGAGGCACATGCGTGCCCCTCCCCCAACCCCAACAATAATACACAAATGCCAAAGAGAATTAAGGCAAAACAAACCAAAACAACAACAAAAAGGATGGTTGAGGATGCAGATCGCAGGACCCTAGGACCTTCTGAGGACTCTGTCTCTCCAGAGTCAGCTTATCTTTATGCTAATGTACTCAGAACTGTCCCCTAGTGAAGGGGAATGAAAGGAAAGAAGCAGGGGTCCTCACCCAATGGCAGGGAGATAGGTATGTGTGTGCAGGTGTAGTGGGTGTGACTGGCAGGGACAGCACCAAAGGTTCTACTCAGGCAGCTTCTGTCTGGAAGGGAACTCTGGGACCCTGTTTGTACTACTCCAGTTGTACTACTCCAGCTGCTTGCATTTTTTTTTCTTTTTTTTCGGGGCTGGGGACCGAACCCAGGGCCTTGCGCTCGCTAGGCAAGCGCTCTACCGCTGAGCTAAATCTCCAACCCCAGCTGCTTGCATTTTTAAAAATGGGTTACTAAAGTGAGCTTGGAGGTGCTTGCCTGAAATTCCAGGCTGAGGCAGAATGATCTTCATTTCTAGGACAGAGTATCCTGAAAAACAAAACGAAACAAAACAGACAGAATGTAAGTAGTTTATTTGGTGGAGTGATTCCTTACCTGGCTTACATCGGACATTGGTGGTACACACCTTTAATCCCAGTACTTGGGGAGGCAAAGGCAGGTGAAGAATGTCTTGAGTTCAAGGCCAACCTGGTCTACAGAGAGAGTTCTAGGAGAGCTAGGGCTATGTGGGAAAACCCTGTTCTGAAAAACCAAATAAAAAACAACAATGTCATGGCTTAGATCCTCTGTACAGTGAGCTGGAGGCCAGCCACCCTAGGCTACAGGAGACCTTGAATTTAAAAAAGGAAAGTAAAGAAAACAGTTCCCAGGGCTGTCCCACCCAAGAATTTTATGAGTGTTCCTCTTGTTGTACATTTTGTCTTATGGACAACCCACAATTGTCGCTAACAACAACAACAACAACAACAACAAAAATGTGTGTGGAATTACTGGTCTCCTCCTAATAACACAGATATTACAGGAGGTCGAGCCATTTATCCCAGCCTGCAATCCCATCGTGCCACCTATCCAGGCCCCAGGCTGAGAGGCCCTGGTGGTTGAAGGTGGCAGCCAGCCTCCTAACGGTCCTGCCCAAAGTCTCCAGTCTTCACATCTGTGGGCTGCTATCCAAAACAGACACTCTCCTCCTTCCCAGGCAACTGAACCCTGCTGCGGCTAGATTTAAAAAAAAAAAAAAAAAAAAACGTGTTTCATAACTGAAGAACTGTCCTCCAGAAATTCCTGTCATCTTGCCCCTGTTCCTCCTCAGGGGATCCTTGTGGCCCTCACTGGAGAAGCTGGGTGTGTCACCCTAGTTTATTTCTCTTCTGGGTCTCTTCCAGATTGGGTATTTCCTTTTCCTACACACACACACACTCGCACGCACGCACGCACGCACGTACTTGTAGAAATAGAGAGAAGGGAATGACAAGAAAGAATTAACAAAAAGCAAGATCTGGGGTTCTGTCCCCCAACACTAGGAAACAACTTTTGTTTGGGTTTTGATGTACTTTGAAACAGGTCTCTCTGGCCTGCAATTTGCTCTTCAGCCCGGGCTAATGTCTATCAAGTTGTCATGACTCACCCTGGGGATTATAATGCTGGGATTATAGGTTTGTACCACCAGGTTTAACCCATGTCTTTGAAATTCGAGTACCCCTTCAGCAGAATGATCAGGGCTTCTAACTTTAGGCTCACTGCCCAAGGACCAGTGACACTGTGGTCAGTACACAGGATCCCCGCTCCCAAGATCTCTCTACAGTGCTGTCACTCCCCTGCCTCTGACTTCCTGACACCCGTCACAGAGAGGTGGAAATTAATTTCCTTTGGCGTGAACTGATTTTGATAGCCCCTCCCCAAGAAGTTATTGCAGCCTCTTGAAGAGCATGACTCACGGACCTTGAGATCCCACACATGCAGCTGCTTCTGATGGCCCTGGACACCTCCAGTCCCCCTAAATCAACTGTGACAGAGTGACCTGGACAGCTGCCCAGCCTTCCTCAGGCTCGACTGGTGCCCCTGGCAGGCGCCTTCCAGGTCAGGGGGCGCAGGCTTCGAGGAAGCCGGTGACTTCATCCCGGCTGACTCATCAGAGCCGACTGCAGGGGGACCTGAAGGGGAGGCGCCAGCAGTCTTCTCCAGTACAGACCTTTAGGGGGTCATCGCTCTCTCCCTGCACCTCTGGGGCTGCCCCAGCCCGGACTAAGCCTCTACACTACAGCATCATCCAAAAACCTCACAAAGACTGTCGTCGGGCACAACACTGTCCCAGAGTTTTGAGGTCCTGTCCCAAGAGCCCTCAAACCAGCCAGGCCAAAAACACCAGCCACCTAAACATTGACTCAGTTTCTCTATCTGAAAAATAATAACCCTTCTCCCCTTGGGGTGGAGGGGGAGGTGAACCTGACAGATGTGACAGTCTTGGAAAGTGAAGGCCTGGAATGCTGGATCATTTGGTGCCATGTCTCAGGGTTGAGTTTAGTCTTTATTTGGGGCTGCATTGCCCTGAAGGAGAGCCCCTTCAGCCATAGCTCCACCCTGCCACATCTAGTGCCCTTAGGGTCCCCAGGGTGGCTGCTTTCCCCCTCGGCTGGCCTAAGGAACTATTTCCCACACACACTTTTTTTTGGTTAGTTTAGGTGGGGTTTTGTTGTTTGCTTACTTGACTTATTTTTAGGGACTGCAGATGACAGCTCAGGGATCAAGACCACTACTGATGTTGCAGAGAACTTAAGATCAGTTCCCAGGACCTACATCAGGCTGCTCACAACTGCCTGCAACTCCAGATTGGGGGATTCGACATTCTCTTCTGGCCTCTGAGGCCACATACATACACATACATGCCACCCCCGTATACACATAATTATAACTGTTTTAATCAGTTAATTAATATATTTTAAACAAGGTCTCACTACTTAGCCTGGAACTCACTATGTAAAACAGACTGGGTTTAAACTCTTAGGAACCCACCAAACAGCAGGTGGTGGTGGCACACACTTTTCATCCCAGGACTCAGGGGGCAGAGGCAGGTGTATTTTAGGGTTCAAGGCCAGCATGGTCTACAGAGAGAGTTCCTGAACAGCTAGAGCTACAGGGAGTCCCCGTCTTGAAAACAAATAAATAGAAATTTCCTCCTATCTTTCCCTCCCAAGTGTGGGAATTAACGGTGTGTACCTTCATGAGTGACCTACTAAAAAATCTTAGTTCTTAGATTTATTTGTATTTTTTTCTTTAAAAATATATGTTTTACTTTATGTGTATGAACATTGCCTGTGTGTATGGATGTGCACCAAGCACACGCCTAGTACCCTTTGGGATGAAAAGAGAGTGCAGATCTCCTAGAACTGGAGATACAGATGGTTATGAGCTACCTTGTGCAGGCTGATAACTGAACCTGCTGGGGCAGCCAGGGTTCGCAACCACTGGGTCGTCCCTCTCACCAGCCCTCTGGTTTTTTAAAGATTTATTTATTGTTTTATATATATATATATATATATATATATATATATATATATATATATATATATATATATATATACACTGTAGCTGTCTTCAGGCACACCAAAAGAGGGCATCAGATCTCATTACAGATGGTTGTGAGCCATGTGGTTGCTGGGAATTGAACTCAGGACCTCTGCACGAGCAATCAGTGCTCTTAATCACTGAGCCATCTCTCCAGCCCCTATTGCTTTTTTTTTTCTTTCCCAGAGCTGGGGACCGAACCCAGGGCCTTGCGCTTGCTAGGCAAGTGCTCTACCACTGAGCTAAATCCCCAATCTTCCCCCCCACCCCCGCATTGCTTTTCTTTTGAGAAAGTGTCTCCCTATGTAGATCAGACTGTCCTTGAACTCCCAGAAGTCTGCCTGCCTCTGCTTTGCACGCACTGGAATTAAAATTGAAGGTGTATACAACCATACCTTGCTATTTTTCACCTCCCCACCCACCCCACCCCCCAAGACAAGGTTTTGCTATGTAGCCCTGGCTGTCCTGAAACATGCTTTGTAAACCAGGCAGGCCTTGAACTCAGAGATCCACCCACCTCTGCTTCCTGTGCTGGGATTAAAGGCATGAGCCACCACTGCTTGCTTTCTTCCTCTCATCTTTAAGGTTTCAGGATCAAACTGAGGTCATCAGACTTTCTCAGCTAGAACATGCCGGAGTGGTGGCTGGACTTGAACTTCAGTTTTTAAAATGTCAGAATCTCAATATACAGCGGTGGCTGGTCTATGTAGACCAGGCTGGCCTTGAACTCACATATTCATCTACTTCTGCTTCCCAAGTGCTGGAATTAAAGGTCTGCACTGTCAGTTATTTTAACATTTTTAATTAATTAATTAATTATTAGTGGAAGGGGCACATGCTACAGAGTGAAACCCTGCCTGGAAAACAAAACAAAAACAAACAACAACATCAAAAACCTCTCCAAAATAAGAAAATGAACAGGGTCTTGCCATGTAGCCCTATCTATCCTAGAACTTTCTAGGTAGACTGCGCTGGCCTCTGCTTCTCTGAGTGCATGTACTACCATGCCCGACTGTTTTGCCTTCCTGGTAAAAGACATTTCTCATCCCTAATAAATTACATAGCAAACAGCTACATACTAAGATATAGTCTCAAGAAGAGAGTATGTGTTTGTCTGTTTGTCTCTGTGTATATGTGTCTCAGAGACGGGGCCGGAGGGGATGGGAATGAATTTGAAGCCAAGTTACATAGTGAGTTCGGGGCTACACCTCAAGACTCTTATGTCAAAAACAACAGGGCTGGAGGGATTCTGTGGCTAAGAGAGCTTGCTGCTCCTGCAGAAGATCAGAGTTCAATTCCCCACACCCATACTGGACTCACACTGTCACTCCAGCTCCAGGGGATCTGACACACTTTCTTGACCTCTTTGGGCTCACTCTCATGTTCACATACACACAGCACGACACAAATACATAAGTAAAAATTAAATTTTTTTGAAATAGAATGGCACTCTACAGCCTTGTCCGGCCTGGCACTCACTATGTATACAGACCAGGATGGTCTTAAGTTCACAGAGATCTGCCTGCCTCTGTCTCCAAAGTGCTAAAGAGTCCTATCATGCCTAGCTTAAATAAATCTTAAAATAATAACAAGCCTAGCCAGTAATTGTTTCTGCAGAATTCTTAGAATTAAACTAATCGGTTGAAAAATGTGTTTTGTCCAATTTTGGTGGCACATGCCTTCTAATCCCAGCACACAGTGTGACCCTGTCTGAAGAGTTTCCCCAAGCACTAGGGAATTTATGAAGGTGATTTAATCCCAGGAGTTCAAGGTCATCCTGGGCAACATACTGAAACTCTGTCTTAAAATGGGTAACGGGGCAACCTACATAATGGTGCATGCCTGCTTGTAATATCAGCACTTGGGTGGCTGATGCAGGAGGATTCCTTCTAACTTAGAGCAACTTGGGTACACGGTAAGACCTTTCTCAAAAAGCCAAAGGGTGCAGATCACTGGTGTGCCCCACACCCATACATCTCCCACAGAAAAATCTGCATTCACTGCTGTACAGCAGGCCCAGAAAACGCTTAGGAAATGTCTGCATCTTCATCAGCACTGTCAGCACCATCACATTGCTACCACCATCATCCAAGTTTCTCCCACCCTCAGTTCACATAGGCCTAAACAGGAACTGTCTGCTGCCTCTGCTGAGTGCCACCATACCTGGCTCAAACCTCTGTTCTCTCTGACAATAAACAAGGATGATCCTACCTCATGGAAGACAGTCGACATTATACACATATATATATATATATATATATATATATATATATATATATATACACACACACACATACATATATGCATATATATGTGTGTATGTATATGTATGTGTGTATATATATATATATATATATATATGCCGATAAAGGGATGTCTGCTTATCTGTACGTGTGTGTGTGTGTGTGTGTGTGTGTGTGTGTGTGTGTGTGTATGTACATAGTATTAACATGCATATAGTTACATGAGGCATCTTTGATGTATGTAGATGGGTGCAACTGAGTATCTACATCGTGTACTTCTGTGTACTCTTCACAAGAACGTGTATAGAAGTGTGTTATAGCAAGTTTTAACCTGACTTGTATGTTGGAATATGAGAACGTATGGGTCTCCATGAGCCTGGGTAAACACGACTACACATGGGTAATTGTGTAGGAGCCAGAGCTTAGCTGGAGCCTTCTGCTGCCCGAGCAGGAGCTGAGAGGTCGTTTGAGACAGCCATGAGACTCAGTTAGACCACCATGAGACTCAGTTAGACTGCCACCTTTTCCAAATACAACTTGAACATACTTGTGCCCCACAGCTCCATCTCCATGTACCTCACCAGTAAAAGCCATGGTTTTAGGAAAAACCCTCCTGCATTCTGACTATATTCCCTGAGTGACATTTCGGAAATCAGTGGTCCCCATACTCAGATAGCCACACCTAGTCCTAAGTCTGAACCCAGCAAACTGCAAGATGCTCTTCCAAGGGAGGACAGCAGAAATCTCGTCTCCAGCAGATTGTCCCATTTGGGTGTCCTTGTCCTATATGCTTGCCATCAACACAGTCTTTTCTGAACTTTCAGTCTGGGAGCAAAGAAATAAGCGGCCGGGGCCTCTTTCCTTCTACCAGGAAGCCTTATGCTCGACAAAGCAGCAGAGGTGGCCGGGTCTCGGTAGGGAAAGCCCTGAGGAGCTAACCAGGCCAGTAGACCAGGGCCTTGCAGCTCCAAGCCAGAGTTATGAGGGGCAATAATCAACCCAACGGTGAAAAATAGGGAACTAAGATTTGGGGTGTGGACACCAGGCTGCTCCTAGGGGACTGGCTTTCCCCTTCTCCACACTGTGCCTTGGACTGGCAAGACCTAAAGAGACAGGCTTGGGGAGCCAGAGTCTGGAGCATGAACCTGAGTTCTAGTTCTGTAAACAATACAATGATAACACTCGAATTGGCCAGACAAAGACCAAGTTTTCTAGCTCTCCATGCTCTGCCCCCACTAAAACCATGAATTCTGGGGCTGGGGATTTAGCTCAGTGGTAGAGCGCTTACCTAGGAAGCGCAAGGCCCTGGGTTCGGTCCCCAGCTCCGGAAAAAAAAAAAAAAAAAAAGAACCAAAAAAAAAAAACCAAAAAAAAAAAAAAAAAACATGAATTCTTTCTTTCCATGAGGTTAGTGACCATTGATGTCATTTATATTTTTCAACAGAGAAAATCGAGGCAGAGATAGTTTAGGTCACATGCCCTCCATCTTGCAGCTAATTAGTAGCCAAGCAAGGATTTAGGCTTGTTCTGCCCACATCCAGAACTCCACCCCCAACCCCTATATATCCCAGTATTCCAAACTGGCCTCAGACTTGTTATGTAGCCAAAGGTGACACGGAACTATAGATTCTTATGTCTTTACCCTCCACATAAAGCTGTGTGTCACCAAGCCCCATCTATTGTGCTGCTGGGGTTTGAACCCACGGCTTTATTGGATGCTGCTCTGCAAGTTCTCTAACTGAGCTACACCACCACACTTTAAAAGCACACCAGGTGTAAAAAAAAAAAAAAAAAAAAAAAGCACACCAGGTAACAAACAAATGAAAAAACCCACAAATGACCAAACCTGGGTCTGCTGGAAGAGTAAAATGTGTTCTTAACCACTGATACATCTATGCAGACCCATCACTCTCTTGTGCACACGAATGCATGCGCGCGCGCGCACACACACACACACACTGACCATGTCCAGTGTCTTCCACTATAGCTCATAGCTCTCTACCAAGCCTCCCCCCACCCCCCGCCCTTTCCTTGACGCATAGTCTCACTGTGTAGCCCTGGCTGGCCTAGAGCTCACTCTTTAGACCAGATTGGTCTTGAATTTACAGAATATGCCCCAGGCTTCTGAGTTTGGGGGTTAAAAGTTCACAAGAGCCACCAAACTTGGCCTAAGTCTGCCTCTTTAAGTGTATGCTGGGATCCAACCTGAGGCCCTCATTCTTGTCCAACAAGCATTTTTCACACTAAGCCATCTATCACCGACCCTGAGGGCACACACATACCCTTTTGTCTTTGGTAGCACTAGGATTTAATAGGATGTCCTAACAGGGGTGCTAAGGCTTGCCCCTGGGGTACAAAGCCTAGACATCCTGCCAGTTCTTGAGCAATGACACCAAGTAGCCGACAGCCAGGTGGATGGTGGAGATGAGCTCATCATGTCTTCCTCACATGAGGAAGAACAACTGCATTTGATCCACCTGGAACTCAGGTGTAGACTTCATCAGCTTTGGCCTCCATGTTTTTTGTTGTGTGTCAACAGGGAAGGGAATTTTAGTTAGGCCCGCCTCAGTTTTCATGGGATCAGCTTGACCAAAGCCTCAGAGGCCAAAAAGCCCCACACTCCTTGGCCATCCTTCTTCCGTATCTCTGGCCTCCTGAGGCCATGTTTTTAACCACTGAGTCCTTAGCTTAAGGAGAAATCCTGAACAGTCTGTCTGCTCAGTTGTCTGATTTGTCCAGTAACCTTTGACCTCCTGAGTATTCACAGCATGCCTCTCAGGGTGAGCACTAGGAACACCCAAGGGCCAACCCATACCCGCAGGCTGAGAAGCCCAGTGGTTTGAGGACCACTCTCAAGGTGGGAGCTCAGGAAATGTAGAAACAGTCCCAGAGCCCTCCTGATGTGTGGTGGGCCTGGGAGTCTTGGGGCAGGGGGTGGGGGGTGACAGGGTTTCTTGGTGTAACCCCTGGCTGTCCTGGAACCTACTCTATAAACCAGGGTGGCCTTGAGCTCAGAAATCTACCTGCCTTGAAGGCGGGTCTACACCCCCACCTGGGACTTGGGGTCTTAGAGCAGAAGGTGCTCTGAGATTTGGGTACCGTTAAATAGGCAGTCCTAAACCAAAAATGACCTATGAGCTTCTGACCTACTCCCAATTAGAATAGGGACAGGAAGGAAAAGACGAGTGTTTCCCACCTGTGCTTCCATCTCGCTGAGCCAAACAGGCACTAGGGTATGAAAAGACTTACTCCCTTGAGCTTGAGTAGAAGCAACCTGAACAGTTTTCAGAGTGGACAGTGGCAGGCTGACCCACAAGGAGGTGTGAAGACAAAGGCTGACCTCGGCCAGGCTTGAAGCAAGCAGCTTGGCAGGGCTGGGTGCCAGCTTCTTGTTCCAAACCAAGCTCCTGCAGAGCGTGCTTAATGCAGCAGTGGTGACAGTACTGCCATCGGAGGCAAAACAGGAGCCCGGCCATGTCGATGAGGGACACCAGAGTGCTGGAGGGAGACTGGTAGAGTTGGTTCTGATTGCAGTATCTTAACCACCAAAAGCCCAAGGCAGAGTGTCCTCAAACGAAGGTTCCTGACAAGAAAGCTGTCCCCTAAACCACCTTGGAAAAGTGGAAAAACTGAGGTGACAGTGTTGACATTAACTGAATCTGGGAAAGAAAAAGAAAAATTAAGCATAGAGAAAAGCATTGAGGAATGTCCAGGTGGGAGTGCCAGCCGGGGAAGACTGGGAGCTGACCTAGCAGGCCGCAGTGACCCAAGCCAAAGGGCTCTGCACACCTGACCCCCAGCCTCAGTGCCCTCAGGAGGGCGCTTGCATTGCGTCTCATGCTCCAAGCAGCGACAGGGTTAAGCTTCCTCACGGTACTTGCCGCAGTAAGTGGAAAGGAAAGAAGTGTCAACTCCGTTCTCACCACAGCGGGGCTGTCGGATGGCACCTCCCCCCGCCCCGCACACCCCGCCCGGCCTGCTTCCCCGCCCTCCCCTCGGAACGCGCGCGCACACACCTCCCACCGCTTTGCCCAAATTATTTTCGATCCCCGGAGACTCCGGATGCCAGACGCGCTCGGCGGCGGCGGCCGTGCCTGATTCATTGCGCCAAAGCTGCAGATGCGACCTCCCGCCTGCGCCCTGTGCCCCGGCCCGCTCTGGGCTGAGCGCGCGCCTTAGAGAGATGGAAGGGGGGCAATTTGTAGGCGCTTTCCCCTCCCCACAAAAGGCGGGCCCTGGGGGCCAGGTCCCCTGTCTCCAGCTCCCCGGGCTGCGCTAATTAGCTTCCTCCGGGGGCGCCACGCGGCGTGAGGGGCGGCAATTTCCCGGCTGGGCTGCGGGGGAAGCGCTCCTGCCGCCTGGGAAGGTGAAATGGGAAACTCGATTCAAAGAGACCTCCCCCACCCCTCCCGCCAAGCTCCGTAGAAAACGGGTTTGAAATTCCTCCTCTTTTTTTTTTTTTTTATTTATAGTGCACGGTCACCATGGCAACCGCGGAGGAGGTCACGGTAGCTGGGCCCCCGCGCGTCACCCCGCGCCTCGCCGGCTGCAGGCGCCGGGATTGCGGCCTCCCAGGCGCCGTGGCCCGCGTGGACTCAGCTCGGAGCTCTCCGCCCCCGCTCCGCCCTGCCTAGAGCTCAGGCCCCTCCACAGGACTCTACCGAGTCCCAACTGGGAATGTCGCACCTGGGCGCCAGTGCGCTCAGCTATGCTGTGTCCCACCCCCCTGCCGCCCACTCCCCGCTTTGGCACGCGGGACTGCGCCATGTAACACGTGCCTATAACCAAGCTAGGAAACATGTGCCTCTCTTGCCGAGGGGCTCTCCGCACTTAATGGTTGCCCTGGGGAATCGACCTATATTTGGTGCACAACTCCGCAGGCCCTGCCAAAAAGAGACCTCCGGTACCTAAAAAGGCCAGTTCTGGCGTCAGAGCCTAGCTGATTTAGGGTCCCAGCCTTTGTGTGCCTCAGCTTGCTCATCAGCAAAATGGACTTGGAAGGTTTTAAATACTTTCGAAGTGCGTTTAATTGCTTAGCACAGTGTTTGCCAAGTGGTCCCGAAAAATCTGTGGTTGGAGTCAGTTTATTTTATCTTATTTTATTTTTTTAAACAGGCTGGAAAAACTAAGGCAAAGGTTCTGAAAGGTTCTGATTAGGAGAGCGCTCTCAGTTTAGAGGCTAAGAGGGAATTCTGAGAGCTCTCCAACACCCCTTGCCTAGGCGCCTAAGCGGCAGGTGAGGGGACCCATGCGGGCAGCATAGAGTCCTGGCCTGCCTGGGGCGTGGGGAGCCGGGCCAAGCCGTGGACGCTCGCCACATCCGCACCCGGAACCCTGGAAACGTGCCCCCCGTGGCGTCTTTTCCCGCCCACTCGCTCCAGCACCAATTGCAACAGGCCGGCCTGCCCTCCGTTGCAGGACTGAGGCCGCACCTGCCCCACCGGATGACGGCCGGGAGCCGGGCGGTGCCCCCCACCGCGCACACTTCCTCCCGGACCCCTGCGCCCCGTCGAGCGCACAGGGGGAGGGGACCGGGTCACCCCGGCCCCACCAGCTTCCCACAGTTTAAGCTGCCCGCAGCCGGGGAGGCAGGAAGTCTCAGAGCCGGGGCGTGGAGGCGGGGTGGGGGCAGGAAGTTGGGGGTGACTCTCCCAGAGACCCCAGACGGGCCCCGGCGTGGGAGCCGGCTGGGCCGGAGCGTAGGGATTAAGGGCGCCCCCTCCTCTGAAGCCCTAGGCCATGTGACTCTGGCTGGAGCGCCCTGCAGGGTGAGGGCGAAGGCCGCTACCTCTGGCGACCCCCAGCAGCGCGCACGAAGAGGGAGGGACCGCCTTTGTCTACTTTGCCGCAGAGGCAGCCCCCCCACAACCCCTCCCCCTGCGCCCCGTCGGCCCTGCACAGCCCGGGTTTTCCATCCGGCCTGGCTCGGCTCGGCAGCTGTCAGGGGACCGAGCTGACCTTCGCGAGCAGGGAGTTTCAATTAGCTGCAGATCAGATAAGCGGGCGGGCCCGTCTCTCTGGGCACCGCGGGGGCGCAGCCCCGCCCCCGCCACGCCGCGCCAAACGCGCTCCAGATGGGAACAAAGATGAGGACGCAGCTCCACCTGCCTCCCGGGGGAGGAGAGGGGAGAGGAGGCCCCGCTGGGAGAAGCTTCCCACCCGAGGCAGGGTTGCACTCTCTTCCCGACCGATGTGGGATCCTGGGTCGGGCCAGGTCAGTGCTCTGGCCAAGATGATTTTTGCTGCTCCTCTTGCCTCCTCAACTGACCTCATCTCCAGTTGGGCATTGTGCCCTCTCTCCCCCGGAAGGAACATTTTGCCATCTCTGATCTCATGTAGACGTTCTCTGTGTGGCTGGGCGAATGAGTCGAAGGCCAACAACAAAAGGAAACCGAGGCATAGACGTATAGAAGTGGTTGGGACTTTTTGGTTGGTTGGTTGGGTTTTTCTTCGAGACAGAGTTTCTTTGTGTAGCCTTGGCTGTTTTAGGACTCACTCTGTAGATCAGGCTAGCCTCCAACTCACAGAGATCTACCTGCTTCTGCCTCCTGACTTCTGGTTTTAAAGGTGTGCGCCACCACCTCCCGGCTGCAGTTGGGATTTCTTGATCCACATCACACACCAAGCACACACCATCTCGTGTTTATTGAGTACCCACTAAAGGCCTGACACTGTCTAAACTCCATGGGGACAACAGTCTTGTACCAGCTTCACAAAACTTACATTCTAGCTCAGCAAGACACCATAATCAAATAACGTTGAACACAATCGCTGAAGAGCCAAGACGACCATAACGTAAGCCGTGTACACTGACTTCGGGCAGAATACACACTGCTGTTGTAATCTGGAAAGCCCTCTCAGAGGACGTGGCATCCGACCTCAGGCCTGAAAGATCAGGAAAAAGCCAGTCTAGCAAAGGAGAGGTGTAGCATTCTGGTTGGAGGCTCATTTAGGGCAACGGCACCAAAGCTGGAAAAGAACTGGCCTTGCGGAAGGTAGGGGAAAGCCTTTATGAGTATGGCCATAGGCCTGAAGTGGGTTCCTGACAGATCTTAAATTCAGAGGTCCTCCTCCTTCTGCCCCCAGAATCCTGGAATTTTTTTTTTTTTTTTTTTTGGTTCTTTTTTTTCGGAGCTGGGGACCGAACCCAGGGCCTTGCGCTTCCTAGGTAAGCGCTCTACCACTGAGCTAAATCCCCAGCCCCAGAATCCTGGAATTAAAAGCCTGTGCCACCACACCTAGCACTGACTTCAATTTTTAAAAGGTCCTCCTGGTACCTATACTCATGGGGGTGGGGGGTAAATGACGTTTTTTGGCAGAGAGGAGATGATGGGAATAGAGAGGCCTGAGGAGGAAGGCAAGAGGTCGCTGGCTCTGTGGTAATTTGACAGGTGAGTTGGATTCAAGGTAAGGTAAACTGAACGAGACAGAATGTAGGCTGGCCCTGGGGAAGATGGAGACGCTTCTTAGATTAGAGGTTGAGGATACAGCTGTACTACGATTCTGTTCCTGGTATGTGACTGAGCTAGCATCTTAATCAGTTTCCTTAAGGGTTTAAAAAGAAAGGGAGGTCTGGCACGTTGTTCAGTTAATAGAATGCTTGCCTAGGATGCACAGAGACCTGTACAAACAAGATGGAGACGCACACTCCCAGCACTCTTTAATCCCAGCACACAGGAACTAGAGACAGGAGGATCAAGTTCACGGTCATCCTCAGCTACAAAGCCAGTCAGAGCTACTTAAGACCCTGCCTTAGAGGAAAAGACAAGAAATGAATGGCCGTTAAGAGTGTCACTGTTGGGTACAATAAATATGACTCAACACTCAAAGTGTTTAGTAAGCCTTTGCCTGAGGAGACTCAGCAACAGACACACACAGACACACACACACACACACCCCTTCTCACCCCACACAGGACCAAAGACAGACCAAAGTATGGATACCACAGCAGTCCAATTTGTTGAAACAATTAGTTTTACTGGGACTGGAAATGACTTAAAAGACAGCTAGATCACCAAAGACCTCTCCAGCATGGGAAGACATTATGAAGGTGTGGTACTTGGAGCACATACTATAACCCATAGGCAATTTAGTGGGTGGTAGCACACACCTTGAATCCCAACACTCTAGAGGCGGGGGCAGGCAAACCTCTGAGTTTGAGGCTCAAACCCTGTCTTGAAAAACAAACAAAGAAAATCATTAACAACAACAACAACAACAACAAAAAAAAACCATTAGCAGCTAAAGAGGTTGGAGAGTGTTCTTTCCTGGTTACTTAGTTGGTCTGAACCTCTTCTTCGAAGATGGGCGTGTTTCTATTTCTTCCAGGTGGCTGGTCTTCTCTGAGAGTGACAATAAGCAAGTTTTACTGTTTATATATTCTTGGAGAGAAGGGGAGCCAAGTGAATCTGATCGGTTCCAGTAACTTCCTGAGCTACTTTGAGTTGCTTACTTCCTCTCTTAATGAATTTCCTTGTAGGATGGAAAGTTTCAACCTGGGGAATACTGCTACAGACAAGAAGATGCTCTTAGGGCTGGAGAGATGGTTGGAGGGATGGCTGAGAACACTAACTACGTTTCCAGAGGACTCAGGTTTGATTGTCAGCTGGCAGCTCACAACCATCTGTAATTCCATTTCCAAGGGATCTGATACCCTCTTCTGGCCTCAGACATCAGTCATTTTCTTGGTGCATGGACATACATGAAGGCAAAACACCCACACACATACGATAATAGAAGTAATAATAATGATGTAACAACTGATCATAAAGTAGCTAGCATACATGGAGCATCATTTACGGATATACTCTGGACAACTCTGGAGGCTGGGACACAAGGATCAGGAGTTCAAGGCCATCCTTAGCTACCTTGGAAGTTTAAGGTCAACCTGGGCTACATAAGATCTTATCCTAGAAAACAAAAACACAGCAAAAATCTCAAGATGCTCATAAAATTTAGCTTGTCCTGTAAGCGTTGTCCCACCCATCCCTACAGACCTGCCTCTGCACCAGAATTTTCCTCGTGCACTACCTGACCCCTCCATGATACTGAGACAATTTTTTCACTTGCTTGGAAACAGAAAGTCCTTAACTCCTTTTCCTATTAACATTGCCTTCATCTTTGCAAGGCCAGTCTACATAGCGTGCTCTATTATAAACTGTCTGCTGGGATCCTCATGCATGATACTATTCTGAGAGAGAATCCCTGGATTATCTCTGAAGGAGCCCTTCCTTATTCCCCCTCCCCAAAAGAGAGGAGTGGTGTTCTTTCAGGCCAAGCTAAGAGAATAGAGACAGTGGCCCCAGGCCCAACCCACTCTTGGGCAGAAGCCTGGAATTCAACAGCCACCAGTGTTGGGTGTGACATTTTGTCCTCTTTGAGCTCCCAGAAGGATAAGATCAAGGGAAGAAAGCAGAATGGTGTGTGTGTGTGTGTGTGTGTGTGTGTGTGTGTGTGTGTGTGTGTGTGTGTACAGGCACACATGCACGGTGCACATGTACCCTAGGGGAAGTATACTACAGTTATAATTGATATTTACAGACTTAATAGCTCAGAGGTAAAATGCTTGCTTAGCATATGTGATATGAGGCCTTCCTTAGGTTTGATTCTCATCATTGAAAATAAACAGGGCTGCAGAGCTGGCTCAATGACTGAGAACACTTGCTGTTCCTGCGATAACCTGTGCTCAGTTCCCATCAGCCCCCTGGGGCTACAATGGCCTGTAACTCCAGTTCCAGAGTGTCTGCTGCTCTCCTCTGATGTTCAAGAGCATGAGAGGCACATGTGGTACACATGCATACATGCAGGCAAAACACTCATACACATGACATAAGAATTAGTCAATTTGGTTTTTTTTTTAAGGATTTTATTTATGTATATGAGACTATAGCTGTCTTCAGACACACCAGAAGAGGGCATCGGTTCCCATTACAGATGGATGTGAGCCACTATGTGGTTGCTGGGCATTGACTGCTCTTCCAGAGGTCCTGAGTTCAGTTCCCAGCATCCACATGGTGGCTCACAACCATCTGTAATGAGATCCGATGCCCTCTTCTGGTGTGTCTGAAGACAGCAACAGAATACCCACATACATAAATTAAATAATCTTTAACATATATATTTACATATATATTTATCTTTATTATAATATATGTGATGGTAGAGCCCTTGCTTAGCATGTGGAAGACAGACCCTGGCATCAATCCTTAGTACTTTGAGGAAGGGAGTATGTGGCACCTTTACTCAGGGCCAGGCATGTGCCCTGGTTCACCCCACACTCCATATGTCACAGAGTGAGTCCTTACAAACACTCTACAATAGCTTTGTTCAATTATTGTTCTTAATGTATGAACAAACAAACAGAAGCTTCCAGACGCAACATGGTGACTTGCTTGCCGGAGGACACAATGATTACGTGGTGGCGCTGGGAACCAAACCTGGGTCTGGCAGAGGCCAGGACAGAAGAATTTAGCTAGTCTGCAGATTTGCAATCTGCTTCACACATCATTAAATGTCTCGGAAAGGTCCTCAGACTCTGGAGATGGATGAGCCCATTGCCCTCTCTACTTGCAGAGCAGAATCAAGGACAGGCAATTCACCTACATTCCAGGAGCAGAGCCTGGAGCTATAGCAGTGGGTGCCACCTGGATGTGAAAGCCTCTCCACAAAGTGTCCATGATGCCTCTGCACACATCCACATCTCCCCTTGCTTCTGGACCTCCTGCAGCCCATTTCAGAACACTTCAGAGCTGTTGACTAGAATAGGAAATTTTTATTTTGCATAATATTTATATCTGCCTTTTGTGTTGTCCACATGACATCAAAATGCATGGAGGCCCTGGCACCCTACTTCCTGGCCTCCCTACTCTACTACCTGCTGATCTCCAGCATGAGCTGGATGTTCTGGGGAACCTTTGGGATTGTGAGAGGGGGACCAGAGGGCTCTTGCCTGTCTCCCATCTGGCCCCCTCCCCATTCCATCTTGAGGTGGCTGAGGCAGTGAGAGAGATGAGGGAGCCAGCCAGCAGGCATCCCTGTAACCATGTGTGCACACAGGCATGCAGAAATGTTTGGGGTCTACAGCCCCAGACAAAGGGTTAGAAGGGAGAAGAGGCATTTGCTGCAGGTGTCACCATTGCTGTCTCAGCTGTCCTCTCAGAAGGAGTCACCCCACCTCCCACCTATAGCACCTCCTGAGAGGCCAGCCTAACCTGGGAGAAGAGGAGAAGGCAGGATGTCATGGGAAGTGAGGTAGTGAGGTCTAAAAAGAAGGATGCTGGTCAGGTGGTGGTGGTACATACTTTTCATCCCAGCACTCGAGAGGAAGAAGCAGGCGGATATTTGTGAGTTCAAGGTCATCCTGGTCTACAGAGTGAGTTCCAGGACAGCCAGGGCTACACAGAGAAACCCTGTATGGAAAAAAACAAAACAAAAACAAAAAAAAAAAAAGAAAGAGAGAAAGAAAGAGAGAGAGGGAGGGAGGCAGGGAGGGAGGGAGGCAGGGAGGGAGGGAGGAAGGAAGGAAGGAAGGAAGGAAGGAAGGAAGGAAGGAGGGAGGAAGCTGGCTGTGACCCTGGGGATAAAGAGAGAAAGCTGGTGTGTAACGTGGACATTTAGCCACCCTGACATATGGTAACTGAAGAAGTAGGCACCCACGTGATTGGCTGATGGACAGTAGCCCAAGTGGGCTGTCAGAAGCCAATAGCCTGTCCTGTCTGGACCCAGGATCATTGTCAGGTTTTGTCTTATAGACTGAGTGGAGTCTGGCCAGCCTTGAGGTATGAAAGGTGTGGACTGAGCTGGCCGAGACCATCTTGCTGCCCACTCTAGGTAGAGATTTTAGGCTTGGACACCTAGTAGATAACTTAGGGAAATTAGAGATCCATGGTCCCAGAACAGGGGGTTCATGGATGGACAGGAGACTTCATGAGTGGCTTTGCATCAACCATGTGGTGGGTAACATAGAACACTTGATTGCTTGGCTGGAAGCCCCTACACCGACACTAGCCCAGGCAGCTTCCCAGAGGAGGCAGCAGACGCTAGGCTTCAAAGGGTGGCAAAAGAACATGGTGGGTGAGCGACAGGCACAGTGGGCAAGAGCCTCCAGTGTGGTAAGGACAGCGTGGGAGGGACAAGAAAGGTCTGGATGGAGCCCGGTCTAGGAGGCAGCGCTCTGCCAGGTAGAAAGGGACAGGTAAAAAAGATGGACTGCCTAGCCCCTCCACTGGCATCCTCCCTCCTGGCCTGCTAGAAGCCCCCTTAGAACTCATTTGCCCACTTTGCCCAGAGCAAACCCAGGAGCAGCTCCCTAGGCTGCCAAGTGGAGCTCCCGGGAAACCTGCCCGCCTGGTGTAGGTCCACAGCATTTACCCGCATCGCCACCACGTGCAAGAGAATGGCAAGGTGACCAGGAACTCACAGTCCTAAAACCCACACGACCCCCTAGCCTTGGGAGGTCTTTTCAAAGTACCCGACTTTATACTCCCTAATCCTCCATTCCCTCACCTTAAAATGGGGACACACAATGGAGAGATGGCCAAGTGGTTACGAGCACTGGCTGCTCTCGCAGAGGTCTTGGGTTCAGTTCCTAGTACCCACGTGGTGGTTCACAAAGAACCGTAACTCCAGTTCCAGGGGCTCTGGTGTTCTCTTCTGACCTCCCTGGGCATCAGGCACAAAGACAGTGCACGTACAAACATTCAAGTTAAAACATTTTCTACATGGAATAAACACATTCATACAAGCAAAACAGTCATGCATATAAACCTACTTTTTAATGGGAAAAACTGGGGCACTATCAAGATCTTTAGCTTTATGTGAGAAGATGAAGGAGTTAATTTCATTTAATCATTCTTTATGGTCTTCATGAGCC
Organism: Rattus norvegicus; assembly: GCF_021556685.1. Lineage (NCBI taxonomy): Eukaryota > Metazoa > Chordata > Mammalia > Rodentia > Muridae > Rattus > Rattus norvegicus. The sequence goes on along the minus strand of NC_141551.1, from coordinate 27,615,986 downwards.
CAGCCTTGTTTGAGGCATTAAGTTTCAGCAGTTATTCACAGACATATATAAATGGTTTCGTATTATAGATGTCAGTGAATGAAATGGGCTAATATAACAGGGCGGTGTAACACAGGAACTGGAACTTATTTTGGATGATGTGGTCCAGGATCTGATAGAGGAAGATGCTCCACAGAGCAGAAAGAGTACGTGCAAAGGCCCTGAGGCAGGAACTATTTCGTGGGAGTAAAGCTGGAGGATCTGGAACTGGGGGAACATAGAATAGAGGCTCAGCAGAGAGAGGTACAAGGGGGTGCTCAGGTCCTTCAGAATGGTGTACCTTGAATTCTAATTACTCTAAAAACCCCATTGGAGGTTTTCAATAGGCATATTGATCCACACAGCAACTGCTCTGTAAGGGCTTACTGTTAACGTTATTAATACGAAGCTTAGCGAGGAATAGCAATTTGTCCAAGATCAGAGTCCTGTCCCAGAGCCCATTCTTCTCTGCCTTCCTTTCCCCCTAAGGAGCCATGTGGATCAGCCCCAAGCCGGCTGCGAGGAGGTGAGGACGGCTTCTCTTCCCTCCTTCCCCCTCCTTCCCTCCGGCCATTTCCCGTGCTCCGGGCGCCCGCGCCCCAATTAGCCAGCGAGGCTGACTGCCTCGGCTCCGAATGACAGACACCTCCTGTCACCCCCTGACGGGCGAGGAGATTAACTCAGAGAGGCGCCGGCTGGAAGGGACGACAGGGAAGGAAAGAAGGGGGAGGGAATGACCAAGCCTCCCCCTACCAAAGGCGCTTTGTAAGGAAGGGGTGTGGGCTAAGGAGATCTGACCCTGTAAGAAGAGCTCCGACTGGCTGGGGAGGGCCACCCCACTCTCCTGATTGGGTGCTCCAAGCTGCAGCCGCCACTGCCTCAACTTCCATTTCGCTCTTCTCCCAGGGCGGGGACTTTGACGTTTCACAGCTGAGCCCTCAGCTTCAAACATCATAACTATCTGTGGGCTTTGAGGGAGGTGTGATGGGTAACACCTGTAATCCCAATTTTGGGGAAATGAAGGCAGGAAGATCAGGGGTTAAGGGTTATCCCAGGCTACATAAGGAGTTTGAGTCCAGCCTGGGCTATAAGATCCTACCTCAAACAAACAACAAACAAACGAAAAGCACAAAACAAAATCAGTGTATTGTCCGTATTGAGTATTTTTATGCAGATTCATTTAATTATTGTTGTTGGGTATTTTTGGTTTTTTCAAGACAGTTTGTTTATCCCTGGCTACCCTAAAACTATGTAGACCAGGCTGGCCTCACACTAACAGAGATCTGCCTGCCTCTGCCTCCCAAGTGCTGGGATTAAAAGTGTGTACTGTCACTTCCTGGGTCATTTAATCTCCTTAACACCCACATTTGACCATGTTTGGGGGGTATATGATATTGGGGATTGAACCCAGGGCCTTGGGTAACCTAGGCAACTGTTCCTTACCAATGAGCTACATCCTCAGGCCCAATACTTTTTATTTTTCAGTTATAAGTGTATCAGATGTGTATGGAGCAGTCTGTGCTCTGGATCAAACAGCTAAGTCTGGCCCAGAACTGTGTAGCTTATGCTGGCCTTGAATTCCTGATCATTCTACCTCTACCTCAAGAGTTAGGATTACAGGAAGTCATGATTCTGACTGGCTTTGCTTATTTTTATAATGTGGGGGTTCTCACTATTGCCCAGGCTGACCCTAAAATACTGTGCTCAAGGGATCTTCTGCTTCAAGGACTCTTCTAGTAGTTTGGATGGTAGGCCTGCAACTTGAGGCCCAGGGATAACATCTTCAAACAAGACTAGTTGTGCCAGCTCTCAGGGAGCTGAGGGAGATCACGAGTTCAAGCCCAGCTTAGACTACATAGGAAGATCTTTTCTTAAAATATAGTAAAGGACAGGACACTAGAGGCAGGGACTAATTTCAAAGATTTTATGACAACAAGGAGTATGATTCAATAGGTAAAGATGCTTGCCCTACCATGCCTGACACCTTAAGTTTGATTCTTATGACCCAAAAGTGGAAGGAAAGAACCACGTCCCCAAAGTGGTCCCCTGACCTCTGCATGGACTGGAATGTGAACCAAGACTGTCTAATGCCTACACTGAGCTACTGACTACAGATTAGTGCCAATTGTGTTATCTGTGGCACAGAAGACAGCCCACAGCACTTAGGAATCTGGACTATGGGACTATGATGTAGAAGGCCCCTGAAAAGGGTATGTATGTATGTGTGTGTGTGTGTGTGTATGTATGTATGTATGTATGTATGTATGTATGTATGTATGTATGTGTCTATCTTGTGGACCATTCTACTCTGGAACTGGTGGTGATCTTCCTAATTCTCCTGAGTGCTTGAACAGAGCATAGTCAGCAAAGCTGTTGTAGGCATAGACACGGAGTGTCAGGGTTGTGTGAGAAGTTCCAGGTAACTCTCAAGAGAATGCAGCCCAGAGAGAAGGAAGGAACAGAGGGCAGTGAGCCTTCCGGAGAAGGGCTGACAAGCTGGGCTCCCACACCCATGTCTGGCTGGTCAGTGGAGAATGAGGAGAGAAAGGCAGTCCACTTCCAGGCAGAAACACATAGATAAAGACTTGGAGGGAGAACTGGGCAAGGCCTGTACAATCTTGGCAGATCCTTGGGCTACAAATGCAGAACTCTAACACACATAGCTCAAACAAAATGCCAACCAACTGGCTCACTCCAAGGTTAAAGAATACTTCTTAAGGTACTGCAGATGCAGTCCCTAAAGCCGTATGCCAGTGTGCTACCACTGAGCTACACCAGCCCACGGTCTTTTCTTCGCTGGCTTATTGGACAGCGCTCTTCCAACTGCTGATGCTGGACCCTGGTGTGTTGGCTCACACCTGTAATGGTAGCATTTGTTGGGCAGAGTCAAATGGATGAGTATTTCAAGGACATCCTAAGCTGTATATCAAGTTTGAGGCCAGCCTGGGTGGCATGAGATCCTGTCTGGGAAAAAAAGTAAAAAATAAATCAAGGCAGTGGTCCCCAAATCCCCAACTGCTAGATCAGAGAACTCCCTCAACTAAAGCCTTGGTGTTGAGCCTGATTGGCTAGACCCAAGTCACATATCTATTTCAGAACAAACCAGTGTGGCCCAGAATCAGAGGTGGGAAGAACCCCCTAGAGCCCAAGGAAATGGGTGAGAAAAGTCCCTTTTCTGGGACCTCCCTTCACAGTTCCAATGTGGATTAAATTCCATATGAGATGGGGTTTGTTCTCCTCCACCAAGAGTGATGACGTAGAAGTGAGAGCTGGGTAGGGGCACGCCAGCAGTCTCAGTCCATATGGGTGTGTATGTACATATGTGTGTATATGCATGTATGCATGCAAGTATGATATGCACATGCAGAATGTATACACGTGGAGGCACTAGGTGCCTGTCAATGACAGCCTACCTCAGTCTCATGGCCAGACCCTGGACCTTGCATGACTCCTCCACCTGCAAGCTGAGGACCTCATACTGTTTCTCAGAGCTCAGTTCCTAGGTAACATCTATAGCCCACCTCTATGAGAGGATGCTGTAGGAAGGCTCTCAAGTTACAAAGTTCGATGAGGGCCCAGCTGATGGTTTCATCCATTCTCAACTCTTTCCTCTCCGTTTATGCCCTTTACACAGTGTTACCAGCCTTGACTGGAGCCCAAGAAGGCCAGTCTTCCAAGAGGAAGACCATGGCCAAGTGCACCCCACCTTTTAGCCAGGAGTTAGGCACAGCTGTCAGTTTTAGGAAGCAGAGCAGTCAGGGCCAGCCTCAGGGGATCAGCTTGCAGGCCCACCCAGAGTTAATGATGTTGGGCTCACCAGGACAGCGGAGACCTTCCTGCAATTCTGCTCCTCCTTAGCATCTGGATAGTAAAAATGACATATTTAAATTCTGTGTTAGCTGTGTGGACCTAAGGCTTGCTCTCTTCAGCCTCGGCATTCCCATCTGTGAAATAGGGATAACCCAAGGATGGTTACTAAAGAGTAGTGCCATAGTGTTGAGATAGTGCACAGCAGGTGCTGGCTATGCTCCTGCAGCAGCAACTCCTCCTTAAAGAGGCAGTTGTTGCTGTGATTTCTCTGAGACTACCCCTTAGCCTGCAGTTCTAGGTGGTCCTTTCAGGACCTCAGTTTCTCCACTTGTCCTTCCAGCTTTCACGCTCATGGAGTGGGTGACTAGGATGATCTCACTGAAGGGAGGACCCCTCCCACATGGGTCAGTCCATGGGGGGGCAGGCGACAGTGCCCAACCAACATTTTCACCAGGCTGGGCAGGCAGCGCCAGGCAGGCGGGAGCTGGTCAGGTTTTTAATTGAACGCGATGCAAATGAAATGTAAATACCATGCAAATAAGCTCTTGCCAGGAGGTGCTGGGCTGAGAGTAGAGGGAGCAGGGAGGGGACTGCTGAGCCGCGATCCCTTCTTCGGGGGTAGGGGTCTCGTTCCTTTGACTGTCCACCCTCCCACCTCCAGTGTTGACCATCCGGCCTGGTCATTTCAGAAGGCAACAGAAATACTTTGTCCCCCTGCAGCTCCCTCCAGACTCACTCCCTAACCCTGTTTCTCTTGGTGGTGATAGTGGTGTGCTCTAAGGAGAAGCAAGGGACCTCGTGGGTAGGGTGAGGTTGACACAGTCACACACAGTCATACGGTAAGACACAACCAATGAAACAGACAAGCATGTGGAAACCATTCCCTCCCCAGGCCCTACAACCCTGAGGCTCACTTGGACACTGACAGTCATACATAAATATACTCAAGTGCACATTTAGTCACACGCAGTGACAAACCCCATCACAGAGGCAAGTATGTACGCACACACTGCCATGTCATGAGGACTGCAAACGGAAGTCCCTGTGCTGGCTGGAGGGAGCTGGGTGTGGGGGTGTAGGAGAGACACCCTGTGTGGTCAGAGCCTGGTGGCCTGAGGACGGCCAGACAGCCAGTAGGGGGATTTTCAGGGTGGCCTGGGCTCTTTGCCCAGCCCCCATCCCAACTCATGACCAAACCCCAGAACTCACGGTCATGAGATCCCAGGTGCTAGATGTGGAGTTTCTCTATGGCCCCACAGCCTCTACTTCTGAGACAGCCATCTTTTAGGGAAGTCAGGCCCAGGATGACAGAGTCACCTTCCCAAGGGCTAGGGGATGTGGTGTAGAGGAAGTGGGGATTAGGGGTGGGGATAAGCAGTGTGGCAAAGCTATTCACCCTTCACTTCTGAGGGTGGTCCCATCCCCCTTTCCGAGGTGACTCACGACCTACATTTAACTCTCATTAGCGCTTCTAAGCCCAGCTGGAGGGACAACCGCCAACTTCCCCCAGCAGACAGGGAGCTCTGGGTGGGCCGCCCTCGCAGCCTCAGTTTCCCCCTAGGGGCCTGGCCCAGGGACAAGAACTGCGTGGGAAGCAGTGCTCACAGTCCCTTTGGCCTTGGCAAGGGCTGTCCTCCAAACCAAGGAATGAGGCACTGGGTGTGGCCTCTTCCAGGAACCACCCTCCCCAGACCCTTCCGGAGGCGTTGCAGCTTCATACAGCCCTAGCCTAGAGCTTGGCCCAGAGGCCACGACGGGAAGAAGAGGAGGAGGTGGCGGCAGCCTCAGTCCCAAGGGGCCGAAGTTACTGGGGATCTCGCTGCCAGTGCTTCTCCGACACCCAGCTGTATGCAGGCCAGGAAAGGGTAGACTGAAACTGGCCGGGAATCCATGGGAGCCCCGGCCTCAGTGGCTCCCAGTGCACCCGGCACCGTGCGAGGGCCGGCCACCTCGGGAGGCCCAGTTGCACTCGCCTCGTCGCCGCCCTCCCCCTCCACGGTTCTGTGGGAAGAAGGCAGCTGGGGCGGGGGTGGCCGCGGGAGCGTCTTGCCCGTGTGATCGTGCCGAGCGGGGAACTCGGGGCCATGTGGGAAAGACATTAGTGCCGGCCGCCCTGCCAGCCAGGAATGCGCCCCCCGCTCCGCAGTCGCCGCCTGCCTGGCCCAGAAATGGTGACTCACACGCTCCGCGTTCCCACCCCCTCGGCGCGCACCCTGAACAGCCCACCAAAGGCCTGGCCAACGCTCTCAGCCTCCTTGCCTCGGATGCTGCGGGCCGGCTACCTGCCTCGCCCAGCTTCCACTGTGCCAGGGTCGGGGAAATCAGGAGCCACAAAGTTCCTCCAGGGCGTCCTGGGACGCACACGCCTCCCCCTCCACACAGGCTTGCCTGTTCTGGGCTTGCTCGGAATAGCCACCCCCTAGGGACTTATTACCCAGGGCTGCCTCTCTCACGGCGGAAACATTCACCCGGGATCCCCACATTCAGCACAAAGCCAGGAACACAGGGTAGATTAATAACCAGGAGCCAGTGCAACATCAGGAAACAGGATCCTTGCGTGGGAGGACTGTCCCAGATCGACCTACCTCAACCTCATAATGCATGACTGTGGACCCTTACTCCCTTGCTCTATCCCAGCTTTGATCAACCCGTAGTAACCATTCCCTGTAGCCTATCGTGGAAGGCCTTAGTCCTCGGCTAGGAGCCAGCCGCTGAGAACTATCTTGATGATTTGGGTGATACAAGTAATCAAAGCTATTTAACAAACTATGTGACCTTACTCCTGGCTAGCTCAAGACAAGTATGTATGCATATATGTATGTGTGCAAGCATGTATGCGCGTGGTTTTGTAGATTCGGTGACTCTTGTAACCCAGGCTGGCCTGTGACTAGCAGAGAATGTCCTTGAATTTCTTAATCTTCTTGCCTCCACCTCCTCTGGAGTGCTGGGTTTACAGACTAAGGTTGGTTGGGGACTCGATGCAGGGTTTCCCAGTCACTAACATGCACTCTCCCAACTGAGCTGCATCTCACGCCCGGCTCTCGTTTTGTTTTTCAGACAGGCTGGCCTGGAGTTGCGTGATCCTCCCCAGAGCTGTGGGGACCATGTTGCTCTCACCTCTTTCACAGATGAAGAAACACGAGAACTCTAGGAAGAGAACCTGGGTCCGTATTCAGGGCTGTGAACACCCATGCCCTCCATGTGTAGATAGGATGCAGGAGCGCCCTGTTTCCCCACCTGCTGGACCTGTAAGACCAAACCGGGTCCCTTTGCCTCTGCTACCCTCTTCAGAAACCCTCAACCAGCCGCCACCCAAGGCCACCTCTCATAACTTTTAATAAGAGGTAATAGCACCAAGCAGCAGGCATCAGCTTCATTTTTAATTATCTAATTTACATTTAATCTTCTCCATCAATGTGAAGCAGTTTATTAATGTTTTACCTAAGAGCACCCTTCCACGGTCTAAAAACGCATTCACAAAACTACTGGGCATTGGCTCCCTTGGAAAGAATGCTCTAGTTCAGAGTGGATTCCAGCCTGGGTCTCGGGCCACAACAGTTAACAACCAACAGTTAGTTCCTTGCCCTAGAATAGACACCCCAGAATCCTTTCAAAACATGTCTCAGGGGCTGGGGATTTAGCTCAGTGGTAGAGCGCTTACCTAGGAAGCGCAAGGCCCTGGGTTCGGTCCCCAGCTCCGAAAAAAAGAACCAAAAAAAAAAACATGTTTCTTCCCCGCCAGCTGCCTCCAGAAATCCAGATTGTGTGCCATGTTTACAGGACTTGAATCTTTGTACCTACTTCTTTTTCTTTCTGATTCTTCCTCTTCCTCCTCCCACTTTTCCTCTTTCTCCTCTTCTAATTTTTTTTTCTTTTCTTTTTTTCGGAGCTGGGGACCGAACCCAGGGCCTTGTGCTTGCGAGGCAAGCGCTCTACCACTGAGCCAAATCCCCAACCCCTCCTCTTCTAATTTTTGAAGACAGGGTTTTTACTGTGTAGACCAGACTCACAGAGATCCCCCTGCCTCTGCTTCTTGAGTGTAAGGAGTCCAGCAATCCTTTCCAGTTCAGTAGGTATGCAGAGAAGGGTGCTCTGACTCAGGGCTCAGCCGCTTAGAGAGCATGGGAGCTTCGAGGGCCTTAGAGATGACTGCCGCCGGGTCCTTGAACTCTCATCCGAGCCTCTGCATTTTCTATGCAGCTTCTTTTTTTTTTTTCATAAAACGGACAGCTGAGGCTCAGAGAAGTCAAAAGACTACTCCAAAATCACACAGCAAATTGAGGTCAGAATCCATATTTTGGTTTCGCCCAGAGTGGGGACTTTGGAAAGCTCAGACAGAGCACTGTGTGATTTAAGTTCAGACAGCTCCCTGGAGTAAGGTCCAGGCTGGGTCTGGGTGAGTGCAAGTGTGTGTGTGTGTGTGTGTGTGTGTGTGTGTGTGTGTGTACGCATGCGTGCGTGCGTGCGTTGCTGGGAGTGAGGGGCGGGTGGATGGGGTGTCTAGGGAGCTGCAGCCGCCGCCTTCTTGGTATTTTTAGCCTTGAGAATGAGCTGAGCTCAGGGCTCTGAGCTCTGGTTGTTGTTGGCAGTGAGAGAAATAGGAAGGTCCCCACCAACCTTCCCTCTCACCACCAACCTAAGGCTGAGTCAAGAGAGGATGAGTGAGCCTGGAAAAGTACAAGACTCTAGGGGCCCTGACGGTCGGCACGGTAGCTCATCCCCGTTCAGGTTTCTTTTCTTAATTTTGGTTTTTCCAGATGGGGTTTCTTTGTAGCCCTGGCTGTCCTAGAACTTGTTCTGTAGACCAGGTTGGCCTTGAATTCACAAAGGTCAACCTGCCTCTGCCTCCTGAGTACTAGGATTAAAGGCACATGCTACCACCACCCGGCTCTTTTTTGTTTTTTGTTTTTTCAAATTAAATCACATTGTTTGTTTGTTTGGGGGGCGGTGCATGCCACGACATCTGTGTGGAGGTCAGGGAACTTCCCAAACTTGCCTCTCTCCCTCCAGGATTTGGGTCCTAGGGATCAAACTGTTAGGCTTAGTGAGCACCCTTATATGCTGAACCATTTTTCTGGCCTCGGGTCATCCATCTTGCTAGTACCCTCTTCCCAAGAAGAAAGCCAAGCTGCTAGGAACAAGGACTCCTATTCCCCACCCCAGTACCATCAGCCTTCCTTGCTGTGAGCTCTAGGCCTGCTTTTGCCCATGCTAGGTCAGAAGTGTGGGGTTCCCATGACAACAGATGATAGTAGTAGGGGCTGCTGGCCTCAAGGTCAGAGGCGAAAGGGGTGTGGATAGAAGAGCAGAAAGGTAGCCTATGCGAGGATGGGCGAAGGTTGGAGAACTCTAAATTTAAAGCCCACTCAAGCCTTGGATGCCCTGGAAACGCCCAGAGCCAAGGTTGATTGCTGCTGGATTCTGCCACAGACCAACGAGGAAAGCTGGGCACAGGAAGGTCAGGCTGGCTAGGCCTTTGTTTGAAATCATGAAACCAGCTTGAGGGAGGGCTCAGATGGAAATCCTAGACCCTACCATTCAGTCTACCATTCTGCTGCTTCTACATTAGTATCTCTTGAGACACAGACATTTCTTTATTTTCATCCAGAAAGGGTCCTAAAGCCTTCCCAATTAGCCTGGTTAATCTGTCACTGGGATTCTTCCTAAGAGGACAGGTTACTTCCTGAACCTAAACCTTCTAACATGGAATGGAATGTTTTAGTTATCCCACAAGATTGCTGAAGTTTGAGAACCATGACTGGCTCCCACTGTCCCAAGGTAAACTTATATTCTCAACTTTGACATTAACCCTTGCCTGGGCTCCCACTAGCATGCTCTCACAACCCAAGGAGTTCCAAAGGCTCTCGTGAAAGTGTGGTTGGGAGAAGTGGTACATGCCTTTGATCCCAGCACTTGGGAGGCAAAGGTAGGCAGACTTCTAAGCTCAAAGCCAGCCTGATCATCCTATCTCAAAAAGTCAAAATCCTAAGGAATGATACCTGAGTTTGACCTTTGCCCTCCATGTGAACACACACGCACTGGTTCGTATCAAAGTGTATGCACGCACGCCAGCGTCATTCCCACACAAGAAAACGAAGCTTGACCCTTTGCTCATCTCCAGGTAAGCCATGCTTGTTCCTGCCTCTTGCCTCTTCCTTTCCACTCATATCTCTGTGTTCCGTGATGTGAGGGTGAGGGACAGTGCTCTCTCTGTCTCTGTAGCTCTATCAACAGGATCATGCTATGCTAAGGTCCAGCCTGACCTTGAACTTGCAGCAACCCTTTACTGGGTTTATAGGTATGTATCCTCACACGCAGCTAGTTGAGGGAGTTCTCAAGGACTTTTTACACAAGCTTTTCCTTCTGTTGTATCTTGGAGATGTGCTGTCGACTGAGGGGACTGGCAACACAAGGTTCAGATCCAAGAGTGCCTGACTGGGCTTTTCTCTTGTGTCTCCTTGGAGTCCCTTCTTGGTTCCCTTTGTTGCACCAACTCTTGGTAGTTGCCAGTTTATGGCACCAGAGTTGGGATCCTCAAGGTCAGATCTAACAGGTTTTGCTCTAGTCCCTTGTTTGCCGCAGCAATTCCCAGCACCACTTAGCAACTGATGTTCACCAGAGGCCGGCCCTGCCTGCTCACCACGGGGCTCTTTACCCAGGAAGCCCAGCAAAGCACACAAGTTAGTTCACCTAGAGGCATCTCTGTGGGGTCAGGGGACTCTTAGATGGAGGAAGGTAAGCAGAGGAAGGCAGGGGGCAACTCAGTCTAGCTTCTGGTCTAGCCCGAGTCCCACCTGCTGCAGTTGAAGATTAAAGTGGAGTGACTGGCTGAGAAGCCTGCACTTCTGTGTTTCTACCCAGGATGTCCCCTGTTCCCCATCTCTAGGCCATTCAGGGCGAGCGGGAGGGGCAGGCTGAGGAGCATAACCTCAGATCCACCACACCTTCCTTCGAGTTCCCCCTGTGAACAGGTCCTGGGGATGCCTCACTCGGCTCTACTTTGGGGGTACTGCCTGGCAGTAGGCAGGCAGGCCAGGGCTGCCTCCTCTCAGGGCTGCAGAGCTTGACTAAAACCAAGGAGACCACAGGATTACTGCTTGGTCCTCAGGGTCCCTGAGGCTACCCGGAAGAAACCAGAAAGGGCAAAAGGAACTTGGCCTCAGCTCCCAAAATCCTCCCATAAGTTAGAGTGTAGGGACTTTGAAAGACAGAGAAGGCAGAGCCCCTCCTGGGGGGTCATGGTGGTGGTGGTGGTGGTGGTGGTGGTGGTGGTGGTGGTGGTGGTGGTGGTGGTGGTGGTGTGTTGAGAGCTGGGTGCCCTTTTGATGGGGCCAGCTGCAGGGTGATTAATCTTGTGAGGCTTGAACGTCAACTCCCCCCCCACACACACACACTCCTACCCCCTAGCCTCCCAGGGCCAACCCCACCCGCACTGCCCCAGGAGTTAATCTCTGCTCCAGGGACTTCTCAGCGGCTCTTGCTGCTGCATTAATAATTCCGAGGAAGGGGGCTGGGGATTTAGCTCAGTGGTACAGCGCTTGCCTAGGAAGCGCAAGGCCCTGGGTTCGGTCCCCAGCTCCGAAAAAAAGAACCAAAAAAAAAAAAAAAATTCCGAGGAAGGCAGGAAGCTAAAAACGCAGTGTGTGTGGAGGGGATGGACAGCCTCCCCTGGGAAGGCTTTGTGACTAGCAGCCAGTAAGGAGTCACCCCAAAAGATGGAGCTAGTGTCCCCTTCAAGACCCAACCCTGAAGGGAGGTATGGGACACCCTAAACATTCCTTTCATATTCTTAGAGTCTATGCACCCCTGGTCTGTATCATAGTCCACAAGCTGAGCCCCAAATGCAGTTTGCAGTTTTGACAGCAGATGTCTCTGCTATTATGATTTATCAGAATGCTTAAGGTAAATAATGCACCACATATTTAGAGGAGAGGAGTGGGTAGTAGACCAGACATGAATAAGTGAGGAAGGAGGCTTTGGTGGAGCACCTGTCTGCCCTTGGTCTTCCATACCAACGCCCAAAGGCTGACCCAAGTCTCACCATAGGAAAGCAGACTGGAGTGATACTTGAAGCTACCAGCCCAGGCTGACCCCTGGGAGGGCAGGAGGAGACATAGCCTGTGGCTGGACCTGTCTTGCTGGACCCCTGCCAGGCCTGGGAGGCAGCCACCTGGGGAAGCGGCTGAGCCAGCCTCACACTTCAGCCGGGTTTCCATGGCTTCACTGTGTCCCTGCTCCCAAGGGCTCTGTCACCTTATCAACGGCTGCAGAACGGGCACTGCCCTTGCCCTCACCGTCACAGCGGCCACTCTTCTGGGCCCCCAGCAGCTGTGTGTCAATCCTATTTGTGGGTGGGGGGGCGGGGGTCCTTTAGGGTGAGGAAAGATGGGGGCTGTGTGGGCTCAGGTTATGCCTGTTTGCACTTCCAGAATTTCTCCTCTTGCTGTTCCTACTCCCTATGCAGTACTTCTGTTTTCTTTCTAAACCTTCCTGGACTTGTAAATGTTTGGTTAAAGAATTTTATGGGCTGGGTGTGGTAGTACATGCCTGTAATCCCAGCACTCAGAGGCTGAGGCAGGGGGATCCCACATGGGCTATATAGTGAAACCTCCATCTCAAACAAACAAATCCCCAGACTGGCTCCAGTGGGCAGTGCCTGTCAGGAGAGGTCAGCTTTGTTTCCTGACAAAGTCTGAAGCATAACCAGGTGATTAAGAGACCAGCTGTGTGACTTTGCATCCCCCCCCCCCCTCTCTCTCTCTGGGTCTAATTTTGCTATCTATAAAGTGCAGATATTTGATCAATGCCCTTCCCATGGTGTCCTGGGCATATGAATATAGTGAATTGGCCCAGTGCTTGGTTCACTGGTCACAAGCTCAGTGACCTGGGAGGCGGGAGGGTTTCATCACCACCTTCAGTATTTCTTACTGAGGGCTATGGGGACTGAACCCAATGCATTGTATATGCCTCTTTTTTTTGCTTTCTTTCTTTCTTTTTTTTTTTCTCAGAGCTGAGGACTGAACCCAGGGCCTTGCGCTTGCCTAGCTAAATTCCCAACCCCTGTAGATGCTTCTTAAGGCACTGAGCCACACTTGCTGCCCAAGGAGGCTCTTTTTAATAAATTTTCATGCATGGATAGTACTTCAATTGTGATAAGAACTCACACAGGAAAAAAGTACCCAAGAAGGGAAGATGGCTTTTATTTGACGCACAGGTTTGTGGTGAGACAGTGTCTTGGACATGAAGCTCAGGCTGTCCTTGAACTCCTGATCCCCTCACCTCCACCTTCCCAGGGCTAATTATAGGCATGCTCCACACATCTGTATCCACAGATGTTTCTCAACATACTTCTATGTGCTAGGTGCTAATGGTGCCCTTCATGAACTCGAGACTACAGCCTTGAACACATGCAGTCTCACCCAGAGTGACCAGTACTTCGATAGGGGAAGCATGGACACCTGAGCCTGTGGGGGGGGGGGTCAGGAGGGCTCGTGTGTGTGTGTGTGTGTGTGTGTGTGTGTGTGTGTGTGTGTGTGTGTGTGTGTGTGTGTTAGGGAAGGTGAGTTAGGATCATTCAGAAAGCAGATGTGTATCCTAGAGTCTGTTGTAGCCGGGGAGGACCTAGTCCACCTCTTCTTTGCCCCACTGCCTGGAATCTGAAGCCTGCTCCTGTCCTCTGCCTGAGGGGTAATTTAATGCTGTTGGGAGGTGGTAGGTCTCAAGCAGAGAAAACAGGTCCGGTTGGTACCCTGGCCAGCAATCTCAGGAGACCTTTCCATCCTTCCTGGAAAGCAGAGACCTCAAGGCAGATGTGGGTCCTTAGGAATAGGACACACCAGAGCTATGTGATTGTGGGGGACGACAAGGCTCTCTGTGCTCAGTTCCCATCTGCAAGGTGATGTGGTTGAGATCTATGTTTTTACCGTTGCCTGTTCTTTCCACAGCTTTTGCCTGGGGGCCAGGGAGGGCTGTACACAAATGACCTCCTTCTGTGTATCTCTGGCACCTGGGAGGGAGAGGGAGCTGGTAATGCAATCAGGTCAGACTCAAATGGCCTTGATACAACTGAGCCATGCAGATATCACATCTTTCTTTGTAGCAGTGTGAGCTAGGTTAAGCTGGGAGTGGAGGCTGAGCCTCAAATCTACCCCCAGGGTCCCTGCTGTGGGTCTTGGCACTAACTTGTGAGGTGACCTTGTCAAGTGCCCTACTCTAAACTCCTGGTTGTGTCTTCCCTAGGAATACAGAACAGAGGCAAGGGTACTTGTTCAACCAAGGTCATCTAACAAGAAGAAATATACGCAACATGGTGGCTGTGACACATCATGACCAGTACATAGAGAGGAACCCATATGTCCAGACTCCCAGGCCCCTGCCAACTCTTTTGGAGGCAGCTGGTCTTCCTCCCAAGAGAGCCAGAGCCTGGGTGCTGATTGCCGTCTTGCTTTTGGTGAGTCATGCAGTGTCCCTCGTCTATAAAATGGGTCATAAGCCCAATTCCGATGGTTTACCTCAGCCAAAGAAACATCAACCAACTCAAAACGGAATCCAGTCTGGACGGAAGGCTGAGCTTCCAGCTCGGCCATGTGCCAAAGGGAAGTTGGACCCTTCCAGAACCCAGATGCTGACCCACAATCACCCAGCACAGCCCCAGGAACTGTTGTGTTTCCTCCTTCCTGCACACCAAGCTCACAGCTCAGGGCCAGTCTGGAGCTCTGTGTGGACCCAGAGCACGGGACAGACTTGGAGGGGTGTGTGTGTGTGTGTGTGTGTGTATTGTGTGTTGTGTGTTGTGTGTGTGGTGTGTGTGTGCATGTGTGTGGTGTGTGTGTGTGTGTGCATGTGTGTGTGTAGTGTGTATTGGTGATGGTGGTTTCAGTGGGTAGGGACTAGGTCATACCAAGCTGCCATGGAAGAAGGGTCGCCTGCCTGGCAGGCACTGGACATTCGGGTTGAAATGGGAGGCCTTTGGCGGCCACAGAGAACAAAGGAGTCAGAGTTGCCAAGGTATTCTGTGGAGCTGAAGCCAGCAGTGAAAGGTCTGGGAGAGGGGCATTTCAGCTGTGGGAAAAGTCTCCCATCCTCCCATTCCCTGACACTAGCACCCAGTGCAGTCTGGGCTTCTGGACCACACTGGAGAATGAACTGTCTTGAGAACCCTGTGCTTTCTCTAGAGTTGTATAGCTGTCAGAGGCAAGGAGCAGGAACTGTTGTAGGAAGACACACAGACACACATGAACGGGTCTGTACCCCCTGGAATCCCATGGGCACACTGACACATGTATGTATACTACACATCCACAGCATTATGTAGGTAACATGCAGGGTTTCAACACAGTCGTCATCACACACATCACACACACACTCTCTGATGTCAGTCTCGGGGCCACGTGTATGAGTCATGGACACTTAGTATTGTGAAGTTTTGTCCCAGGGTCACATGCTATACAACAGTACCACAAACACAAAATCACTCGATGTTATTCAGTTGTAATTTGATATCAGCCTGGGTCTGCTACAGGACTGTACATGGTCACAGGATCAAACAATATCACTGAATATCCCAATGACATCATTCGTACATGAATCCGTGGCCACAGGACATCTTAAATGTCTTCCACATCATTTCAAGCCCACTTTCATGTCACATCCAATGGTACAGTCATGTTCCTGGACGCAGCCTCGTGAGGTTTTTCTGGGTTTTAAGTCTGTTTTTCCCTTTCCCTTTCTTGCACATGTTCATGTACACACACACACACACACACACACACACACACACACACAGTCTTTGTGTTACTGGATTTGTCTCTAGGAGTGTGCCTAGTCCCTCCACTCATACCTTGCCACCCTCAAATTTCATTCGATTGTTAGTAGGGATATAGGATGCTGGGGTGAAGGCTCCTAACCCAGAGGCCATACTTCCCATCCTGACAAGGGATGGAATGAACCATCCCCACTCCTCCAAGAGTATCCTTTGTCAGCAGGAGAGAGGTCTAAAGCAGAGATAAAGGGACAGGAGAAAAGACTGGTCACAATATGAGGATTCAAAGATCTGTAAAGACAGACTAGGTTTCTGGAGTTTGAGACCTTTAAACCAGATAGCCAAGAAGTAGGTTAATAGGCCATCTAGCGAGGGTCAGGACCATACGGTAGAGGTGGGTTATACGGCAGAAAAAGTCTTAGGGAGAATGCTAAGGTCAGGCCCACCCTTAAAGGCCTTTTGGAAGGGTCTGGTGAATTATTTTATTTTAAAGAAATGTCCACTGTGGGGCTAGGGAAGGTGGCTCTGCAGTTACAAATACTGCTCTTCTAGGGGAGAGTTCAATTTTCCGCATCCATAAGACGGCTTCTGTCTATAACAGGTCCCAGGACATCTGACATTCTTTGACCTCTACAGGTACTGGGCCCCCATGTGGAGCACAGACTACATTGGGGCAAAACACTCACATACATACATATACAGTAAAGTTCAATGGACGAAGAGTGGGAGTAGGCTATTGAATTGGGGAAAGCACACATTCAAAATCTTCGTTTTGAGACAAGGTCTTCCTACATAGCCATGGGAGTCCAGGAACTGTGGAGACCAGGTTGTCCTTGAACTCCTAAGAGATCGATCTTCCTCTCTACCTCCTGAGCCCTGGAATTAAAGGCACATCCCACAAGCCTTTTTTTTTTTTTTTTGAGCCAGTGCCTGATGTAGCTCAGGAAAACTTCACACTCACGAAAGCCTTTGGTTTCCCCATCCCCCAAGTGCTGGGATCAGGGGATGTAACCACTTTATCAGGTTGTTCTGTTTTAGACAGGGCTGTCCTTCTGTCTCAGCCTTCACAGCTGGGGTTACAGGTTGGTCTGTGTCACCAGAGCTGGCCCAAATATATTTTTTCTTAACCTATGTGTATGTGTGTGCTTATGTGCTGGTGACTGAAGAGGCCAGAAGAGGGTGTTGGATCCCCGAGAGCTAGAGTTACAGGTGGCTGTGAGCGGTACATGCTGGGAAACAGACTCTAGTCCTTTGCAAGAGCAGCAAGTACTCTTAACCAGTGAGTCATCTCTTCAGCCCTGTGAATGGTTTTAAAATAAGTTGCCATTGACCACTCACTGCTCAGTAAGAACCAAGCTCCACCTTCAGGACGGTGGTTCCTCCTTAACCATTTTCTGGGAGAGTATCACTTTCCAGGGCAAAGCAATCCCTTCCCTCTGCTTCCTTCGAAAACATTAGCTAGAGTCCACTTGCACTGTGCCCTCGGGTACATCAAGAGGCAGTAACTGGAAGTGAGGGGCTTTGAACCTTGGGTTTCTGCACTGTGGGGTGGGCTCAGGCCAACTGAGTCACAACATCCCTTCCCATTAAGGCTGGCACCAGAGCCACCCACCCCACACCTGGAGATGTGCCAGAGGGCCGGCCTAGGCCATCTGCAGT
The DNA here is from genome assembly GCF_021556685.1 of Rattus norvegicus. NCBI lineage: Eukaryota > Metazoa > Chordata > Mammalia > Rodentia > Muridae > Rattus > Rattus norvegicus. The sequence goes on along the minus strand of NC_141551.1, from coordinate 27,598,738 downwards.
CTGTGTGCTGCCAGCAAGGCCTCTAGCCCAGTGCCCCCTGCTGGCCAGGCTCCCCACTCCCTCCTGAGCCCTCCCTTCCCCCGAGGTTCTGGAGGTGCTGCAGTTTGCCTTGTGCTGGAGTGAGGGTGCCCCCAGCTGTAACACCTCCCCCTGCTCCCTGCTGGACACCCCCCTTTTGCAGAGCCGCCTGGAGAGATCACAGGCAGCCACATGAAAGGGAATTTTCCCAGGCAGGGATGGAGTTGAAAGCTACCTCCCCCGCCCCTGCCTACCCCTGCTGTGCCAGGCCAGGCTGCAGAGCCCTTGGTGCTCTAAGGGAGCCTGTGACACAGGGAAAGGGTTGGGGTCAGAATCCCTCCTCCCTGCTTTCCCCTTCCAGGAACAATAGCGGACAGCCCATCTCCCCCACCTCACCACCCGCTCCGCTTCAGAAGCCCCACCTTCCTTTGTTCTGAAAGCCCTCACGCACCTGAAACTGTGTCAGGAAGTCCTTCTGCAAGTCTAGCTTCCATCTCTGCCAGGCTGAGAGCGGATGAGGGTATGGGGAAGAGCACTCCTCCGTGGTTGGCTAGGCCTTATCCTTCAGGTTGTGTGCAAAGCAGCGTTCAAATCATATACCTCTGTTAAAGTCACCCTGGCTGGCAAAGACCATGGGGCTTTGTAAGGATTTCCCCAGACAGTTGGCTTCTGAGATTCTAGACCACCTCTTCCAAACAAACCCTCTGGAGGTCAGAGCAGGCAGTGCACTTCTTAAAACTGGGCTGGAATGGAAGGGGTCCAAGACCACAACATACAGAGGGCCCTGCTGCAGTCCAGAAACCCAGGGGAAAATTGCTCCGGGAGGAACTCTGTACCTCCTGGGCCCAAAGGCTCCTCCTTTCCAAGAGACTCTCTCCCCAGCCCAGCCCTAGTCCCAAGCCAGCCCTCCAAAACCCAAGAGCAAGAAGCCAGTAGTGTTATCATGACACAAACATGCATTCAGTTTTATTCACAAAACAGCCTGGTCTCCTAAAACAATACAAACAGCATGTTCCTCAGCAGGGAGCTGGCCACGGGCAGGGGGCCCCTGGGCACCCACCCCTACCAGCAGGGGACCACGAAAAGAAGCCCTTTCTTCTGCTGCTGTGAGCAAGGCTGGAAAAAGAGGGCTCATTTTTTCTAGGGGAAGTAGCCAGGATCAGAAATACTGAGATGTGGGCTCCCCAGATCTCAGCGGATCAACAAATGAATAGAATTTTCATCTCTCCAAAAATCCGTCACTGTTGGGGCGGGGGCGTCCCAGTCAGGGGACGATGGGTGCGACATGGTCGGGCCTGGGTCAGGAACTCCCAGTCCCAGTGGGCTCTGGCCGCTCTGCACATGTGAACGGATACAGAGGGGGCTTCTACACGGTGCGATCAACATTTCCTTTATAAACGTGAGTGGATTCTCCAGGCAAACTATGCACTATTTCATGGTTGGAAAGAATCAAAGGAAGTTAAAATCAGAGTGGAGTTAAAACTGTGCTAAATTACAGTAGTGCTTATTAGTAACTAGATTGCAAAAGGTTACAGAAAATTTACATTCTCTACACAAAAACAGCATCTCCCGCACAGACAACATTGACATTGACACAGGAAGGAGACTGATTGTCCATTCTTTGCCCAGGAAGTCTCGGTACTTTATAGATTCGTCTTTACCTCTCTTGTTGTTTGTTGATGTTCTTCTGAAAAAGCAGTTAAATTTTTTTTCTTTTTCTTTTTATACTAGGGACGTGGAGATGTTAAAACGACAACAAAAAATATATATATATAAAAACAGGAATGAAATCTGTGAGAGAATATTTTTGGTTCTAAAGACGGGTGCATCCGTTTGTCTTCGCCCGAATCCCTTGCCGGAGACCACGCGGGCTGTGACATTGCACGGAGAGGGCAGCTTTGGGTTCCCGGCCGTCACTGAAATCACTGAAACCACCGGAAGGCAGCTCCCGACGGAAGCATCACCTTCTGGCGGGGCGGGAGACAAAAACAAGGAGAGAGTTCAGTCAGGGTCCCGGTGGGCCTGGTGCAAGATGCTCCCCGTGGCCAGCTCAATGACGGAGGAACGGGCATGGAGAACGAATGGCCAGTTACCCGGATGAGTTCCTGTCATCTTGGCCAGGCCAGGTTGGCCAAAGAAGAAGCCATGACCCACTGGGCTACCCAAAGGCCCAGAGCACCCAGAGGCCTCCTGAGCCACTCAGGTGCCCAAAGGCACCTAGCACCAGGTGGCTGTAGTCTACCTGGGGCCACAGCTGCAGTCTGCCAAGTGAGTGTGAGCACTGCTCTGTGCATGTGACGGGAAAGCAGCCAAGTCTATGATGAGGGGATGCCTACAGGGCGGGTGTCCACATGGGTGTCCGCACTGGAGTGGGTGCCCTGGTGTGCTGGTAGGTAAGCAAGACACACGAGAGGCTGCGGTCAGAAAGGTGGCCAAAAGGCCTTGACTAGGATGCCGTTCCAACCATTATGGAGTCAGGCCTACTTGCAAGAGGAGTGGAGACTGGTGGGCAGGAATGGCAACTTGCAAAGCTGCTTGTGAACTCAGCTAGTTTATCCCAGCTGGGACACAGAGCCAGGCTCTGCTTGCTACAAGGGCAGGCTATCCCTGCAGGTATACCGAGCTCAGTTATGAATGAGCTGCCTCTTCCCACCTGCAGGCAGGGCAGCCAGCACCGAGACTTCTCTGCTATCTTGGGGAGCTTTGGTTGGGGGTGGGGGCAGGGTGGGGTTGGGAGTTTAACAACACATGACTCTTCTCAAGGCCACAGGGTCCATAGATAAAACCCCTCAGATGGGGCTAGGGACAAAACCAGTCTTAGGTTACAGACTAGATGCTTTAGGACATGTCTAGGAGATAGAAACTTGGTACCTATGTGGAGATATCTGACACAGGCCCTAGGAGGGGCATCAGAGTCCCAGGGCCTCACTGGGAACGCCAGGCCCCTACCTGCAAACCATGGCTTGCTGGCATCTCAGGATGTGGCTCTGACTTTTAGGGCAGTGAACAGGTATCTTGCAGCCAGACCTCCAGGCCCTAGGGGCTGGGTATCCCCCACACTTGCAGGCAGGAAAGGTGGGCTCCAGGACTCAGGGGTAGGTATGGACCGCCAGACAGATGGGAGAGCCCGCACACCTCCCTCTACGGTGCTGTTACCTCCAGAGCAGCGGAAGGCTTCTTTTTGAGTTCTTCACACTTTCTGAATTTGCAAATCTGATGGCCAGTCTTTCGGTTCCTACAACTGCTGCACTGCTCGCAGTTGATGCGCCGCCGGCAGGGCGCACACATGCCGCAGCGTTTCCGCTTCTTCTTGCCCGAGCTGATGGCAGAAGCCAGCTCTCCCTGCATGGGGTACTCGGCCAGGCCAGCCATGTGCAGCGCACTCTCAGCCAGGAACACACCGGCTGGGGTCATGATGAAGAGGCCTGGATTGATGGGGAAAGCGCCCAGGTAAGGGAAGTCGGACTGGCCATTGAGGGCTTCGGCGCCGGCCACAGCCTCCATGTCGGGCAGGCCGGCACCCGCCTCGCTCATCAGTGGCAGGTGTTCCTGCACCACTCGCTTTAGCATCTCCGTGGACTGTGCGAACTGCTGCAGTGTCAGCTGTCCCTCGGCTGCCAGCTCTGTGGCCCGCTCTGCCTTGCTTAGCAGGCTGGCCACAGCACCACTTTTGTGCTTTGAGGTAGGGTTGCTTTTGTCCACCGCCATGGCCGCAGCCAGGTCATGACCGTTGGCCAATAGGGAGGCTGCGGCTGCGGCAGCCTTGTCAGCAGACTCCCCTCCCATCATGCTTCCGGCGCCACCACTGCTACCAAAGGAGGAGTAGTGAGAGAGTGGGCGGGAGCGACGCAGGCTCTTGTTGAGGGGTTCACTGATGATTCCACTCTTGTTCCGACGCTCAGGGGGCGGGGCATCGTCTGCCACGGAGGCCGGTGCCGTGGCAGCCACCGTGGCACTTTTGTCTGTTCCTCCTGCCTTTTGGCCACTGCCACTGCTGCTACTGGTGTTACTGCTGCTGCTACTGCCACCGGCGTCCTGGGAGCCACCGCCGAGGCTCGACATGGTGGGGCCGAGGCCCAGACCCCGCTGCTGGGAGAGCCTGCAAACTGCTGCTGGGGGCTCAGAGTTGAGCGTGTAGCCCGGCTGCCCACAATACAGATGCCTGGAGGGCCTCACTCAGGGTAGGCGCATGATCAGGTGTCCACGTGGAATCGTCTTTACTCTGTTGGGAAAGGTGGGTACAAGGTCAGTAAACCCTCCTCCTTCAGCATCACCACCCGTACTGCCATGGTAACGACCAGAAGTCTGATGAGGCATTAGGCGACAAGCCTATCTGGTGGAGAATTTATTTGTATTATCTCACTTAAGACCCTGAAGAACCTTAGGGAGCAGTAGGTGGTAATCATCTATTTCTTAGCCAGGGAGAGCAAGGTTTATTATGAAAGTTACTAGCTCAAAGACACATAGCCACCGAGAGGCACAGGGAGGTTTTAGGTCAGGTGGTCCCAGCCCAAATCTGCCCCATGTAGATCTGGAAGACCTAACTGATGAGCACGGGGTCCCCTGTCCTCGGTGGGGCAGGAGATCTGGAGATCTAACTAACTAACCCTGTGGATTCACGACCTCTAGTCCGACCTGTCTAAGGAGAGGTGTAGGATAGAGACCACAACACCCAAACTGCAGCCCCTGGATGCTTGTTTGGAGACAGCGGGTAAAGGAATCGGGCTGCTTGGTTTAATCCAGTCTGATGGAGTACAGCACCCTCATTTATGGAACACCTTAGAAAGGAAGCAGGGGCTCTTGGCCTGAAGCACTTCATACATGTATTCCATGCACACCTCCCTCCGTTCCGAAACCACAGCCATCATCTCAGACTCTGCTCTGGTTTCGGTGTGGTCTCTGCTGTTCCTGGCTTTCAGATGGACGGAGGGTGCGGAGCAGAGGTCACAGTGAAGGCCCAGAGGGCCGAGATAGAGAGTGGAGGGAGGCAACCAAGAGCTTGTCTTCTGGCCACATCCAGAGTCCTGAGGCCTGGGCCTTCCCCACGACAGGGGGCTTCTAAACACAAGCATTAAGCAGGGCACACGAGTGACCAGCCCTCTTCTCACAGGTCCAGATGGAGTGGGTAGCAATTTCCTATCAGTCTTGGCCCTCTAGCATCCCTTCCCTGCAGGCCTGCTTCGGTCTAGCATCCCCAAGGACAGGAGTGAGAGAGAGCACAAGGCCCAACCCCTGAGCAGCTGCTAGTGGCTCAAGGGGCAGCCGAACATCTGGTGGACCCCGCCCTGCCCTGGGCTCGAGTGTTAGGAACACATCAGATCTTTGTCCCTGTGCAACCCCATCACACCCACCAGGCTGCCCTGGATACTGGGCCTGTACCAGAGGCCAGACAGTCCGACTCTGCATTTACAAAGGGGTGAACCCCATAACCCATAAGGCCCTCTGCTCTAGGACAGAAAGTGGTTAGAGCAGCCAACTGAAATGCTCAGGGGTGGGGTGGAGCGGGGCAACCTGTAGCCTCACTCTGTCTGTTGGCCCTCACCTCTCCATGGATGTGCATTCACCCAGGGCGCCTAGATGAGGAAGAACCAAGCATGATGGGAACAACTCAGACATGGCTGGGGGTCAGAGGTCAGGCCATAACAGGAAGGGGACCATTCTGTCTGAGGATTTTGTACTATCTCACCTCCAACAGGCCAGCCTAGACCATCTTTCCAGACCCTCTTCCTCGGAGACCAGGGATCCCTCTTGGCACCAGTGACCCTGGGTGTACTAAGAGACAAGGGTCAGAAAACACCACGCACCCCTTCTACCTCCTGCTCATTGAGCTCAACTTCCTTGCCCAGGGCCACAACCCAGCACCCCCAACTACAGAGACAGGGAAGAAGGAAGAGGTCTGTGGGCTGGGGCGACAGGAGCAAAAGCCCATGTGTCCCCGCCTCTAAGGCCTGCTGGCTGGTGGCAGAAATCGATAGTCGCATTAACGCTGCTCTTGCTTGCTCAAGCTCGCTCCCCCCACCCCCCCACCCCCCCCAGCTCCAGGAGCCAGCTCTGTGTGCAGGGCGGGCAGGTCAATTAGAAGTCAGCTCCCTTCAACGCAGTAAGCGGCGTGGTTTGGGGCAAGCGCCTGCTTTTGTCTCCATCCCAGTCTTTCTATGTTGAGAACAGACCTTGTGTGCTATTCATCTGTGGTCCCTCCTAGAATCTCTCCTCTCTCACGTTGGTTCTCCCAGGGCCTACGTGGTCTCAGTCCCCAAGTCCTAGAGCACACTGAGCTTGGGGTAGGGAACGTGATATATCACTGAACAGGTGCTGCAGGAAGAGCACTGGCTTGTTAGCCCTGGAAGGTAAGGGAGGATGGATACACAGTGGGACTGGCCACAGGGCTAACAGTCCTCAAGCCCAGGCAGCAAATATGCGAAGCCAATCTTCATGACCTAGGCCTAGCAGCTCTCAGTCTTCTTCCAACCCTGCCTCTGTGGCTGTGTCATCCCCTTCAGACCTAGGGAAAGGCTGATGCCCTCCCTGGTCCCTAACAACTATAGGCTCCATCTAACCTGTTCACAGAAGGAGAGAACAAAGAGGTGGCATTTTCCTAGGCCCCAGCCTTCTACGGCAGGGCACATACAACCCCTCCAAGGCCAAGAAGGGCCTGGCAATACCCAGGCAGCAGGGGAAGAGCCCGGCTGCGTTGAAGCGGAGCGGGAGTGAGCGGGAGGGAAAGCTGGTGGGTAGGCAGCGGCGGGCGCGCACATCCATCATCAGCCCTGCCAGGAACGCATCCAGCCCCCAAAAAGAAATACTGCGCCTGAGGAGGGACAACAAAGGGCTCCGTTTCATCAGCAATGCGGAGCCAGCGTCCCGCCGCCCCGCCAGCCGCGGTCAGCCCACAAAGGACCCCTTTGTCCATGCAGGAGCCCGGCGGCCTGCGGGTGGGGATAGGGCCCAGGGATGAAGGAACTAGTCCCCAAGAGCTGGGGGTGGGGGGTGGGGGCGAGGGAGAGACAGGTGTTAGGGACAGAGAATGTTGACACAGAACTCAGGAACGGGTCAGAGACAACGGGACCTGGTGAGATGAAGCAGAATCATGGTTAGAGGTCAGAGGGGACATAGGGGACCAGGCATGGAATGACAGAACCAAGAGAAAGAAGCTGGAGATGTCCACAGAGGCAGGAGCCTAAGAGTCTAATGTAAGCTTGGGGAGAATTGATGGAGGGAGGGATGGGGACACAGTTTGTGTCCCAGACCCTAGCCTCAGAGTACTACCCTGGCTGTTGGGAAGACGGAAAGTCATGTGACCTGATAGCAGTGGGGGCTTCTTCAGCCTCTACTCCCCCCCAAGGCAGACTTTGCTCTCTTCAAACCAGTACCTGAACTAACATTTAACTAAGAACCCTTCCAAAGGGGTTCACATTTATCGAGCACCTATTGTGCTGGGGTATATGTAGTTTCCCAGGTTAAGATGGTACCCAAGACACAGGAAGTTTTAATCAGTTTCAGAAATAAAGAAACTATGGTTCACAAAAGTTCAAGCTGTCAGCCTAATGTCAACAGCGGTAGAACTTGAACCCAGAGCTAAGTGTTGGTCACCCGCTCTATGACTGCCTTTGTTCTACTTGGGCAACTGACAGAATAGCCCAAGGCAGAGTGGCCCAGTTATCCTACTGCCCGCCCACCAAATTGTTACCATGCCTGTCACTTCTTCCTGGTCAGGGGTGAGCTGTCACGGGCCCCCAGGGGAGTGCCCCACCTGGAGGCTTAGAGATACACATGCAGGAACTCAGAATGCTAGGCCGGTGACATCATAATGCCAGCTGGCAATGAGGTCACCGGAGGTAGTGGTGATGGCCTCACCCCACCCTCAGCCACAGAAAAGCCTGACTGCATGGGGGAGGAGCTTATGTCCTGGGAGGGACTGGTGCTCTGTGTTCCTAGGAGGCCTACAGCTCCATCTAAACGTTTAGCAGTACTCTTCCTCCTAATGCCCTGTGTTACTATGGCGGGAGGGGCAAGGAGGACGTCCACATACCCTCCCTGCACGAGTGCCTCAGACCTGGGCTGGTGGAAGTCACCAGTGAGGCTGGGGGCCTTCTTGGAGGAAGAGGCTGTCAGGTAAAGGATAGGGAGTCATTACCAGGACACACCAGGTATGGATGACCTTTGCCGGGTCACAACCACAGTCTTGAGGTCAAGGACAGGACATTTACAATTCGATTCAGTGCTTTTTCTTAGGTGTGTGTGTTGGGGCGGGGCAGCAACCTTAGCCTCCTAAATACTGGGGTTATGGGTGTTGGCTACCATTCCTGGCCCTAGTTCAATAATTTTTTTTTCTTTTTGGTTTTTTGAGATAGGGTTTCTTTTCGCTGTGTAGCCCTGGCTGTCCTGGAACTTGCTTTGTAGGCCAGGCTGGCCTCAAACTCACAGAGAACCCCCTGCCTCTGCCTCCCGAGTGCTGGGATTAAAGGCGTGCACCACCACACTCATCCCAGCTCAATGATTTTTAAGTGCATTTTTAGAATTCTGTCCAAGGACAGGTTTGCTCTGGGCATTATGCCCCATCTGCTGCACTGTCTTTAATAACCTCCTAGGTCCATCCTACTTATAAAAGGTGGGAGGCTTCCTGAACTAACTCCAACCGCCAAGCAGAACTCAGCATGGCTTGAGTGGGCTAGAGTACGCCCTGGCTTAGAGCTTCTTATATCTACTTACCTGGGGTATAGGGGGGAGCAGTGCTGATGAGCAATAATACGGAGGTCAGACGGACAGACAGACAACAAACAGCGAGTAACTGAACTGAACTGACCCACTAATGTAGAAGAGAGGTTTCTCTCTCTGATCCCCATAATTTAGCCTAGTCTCCAGGGTTGAGGAGTAATACTGAGCCCAAGAGATATACATGGAGGAAGGAAGACGTGCAGCTGCAGCCTGACAGGCAGTATGGAGGGACAGACCTGTACAGCCATAGCAACCCTAAGCACCTAGCAACTGGCCAGGGTAAGACATGCCCTTGACACCACTGGGGGACCCTCCAGTTGTTAACACTCCAAGACAGTTAATAACAGAAAGGGAGTGGGATATGGCAGTACACCCCTTTAATCCCACCACTTGGGACACAGAAGCAGATGGATCTCTAGGAGTTTGGGGTGAGCCTGGTCTACAGAGAATTGCAGGGCAGCCAAGGCTACATAGTGACACGGTGATTCTCCACTGCAAACAAACTAAAAACAAAACTCTGGGTCTGCTGCAGTCATATTCGTAAGTTTACTCTGACTTAACCCAGACTTTGAACCTGGGCCTCTGTTCTTCCCCAAACTATCTGAGTACCTTCTGGGACTGCACACTGAATCCCTGGCTAGCGGCGTGCGTTCAACTGGACAGTGAGACCTTTCTTCTGTATGCGTCAGCCCATGTGCTCTTCCCTCATAGACACCTGAGTATGTCCTGTATTGTCCTACTGCAGAGTAGGCAAAATGCTCTGTGGCTAGGATGGACAGACTGATTGATGCTCTGCTCCGATGCGTCTGAGGGTGTCCCTGGATCTTGAACTAAATGCTTCCCAGGGTGAAGCTAGCTGAGCAGACACCCACCTGAGACTATAGCTTGCATTCCTGCTTAGCCTCTATCCTGATGGGTTTCATCACAGACAACAGGCATCGAGAGGTAGCTCAGAGACATTTGAGTCGAGGAGCTAGAGGGGGGTAAACAGTGTCAAAAGAATAAAGCTAGGCACTGGAGTCTTCCCCCCCCCCCCCCCCCCGGGAGGACCGAACCCAGGGCCTTGCACTTGCTAGGCAAGCGCTCTACCACTGAGCTAAATCCCCAACGGCACTGGAGTCTTAAGGTCTACACTGTGGCTTTGTCCTGGCCTGCCCCTCACCATGAACTTTGAACTAGCCCTTTCCCTGTACAGAGCATCAGTTTCCTACTTGTAAAATAGAAAATGCCCAAAGACTGTTTTGCTATGTATGTATAACGCTGTGTGCATGTTTGGTGACCAAGGAGACCAGAACACAGTATCACCTAGAACAGGAGTTACAGGAAGTTGTAAACTGTCGTGTATGTACTGGAAACCAATCCTGGGTCCACTGCAAGAACAGCTAGTACCCTTCTTAATTAGGTTCAAAGGGGAAGAAGACAGGTACAAAAAAAGAGTTTGGGAAAGTGACTCCTCATCCAGCTACCCAGAGTGGTAGAGCTCTAGAGGCCTGACAGGAGGCCTGTGCGAGTCACAGGATTTGCAGGTGAGCAAGGCCACAGGTGGAATCTGGCCTACTGAGGGGCAAGAAGACACTTGGTGCCCTCTAGCTCTGGTTGCCTAAGGGGATGTGACAGCAAGTCAGGCACTGCTGAACATTTTTCTTATACTTTGTTTTCCTTGTAGCTATTTTGAAACACGGTCTCTCCTGGAGCTCAAGATATCTGCCTGCCTCTGCTTCCCAAGAGCTGGGGTAAAAGGCATGAGCCACCACACCCAGGCCTTGTAGCCTACTACTCGACTCTGACTACACCCTTTTAACTAAAAGATGCCCTTTTAACTAACTAACTGCCTGAGGTCACCAGGTCAGTAGGTGACAGAGTCACAGTTTGAACCCAGACTCCAGGGCCTGGCTTTCTAACCCTGGCTAAGAAGGAGAAGGCGGATCCCAAGGGTTGTTCTGGTGGCTCTAGGGACGTCATACCAAGTACTACTGCTGAGAAGTCTGCAACTGTACCAAGCCCAGGGGAAGACAGGGGAAGGGGCTGTGGGGTGGCCCAGCCTGGCTGGGCAAGAGAGCTCCGGGCATTCCGGCAGCCTCCGCAGGAAGCAGAACGGGGACGGAAACCGGCTCTTGCTGCCTCCCCCAGAATCCTGTGGGCAGCCCAGCCAGGCTGCACAGAGGCCTTCTTTGTGCCTGCCCCAACCCGCCACTCGGCTGGCCCAGGGTTTTGAGTTTCCTGGGGGTGGGGGGGTCCAGTCACCACTAAACCTCTAGGTTCTCCCCCTCCCAGTAACAACCACAGCAGTCCACAGCTGGAGGAGGAAGTGAGTGGATGGCTGTGGCTGCCCTGGAGACTCTAGGGGATCTAGAACAGGCCCACATCCTAACCCCCCATATTTATACACCCTAACCAGAAACTGTGGCACCTAAGTTGTCATGACCCACCTGGAACCACCCCCATCCTACCCACCAGGATGCTCTTGGGCCAGGTGGGTGAGGCAACATGACTGCCAAACCACCCTTTCCCACACTCTGGACAGGGCACACCAAGCAGACCCCTTTTCCCAGCATTTCAGGGGATAAAAGCCCCCTTGGGTGTGTAACTAAGAAACATAGGGTACCTGGGAAGAAGGGAGTATGAAGCAGAATCTGTGTCCTGAGGAGCTGGACTAAGTATCTACCAAGGGAAGCATGTCAGACATAGGTTTGGGGGCTGCATCTGGTGGGCTGTGGGTGTGGCCCGGTGCAGACGAAGTCCAAGGCATCAGCCTTTGAGGACGAAGAGTGCTATTATACACATGGCTATGCACCAACACAGGTGGAGGTATTTGGAATATAAGCTCCCAGTGTGCAAGGAGGAGGGGCGTGCTTTCCACACCTCAGGACATACACAGCCATTAGTGTTGTTTGCAAGTAGAGCATTAACTATGGTGGGTTGAGTGTCTGCAGGTTCTTCTGGCCCGCGTGTTAACCTGCCTTAGCTGTGAGACAGCAGTGTGTGCACTGTGAGCCCAGGCGGGGCCTGAGTGTGATGGGGATGGTGCAGTTGGGAACTGGTGCCAGCTGCCAGGGCCCTTATGGAAACAGGAAGCTGCCCACAGGTGTGCCTGCAGTGTGGTGGGGGCTGGGCTGCACCCAGGTTCAGTGTGTCCCTCTGAGAAGCCAATTCACTGTTTTAGCTGAGAATCCCAACCACGGGTGAGGCACCTGTCTGCTGTTCAAGGTCTAACAGCTCTGGTCAGCATCTAGCCGCCGGCCTGCCTGGCCTTAGTGTGGTAAAGATGGGAAAACAAAAGCCCCTAGACCGCAGGCCCTCCCTGCAGAGGCGTGGGGGAGGCAGGCAAGACGCAGGAGACTGAAGGGGTGGGAGGGAAGGAGGGAGGGAGGTGTCGTCGCAACCCCGGAACACAAAAATAATGAGGCGAGAGGGGCCATGGGGCCAAGCTGGCTGGTTCCGGAGTCGCTATCTGACCTTGACAGATGCCACAGCTGGGCGCCTGGAGAGGAGCTACAGCCACCCGCTGCCTCTATGCTTCAGCCTGCCCCCCCTTCCCCAGGCCAGGGTCGATTGAGGCTCTTACAGGCCAGCCACAGGCAGACCCCCACCAGGGATGGGAAAGGAGAAAGCCCGGGGTGTGGAGGTGGCTGGGAGGGGATCCAGCCACAGGGCCTCCTGAGGGTACTCCAGCCCTCAGGTGTGACCAAATGTGAGCAGCATGGAGTTGGCCATTGTGCTGCAGCTTAGCTGTGTGTCTGAGAGCGTGGAAGTGAAGCAAAGTCGAGTCTGACAGGGACAAAGATAGTACTTGTATGCTCATGTCCTCGGGGGTCATAGAAGCAGGACGGATGGACTAACATTTCCTGCTGTTGATGACACATTCTCGGGGATAGGTACCAATCACTGCCCTACCCTCTTCCAGAGACACAGCCGGCCAATGCAAGCAAGGTTGGGATAGGGCTGGAATGGGAGACAAAGAGCAGCTCGGCTGCCTCCCCCGAGAGACTCTGGACCTCGCTCCCTCGCTGTAGCAGTTGTGTCCCCCAGTATGCAATGATGGGTGTATAGCTGGGTACTGCCCCTTGGGGGGATGGCAGCAAGGGGCTGGGGTGTGAGCTGCAGCAGGGGACGCTGGGCTAGAGGTGGATTAGCAATTCCGAGCACTGGCTGCATAATTAAAAAATCATTCCGGCAGGCAGGCGGGCAGAGCTGAGTGTGAGCTCACGCTTGGAGCAGGCGGGGACACAGCCACAGCGCTCCCCCTCAAAGTGCTTCCCCGAGGAAAAATCCCACCTGCTAATATAATTATGGAAAAACACAAGCACGGAAATTCTGTTTGAGCAAACAGTGTGCCGGAGTGCCCAGGGCTTGCATGGCCCCCAGCACAGCTAGCAGGACATAAGGCTGGCTCCTCTGGTTTGCTGCAGGGAGGCAGGTCCTGCTGGGTTCAGATTCTGACCTCCACCTGCTGGAATCACCAAACCCAAGAATCTGCATAAGGTCAGCTCTGTCGGTCTCTGACAGGCATTGAGTATCCTGCTCACCAATGCAACACCCCTGAAGCTCAACAGTCTCCCTCCTCTCCCCAGCTCGCCTTTCATCAGTCTCTGCCCAGCTCTTCGCCTAGTTACGTGGACCCCAGGCTCTGAGGACACAGGCACCCTAGGCTTGTCTAGGATAAGCCAAGCAGGCTGCCGTTCAGCCTGGGAAAGGCGGCCAGCTTTGGGGCACATGCCCCAGAAGGGCAGGCTGAGCCGCCATCACCTCGGGCCTGGAGCGGGCAGCGCAGGAGGGAGCCGGGTCTAATTAGTCCGACTGGGAGGACGGGGCGGGCGCCAGGCGGCTGCCCAGAGCAGCGCAGGCACGTCCGAGAGCGGCCAGGAGGTGGTGGCGCCCGGAGACGCACCCGAGACGCAGCGGGCAGGAAGCCTGGGAAGGAGGGCTGGGGCCAAGGAGACTCGGCAGTGAGCAGTACTGCCGCCCCTCACTCCTCCATGCCACCAGGCGCGGCAATTAGAGGCTTTCAAAGTTTGTCCTTAATTGGTTTCATTTTTGCCTCATAAATGATTCATGGCCCCAGAGGTCTGGGAGGCGGAGGGAGTGGCAGGGGAAATTTGGGGAGGCTTTTGCCTGGGGGCAGTCCCTCTACCTGAGACTGGGAGAGAACTCTGAACCCACTGCAGTGGAGAAGAGGGACTGGGGGAAGTACTTGGCGGGGGTGGGACCCTGTAGCAAAATTTAAACACCCAGGCCATCTCTTTGGAGTTTTAATTAGGAGCTGCAACGTCTCTTCGGTGGACCAGGCTCAGGCTCTGAGTCTAGGCACAGCCACAGCAGCAGCTGGGAGACCCAGGAAGCATGAATAACACCAAGATAACAACCTACAGCATCAATGGTAATAACCGTGAACGCTTAAGGACGCTTTTAACCGGAACCGGCAGAGGCTCTTTTAACCACTCACTGCCCCAGCACCACAGGGTGAAGAAGTACTAAAGATCACGGCTTTCAAAGGAACCGAGGCCCAGCAAGGTTAAGACCCTCCTTCTGAGCCCCACCCCACCCCCAATGCTAGAAGCCCTCACCCAGAGTTTTCAGGTCTCAAGAGTTCTTGTACTCGCAGGGCCTTGGCCTACCTGTAAAATGGGAATAGAGAAGCCTAAAGTCCCTAATGTTGTGATAGATAACTCTGAGCCAGACCGGATGCTGCGAGATGCTATAGACACCACCCTTTGGGAGCTCCTGGTCTCAGGGACACACAGAGACATCTAACCATCTAACGGTTCATCCAGAGAACATGTGAACACATACCATAGCTAACATGGTAGGGTAGTGACAGGTCTTGAACAAGTGAGGTCCATGGTGAGGCTCTCCTTCCCTCTGGCTAGCCTATGGGATGCTCAGGGAGAGGATGTGGTCCACTTAACCCAAACCCTGGGTCAGATCTCCAAGAAACTTAGACCCACAAGTTACACCAGACTGACATTGAGATGCAAATTGCTACTAAATACACTGTTTCTTTTCTTTTCTTAAAAAGCAGACCCCAGAGCTGCTTGCCCCTGCCTCCTAATTAAAGCACTACACCTGATATGTCTAACATTTTTAAAGAGAGAGAGAGAGAGAGAGTGTGTGTGTGTGTGTGTGTGTGTGTCACACTCGTGACTGTTGAGCCCAAAAGCTTTGGATCCCTTGGAACTGAGGTTATCTACTGAGGTGGTTAGCTTACCTGATGAGGGCCCTGAGACTTGAACCCAGGTCCTCTGGAAGCACAGCAAATGTGCCTCCCACTGAGCCACTTCTATAGTAGGGCCTGATAGGCCCCCAGGAATTCTAGAGATGGAGTACACTGTAGACTCTGCCCCAGGTCCAGGCCTGCTAGCTAGATGCTTGGTCTCAGGTTCCTTACAAACATATCTCGTGCACTGTACACCAGGTATCCTCCAGACCCTGCTGGGCGGCACAGCCCCAGAGTCACTCTCCGACCACCAGTCAGGCAAAGGAGACACTGCAGTTGGTTACAGCTGTCCAGACCCTTCCATGGGCTTCAGATTTCCCAGATGAAGAAAGGAGGCTTAGGGAAGATAAGGGGCTTGCCCAAGACTATGCAGTTTGGGGCTCACGGGTCTATGGAGCCCATGCCCCTTACCCCAGTGATGGTCTGGGGCAATGAGGAAATGCCCCAGCCCCGGTCACTCTTTAGAGAGTACCCACATTTCCTCAGACACTAGAACTTAGTCCCACTGAAGCATGTGGTCAATGGCCTCACAGGAGACCTGAAGTTGGATAGAGATTTCTACCACCGTGGCTTGCACAGGGCTTCCAGCCCATCTCATTCAGCTAGGTCTTCTGACAGGAAGCTGGGATGCAGGAGAGAGTAAAATGGCACCAGGGGTGACAGGCTGGAGGGGGGTGACTATGGTCCATGGACAGTGTCTGCAGGAATCCATTGCTGAGCCCATCCTTTGAGAGGAAGACTAAGCGATCCTCTGCCCCATCTCGATGTAGCACCAGCTTAACAACCTGGGTTGCTTAATGGCACAACCACATCACTCTTGGAAAAAGTGGAAACTCAAAAGATATGTTCTTTGAAGAACTGGACATCTGTGGCACTGAGGTCAGTACACTAGGGAAGCTGACCATGGCCACTAGCATTCAGACAAGAGGCCAGTTTTTAGGACTGCAAGTCATCCTCAATAGACCTAGCTAAGAAACTCTGCTGCCCAGACGCCCACCATGGGCCAAGGCACGAGCGCCCTTCTGTTCCCATCTACCTGTCCCAGAGCTGTATAGTGGGGTCACCGGGGCCCCTCTCCTCGCTTGCCCAGGAAGCTGCATGTCTCCAGCGGGTCAGTACTGACGTCAACAAAGCCAGCTGGGCGTGGAGCCTGCCACCTCCGGAACCGCCAATTAATTAACTTTTTCAAATTAATTTCCCAAGCAAAATTCCATAATTACATCTGTCTCCATCAGCCTCCTAGCTGGGTAAGCAATAAGATGACCCACGCTGAGGTGGAGCACGGTGAGGGATGCCCCCACACTAAGGTGGAGCACGGTGAGGGATGACTGTGACAACCTGGGAGTTGAAACGGACACAGGAGGTTTGGTTTCATTATTAACTGGGAGTTTGCCTAGCGTCCTTATGGAAACTGTCTTGAGGAGAGATGAACGAAGACCAGAGCCCCTCAGCCCAAAACTGAAGGGTTCTCAGAGACTTCTGTGTCCTGCTGAGCTCACCTTGCTGCTGCTCTTGGTACCCCACCAACACACACACATCTCAGTGCCCCCAAACATAGCAGGTCTTGGCCCAGTAGCAGCACGGGCTCCATGAGGCTGAGAACGCGGCTGCGGTCTAATTTCCCAAAGGGGCTGAGATTAATTAGCTCACACACAGGCGCAGAGAGGGAGAGAGGAGAGTGGGAGCAGGGGCGGGTGGCGTCAGGCAAGGAGCTGCCTGGCGCTCCCCGCCACCCGACCTGCAGGCGGGCAGGCGGCCTTGACAGCCTGGGTGCTCTGAAGGTCAGTGGCCAAGCTGGCTGAGCTAGCAGACTGGCACCATCTCCTTCCCAGAATCCTCCTGACCAAGGCTGGAGGGATGGAAACCAGAAGGCCAGGGTTGGGGGAAGGGCTTACGGTTACCATCATCTGTGAAAGTCTAGCTAGGTACTGTTCACAAGGTCCTGTTTGATCTTCACAGCAGCCCAGAGACAAGGGCGGCACGGTTCTTCCACCTCACAGATAAAGATGTTGAGGCTCAGACAGGGGCAGTGAGTGGCCAAGGTCACTCAAGCTTGGGCAGCAAAGGTTTAAGGTTTTTTGTTTTGTTTTTTTTTAATCAATGTTGGTTGGTCCAACTTTACAGCCCACCCTGCTGCCCCATGTCTCCACGATAGCATGGGGACAGCAACAACTGAATGCTAGCACAGGACCTATGAGAGAATATCTTCTGCTTTGAAACAGCCAGGAGAGGAGTCAGTCATTTGAGAGGGACTCTGACCAAAAAGAGGAAATGACCTGAGGTGGGGGACCAACCTGCAGCCAAGTCAACCTAACTTGGAGAAGCTTTAGTGATCACCCGTGACCACGTGGAACCGGGGGCTCTGATTGGTTAAGTGGCAAACCAACCGGGCGATGGGAGACAGGGGCGTTTTCAGGACTGCCCTTGTGTACCCAAAGGGAAATGTTTGCTTAAGGGACCTCCCAACCTCTCTCTAAAGAGGTTTCTCAGAGAAAAGAGAGGCAGCAAGACGGAACTGGGGGAGGGGAAAGACCCTCAAGCAGGTGCCTAGGTGGTTCGAGCCTGGTGCTGAAATTTCTCAGGGCTTGCCACAGCCTTGTTGCATCCTCGTGGGTGCTAACTCTCCTTAGGCCCAAAGGACCAGCAGACTCAATAGCAACCATTACTCATTCCTTACCTGAGATTCTGCAAGTGGGGAAGCATCCCTGCCCTGGGAAAGCATAGGTTCAGGAAGCTAAAGGGTACACTTGGGGCTTTGGAGTCAGGTCCTATCCCCGTTCTACCCAGAGGATCCCAGACAAGCAAGCTGCTAAGCTTCAAGCCTAGTTTGGATCACAACACATAACAACCCCAACTCATAGGGTCTGCAGACCAAACACCTGAAGCTCTTGATACAGGGCTAGCTTGTTATTTTTACTGGCATCAAGTGATACTAGCCATGGATACTGGATGTCCAAGGCCCTGGTTTCCCTGTGAGCTGTCACTCCCTTACTCTTCTGTTACTCCCACCCCCATACACAGCAGTCCCCACTCACTGAGATGCAGACCCCAGGAAATACGTGCGAGTTTGGGTCTGAAGGTCGCTTATCAGCCAGATGGGCCCGTGCCTCTTCTGACCACAGGAAGAGCCCACCTACACGTATGGTTACCCTTTCCACACCCACCCCGTGTTGGCACTATTGTGTCAGTAGCTCTGGAATTATTATGGCTGACTCTTTCCTTCCAGGATGTGAGGCGCCAAGTTCCTCTGTTCTGAATCTACCCGATCAACCCCCTTGTCTCCTGCCACTCAGCTGAGCTTCCTCACTTCTGCGTGCATCTGAGAACAGCTCCAGACCATGACAATCTAATTAAGGATGCTTCCTGAAGGTGCTGTCCCCCACACCCCTGGGGGGGGAATCTAGCTTTGGTAGAGCAGACAGGAGTTCAGCACTAGTCCTCAGGGCTCAATGGGGACTAAACCCAGAAACTCACACGTACCGGGCATGGGCTCTGCTGGAGAGCACCCCTCAGCCCTCATCACTTTCCTCAGTGCGGCTGTAATACCAAGATGGCACTTGGTTCGTTTTATAGACAAGAAATGATGACAGAGAACCTGGCAGGCGGGGTATGGTGGTGCACGTCTTTGATATCGGTATCTGGGAGGCAGAGGTAGGCAGATCTCTATGAGTCTGGAGCCATCCTGGTCTACATACTTGAGTTCTAGGCAGCCAAGGCTACACATACAGTGAGACTTTGTCTCAACAAAAACCAAACCAAAACAAAACAAAGCTTGGGCACGACACAGCAGGTAATAGCCAAAATCAGAGTCCCCAGCTCAGGGAGGAGTCTAGTATTCTGAGTGTCTCAGCCTTTCTGGAACCCTCTCCTTCGCCCTGACCATCTTATGCAGAGGAGACCAGAAGGTGGGAGCCTGCTGCACCCTATGACAGAGGTGCTGGACAGTGGTGTCAATACCCCTCCTGCTTATAAGGCTGTGCCCACCCAGCTCACTTCTCTCACTTCCTGTATGAGAAACAGTATGTCTCTGGTTCTGTGTGGGAGGGCAGGCAGGCCCTGGCCCCAGTGGAGCTAAGGCTTAGACACCACTGCAGGCGCTCTGCCAACCTCAGAGCCCAGGCCCTCTTGTCAGACCAGCGCCGTGCAGGCTAGGAGGTGTGGCCAAATCGCAAGTCTCAGGGTGCTAGCTGGAGGGGAATGAGGGGACAGAGAAAAGCGAATGCCAGGCTAAGCGGCACAGACTCCTTGGACAGAGCTCACTGACAAGATGTGTCCTTCCTTCCCCAGACCTTGGCACACTCCCATCTCTCACAGACCCCACCTTGAGTAGGGAGAGAGCCGGACACTTCTGGGAAAATGGATTTTCCACAGCATTCCTTCACCGTCCTCTCCTCCCCCTAGCCTATCTGCCTCTTTTCCTTGCCTACCCTCGAGTATACACTGCTTGAGCTACAGATCCCTACGATGAGGGCAACTGGGTCCCCAAATGGGGCCAATAGTAGACTAATGATAGGAAAAGCACTCTCCCACTCCCATCTCAGAATCAGAAGGCAAGACGACTGGAGATAAGCAGTCTAACCACACGTGTTGTGTACATGCAAGTGCGTACAACAGGCACTGCTGTGTTGGCGCTCCAGGCCTAACACCACAGCCTCATAAGGTGCAAGCCACGGCCTAGAGATCACTGCTTGACCCTGGATGGGGAGGTATACAAGGTCCGTGAGGGGGAGTGTGGCTTCTCTTCCTACCTATGCCTGCCGGTGACAGGGCATGCCTGAGTGCCGAATCCGTGCTAGCATGTACATGTACCGGGACCAGGTACTCACGTATGTGAGTGAGTCTGGAGCAGGCGGGCAATGGGTTCTGCTGAAGCCGGCGGAATTAGGTGTGCTGAAGCCAGATATATCCTCTAGGTCCCTGGCTGTGCTGAGAGTGGGACTGCATTGAGTGTGTGCTCTGCTTGCTGCTAGGGATGGAGTGACTCACGTCTCCTGAGCTAATCTCGCCACCCGCCCGCCCTGCTCACCCTGCTCTGCTGGGCTCATGGCCGCCAGCACAAGAGGTGGGGAGGAGGCGCGCGGGCAGACGCTCGGCGGGGAGGCTGGCTTGATAAATAACCTGCTGCTTCCCCAGGCCTCTGTGAAGGGGAGGCTGCATCAGCAAGGAGCAGGAGAGGCTAGAAAGGCGTCCTTGCCCCCCCCCCCCCCCCCCCCCGGGCTCTGACTGCCCTGGCCCCCATGGCCCAGTCTCTCGCTTCGGTTCCTGTTTCATAGAAATCTGATCTGGGAAAAGCCTATCGGGTCATCTTGCCTGTCGGGCGACCCAGCAAGCTGCCCCTCAGGGAGCAAGCCCACAGCCAGGCTGCCCAAGCAGTGGGTGGGTGGGTGGTAGGATATTTCTGTCCAGACTAAATGCAGCTTTAGGCCTCTGTCTGTGCACCAACAGCTGCTCCCAGAGGCCTCAGCTACGCAGTGATGACTAAATTTAGCCCCACCCCACCCCCAGCAAACCCCAAAGCTCACCTCTTCATACTGGCTCCACACGGGTATAGAGGGAAGGATGGATGGTCTGTGTCACCTTGGGCCAGTGAACGCCTCTCTGGGTCTTAGTTGTGAAAAAAAAAAAAAAAATCAAGTATTACTCAGGTCTGGGCTCGGTCCTGCTTAGCAGGATTTATTAAGGATAATTCACGAGAGCACTAAGTTGGGGTCTTTGCCTAGTGGTTACAAAAGCTGAGAGGTTCCTTTCCCACAGTATCAACTTTAGCTCATAAACACAGCTTCCTCCATTCTGCCTTTCCCTTGCTCAGACTGGGCAATGCTAAGCTTCTCCAATCTACCAAAGCAGACTCTGGCCAGGAGACAAGTTGTGCCAGGCTGGGGCGGGGGGAGTGTGTGAGTGTGTGAGTGTGTGTGTGTTTGTGTGCACATGACAGCCGCTATTTCCTGGAGGCTACAGTCAGTAGGGCCAGAATACCTGTCTGGACCCTAACTTCAGCAGAGGAGCCTCTCCCAGCTTGGACCCTGCAGAGGGTCCATTACCAAACCCACACTGCTGTGGTATAGCTGGGGTGGAGGGTGGGGGGGGGTCAGTCATCTCCTCGGGGTTCAGCAGGCCGAGAGGCAGCCACAGCTCCTCTCCTGCCCACCCGCTGCTTCCCCCAGCCCCACATGCACCGAATTCCCCACGTGCCTGTCTGTCTCTGACAGCTCGTGCAAAACACTTGGCTGAGCAGGCGCCCGCTGTTCTGCGCCCGCTTGCTGTGCCTCCTCCCATCTTCCCAGGGGGTTCTGCAGACGCAGCCAGGGATGCGAAGGGACCAGAGCCCAGAGCCTGGTGGACAGTTGGGGCGGGGAAGAGAGGACCGGAGAGACCAGTCTCAATTCACACAACGCTATCCCCAGTTCCTGGTCCTGAGCGTGGGGGACAGGGGAGGGTACTGTGAGCAAGCCAGTCTGTCTGGGTGGCAGCTGCCTACATCCCTTCTGATCTCTCACCCTCTTAGGAGGCCATTCCAGGGGTTTCCCATTCTCCTGGACAAATGAAACCACACCTGCCACTCCGTGCCACCCCGCTACCCCCCCCCCCCCACAGGTAGTAATACCTCAGGACATAGCTGAGGGCATCAGAAGGCTCTGAAATCTGGATGAGGGCCCAACCCCTCTTGGCAGTCATAGCCCCCCTTTACAGAGCATGGGGGGGTGCGTTCCAGCTCTCCTGCCGTGAGGGGCACACCCACCCAGCTGCCAGGCTCAGGATGACTCCATGTAGGCCTGGGGGGTGGGGGGGAACCGGGACGCAAGTCTGCTCACTGCTGCTTCCTGTCCAGCTTGTCAAGTCTTCTAGGACGGCAGCTGGGATTTTCCTTCGGCCACTGCCTAGGAATTACCCCTGTGACCCAATCAGATTCCCCTACCCCATTCCTGCAGCCAAGGACTCCCCTCTCCCTGGGAGATGTGCCACTTGACTGGACCTAGTTGTAGACATTGACTTGTGGGATAAAATGATCCATTTCACAGATGGGCATACTGAAGCCATGAAGGAGTCCCTTGAAGGGGAGGGGCAGGCTTCCTAACCTATCTTACTGTGAAACCGATCAGTTTTCTTTCTTATCTACTCCATAAACCTACATCTTTCGCTCAGGAATCCAGCCATACCTTTCCCAAACTAACGGGGAGAACAGAGGAGAGACCTCAGTGGCTGGAGAAAGGCCAGTGTCCCAGGCTCTTCTGGACCATTCTGTCACTTCCCACAGCTTAACATGGTCCTGGGAAGATTCCTGGCCTCACCGTGGCAGTGAACCACATACTGTGGGACAAAGCCTCCTCTCCCCATTGCACAGATGGGGTTGCTGAGGACCCCAGGGGAGGGGAGCTGCAGGCAGCCATGAGTCAGAGGGGGAGCTGGGAAGCCGCCCGGCCCTGCCTGCTGTCGCTGGAAGCAACAGCCTGAGTTTCCTCCTCACACTGGTGCCTCGGGAAGCAAGCGTGGGCAGCAGGCGGCAGGCTGCCACAGGGAGGGCCCCTCCTGTGTCTGCAGGCCAGCCACAGCCCCTTGCTGCCTGACTGGGCCCAGGGCCCACCCGCTACATGTGGAACTGGCCTTTCAGTCCCTGGGACAGGTTCGTGTCCCTTGAGGTCTCCCGGCTCAGCAACCTCAGGAAAGCCCCCAATGCCAGCCCCACGCTCCAGTGTTCAGAGCATGACCGTTCGTGCCTCCTTCCCACGGGAAAACCTACTCGTTGGTGACTCTAGAACCCCAACACGACAAGAGCCCCAACTTAAAACAGCTTTTCACTGCGAACAGTCTATAATCCTAGACTCCTGTCACTAAAATCCTAGACTGCCAGAGTCCTTCAGCTCTGGGAAGGGCCTGCTGTGCCCAACCCACCTCCATCTCCTACCAATCTCCCACGAAGCCTTAAGGAAGAGGGCTAGGCAGGAGAGGGGCTGGGTCATCAGGAGATGACAAAGCTGGGGTGCCCTATGGGCTGGGGGAGGAACCAGTGTAACCCCAAGGGACAGGCCACCTCCTCCTGGCGCACAGGGCCACTCACTGCACAGATGTCAGGAAATGAGTTTATGCTGGGCCTAGAGTTCGTAGCTGGGGGTTGTGAGCCTGTGCTCGCCCCCAAAGGGAGGGCCAAGCCCACATCAGGTCAGTACTGGTCTCCCTGCTTCTCAGGTTCCAAGCCAAGCTCTTGGCTTTATCTTCCTGTCTTCACCACCCACTGCTTCCTGCTTCCCACCACAGTCCCTTCACCTCCCAGGCTGGCCCCAGTCTAGGCCAGCTGGTAGCCAGCCAAAAAAACTCCAAATTGGAGTCCAATTGACAGACAGAAACACTGAGGTCCAAGGAAAAGCTGTGACTTGCACACCGGTTTCCGCCCAGCAGGTTGTTGGTCTTTGGTCACATCTTTCAGTCCTGGCCACTCAGCACTTCACTTCCCACAATGCTTCACCGAGCCACATAACCGCCCATCTACACCCCCACCCCGACCCCTGCACCCCAGTGTACATTGGGAAAGTCCACTCCCACTGCCAGTTCATTCATTCATTTACCCAACTCTTCAACCAGCCTTTTTCCCTGCTGGGCTGATGGAGTCAGGGTGGTGGAGAGGACTGCAGGCTCATGTTTGGTAAACATTCAGGCAGAGTGGAAGGTGCAGAAAAAACTATCACACGCTGACCAACTCGAGGGTCCTTAGGGTCCTCATGGCCTGGCATACAACTCAGTTGTCAGTGTCAAGTCACAGACTCTAACTTCCCTCACTTGTATACAGTTAGGTACAAACAACACCCAACTCCCAAGTCTACAGTGGGATTAACAGCAAAGAAAGGCCAGGAGGATGCTAACACAGTAGCATCACTCAGGGGCTTAGGGTGGGCTAGGTTTTCTCATATCTGTTTGGGGGCAGGGTCTGATGACAATAGCTAAAACCTTTCAAACACTTACATGGTGCCAGGCACTGGGGTACACAATGAAGCCACTGCCACAACCCATTTGCAAGGCTGGCAGCGAGCAGGCTCAAAACCCTTGTAAGCATCTGATGAATGAGGGAGTTACTGACAGGAAGTACAACCCAGTAGTGCTTGTGACTAAGCAGGTCTCACTGCTCAAGTGTGTATGGAACCACTGAGATGTGTGCACATGGGGCCTGGGTGAGGGCCCTGAGGGGTCCAGCTACTCTGGTTCTGTACCTTCCTCACGCACCCCTGCCCATCATCTGGGCAGAGCTGGGGGACTGTGCCAAGCACAGGCACTAGACCCAATGAGAGAGGCCTCGAGTGATGTTTTGCATAGTTCTGGCCAGGAGATTACAGGCCTAGGGTTAGTTAGGCCCCTCGATGGGAGATAGGGTGGCTGTTGGGTACCAGGCCCCCAGTACCCTCACTGTAGGCTTATTCCAGCATGGCAAACAAGTATTCCTGCTGGCAGACCGGGAGAGCCTGAGGAGGTCGGAGGAGGTCAGAGGCAAGGGAGGGATTGGTCCCCCCAAAAGCCACGTGGGGTCTGCCAGACAGGACAGAGTGAGTCCAAGGCTCCCCAGGGGCCACTGGGCAGGCCTGGCTCTGCCCTGTTGAGCCCAGCAGCTGGAGGGGAGTAAATACAGCTCTGGGCGTCCCAGCCACATTCCTGGGAGGCCATCAGGGCTGCCTGCCCACTGCTCTAAGCGGAGCGAGTGCAGCAGCCAGGCCTCGGGCTGCCACTGCCCTCTTCCCAAACAAACAGAAAAATAAATAAAACCAGCTCTCAAGCCAGCCAGCCAGCCAGACCGGCCGGCCGGAGGAGGGGGCAGGAAGGGGCGGAGGGCGCAAGGACAGGCAGGCAGACCAGTTGCCACGGTTTCTGTTCCACTGGGAAGGGGAGACCAACAAAAGAGGAAAATGGAGGAAAAGCAGATGAGACAGTCAGAGATGCCAGGGAGAGATCAGAGGGGTGTGCGTGTGGCCAGTGGAGGTGTAGAGTAGGAGGGTCAAGAAAGACAGGGAAGGCAACAGGGGCGGTCACAGTGCCAGAAGGTAGAGACAGCCTCTGGGTCAGTAACTCAGTGACAAAGATGGGGGGCAGGGCAGACAAAGGGGGCCCTGTGGGCTGGGGCAGGGGGTCGACTTGAAGGGCTATGAAATATTAAAGAGCCCAGGCCAGTGAGTGACAGAGGTCATAGAATTCAGAAGACTAGCCAGTAAGCGATAGGGGAGCCTGAGGCTGAAAGCAGCCCCCACCTCTGTCACAGTCTGTCCAACAGAGGACACGCAGAGGGCGGGAGGGGCCACGGGGACTGGTAATAGGAAGAACTTTATAGTTCCCTCTCCCCTCAGGCTGAGCTGGGCCCAGCCAGCCTTCCAGAGCTTCCAGTCACCCCAGTATTAAAGCCAGGAGGACTGTCAGCTCAGTGGCTGTCATGGGTGTCTCTTGGGAGAAGAGGGGATGGACTCCCCTTCCCAGGGGAAAAAAAAAAGGAAAGGAGGAGGAAGAGGAAGAGGAGGAGAAACAACAACAACAACAACCAGGCAAGCAAGCTACCATACCACTTTTCAGTGACCAGCGGGGAGGGAAGGCTGTGCCTCACAGCTCAGCTGAGCCAGCAGGCCATTCCCTGGCCCCATTACCAACCTCATGACCTTGGCCAGCCCCTTGCCCTCTGTGTCTGCGTAGTTCCACCCACACCAGGCTTAATGTGAGGAAAGAAAGGAGAGAGCAAATACCATGTGGGAGCCCATGGGGCTAAGCATCCCACAGGCCTTTGGGGGCCCTGAGGCCAGTCCCATCGGTCCACTTTGCAGATGGGGAAGATAAACTCCAGTGTGGTGAGAGTAAGGCAGAAGGTCACATCCCTGGTTATTAGAGATATAGGTTGTCCTCCCCACCCCAATTCACTGAAAATAGTTAATACTATAAATACTATACTATAAATGCCACTTCTAAGCCTTCAATTCCAGCAGAGGCAGGCAGATCTCCTCCAGTTTGAGGTCAGCCTGGTTGGTCTACATATCTCTACATAGTGACTCCAGGGCAGCTGAGGCTATCTCTACAGAGCCTGTCTTAAGAAAACAAACAAACAAACGACCCCCCCCCAAAGAGGGGTCAACTTCTGTGATTGCTGAGTGGACGAATCTAGGCCCTCTCCTCATGCCCAATCCTTGTATTCAATCTAAAACTGGTCTCATGAGGAAGGAGCCACTTATTGACCCATCTCAGAGATAAGGAAACAGGTTGGTAGAGATAAAATCTGTCCGTCAGTATGCCATACAGTCAACCATGTAGTGGTCAGGACTCACAACCAGGTCTGATGAGTCCAGGGATGGTTATTAGGGGGAGCCAGTAGAAAGCCTGGGTGGGCCTATGGGCCCCTAAAAGTATTATGGCTGGGACCAGACATCAGAAGAAGGTGGAAAGGGAGGCGATGGCTGAAGAACTGGCCACATTTGTCCCTGTACTTGGGAAGGCAAAGATAGAAGGGTCTGGGCCAGTGTAAGGGCTGGCCTGAGCCACATAGTGAATCCTAACTGCTGTGCTAGGTAAGTGGTAGCTGCTGTGGGAGGGGGCACAGCCTACTGAGGCCAGGGACAAGGTACAGCCTAGGAATCTGACTAAAGGGATCTGCCTATTCCACAGGTAGGCCTGTACCAGCTAAAAGAGACCCTGCTTCTGGACAGAAGGATTCTGTAGTTGGCTCTGAAGGGCTAGTGGAACCCTGTCTAGTCCCCAGGGGTTCTGACTTCAGCTCTAGGGCTAGGAACTAATCACTCTCCCAAATTCCCTAGTGCTAGTAGAAGGGAAGTTGGGATTGCCTACCACCCCCAATCCCTGCAAACCCAGAGGGAGGCCAGCATCAAGAGGCAGGAAATGAAGAAGAATTTGCAATCTAATTGAGCTGGCGGGGGATTAGGCCGCAGAATGCAATTACAGAGGCTGGAGCTGGGCCAGGGGCAGGCAGTGACACCCCAAGATGTGGCCTTGTCCAGGTGACTGGGCTCAGCTATTCTTGAAGCCTGAAGGATTCAACTAGAGGAAAGGAAATTAAGTAAGCAAGGCTTGAGGCTAGACCACTCTCCCTTAGAAGACTGTCAAGAGTTTCAGTTCTGTGGGATGCCCGACAGCAGGAAGTTTAACTGGGAATCACCCCCCACCCCCTGGAAAATCCAGGGCAAGCCCAAGGACTGGCACAGGTTCTGCTCATGCATGTACATATGTGGTTATGCTCTAGGGTAAAGCACACACACACTGATGTTCACCTGCACAGGGGCATACACCAACCTGCAGACACACTACTGTGGACCTCTGCTGCCGCCGGCTCCAGCACAGGGGAGAAACATAAAATAACACCCATGACCTTAAAATCCTTTTATTCTTATAATCACAGGCTGCCATCGCTGTGGATGTGTGCTGTCACCCTGGCCCCAGCCTGTCTCCCGCCACAGCTTCCAAAACTCCCAGAGGCAGGCAGACCAGGAGACTGCCTGGTTACTACTGCTGGGGGGAGGGGAATACAGCTGAGTGGAGAAGGTTTTGAGTCTCTGGGCTTCTTCACAAGCAGGGAGCAAGGGACTCAGAAAGTCAGAATGGCCAACGGATTATAGAAAGAGACAAGAAACACAAAGACACTAGCTATTGACAACTAACTGCCCACCCAGCCTAAAAATGTCCACTCTTAGGTTTACTCAGATACAATCCAGACACATACCACTGAAGGAGTAGACTGACACTATCTGTCTACCCGCCCACCTATCCATATCTATCAGATACATGGATACAAGCTAGGAGCCAGGAGTTAGGTAGGGCACATCTTTAATTCCAGAATTTGGGAGGCAGAGGCAAGCAGGTATTTTTTGAGTTCAAGACTAACCTGGTTTACATAGTAAGTTCCAGGTCAGCCAGGGTTACGCAGTAAGACCCTATCTCAAAACAAACACATACAAACCACAAACTCTACAAAATTCCAAGTACTCGAAACATACCGTATCTATTACATAGGGACATGGCCGACCTACAGACATACAATTTCAGACTTAAGTGCATGAGGTGTATATATAACATTAGAATATGTAATGTATACAACGCAGACACATAACCATCCATTTATATTAAATCATACATCTTACTCTTCCACATCTTCAGACACACACATTCTAAACACAGACTTGAAGAAAGATCTACCATCCAGGTTGTCACATAGATCAGACATAGTGCCACACAACCCCATCTCTGCCAGTTGATAACTGCCTCTGGATTTTAGGGGCAGAAGAAGAAGGGTCGGCGCTTTCAAGATCTTTGAATGGGCAGTCCTTTCTCACTGCCAGCAGCCTGGGAAGGTGGGCTGTGCCCTGAGGAGAGCGGACAGAGCAAGAGGGAAGTAAGAGAATGCAGAAAAAAACTTTAGTGGGATATTCTTGTTGGGCAGTAGCGCGTGAGTAACGGGGGAGGCTTTTTTGTGGTCTGGTGAGTTCCAGCTATGAGTGAGAGTTTAACTATTAATATACTCAAGGACACTTCACACTCCCACATGTGTACACACACACACACACACACACACACACACACACACACACACACACACACACACAGCTCTAGAATGAGACCAATGGTAGGGGCTGGAAGATCCTCCACTCTCCTGCACCTCCAGATCGGAGGCAGAATGTGCACTCCAGAATGTTGAGGTGCTCAGTACCCATCAGAGGCTGAATAAATTTATTACCTAAAATGACAGTGGGTTAACCTGCCCCATCCAAGACCACTGAAGGCAAATGCTAGAGAATTACTTGCAACTAAATGATTACTGCATCCCACAGAATTAAGAGCAGAACCAGGTCTGTCCCAAGTGTATTCCTCCATTTTTTTCTATCTCACCACGCACCCTAGGAACTCAATTGGCTTTAACTCAGTCCAAAGCTCTCTCCCTCTTCCTGGGAAGAAGCATTGCATGCTCCCATGAGTATCTAGGTGGGGACCTAAAGAAGGTAGGACTTAACCTACTGAGACATGCATGCCCCCACACTCAAATGGGCCTCAATTTCACACTTGCCAACTAACTGGGTATCAGAAAGGAAAAAATAAAGGGTCACGGTGGAAGCCCTTGGACACCTAAGCGTGAGGGGCTTGAGCCTTGGATTGAGAGCCCTCCCCACTCCCCTTCCCCCACGCAGCGCAGCGCAGCTCAGCCCAGCCTGGTGGACATTCCAGGCCTCACGTGATAAAGGGGAGGCCATTGGCCCTCCGGTAAGTCAACAGGAGAGATAGGAGGCCCAGGCCAGGGTCACCTGCTGAGCCGGGGAAACCGAGCCCAAACACAACACATAAATAAGCACTAACAAGCCAGCCAGCCAAGGGCCAGGCTTCTTCAGAAGACCCTCTGCTCCAACTTGGAAGGGGGATGGGGGGGGGGGGACGACTCAAGCTTAGCTAGGGGCTTCCCCCAGAGAATCCAGCTCCTACCAGGACGCAAGGGGAGGCACCTACAGGGCTACCAGGACTGACTAGTAACCCAGAGGCCAATCTCCCTCAGCTGTTCCCACCCCTCCCCGGGGCAAAAAAAAAATTCAAACTGTCACCCCTCCCTCCTCCCTAAGGAGGGCAGTTTCCGTTCTGAGGGGGGCCACAGCTGCAGAGCGCGCCGCTACCCCCCCAACAACAAGCTCCAGCTTGACTCTCATCTAAGGAACTGCTAAATCAACACCATGCAGTTACAGTCGAAGTAGACGAGGACGGACAGTCTCCTCTTACTACTCTCAAAAAGGAGATGGGAAGGGTTTCCACCAACAACTTGAGGAACCGTAGTCTTTCAGGAGAGGGTCAGGTCAAGCTTAGGCTAATAGGCGCTCCCTACCCATCTCACTTAAATGGTCCACCCCTAGGACCGTACACCCCGAACCCGTTGGATGGGGACAACTGAGGTGGCGCTGGGCGTTCAAACCGCGCTCCAAACAAGTCCGCAGCGACCGCGCTCGCAGCCCCCGCCAGGCGGCCCCAGCGGAAAACTTGAAAGGGACTCTGTTTGCCCGCGGCCCTGGGGCGGCTCCGGCGGGGCGGGGGCGAGGGCCAGCGATCACACGCCCCCTTCCCTAGTGCTTCCTGGGCAAACCCGCGCGGCGGGGGGTGGGGTGGGGTGGGAGGGGGACGCGCTACAAAACCAAGGGCTCCAAACAGCAAGGGACACAAGGAAAGGCGAGATCAAGGGCCTAATCCGCATCTCGTTTTGGGTACTCCCATCTGGAAGACCCAACTCTCAGACCACCCAGGGTCCCGGGGAGCATTGTAGGGTGCGGCTGCCAAACCTTCATTCCCCCTACTTTTCAGGAGACAAGGGGAGCAAGTATTTCCAGATGAGTCACTACAGAACCCCCCAAATCTAATGGTACCTCCTTGCAACCCATGGCACCAACCCAACTCTGCGCACCCCTTACGATTCCCCAGGGAGGAAAAAAAAAAAGGAAAATTTGCTCTTTCCGGTGCGCTCTAGCACTTGTGACAGGTTCCCTATTTTAGAAACGGGGACCCTCACTTTCGGTCCAACCTATTCATAAACAAAGCCAGGCGCACCCCGTGCTCCCCGCCGGAAAACAGCCCATTCCGGGCGAGGACAACTTCCCCCAGTAAGAAAATTAACACATTCCTCTCGCGGCAGTTCAACCCCGGCTCCAGGGATGCGAAAGGGAGGGGGCTCGGGCGGGACTTCGAGGGTAAATTCGGGGCCAGAGCAGCGTGGCAGGAGCCTGGGATGCCCGCCCCCTGCAGACCTGCAGCTGAGGAACACCCCCCCCCGGCTTCTGCGTCCCCGGCTTTGCACGCAGCTGGGCACACGCGGAGAGGCAGTCCGAGACTCCCCAAGGCCGTAAAGGACAGAGAGAGGCCGCCTAGCCGGCGGAGGTGGAGGTGATATACTTTGACGGGGGAAAAAAAAAAGGTCAAACTTGATTAGCCCGCCAGGCACCCTGCAGGCAGCGGGGGCGAGGAGCCCGAGGGGGAAAACAGAAGTAGCCGCTACCTCTACAAAGTCTAAGGGGAGGCAAGGCCACTCGTGGTCCGAAGCACTCCGGGCAATTAGGATCGTCCCTGAAAACAGGGCAGCGAGTGGGGTCTGATGCGGGGAGTGTGCGCCGCAGACCTGCAAGCAGCCGCCCCCGCAGGCGCAGCACCCGCCCAGCACTGCGAGGTGAGGACCCCCGGCGCCCGCGAGCTACAGCGATGGGGAAGGAAGCGTCCCCCGCAGGGAGAGCCCCGGCCCCGCTCCTCCGCTCCCAGCCCGCCGTCCTCGACCCTAAAACCCCTCTTTTTGTCTGAACTCAGTGATCTGCGACCGAGCATACTGCGGCTTGGGAAGGCTTGGATATAGCAGCGGCCACCGAGCGATCACCGGAGCTAGGTCTCCCAGGCCCCGGCGGCTCAGGCTGCGGGCGTCCCCCGCCCCTCCCAAACACCGACCCCTCCTTCCCCATCCCTGGCTCTCCGCACCTGAACTTCGGGGGAACCCGCGCCGCCAAACTTTCCGCGGACTTGCGGCGAACTCCGGCCCCGGCCGCGCACGGAGCCCCGGGGGAGGAGAGGGAGGGAGGCGGGGAAGGGGAGGGGGCTGGCCTCCCGGGGGGGGCGGGGGAGGGCCCGACACCTACCGGCTCCGCGAGTCGTCCGAGCCGCCACGGTCGCCGCGAGGCCGAGGGGGAGGGGCGGGGCGGGGAGCTGCGCTCCGCTCTGGGCACCGCCGCGGTGCGCTCCGCTCCAGTCGCCCGCCGCGCCCGGGGCCAGAGCCGGAGTCGCGCCGCCGCGGCTGGCCTGAGGCGGGGAGGGGGGGGGAGCCTGCAGCACCTGCCCCTCCTCCCCCTCCCCGCGGCCCAAATTAAAAAACAACAAAAAGCAACTAATCACCCCGGAGCGCAGCGCCTCGCGGCGCGGCGGGCGAAGGACTCGGCGTGCGGCGCCCGGACTCAGCAGGCGGCGCGCATGGCTAGGCGCTGGCTGGGACGCGGGGCCAGGCTGTCGGGGGGTGAGGCTCTCCTCTTCTGGCTCTGCTCGGACGCCTGCTCTCGCCGCCGCCTCTACATCCCAGCTCAGGCTCCGCCGCCTCTGCCGCCGCGCCGCGCGCCCGCCCGGGCAGGAGCTCCGAACGCTGCCCGGGGGCTGCCGGCAAAACCCGGACCGGACTAGCGGCTCCCTCACACCCCCCCTCCACCTCGGATTCCCTCCCTCCTCCGCGGCCTCCCTCCCAGATCAGCTTTGGCCACTTGGACGCCGCAGGCTCTGAAGCAGGAGTCGCAGCCGCTGCGCCTCAAGATCCCCGCGTCCTGGCGAGGGCCTCCCAGGCTGAGCTCCCTCGCGCTTCAAGCTGCACCTTTTTTCCATGCAACTTTACAAATACATAAAGTAAATAAATAAATACCACACGGCCCTTTTGTAAGCGATGCCTGGACTTGAAGACGCACCTCCGTGGAAAATCCACAGACCTTCTGCTCCCTGCTCAACTGTTCAGTGGGGCAACAAGCTACAGGGATTGAGAAGGAAGGTTCGGCTGCTCATCCCCCCCCCCCCCCATCTCAGGTGCTGTACAGTCTGCTAGACTCTCAGTTCAAAGACCGCACCCTTCCCAAAAACACTTTCCTGCATTCAATAGATATTAATTCCACCAGAAGAAAAGGAGGCAGAGTCCTGTTCCCATTTCACAGATGAAGAAACTAATCAGAAAGAGAACATTTTGGTTTGTTTGGAGGTTTTTTTTTTGTTTTTGTTTTTTTTAGGAGGCAGGCTCCTACCCAACTATAATACCGGAGCTAAAGCATTTACACTGGTGCTCTAGAGCCGTGGGCTATGAACCGGGAGCCTGTAATAGTACCTGGAACCAAGCAACATTAAGTAGATAACTAGCTAAATCTCAGCCCTGCGCAAGAGTCAGTGCCTGGTGGGAACAGCAGACTTGGGACAGCATTTCTTTGCACCTATTCCATCTGTGCCTCTGCCCTTTGACAAAGTCCCCTCCCTTACCTGCCCAGCTTGGGTTAATCCTACCTACATCCGATGTCTTCTCAACTACCCAAAGAGCCTCCTATGGTTCCTGGGGTGATAGTTATGCAGTCTCAAGGGATTCGATCGGGAGGTCAGGGTTGCAGTAGTCAGGCCTTCAGGCCAGAGAAAACACAGCCTCTAGACCCATGGGGAAGGAACAGTGAGGTTAGAGGCATCAACTTGGTGCTATGTATTACAGTCTAAAATCAGTTGGAGTCCAGATAACAGAGAGTTAACTGCAGTGACCCGGGTGCCGCCAGCCACAGAGTCTGGCCTCTATGGGAGAAGTGAAATTGCCTCCCACAGCTGCTTCCTCTCTGGTTGTGGGTCTCCCTAGAGCCACCCTCTGAGCCATCAGTGTATGGACCACGTATGGGCCAGTTGGAGTGGGGTGGTGATATGTTCAAGGGCAGGGCTCACCTGGGTTGTGTTACCTTTTTCCTACTCCTGACATCCAGACCACAAGGAGTGAGTCCATCCCCTGGCCAGTTCTTACCTACTGTCAAAGAATGGTCTCCCAGAGGTGTTTAGCTCCCCTTAACCTCTAGCTGGTTTCTTCACAGTCGCCCCAAGTAAGCCTGACAGCGAGGTAAAGAGGTGCTTGCCATGTAAACAGTTCTTTTTTTTTTTTTTTTCTATTTTTCGGGGCTGGGGATTGAACCCAGGACCTTGCGCTTCCTAGGCAAGCGCTCTACCACTGAACCAAATCCCCAACCCCGTAAACAGTTCTTTTGTTTGTCTCTTTCTTCTCCTGACAGAGCCTCACTCCATAGTACTGGTGGGTCTGAAACTCACTCCACAGACAGGGCTGGCCATGAATTCAGAGAGATCCACTTGCCTCTGCCTTCTGCGTGCTGGAACTAAAGGTGTACGTCACCACGGCCTGTCTGGAAACAGTCCTAAGACAGTGGACACACTGCTATTCTAAACCCCAGACTACTTGGCAATTCTGGTCCTCACCTTGCCAGGCGCTTTTTGGCACAGACCATACAAGGAAAAAGGAGGCAGAATCCTGGGTCTGTGTGTTCTAGGATGCTCTAACACTTACCCCTCCTTATTGGGGAAGCTGGGACACTGACTGTGAGGAGGGACCTGCTCCTTAAGGGTGAGCAGCAAGCCTGAGACCCTGACCCAGGAAGTAAAAGGACCTGCCTATCCTTGAAGCCTAGAACCAGTGCAGAATCAAGCCCTGTACACGGGGGAGGGGTAAGGTGGGGTGTCTGTGCTGGGAGGTCTCAGGGCAGAGAGTCTGGGTCACTCGGTAAACAAAAGTGCTTTCCTTTTTACCAATAGGAAGACTTGATTTTGATCCCCTGAACCTGGGCTTGTAAACCCAACATTGAAGAGGCAAAGACAGAAAAATCCCCAGGGCTTACAAGCCAGCCATCCTAATTAGTGAGCTCCAGTGAGAAGCCCTAACTAACCCTGAGAAGGTTTACAGCCACTCCTAACGATGACTCCTGAAGTTGTCCTCTAGTTCACACACCTCTGTGCACCCCAGCCTCTGACTTCCACATATGAATCCATATGCATTTAAAAGAAACAAAACTCTGAAGCAGAGTCTATCTAGTCCTTAACTTGCCAGACACTATTTGGCCAGGGAAACTGTTATTAGGCACTTTTCTTTGAGACTCCCAGCAAACTGAAGAAGCCCAAGGCTAAGGGGGCTGTGACAGAGGGAGCCAGGTGTCCCAATGGGCTTGACTTCTTGGGAGGAAATGAGTGCCTGGCCTCCTTTGATCTCAGAGCCTTCCCATTTTGTACCTCAGCAACTGGGAGATCCAGATCCTCACCTGTCCAATCTACTTGGGAGCCAGAGAGAATATTGTTCCCACAGAAAATACAATATGAACAGGAACTGTCGCAAGCAAGCCATCTACTTGCAACACTATCTATCCTATGAGTGGGAGCTTAAAAAGAGAACATGGAGGCAGGGCAGGGCAGGGAAGACCACCCACTCTGGAGAGGGAGGGAAGCCACCTTTGTTGTACCCCTCAAAAAATATTGTTTTCACTGTTTATTGAAGTTTCTACTGAGTTTTCAACCAATCAGCCTTCAAGTCTCCAGCACCTGTGTGAGGGTCGACCCCTACCTCAATACCCACCATGCCCATCCAGGGGGAATACAGCAGTCTAGGACCCTAGATTACTGTGTCCCTGCCCCCCCTCACCCAACCCTGTGTGTGTCTCTCTCCCTCCCTCTTCCTCCTCCTCTCAGACCTCCCAGCTAACCTCAGCCTAATCATACCCTCTCGAGTCCCATTCTTTTTTTTTTTTTTTTTTTTTTTTTTCTTTTTTTCGGAGCTGAGGACCGAACCCAGGGCCTTGTGCTTCCTAGGCAAGCGCTCTACCACTGAGCTAAATCCCCAACCCCTCGAGTCCCATTCTTTTTTTTTTTTTTTTTTTTTGGTTCTTTTTTTCGGAGCTGGGGACCGAACCCAGGGCCTTGTGCTTCCTAGGCAAGCGCTCTACCACTGAGCTAAATCCCCAACCCCTCGAGTCCCATTCTTAAATATCCTTGCTTATCAGGGTTTTCCATGAGATCATGGCCATTTCTCAGATGAAGAAACTGAATGGTTGGTAACAAAGTTGTCCTCTAACCTGGAGTGAGCTTCGCTACCCGAGGCTTCTTCCATACAGACTCATTGTGGGGCTCACATACTTCCTGTCCTGCCTGCAGTGGCTGCCTACAGCCACAGGATCAGCTACAACCCAGGACTTTCCATATACTTTCTTCTGTGTAGAACAGTTGATTCAAACTTACCACAGAAGGCCCTGTTTTAGACCCAGTATAACCCCTCTGAGAACCCTGTGTAGGTGTCATTCCGAGCCTGAGTTTGGACCATACTTACAAGGCCAGCAATAGTGTTTGTGCTACTTGGAAATGATGCCTCTTTGAGAGTCTATCAGATTGTACTAGGTACTTGCACTTGTGCTCTCTCCCTCTTTCCCTCCCTTTCCCTCTTTTCCAGAAGCCGCTCTGGATTCTGATTGCAGCCAAAATCCCAATGTGGTACAGAAGAGTTTAAAAGCCATTTGTGGACTCAGGCTTTTGGGGTCTCAACCATCACACTGACTACTGGTCTGTGTTACCTCTGTTACCCCACCCTATGACAACCAACAATAAGAGAGCTATAAAACCAAAGGAAAATGTCAAACAAGACAGCCCTGTCTCCCACGTGGCCTGGGCTTACTCCTTTAAAATCAGTCTGGCGGCTCACCCGGTCCTGGTCTGGAAAAACAGGAGGAGAAGAAGAGAATGGACGAACTCCAGCCCCAGAACAGAACAGCTCTGGAGACAGACTAGCCAGTCCCCCACAGCCACGGACACAGTTACGCACATGTGTCATGTGTAAATAAGCACAGACACAGTGCTACACCCCTACCAGGAACTGGGAGTTGAGCTTTGTATATGTGGTGGGGGGAAGGGACAGTCTGATGACTCTCATGCTCCTGACAGCATGTATCCCTGTACTTCTCCCCAGGCACAGTCATGGGTCAACTATCTGTCCAGTAGGACTAGGACAGAGTGCTCACAGAGGCCAGTCTGTTTCTTGGGCTCCCGGGTCAGGAAGGAATAACTGAAGGAGAGGCCTAGGGGAGGTGGAGGGGAGGGCAGAGTCCTATGCCTGGGGAGGATGCCCTGGGCATTGAGAAGCCAGTCTGGCCTGTAAGTGTTCTGCCTGAGGCCTGAAGGCTAGGGTGGAGTAGAAAGGGGGAAACCTGCTGCAGGTGGGACTTCTTCTCTCAGAGAGGGTCCCAGAGGATAAAGCAGGACGTTGGCTGTGGTCCACGTTGAAGTTTCTAAAAACTACCCGGCCTCTCATTAGACAGGGGGGCTCAAAGACCCCATCCACCAACCCCTGCATTGTCTTCCTCTTCAGACTCTAGAGAATGGGGTGCTTGGTTTGTTCCTCTTCAGACTCCAGAGAATGGGGTGCTCGGTTTGTTCCTGGGGTGGGGTCTGGATGAACTGCTCTTTGAACTGGTGGGACTGGTTTTGTGTCTAGCCACCTGGGCAGTCACGGGTTGCCTGCTGGGCCAAGGAGAGAGGCCTCAGGAAGGGGCCTCTAGTAAATCGTTAACTCCCACAGCCACGACTGGGTCCCTTGGGCCCCACCCCCAGTCATGACTCTGGCCCTGAGTGCTCACCCACAGGCCAGAAGTCAAAGGTCAGAGGTCAGAGCTAGAGGTCACAGCACCTAGTCAAGTCCTTCCCCCAAACTCTCAGTGGGCAGGGGCATGTCTTTAGGAATAGTCCTTTCCTCTAAATTCTGAGAGCTGTCTCTAGTCTTCCGGTTGCAGCCCTGACCTTTGTCTTTGAGGAACTCTGGGTGGGCCTCCAGACAACCCCTGGGCAAGTCCTAGCCCTTCCAGCCCCAGATAATTATTCCAGACCCACCTACTCAAAGGAGTGTTCAAGGCTAGATAATGAATGGGATGAGGAAAACCAGCAGATATACTGCCCTGAATTGAGATAAGTCCCTAAGTACTCCAGTTCTGAGGAGAACAGTAATGGGTGCCTTTTTTGAGGCATTTAAAGAAACTTAACCTGTTTGTTTGTTTGTTTGTTTATTGAGACAGAGTCTGGTTGGTATGGAACTATGTAGACTGCTGTGGAATTCAAGAGAAAGCCATCTGCTTCGGCATCCAGTGTTCTGGGATTAAAGATGGTTGGTAATCTTTTAGCATGGCCCACTAGGCCCAGCATATTTTATTATTTTTTTTTCTTTTTTCGGAGCTGGGGACCGATTATTATTTTTTAGATTTGTTTATATATATATGAATGTTCTGCCTGGGTGTATGTCTGTGTACCATGTGTGCGCCTGGTGCCTACAGAGGTCAGAAGAGGATGTTGGATCCCCTAAAACTGGAGTTATGGCTGATTGTGACTGAACCCAGGTCCTCTGCGAGAGCAGACGTGTGCTTAAGCTCTGAGCCATCTTTCCAGCTCTTATTATTTATGTGTCTAAATATGCCAGTGCCTGCAGAGGCCAGAAGAGGGCATCAGATCCTCTGGAGCTGGGTGACAGGTGGTCAGTGGTCAGCAGCCTCTTGATGTAGGTGTAGAAGTGGAAGGGCCTCTGAAGGAACAGGAAGCACCCTAATCTCGCTCTCCAGACTCACAGAGCCTGGATTTTGACCCTAGAGGGGGGGGGGTCTACGACATTTCCTATTCTGAAGCTCTAGGTGAGAAGACACAGTCAGTCAGCCCTGTATCTCACTTATAATGCTGTTGGGAGGTTCTCATGTGGGAATAAAGAGGGGATGTATCCCATCAACGTCCTCCACCAGCTCTGGGAGCCCCTCCCTAGCACGTCCTCAAGTGCCACCTCCATCCCCAAGAAGCCTTTTCCAGACAAGCCAGTGAGGGAGGATTAATGGTGTTGCCACCCCTTTTTGATAGGGAGGTGTCTTAGAAACTAAGGAGACGGAAAGAAAAAAAAAAAAGCCAACATCAACTTTTAATCGAGATTGCAGATTCAGAAAAAATTCATACTGAAATGACTCTCTAAGGAAATATAAAAAGTTACTTACGGCATGGCTAAATTGGGCACACTTCAATCCGGGGCTGTTGAGAAGCCATTAAAATACACACAATGGTCTACATGACTCTGTCAGGAAGGCTGGCCACTACTCCAACTAGAGAGAGCATCTGTTTCTGGGCTGCCTTGGCTCCAGTCCAGAGCCAGGGAGAGAAAGAACCCTACCTGATTGGCACCAAAGGCCATTGCCCAGGGACCCAGAAATTCCAGCAAGGGAAAGTGAAACAGGAAGTAGACGACCATTCTATTGTTGGAAACTGTTTTGTCTCCAGTGCAACAGGGAGCTGCAGGGTGACTGCTTTTCTTGTCAAACTTCGGAGAAGGTCTGAGTGTGATGGCACACATCTTTAATCCCAGCATTCAGAAGACCGAGGCAGGTAGACTTCTGAGTTCCTTGCCAGCCAAGGTAATATAGTGAGACCCTATCTCAAAAAACAAAACAAAGGGCTGGAGCGATGGCTCAGCAGTTAAGAGCAGAAAGTCAGAGTTTGATTCCTAGCATTCGGGGCAGGAGGGAGCACTGACTGCTCTTCCAGAGGTCCTGAGTTCAATTCCCAGCAACCACATGGTGGTTCACAACCATCTGTAATGGGATCTGATGCCCTCTTCTGCTGTGTCTGAAGACAGCAACAGTGTACTCACACACATAAAATAAAGAGGAAAAAAAAGTGATTCCCAGCATTTACATGGTGGCTTACAACTGTTTGTAACTCCAATTCCAGGGTATCTTACATTCTCTTCTGGTCTCCATGGAGAGACACATGTGTACGCACGTGCAAAACACACACACACACACACACACACACACACACACACACACACACACACACACACAAAAGCCTTTAATCCCTGCACTCAGGAAGCAGAGGCAGGAAGATCTCTGTGAGTTTGTGGCCAGTCTGGCCTACACAGTGAGTTCCAGGCCAGCAAGGACTACACTGTGGGAACCTGTCTCAAAAATAAACAACAAAAACCCTATTTCTCAGGTCAGCCTAAGGAGGTGGGAAGATCACTACAGTTATTTTTGTAAAGGCTAATCTGGGGGCAGGGTGAGACTGCGTAGCCTCTTCCAGAGGACCCAAGGTCAATCCCCAACACCCATACGGCAGCTTTCAGGGGATCTGACACCTCACACAGACATACATGCAGGCAAAGCACCAATGTACATGAAATAAGAACAAATAAAAGGCTTGTTTATGTATGTATGTGTGCCTAGTCTATGCATGTGCCATGTGTACATGTATGTCGTGTGCATACAGATACCTGCAGAGACCAGAGGAGGTGGTACAGGTGGGTGTTGGCTCCTCTGCAAGAGCAGAAAATATTCTTAACCACTGAACCATCTTCCAGTCCCACTCTCTTTCAAATCTACTGATTTTGAAAGGAAGGTCTCCTTATGTAGCTATGGCGACTTGGAGCTATGTAGACCAGGATGGTCTCAAATTCACAAAGTTCTGCAGGCCTCTACCTCCTCAGTGCTGGGCTCAAAGGTTCATACCACCATACCTGGCTCCAAAATACAGTCCTGAAGCTTCACCTGAGGTCCAGGCCTGGAGAGTGAGACTGGGGAAGGGGTCATTCTCTTTGTTCTCCTCCAGGACAAACAGGATGTGAACTTTCTGGGGGAAGCTCTGAGACAAACAGCTTTTGAGAACCCTCCTCTCCCACTGCAGTCAGTCCCCTTGAGGCTCCCGGGTGCCAGTTAGGGTCCCTGGGGTCTCTTCTGCAGTCTGTGAGCATGTTTCTGCTCTTTATTTAACCCACAGGACTGTCATCAGGCCTCCCACATCTCCATCTCTGACCAGGGTCTGGCCTCCAATTGATGCTAACGTTTCTTTTCTTTTTTTTTCTTTCTTCTTTTTTTCGGAGCTGGGGACCGAACCCGGGGTCTTGCGCTTGCTAAATCCCCAACCCCGAGGCTAACATTTCTTAG
Organism: Rattus norvegicus; assembly: GCF_021556685.1. Taxonomy (NCBI): domain Eukaryota; kingdom Metazoa; phylum Chordata; class Mammalia; order Rodentia; family Muridae; genus Rattus; species Rattus norvegicus. The sequence continues at coordinate 27,558,319 of NC_141551.1, read as the reverse complement.
AGGAGGAATGGCCCTAAACTATAACTATCTCATGTCCCAGCAGAGGATGACGAGACCAATGGTCCAGGGGATTGCAGTGGTACTTACCTGGCTCCCTTTCCTAAGGCCCAACTGCCTCCTTCACTGCCTAATCATCAGGAAAGGCAAGAACCTTAGCTAGATTAGATGGCAGTGGCTATGCTGCCTTGTGGGTGACCTGGACTCCACCCAGGCCATGCAGAGGCACTGTTGTAGAACCTAGCCTCAAGCTGCCTGCTGCCTGCACCTCCTAGGCTTACTAGGCCCATCTCTGATTACAAAGCTATTGCCCATTTTCCAGACACACTCTTCCTTACCCTGGGACTCTGTGTAACGGGATTTCTGGATTTTAGAAAATTATTTTATGTGTAGTCTTGGTACTCGAGGAAGCTAGGGGACACATCTGACCTCTCAGAACTAGAGTTATAGACTGTTGTGAGCTGTCACATGGGTGCTGGGAATCTAACCTGGAAGGGCAGCCAGTGTCCTAAACACTGGGGCATTTCTCTAGTGCAGGCCCTGGGCTTTTTATTAAAGGTTTACTTTATTATTTATGTGTATGTGTCTCTATATGCAGGCATCTGTAGAGGCCAGAGAGGATATCAGATACTCTGGAGCTGGATTTACAGTTGGTTGTGAATTGTGTCTTTTTTAAGAAAGATTTAAATTTTGTTTTGCTGTGCCCTCCCTCCCCCTTTTTGCTGTGTAATCCTGGCTGTCCTGGAACTCACTCTCTAGACCAAGTTGGCCTCAAACTTACAGACATCCTCCTGCTTCTGCCTCCCGAATGCTGGGATTAAAAATCTGCACCACCACCATCTGGACAAGATTTTAATTTTATTTTTCAATGTTGTCTTATTATGAATTCTCCAGAGAAAATGATTCCTTTATGACTTGCCCTGTTTTTGTTGTGTCCCTACATTTTTTTAAAAAGATTTATTTATTTATTTTCTATGAGCACACTGTAGCTGCCACAGAAGAGGGCATCAGATCTCATTACAGATGGTTGTGAGCCACCATGTGGTTGCTGGGATTTGAACTCAGGACCTCTGGAAGAGCAGTCAGTGCTCTTAACCACTGAGCCATCTCTCCAGCCCTGTCCCTACATCTCTTAGCACATCCAGAAGAGATCGTCTTTGATTGCCTCAATGGTCTCCTCTCTAGCAATGGTGCCACTTTTAGGGATGCTCTTCTTGTCGCTTTCATGGTAGGCATTGTTGGGTTGCTTACATTTGTCTGTCTTCTTTCCAGCACCCTTGACTCGTGTTCTGGAAGCCCACTGGCTTCCTGCCTCGGATACAGCCATGTTTCCCCTCTAGGCACATTACTTCTTCAGGGTTCCTGATGAAGGGTAGTATGGTTTCTCTTCTATTAGCTAAAACAAAAATCAGGAAACTTTCCCTGAGAACCATTTTAGAGTGTTGGAGTCCAGCAGGTAAGCAGGCAGGTTCTGGAGCAATAGCTGAGAGCTTGTATCTTCACCCGTAAGCAGAAAGCACAACTATTTTTATTTTTAATTCTGTGTCTGTGTGGTTGGTCTTGGATTTCCCATTGGGGTTCCACATGGTTGGTTATGAGCCATCTGACCTGAGGGTTAGGAACTGTGGTGCCTACAGAAGTCAGGAGACATCAGCTCCCCTTACGCTGGAGTTACAAATGGCTGTGAGCCACCATTTGAGTGCAAGGAATCAAACCCAGGTCAAGCAAGTGTTCTGAACAACTGAGCCATCTCTTCATCCTAAATTGCCTTAATCTCGAGTCATCGCTAATCTCTATAGCCTCGTCCGCTTAGGCAGTCTGATCCCTCCCCAGAGGCACCTGCTGACCCGTGTCCTGATAGTTCCCCCTCAGAAGAAGAGCTCACTTCCCTAGGAATAAGGTCTGTCAGAGAACTGTTATTCTGGGCACTGTCTCTTCTGGGGCCTGAATGCAGGCTAGGAATGATTCAGGAAAGAAATGGGTGAGGTGAATTAGGGACTTCCGGGAGTAAGACAGTGCTAAGCTGTCCCCTTTCTGCCTGCCTGTGCAAGAGGTGACTCCAGAGGGCATCCCCAGTTCAGTTCTCTACTTTAAAGGCTGTGGGTTGGCACTGTTTGATCTACTCTGCCTTCTTCCCTTCTGCCTTCTGAAACAGCTCAGTGTTCAGGTGGCCCAGCTGTCAGCTGTCTGGCCCACTGGACCTGTGTTCACAATCTCTTACATCCCCAGCAATCGAAAGCTGAGTTCTGCCAGCACCACCCCTAGCCAACAATGACCTTGGGGGAAGCAGCCAGGACACCATGGGAAGGAGGCTGATCATTAGTGCTGGTGTTCCCATGCTGAACTGGCTGCACAGGTCACTAAAGCACCTCAAGAGGCCTCATGACCCTATCTGTTCCTGTGCCTCTATGACAGTAGCTTCAGCAATGCAGCGAGGTATCTAACCCTAAGGATAAACAAGGACGCCAGAAACCCTGCCACCTCAGGTAGATTGTTTCAAGCTAGTAGTGGGAGGTAATTCTGGACCTGAGAAGGCTGGAAGCAGGGATGTTTGGGGCCATCAAACTTTCACTATTGCAGATCTCTGGCATCCCCTTGGTAGTCTATCACCTCCAGGTGTTTGGTGTTGAGGCGCTTGCCCTTAGAGACTTTTCAGTTATTGTTTTGAGGCAGGATCTAGTCCCATTCTAGCCCTGGCTGATTTAAAATTGACTATGTAGACAAGGCTGGCTCTCAAACTCATGGTGTGATGCTTCTGCTTCTTCCTTCCAGGTTTTGGGACTATGGGTGAATGCTCCCCTAACTAGCCCCACTACTCTTTTGTCTACAATGTTGCTCCTGGCATCTACTTATTAGAGACCACTGATAATGGACCTAAATCCTAAAATGTCAGTAGTGTTGAGGCGTGATGAGGCGTGAGAAAGCCTGGAAGGAGGCAAGGGTATTTTCCAGCCCTACCACCACATGCATAGGGGCCACCAGTTCATCATTTCAGCAGTATAGGTAGAGGAAGCTGCCACTCCAGCTTCAAAGCCCCCTTGTGGCCACAGGGATGTGAACTGGCTGCCTGCTTACCTACCCACACACCAACCTCCAGTGCCCAGAAAGAGATTCTTCCATCCCAATGCCACGCAAACCCTATACTGCTTCACCCAAAGATGATTCTGGGCCTAAGGAAAAGGTTGGGTGAGGGTGGAAGGTGGACATACAACTGCCCTGCCCTGCCAAGCCCATCTCTTCCTGCCAGCCAGTTACCGGAGTCTGTGGCTGGCAGGAAGCTCTAAACAGGAAGCTCTAAACATGTACACGTACGTACACACACACACACACACACACACACCCCATCCCTTCTATTTAGGAGGTGGCCATGGTGGCTGAGCTCTTGTCTCCGGTTTCCTAGGGAGCTGTGGAGAAACAGCCCAGCCTCCGTGGGTCCATCTGTCAGGGAGGCTGTTCCGCCCCATCGATTGCTGTTCCCAAGGGGCTGTGTTGCTCGAGGGACCCAATGTGGCCGCCAGATAGGAGGGAACCACAAGAAGAGGCAAGGAGGGGGGCGGCTTGGCAGTAGGAAGAGCCAAGAGGGGCTGACACTGCAGAGAGAAGGGACAAGCATGAGAAATGTAGACAGTCAGGGGCAGTGCCGCAGCAGGCTGGCTGCAATGATCTCTGACGCCAGCTGGCACCCTTAGGACTCAGTTTTGCCTTTGGACACACCAAGTTCCCACTTGTAAAGACAACAACAGCTAACATTTATTGAGCAGCAACAATGTGCCTAGCATTGGGACCAGGCTTTACACATCCCTGCTTTCACTTGAGTGCCCGTGCAATGTAGGTGTGCTTTATTCTCGAGCGAGAGGTGAGAAGGAATCAGAGAGGCTGCGGCTGTCAGTCACACACACACAGGAACTGGAGCCTTCTCTGAGCGAGTCAGCTGGGCTCAGTGGTTGCGCCCAGATCCAGACCGACAGAGCCAGGTCGAAGGGGGAGGAGGTAGTCTTGCCTGGCCAGAAGCCCTGCCCGCCCTCCCAGGGAGCCGCCTCCTCCCCTGGGCTGCGTGACATCTGCCCCGCTTCCCGGCCCCAGACAGCTGCCCAAAGCCACGTCAGCACTTCCACCAGGGAGTCTGGAAACTGGCTCCGGCCCCTGAGAAGGAAGAAGGAGGAGGGCTGCGGTCTCTCCCCCCCCCCAATACCACCCTCTCCCCCACTAAGGATGGCTTTTCAGAGGGGTGACCCCACTCAGCTGAGCAGGAATGGGGGTATATGACCTCAGTCTTTTGCAAGACCCAGTTTCCCCTGCTTAGGTGGGTATGTAGTGGGGGCCCTTTGGCATGGATACTAGTACATCCAGAGTGGATACAACATATATTCCCACGCAGCCCAGACACAGTTCCAGGGACACCCGGACAGCCTGCAACTCTCAAGACCTACTTGGGGCGTATGGTCATCTGGTGGAGATCCCAGAGGTGGGAAAGCAGAGTATGGAGATGGATGGATGGCCCAGCTCTGCAACTGGCCGGCTGGGGCCAGAGATAACCAGCGCCTCCCGGAAAATCATTAGCATCTGTTCGGGCCAGCAAAGTTGGCCTGCTGGCGCCTCTGCCTACCGGAACCAGCGGCTTGCAGCCCAGTCCCGTCGGTGCACAAGCCCATCTGGATTTAACTCAGGTGAGGACAACATGTATTTGTCCACTCACCTTGGGAGACAGGTATTCCAGCCAGCAAGCAGGGAACCGGGCTTGTGTTGTTAGGGGTGGGGGCTTCCTTTGCGAAGTAGGAGGTTCACTCCGCACTCTGAGTAATCCAGCCCGGTTCTTGGAGATGCCCGTGCTGGCGGCAGCCCAGGGAGTGTGTGGAAATGACACCGCCAGGGCGGCGGAGATCCCCCCCTCCTGACATTGGCTGGAAAGTGGAGCAGCTCGTCAGGGACAATCAATGGCGATCGATCGCTGCGCGGCGCAGGCGGCCAGCGCGCACACGGGGGGGGGGGGGGGGGGGGAGGGGCGGGGGGGCAGCCCGGCCAGCAGGGATAGGGGCATCCGTGAGTGAGGTCAAAAAACACAGACTGCAAAAGGGCATAGTTGGGTCGCATGGATATATAACTGTACAGAAAGGCACTACAAAGAAGGCAGACTCACCATACTAGTCTCTGACCCAAGTCACAACAGGGTTAAACGTTTGGTTTGCATGGACACAGGATGGAATCAGTCACATGTAAACTGCACCTTGATATAGCATATCATACTACCACACAAACAGATGCACCACACACAAGGTCCGCAGCACCACAACAAATGCCCTAACCCTATATTCACCCACGACTTGCCAGGATATAAAATTACACTGACTTACACTGACTGATAAAAAAACGGGAGAGTTAGTAAGTCTGGCTGCACAACAAGGCAAAAAGTCAGATAGCCATATTGTATGTCACACAGCCTCAAAGAATATGGTTAAGTTGGGACTACTGGCTACCACAATGGGCCCAAGAAAAAATAGAATACAACCGGGCCACCCATTTCTTCATAACTCCCACCATGAATACAACTTTTCATCATGTGGCATGTCCTCAATCCCCCCAGGAACACCAGAGACAAGCAAACTAGCTTTTTTCTCAAAGTTCTGTAACAGTACTATCAAGTGACTGCTCAGGCAGTAGGTAAGCCCAGACAGGAGGTAAACTTAACACAGGAGTCTTGGGTCACCATTAATGACTATGTGCCAGACAGCAGCAGTTCTCAGCCTGTGGGTCCAAACCCCTTTAGGAGTGGAACTACCCTTGTACAGACCAGTGGGAAAAGTAGATATCACATTATGATTCATGACAGCAAAACTAGTTATAAAACAGCAATAAAAATGACTGTATTTTGGAGATCACAATATGAAGAACTATATTAAAAAGGTCACAGTATTTAAAGGGTTGAGAACCACTATGCTAGTAAGTTATAGCTATACAATGGCTGATTACTTAGCATCACTCTAAATTTTAAGCTTAAGAGTTCCTCTCTGGGAACCTGACTTACCTTAGCAGCAAAACTACTTCTGTCATTACATCTGGGAAACACTTCTCAAATGTCACAAACTCAATTCACATGGCTATTTTCACCCACAAAGAAGCCACATTCTTACCCCAACCTCGCTAGACATGTCCTAGCAGCAGGGTGAGCCCAAGTAGCTATCATATCAACTCTGGCTATGGGACCTTCCTTGGTGGGGAAACTACCCCCAACCTCTCACCAGGTAAGATTCAAACACAGCTGATCTTATTTCCTGTTACCTACACAAGCTTTACAAGACAAAACAAAGTTACCCATCCAGAGCCTCCCACATTTCCTAAGGACTATCCCCACTTAAACCCACTCTATCCTTTTATTTTATCCAAAAGAAGTACTGGCTAAAGTCCTAGAAAGCCAGGTGTGGCGGCACACACCTTTCTGGAAGCAGAGACAGGTGAATCAGAGGCCAGCATGATCTACAGAGTGAGTTCCTGGATAGTACACAGAGAAACCCTGTCTCCAAATCAACAACAACAAAAAAAAATCCCCATAAAGATGCTCTCCATTTCAAGTGTAAACCATCAAAACAAAGCCTAGCAATATCCCTACTTCTGCCCTGAGGAAGCATGTTCACAGGAACAGGACCAAGATCTTCAGTCCTACAAAACACCCTATGCTGTGAGCTAATGCAGGTCAGCTGAGGTGCAGCCCTAACTTCATGCTGCCTGTGCAGGCCTGGGCCCACCCAGAGACTTCCAGGAATCTCTGCTATCAAGAGAGCTCCCCCTAAAGGTTATGCCTAGAGTGACTCCCAGCACTCCCAGTTTGGTTCTCTAACTGTGACTCTCAAGTCTCACACACTGACCCAAGATCTAACACAGAGACCTTCCTTGACTAGGGAATGTAGACTTTTTTGTGATCTAGGATGACAGCAAGGATCTGGCAGTTACAAGCGCCCATTCACCAGTTCCTTTTTCTTCCCCCTTTCTAGTATAACAGGGAAACACAGGGAGGAAGAGATCTGATCTGCTGTAACCGTGCCTTACCCTTAGCCGAAGACAAATTCTCAAATGTTATCCCTTTCCCTCCAGACTTTATATCCACACTCACAGGTGGATAGCAAGATGTGCACCCGATCCATGTGCGAAGGCTCATGGGCCTTCTTGCTGAAGAGGTATGCAAGCCCAGGCAGTTATACCACGTACCTGGTACCCCCAAATCTGGCCTTGCTCAAAGGTTTGCCATTAAAACAAAAAACTAGGGCATACATACCACTGTCCATAGCTACTTCCTTGAGCCTGGTTCACAATTCTTTAATTAATTGGTAAGATCATTTTCAATCAAGTTTTACCTACAGATTGTTAAAGACCAAGTGTTCATCTATTAGAAAATTCAAAGGAGGGGTTGGGGATTTAGCTCAGTGGTAAAGCGCTTGCCTAGGAAGCGCAAGGCCCTGGGTTCGGTCCCCAGCTCCAAAAAAAAGAACCCCCCCCCCAAAAAAAAAGAAAATTCAAAGGACATATAAATTTGCCCTAAATTACAGGAAAAAAAAAAGCATATCATTTCAAACCTAGATCTAATTTCACTTTTTTAAAGGTTCAGATTTAGGTTCACACCCATATGCATAAACACTAAGGAATGTCCATGCTCACAATCTTCTTAAAAGTTCCTAACAACATGGACAGCCCCTCCTGCACACACAAAAGCTGGCCTATGCTCTCCCTTGTCTGGAGTCTATCAGCCACATTCTCCATGGCTCCATTCTTTCCAATAGGCGCAGGGCAGACAGGAAGTCTACAGACTCCCTGATCCTGATCCCCACCAGAGCACAAATTCCTCCTGCTACTGCCAGATAATCACATGAACGCACGACACACACACACCGACACACCCTGGGGAGACCTGGAGAACAAGGCATTCTGGTGGCCAGTCTGCTAGCCCTTCTCAGGGCTGCCTAAGATCCAGTTCTACTGCCTGTGTTAATTTCAAGTCAGCCTTTCCTTTAGGAAAGTCATGTCCTGGTAGAATCAAGGCATCCTTCTTTACTAAAGTGTCTTTCTTAGGCCAAAGTTTTCATTTGATGCAAAATCCTTCACATGGTCCCCTCTGAGAGGTATACAGCCAAAAGCCTGACCTCCAGACACCAACAGCCCCTAGATGCTTTCCTAATCTGGGGGTAAAGTGTTGGTTCTCATGGCTTTGGCTGGATTGCAGCTACTTGGTGACTTCAGCAAATCTAAAGTTATTTGCATACCCAGATGGCCAAGCCTACAATTTCAGAGAATTCCCAATGAAGAGGCAGCTGGCTTCCGGATGGTGGCCCTAGAGGCCCACAGCTGTTGCACTGGAACACTAGAAAGCCTAGGGCCCCGAATCACAAGACAGATTGAAAAAGACAGTATTTTCCCAGGCCTTACCATCAGTGCTCTACTCTGTTTTCCCGAATCTCCATCTTTGGGCATAAAAGAACTATGTCATAGATGCCAGCAGACATAGGCAAACAAGTGAGACTGGGTTCGTTGATGAGGGCACAGGAACTAATTGCTTTGAAAAGGCAACAGTGGGCACCAGAAATGTGAGTCCCTTTGTTCACATAGAACAGTGAACAAAACCAAGTGAGTAAGCTGGTGCGGAAGTTGTTTGTGTAAACAGAGATGATGGACTACCAGAGCACCAGGTAAAAGATGACCCAGCACTTTGGTATTTTTAGTAGGCCTAGGAACAGAATATAAGTCATTATAACCTGTTCTCTCACAATACACCTTTCTGAGTATCTGACTGAACTAAGCACTGGTGCACCTGCTTCTAAATGCACCAACAAAAGACAACCCCCAAGGAAGCCTCCTTACTCAAAACAAAAGCGCTTCGTAGGTTCTGTCCATGCACAATTCATTGACCTCACATACCTTGTAGTTTTAAAAGCTTCAGGTCATCATTGCCCTCTGCTGGCCACAGAGAAACTAGCACCCACACAGAACCTCCTTTACCAGTAGACAGACGTTTGCTTGCTGTCTGTTGAACCATGAGTGGTCAGAATACGTAAAAAGCAAGCTAGAAAAAAAGGCGTGTTAGGGCAATTCTGTCTGTCTCTGACCCCAGATACAAATAAACACTGCACTTCAGTGTAGCCCAGAAGTTGCACCCACTCATATTTGCTGGAGAACTCAACCACCCACCAGACCCTCCCTCCATCTTGTCTCATGTTCTTGCCCTTTCTGCTCCAAAGTCTAAGTGAAAAGACCTAGAGTTGCACTTTCAGAAAATTCTACTTTCCTCCTTCCAGTAGTCCCCTCACCACTCTACAGCAAGTGCCCGGAAGCTCACGATGTCTTCTGAAACAAGACTGGACCATTTAGCAATTGGCACAATATTCTGTCGGTTGGCTACATCGTCAAAGACAGCTATAACTTTAGCTTGGAAGACTGGGGTGTTCTGATCAGTGAGTAATAGCTTATTAGGAGAGAGGAAAGCGGGGTTGGGGAGAGCGCTTGCCTAGCAAGCGCAAAGCCCTGGGTTCGGTCCTCAGCTTCAAAATAAATAAACAAACAAACAAACAAATAAATAAATAAATAAATAAAAAATAGAGAGAGGAAAGCTCTAGACAGACCTCATCAGACACCAGTTACCTGAAGCATGGTGCTGGCTTTAAAGCCTAGATGCCAGATTATACCTTTGGGATGTCTCCAGAAACTTCAATCTCATGTAGGGAGACCAAGCCTGAAAAAACTGGCAATTTGGGGAAAGATGGGTCTCCTTCAACAAAACCCTCTTCACTACTATAAAAATCTAAGACTCAACATCCGAGGAACAAGATTGCTCCCCCAAGTAAAGGTACTACTTGCTGTCAAGCCTGACAACCAAATCCAACTTTTAGAACTGGCATGGTGGAAGGACCTTGTTCTGTAACTACATGTGAGGTAAGGAATGCTCAAAACCACATACACACCCACACTTAGTGCTACTGCATTTACATGGTACCCCCTAACCACCACAAACTCTAGTTTCAGGGATTCTGGGAAGTTCTAGGATATCTAGTGCCCTAGACATGTACATGTGTTGCAAATATACTCATGCAGGCTCACAACACATACATATCAAGAAAAAAGATCTTTAAGGCAAGAATGATATTGAATACCTTTAATCTTAGCACTTGGGAAGCAGAGGAAGGTAGATCGCTGCAATTCTGAGGCCGGCCTGATCCACAGAGTAAGTTTTAGGATAGTCTGGGCTAAAGGATAGACAAAGTCTGTTTAAAAAAAAAAAAAAAACAAACAACAAAAATGAAATGGAGGCTAAGGATATTTATAGTTGGTGGAGTGCCTGCTTGTCTTGCATGCATGATGTCCTGGCTCAGTTCCCTGCATTACATAACTGTTAGAGGTGCACGATGCCTATTGCCCCAGCATTTGGGGAGCAGGATGACTGGAATCTCAAGGGCATCTGCAGCTCCATAAATTTGAAGTCAGTCTGGGCTACATGAGACTGTGTCTTAAAAATATAGATATTTTCAAAATTGAATGGGGGTACTGCCCTATGCTTGTAGTTCAGGCTCCTAGGAAATGAAAACAGGAAGAATTCAGCTCACAAGTTAAAATTCAGCATATATAACAAAAGTAAGACTAAATGTCAACAAGAAAAAAGTTCAAATACTTCAGTAAGAAGTTCAAAGCAGAGAATTTTAAGAATAGGTAGATTTGGAGATGGTTAAATACCCGAGGAAGCTGTAGCAGGCATCCCTCATACCCTTACAAGGTTGCCGGAGAACTCCATGTGTTTATCAGGGCTCCTGCTGTTCCTCTCTGTATCGCATCTTAAACGCCTAGCTTGGGTATTTAGTGGCTTCTTGCTTTCTTGCCTACAAGTGATCAACCATTTGCTTTCAATATAGGAAATTCTACAAACAACTGACATAGGTTAAAACCAAACAATGAAAAAAACCAATCAAACAAACACTTAAGCTGCTGTACTGGTTCCAATGTATACTTTTAAGTATGAAGTAATAGTGATCAATCCAAATCCTTGTGCATTCTATACAAGCACCTGGAGTTACCTCCCCAGTCCTATTAACAGATTTGCATCTGATAAAAGGTAACACTATGAATAATTCAGAGGAAAAGCGATCCCTAGCCAATAGTCAAAATGTCTACCTTTGCCTCAATTAGCTAAAAACCAGTCACTGAGATAGCAAAACTGGATGGTCACTCTACTACACAGCCTTGAGGCTGAAGGCCACAAAGGCTTCAAACTCAGTTTGAAATTTATACCAAGGTAAAACACAGCAATAATGAATTGGTTCAGGAACAATATAGAACACAACAGCTTTAAGTAAGGTTACTTAGACAGGATCCAGACTCTTTATTCCTAAGCGTATACTTACAAAGCGCTGGGGTTACCTGTGAACCACTATACTTGGAGAAAGGCAGTATTTACCTAAGTGCACACACAACACAGGGGAAAAGGAACCTGCAGCGGGGGGTATATTCCACAGCTCAAAAGGTTTTGAAAGGTATGGGTGTGAGACAAGGAAGTAGTATATCTACAATCCAAAGAGCCAGGAACAAAAGACAGTTCTTTTGAAATCTCAGCACAAGTATTAAGGGTCCTATTTCCAAGACAAAGCCAGAGTTTGCCCTTAACTGCAGACAAGGGAAGATATAAAGTGGGATTGGAAGGAATGTTCCTACCATTAAGTCAGTGCAAAAAAAAAAGCATCAGTCACTAGTCACATTTTCCTTTTGTTCCACAAACCTGTTTCTTTAACCACTATTATGGTACTGCTATACCTTTGTTCTAGACAAAGTTACCAGGACAAGGATGCCTTTGACTATTGGCCAGCAATGCCAATCTGCAATGGTTTGGTTTTACCAAAAAATTGCTCTGAATATACCTTGACAAAATTGTCTAAACTACTAACCTAAGCCACCCCCCCAAACCCCAACCCTATAACTTTCATTCTTTTGTAACCATTATCTCACCAGAATAAAAAAACAAGGTTGGTTCACATTAGCCTTTAGACATCAGAAAAACTTTCTGTGAGCCTATGTGAGAGTCAGCCCAAGTGTCTGTTTCCTTACTGTGGGAAGGGAATCTAAACAACTGGACTAAAGTGCTTCACTCTCAAACTGCATTTCCCAGCCCAATATTATTTGTGACCATCCAAACTTGCACATCAAGCTGACAGCTTTTATTTAGCATAAAAATACCAAGAGCACGCTTGTAAAAAAAAAAATCCACACTATAACTTAAAAAAAAATGGTAATAGGCTATAGCAGTTCTCTGAGATGAGAGGCAAGTAAGAATGGGCAAATGAGAGCTGTGCAATGGAACCCAAGTGAGTAGTAGAGTAAGAATGAAACCAGTCACTGCAGCAGGCATACAGTCAATAGCAGAATACCTGATTAGAATCTGCAAGGACTGAGGCCCACTGAAACAGACAGACATACACACAGCACCCAGAAGTGAACTTCCATCTGCCTACAACAGTAATGATACATGGTAATTTCTGGTTAGAGTTCAATTCTGAATTTTTCTTTCACAACTGGTTAAAGCCATTGTCTGCAAGGCCAAGGAGATGATACTATAGCAATTCCCGAAATTCGTGTAAGCAGCCAGCTACTAATTAAGAGACTTTTAGCTGACAGGTTGAGATGGAGGAACACTGACACTGAGAGATGAGACAGGTGGACAAGTTTAAAACCAAAAGCAGTGGTCATTTATTCCTCAATTTTTGTGCAAGAGTGTAAAGATGCATTTCAAAGAACCTGATGACTAGAGAGCGTCAGCCATGGCCTTCAAGCTGGCCTGGCTTACATTTAGGTTAGGAAAAGGGATGAGGGGAGATAACTTGCCTAGTTCACATGAATGTTTCTGGATTAACAGTTGTTTACAAATTCCAAACTACATTTTACTAGAGTCAAAGGAAGACTTCAAAAAGCCACATACAGTACAATTTAAAACCAATGGACATCCTGCAAATGTTAGTGCAAAGTAATAACGTAGACTCTCCGATACAAGATTGTGCTCATGTTTCCCAGGTTTGGTCAGTTACTCGTTATAGTTACAATCAATTAGCTCATCAACAGCAACACCTTGTGTCCTATGTCCTATGTACCAAGAGACTGTCGTAAGGTTCTAGTGAAGTGCTGCTCACTTTCACTAACAAAGCAAATTTCTTTAGTTTAACAGTCATGTTCCTGGAATGGTGCACATGTAAGTTTCATGAAAATGCCTTTAAGCTTACGCCTCTATCTTGTTTAATAAAATTACTCTCACATCTCTTTTAGTATGTAAACTGGAATTGTTTCATGATTTTGAAATGCAACAAATATAAATGAAAACATTTCAGGGATGAGGAAAAATCCACCACTAATCTTAGCTAGACCAAGTTTTTAAATCAAAAAGCCTATTCACACAAAATTATATGTAATGACTGTAGTAATCAGTTTATTACACAGATTAATCATTCTTGAACGTACAAGCTCCAGAGGAGCAACTGGGTCTTTAAATATACACAAGTGTTTCCATCAAATGAATGTTCACCCTTACATCGAAATAGGCCTAAAGCAGTTAAAAACATAAGAAAAATAAGAGCTATGAGCTATGTATTAACTGAGAAACCACATACAAACCAAAGATTATGGAAAGGGGCTAAAAGGAGGAAGGCTGAAAGGGCAGGGAGATATGAAAGTGTTGGGAACAAAGTCCATCACACTTTATGTACTAACAGCTCCAGTCCATTTAAATGTTGATCAGTTAAACTTAGACCTTAAAATACAGCATGTAGTTTACTCTGCTTGGTCATAACTTTCTCCTAAGCTGTAGGTCTTTCAGGATGAAAGGAATACAGAAACAGCTTCACGCTCTTCACCATGCTGTTCACGACTGTTAGGGGATTAGATGGAGTCCACTTAAGGACCATCTCCTATGGGTCACTGGAGCTTTTTCCTCCCATTCAAGCACACGCTGTGTACCCACTACCCATCACATCTTGCCATTATCCAAAGTTAAGTCAATAAGGAAAGCTTTTAGTCTCACACCTAGGTTACGCCCGGAGAACTGGCTTCTCACACACACACTTCTCTGCTAGGAGGCAATGTTGGTACAGAAGTACAGTATTTCTAGTTTGTTGTTCCAAGTATGTACAACACGCAGCACTGCTGTGTCAGGTAAACATGTGCACAGGGGAAGATGAGGCGTGGGCTCATAGAAAGCAGTCAAATGGAAATCAAAAGGACTTTCTCTCTTTCAGAGTTCCCCTAGCTTTATTTGTAGAGGTTATCCAATAATTTCTTTAATTACATCGCATACTTCTGAGTCCATTCCCGAGCTATTCTGTTGTACCTGTACACACACAAAGAGAACTTGGCTTAACATAGGTAAGGAGTCAATAAGCAACATATTTCATTCATTATCCCAACTAGTAATTTTAAAGCAATAACTGGAAAACATTCAAACAAAATCAACTTTCTCCCTCTAATTTCTTTCGCACATACCCACCTTTTGCTCCATAACCCCCACCCCCGCCCTTTGTGCTAGGGTCTCACTTCAAAATCAGAGCTGATCGTGATCTATCTAAAAGTAGGATGGGGGGCTGGGGATTTAGCTCAGTGGTAGAGTGCTTACCTAGGAAGCGCAAGGCCCTGGGTTTGGTCCCCAGCTCCGAAAAAAAGAACCCCCCCCCCCAAAAAAAAAAAAAAAGTAGGATGGCCTCAAAACCTGTGGCATTCCTCTTGGATTGTTGCTGTTGGTTGTTACTATTACAAAGACATACCATTGTCTAGCTTTACCTCCAATTATAAATAAGCCTATACTAGGATACAGTAAGATCATGTGTATCCAACGGACTCAGATTCAGGATTAGGATTTGCTGGTATGTGCATCATCCTATGTCTTTTGGTTTTGAGACATGGTTATTCTGTGTAACAACGCTGGCTGTTCTAGAACTCAAGTTGAAGACTAGGCTGGCCTTGAACTCACAGAGATCTACCTGCCCGTGTCTCCTGAATTCTGAGATTAAAGAGGTGTACCACTACCACCCAGCCATCTTATGTTTTGACTGTCATTTTTTAAAATTTATTTTCGATAGTGTCAATATGTAGTCAAAGCTAACCTTAAACCGGCAATCTTCCTAGCTTTGGAGGTTTATAGGCATGTGTCAACACACCTGATTATCTAAGAATCTTGACTATGTAATTTAATATTATATGGTTCTTAAAATCATTTAAGTGATTTAAATAGCATAGTGAGCTAAGTGGGGAGACTGAGCATGAGATTCCAGAAATTGTCTTAAAACACACAAAAAAGAACGAGACCAGCTTGTATTACTCTTGTCTCATAAAAATACAACAGTGCTAGAGACAGCTCAGCAGGTAAGAGACTTGCTGCTGCTAAGGAGGACCTCACTCGGTTCCTAACACCTACAGGGCAGGCAAGTCACAAACACCTGCAACTCCAGTTCTGGAGATCCAACTCCGTCTCATGGACTCTGTGGGTACCAGGCATCCATGTGGTACATATACATAAATGGAACTCCCACCTATTCATACACATAAAGTAAATATAAAAAGCTGAATATGAGCATGGTGGTGCACTTCTTTAGTCCTAGCACTTAGAAGAAGTCACAGGCCGTGGGCATCTGTGCCTGGTATACATATCAAGCTGCAGCAAGTTAAGTACATGGTGAAATACTGTCTCCAAACAAAACAAAACCTTTTATATTAGTAAACAACTCCTTCTGGTAGGGTTTACTTCAATAATTTGTAAAACATTCCAGTCACAAAATAAACAGAGAAAACCTGTGTGAGTCTAGAATACACCTGTAATCACAGCGTTCAGGGGGTAGAGAAAGGAGGATCAGGAGCACCCAAAGTTACGCAATGAATAAAGAAGGCAGCCTCAGCTACATGAGACCATCTCAAAACAAAAACAAGCCAAAAAAAAGAAAAGAAAAAAAAAAAAAAAAGAAAAAAGAAAAAGAACAGCAATGTAGGCTGGAGAGATGACTCACAGTTAAGAGCATTGGCTGCTCCTCCAGAGGACCCTAGTTTAATTCCCAGCACCCACACAGCAGCTCACAACTGTCTGTAATTCCTATTCTAGGGGATCTGACACCCACATACAGACATACATGCAGGCTAAGAATTAATGTATATAAAATAAAAATAATTAAAAATTAAAAGGGAGGTCTAGAGAGATGGCTCAGCAGGTAAGAGCACCAACTGCTCTTCCTGAGGTCCCAAGTTCAATTCCCAGCAACCACAGGATGGCTCACAGCCATCTGTAATGAGATCCGATGCCCTCTTCTGGTGTGTCTGAAGACAGCTACAGGGTACTCATAGATATGGGAACAGGAATGCACCATCAGGTAGGGTTTCTTGGTGTAGTCCTGGAACTCCCTTTGTAGACCAGGCTGGCCTCAAATTGAAGAAATTCACTTGTCTCTGCCTCTAGGCAATAAATTTTATTTTTTAAAAAATGAGGTGCTGGAGAGATGGCTCAGGGGTTAAGAGCACTGGCTGCTCTTCCAGAGGTTCTGAGTTCAATTCCCAGCAACCACATGGTGACTCACAACCATCTGTAGTAAGATCTGATGCCCTCTTCTGGTGTGTCTGAAGACAGCTACAGTGTACTCATATGAATAAAAAATAATAAAAAAAATTTTAAAAAATGAATGATCTGCTGAATATTAGTACTATGTTGACTTAGGATATCTTTCTGAGAAACACTCATAGCCACAGTTCTAGATATTAAACAAAATGGTTTCTAACCAAAACAAGCAGTAATGTATAATGCATTAAGCAAACAAATAAGGTGGCTAAGGTTTGGGGACACACACCTTTAACCACAATACTTGGGAGGCAGAGGCAGGTAGATTTGTGTGAGTTCTAGGCCAGCCTGGTTTTTAGTGAAGTCCTGCCTCAGTAATGTAAGTAAATAAGGAAGTAAAGCTGCAGGGTGTGGAGAGAAGCAGATGGCTGGCAGGTAAGAGAGCCAGCTGCTTCTCTAGAGGACCCTGGTTCAAATCACAGCACTCATATAGTACTTCATGTCCATCTAAAGCCAATTCTAGGGAATTTGTGCCCTCTGAACAAACATGCAGGCAACATGCAAACACACAATATTAAAGACATTTTAAATTCAGCCAGAAACACATGATTATTAATGGTATTCAGTCAGAAGCACAACAAAATTAAGAATTAGTGGCAGAATTCCCTATTGTTGGTGTAGCTACATTAAAAACATTTCTTTCGGGGCTGGGGATTTAGCTCAGTGGTAGAGCGCTTACGTAGGAAGCACAAGGCCCTGGGTTCGATCCCCAGCTCTGAAAAAAAGAACCAAAAAAAAAAAAAAAACAAAAAAACATTTCTTTCCCAATGAGTCAGGGTTTTTCTATATAGCCTTGTCTTTCCTGGACCTCACTTTGTACACCAGGCTGGCCTTGAACTTGTAAGAGATCTGCTTGCCTTTGCCTCCCAAACACTAGAATTAAAGATACAGACATGCACCACAACATTTCAGCTTGTATCTATGACTTTTTTTTTTTTTCTTTTCTATTTTTCGGAGCTGGGGACCGAACCCAGGGCCTTGCGCTTGGTAGGCAAGCGCTCTACCACTGAGCTAAATCCCCAACCCCGTATCTATGACTTTTTAATACAACAGATTTTAAGTAATCATGTGTAACATTTTATTTTTTTAATTAATTAATGTGAGATAAGGTCTTTCTCTGTCCCTGCTTCACAAGAGCTAGGATCAAAGATGTGGACTACCACAGGAAAGGTACAGTGGCACGTACACTTTTTTTGGGTTGGGAGGTGTTCTAACAGGGTTCCTTTACATTGCTGTTGTTTTGGCTGTTCTTTTTTTTTTTTTTTTTTTTTGGGTTCTTTTTTTCAGAGCTGGGGACCAAACCCAGGGCCTTGCGCTCACTAGGCAAGCGCTCTACCACTGAGCTAAATCCCCAACCCCAGACCTGGCTGTTCTTAAACTCAGAAATCTGCATTCTCCTCCCTCCTGAGTGCTGGGATAAAAGGCTGGTGCCACCAGCAGCATGTGCCTTTAATCCCAGCATTGAGAGGCAGAGACAGGAGGATCTTTTGAGTTCCAGGCCAGCCTGAGCTACACAAGAAATGCTGTCTCAAAACAGCAGGGCTGGACTGATGGCTCTGTGGTTAAGAGCTCTGATCTTGGGGCTGGGGATTTAGCTCAGTGGTAGAGCGCTTACCTAGGAAGCACAAGGCCCTGGGTTCGGTCCCCAGCTCCGAAAAAAAGAACCAAAAAAAAAAAAAAAAAAAAAAAAAAAAGCTCTGATCTTTCAGAGGTCAGAGGTCCCAGGTTCAATTCCCAACAACCACATGGCAGCTCACAACCATTAACCATCTGTAATAGAATCCAATGCGTGCGTGCGTGTAAGCGTGCATGTAAAAAGCCAAAAACCCCTATATCCTATATAGTTCCATCATAATCTCAACAAGTAAGACACAAAAGCAAAAATGACTAGAACTCTTTAGGTCACTTTTGATATCCTGATAATTCTTAAATAAGTCATATAGCATACCGTTCTAAAATACCTAATTCTACATCAAAAATTGTTTTTAAAAGATTTGGCACCTTTATGCCAAGTGGTAGTAAAGTCAATTATTTTTTCCATTAATTATTTACCAAACTATATGTAAGATAAATAAATGGGAACCTGATGCACAATGATTCACAAGTCAAAAACCAATCAACACTTGAAGGTTAAAAGAGAAAAGTACTGTAAGAAAGGTTTTTAGTAGAAGTTACAACAGACAATTATATATGAGACCAGTATCATCTATTTATAATATTTTGTATAGAAACCTGTTCCATGTACCCCTTGGAGTTTATCTTAAACATTTGGTCTATACTCAACTGTACAAGTAAGAAGCTGTGAGGCAGTCTTACCCATGCCTGACAGTCGTCCATCTAGAGGTGATACTTACTTTTCTCTATCTGTTTTGTAGATCCGAGCAATCTCAGGCACTAAAGGATCATCTGGATTGGGATCACACAACAGAGAACAGATGGACAAAAGTACTGGGATATTTAAAAAAAAAAAAAAAAGTGTAGATTAGTAGAAGACCAAAGCAAAAGGCTTAAACATCAAAGGCAGGGCATGGTCTTTAATCAAAGTACTCAGGAGGCAGAGGCAGGTGAAAAGGTGGATCTCTGTGAATTCAAGGCCACCCACAGCAGCATAGTGAGACCCTGTTACCAAGGGAAAAACAAACCACCACCAAAAACCCAACCTGATATGCCAAAATGTTAAGAGAACACAGAATTGTGAATGCAGGTAACTTAATGGTGGAGAGTTCGCATAGTGTGTATGAGGTTCTGCTCTGAGTTCAGTTATTAGCAGAACAAAAACAGCTCTTCTAAATCCTAGATTGAGAATACTTGTCAGTACCAGAGAACCTCAGTTTTCAGAAGCCATCACTCAGAGAAAAATCAAGCTGTCAAATTTCCAACAACAGAAGAGTGGTTGTCTGACACAGTCAGTCACACAGAAACTTCAAGGATAGTCTGGAATATAGGATATGTCTCAAAAATGAAATAAATTTTAACCAGGCATAATAGTTTACTCTTGTAATTCCAGCACTGTAGAATCTAAGGTCAGCCTAAACTATAGAGTAAGACCCAATCTTAAATACAAAACAACAAAACCCCAACCATCAACAAAAACAAACAGGACTCAAGTGAAATGAATGGCTCAGCAAGTTAAACACTGGCTGAACAGCCAGCCAAGCTGGGCTTGATTCCTGGAAGCAATGTAAGGCAGGAGATAGCATATGGGCACAATAATAAAACAGGGCCACAGAGACAGCTCAGCAGTTAAGAGCACTGACTGCTCTTCCAGAGGTCCTGAGTTCAATTCCCAGCAACCACATGGTGGCTCATAACCATCTGTAATTGGATCTGATGCCTTCTTCTGGTGTGTTTGAGGACAGCTACAGTGGACTTATATAATAAATAAATCTTTAAAAACAAAGCAACACAATCACATCACTCCCTTTCTTGGTAGAAGGTTCACTTCACTTCAAGGCAGGACCTCACTCTTGTATCATGCACTAGTTTCAAACCTGCTCTCCAGTCAGTCACGACCAGTCACCATTCTTAGGGTTACAGTGTTTATACCACCACTGCAGTCGGCTACCTGCTCTTGAGCATCACAATCAACAACCTGCATCTTACTATGGACCAATTCTCCAAAATTCAACTGTTTTCCATTGTATCAACAAATACTATTACAAACTAAGGGAGACTGGTCCCTTTTTTTTTTTTTTTGGTTCTTTTTTTTCGGAGCTGGGGACCGAACCCAGGGCCTTGCGCTTCCTAGGTAAGCGCTCTACCACTGAGCTAAATCCCCAGCCTTTTTTTTTTTTTTTAGATTTATTTAATCTATGTAAGTACAGTGTCACTCTTTTCAGCCTACCTCCAAGATTTAATCATTCCTTAAAACAACTGCATAAAATATACTTAAGTAACACTGGCATATGGCAGAAAGGGTCTACATACTCAAATTAAGAAGAACAGTTTAGGGGTTGGGGATTTAGCTCAGTGGTAGAGCGCTTGCCTAGGAAGCGCAAGGCCCTGGGTTCGGTCCCCAGCTCCGAAAAAAAAGAACCAAAAAAAAAAAAAAAAAAAAAAAGATTTATTTAATCTATGTAAGTACAGTGTCACTCTTTTCAGACACACCAGAAGAGGGGACCAGATCCCATTACAGATGGTTGTGAGCCACCATGTGGTTGCTGGGAATTGAACTCAGGACCTCTGGAAGAGCAGTCAGTGCTCCTAACCACTGAGCCATCTCTCCAGCCCTAGACTGGTCCTTTTAAAAAGGAAACAGGAGTTATTTAAAAAAAAAAAAAAAAAAAGCCAGGACTGGAAAGAAGTTAAGCAGTTAAGAACAATGGCTGCTCATTTCCCAGTACCCATATGCTAGCTCACTCTAACTCTATAATTCAATTAACAGGTCACGCTCTTCTGGCCTCTGGGGGCAACACACACACACACATACACACACACACACACACACACAGAGCAAAGATATACATGCAGATATAATATACAAAAAATAATTAATTTAAAAAAAGATAATTTTAACAAGATAGACCAACAGAGACCTGTTTTAAAAAAAAAAAAAAAGCAGTTACTTTTTCCTCTTTGAGACAGGGTCTCACTACACAGCCCTGGCACTTAGAAACCTGCCTGTCTCTGTCTCCCCAGTGCTGGTATCAACGGTGTACACATCTACACCCTGCATAAAAATCAGTTATTTCACCTTGATACCAAACAACTATTGCATTACCTTTTGAAATAGTTAGTGCTGGAGACCACTGTGACCGTAGAATATCAAGACAAATGCTGCCATTACTGTTAATATTTGGATGATAAATTCTTGTTGTAAATGCAACCTGAAGAAAAAGAAATCTTTGTGATTGGTTTACCAGTACCATACAGAGCATCTTAAGAGCAATGATCATATACTAATTACCTTAGGCGGTTTGAAGGGGTAATCTGTTGGGAAATGAATAGTCAAGAAAAATACTCCACCCTGATAGGGGCTGTCATTCTGTTGATAAGAGAGTGAGATTAAAAATGAATAAATTACATAAAACAATTATTAATTAAGGAATTAAAGTGAATACTTACTGGCCCCATTATTGTAGCCTGCCAATGAAACACTGAAAGAAAGAAAAAGTCACCATATTAATTAACAATATTTGCATTACACCTACACCGTAGAACCTCTCATTCCCAGTACCGAATCAAAGCTCATTTATAAATAGTTTATTTATAAATAGTATGATAACACCTAGTTTCTATGGGCAGGATGAAGATTAAACCATTAAAAATAAGAGACAGACAAGTCAGCAGGGTGTGGCAGTGCCTACCTTTAATCTGAAAGCCGCTGGAAGCAGAGGCAGGTAGATCTCTGAATTAGAGTCCAGCCAGAGTTTGAGTTCTAGTTACAGAGAAAGCCTATCTCTAAAGCCCCCCCAAACAACCACCAATACAAAAACAAAACAAAAGACAAAAAAATCCCCAAAACCCCAACAACAAACCCCACCAAAACCAAACAAAAAAATCAGACAGTTGGTTTTAAAATATTTGGAGGCGCTAGAGAGAGGCTCAGCTGGTTAAGTATGCACACTCTGAATCAGAGTAGCTTCTAACAACCTGTAATTCTAGCTCCAAAGGATCTAATGCCCTCTCCTGGTCTCCAAACAGAAGAACTCGTGTGTTAACATATGTTATACACATCATTACCACCAAACCACCAACAAAACTATAAAGATCCAGGGCATTTTTCTGAGGCCAGAAAGGTGGCTCAGTAAGAAAAGGTTTGCTATCAAGCCTGACATGTTTGATTCCCAGAGCAAGAGAAAATCTGCTCCCAAGCTGTTCTCTGGCTTCCAAATATGTCTTGTACATGTACACATACACACACATAAAGTAAATATAAAGTCTTTGGAACTAAGCATGGTGATATAGCATGCCTACAACAATGTTGACAAAGCTGAGGTACACAATGCTAAATTTAAATTTCTCTTTGGCTAAGTAAAGGGTGTGAGACCAACCTGGTCTATATAGTGAGTTCCAGGCGAGCCATGGCTACACAGTGATTCTGCCACAAAATTAACCTAACTAACCAACAAAAACTCATCTCAAAGTCATGCCTGGAAGATAAATCTGTTGACAAAGCCCATAGAAAGGCCCTACCTAGGTACTATTAAAACTTACTTATTTGCCTCCAAGACTGACTGACTGACTTTCTTCTCTGTCTCTCTCTATTTCTGAGACGGGGGTTTTCTATGTCCAGGAACTCACTCTATAGTACAGGCTGGCATTAAACTCACAGAGATCAGGGCTAGACAGATAGTTTAGTAGTTAAAAGCACTAGCTGTTCTTTCAGAGGTCCCAAGTACAGTTCTCAGCAACTACCCGGCATTTCACAATCACGAATGATGGGATCTGATACTCTCTTCTGATCCGTAGGCTTTCATGCTGACAGAGTCCTCATATACATTAAATAAATCTAAATGAAACAAACAAGCAAACAAACAAACAAACAAACAAAAAAATCCCAAACAACCCCCTTCCCCAAAACCCACAGAGATCTGCCTTCGGAGTGCTGGGATAAAGACATGCACCACCAAAACCAGCCTACCTCCAAGATTTAATCATTCCTTAAAACAACTGCATAAAATATACTTAAGTAACACTGGCATATGGCAGAAAGGGTCTACATACTCAAATTAAGAAGAACAGTTTAGGGGCTGGGGATTTAGCTCAGTGGTAGAACGCTTACCTAGGAAGCGCAAGGCCCGGGGTTCGGTCCCCAGCTCCGGGGGGGAAAAAAAAAAAAAAGAACCAAAAAGAAGAACAGTTTAGGGGGCTGGGGATTTAGCTCAGTGGTAGAGCGCTTACCTAGGAAGCGCAAGGCCCTGGGTTCGATCCCCAGCTCCGAAAAAAAAGAACCAAAAAAAAAAAAAAAAAAAAAGAAGAACAGTTTAGGGGTTGGGGATTTAGCTTAGTGGTAGAGCGCTTGCCTAGCAAGCACAAGGCCCTGGGTTCTGTCCACAGCTCCGAAAAAAAGAAAAGGAAAAAAAAAAAAAAAAAAAAAAAAAAAAAAAAGAACAGTTTAGGGCTGGAGAGATGGCTTAGTGGTTAAGAGCACTGACTGCTCTTCCGGAGTTCCTGAGTTCAAATCCCAGCAACTACATGATGGCTCACAACTACCTGTAATGAGATCTGATTACAGATCTCATTGTAATGAGATACACCCTCTTCTGGTGTATCTGCAGACAGCTACAGTGTACTTATATGTAATAAATAAATAAATCTTTTTTTTTTTAAAAAAAGAATAGTTTATTTTTGAGTGTGTATGTGGTGAATGTGTCAGTATGCATAGATACGTAGCGATAGTAAGTTGATATTGGGATCATGGTAGTTTGAATAGGAATGCCCTGATCCTCATGTGTTTGAATTCTTGGCCTAAAGGGAGAAGAACCATTAGGAGGTATAGCCTTGTTGGAGAAATTGTGTCACTGCAGGGGCAGGCTTTGAGGTTATATTATGTTCAAGCTACACTCAGTGAGATACACAGTCTCCTTCTGCTGCCTTTGGATCATGTTGGGATCCAAAACAGGAACTCTCAGTTCCTGTTTTAGCACCATGTCTGCCTGTAGGGTGCCATGCTTCCCCTATGATAATGGGCTAAACCTCTGAAACTGAAACCAGTTAAATGTTTTCTTTATTCTCCTTTATCTTGCTCTTACTACAGACAGGTTTCTCACTGGACTTGAAGCTGGCCTTTTAGCTACAATAATGGCTGGTCACTGGGTTTCAATCCACCTGTTTCCACATTTCCAGCACTGGTTTCAGGTATACTGCCACGCCTACCTTTTTCTATTGGTGTTGGCATATTAAGCCATGTTTGTTTACATTTTCCATAGCAAACACTTTACCCACTGGGCCATCTTAGCTCAGAAAGGTTGGTGTCTGGCTTGTTTTTCCTTTTGTTTATAGTGCAGAGTAGAGAAAGCCCTGAATGAGTGACTGTGTCGTGTCGACATGGGTAAAACCATGTCAAAGAGTCCATAGCCTCAATCATATGGGAAAATGGCAAAGCCTTCCCCTCCAGCATGAGGCTCAGAGGAATGGCACATATCTGCTCAGTGTGCACAAGGTTAGTGTGAACAGAAAATACCCACCATAATTTTCTCTCCTGGATGTTTACAATTCAAAGACTATTCCCCTACAAACAACTGCTCCTACAGAGATTAGCTATTTGTCTATATATTAATAGTTCGGCCTCCTTCTTCAGCTATACGCAATAACCCCATTTCCCTGTTTAGCTCTATACAGTGAACACACTGAGCTTCTGGGGTGCTGTGGTTTCTCCACCAGAAAGCCCAAGTCACCCAATCTTGACTTTCCTCTCTGTGTTCATGTTTGGTTTTTCTTCATTCAGTACCCCAGACAGGTTCAATCCCTGGAACTCTGCAAATATATGGCAATGGGGTTTTGTCTCAATGTATGTGTGTGCACCTCACATGTGCAGTGCCTAAAAGGACAGAAGAGGAGACAAGATCCCCTGGAACTGGAGAGTTCCACACAGATGTGAGCCACCAAAAGAGATTGAATTTCATAAAGATCAGTCAGTGCTCTTAACTGCATCTTCAGACACACCAGAAGAGGGCATCAGATCCCATTACACATGCTTGTAAGCCATCATGTGGGTGCTGGGAATTGAACTTGGGACCTCTGGAAGAGCAGTCAGTGATCTTAACTGCTGAGCCATCTCTCCAGCCCCACATTTCATAATTTTAAGTTTTCAAAAATCCTGTGATCCTTCTCAGGTACAATACATTGTCTCTTTAGGTAATGTCTTTTACTTTGTAGCCCAGGTTGGGCCTGAACTCTTGAGTAAGCTTTCTGCTTCAGCCTCTGCCTCCGGCTGAAATTACAGGTGTATGAACCATCAGAACTGTTTCCTTTCCTCTTCTTCCTTTCTTCCTTCCTTCCCTTCCCTTTTCTTCCCTTCCTTTCTGTGTGTGCAATAGCAGAGACTGAGCTTATAGTCTCACAGCTGCCAAACCAGTGTTCCACCATTAAGCTACAGCATCAGCCTCTTAAGTCTGGTAAAATTTTTAGCAAAAATAAAGGATTGCTGTCAGAAGACGAAGAACAAAGAATTAGTACTTAGCTACTAGAAAATTTTATACTTGAGACCTCAATATTTTGAAATTATTATTTAAGGGCCTTTTTATCTGATTTTTTAGAAACCGACATGGATTACAGTAGACAGATTTAAATTACATAAAAGGATTAGGTTGAAGGGCAAGACTTAAAAAGAGATGTAGTTGCCCATTTGATCATTACTACCTAGTAGAGGCTCTAGCCTTATTGGTATTAGAGTTTTGTTTCTTCAAATGTATTTATTTAGGTTTTTGGCTTGAGGTAGGGTCTCAACTGTGTGTGGAGATCAAGTTGGACTCCAATTCACAGAGATCTCTCTACCTCTATCTCTCCCTCTTTGGTGCTGAGATCAAAGGCATATGCTACAATGCCTAGTTGACTCATTTCTTTAACCAGTACTTCATTAGTCTTTTATGGGATATGGGTAAAGAAAGTAGGACCAGCACAAGTCTATAGCTCAAAATGATTTTTTTCTCAACTGGTTTTATTTAATCCACTGAATAATTGATTGTTCCAAAGTATGAAGAATTTGATTACAAGGGAGATACATTAAAAGGATAAAAACTTTAACAATAACCTACTAGTATTTACTTTGTGTACTAATTTATTGTCCCTGAATTTCAAAAAATAACATGCCAGGAATTTGAAAACATTTGTTTTCATTATTGAAACAAAGTTAAAAACAGCTTAATTCCTGGGCCTGCAAAATGGCTCCACAGGTGAGGGGCTGCCAACCTTGACTACTTCAGTTCAGTCTTACAACAGTCTCCTCTGACCTAAAATCATACACAGAATAATTTAAATACCTAATTCATGTGTTGTACTGGAGTGGAGAAGGTTAACAACATACCTCCTTGAAAGGATGGAGGGACTACTGGGCCTTGCCTCATACCTAGAGGCATTTCTACTTACCTTGTGGCATCAAACCACTGTTTTTTGTTGCCTTCTAAAATGTATTTGGTGATTCTATGTTTTTCTGATAAACAAGCTGCTATTAGTGAGTTTGGGGCCTAATAAAAGAAACAAACCATATACAACTACATATTGATGAAGTCTGAAGACCTTCAGGGTTTAGATGTACAGCTGCTTAGTCGGCACAGCTCTACCTTGTTGACAGGTCTTAGCTGGGTTGGGCGTTGGCAATGTTTCTCTCGGACTCTAATGTAGATATTAATGCCTAATTTTCCTTACAAACTTTTTGTTCTCTGTATTGAGTAAGCACACTTTCAAAATGAGACAAGTATTATTTATGGACTACACTGAAATTACCTCTACAGTTTATACCAAACTTCTGTTTTGTGTGTTTGTATTTTAAAGTAGTGTTGAGGATCCAACCCAGAGTCATATATGCTAGACAAATGTTTCATGTCCCCCCCTAGAGCTCTGTATTGAAGGATGTGCCAGAAACTCTAAAAACCTACACATGAGATCATATTTATTTTTATTACTTACTTATTTGGAAGCAGATAAGCAGCCTAGACTTTGCAGCCTAGACTGGTATGGCATTCACTGTGTAGACCAGGCTGGCTTCACAGTCAAAGAGATACTCCCACCTCTGCCTCCTAAAACTAAGATTAAATGTAAATGTATCTTGCCTATGTGTTTGTCTGTTTTCCCTTTATTGTTAAAACCAATCTTTGGGGGTTGGGGATGTAGCTCAGTGGTAGAGCGCTTGCCTAGCAAGCGCAAGGCCCTGGGTTCGGTCCCCAGCTCCAAAAAAAAAAAAAAAAAAAAAAAAAAAAAAAAAAAAAACCAAAACAACAAAAAAACAAACACACACACAAAAAAAAAACAACAAAAAACAAAACAAAAAAAACAACAAAAAAAACCAATCTTTGGGGCTGAAAATGTACCTCAGTAAATGTAGTTCAGTTAATAAAATACGTATTTTATGTACCACACACAAGACCTTAAGTTCGAACCTCAATCGAACCTCAATCAATACTATATAAACTAGCTGTGGGGTCACATACCATCAACTGAAATGGAACTTTCATCCACTCTTTGTTACATAACCATCTTCAAGCCAGAATGGAATAAATGAGACCTTGTCTAAAAAATTTAAGTATCCTGGGCTGGATCCTATCTTCTAGAAAAAAAAGCAAGCATCCTTAACTGCAGAGTCATCACCCAGCTTTTGACATTTTTTTTTTAAAACTCTACTGGCATCTTATGACAGTTTTGTTTCTTGAAAGTCTCTTCTCACTACATAGCAGACTGATCTGGGACTCATAACTCTCCTGTCTAAACCCACTAAGATTCTAGAATTGCAGAAATATGCCACTATATTCAATGTATTTTTTTTCTCATTGATATCATTTGTAGCAAATTAAGTCTTTTTTTGTTTTGTTTTGTTTTTAAAAAGAAAAGAAGTCCAGGGGATGGAGAGATGGCTCAGCACCGGACTGCTCATCCAGAGGTCCTGAGTTCAATTCCTAGCAACCACATGGTGGCTCACAACCATCTGTAAGGAGATCCGATGCCCTCTTCTGGTGTATCTGAGGACAGCAACAGTGTACTTATATATAATAAATGAATAAATCTAGAAGAAGAAGAAGAAGAAGGAGGAGGAGGAGGGGGAGGAGGAGGAAGAGGAGGAGGAGGAGGAGGAAGAGGAAGAAGAAGAAGAAGAAGAAGAAGAAGAAGAAGAAGAAGAAGAAGAAGAAGAAGAAGAAGAAGAAGAAGAAGAAGAAGAAGAAGAAGTCGTCGTCGTCGTCCAGCATTCTGGAGGCAGAGACAGATGAGTCTCTCAGTTTGAGGCTAGCCTGGTCTACAGAGTGAGTTTTCAGGACAGCCAGGGCTACACAGAGAAGCCCTACCTTGAAAAATCAAAACAACAGACAGACAGACCTAGTTTGTCCTTAACTTTGCAGGACATCAAAAATCAATTGTTTTGGCATACTTAAAACTTCCCTGGGCTGGGGAGATGGCTCAGCAGTTAAGAGCACTGACTGAGTTCAAATCCCAGCAACCACATGGTGGCTCACAACCATCTGTAATGAGATCTGATGACCTCTTCTGGTGTGTCTGAAGATAGCTACAGTGTACTCATATATATAAAATAAACAAAATCTTAAAACAAACAAACAAAACAAACAAACAAAAAACTTCCCACAGAGGCCAGACATGGTGGAACAAGCCTTAACAATCCTAGCACTCAGGAGGCAGAGGCTCTGTGAATTTGAAACCAGCTTGGTCTACAAATCAAGCCTAGAACAAACAAGGCTCTGTTACATAAAAAATCCTGTCTCAAACAAAACAAAACAAAACAAACAAACAAACAAAAAAACCAAAAACAAGACATACACACAAAAAACCCAGAACCTCTCACCAGGTTTGGCTGCACACACCTTTATTCCCAGCACTAGAGGCTAAAACAGATCTCTGTTAACTAAAGGCAGGCTGGTCTACACAGAGTTCCAGAGTAGCCAGAAAAACACAATAAGAAAGTCCCCAAAATTAAAAGTAAAAAAAAAAAAAAAAAAAAAAAAAAAAAACCCAAATCACCTGGGCTTAATGGCTCCCACTTCAATTCTAGCATTGGGGAAGTTGGGACAGAAGGATTACATAAACTCTAAGACTTTTTTGTTTTTAATACTAATTTTAGTATTACAGTATTAAACTAGTATTACAATGTTGGTAGGGCCAGTTGAGTATATAAAGCCTGACAACCTAATTTAAATCTTGGGACTCAAATGTTGAAAGGAACATATGGGCACTGGAAAAAATTTCCTGAACAAAACACCAATGGCTTGTGCTCTAAGATCAAGAATCGACAAATGGGATCTCATAAAACTACAAAGCTTCTGTAAGGCAAAGGACACTGTGGTTAGGACAAAACGGCAACCAACAGATTGGGAAAAGATCTTTACCAATCCTACAACAGATAGAGGCCTTATATCCAAAATATACAAAGAACTCAAGAAGTTAGACCGCAGGGAGACAAATAACCCTATTAAAAAATGGGATTCAGAGCTAAACAAAGAATTCACAGCTGAGGAATGCCGAATAGCTGAGAAACACCTAAAGAAATGTTCAACATCTTTAGTCATAAGGGAAATGCAAATCAAAACAACCCTGAGATTTCACCTCACACCAGTGAGAATGGCTAAGATCAAAAACTCAGGTGACAGCAAATGCTGCGAGGATGTGGAGAAAGAGGAACACTCCTCCATTGTTGGTGGGATTGCAGACTGGTACAACCATTCTGGAAATCAGTCTGGAGGTTCCTCAGAAAATTGGACATTGAACTGCCTGAGGATCCAGCTATACCTCTCTTGGGCATATACCCAAAAGATGCCCCAACATATAAAAAAGACACATGCTCCACTATGTTCATAGCAGCCTCATTTATAATAGCCCCAGATGCCCTTCAACAGAGGAATGGATACAGAAAATGTGGTATATCTACACAATGGAATATTACTCAGCTATCAAAAACAATGACTTTATGAAATTCGTAGGCAAATGGTTGGAACTGGAAAATATCATCCTGAATGAGGTAACCCAATCACAGAAAAACACACATGGTATGCACTCATTGATAAGTGGCTATTAGCCCAAATGCTTGAATTACCCTAGATGCCTAGATGCCTAGATGCCTAGAACAAATGAAACTCAAGACGGATGATCAAAATGTGAATGCTTCACTCCTTCTTTAAAAGGGGAACAAGAATACCCTTGGCAGGGAATAGAGAGGAAAAGATTAAAACAGACACAGAAGGGACACCCATTTAGAGCCTGCCCCACATGTGGCCCATACATATGCAGCCATCCAATTAGACAAGATGGATGAAGCAAAGAAGGGCAGGCTGACAGGAACCGGATGTAGATCTCTCCTGAGAGACACAGTCAGAATACAGCAAATACAGAGGCGAATGCCAGCAGCAAACCACTGAACTGAGACTAGGACCCCATTGAAGGAATCAGAGAAAGAACTGGAAGAGCTCGAGACCCCTTATGAACAACAATGCCAAGCAACCAGAGCTTCCAGGGACTAAGCCACTACCTAAAGACTATACATGGACTGACCCTGGACTCTGACCTCATAGGAAGCAATGAATATCCTAGTAAGAGCACCAGTGGAAGGGGAAGCCCTGGGTCCCGCTAAGACTGAACCCCCCAGTGAACTAGATTGTTGGGGGGAGGGCGGCAATGGGGGGAGGATGGGGAGGGGAACACCCATAAAGAAGGGGAGGGGAAGGGATCAGGGGGATGTTTGCCAGGAAACCGGGAAAGGGGGAAAAAAAAAAAACGTTGAAAGGAGAGACCCCTAGGACATGGTAAACATATAGACAAATACAAACTTTTCATCACTAGTCTAGCTAGCTAGGGATGGTTCTCAGTAACAAGAGTGACTGCCTAGCACACACGAGGCCCTGTGGTCACCCTCGGAACTGAGAATAATGTAATAAAATAATTATACCTGCTTTCATACGAGTCAGTAGAATATAGTTAAATACAAGCACACGTATGTACACCATACCATTTTTTTTAAATGTTTTATTTATTTTATTATGTATATAAGTACACTGTAGCTGTCTTCAGACACACCAGAAAAGGGCATCGGATCCCATTACAGATGGTTGTGAGCCACCATGTGGTTGCTGGGAATTGAACTCAAGACCTCTGGAAGAGCAGTTAGTGCTCTTAACCGCTGAGCCACCTCTCCAGCCCACAGCATACCATTCTTTAAGAGCAAAATAGGGGTTGGGGATTTAACTCAGTGGTAGAGCGCTTGCCTAGCAAGCGCAAGGCCCTGGGTTCGGTCCCTAGCTCCGGAAAAAAAAAAAAAAAAAGAGCAAAATAGCCAGATATAATAACAGTTCTTTTACCTCAGGAAAAGATCCCAAAGAAAGGATAGGTAGAAAGAGTCCAGAGCAACCACAAAAATAATGCTATCAGAAGAAGCTCAAAGTCTAAGATGGCTAGGTGAACTTAAAACAGGTTCTGTCATAGGAAAATAAACATTAAGTCTCCCCTTTCCCTATAGCAAACACCTTTTTTTCTAACCTCTTCTTTCTTTTTCTTTTTTTTTTAAAAGAATTATTCACATATTCCATGTATATGAGTACACTGTAGCTATCTTCAGACACACCAGAAGAGGGCATCAGATCTCATTACAGATGGTTGTGAACCACCATGTATTTGCTGGGAATTGAACTCAGGTCCTCTGGAAGAGCAGGCAGTGCTCTTAACCGCTGAGCCATCTCTCCAGCCCCAGGAAACACCTCTTAACAAATCATAACTTTGCCAAACTGGACCACCTGGAGTGTACACCCACTTAAAAAATATCAAAAATAAACAAATAACCTCAAGAAATACAAGTTCTCCAGACATAGTACTGCTATGCTGCTTTACTCTTACCTCCACTTAGATACTTACTATCATCTCCAACAGGACCTGCTGAACACTGTGCTGGAGGATCTCGAGCCAGGTCATTCAATTCCTTAAGAAAAAACAAAGAAATATAACTTTACAGTTACTAAACTTACCTTGTTAACAGTTCTCTGCCTTTCTAGGGAAGCTTTTAGGCTTATTCTCTAGTCAGAAGAGCACATAGTGAATCTTTGAAGTACTGAATGTTTTGGGGGCAAGGTAGGGGGACTTGGACAATGATAAGGTCTCACTATATATAGACCTGGCTGGTCTTGAGAGATACACCTGTCTCTTCCTCTGCCTCACCAGTGCTGGGATTAAAGGTATGAACCACCACACACCTTTTTCCCTTTCCTTTCTTATTGTATCTTACAAGTGTTTTTGCTTGCATGTATGTATATATGTACATCAAAAAATATCAGATGTTAGATCCCCTAGATTGGATGGTTTGGATGGCTATGAGCCACCATGTGGATGCTAGAACAGAATTCTAGACCTCTGGAAGAGCAACAAGTGTTCTTAATGACTGAGCCATCTCTTCAGCCCACAGAGCTAATTTTAAATACAAGCTAATTGTGCTGCCCACTTATTCCTGCTTTATCCTCCTCAAGTAGTTATATCTAATAGACTCTTGTTCAGTCTGACTTTTGGTCTTAAGTCTTATATATTCCTCTTACACAAATGACTGCAAGCTTTTATTTTTATTTTTTAATTTCACCATGAACTTTATGGCAAACCTCCTGCTTCAGCCTCTGAATGCTACTCCTTAGCCTATTTTAAAAGGGGAGAAAAAGCCATTATTTTTCTTTTATTCTTTCTTCCTCCCTTTAGTTTTTTGAAATAAAGTCCTTCTCTGTAGTCTAAGCCTGCCTTCAAATTTGTGATCTACCTAACTCAGAATAAAGAGTGCTGGAATTACATGTGTGCACCACTATGCCCAGCTCCCCACTCCCACTGAAATAGCTCAGGTTGGTCCACACCACTCACCTGGCTCTCAATTATTTGAGAGGATTGGGGGGAGGGACTCAATACAAATTTTCTTTTATTTCATTCTGTGTGTAGTCTTGTCTAGTCTAGAATTTACTCTATAGACTAGGCTAGCCTTGAAATCACAGAGAGGCACTTAACTCTGCCTCCTCTCTCTGCTGGGATTAAAGTTGTGTGCCACCATGCCCATCCCAATGCCAATTTTATATCTTAAAACTGCTACGTAGTTAGAACAAACTTTTTTTTTTTTTAAAGATTTAATCATTTATTATATATAAGTACACTGTAGCTGTCTTCAGATACACCAGAAGAGGGCATCGGATCTCTTTACAGATGGTTGTGAGCCACCATGTGGTTGCTGGGAATTGAACTCAGGACCTCTGGAAGAGTAGTCGGGTGCTCTTAACTGCTGAGCCATCTCTCCAGCCCTAGAACAAACTTTTAAAATCATAAAAAAAAAAAAAAAAAGGTTTCTGAAACTACACCAGACCATCTAATAAAATGTTAGCATGTTTTTAGCTGTATCTTACCACCAGTGTACTAAACAGAAAAACCTTTAGAAGAATATGGTGCAAATATATAATCTCAGCTACTAGAAGTCAGAACTACGAGAAAGTTCAAGGCTGGTCTAGGTAATTTAGTCAAAGTTAAGGAAACGAACTAAAGAGCTAGGGAACTAGCTCAATCACAAAGTAACTGAATATCATGTTAGTCCTGGTTCCTGGTTTTATTCTTTCTTTCTTCCTCCCTTTAGTTTGTTGAAATAAAGTCCTACTGTGTAGCCTAAGCCTGCCTTCAAATTTGTGATCTACCTAACTCAGAATAAAGAGTGACTGAAGCACTCAGAGACTGATTTACCTATAGTTTCTAAAGACATCCTGCATAAAATAAAAACAAATTTGGGCTGTTGGGCTATTGCTTAATTGTGAAGAGCATTTAATTTTGCAAAGGACCTAGACTTGAGTCTCAGCATCCACTAGGAGGCCCCCAACCATCAGTAACTCCAGTTCCAGATCTTCCGACCTCCCTAGGCATGCGGATGGTACACATATATACATGCAGGCAAAACACTTATACACATGACACAAATATGAAAAAGCAATATAGAACAAATCTTTGACTTTCTCCTTGGCCCATTTTACCTTTTTAAAAAACTTGTTTTTATTTTTTATATGTGCTTGCCTGCATGTATGGATGGATGTGCACCCCATGAGTTCCTTATGCCAAGGAGACCAAGAGAGCATTGAATCCCTTGGAACTGAAATTATAGTTGTGAAAAGCAGACATATGGAAGCTTGGAATTAAACCTAGGTCAGTTATCACCCTTTCTTCTCCCTTCCCTCTTAAAAACTAAGATTTTATTCTCACAAAATATCTACTACTGCCTGTGAGGCAAAAAAAAAAAAAAAAAAAAAAAAATCAAGAAAACATTTTTATCATAGACAAAAAATGTTAAGCATCACAGAGAAGTATATTTATACTACATATATAAACTGTTCTGTAGTTATTCCTTTTTCTCCCCTTCCCTTTTTTGAGACAGGGTTTCCTTTGTGTACCCCTGGCTTTTCTTGAATACAGGAATCCACCTGCCTCTGCCTTCAGAGTGCTGGGATTAAAGGTGTGTACTACCACAACTCAGCCTGCAGTCATTTCTCAACTATCAGTTCTACATTATGAACTACTTGGAATTATTTTAAATTATTTACTTATTTTTGTTCTCAACCTTTTCTTTCTAGACAGGATCTCTCTCTCTGTACTATAGGCTCTCCTTGAGCTTGAAGTAATTATGCTTTAGCAACCCTAGTGCAGGGATTACAACTATGTAACACCATGCCCAGCTCTGAAGGTCTACTATACAGCAAGAGAAAGCTTTTCAGATGCAATTAATAAATTACCTTTCAAAGGCAGGGTCTTTGTTTTTGTAACCCCCCAACCCCAAAGTATTTTCTTGGGATCTAGTAAATCCTAAATCTAGTAAAAATGTGTGTAACATTGTTGACAATTTTCAATGGTAAGTGAAATATCCATAGCCCAGAGTAGTAGTGACACATACTTGCAATCCCAGCACTCAGGAGGTTAAGACAGATCTCCAATCTAAGGTCAGCCTGGGCTATACACAGAGTTTGAACCCTTCTGGGTAAAGATTCTGTCTAAAATACATAAAAAAGAATTTAATTACTATATCTGAAAGTTAATGTGTTTTGGGCTAAGCCAATATAATACTAGAGAATAAGGAATTTCTTGCTTGCTTTTAGACAGGATCTCACACTGCAGCCCAGGCACCATGCTTGGCTAAGGACAAGGAATTTGCAGAAGCACTTCAGCAGGAAACATTCATGGGTGTCCTGCCATAAGTAAAGAAAATATTCATTACTTTGTGTCTGTTCCTCTGAGATCCCACTATGCACTCAGTTAGACTCATCCACAACTCCTGTTTCAACTGAGACTTTTTAACATCCGCCTCCTAACTATCTAGGACTGTAAATCTAGGCATCCTTATCTGGCTTTCCTTTGTTCTTAATATTAAGGACAAAAGTCCTTCATAGGTGGGTGCAGTAGCTCACAACTGTATAATCAACACCCAAGAAGCTGAGACAGGGGTATCTCTGTGAGTTCATAACGTGTTCCAAATTACCCAGAACTACATAGAAATCCGTCTCAAACCAACCAAACCAAAAACCAAAAAACCAAAACACCTTGTCTCAAAGAAACCTAACAGAGCTGGGATGTGTGTCCGTTGGTAAGGTGCTAACCTAGCATGTACAAAGCCATGGGATATTCCATCCCCAGTATTTTATAAGCCATACCAGTAGTGAAGAGTGTCATCAAACCTAGCAAAAGCCATCAAAGTACAAGATCAACTGCTACATACAGAACAGAAAGCTCTGTGCCAGCAAGACAGGGAAGGGAAGAGAAGAAAGTGAAGAGGGGGAGGGCTGGAGAGATGGCTCAGTGGTTAAGAGCACTGATTGCTCTTCCAGAGGTCCTGAGTTCAATTCCCAGCAACCACATGGTGGCTCATAACCATCTGTAATGGGATCCGATGCCCTCTTCTGGTGTGCCTGAAGACAGCAACAGTGTACTCGTATACATGAAATAAATGAATAAATTAAAAGAAGAAGAAGAAGGAGAAAAAGAAGAAGAAGAAGGGGAAAAAGAGAGGAGAGAGAGAAGAGGAAAGCCTTATAACTTTGTCAGCACTGGAACTGTACCTTGGAGATAGAGCAAAGTACAGAAGCAGATCTTGTTTAAATTATGTATAGATGTATATGGTGCAGAGAACAATGACCTTAAATACATATAGATTGTGAAATGGCTCATTGGCTAATTAATATATTTATCATGTAACATTTACTACTTTGTAACATGAACACTTAAAATCTACTCTAGCAATTTTCAATAATATATTACTTATTTCCCCAATGCCACAAAATACAAGAATACATTATTAACTATAGTTAACATCTGTACAATAGCACTTTTTAAAAACTGTATTTATTATTGCTATATATGTGTAGGAGTATGAAGTGGGCTAGCGGGTACACCTGCAACAGCACACAGATGGAGAATTCCATGAAATCCATTCTCTCCTTCCACTTTTCATGGGTTCCAGAGATCAAACTTGCATCTCACAAACTTGCATAGCAATCACCTTTTACCCACTGAGCTATCTCTCCAATCTCAACAGATTTATTATATTTATTCCTCCAATCTAACACAAACTTTGGCTAGGGGCTGGAGAGATGGCTCAGGTTAAGAGCACCAGCTACTTTTTCCAGGACTTGGGTTTTTACTCCCAGCACCCACACAGTAGCTTACAACCATTTGTAACTTTAGCTCCTACACATCCAACACTCTCTTCTGGCCTCCATAAATGTTTGCACATACATGGTACACAGACATACACTAATACACATAAACTATAAATTTTATAAGATCTAAACAACAACAAACAACTTTACTTCTTTCTGCCTTCAAGCCCCTTGAAATTATCATTCTTCTCTACTTAAATGAGCTTGAATTTTAGGTTCCACATACAAGTGAGTTAACATTTTGGTCTGTCTGTACCTAGACAATAAGTAAGAATATATGAATATTTTTTCAGAATATAAGAAAACAAATATTAAGATTTATTTATTTGGGGTTGGGGATTTAGCTCAGTGGTAGAGCGCTTGCCTAGCAAGTGCAAGGCCCTGGGTTCGGTCCCCAGCTCCGAAAAAAAGAAAGAAAAAAAAAAGATTTATTTATTTAATTTATGTTAGTACACTGTAGTTCTCTTCAGGCACTTCAGAAGAGAGCATCCCATTACAGATGGTTGTGAGCCACCATGTGGTTGCTGGGAATTGAACTCAGGACCTCTGGAAGAGCAGTCAGTGCTCTTAACCACTGAGCCATCTCTCCAGCCCATGTTTTCTCTTCTTTCTCTCGTCCCTCCCCCTTGTCTCATTCTCCCATTAAACCTCTCCACATGGGAAAAAAAAGAAAAGAAAACAAATTATTATTACAAACAATAGGATTTTCTTTTTAAGGTTGAGCAGTAGTAGTCTAATTTTCTACTGATTTTTTTTTTCTATGTATCAAGGATGACTTTAAATTTGTGGTCCTCCTGCCTCAGGTTATAAAGTGTTGAGATTTTAGGTATGTGGCATCATGAACAGCTCCAGAACTTTTAAATTCCCTGGCTTTAAATTTCAACCAATCTAGGTCTCTGGGAACAAAGCCTAGAATGGTCTTGCCATCCCGTTCTTTTCTACTTTCTCCATGTGCCTTTAGGTTTCACGTAACTGTTTGTTGCCTTGGCTAACTCTTGACTCTCCATTTATTTGTTGTTAAATACTATGAAAAGTTTCAAATTGTATAGTTCAGATTTCTTTGGGGTTATATAGTATTTCTTAATCCAATAGAAACTAGGAAGCAATCTGACCTTTAGCTTTTTTTTTTTTTGGTTCTTTTTTTCGGAGCTGGGGACCAAACCCAAGGCCCTGCGCTTCCTAGGTAAGTGCTCTACCACTGAGCTAAATCCCCAGCCCCGACCTTTAGGTTTTGTACACTGAATGTGATGGGAACGATTCAGGAAGTATCTGTTCAACATATAGTTGGGAGGCTAGAGATGGTCCAGCACTTAAGAGCACTTACTGCTCTTGTGGAAGACCCTGGTTTAATTCCAAGTACCCACATGGCAGCTTACAACCATCTATAACTCCAGTTCCCAGGAATCTAATTCCCTCTTCTGGCCTGTGGATACCAGGCACTCACATGGTACACAGACATGCAGACAAAAACTTGAATTATACATAAGTGCGGAGAAGAAGGTAATATTGTTTTTCACTGACTACAGGAACAATACCCCACTTCCCCACATTTTGAAATAGCCTTCTGTAGCCTAGGCTGCCCTTGGACTCTAGACCCTCTCTCTAGGCCTCCACCTCCCAAGTGCTAGCCAGATAGTACATACATTTTTAGCATAACCAAAATGATATTTTTCAACATAACATGCAACTGGCAATATTTTCTTCCCTTCTTTCTTCTGAGACAGTTCCTGGCTGGCCTGAAACTCAGACATGTAAGCCAGATACCCAACTGCTTCTGCTAGAACTAAAGCCATGCACCACCATGCCCAGCCTGTTTTATTTCTTGATTGCATTTTAGATATAACAAAACCAGATATACGGGGCTGGAGAGATGGCTCAGAGGTTAAGAGCACTGTCTGCTCTTCCAGAGGCCCTGAGTTCAATTCCAGCAACCACATGGTAGCTCACAACCATCTATAATGAGATCTGGTTCTCTTCTGGCCTGCAGGCATACATGCAGGCAGAAAGCTGTATGATCTATACTAAATAAATAAATAAATAAATAAATTTATATTTAAAAAAAAAAACAGATATATGTAAAAGCAACCATCTCATTCTCTGATATTACAGCCATAAGATAACATGCAATAAAGTACAAATTAGAACTTAAACAACGGGCTGGAGAGATGGCTCAGCGGTTAAGAGCACTGACTGCTCTTCCAGAGGTCCTGAGTTCAATTCCCAGCAACCACATGGTGGCTCACAACCATCTGTAAAGAGATCTGATGTCCTCTTCTGGTGTGTCTGAAGACAGCTACAGTGTACTTATACATAATAAATGAATAAATCTTTAAAAAAAAAAAAACTTTAACAACTATAGCCAAAGTAGAACATCGCTAAGTAAATGACAAAGCTAGATAAGAAAATCTAATGTATTTCACTAAGACTACTTTTGAAATAAAGGAATACAAACATTTGCAAGAGCAGAAGCTGCCAAGAACTGTTGTTTTCTGC
This sequence comes from Rattus norvegicus, assembly GCF_021556685.1. Taxonomy (NCBI): domain Eukaryota; kingdom Metazoa; phylum Chordata; class Mammalia; order Rodentia; family Muridae; genus Rattus; species Rattus norvegicus. The sequence goes on along the minus strand of NC_141551.1, from coordinate 27,518,935 downwards.
CAATTCCCAAAGTTCAAACAATGATAGCTATATCAAGACAAGTTTGACTCCTTTGACACAGGATCTTGTAAGATCTGAAATGACTCCACAATGAATACCAGGTAGATGAGAAGAATCTATGCTAACAGACAGATAAAAATATCAATGCCCAAAGTATCACTAAGCTCCAAAGAAAATGCTGGACACTGTAAGTGGTTTGAAAGAAAATGTTCCCTAGAGGCTTATAAGGAATGACACTAAAAGAGGGGTCAACTTGTTGGAGGAAGTGTGTCTCAGTCTTCTACTGCCTGCTGATCAAGACATAGAATTCAGACCCTTCTCCACATCATGTCTGCCTGCTTGAAGCCATGCTTCCTGTCACGAAAATGGACCCCTGAACTGTAAGCCAGCCCTAGTTAAGTATTTTCCTTTCTAAGAATTGCCATGGTCATGTGTTCTTAACAATAAAACCTAAATCAAGACAGTTCCTCCTTCCTGCATTCAAGTTACTGGGGTCCCCTCCACTACCTCAATCTTACTTTCTAAGGCCTGGAACTCACAGAGATCTACCTGTCTCTACCTCCTGAATGCTGAGATTAAAGGCATGTGCTGTCATGCCTGGTTATATCACAATTCTTGCAAACAACTAAGTTCTATGACATGAGGTGTATAGACCAGTGGTTGACAGTATAGTTCAATGGTAAAATACCTAACTTGGGGAAAAGCTCAATCCCAAAGTGTGTGTGAAAGGTGATGATGGGTCAAGCCATTAAACTTTACTTTGCTATACAAATGACTATATATCTGATTACTCAAAACTCAGAAAAGCAAGAATTGCAGTTAAAAAATAAGAAAAAGAGCTGGGCTTCCATTCCAGCACTCAGGAGGCAGATGCAGGTGATTTTGAGGCCACCCTAACCTACAGAGAATTCCAGGTCAGTCAGGATGACACAAGTAGGGTGGGAAAAAAAGCAAAACTAAATTTCAAACCTGAAGTGCTTTAGAAAAATTATCCAAATACCAACTGACAGGTTCTTTCACCACTCCAGAATAGTCCAATCTATAAAACTAGACTACATTAGCAGTATGAAAAAAATCATCTGAAACAATGTCTAAGATCTCATTACATACGAACTTTAGAGCTAGGAATAGGAAGCCTTCTAACAAAAAGCACATGAAATAGCATCTAATAAAGTATCCAAGGACGGTGGTGGTGCCGTACACCTTTCAAGGCTGAATTCAAGACCAGCCAGGTCTACAGAGTTCCAGGTCTTTGGCAAAGCAATTATAGAACCATGACAATAAGAAAAATGAAAGGGGTTGGGGATTTAGCTCAGTGGTAGAGCGCTTGCCTAGCAAGCGCAAGGCCCTGGGTTCGGTCCCCAGCTCCAAAAAAAAGAAAGAAAAAAAGAAAGAAAGAAAAATGAAGTTGTGGGTTAGAGGTGGTACACACCTTTACATCTTTAATTCCACCACTGGGAGGCAGAGGCAGGCAAATCTGTTAAGTTTGAGGTCAGCGTGGTCTACAAATAGAATGCCAGGACAGCCAGGGCTGTTACACACACACTTACTTACTTATACACATACACATACATATATACATATATACACACACACACACACACACACACACACACACACACACACACACAGGCACACGCACCCTCTAAAAAATAGAAGAGGCTGGAGAGATGGCTCAGCAGTTAAGGGCACTGACTGTTCTTTCTGAGGTCCTGAGTTCAATTCCCAGCAACCACATGGTGGCTCACAACCATCTGTAATGGGACCCAATGTCCTCTTTTGGTGTGTCTGAAGACAGCTACAGTGTACTCAAATAAAAAAATAAAAATAGAAGAGGGGGGAGAATGATTAAAAAAAAAGTCCATTTTCTTATGATAAAATCCTGAGGGGTTGGGGATTTAGCTCAGTGATAGAGCGTTTGCCTTGCAAGCACAAGGCCTGGGTTTGGTCCCCAGCTCCGAAGAAAAGAAAAGAAAAGAAAAGGAAAAAAAAAAAAATCCACACCTGAAAGAACTGTCAGGTTATCAGCAGTAAAGGTTAGAAAACGGTCGTTAAAAAAAAAGGTCCAGGGTTGGGGATTGAGCTCAGTGGTAGAGCGCTTGCCTAGCAAGCGCAAGGCCCTGGGTTCAGTCCCCAGCTCCGAAAAAAAGAAAAGGAAAAAAAAAAAAGTCCATAGTTAAACTGAGGACAAATTTGGTATCAACAAGTATTACCCTCTTGGATCATCAGGAACAATACACACCTTTAGTAATAATTTAAAAAAAAAATACAAAGTCAATTCTTTTTTTTTTTTTTTTTTTTGGTTCTTTTTTTTCGGAGCTGGGGACCGAACCCAGGGCCTTGCGCTTCCTAGGTAAGCGCCTACCACTGAGCTAAATCCCCAGCCCCACAAAGTCAATTCTTAAAATTGAGTGGTAAAAGATTAATTTATTAAGTTATAAAGTACAATTACACAGGCAAGTGGAGGTAGGAGTAAGTTCAAAACTAGAATGGCTACCTAGCAAGACTGACTTTAAACAAGAAAAATAAGGGCTCAGTCGTTAAGAACAACAGTTCAGTTACAAGTGCCCATATCTGGCAGCTCACTGCCTGTAAATGCAGCCCCAGAAGACCCCTCTCTCTTCTGGCCTCTGTGGACACTGTATAGGCATGCAGGCAACATACCCACACCCACCCACACCCACCCACTCTTACTTAAAAACAAATAAAACTGGTTGTGCCTTTAATCCCAACACTAGGCAGGTGGATCCGAGTTTGAGGCCAGCCTAGTCTACAGAGTTCCAAGGCAGCCAAGGCTACACACAAAGAAATCCTTTCTTTTTTTTTTTTTTTTGGTTCTTTTTTTTTCGGAGCTGGGGACCGAACCCAGGGCCTTGCGCTTCCTAGGCAAGCGCTCTACCACTGAGCTAAATCCCCAACCCCGAAATCCTCTTTCAAAATACCGAAAGTAATTAAAAAATTAAGACAAAGTGGTGGCTCACACTTATACTCCTAATATGTGGGACACAGAGGAAAGAGGATCAGGAATTCAAGGACAGCATAGACTACATGAAACCTTGTTTTTAAAAAAGTGTTGGGACCCCTGCCTCAAAAGACCTAACCTTCCTTTCCCACTCCCAACCCCAAAAGAATCAGGCATACTGGCTCACTTCTGTTAACTCAACCTTATACTTAAAAGTCTCTATCTCTACAAGCCACACACACCACCACCCACCACCCACCACCCACCACCCACCACCACCACCACCACCACCGCCACCGCCACCGCCACCGCCACCGCCACCGCCACCGCCACCGCCACCGCCACCGCCACCGCCACCGCCACCAAAAAAACAGGGCAACAGGGGTGGAGAGTTGGCTTAGCAGGTTAAGAGCTCCAGGTTGCTCTTGCAAAGAATCTAGGTGCAATTCCCATAGCAGTTCCCAAATTTCTGTAACCCCAGTCCTAGAGAATCCAATGTTCTTTGTTTTATCTCTGGCAACAAACCAAAATGTACAGACATACATACATGGAGGTAAAACTTATACATCTTATTGAAAGAAATTAATTTCCACAATCTTGGCACCTGGGGAGACCTGCTAGGAAAAGCAAGTATGTCAAGGAGGCTTGTGGTTCAAGGTCATTTTTGCTGGCTAAGTGAGGTCTCTGGAACCAAAGAGAACACATGGTTTTTCTTAAAATTGAAGATATTTATGTCCAGATGAAACTGAATTCTACCTAGGCAAGCAGTGTGCTCAAGTGTATAAAGCAAAAAGCAATGCAGTGACCCTTGAGGTAAGCAGAATACAACCAGGGCAAACTGGGGAAAAGGGAGCTCAGACCTATGCAGTGACATGGTTAATGCAAAACTCCAAATCAACATTCCTGCAAAGGCCATCGGAAATTGCATCCATGTGGTGCTGTACCCATCATGGATTTAAACTGAGAAAGAGTAAATAAAGCTGATTTTAAAAAATCTTTATGGGGCTGGAGAGATGGCTCAGTGGTTAGGAGCACTGACTGCTCTACCAAAGGTCCTGAGTTCAAATCCCAGCAACCACATGGTGGCTCATAACCATCTGTAATGAGATCTGATGCCCTCTTCTGGTGTATCTGAAGACAGCTACAGTGTACTTACATATAATAAATAAATAAATAAATAAATAAATCTTAAAAAAATCTTTACAAAACTAATTTCAGTATATGATCATAGTCAAATCAGGGTAAACACATCTGCGTCTTCATGTATTTCTGTATAGCAATGTTACTATAGTAGGCCTTAGACACTATTCTATTGTTATAAAGAAGCACCATGACCACAGCAACTCTTACAAGAGAAAATATTTAATTCATGGCTTGCTTACAGTTTCAGAGACCATGGTAGAGGGCATGTCAGGCATAGTGCTAGAGATGCAGCTAAAAGCTAATCCTTACCTACAGGCAGAAAGAGCAAGAATGAGTCTGGCATACGCTTTTGAAACCTCCATGTCCGCCCCCAGCGACACACATCCTCTAAGGAATGTTTGAAAACCACATAGTACTATTTGTGGATTCTGAAAGTATTTTTTGGATTAATGCAGGAAAGGCCACAAGCAGAGGTATTCTGTAGTATAACTGAAGTGTGAAAATATTATAATAGAGTTGGGTGCTGGTGGGTGCATACCTTTAACCCAAACAATTGTGAGGCAAAGGCACAGGGAGGAGGATCTCTGTGAGTTCAAGGCCAGCCTGGTCTACAGAGTGAGTTCTAGGACAGCCAACACTACACCAAAAACCCAGTTTCAAAACACCCCTCCCTTCTTTAAAAAAAAAAAAAAAATACTGGGGCAGTGTGGTGCACGCCTCTAATCCTAGCAGGATTAAATTGGGAGACAGAGGCAAGTGGATCTCTGTGAGTTTGAAGTCAGCCTAGTCAATAGAGGTTCAGGTCAGCCAGAGCTACAGAGAAATAAAAAGACAGAAAATAAAAAAAATTAAGTATATAATTTACAAAATTGACACATTAAGTAACCAAAAAATAAGATGTTAAGATAACAATTTACATTGTGTTTATTATATACATATATATTTATGTCTGTGGGTGTTTTACATGTAGTGGATGAAAGAGGACTGGAGTTACAGACATCTGTGAGCTGCCAAGCTGGTGCTTCCCAAGTCGACTGGAGTAGCAGCAGTAAGTGCTCTTAACCAGTGAACCATTTTCCCAGCTTTATACTTAAGAGTTACTAATTACTTTTTCTAGCACTCTACCTTTGACGAAAGTAGCATGTACTAAATAAAATGCAACTAACAAATCAAGTGATATCGTATGGTCACTGTGATTACATTACATTTTGATAATGAGCAACCGTGATGATGTAGACAGTAGAACCCTCATAATAATAGCTGACAGGACTATAAACAACTGCCCAATTTGGAATACAGTCTAGATTCTATTATTCTGTATGTAAACAAGAGAAATGAGTAAGTCCACACCAAAAAATAAATAAATAAATAAATAAATAAATAAATAAATAAATAAATGAAACTCAATGCTTTAGCATAAGATGGAGACTGAACCTAGGACCTCCTACATTTAAGAGAAGGCACTCTTAATGAAGGAACACTGGAGAGATGGCTCGACAGTTGAGTGTATTGCTCTTGAAGAGAACCTGAGTTCAGTTCCCAAACCCCTAACACTCTGTGCTTGAGCACCTAAATACACACATACATGCAATTCACACTTTAGGATTGGGCATGGTGATATATAATCCCAGCGCTCAGAGGCCATTCTCAGACTCCCATGTGAGAAAGTGTGATTATGTTTAAGCAGCCAGTTTCTTATACAAAGAGATTAGCAAGCATTTATAAAACAGGAGATATGATGGGAGACATAACCTTGAATGATTGAAGCAACCATCAGTAATGGTTCAAGATAATATGCAATGAAGAACAGCTAACTATACACATCATCCACCGCCTAATACAGTGCAGGGAAACACAACTGAACTTTAAAAAAAACAACGTGGGCTGGAGAGATGGCTCAGTGGTTAAGAGCACCCTACTACTCTTCCAGAGGTCTTGAGTTCAAATCCCAGCAACCACATGGTGGCTCACAACCATCTGTAAAGAGATTCGATGCCCTCTTCTGGTGCATCTGAAGACAGCTACAGTGTACTTATATAATAAATGAATAAATCTTTAAAAAAAAAAAAAGTAAACCTAACATACAGAAACACTAAAAAGCCTGAACTAAAGGAGACATCACACTCTAACTCAGCACTCAGGAGCTGGAGACATGAATTTGAGGTCACCCTCTGCAACAGAGCCAATCCCAGAGTCCAGCACAGGTAATAAGACCCTACTTCAGAAAATAAAATAAAAACTTAGGTATTGACATGACATCAACCAAGCAGATTTCTTAGAAACAGCAAACAAACAAACACCAAAAAATCTATTGGTACTAGATTTGCAATTTTTGTAGGTGTAAGTTTAACAAATGAAAAAGTCCAAGGGCTAACCAGGCAGTTACTTTATTAAATTGTGGGTATTAAATGGTACATTACTGAGGACCTGGAGAGACTGGACCCAATTTGGTTCCCAGCACCCATGTTGGGTGGCAGAAAACTGATTGTAACTCCAGTTCCAGGGATTCCAACATCTCTGACCTCCTTGGGCACCTGCACTCACATGCATAAACCCATAAGCAGAAAGACAGATGGAAACAAACACATAATTAAAATTATAAAAAATAAAGCTCAGCATGATGGCTCACTCCTGTAATAACAGCACTCCAGAGGCCAAAGCAGGAAGATCTCTTAACAAGTTCCATGCCAGCCAAGGACACAGGGTGAGACTGTCTAGAAACAAAACATAATATAGGAGCTGGAGAGATGGCTCAGCTGATCTTCCAGAGGACCTGGGTTTGGATTCCAGCACCAAATGGAAGCTTACAACTCTAAATTCAGTTTTTAGGGGAACTGATGCCCTGGGAGCATCAGACATGCACAAGCTCCAGCATTCAGGAGGCAGAGAGAGATGGCAGATGGCTGTCATAAGCCAGCTTGGTCTACAATAGTGAGCCCTGGGCCAGCCTGAGCAACATACTGAGATCCTACATCAAAAACTAAACATGGGGGCTAGAGAGATGGCTCAGCGGTCAAGAGCACTGATTGCTCTTGCAGAGGTTCTGAGTTCAATTCCCAGCAACCACATGGTGGCCCACAACCATCTGTAAAGGGATCTGGTACCCTCTTCTGGTGTGTCTGAAGAGAGCAACAATGTACTCACATAAATCCTAAAAAAAATAAAAATGAAAAATTCGAGTAAGCTAGCCGTGATGGCTCATGCCTATACCCTAGCACTTAGGAAGCATGAGAGTTAAAGGCCGGATTGAGCTACAGAATGACAAGCTGTCAAAAAATAAACAAATAGAACAATAAACAAACAGAATTCAATGAAAGGGCTAGGGGCTGTAGGTCAGTGGCAAAAGAAATGCCTCCTACACCTGAAGCCCTGGGTTCAATCCCTGATACTGTTACCCTTCCAAAAGGAAAATAAAAAAGATCCAATTCAATTCAAAGGAACTGTATTTTTTTTTCCCCTAGAGATGGAGTTTCTGTGTTGCCTTGACTGTCCTGAAACTTGCTCTGTAGACCAGGTTAGCCTACCTCTGTCTCCCAAATCCTGGGATTAAAGTCATGTACCACTACTGCTCTGCTTCAAAGGAAATTTTTTTTAAAGATTTATTTATTATATGTAAGTACAGTGTAGCTGTCTTCAGACATACCAGAAGAGGGCGTCAGATCTCATTACAGAGGATTGTGAGCCACCATGTGGCTGCTGGGATTTGAACTCAGGATCTCTGGACGAGCGATCAGTGCTCTTAACCACTGAGCCATCTCTCCAGCCCTCAAAGGAAATTTTTAAAGTATCTTCAGGGGGCTGGAGAGGTAGCTCAGTAGTCAAAAGGACTCACTGGCTGTGGTTCTATGATTAGAGTCCTAGCTCCCACTAAGTAACTATAGTTACAGGGTATCAAACACTGTTCTGGCTTCCACCAAGTACTATATGTATGTGGTATACTATTAGTCATAAATGCAGGCAAAACACTAATATAAAGTAATAAAAATCAAAAAGGAAAAGAAAAGAAACTGTTTTCCATTCAGCCCATGTCTTTTTTTTTTCTTATGTGTTTTCTTTGAAGTATGTCTGTGTACCATGTATTTGCCTGAGACTGGAGTTACAGATATATAAGCTACTGCGAATGGAACCCTGGTTTTCTCAAGAGTAGTCAGTGCTTTTAACTGAGTCATTCCTCCAGCCCTTCAGCTTACAAATCAAGTCAGCATGGCCTTGACAGGTAGAACCTTGAAATATGTTGCAGTGCTAGTATTACAGATCTATAATATAGTATCTCACTTGACTCTGTAGACAGAACAAATGGTGCTTTATTTCTTTACATTATATAAACCATCAAAACTTTATTTTTACAGAAAAATAAGTGTATACCTTCATTTCCAAAATGAGGGCTGTAATAGTTCTGTCAGCAGCGGGCATCTGTTATGAATTCCTGACCTGAGAACTACCTAGGATATTTCAACAGCCATCTCTCTTTGATTATAATATCCAGAATTGCAATCAAAACTACTCCTTATCAAGGATACACAATAAGGAGTACTCATTTTAGTAAAAGAAGGATTTTTCTAATACTCCTTATTTCTCATTAATACAGTTAATATATTTCAATATGTTTCCCACACTGGTCCTGGACTTCTGAACTCAAATAATCCTCCTGCCTTGATCTCTCAATTTAGCTGTGCCTACATTCATCTAAAAATTTTTGAAGTTTATCTTTTGGAATAAGCTATGTCTGCTTTCCAAAGCAGGAAACCAACACTTATGCTAGCATCCAGTACTCCACAGGAATATTTGCTAATCTGGTCCATCCTTTTAACAAAGATTACTGAATCCTTATCTCTAATAATACTATCTAATTATCTAATAATGCTAGAATACTATCTTTATTTTCTGATACAAGAGATTAAACAGAGTAGCAAATATTTTACCTTGAATCATTCCTATTATTCTTCTATAGCCAATACTATTTTTAAGTAATATTTTTAAATTTAGTAATATTAGAAATGGACCTAGTGCTACCCACCTTTAATCCCAGCAGAAGAATGCAGATTTCCAAGCCAGCCAAAGATATATAGTAAGACCCAGTTTACATACTTACACACATACTGCAAATAACCAGACCCACAGATCTTGGCAATGGCAACATCTAAAGGTGACAAGGTAGCAAATGGCCTATTTCCTAGCTTCCTCATTCTCCTTGCTCACATTACCTGTCTGACCTTGAGTTCAAAACTTTTTTTTAACTGAGAACTTTGTTTTGGCTTCTTAGAACCTTGCCTTAGATATAGATATGGGGTGACAATTCTTTGCTTCAAAGCTATGCCCACAAACCTTAAACTACAACTAGCAAGACATAACTAAAATAAGCAAGACATTATTGGGGTTTTAAAAAGTATCCTCTAGGAAGCGCAAGGCCCTGGGTTCGGTCCCCAGCTCCGAAAAAAAGAACAAAAAAAAAAAAAAAAAAAAAAGTATCCTAGTGGGCTGGAGAGATGGTTCAGCAATTAAGAGCACTCACTGCTCTTCCAGAGGTCCTGAGTTCAATTCCCAGCAACCACATGGTGGCTCACAACCATCTGAAATGGGATGCAATGCCCTCTTCTGGTGTGTCTGAAGACAGTGACACTGTATTCATACACATAAAATAAATCTTTAAAAAAAAGAAAAAGAAAAATAAGAAAAAGTATCCTAGCTTGCTCATTTATTTACTAAGACTCTTAAGTATCCCATGCCAGTCTCAAATTTAATATGTAGTTGACCTTGAACTTCTTCATCCTGTCACCATCTTCTCAGTTGGGATTACAGAAGAACCCTACAAGAAGCTAGGGATCAAATCAGGACTTTGCATGCTAGTCAAGCACTCTACCTACTGAGTTTCACGCCCAGCTCTATCATCTTCTGCCAATCTTGAACTCCTCAAGGAATCAAGATATTTAGCTTGTTACCCTTTTCAGTAACAGAGAAATTAAGCCTATATTTCAATGAAGGCACCTGCATTGTCTCAACTAAAGGTAAAAGAAAAAAGAGGAAGTAAAAAAGGTCTTTGATCAGTCAAAACGCCCCATACAGTTCACAGAACACATGAAGCCCTCTTCACTCAGAGCCTACTGGATCTTATTTTAGACATAATTTTAATAAGCTCCGTGATCTGGTTTCTTAGCCCACAACAGATGAGATGCAACCAACTGGAAAAGTGCTGGGGGTGGTGCTAGAAGATGCAAACACTCAAAGCATCAAAACCAAAACTAAAGGCCTTATAAAGTCAGCAGAAAAATCTCAAACACAGCAGACCACGGTCATTTGGTGTAGGTAAGGTAGACACACAAGATATACAGACACATACACGCAAAGGATTAAAATCTCTGCCAGAACTATACTGTTTGTAATGTGTCTCTTTGGCAACTTTTACCTGAATTGCAGCCCAGGAATCTCTTAAGATATACATCTAAATAGTGCCCACTAAGAGATTTTTTCATGGTTTGGGGTCTTATAGCTCACTCAATAGTAGGGTTTCTGTTAAGAATGTACAAGACCCTTGGTTCAATGTTCAGCAATAAAAATAAAAAATGCTATAAAAATGGCCAAGATAGACTATGCATGTATGAAATTCAAATTATAAAAAATGTATTTTTCACTAGGTGCTTGATGGTGCATACCTTTAATCCCAGCACTTGGGAGGCAGAGGCGGGCAAATTTCTTCCGTGAGTTTGAAACGTGGTCTACAGAGCAAGTTCTAGGACAGCCAAGGCTACACAGAGATCCTGTCTCAAAAAATAAAATAGTGGGCTAGAGAGACGGTCAGTGGTTAAGAGCACTGACGGCTCTTCCAGAGGTTCTGAGTTCAAATCCCAGCAACCACATGGTGGCTCACAACCATAATGGGATTTGATGCCCTCTTCTGGTGTGTCTGAAGACAGCTACAGTGTGCTTATGTATAATAAAACAAACAAACAAATAAATAATAGTAAGGGGCTGGGGATTTAGCTCAGTGGTAGAGCGCTTACCTAGGAAGCGCAAGGCCCTGGGTTCGGTTCCCAGCTCCGAAAAAAAGAACCAAAAAAAAATAAATAAATAAATAAATAAATAAATAAATAAATAATAGTAAGTACGGGGCAGGAGGTCAGGCCAGAGCCCCTCACAACCTTTCAGTCCCACTGGGCTAGGGAACCCCATTTCCCCTGAGCAGCTGTGCTCTGACACCCTAGCAGCAAGGCAGGCATGCAGTCCAAGATATAAGTATTTTCTATAAGTGTCAAATTCAGACACAAATCTACATACAGTTAAAGAAGTGAGATTATGCTTCCTATCAAATGTAAAATTTTAAGAATCTTAGGGGTATTCAACTAATTTTCTTCTTTTGACTTAACAGGAAAGGCTCAAAACCAAGACTGATTATATAGATAAAGCAAGTCTAGGGATTCCAGTGCAAATACACTGAATTGAGGATAAGACAGTTATAGTGTTATCTATATCCATTAAGCCTAATGTAAAGTATATGCCACACAAAAGTCTGAAAAACCTGACTTCTTTTATTTTCACAGTAATTTTGACAAATAAAATGTGGTTTTTCTAGTTTCTTGCAGTCTAAGACAAGTCAAGCCATACTTGACTTCAAGAAAGGTTCTAGGACCAGGTGGTGGTGGCACATGCCTTCCATCTCAACATTTAGAGGCAGAGGCAGGAGGATCTCTTTGAGTTGGAGGTTGGTTTTGTCTACAGACAGAATTCTAGGATAGTTAGGGCTACATAGAGAAATCTTATCTTTTTTAAAACAACAAAAAAAAAGGGTCTAGGTTATTAAATGGAGATGGAGGGATACACACACACACACACACACACACACACACACACTCAAGAACAGTTTAGCCAGGTTGTGGTGCCATGAGGCACTGTGAGTTCAGAGATCAGTCTGGTCTACAGAGTAAATTCCAGGACATTTAGGACAAGGAGAAACCAGATCTTAAAAAACAATAACAAAACAATGCAGTTCAGGTAGCAGAGTGCTTGCCTAATATGTAAGAAACTCTGGGATTGATTCCCAGAGCCACTTAACACCTGACAGGATGGCACATGTTTATAACCCTAGTATTCAAGAGGTAGAGGCCAAAGGAGCACAAATCAAGGTCATGTGCCCATACTTTAGGCCAGTCTGGCACACATACAACCCTGTATCAGGAGAACAGTTTGGGGGCAGGAGGGGCAGCTGAGCTAAGGGCATTTGTTGCTTTTGCTGATGACCCAGGTTGAAATCCCATATGGTGGCTCACAGCCATCTGTGACACCACTTGCAGGTGACCAAACAGGCATATACAATGAGCACATTCATGTACAGGCAAAACATAAAGTGAAATGCGTAAATCTAAGAAATTTAGTTAAAAGCTTGGATCATATATATAGATGGTTCAGTTGGTAAAGGCAAACCGGATAACCCAAGTTCAATCTCTAGGACCCATAGAAAGGTCAAAGGAGAGACTTTACCAAGTTATCCTCACATTCCCATGAGGGCTGTGGTTGAAACACACACACACACACACACACACACACACACACACACACACACACAATTTTAAGGTCAAATGATCATTTTTAAACCTGATTTTTAAAAAAAGATTTACAAGAACTAAGGATATTGTTCAGGAGTAGAGCGTTTGCCTTAGCATGTGTAAGATCTTGGATTCAATCCCTAGTACTATACAAAAAGATGTGAAGGCAGGTATGGTGGTGGTGGTACATGCCTGAATCCCAGGACTCAGGACCAATACCAGCAGTGACAGCCTAACTCAAAAACAGCAACAGGAGAAGGCTGTGGTGATGCACACACTTACTCCTGGCACTGGGAAGGCAGAGGGGCAAGCAGATTTGAGAGTTTGAGACCAGCACACAGCCAGAGCTGTTACACAGAGAAGAGAAAACAAAACAAAACACAGCAACAGAAACTATATTAGGAGGACAAATGTTATTCTAAGATTTAAATGTATGTTTTGAGTCAGTGTCATCTCTGAAGAAGTCTGTATAGCACAGATATTAATATAAACACTAAAAGCTATTAACTTGATGGTATAATCTCAGCACTCCAAAGACAGAGGCAAGTGGGTCTTGGAGTTGAGGGCAGCCAGAGTTAAAAGTTCCAAGCCAGCCAGAGCTAGTGAGACTCTACCTTTTAAAAAAGAAGTATCTCTACAAATTATCACAAACCAAACTCCCCTTTCCCCATCTTTGGTAGGCATTCTTTACAGGTCTAACTCAACACTATTCAAACTGGTAACTTTCAATTAGACTCCATAAAGACTACTAAAGTCTTAGAAATATATATATATATACATGTTACTTGGATGTTTATCTTTTACTTTGTTCTTATCCCTTACACTGTTTTTCTTTCGTTAAAGTTCAAACTTGAGCAATGGCCCTTCATTTTAGTACAAGATTTACTATCTAAAGTCTGCCCTTTGAGTTCTAAGAAATCAAAGAAAACAAAAGTTGTAAGATGCTAATTCACAGTAAGGAAAGGAATTAATTCCACAAGGTCTTGAATGAAGAATAAATGAGGACCAGTTACTGAACAGTCTACTCGTCATTCTGTGTTTACTTCATCCTCCATTCTTTTGCATTCTTATCCCACCGGTCGTTAGGGGTAATCCCAGGTCCAGCCACTTACTCATATGATAATGATTTAATATAGCCCATCTGAGGAGCCAAATAAAACACCAAGCAAAACTCATCAGGGGGTAACTTCCTATTTCCAAGAGGAAAGAAAAGTATCACTAAGTGATACTAAGAAGTTAACATCAGGGTGCCCTAAATTTGAATCGAAGTCAATGCTCTCCACAGTGTTAAATCTCATTATTTATTAAATAAATGGATAACCTTTCACTTAAAAGAGTTAAGAAATTATTTCTAACCAAAAATAGAGCAAAATCCCTTCTAAATCGGGGAGTCTTCTCGAACATTGCATCTAATTTCAGCATTAAAATCATTTTGGGAGAAATCTGTGAAAGGGATTTCTCTGGCGGTTTTCAAAGTTCGGTTTTTTTCTGAACCGAATGGCTTCTACTGTCTACCAGTTGTTCCACTAGATCCAATCCTGCAAAACTGAAGGGTTAGTTTCTGAAGACATACACCAATCCCAAGGAATAAAACCCTTCTCCACTTAATTCCCTCCTCTCCCCGAGTGGCATTTTCTTACCTCGGACTTCCTACTCCACTTTCTAGACCAGTAAGGTGGACTTTCGTGACCAGCTAGCTGACCCAGAGTTAAGTGAACTCAAAAGAACATTCGTGGATCGAGCAAATGGGCCCTCTGGTCGGCCTGACTATGTCCTCGATCTCAGGCAGCTCTTGAAGGGCGCCAGAGTAGGGGGACGGACTGGGCGAGCAGTCCTATCGACCTCGGATCACAGGGCCGCCCAACTACCAGCCGCTCCACCCCTGCCCCCCACCCGCCCTACGCCGCCCCAAGTCCTTTCTCGGCCGGACAATAGCCCCAGAGAGCATCAAGTCTCAGGCTGAAGGAAGGCCTGGAAGGGCGTCGGGGATGAAGGCTGCGAAGACAAGAGCAACTTCGGCCTAAGCAAGGGCCCCGTGCCCGGGCCTCCCTGGGCGCCATCTCTGGGAGTGGGGTGTGAAGGCCGCCCCCTGGGGCCGGCGCCGGCAGAAGGAACCAGACGCCGCGAGCCCAGTGGAGGCGACCGCGGGAAGTGCAGGCCGCAGCCTATTCAGCGGGCCCGCCCAGCGGCCCATTCCCACAGTAAACCCCTGGCCGCTTACCTTGTGGATTCTCTTCAGAGCCATGGTGGGAAACGGTGGCGGCTGGCCCCGGGGCGGGGACGGGGACGGGGGAGGGACGGGGAAGGGGCTAAGGGGCTTGAGACCGCCCGAGCGGTCGCGAGTCGACCGGAGAACGGGGAGCTCCGGAGCGCGGATACGACGAGCTGAGGGCCGAGGCCCACTCAGCTTCTGGGCCTGCCGCAGCGGTCACCGCATCACCC
Source organism: Rattus norvegicus (assembly GCF_021556685.1). Taxonomy (NCBI): domain Eukaryota; kingdom Metazoa; phylum Chordata; class Mammalia; order Rodentia; family Muridae; genus Rattus; species Rattus norvegicus. Next base: position 27,503,851 of record NC_141551.1, on the reverse strand, counting down.
GGCGGCGGCCCCTTTATGCGCTGCTGCCACAGCCGCCGCCGCCGTAGCCTGCCTCTTCCTCGTAGGCTCAGCGCCGCCTCCTCGGCTGCCGTGGATCCCTCCGCCTGGGAGGAAGAGCCCCAAGCTCCAGGATCGCCGAGCGACTTACGGTGGCGAAGCCAGGGAAGCCTGCTTTCCTGCCTGGTGCAGGTGGACTAAGGGACGCGCGGGCGGGCGGCGCCGCCGGGGTGGGGCTGCCGGAGCGCGGGGTGGGCCCAGACCGAGGGACAGGTCGGGAGGCTCCGGGATTGGCGGGCCTGGGAGGGAGGGCCGGGCCGCGCCGGCGGCGGAGGGATACGGGCCGCCCCTGCCAGTACCGTACGCGCCTGCGCAGGCGCCGGCGCAGGCACAGCCGCAGAGGGGATGACGTCGCGAGGCAGGAGATCTCGCGAGAGTTTAGGCGCGGGTTCTAGACGCCCCCTCCTCCCGCCAAGGCCTGAAGTCAGCTTCTGGTACCCTGTGTGCCTGCGCCTTCAAAGAACGAGAAACGCTTAACGGCACGGGTTTTCCACATTGTTTAATCACCATCAGACTTGGAAGTAACTAATCCGACTGTCACTTTCCTGAAAAAGAAAGGGACTTTTCTAAGGTCACACAACTCTTCAGCCTCACTGCCACCCAAAAAAGAGGGTCCTAGAACTTGCTTGCACAGGGAGCCCTGAGACTGCCCGTCCCCCGCAAAAAAAGACCTCAGCTGGACATGACTCGAATGTTATATACGCAACCACTGACTTGTTAGCGTTAGGAAATAGGCCGTGTAGAATGAAGAAATACAAAAAGGATTTTTGGCAAGGTTTCATAACAAGTGGCAAAGTCGATCACCTCTCCTTAGAGAGGTGGACCCCCAAAGGCAAAAACCTTAGTTAGTCAGTCACACAGAATCTGTAAGTTAGAGGTTCTGTATGAGGAGGGACATTATGTAGGCCCAAGTCTTTTTGAAATGTAAAGAAAGAGGCACAAAAATGCCTTCATGTCTGATTTGTAATTTTTTTCGTGATGATGACATTTTTGTACTTAAAAAGCAAAATAGGAGTTGTCTATAGCTTTGTGGGTGATGGTGTTTGCTGCTGAGCCTGGTGACCTGAGTTGGATCCCTGAGACCGACTTGAGGAAAGGAGAGAACCTATTCCAAGTTATCCCGTGACCTCCGCATCCAAGCACAGGTACACACGCAGGCAGTACTTACCCTCACGAATGTAACTTCAAAAAAGATGACATGTATTTTACTGAGCCCATTTCGGGAAACTTTTTTTTTAAAATGCTGTTTCTAGGTACAAGAGAGATTGTTCAATGGTTAACGGTACACATTGCTCTTGCAGAGGATAAGAGGTTGGTTTCCAGCACCCACCTCAGAATTAAAATTACCTGTGACTCCAGCCCTAGGGTTTCCAACACCTATGGCCTCTGTACTCATGTGCACTCAGAGAAATACATACATAAAAATAAAATAGTTGTTTTCTTTTTTTTGTTAAATATTTTATTTATTTATTATATATTATGATTACACTGTTGCTATCTTCAGACACACCAGAAGAGGGCATCAGACTTGTTTCAGATGGTTGTGAGCCACCATGTGGTTGCTGGGATTTGAACTCAGGACCTTGGGAAGAGCAGTCGGTGCTCTTAACAACTGAGCCATCTCTCCAGCCCAAATAGTTGTTTTCAAAAGCTGTTTCCGGGGTTGGGGATTTAGCTCAGTGGTAGAGCGCTTGCCTAGGAAGCGCAAGGCCCTGGGTTCAGTCCCCAGCTCCGGGGGGGGAAAAAAAAAAAGCTGTTTCAAAAAAAAAAAAAAAAAAGAAGGTTTTAAGTAGTTTCTAGCCTTATTATTAAAAATAAGGGTGTGTGGGTAGGAGACATTTAATGGATATTTAACTCACTTTGGATAAAGAACTGACTACAGACCAAAGTAAGAATACTAACGAAGTCCAACATGGTGAACCAATGCGTTTCCTTGGGATTACTTAGAGGAGCAGGGGTGACCCAAAGGCAGCTGCATTTCTGAAAGCCTATCCCAGCACAGTGGCAGCTTTGTAAAGCCCTGGAACTTACTGTATGACTTGCAGGCAGCTTCATAACTTGGAATATATCCTAGGGTGTACACTGGTCTTTGTTCCTTATAGGTCTCTAGTGCCTTCTTCCAAGAAGCTCAGTTGGTCTGTCTCCTCCAAGTCTTTATATATTCTTAGGGTGGGGGCAGCCTTGTGTATCTGGTCAGTTTCAGGGACTTCCTAAGACTCCTGGGTTGTTTACTCTCCAAGTTGTTTTTGGTTGGTTGGTTGGTTGGTTTGAAGGGAGGGCCTCACTATGTAGCCCTGGCTGTTCTAGAACTTGCTATATAGACTAGGCTGACCTCAAACTCACAAAGATCTACCTACCTCTGCCTCCTGAGTGCTGAATTACAGGTGCGCACCACCACAGCTAGCTGCTTTCTGAGCTTTAAAGCATTTTCCGTTAGAATTCCCAGTCTTAATGTGCCTCCTTAGAAGTCCCCAGAACTTAATGAACTTCAGAGGAAATTGCTATACGACATTTAATCAGGGTCTCAATCTAGCTTCAAACTATGTACTTGGGAGTGCCCTTGAGTACTTCATTATCCCGGCTCTACCCACTGTGTGCTGGATTCCAGGTATGTGCTGTCTATCACCTCTGTCTCTCACACCCCAGTCTAGGCCCTTGGGGAGAAGCTACTATTATTTTTGTCTTAAGGACATAGTATTAATCTAACTCCTAATGACTTAGGTTATTCCCATAAATTAACGCGTCTATCAGCCCTTATCAGAGAAGCTTCTATTTGCAGGAGATGGCCACAACCGGCCAAGGTACAAAAAATAAGAGAATTAGGAGTGCCCAGCTCAAAATGAAACTTATATTCCCCATTCCCCCCTCCCACTACAGAAGAGGAGGCAGAAAAAGTATAAGAGTCAGAAACAATGGATGACTCCAAAGAAAACAGTGTCTTCTGGATACAAGAGGAGCTGCACATATGACCTCATGGTGTCTGTGACAGCATCTACAATACCTGGCCAAGCCAAAACAGATCAAATCCCAGCATAGAGAGTAACTGGTCACTAATCCCCACCACAGCCAAGCTGTGGAGTCATTGACAGTTGTTAGCTGATAGAAGATGGCAGTCACTGACAAGATCCTCAGTGAAAGGTGACATCACACAGCCAAGGATAGTTGAGCAGTACAAATTGGTTTTGATGGTTTAAAAAAAGAGAAAATCGGGGCTGGGGATTTAGCTCAGTGGTAGAGCGCTTACCTAGGAAGCGCAAGGCCCTGGGTTCGGTCCCCAGCTCCGAAAAAAAGAACCAAAAAAAAAAAAAAAAAAGAGAGAGAAAATTGAATGAAAGGGGAAAGGAAGAGTTTGGGGAGCAGGCAGGAATACATTCTAAACACATTGCTCGGCCTGGTGTGATAGTTATAGTGGTGTACCCCTTTAGTCCTAGAGGCAGAGGCTGATAGATAGATCTCTGTGAGTTCAAGGATCTACATAGAGAGTTCCAGGACAGCCAGAGCTACAAAAGGAGACTCTCTCCCAAAACTGAACAAAAACATTGTGTACAACTTTCAAAGAACTAGTAAAACTTTAAAAATAGATAAAATGGAAGTACAAGATAGAACGTTGTCTTCATTTTCCCAAGAAAACTTCTGTCAACCTAAAATAAATACAGCGTAATGGTTGGTCTAGTGAATGTACTCGGTTGGCAGAGCATTTCCTACCAGGCACGAAGCCCTGGCTACGAGCCGAAGCCCTACCTAAGAGAAAGATGGTATACATTTAAAATGGTATACATTTTTATTTCTGGTCCTTAGGGGGTGGAGGAAGGAGACTCAGAAGCCCCAGGTCATCCTAGGCTACACAGTAGGTTCGAAGCAATACCTCAGGTGTCTGGGGGGAGTGTTGCTAATGATGTAATAGGGAGTCAGTGTTAATCCTTATAAAGCTCCAGCAGTGCCTCCTTAGCATTCACTAGACATGATGTTGCTGTATCAGGAAGGTATGAACTGAAGCACAGTGGTACATGTATGGTACAATCCCAGTCCTCCATCGGCAGACGCAGGAATATCTATAGTTCAAGGCCAGCCCAGGCCGTCTCCAACCAAGACACCAAGAAAGGCAGGTGTGACACACACCTATAATCTTTGGCAGGATGCTAAAGCAAGAGGCTCTCAGTGTGTTATTGTGATGGGTAATCTTGGTTGTCAATTTGACTACATCTGGAATCGACTAAAAACCCAAGCAGCTGGGCATGCCTTTAAGGGATTTTCTTGATTGGGATCATTTGAAGTGGGAAGATTCACCCTAAACCCAGGCCACACTGACTGCCAGCAACCCACGTAAAGGTCAGGGCAGAAGGAAGCTTTGGCGTTTTGCCTGTTTGTCCTCATTCTCACTGGCCAGTTCATCTACCGTGCTATGGAGGCGTTGCTTTGCTGGTAATCAGAACATGCTTCTTCAGGATTCCAATGTAGATGGAAGCTCTCTAGGAATCCCCCAAGCTCCAGCAGCACACTGGGACTGCTGTGACATCCATTGTTGAGGACTGAACAACACCAGGGTCTTAGATTCTTGGCCTTGCTGTCCTGAGACAGCTATTGTTAGACTACCCAGACAGCATCCTGTAATCTGTGAAGACATTCTAATAAATCATAAAATATATGATCTCTATATGTATTTATATGTAAGTACATATCCCTATTAATTCTGTTGCATTAGAGAACCCTGACTGTTACACCTATGTGGTGAGACTCCCCATTGCCAGGGTTTTTAGAAGTCTGAGCCTGGACTCTGGATTTTCTAACATGCTAGACTCAGTGACTGTCCTCAACAGATCAAAACAGACAATAATGAACGGCAGAAAGAGATGTTTGTACCCAGGGTATCAGTTTTATTCAAGAAACTAATAAGAGGTCCAGTAACTCCCCCCCCCCCCCCAAGATCATCTTCAGAGTCTTTTTTTTTTTTTTTTTTTTTTTTTTTTTTTTGGTTCTTTTTTTCGGAGCTGGGGACCGAACCCAGGGCCTTGTGCTTCCTAGGCAAGCGCTCTACCACTGAGCTAAATCCCCAACCCCGAGTCTTTTTTTAAAAGATTTATTCATGTATATGAGTACACTGTCACTGTTTTCAGACACACCAGAAGAGAGCATCAGATCTCATTACAGATGGTTGTGAGCCACCATGTGGTTGCTGGGATTTAAACTCGGGACCTCTGGAAGAGCAGCCCGTGCTCTTAACCCCTGAGCCATCCCTCCAGCCCCATCTTCAGAGTCTTGACTTGAGGTTTAGGTTTAATCAGAAGGCAAGAGGTGTGCGTAATTCCTGGAGTAATTCCAATTGCCTAAAACACATTGTTTCTTTTATTTTATTTTTTGACAGGATCTCACTATATATCTCTGGCTAGCGTGGACATTTTAAGGCTGGCTTTAAGCACTCAGAGATCTGGCTGCCTCTGCCTCCCATGTGCTGGGATTAAAGGTGTTTTGCGGGGTTGGGGATTTGGCCAGTGGTAGAGCGCTTGCCTAGGAAGCGCAAGGTCCTGGGTTCGGTCACCAGCCCCAAGGGGGGGAAAAAAAGGTGTTTTGCATTGTTTCAGTAGCCTGATATCCAGAGGGGGGAGTGCACACATCTCTTTGGACCATTTCATTCCTGTCAGGATGGCTATACCTGCTTTTCTTTTCGTTCTTTCATTTTTCTTTTTTAAAGGTGCCAGGTATTGGTAGTGGATGCAGAGGGGAAAGGAGGCCAGGTATAGTGCACACCTATAATCCTAACACACTGTGGAGGAGAAGGCAAGGAGACCAAGAGGGGAGGCAGAAATGCTTCAGTGGTTAAAAGCACTTGTTCCTGCAGAGGACCTAGATTCAAGTCCCAGCCCCCACACATCAGCTCACAACCACATGTAACTCCAGTTCCATACTCTTCTGACTTCCATGGGCAATAGGCATGCATGCGGTATGCAGATATACATGCAGGCAAAACACCATACACACACACACACAAAAAAAAGATTTAAAGCAATATGTGTGTGTGCGTGTGTGCGCGCGCGCGTGTGTGTATATATGTGTGTGTGTATGTATATGTGTGTATGTATGTATGCATATATGTGTGTGCGTGTGTTCATGTGTGTGTGTGTGTGTGTACTGGGAACTAAACTCAGGTGCTCTGACCCAGTGAGCCATCTCTCCAGCCCTAGTTGTTGTTATTTTACTTATCTCTAAAACACTGATAATGTCAGTATGTTCACAGGATTTCAAAGTTAAATAACAATTCTGGTCTGAAGAAAGAGTTAGTGCTGGTGCTCTGTAGATTCAAGATCAGCCTGGTCTGGGGCAGGCGTGGGTGTGCCCTGTCTGCAACACAAGAGAGGCTGAGGCAGAAGTTACCTCATGTTAGGAGCAAGCCTGGGCTACAGAATTCCTGGCAAGCCTGAGCCCATACCTTGTCTCTCAAACAAACTAGAGCCCAGAATGTTGTTCAGTTGGTACAATGCCTGCCTAGCATGCCCAAGGCCCTCAGTTCCATCCCCAACACCAAAAACTGGAGATACAGCAGGTACCTTACAGTGTCTTCCTTACACCAGGATCTGAGCTTGGTCCTCAGCTCAGAGAGAGTCTCAGTCAAGGGAGAGAAGATGATGGGAAGGAAAGATGTGGGATTGTAAAGTGGTGATCCCAAGCAATGTTTTGCCCACCAGGGAGCTCTTTAAGGCGAGGAACTGGGAAGCTGAGGTGATCTCCAGGTCCTCAGGGCCTCACCTCTCCTCTGGGTGGACAGTTCTCTTCTTCCTGTGAATGTTGCTGTGTTGGTGGGAGGACATCAGAAGTGGATGAATCTCATTCCATGCAGCAACAGTCTTCAGGATTCTTGTTGGAAACAGGCAATGCTCTGCCCTTTCTCTGGATCCTGGAAAGGGGTTGGAAGATGTCAGACACCAAGTGCTGAGTTTGTGTCTCATCGTATTAGTCGCTAATGACAAGTTGGTCATTACTTCTTGATGTTGTCCAAAGGGACAGGTTGAAGAAATGTATTTATTTTTTGACTTGGTTATTTTAAAACAGGGTCTTCTGTGGCTCAGGCTGACCTTGGATGCAGTATGTAGATGGTGACCTTGAACTCTTTTTTTGTTTCTTTCTTTTGAGACAAGGTTTTATGAAGGCCACGCTGGCCTCAAACTCTCTGTGCAGGAAGACCTTGAACTTCTGTTCCTCCTGCCTCTAACTCCCAAGCTCTGGGAAGACAGGCATGCACACCTCCCACCGTACCCAGTTTCTCATAGTGCTGGTCATTAAACCCAGGGCTGAGACATTTCTGAGCCCTGCCCACCCCCACTACATTATTGTGTTTGATGTCTGCGGCTTGTGTGTGCTGTACCTGTTGATACCAGAAGAGAAATTATCATCTCCTTCCTCCACCTTCACACCGGTCCCATGATTCGACGGAGGTCACCAGACTAGTACAGCAAGTGTCCTTTCTGCTCAGCCATCTTGCCACTCTACCTCTGGCCTATTTTGATTTTTTAAGTTAAAATTTTAATATATTACATATGTCTTGCACGTGTCTTTCTAATTTAATTAATCAATCAATCAATTTTAATTAATTTTTTGGTTGTTGTTTCTTGAGACAGGCTCTCTCTACATAGCCCTGGCTGTCCAGGTACTCACTATGTAGACCAGGCTGACCTCGAACTCACAGAGATCCACCTGTTTCTGCCTCTCAAGTGCTAGTTTAAAAGCTTAAAGCACAACACCCAGTTAATTTTTTCAACCAGTTAATATTTTTAATTATATTTCATTTTATGTGTATGGATGTTTTGCCTGACTCTGTGTACCATGTGTGTGCCTAATGCCCAAGGAGGCCAGAAGAAGGTGTCTAATCCCCTGGAACTGGAGCTCCAGGTATTGTCAGTCACCATGTGGGTCCTGGGAATTGGCCTGAATCCTCTGGAAGAGCAGCCAGGATTTTTAACTGGGAAGCCATTTCTCCAGCCCTTATTTTACCTATGTATTTATTTTTATTCTTGAAACATCGTCTCACCCTGTAGCCCTGGCTGACCTGGAACTGACTATGAAGACTAGACTGGCCTTGAACTCAGAGCTGGAATTAAAAGTATATGCCACCATATCCAACTACTCTTCTTTTCTTTTTTAAGATTTACTTTGTTGTTTTTGCTTTTTTTTTTTTTTATTTTTCAAGACAGGGTTTCTTTGGGTAGTCCTGGCTGTCCTGGAACTTGCTCTGTAGACCATGCTGGCCTCGAACTCAAGATCTGACAGCCTCTGCCTCCCAAGTACTGGGAATAAAAGCATGTGCTACGGGGCTGGGGATTTGGCTCAGTGGTAGAGCGCTTACCTAGGAAGCGCAAGGCCCTGGGTTCGGTCCCCAGCTCCGAAAAAAAGAACCAAAAAAAAAAAAAAAAAAAAAAAAAAAAAAAAAGCATGTGCTACCATGTCTGACTTATTTTTATCTTTAATTATGTGCATGTGTGTGTGCTTGTGTATGGATATGTGTATGGGAGTGTAGGTGGCAGTGGAAGACAGAGAGGGAAGACTCCTTGGAGTTACAGTTAGTGTATGCTGCCCAGTGTGTGCTGGAACCTAACTTGGGTCCTCTGAAAGAGCGGTACTTATTCTTAACCACTGAATGAGTATACCAGCCACGCTTTCCTCCTGAAGAAGAGTGTGTGTGTGTGAGTGTTTATATATGATGTGTGTGTATGTGTGTGTACGTGTGATGTGTATGTGGTGTGTGTGTATGTGTGGTGTGTGTGTGTGTGTATGTGTGTGTACGTGTGATGTGTATGTGGTGTGTGTGTATGTGTGGTGTGTGTGTGTGGTGTGTGTGTATATGGGGTATATGTGTATGTGGGGGTGTATGTGTGGTGTGTGTGTGTGGTGTGTGTGTATGTGTGGTGTGTGTGTATATGGGGGTGTGTGTATGTAGGGTGTGTGTGTATGTGGGATGTGTGTGTATGTGAGGTGTGTGTGTGTGGTGTGTATGTGTGTGGTGTGGGGGGGATGTGTGTGTGTGTGTATGTGGGGTGTGTGTGTATGTGGGGTGTGTGTGTATGTGGGGTGTGTGTGTATGTAGGGTGTGTGTGTGTATGTGGGGTGTGTGTGTATGTGGGGTGTGTGTGTGTGCTAGAACCTAACTTGGGTCCTCTGAAAGAGCGGTACTTATTCTTAACCACTGAATGAGTATACCAGCCACGCTTTCCTCCTGAAGAAGAGTGTGTGTGTGTGAGTGTTTATATATGATGTGTGTGTATGTGTGTGTACGTGTGATGTGTATGTGGTGTGTGTGTATGTGTGGTGTGTGTGTGTGTGGTGTGTGTGTATATGGGGTATATGTGTATGTGGGGGTGTATGTGTGGTGTGTGTGTGTGGTGTGTGTGTATGTGGGGTGTGTGTGTATATGGGGGTGTGTGTGTATGTAGGGTGTGTGTGTATGTGGGATGTGTGTGTATGTGAGGTGTGTGTGTGGTGTGTATGTGTGTGGTGGGGGGGATGTGTGTGTGTGTATGTGGGGTGTGTGTGTATGTGGGGTGTGTGTGTATGTGGGGTGTGTGTGTATGTGGGGTGTGTGTGTATGTGGGGTGTGTGTGTATGTAGGGTGTGTGTGTATGTGGGGTGTGTGTGTGTATGTGGGGTGTGTGTGTGTATGTAGGGTGTGTGTGTATGTGGGGTGTGTGTGTATGTGGGGTGTGTGTGTATGTGAGGTGTGTACGTGTTTATGTGGAGTGTGTGCGTGTATATGTGGGATGTGTGTATGTGGGGTGTGTGCATGTATATGTGGGGTGTGTGTATGTGGAGTGTGTGTATGTGTGTATGTGGGGTGTGTGTGTTTATGTGGGGTGTGTGTTTATGTGGGGTGTGTGCGTGTATATGTGGGGTGTGTGTGTTTATGTGGGGTGTGTGTGTTTATGTGGGGTGTGTGCATGTATATGTGGGGGGTGTGTATGTGGGGTGTGTGCATGTATATGTGGGATGTGTGCATGTGTGTATGTGGGGTATATGTGGGGTATGTGCTTGTTTATGTGGGGTGTGTGCATGTATATGTGGGGGGTGTATATGTGTGGGGGTGTGTGTGGTGTGTTTATATATGGTGTGTGTGTATGTGCGTGTGCGTGTGGTATAAGTGTGTGTGTGTGTGGTGTGTTTGTATACGGTGTATGTATATGTGTATGTGTGTATGTCGGGGGTGTGTGTGTGTGTGTGTGTGTGTGTGTGTGTACACAAAGGCCAGAGGACAACGTCAGTCAGGTATCACTATGTACCTTACTTCGTTGTGACAAGACCTCTCAATGAGCCTGCTGCTCCCCGTATTTTGACTGGCTAGATAAAGCCCAGCTGATTGGTTTGTCCATTCTCCCAGCACTGGGGTTCCAGGCCAGTGTGCCCATATCGAACTTTTATAAGCTTTTTTTATAGCCTTTTTAAAAAGTTTTATTAATTTTTATTCTATATGTATTGGTACTTTTCCATGCATGTATGGCCGTGTAGCACTTCTGTGCCTGAGGCCTGGAGGCCAGAAGAGGTCAAATTCCCGGGAACTGGAGTTAGAAATGTTTTGAGCCACCATGTGGGTGCTGGGAACTGAACCTAAGGTCTCTGCCTGAACAACAAGTACTGTCGATCACTGAGCCATCTCTCCAGCCTTGTGCCCAAACTTTACATGGGTTCTGAGGCTCTGAACTCAAATCCTCATACTCCGATAGCAAGCACTCTTACCCACCGAACGATGTCCACAGTCCTGTTTCTCTTCTTCTAAAAAAATTTACTTGTTTTTATTTACACGTGCGTTGGTATTCTGTCTGCTTGTATGTCTGTGTGAGGTGTCAGAGTCTCTGGAACTGGAGTTATGGGTGGTTGTGAGCTGCTCTGAGAATCGAACCCAGTCCTCTGTGAGAGCAGCAAGTGCTCTAGGCTACTGAGCCATCTCTTTGATCTCATTAATAAAATAATTTGAGAACAGTCTTATTAGAGTTTAGAACAAGTTCCGCCTCCCCCACCCTCCCCACCCCCGAGGGGCAGGCAGGATGTAAACTTCAGCAGGTTCCAGAGGAAGATTACAGGGAAAGGGGATCTCTGGGTTAGGGCAGCTCTGAAGTCAGCCACAGAGCCAGAGGGGGCTGTGGAGAAAGCTGGGACAGGGAAAGGCTGCTTAGAGAGGAGACACCTGCATGTCTGTGGCTCTGCAAATGACCTCATTAGGCTGTGCTTTCTGGGAAGGAAAAGTGCATTACCTCCCTGAAGGTGTAATTATTCTCCCCGTCTCCTTAGCCTGGCTTAGCGAAAGCCTATCTCCCTAAGGGGTGGTCCCTTAGGCAACTGATTATTTAACCTACCTGGAATGTTGGGTCTCCAAGCAAGTCAAGAATTCCATTTCTTGACCAGAGGGAAAGAGCTCTCCTTTAGTGGGCCTCCAATTCTACTGTAACATCACCATGTGGCCCAGACTTGCCTCAAACTCCCAATGCTCCTGCTGAAATTCTGGAAGATTGCCACCTTACCTGTCAGCCCCCTCACCACCACCACCACTCTCCCCTGAAACCAGGGTCCCCTTTAGCCAGGCTAAAACTTGCTATGTAACAGAAGTCACTGGTCTCAGATTCCTTCTGGAGCCCAGGCGGGTCTTCCAGTTTCCAGAGTGCTGTGAGTATGGGTGAGCTCTACCACACAGGACATTGGTGGAGACGGAGGTGGAGGCTGGGGTGACAGTGGTGGCTGTGGTGGTGGGGATGGTTGTGTTACTATTGTTCTTCTTCCTATGTTTTATGAGCATATATTGTACAAAACAATACATTGCTTTGTTAGATTTCCATGCAAACTTTAGCCAAATGACTGTAAACGTCTCCTCAACTTGAGTCTGAGTCCTTCCCTCACTCTGCCAGCCTCCTCTCAACTTTAACAGGTTTTTTTGTTTTTTGGGTTTTTTTGTTTTGTTTTGTTGTTGTTTTTGTGGACTCCACATTTGAAAGAAGGTGAGACTTCTTTTCTGGCTATTTCCTCTAACACAATGACCTCCAGTTTCATCAATTATTCTTCAAAAGACATGATTTGTTTCTTCTTTCTGGTGGAATAATACTTCATGTTATTTTTATAGGACTTAAACAAAAGACTAGTCGGAAACTAGGTACAAGTCACGCCAGGATCGTTGTCAGTTTAGGGAATAAATCTCTCTTGTAAATTAATTTCTGTTCCTTTCAGTGGGGCATCAGTTCATACATTTCTGTAGTGTCAGGAAGACATCTTGTTATACTGTTTGTTTTGTGTTTGTTTGAAGCAGGGTCTTTCTATGTAGGTTGGCCTGGAACTCAGTATGTAGACCAGAGTGGCCTTGAACACACAGGGATCTACCTGCCTCTGCCTCCTGAGTTCTGAATAAAAATGACCTAAAACAAGGTCTTTTTAAAGGGTATTTGTAGTTGTTTCTTCCCCCCCTTAGATCCACTGTTATCCACTGGCGAGTCAGGTATGAAGAAAGGGACAGGATTACATTTTCACCTGGCCTGGCTTTGCTGTGGCCCCTTGGTCCCAAACCTTGCTCCCCTCCCCTCTTCGGTAGCCAGGGGCAGGCTTTGCCTAGAAAGGGATGCTTGAGTACTGAAGGAGCCCTATTTGGGGCTTAACAGTCATCACAAAGGCCTCCTGGGGGGTTGTAAAATGCTTTCTTCGCCAGGGCCTCCTTTGATCCCTGCACTCCCACTGAGGCTGGGTTTAACAATGGTCCTCTAGCCTAGTTCTAACCCATTCCGGATTACATTTAAGCACTTTTGAGCTGACAATGGCTAACCCTAGCAGCTTGGGCAGGGAGATACTGTTACAAAGGAAAGCAGTCCTTAACTCTGCAAGTGACCAAGCAGCCCAGCAGCTCCAGTGTAGTTCCTTCCCACCTACACCCCCCTCCCCCAGGCACCCCAGTTCCCTCAGCCCTCCAGGCGTCTTCCTTTATCTCATCTACTGCTCAATACCTTTCAACGCCAACCATTGTCCCTCCCACTATTCAGGATGCCCCACCTGTTTTCTTATTCCCTCTTACTGTGGCCAGCTCTCCATCCTCTCGGTGCCGCTCTTAGCCAACTCCTTGAAGGTCAAAGGTTACTATGGCAGTGGGAGGGCTCTAGTAATGCTTTCTTTACCCTGGCCAGAGAATTGGCCTGTTCTGTAGATTCAAGTCTGCTTTCGTTAAGTTCTCCCTTCCAGAGCACACGGGTCTGGATCTGACCCAAACACCTCAGGCTAGTGGAGTTGGGGGAGGGCACAAATCCAGGACAACTTTGTGAGCTATTTGACTATGACAAAATCACTCAAGTGTCTCCTGTCTCCGTCACCTTATTATCCGGAGCTGGAAATAAAGAAAACGCGTGCATCTCCGCAGTCTTTGGTGAAAACAAAAGCAGATAATGGCGCACGTACCTGAAAGTCAGTGCTGGGAGGAAGGACCGCTCCCATGTCAGTTTAGAAACACATGGAGACAGTCTGAACACCTCGCTCGCTCCTGTGGTGGTAAACATTTCTCTGTTCTACCGATGAGCCCGTGGGAGGCCTTTGGTGCCGGTGCCAGTCAGCGTTCACGGAGACCTGCTTGCATGGCTGACTGATCCCGCAGTTATTTTCTCCTTCCCTATCCCAGGCTCCCTAGGAATAATGCTTACAGTGGCTAATTCCTGCTCTCCTCTCTCTGCCTCCCATTGTTATTTTGGTTTGTTTGGTTGTTTGTTTGGTTTGGTTGTTTGGTTGCTTTTTCAAGACAGGGTTTCTCCTGGAACTTGCTCTGTAGACCAGGCTGATTTCTTTTATTTTTTTATTTATTTATTTTATATATGTCAATACACTGTCACTCTCTTCAGACACACCAGAAAGAGGGCACAGGATCCCATTACAGACGATTGTGAGCCACCATGTGGTTGCTGGGAATTGAACTCAGGACCTCTGGAAGAGCAGCCAGTGCTCCCAACTGCTGAGCCATCTCTCCAGCCCCAGGCTTGTTTCTTAACTCACAGAGATCCCCCTGCTTCTGCCTCCCTACTGGCAGGATTAATGGCACGCACCACCACCGCCCCTCTCCCACTGGTTTTATCTCCTCCCTAACATGATCTTTCAAGGGGGCCATCTGTATTTCCTTCTCCAAGCGTTAAATTCCAGGGCAAATTCCAATATCTCAGGGACTATTGTTTCAATAATCTGATAGTCGAAGACACACAAGTAGTGTCTCTTTAGAATATCTTTCTTTAGTCCTGCCAGGATGGGTACAATGTCACATCTTGTTCTCGTGGTTTACTTATCCCCCTCTGCTAGACAGTGAGGAAGAAAAATATGATATTGTTCTATCTGGCCATCTGGGGGCATTGCTCTGTCCAAGTCTGACTGTGGATCACATGTTGCTGAGTACTGGGGAAGGCCTGAGATTTTGAGAAAGACTTCTACCTTCTGTGACCCTGACCTCTCCTAATTTAGCCTGTGATTAGAGCCCCCCTACAACTAAGGATGGTATCATGGTATCTGTGTGTATGCATGTGTAACTGTCAGGCCATGTAACAAAGACCACTCAATTGGAATGTGTGTTACCATGGAAGGGAAAGGGTGGGGGGACTACACTGTAGAGGGAAAATAACCAATGCACCAGTGCAGCCTATGTTAGGGGACTAGCCTTTGAATGTGAACTCGCTGAGCTAATGTAGACAAAACAAAAACCTAGAGTGGAGGTCTCTGAATTGACCTCAGGCAGGAGTAAAGTGTTTGCTGAACAACCATGCAGACCTGGGTTTGGATCCCCAGTATCCAGTAACACTGGGGCAACAGAGCAGAGAAAGGCAGATGCCAGTAGGGTTGAGTGTCCCCCTAGGCCAGCTCCAATGCCAAGTTTTGGGTTAAATGAGACGTCTCCATCTCTATTAAGGTGAGAAGTTGGAGAGAGATTGTTTGGTGGTTAAGAACACACGTTATTTCAAAGAGCTAGAGTTTGTTTCCCAGCACCCAAGCTGGTGGCTCACGGTGGTAATTGTGACTTTAAGGAGACCACGAAATGTCCATGTGCACATACTAAATAAGACGAAGAGTAATAGAAGACACCTGAAGCTGACCTCTGGCTTCTATAGATATACACACACACACAGGTGAGCAGGAGCAGTGCACACACAAGCATAACACACACACACACACACACACACACAAAGACGGAGACGGAGACAGAGACAGAGAACAACTCAGGCCATTGCGTGGGGCAGCCCTACGACCTACCACTGTTAAGAGTATCGTGGGGCTGGGGATTTAGCTCAGTGGTAGAGCGCTTACCTAGGAAGCGCAAGGCCCTGGGTTCGATCCCCAGCTCCGAAAAAAAGAACCAAAAAAAAAAAAAAAAAAAAAAAAAAGAGTATCGTAAGAGGGGTTGGAGATTTAGCTCAGTGGTAGGACGCTTGCCTAGCAAGTGCAAGGCCCTGGGTTCGGTCCCCAGCTCCAGAAAAACAAACAATAAAAAAAAGAGTATCGTAAATTAGTTTTATTTCCATCTCATTTTAAGGTAAACTAAGGCACTGAAAGACAGTCTTCTCCAAGACAGTTCTGAAATGGGACAACAGAGTCCACGTCCTTGTCTGACTGCTTGTCCGTTTGAGAATAAGGATGTGGCATGAGACTCAGAGGCCTGAGGGAAGCCTGGAAAAGTCGAGACCTGAGCCATAAAGCACCCAGCAGTGATCGCAGCTCAGGCGGTGTGGTGTGATCGCCCTGGCAGCAGCTGAATGAGCTGCAGCCGCCGCGGCTCTCGGCTGAGAACAGCGCCATCTAGCGAAGCCTAGGACTCAGCACCGAGCCGATGATGTCACTGCCAAGAGGCATGCCGGGAAGGTGAACCACGATGAATATTTACCAAAGCACCAAGGGAGGGATAAACACCTTTGGGGACCCCGTTTATCTGACTTTTGGGGGAACTCTGACCACATCAAGTATAGGGCATCCTGAGTCGGGGTCTTGGACGCTAGACATATTACCAAAGGCCTCGCAGTACTATCCTCTTCCTCCGGTGTCCTCTGGCAACTGCCCAGGTCACTGTGATGACCCCTCAGATTCCGCAACGGATCCCTTCTTACTCTCCTCACACCCTCCCACTCACCACGCTATTCTTGTGTTGCATTCCATCCATTACATCTCAAGGCCATCATACTGGCGGTGTCCTGTTCCTCCCTCCATGCCTACGTATTCTATTCTGTTCTGACTGCCTCTCCTAATTCCTTCCAACAGCTACAACAGCCAGAAGGTGTGCAGGCTTCCTTTTCCAACGAAGGACAGGACTGCTCCTTTAAATTGAGTTGAAAGTTCAGCAAAATCTGCTCTCTTGAAGTCCTGTCCTTGCCCCTAGAACTCAGGAGGTGGAATTTTGCCTCTCAGCTTCTTTTCTGCCCACCTGAAGTGTATGCTCCTAATGGTGGCACTGGTATGGCCTTGTTCAGAGTGAGGTGCCTGCTGCAGAGAAGGGATTCAATAAATACTTTGTTGAGGATGGAATGACTGACTATCTGGGCATATTTTAAGCTTAAGGCAATACGTATGAGGACCTGGCATCAAGGGTGAGGGTAACAGAAACCCTGAAAGTCAGGGTAATGGGCCCTATAAGAGTTTCCCTGAGCTGTCACTCACAGAGGTCTAGTTTGGGGACACACTTCCTTCCAAGGATACCTAGGACAGCCTGGGTACACACCTCAGTTCTCTTCTGCTCTGTGGCTCCTCCTGTGCTAGGGGCTTTAAGTCCCATCTGAATCACCCAGGACAACTGGAGTCAGAGTTTTTATACTCCAGCAGTACTTTGTCTCTGGTTTCTGATCTATCAGAGTGAAACCAAGCCTAGTTCAGATGAATATTCACTGGATAGCCTGGAGAAGTGAAAACCAAAAGCCAGGTACAGGTAAGGGCCAGACCATCTGCCCACGGGGCTGCCGACAAAAGAAACTGGTAGATGCGGTGAAGATAACACAGACTACTGCTGTTTCCTAAGCCTTCTGCCATCTCTGCCTTTAAGGATGTTGCCACTTAGGGTTGTGGGCAAGATTTGAATTGGGCCACAGAGAGGCAATGCCAGTAGTGGTGGTGGTGGTGGTGATGGTGATGGCGGCGACAGCGGTGGTGGTGATTTTAATGTTTTAGATGAAAGGTCTCGTGTAGCCCAGGCTAGCCTTGACTTTACTATGTAGCCAAGGATGATCTTGAACTTCTGGTTCTCCTGTCTCCACTTTCAAGCTCTGGTATTAGAGTGATGAACCGCCAGGAGAGCACTCTACCAACTGAGCTAACCCCTTGGCCTCCCCGACTCCCATTTTAATATTTTGAGACAGGATCTTACTCTGTAGCCCAGCCCAGGCCCTCCTGGAGCTCACTGTCTAACCTGGACTGTCCTCGAACTTTTAACAATTCTCTTACTTCAGCTCTTCAAGTCCTGGGCACTTACAGGTCATACTAGGTATTTACCACGTCCCAAACACCCTTCCAAGCAGTTGGCATTTCATTTCTTTCACATTTCCAGCAATCCTGGTTCCCAGAGGGCGAGGCTGTTCGTACCCTTGGAGAGATGTGCACAAAGCAGAGTGGCCGGGGAAGGGATGTGGGTGGGTTGAGTTGGGGATGCACACTCCATTTGGAGCACACAGTAGGTTTTTGGTTGGTAGGCTTCAGAGTCCAGAGTACATGTAACACCTCCTGCCTCATAGGCTAAGGGCCTTGCTTGTTCCTCGGGGCTCCTTTTGTCTGTGTTTCTGTCTTAGGGAGTCAACTGTTAAGGCTCAGGGAGCTAGGATTGGGAGTCCTAGGTCTGAGGCAGTCTGGCTATGGAAAGTTAAGTTTCAGTGCCCTCTCCTCATACTCCTCTCTTTCCCTCCCTCCCTCTGTCTATCTTCTCTCCCTCCCTTCCTCTGGCAGGGCTCATGCATACTGAGTATGGGCATGCATGCCCTACTATGAAATGCCACACCAGAACCCTCTTTCTGAAAGGAGTGTTGCTCAGCTCTCCCAGCAACCCACTGGGCTCTATTCATAGCTCCTGAGCACGATGGAGCCCAGGTGCAGGTGCAGCTTTAATTAACTTGTCCTTTCTTCAAATAGCTCTTTTCCTGCCTCACAGGCATGCCTGGAACACAGGACAGGCACAGAAGAGGAACTGGAGAGCCACCAGAGGCTCACCTATGTGCACATGCCCGAGCAGGTGAGTTGTCCAGGGACACAGCACCCCCTTTCATCTCCAGTCTGTTCTCAGTCATCCGTTTACCTCTCAGAAGAGAGGGTCTTTTCCAAGGCAGACATTGTACTAGGCCCTGAGGTACAAACCTGAACCCAATAGACTTTTAGCTTAACTGGCCACCAGGTGTCACTAGAGCCAGTCACATGGCATCTCCCAGGCCCGAGAAGAGGCAGGCTAATGGGGAAATGTGATTTGAATTTGTCAGCTCTGTTCCACCAGTCTGAATCAGAAGCTAATCCCTCCAGTGAGGGGTTGGGGGACTACCCCTCGCCTTCCCCTACAAAGACATCCTTGTGACTTCCGTAACAGCCCAGCTAGCCTGGGACCTTGAGGATACAGAACCTCAGTTCAGTTTAGAATCTTCCTGCGGCTTGTGCCTCAAGGAGCTCACCAGGCTTCCTGCAAACCCAGTTGTGTCTGCCCTTTTCTCTCACCCAAGGCAGCATAGGTTATTAGAAAGCACTTCCTAATTTCCAAAGTTAGACATTCACTTTAGCTTCTCTTAAGTATTCTCTCAGTAGTCAAAAGGAGAAGTTTGTCTAGTCTTCCAACATCCAGAGAGATTGCTGGGTCATTTGGGGTTTTTTGTCTCTAGTGACTTAAGAGTGACGGCCACATCAGAGAGTGAACAGGGTTATGCTCTGTCCTCCTGTGGCTTACAGCCCATCCAGAAAGCCAAGGACCGGTGGGCGTGGTGAGCTGTACTTGTAATCTCAGCATTACAAGGAGGTTGAAGCTGGAAGAATAAATTTGAGGCCATCCTGGGCTACATAGTGAGACCCTGCCTAAAACCAAACAAACAGGGGCTGGAGAGATGGTTCAGTGTTATGGCCTCCTCAGGCACCCACACTTCACATGTCCTCACACATCTACACATAATTAAAAATAAAAATAAATCTTAAAAAGAAAAGTCTGTTGATCTGGCCCTGATGGTACACATCTTTAATCCCAGCACTCGTGAGAGAGAGGTAAGAAATTCCACAGAACAAGTTCCAGGACAGCCAGGGCTACACAGAGAAACCCTGTCTCAAAAACACAAACAGGAAGTAAGCAAAGCCTGGTCAGGCAAGGCAAACCTGTGATACAAGAGCATAGGAGGCTGGGGCAGCAGAATCAGGGATTGCCTGGGCTATATATTGAAGTCCAGCCTGGGCTACATGAAAATTGTCTAAAAATAACAAAATAGGCTGGAGGGCTGGTGTGCCCCAGTAATCCTAGCACCACAGTAGCAGACACAGGGGGATCTTTGTGAGTTCAATGGTAGCCAAAACTAAACAATAGAATCTCAAAACAAAAACAAAAGCCACATCACATCGAAACAGAACAAAACCCCAAAAGGGAGTTGGGGATAGAGACAGGAGCGTCTGTGGGGCTGTCTGTCTGCCAGGTTAGCTGAAACTGCAAGCTGTGAGTTCAGGAAAGACCTTTCTTTGGAGGAATAAGTCAGAATAATAGAGGACACCAGATGCCCTTGTTTGGACTTTGCACACAGGCCTATTCACATGTGCATATAATACACACACACACACACACACACACACACACACACACACCCCATGTTGGTGTAAGCCTGTTATCTCAGCATTTAGGATGTATAAGAGGAGGTCTGAGGTGGCTTCTTGGGGAGGTCTCTCCGTGAATAGATCAAGGAAAGTTTGTTGTAGAGAAAATGAGGCAGACAGACTCTCAACAGGCTTAGTGTGCTTTATTGGAGCAGCGAGGGGCCTGAGCATTTCCGAGAGACAAGGCCAAAATCATGTAGAGGGGCCAAGGGACAGACGTAAATACATACACACATACACACATACATGAGTAAATACACACATACATGAGTAGCTACCAGGAAGTTACAGCTAAATTTTGTGGCTTGACTGGGAGCAGGGTGGGTTGTTTCTGATACCCGGGCATATGTTTGTGCAGGTGGAGCAGGTCAGGCTGGGGTTAATCTACGCTTTATGGCTAGGGGCTATTGCCAGGTATACCCTGACTCAGTTCCTCATAACCTGAGGCGATTACCCCACACACTGCTGAACTACATACCCAGCCCTGTTTTTACTTTGGATTTTGTGATAGCCTTCCTTGGTTGCCCAAGCTGAACTCACTCTGAAGTTCTGACCGACCTGGGCCTTGAGCTTCTCCTGCTTTAACCTTCCAAGTAGCTGGAATTACAGGTCTGTGCCTAGAATATGCACATAGCTTTTGTCTACCTCTTGGAGATTGATATTTATTTATTTATTTATTTATTTATTTATTTATTTATTTATTTATTTATTTATTTATTTATACAAGGTTTCTTCTGTGTGGCCCTGAATGTCCTGAAACTCTCTCTCTGTAGACCAGGCTGCCCTTGAACTCAGAGATCTGCCTGCTTCTGCTTCCCTAGTACTGGGATTAAAGGTACGTGCCACCACTTCCCTACTTGGAGATTTTTAAATTAAATTTAGCAATTACACTTATTTATTTACTACTGTGTGTGTGTGCTAGCCTTGTGTGTGTTAGCGCTTGCCTTCTAACGTGTAAGATCTGGGATCAAACTCAGGACTCAGGTTGTCAGGCTTAGTATAAGCACTTTTACATATTGAGCCTTCTTTCTGCACTCTCCTGCTCTGAGCCTCCTCTTGTAGTCCGTGGCTTTTCCGAAAGTTGCCATGTAGCCAAGAAGTTCAAGGATGAACTTAAACTTTTAATTCTGGCTTGTAATGTATATATGCATTATATACATTCATGCAAATATGAGTAAAACCATTATTTAAAAAAAACTATTAGACAGGAGGCAAAGAGGGGGTAGAGGTGCTAAGGAAGTGGGGGAAGGGCAGAGGAGCCTTGTGAAGCATGAAGTGAAAGTAGCCCAGCCTGTAGGGCAGTTACAGGAAAGGGTAGGAGGAGAGAGGGAACTGGGAGATGCTGGGGCAGAGAATCTGCTAAACACACTCTGCTGGCATTGTGAAACCTGACCTGAGTTATCTACCAGTGAGGACCCCTCAGACACTGGTTTAAGCCAATACACAGTCTCTATTAGTTGACTGGCAACTACACTGGATGTTTGGTAACCCAGTGTTGCCTCAAACCTTTCCCAGGGTGAGCTTTGTAAATGAATTATTTGTTCTAGCTAGCCAGTATGACAGACACAGAAACCTGGTATTTTATTTACAAGCTCTAAGCCTAGACTGGGCAGGTTCTAAGCTATCCTCACCTGTCTCCAAGGCACTTGTTAGTTGCTGTTTGAGTCTCACCCAGGCTGCTTCTGCTTTACCAGCCTGTCGTCAGGACACTTCTCCTGGCCACACGATCATAATCTACTCTTGTTTTCTCTGTCTTCCTTCTCCTCTGTGGTTTCTCTTGAGGTCCCGCCTTCCTCTCTCTCTCTCTCTCTCTCTCTCTCTCTCTCTCTCTCTCTCTCTCTCTCCTGTCAATCACAGGCTCTAGCCTTTTATTGCCCAATAGCTTTAAATTGGGGAGCTGAGGTTTATAGAGCAAAGGCTGGTGTACACGAGAATGCACTCATCTGGATGGCAACCAGGTCTTGGGGTTGAGAATTTGTACACAGAACAGCAGACCAACCCACAACAGAGCTTTCAAGCACAAAAACCATCTCCTGAGCTGATGTTCTTCTGCTATCAAGAACAGTTAGGGGAACTACGGAAGCCTGAAAGCAAGGTTAATATGTTTAGAGACTTTCCCAGAACAATGGACTTTGATGGGTTGGGTCCCTATGTTCATTTTGCAGGTGGTGCTGTCCACACTCGGAGTTTTATGGTTCGAATGGTGCTTCCGTCACGGCATCAGTTGTGCTACGGTCTGGGAGCCTGACAAAACCCAACACCTTGAATGATAACTCAAAAAATTAAAACCCCCACATGGTCTCAAAAGAAAATCTAGGAAAGGCAGAAGTTAGAGGTTAGAGGAGAGCTGTATGGAGAAAGAATAGAGACTTGCTCAGGGGAGCAGGGTTTCTTCTAAACGTTACAACCATGGAGTGCGTAATTACACCTGGCAAAGGTCACGCAGCTAGAGAGACAGAAGTCAGACTGAGTCACAGGTCCACCAGGTCCTAAGAGTAAAACTTCCCCAGTGGTGATTTCCTCCCAGGATTAGGTGATGCTGAGACTGTGTGGGCCAGAGAGGCTCTGAGAGGCCAGAGGGACCAGGCACGACACGTGTCGGGGTAAAGCTCCCTCTGAATGGATAAATGAGAGACATCTTCCAAGAGCATCAGTGATGAGTGTTGGAGAAGACAAGAACTGGCTGGGAAATAGAGATAAGGACCTGTTCAGACCAGCACTTATGGATGTCTGGACAGAAGAAGCAACTACAAAGAGGGCGAGAGAGTAACAGTCTGTATGCCAGACAGCAACTCAAAGCTAACCGACCTCCAGGGCCTTTGACCTTCTCCTCGACTGATGAGAGCTAATCACAAATATATACTCTTTGCCTGTCTGTAAAGCTTCTCTATCTACATGTGGAGGACAGTCTCACGAAAGCTCGGTCACTTGATTTTCCCAGGGCTCGGCCTCAGTATCCTCGTCAGCTCCCCCAACCTCTTGTGTCACTGACGAGGTCAGAGATTTGGTTGTATCCCCAGTGTTCGGAAGCCCTGTCTTCCAGGATTGTGTCTGTGTCTGTCTTCTGTTGCTAAAAGCACAATGCAGACTGGATAGGCTACAACGAAAGCAGCTATATTTCAATTTGTAATTCTGGTGCAAGGCCAAAAGGCCTCACTCAGTATTAACTTTCTTGCAGGCAAAATACCAAGGAAGGGCATTATGTGGCCGAAGACAAGTAATTATGTATGTACATATGTATATATGTATGTATGTATGTATGTACATACGTATGTATTTTGGATTTATGACAGGTTCTTATTCAGTCTGGGCTGTCCCAAACTCACTATTTATCCAAGAAAGACCTTGAACTCTCAGTTTCCACTCTCCAAGGGCTGGAACTACAGGAGTGTACCACTGTGCCTGGCTGAGGCAAGAGAAAGTAGTGTGTATCTTCACTGCTCCTTTCTTCTTATAAATCCACCAGTATTAGATAACAGATGCTCCACCATAATGACTTCTTTAACCCCAATCACTCCCAAAATGCCTCGTCTTTGTGAACCATGGTTGGACTAAGTACCCAATCCTGGAATGGAAACCACATTCAGACCATGCAGCCTATTGTGGGACATTCTTTTGGACATCTTTGAATGTAATTGAGGCAAAATAAGCTCACTGGGTAGAGCGCTAATGCCATCTAACAGGGTCCATAGGAAAAGAAACGCTAGGTAAAGACAGATGCGGGCAGTGCAACAGGTGAGGACGGAGGTAGACATTCAGTTCCCGCCCCAAGGCCTGCTAGAGGTGAAGGAGGCAAGGAGAGTCTTTTGGAGCCCTCAGACACTTTGGTCCTGGCTACCAAGCTTTAGAGAGAATAATGTTGTGTTGTTTGTTTGGTTTGGTTTTGTTTGACAGAGGATTTCTTGGTGTAGCCCTAGCTGTCCTAGAACTCCTTTTGTAGACCAGCCTGGCCTTGAACTTAGAGATCCACCTGCCTCTGCCTCCCCAGTGCTGGGATCAAAGGAATGAGCCACCGCCACCAGGCTGAGAGAATACACTGTTTTATGACACTTGGTTATGGCAGCCTCGGAGAGTAGACACATGCTCTCCTGCACATTTTCATCACGTTTCCATCCTCCACTGGCCAAGACCCAACTGACCCCAGGCTTATACCTCTCCTTTCAGAATGTCTTATCCCTGCTGTCCTCATCTCTCTCATGGGGCTTCCAAATTTAGCTTAAACGACACATGTGCAATAAGTCTAGACCTGGGCATTCTGGTTGCCTACCAGAGCAGCAAGTCAAGTGCATCTTTGGTAGCACTCGTCATGTGTGTAGTCAAATACTTACTTGGACAGCTATGCTATGCTACCCATTTGCCCTGCTTGGTTGTGGATGCCAGTTCAAGGCCTGGCTTAGTAGATTCACCAGCAGACCTGTTCATGAATAGCATAGTCTCTCAGATGATGCCCTGCGTGCGATGCAGCACGTGCGATGGGCAGCCCGGCAGCGAGCTGTGCATCTGTAATCCCACTCTTGGGAGGTAGGGGCAGGAGAAGCAGGGGTTCAAGGTTATCCCTGGCTATATCTTGAGTTTGAAGACAGCCTGGGCTACACGAGATCCTGTCTCCAAAATAAAACAAAAGTAACCCCTGGCAGGAACCGCTGGCAGGATGTTTAAGGGACCAGGCAACGGAAACTTGCCCTTCAGTATCTCTCCTGCTCACTGCACAGAAACTTCTGCTGTAATCAGTCCAGGCTGATTGTAGACCACAACCCATTCACCAGGTCCTGCTGGCTTCTCTCTCTCCTTGGTCTCCACCGTTCCCTGCATCACACTGTTCCTAAGGTACAGTACCTTCTGTAACATGCATGCACACTGCCCAGAACAGTGGACAGAGCAAGCAGAAAGCAGTGACCAGATGGAAGTGATATCAAGAGGTTTTCATCTAACTAGATATTGAAAACAAGACAAATAACTAGCGTGTCAATTAATTAATTAATTAACTTCTTTAGTGTACATGATGCTTTGCCTGTGTGTATGCCTGGACCGTTTGGATGCCTGGTACTGGAAGAGACCAGAAGAAGCATCAGAGCCCTGAAGATGGAGTTAGAGTTGGGTGTGAACAACCATGTAGGTACTGGGAAACTAAGTTAGGTGCTCAGGAAGGGCAGCCGAGGCTCCTGACCTCTGCACCATCTTCCCATCCCCTCCTTTCTGAATATTGTTATTGCTCACTACATAGACCAGGCTTTCTTGAAATTCTGCCCACTCCTCGTACCTCAGCCTCCCCAGTGCTGGGATGGCAGGCGTGTGCCCTCCCACCCGTCCTTCTCCTCTACTGTATACTGTATACACCATATAAATGATCTTGTTCCATGTAGTGAAGGAAGGGAAAATGAAATAAAAATCACGCAGATTCCTAATGCAAGGCGTCATCCTCTCTCCTGCCGTCATCTATCCAGTTAGCTCTTTATGTCAGGCAACTATGAGGAAGAGAACGTGTAGGGAATTCCCTGCACTTTAAGGAAATTGTTCTTTTAAAAATCCAGAGATTTTCCAGGAAGACAGAGTATTCCTGGGAGTTAAGGGGAGCCCCTGAATGTCAGCACTTTTCTGTCTTTGCTTGTGATATGGGGACGGGTCAAGTTCTTGCCCGGGAGGGATGAACTTCTCATCTTGTCATCTTCTATCTGCTCCTAAAACAAGGCATGGAGCCAACTGGTTTCTGAGCGACTCCTCAGGCTGACTTGGGTAAAGTTAGTGCACCTCACTGGGCTCAGATCACCCTCTTTTTTTTTTCGCCCTCTTTAAAAAAAAAAACATTTATTTATGTTTGTAAGTACATTGTCACTGTCTTCAGACACACCAGAAGAGGGCATCAGATCCCATTACAGATGGTTGTGAGCCACCATGTGGTTGCTGGGAATTGAACTCAGGACCTCTGGAAGAGCAGTCAGTGCTCTTGACCACCGAGCCGTCTCTCCAACACTCAGATCACCCTCATGTAGAAGAAGGATGAAGAGCTGGACAGATGGCTAGCAGGACAGAGATGCTTGTGGTCTGTGTTGGATCCCTGGCACTCACAGGGTGAAAGGAGGGAATGACTCATAAGTTGTCCCGTGCCTTCCTCCAACAAAAAGTAATCAACTGTAATTGTAAAAACAAACAAAAAACCAGGAGAGAATTTGAGCCTCTTCCCTAGGGACGCTGGGAGAACTGAACTGAAAGAAACAAGATTCAGGGGCTTTCTGACCTGGCCCTCCCGCCTTTTATGTGGTTCTACTCCCACTCAGCCATTCAGAGCTTGCTAAGTTAGAGGTGTGGTCATTTCACCGGAAAGATCGCCCCTCCTCTCCTGGGCTTCTACTAAATTCTTAGCTTAGAGCCCGAGATTTCAGGAAGTAGAGTGTGCTGTTTACCCTCTCAATCTCTCCTGTGCAATCCTCCCTCCTGATGTCCTAGGGATAGATAGTGGAGGGTTTGGGGGCATCTTGAAATCCTGTGGGGGGCCCTGTCACTTTGGGTCCTTGTGTGAGTCCTGCCTGGTGTCTACTGCAGCGTGTTGCATCCCACGGACCTTTAGAGGAATCCGGAGTGCGGGGCTGTGACTGCTGGTGAGTGACTTTCTGAACACCCTCCGTGTTAGGAAAGGGCAATGGTGGGGGAGGGTATCTCAAGCCTCACTCCTACTTTTATACTCAGACCTGTTTATGGAGGCTGGCAGGGTGGGGTGGGAGCGCTTTGGCGGAAACACCATTCTCCCCAGAGCACTGAAAACTGTGATCTGGCAAGGGGCCAGTGCTGTGGTTTTACTAAGGAAGCTGCACTTGCTCTTGACACTTCTTCTTCAGTCTGCCCTTTGAGAGGCCACTTGCCGGTCGCTACGGAAGGGTTCTTCATAGTCTCTCCAGTTCCAGGAACACTTCGGTCTAGGAAGCAGAAGGTAGGATCAGAAATGGGGCCGTAACGTCTTGGTACTCCATGGTGGGAGAGACCTTGGGTGGGGAGGTCAGCATAGAGCACTCTAAGGTCTAGGTCTTGGATTGTCAGTTTCCTCCTTCTTTATCACACCAGTGAGCTCAGCGGGGCTCACAGATATGTGCTGTTTACTATGAATCTCTCCTAGACAGGTGCTGTAGGGTGCTATGTGCCCAAGACATCTCCTGGGTGGGGGGGAAGGGTATCCAAGAGCAGACTCCACAGACTACCTGGGATGGGAAACCCAGGGAGATGACTAGTCAGGACCTCAGTCCCTGAAGGACAGGAGAGACCCAGGAGCATAGCCGTGGATTTCTTGATGCCCACAGATGCCATACTCCAACCTGCATCCATCCATCCCACGGCCCAGAAGTTACCGCTTCAAACTGGCAGCCTTCGTCTTGCTGGTGGGCAGCCTGATGAGCCTTTGGATGACAGGGGAACCACCAAGTCACACTCTGCATTACCTAGCACTTCACGTAGCCTCGCAGCAACTTGGATTACTGTTGAAAAAGCTCTGCTGTCTGGCTGAAGAGTTGTGCCATGTCCAGTCCAGGTAACCCTCTGCGGTCTCCGTGGAGACTGGATATCCAGCAAGGATCATACCTCCTCACCTTGGTCTTCCCTGATCATGCCCTCCTAACCTTGTCTTCCCTGGACATGGTCAGCTGAGTTGGCCTGGGATCTGAGGTTAGGCTGTCCTGCAGGTACCAGGGCAGCTACTGGAAGGCTGTGCGCGCCTGCGTGGGGAGTCCCATCTGCTTTATGGCCCTGATCCTACTGTCATTTTATTTCTACTGCTCCCTCGAAAATACTTCTGACCTGCGCCTTGCTTGGCATCTTGGCATCCTGGTCCTTTCAAAGTCCCTAAGCATGACCCTGGACCTTCAGGTATGACACAGAAGAGACAGATGGTGTGGGTAGATGGAACCATGGCTACTGTTGTCTGAGCTCAGTGCTGAGACCGAGACTAAGTTAAAGGTGGGCGATCTGAGTGTGGGGTTATGAAGGCTTGGAATGATGGATTTATAGCAGTGGTGAGACCAAGCGGGCAGCCGTGCAAGAGAGGGGCTTTGGAGGTTCCTCTTGAGTGTCCCTTAGGCCCTTCTGCTGTCTACAGAGCTTGGCCCCAGCAGAAGTCTCTGCGGTCTGTGAAGAAAAGAACTTCAATGTTGCCCATGGACTGGCCTGGTCGTACTACATTGGGTACCTGAAGCTGATCTTGCCAGGTAGGCCACCTCTGCATGCTCACTTGTGGATCACAAAACACACAGCTTTTGCTGTACCTTGCCATGCTTCTCGAAGTATTTCCTTGTCTGCCATATAATGAAATTCCTAAGGCATCCCTGTCCCTGTGAAGGGTGTTATAGAGTTTTAGTGTGATCTTTGAGATAGGAGCTCATAAACCCAGGGAGCATTGAATCACCCTATTTATTTGAAGATAACCTTGAATTTCTGATCCTCTTTCACCTACCTCCCAAATCCTGGGATTACAGATGTGAGCCACTACACTTGTCCTTTCTTATCGTTGTTTTTGTAGTTGATTAATTTGTTGTCTTGAGGACTGACTGGGGCCTTGTGCAGACCCAGTAAACACTCTGCTCCCTGAGCCTTACCAGCTCGAGGACTGCGCTTGTTTACAGTAAGCTCGTGTGAAATGCTAGTCATCCTCACCCAATTCTCATCTACGGATGCTTGCCTTTGTCTCCTCCCCCTTCAGTTTCTATTTTGTGTGTGTGGGTCTGTGCAGAGTGCCAGTTCTCTCCTTCCACCTTTTTGAGGCAGGGTCTTTCTTACTTCTGCTGCTGCATAGCCAATTCCCCTGTCATGGCCCTGGACCTCTGGGTTGGAATGCTGGGATTACAGTGCACCCCACCTCATTCGGGCCTTTTACATGGGTTCCAGGGTTCAAATTCAGTGTCAGCTTTTCCTGTACTTTCATTTGCTGACCCAGCTCCCCAGCCTGGTTATCCTATGGTTCTTAAAGATGTATCTACTTGTCGTAACTGATATCTGTGTGTGCCCCTGTGTGAATTGTGTGTGCTGTGTGCTTGTTTTCAAACTCCTAATTTTCCACCAGCCTTCATCTTCTAAAAGTTAGGATTACGGGTGTTTGTCACCTCATTCCTTCTATGATCCCCACCCCTTCTCTTTCTTTTGTCTTTTGAAACAGGAACTCAGTAGGTAGGTAGCCCTGGCTGGCCCGGGACTCACATGTAAACCAGGCTGGCCTTGAATTTGTGATCCTTCTGCCTGGAATTGTAGAACGTGCCATTACACCTGGCTTTTCATGAATACTTTTTAAAAAGAAAAATGTGCTTATATAGATGTTTTGCGTGTATGTATGTCTATGTACCGTGTGAGTGCCTAGTGCCTGCAGAGGCCAGAAAAAAAAAAGGCTTTGGATCCCCTGGACTGGAGTAACAGATGATTAGCCACCATGAACCCAGGTCTTCTAGAAAAGTAGCAGGTGCTCTCAACTGCTGAGCCGTCTCTCCAGCCCCAATAAGTGCTTTTGAAACGTATTTATTTATCTATTTATTTATTTTTGTTGTTTTTCTAGTCAGGGTTTCTCTGTGTAGACTTGGCTGTCCTGGAACTCACTCTGTAGACCAGGCTGGCCTCAGACTTACAGAGAACTGCCTGCCTCTGCCTCCTGAGTGCTGGGACTAAAGACTTGTGCCACCTGGCTTGAGAAATATTATTACATGCTAGATCTTCCTCATGTGCCCTTTCTCTTTCAACTTATATGCTGTATGAAATCATTATCATTCATATTTTATCTTAATCCTATTTTCTTAAAGATTTATATATTTAATTTAATATTTTCTTTTTTTTTTTTTTAATTTCTTTTTTTCGGAGCTGGGGACCGAACCCAGGGCCTTGTGCTTCCTAGGCAAGCGCTCTACCACTGAGCCAAATCCCCAACCCCTAATATTTTCTTTAATTAAAATTTATTTTTATGCATATGATGTTTTGACTGCATGCTTAGCTGAGTTTGCATGTGCCTAGTAACCATGGAAGCCAGAAAGGTTTTAGAGCTAGATGTCTGTCATTGTCTATCAGAGAATGATGAGAATGCCACTAACCAGGGCTCTGCCAATCTCTCAGGGCCCAGACTACTGTGGTAGTGGTGGTAGGGGCTGACACAGAAATTCAGTGGCTAGGAATAGTGGCACAATCCTTTGATTCCATCACTTAGGCGGCAGATCTCTGTGTGTTTATGGTCAGCCTTGTCTAATAGAGGGAATTCCAGGGAAGCTAGGACTATACGCACGCACGCATGCACGCACGCACGCACGCATAGAGTAAGGGGTGGGAAGGGGAGATACCTGAACATTCTCTCCTTCCCCAAATCTCCTTCCTGTACAATGAGAGACATGGGACCCCCACACACTGAGGAAGCTAATAAGCTGGGTGTCAGTTCTAGATTGAGTGGAAGACAAAGTAATGGGATGATTTCTTGGGCTTCCCCACTGCAGGACTGCAGGCCCGGATCCGGATGTTCAATCAGCTACACAACAACATGCTCTCGGGTGCGGGGAGCCGGCGGCTGTATATCCTCTTCCCATTGGACTGTGGGGTGCCTGATGATCTGAGTGTGGCTGACCCCAATATTCGATTCCGAGATATGCTGCCCCAGCAAAACACAGACCGTGCTGGCGTCAAGAATCGGGCTTATTCCAACAGTGTCTATGAACTTCTGGAGAATGGGCAGCCGGTAAGTGTACAGAGCTTGTCTTGGGGAAAAGGTCCATCTTCCTAGAACCCTGAACTCCTAGCCACATGCTGACAAGAATTCATGTCTTCTCTGAGCCTGTCTGCACAGCTAGTCCCAGGACAAGGCAAAATTCAGTTCTGAAGGTCACCGAGAAGTAACATTTATGGAGCAGAAGCTACCCTATGTACAACATAAGGCCACGTCATTAAACCTTACCACCAATCTGTGAGACGGGCGTGATCCCTAATCTACAATGGAGAAAAGGGGACACGATAATGAAGGCTATGAGAGCATTTGAGGAATTTGCTGTGGGTGTTGAAGAGCGTCAGGCAAAGCAAAATCCTAGAGCCCTCCCGAGACTCCATTTCCAGTCCTAATGCTGTGCTCCGGGATGGTGGGCGAAGGATCTGTGAAGGGATTAGCCCAGCCCAGGCTTAAAGCTAGGAAGCGGGCATCAGAGGCCCTAGCAGAGCAGTCAAACCCCAGGACTGTGGTTCTGCAGACTGAGGGAGTAGGGCCACCGCCTCTGGCATCAGGATCCACTCTCTTGTCAGGGTTGTGGCTCAGTCTAACCTTGCTCATCTTCATCAGGCAGGTGCCTGTATCCTGGAGTACGCCACCCCCTTGCAGACCTTGTTTGCCATGTCACAGGATGGCAAAGCTGGCTTCAGTCGGGAGGACCGGCTTGAGCAGGCCAAACTCTTCTGTCGGACACTTGAGGAAATTCTGGCTGATGTCCCTGAGTCTCGAAACCACTGCCGCCTCATTGTCTACCAAGGTAAGAGACTGGTACAGCTGGAGGGCAGGAACCACCCCATCTCCCAGAGGTGCCAGAGAACAAGGAAGCAGCCCTTTTGGGGCTTTCCTAAGTGGTCAGAGGGGTTAAGCCCTGCCACTGGAAGATGCCTTCTTGACATCTGAATGTGGGCAGTCTTGATTCTGCCGGTCCTTGGCTGTGTGACCTTAGGCAGGCCTTTGCCCTTTTTTGAACACCATCTCAAAAGCAAAAGGGTGGGCTTCCATGATAACTATTTCTATATCTGGGATCTCCTCAGGGCTGCGTGGTAGGTGGGAAGAGGGGAATGAGGTGGGAGGATCATCCCAGCGGCTACTAAGGGTACGTGCATCCTGTTGACCCCCACCCTGCATCCCTGTTCCAGAATCCGAAGAGGGAAACAGTTTCTCGCTGTCTCAGGAGGTGCTCCGGCACATTCGGCAAGAAGAAAAGGAGGAAGTTACCATGAGTGGCCCCCCGACCTCAGTGGCACCTCGTCCCTCCCTACTGTCCCAAGAGCCGAGACTTCTCATCAGTGGCATGGAGCAGCCTCTCCCACTCCGCACGGACCTCATCTGAGGCATGAGACAGCCTTGCCTGGGTCCCAGTGACCCTTCAGCCTCTTGACTGGGCTCCCCTTTAATGGCTGGGGGCCTCATAGAGACTTCACATCTCCAGATGAGTCCCACATTCCCGGGCAAGCCACTTCACCTCTCTGAGCCTCAGCCTGCCCCACTCCAAAGGCCATCATAAGGTATTCCCTGCCCACTCAGGGTTTTTGTGAAGACAATACATGTAGAAGTTTGGTGTCAATGCCTGGTAAACTTGAGAGATAGGCCAAGTATTTCCCATGATGATCAGCATTCTCCACTCTCTGTTGACTTGTGTGGGTTGTTCCAGCAGACCTCTGACCCAGCTTCTGGTCATGTGTGTTCAACGGGAGCCTCAGTAGATGGAGAGAGGGAGAAGGAACATGTGTTCTGTAGGCAGTCACAGTGGGCCGCCCTGCCAGGCTGTCTTCTCAGTAAACATATTTATTCTCAGGTTTCTAGAATGGTCTCTTCTCCTTGCCCCAGCACTGGTATTTGTGTGACACTGGAGTACTTACTGTCTGTGGTCTCTTCATGTCCCTTGTACCTGTTGTTCTAAAGACACCCCTACATTACCCAGTTCGAGCACGTCTTTCTCTGCCAGCATGTGATGACAATGAGGCACCGGAACGCGTCACCCCTGACATCCCTGTCTGAGTGACATCCCTGTCCGAGTGACATCCCTGTCCGAGTGACATCCCTGTCCGAGTGACATCCCTGTCTGAGTGACATCCCTGTCTGAGTGACATCCCTGTCTGAGTGACATCCCTGTCCGAGTGCATATACAGCACTTCCTGTACTCCTCGTCCTGCCACAAGGCGGTAGGCAATGGATGCCATTTCAATCCAAACAGAACTACCATTCACACGGAGGGCACACCCCACTTCTACTTTCAGTGTTCCTGCCTCCAGTGGCAGGCTGAAGGATCAGGAGCTGGGGTCGAATGGAGCTAGCACATGGACACCATAAATAGTACGTAGGTGTGTCCAGGGAAGGAACCATTCAAAGAAGCAGAGACCACTGAACAAATGCTCCCAAATGAGAGATATGTGAAAGGACCAGGGAAGAGGAGTGCATGAGGAGACAGGATGTTCCTTGGGGACACCAAGCCTACTCTATGCCACTGTAACAATATTGTGGTGGCACTGTCACCCTCTCTGGAAGGGCAGACAGTTCTTCCTATGAGCTTTACCCAGACTTGACATGTGTCCTTCCTCTACCTCTGTTTTCATTACGAGGGCTCAGTGTTTCACTTTGAACTTTCCCTTGTTTTATGCTTGTGTGTTGCCCTCAGCTCACATTATATATTTCTGAATACAGTGTCACTATAGGGGGTGGTTCTGATGCTAAGGTCCTGTTTCCCAGTTGGTTCTTGATCTGTCAGTAAAGAAAACCACGGGCTCGGGCTGGAGAGGTAGTTCAGAGGTTAAGAGCACTGACTGCTCTTCCAGAGGTCCTGAGTTCAAATTCCAGCAACCACACGGTGGCTCACAACCATCTTTAATGAGATCCAATGCCCTCTTCTGGTGCGTCTGAAGATAGCTACAGGGTACTTATAAATAAAATAAAGAAATCTTTTTTAAAATTTTTTTTAAGATTTATTTTATTTTATGTATATAAGTACAGTGTTACTGTCTTCAGACACACAAGAAGAAGACATCTGATCCCATTACAGATGGTTGTGAGCCACCATGTGGTTGCTGGGATTTGAACTCAGGACCTCTGGAAGACCAGTCTGTGCTCTTAACCACTGAGCCATCTCTCTAGCCCAAGAAATATTTTTTTAAAAAGGAAAAAAGAAAGAAAGTCATGGGCTAATTGCTGGGAGGAAGGTACAGGTAAAACTTCCAGGTCACTAGAGGAGAATAGGTTCACCATGCTTTGGAGAGAGAAGAACTAAGAGCCGTGTGAGATGTCTAAATGGAGTGGTCACACAGGCTGTTTCTGTAGGCAGGTGGTCAGGGGACTTTAGCAACTGAAGTTTAGGGCAGGTGGGAGAGGCATAAGAAATTAGTAAGAGCACGTTTTTCCAGACAGGAGATAATAGCACCCAGTAATTGTGCCAAGAAGGCAAGTTGAAAATGAACAATTCAGGGGTTGGGGATTTAGCTCAGTGGTAGAGCGCTTGCCTAGCAAGCACAAGGCCCTGGGTTCAGTCCCCAACCCAGGGCCTTTTTTTTTTTGTCCGAAAAAAAAGAAAAGAAAAAAAATGAACAACTCTCTCTCTCTCTCTCTCTCTCTCTCTCTCTCTCTCTCTCTCTCTCTCTCTCTCTCTCTCTCTCTCTGTGTTATCCAAGGATTCAAGGGAAGCTGGTTGGTAGCATCATTGATACCAGAGCAAAGAAGGGTAGTGCAAAACTACAAGCAACATGTCACTTTGGAGAAATCACACACACACACACACACACACACACACACACACACACACACACACACACACACAAGCCGTGAAAGGAAGCCAGTCACTCTAAGGATAACAGAACCATGGAAATCAAGTGTGGGGCAGTCTCCTCTCTCTCTGTCACAGCCATCTTGCCACAGCACTGTGGAGCCTCTATCACACCCAACACTCCTCCTCCAGCAGCCAGCCTAGAATAAAGGGTCTCCCCAGGCTGATTACGCTCAACCCACCAGTCCCCAGGATGGTTCCTAGGCTGTGCAGCTGGGGAAACTCAGGCTCAAATTCTGATTTTGTTGCTTGGTAGCTTGGTACCTGTGTCCACCATGGTATCTTTTTTTTTTTTTTTTTTTTTTTTTGGTTCTTTTTTTCAGAGCTGGGGACAGAACCCAGGGCCTTGCGCTTCCTAGGTAAGCGCTCTACCACTGAGCTAAATCCCCAGCCCCCCACCATGGTATCTTAATGAGCCTCATTTGCCCAATTGTGAAATGGAGATTGCATCTCTGCCAAGTTTGTGAGGAGGAGATGGGGCTGATAGGTCCAGCGTCCTGCACATAGGCAAATAGGTGCTTCTTAGGAAGCAACATCAAGCAATCCCAGCTGACACCATTTTGTGTCTGTTTGTTTGGTTTGGTTTTCAAGACAGGGTTTCTCCATGTAGCCCTGGCTGTCCTGGAACCCACTTTGTAGACCAGACTGGTCTTGAACTCAAAGAGATCTGCCTGCCTCTGCCTCCCAAATCCTGGGATTAAAACCATGCACCACCATTGCCTGGCTCACAACTTCCTCTTAAGCAGTCACAAGGGGGTGGGTTCATTCTCTGTTCACATTTTCACCCCATTGTGTGGGAGGCCAAGGCCTTAAGGATGACTTATCCTTAGGAGTTCCCCAGCAATCAAATACAAAAGTCTTTTTCTTTTTCTTTTTCTTTTTTAAAAAAGAGCCTCACTATGGAGCTCATGCTAGCCTAGAACTCACTACATAAAACCAATTGGCCTTGGACTCAGAGAGATACATCTGCCTCTGCCTCTTGAGTGCTGGGGTTAAAGATGTGCCCCAGCATAGCCAACACTGCCCTAAAAACCTCCTCCCCCAAATAATAAACAATCCAACAAAAAATAAACAAAACCAAGCATAGAAAACATCTCATTGTGGATGCTGTGGTGTGTCACAGTGTGTCCCACAGTACACCCCTCTGTCCACACATCTCTTGGGAATGTTCATTGCGATGAGTCATTGGTTTGGTTTCAGATCTTTGGCTTCTGTGACACCATCAATATTGGATCCTCATCAGACTCCTCCCGGTTACTCTGCTGTTGCCCTGTGGAGATCCTGCAGCTTCAGAACAGCCGGACTGGCCTTTTCATGTGTCCCAACAGTTCACACATGATGTAGATATTGGGTAGGCTAACTCAAAGCCTGGATCGGGGCCTGGGTGGAAGCTGAGCTGGCCACCCTGACAGCTCTCCCTTACTCATACCACCAGGGTGAGCTTTCACTCACTGCCTCTGGCTGGGCTACCAATGCTGCCCTTGGCAGGAAGCAGGGTCAGCAATTCTGCTCTCATGCACTCCCTCACGAATGCTCACCCACGCCTCCAGGGCCCAATCAAAGTGCAGGATCCACTCTCAGAAGCGCTGCAGCCAGTGATGGGCTGGGATTGCTCTCACCCTTGGGGCTGACACACTTGATTCCTCATCCTCAGGACCATCTCCCCTGTGTTGCCCAAGTGAGGTTTGGGGCTTGCTTTTCCGGGTGTTACAGCCAGTGAGAGGCAGGGACAGCTCTTCCCCTTACATGACAGGGGTTGGGAAGGTAGGAGCAGCTGTCTGGACTACTGCAGGGAGAGAGGGGGGAGGCCATCACCAGTTGCCCTCCCTCTCCACCTCACAGCAGATGCTTGGTGGAGCTGGCTCTCCCACGATCATGCCCCAGCTCACCTGCCCCCACTTTATCAAGGCCAACTCTACTGTGAGGGCCTGCTTTTCCAAGTCATTTCACGACCTTTAGTCAGCTCTCCTGCTGGCAAGGGAGGCCTCCCCCCTTTCTTAATAAACAGGTGTCATTATGTACTCTAGGCCGATCCTCAAACACACAGTGTCATTGAGGATAGCCCTGAACTCCTGATTTTCCTACCTTTATCTCTCAAGTGCTAAGATTAAAAGACAGTACCACTGAGCTGTTTATAGTGCCACTTTACAAGTAGTTTATGCCTGTAGGTGTCTTGATTGCATATAAATGAGGTTCTGAGGTACCAGAGAAAGGGATGCCTTTCCAGAGAGCCACCATGGGGCCCAGTTTTGTTCACCTGGCCCTGGCCTGCGTTTTCCTGACCACAGGCTGAATGATGCTACTTCTCTATAGGGATGGACCCTCCATGCTCCCTCCTTCCCCAGACAAGTTCCATAACATTCCTTCCCTTTCCTGCTTTCCCACAAGCTGGAGAATTCTGGATCTGGGAGTGGTTCGTACCAAGTCGTGGGCTTCCTTCGGCAGTGCACCCTCACACAGAGAATAAGAGGTAATTAGAGTCTCTGAATCCCCGCCCGTCACATCCTAGGATGGTAAGACGGGCCTGGGGGACATTCAAAGCCCATCCTGGAACTCCAAATGGAGATTAGGAATCCCAGGGACTTTGGAGCTTATCGACAAGGCCTCCAGAGGCAGAAAGGCAATAGAGTTGCCTCCTTTCCCAAGCATCCTGGGAAGACACCCCAGGTCCCTTGCCTTAGCTCTCCGTGGACCAGCAGTGTGTGAATGCAGGGCCTTCATTGCAGACCTCTGCTCAGAGATGGAATCTTCACTTTACTTCAAGAGGGTTGGAGATCAGAAGTGCAAGAAGGGAATGGCACTCTGAGAAGGTTCTGGAGGTCCCTGAGGGGAACCTTGTAAGGATAACCTTGGCACCATGTCTCCAGGCAAGATCCTCAAGTGGCTTTTCTTGTTACCATGACGCTGCATTCTTGTTAAGTACGAGGACAGCTCCAGAGGAGTCCAGAGGCAGTCTGTAGCTCTGATACCCTGGCTTCAGTTCACTTTCCAGTCCAGCTTCTTGTTCTGAGACCAGCCAGGCCATGTCCAAATCACCCTCCTACAGATATGTGACTTCATCGATGCTGGATCTGTGCCCTTCTAGGGCAGGGCCAGAGTGAGGGATAAAAAGTCGCTGCTGGCTTTCTGTGTAACTGTCCTGTAGGCTCAGCATCCGCCAGTGGATAAGATAAATGCCGTTCTCTGGCTTCAGGACTGGTGGCTCTGTGAGGAGAGTAGCACGGCCCTGGTGCAGCATAGGCCCAAGGCGAACCACCAGTACAATGCAGATCGCTAGCAGGACAAAGGCAGCGGTGATGGCAGCGAGCAGTGGCAGCCCGCCACCACCTCGAGGGGACATATCAGGGAGCTGCCTCAGAGGCTCCTGATCCAACGAACCATTCACAAGTGGAGAAGGCGGAGGATAGTAACCATCCTGGGGGAAAAGGAGAGATAAGAGAGAGAGAGTTGATGTGGGCAGGAATATACAAAGAAAACCCAAAGGAGAGGGAACATATGAAAGACAGAAAACCCCAGAGACAGTAATAGAGAAAGGGGAGAAAGAGGAAGGTTCAACACACTCATGAAAACCAACTGAAAGACAGACACTGGGAGCTGTGGGGGGTCAGGGGTGGGGAGGAAGAGGAATAAAAATAGACAGAAATGGAGATGGAGACACTAACAGAGATACAAATCAACCCCCTGGAAGATAAGGAGTTAAAAATCACTCAGGACCGGCAAAGGGAGGAGCCTTATTATAGTCTGGAGCAAAACAGTTTGTCCCCAGAGTCTTTTCTCATTGCTCCCCCTTTCCAGGTCTCCAGCAAGAGTCACACATAGATCCTGTGTTCTTTTTTTTTTTCCTTTTTCTCGGAGCTGGGGACCGAACCCAGGGCCTTGCGCTTCCTAGGCAAGCGCTCTACCACTGAGCTAAATCCCCAGCCCCATCCTGTGTTCTTTTGGAAATCTGAGTAGTCTCTGGGCTGCTGCCCCACTTGCTAGGTAGTGGGCAGCAAGCAGTAGCTCTTCTGGGGTGTTCTGAAAAAGGGGGTCATTGTCTGGTCTCAGAGATTCCCCTACTCTAAGTCACTGGAAAGCAGAGAGGTGGTCCCTCTGGAAAGGTTTAGGAAGAGGGACACAAACTCCAGAAACTTGGTATGAAGTGCACGCCTATACTTCAGCCTGTAAGTATGCCCCATTCCTCCCAGATTTGGGGGCCAAGTGCTAGAGGCCTAGATCGAGAGGGCTGATGTCTGGCCATGCCCAGGATGGATTGAGGAGATTTTGCACCAGTCTACCCTTGGCAGGATCTCTGGGGTTTTCTATCGAAAGCTGAGGACATAACTCATGTCATTAGTATGTCCCTCCCCTGCTAGATGTTGGGTAGGGCTGAGGGGATCTCAGTGAAGGAAGGTGGCTCAGGGTCAGTGAGGTGGCCTCCCTCCCTCCCTCCAGCCATCATTCTATAGGACCCTGGGAGTTGGGGGCCTCTCCAACTCTGAGCACTCAACTTGGCCCACTCTGTAGAAGGCATTTGGAGCCAGAGAGGCTGAAAGAGCTCAAGATTTTCCTTCAGTCCCTTAGTCATAGTTGCCCAGGTCCTATTTCAATACTGCTTCTCATGCAGGGCTGAGCTGGTGTGTGAGTGGGTGGGGGTTGTCATGGGAGTCCTGCCTGGGGCCAGAGGGCAACCCTGGGTGTACAAAGAGAGAAGGAAGCTTAGTTTGGGAAAAGTATGGAGCCCCCCACAGTGCGTCAGAAAGGGGTGAGCGAAGAATCTACCTGGTGCATCATCCAGGGCTGGCGCTGAGTTCTCTTGGGACTGGATACCAGCAAAGGTAGAGCTCCTTGCTCTAGCCCAGTCCCTACCCGGAGCTGCCTGCCACGTCTGTGGGGTTCCTCGGCCAGCACACACCCTCTGCACACACCCTCACTGTTCTTTCCCGCACTCATAGTTCCGGGAACATCTAGGCTACCCTGGGCCAGCCTTCCACTCTGAGAGTACCTTGATCCTCCAGGCACTTCCTTTCATACCTCTTGCTGCCTTGAAGCCCAAGCTGCCCTGCCCACTTCCTCTCCAGGCAGATTCTAAACACCTACTCCTCCCTAGGACTTGCCCACTCCTACTCCCCCCATTTCCTGGAGCTATGGTTCTTGTTATCTGTAATAGCTCAAGCACTATTGAATATGATCCCTCTAAATCTCTATAGTCCAACAACTCCGTCCATCCATTTTTGCCTTACCACATTTATTTCTAAAATATTAAGAACTAAATTGGTTTTCTAAATTTATTATTTTAAATCTTAAAATTTTGACTTTTCGGGCTGGAGAGATGGCTCAGTGATTAAGAGCCCCGACTGCTCTTCCTGAGGTTCCTGAGTTCAATTCCCGGCACCCACATGGTGGCTCACAACCATCTGTAATGAGATCCGATGCCCTCTTTTGGTGTGTCTGAAGACAGCTACAGTGTACTTATATATAATAAATAAATAAATAAATAAATAAATAAATAAATAAATAAATCTTTCTTAAAAAAATCTGACTTTTCACTGTGTAAGTGTATATATGTATATGCATGATGTGGGGGGGCACTGTGTCAGGGCAATGGACAACTTTACGGAGTTGGTTCTTTCTTTCTACTCTATGTTAATTCTGAGGATCAAGTTCAGGTCTCCAGGCTTGCACAGGACAGTAAGTACCTTTACTTGCTAAGCCATCTGTTCATCATCATGGTTGTCCTTGTCATCGTCATCGTTGTTGTTATTGTTGTTACTATTATTTTTTTAAACAAAGATTTATTTATTTATTTACTTATTATATGTAAGTACACTGTCTTTAGACACACCAGAGGAGGGCATCCCATCTCATTACAGATGGTTGTGAGCCACCATGTGGTTGCTGGGATTTGAACTCAGGACCTTTGGTAGAGCAGTCAGTGCTCTTAACCACTGAGCCATCTCTCCAGCCCTGTTACTATTATTATTGACAGGATTTATCTATGTAGCTCTGGCTGTTCTGGAACTTGCTCTGTACACTAGGCTAACCTCAAACCCACAAAGATCCACCTGCCTCAGCCTCCCTAGTGCTAGGATTAAAGGCACAATTTATTCATTCATTTATTTATTTTCACATACTGCATCAAGAGAGTTTCATTTATTTAGATTTATTTATTTTATATATAATTTTATAATATTATATATATATTCATTTTTCATCTTTATTAAATTGGGTATTTCTTATTTACATTTCGATTGTTATTCCCTTTCCTGGTTTCCCTTCCAACATTCCCCTAACCAGTCCCCCTAACCCCTCCCCTCCCCCTCCCCCTCCCCCTAACCCCTCCCCTTATATTCATTGTTATATAAGTATTTCACCTGCATTGTGTCTGTGAACTACATGCATGTCTGGCACTGAGAAGAGAATGGAGCATCAGAACCGGAGCTGTGGTTGTGAGCTACCATGTGGGTGCCGGGAATGGAACCCAAGCCCTCAGCTCTAAACCACTGATTCATCTCTCTAGTCATTATTCTCATTGTGTGTTTGTTTTTGTTTTTCAGACAGGGCTTCTCTCTGTAGCTCTGGCTGTCCTGGAACTTGCTCCATAGACCAGGCTGGCGTTGAAATCACAGACATTCACCTGCCTCTGCCTCCCAAGTGCTGGCATTAAAGGCATGCGCCACCACCCCCTGGCTCCAGCATCTGTTTTTAATTAACACATAGTCATTGTATATACATGACTAGTGTAGCCACCCCCTCCCTTTCCTTTGAGATAAGGTCTTACTATATAGATCTGGCTGACCTGGAACTCGTGATCCTCCTGCCTCTGCCCCCACAGTCTGAGGTTACAGGTATAGACTGCTGTGTCCAGCTAGTGTCATGCTTGTGCAGATGTGTAAACATCAGCTGAGGCGAGCTGGCATATTTATCACTTCGAGCTTTTGTTGTTTGTACAAGGAGGGAGGAGGTGGAGGTAGTTGGGGTAGGTGGGGGCTATTCTGGTATAAGCCACAAAACTTGCTAGACAAATTCTAAAAAATTCCACACTTCATTGTAAAGATTTGTCCTTTCTCTATGCTGAGAAACCTAAGAACCTAAATGTTACCAGTAAAGTAGAAATCCCAGGCTGACAAGATGGCTCATCTGGTAAAAGCACTTACTGCAAGCCTGATGACCAGAGTTTGGTCTCCAGGATCTGTTTATGTGGTGGAAAGAAGAGATCAATTCATACAAATTGTCCTCTAACCTATACACGCGCGCTCGCACGCATGTTGCAGAATACACCCCTTCCCAGTATATACCCATAATAAATACGTTTTAAAACATGTAATAAATATTTACATATATATGAAATCCTCTCTTCCTTACCTTACCTAGAGAACTCTGATTTATATCCCTACGCAAGGCATTATTCTCTCTCTGGGTTGTTTGGCTTTGGGGAATTTTGTTTTCTTTTGTTGTTGTTGTTTTTGAAACATTGTTTCTCTGTGTAGTCCTGGCTCTGACTACCCTGTAACTTGTTCTGTAGACCAGGCTGACCTTGAACTCAGGAATCGTGTTGCCTTTGCCTTCCAAGTGCTGGGCTTGCAGGTGTGTGCCACTACACCTGACAACCCTCTGCACTCTTTAATTAACTAATTTGTTTTTGAGGTAGGGTCTCACGTCTCACTGAGTAGCTAAGAATGGCCTTATGCTCCCCAGCTGTCTGCTCCCAACCTCTGCGTGTAGGACGGGAGGCATACAGCACATGACCACTTTTCTGTGTTTCGTTTAAGAGGATCTCATTATGTAGTTTGAGGTTAATCTCAAACTCAATATTCTCCTGCCTCAGTCTCATGAGTACTGAAATTATCGGTTTGCACTACTGTTCCTGGCCTACTTTTCCCAACATAATTTTTGGTCTCAATTAGTTGCCTATAACCAGCCATTCCTCATCCTTCCCTGGATGTATGCTGTCTCTCTTTATTCATATGGAGACCAGTGGACTCCCAGAAGACCCCCTCACCTAGTGACTTAAAAAAAAAAGTATTAATAGCTTTTTGTCTTCTTGTCTCTTAGCCAAGCTGCCCACAACATACCCTGTCACCTCCACAGAACCCAAGCTAGGTTCTCTATTATCTGAGGCCTCTTGCTGGTGGGCCATGGAGTTTCCTACTGATCATTTGCCCATGCAATGGAAGGTTCTGGCGATCTACTGCCTCCCGCTCCCGTCCTCTTGGATCTTAGCCAGTGCAGATCCAGACTATTCCCCAAGAGTTTTAAGAACTTTCTGGAACCAAAGTATGGCCCCAGGCCTCTCCATCACTTTTCCATGTCTACACTCAGCATCACAGCTGCCCCCTTTCCTTGTTGTCTAAGCCTTAATTACTCATCTGCCTTCACTAGTTTGGGTGTCACCCTTTCCCGGAATGTATTCTTCAGCTCCTGAGACTGGAATACTCCACCCTCCTGCCCTCAACAAACCAAAGCCCAGGGTTCTGAGAGATGGCTCAGCAGTTTAAAGCACTTGCTGCTCTTTCAAAGGATCCACGTTCAGTTCCCGGAAGCTACATGCCAGCTAGCCTCTGACACCCTCTTCTGGCCTGTGCATGTACTGCATGCATGTGGTACACAGACTATACGCTCAGGCAAAACACCTATAACATTAAAAATACAAATAAATCTTCAGGAGGAAAAAGATAAAATTTAAATAACAAAAATAAAACAAAATAAAAAACAGATTTGAG
The DNA here is from genome assembly GCF_021556685.1 of Rattus norvegicus. Lineage (NCBI taxonomy): Eukaryota > Metazoa > Chordata > Mammalia > Rodentia > Muridae > Rattus > Rattus norvegicus. Next base: position 27,460,824 of record NC_141551.1, on the reverse strand, counting down.
AGAAGGCTCATCCGTGAAAAGAACTTGCTGCCCTTCCAGAGGATCTGAGTTTGGTTTACATCAGGTGGCTCTCAATTACCTGTAACTCCATTACTGGCCCCTATGGACACCCGTATACATGTGGCATACACTTACACAGACACACATCAATAAAAATAAACTCTTTATCCTTAAAATTCTTGATTCAAAATGTTTATTTATTTTTTAAAGATTTATTTATTATATAGAAATACACTGCACAAGCTGTCTTCATGCACACCAGAAAAGGGCATCAGATCTCATTACAGATGGTTGTGAGCCACCATGTGGTTGCTGGGATTTGAACTCAGGACCTCTGGAAGAGCAGTCAACCACTGAGCCATCTCTCCAGCCCTGATTTAAAATTTTAAAAACATTTTATTGATTCTTTGTGAATTTTGCAACACGTACCACAATCCCACTTACCTCCTTAAATTTAATTTTATGCGATGGGTGTTTGCCTGCTAGTATGTCTATGTATTAAATCATGCCTGGTGCCTGGAAGGCTGGAAGAGGACATTGGATGCCCAGAACTGGAGTTAGAGACAGTTGCAAGCTGCCATGCAAGTGCTGAGAATTGAATCGGGGACTTCTGCAAGAAAAATCAGTGCTCTTAGCCACTGAGTCATCTTCCCAGGCCCTAAGAAGAACTTGGAAGGCAGAGGCCAGTGGATATCTGTAAGTTTGAGGTCAGCTTGATCTATACATTAAGTTCCAGGGCAGCTATATTTGCACAATAGAGAAATGCTGTCTTAAAAACAAAAACAAACAAAAAACAAAACCCAAGAAACCCTAAAAAGAAAATCTTAAGAGTCAGGTGTGGTGATGCACAACTTCGATCCAAGCTTTCAGGAGGGCAAGGGCAGTGAGTTTGAGGCCAGTCTGTTGTACAGAGTGAGTTCCAGGACATCCAGGGCTACAGAGGGAGACCCTGTCTCAAAAAAAGAAAAGAAGAAAAAAGAAAGAAAATCTTAAAAAAAGAAAGAAGAAATGAAAAGAAGAAAGAAAACAAATTTCTTTCAAACAACATCTATGTTGTAGATCAATGAATTGTGCTTGCATCTGTTCATGGCCCTGAACCTCCAACATCATGAAATACATACATACATACATACATACATACATACATACATACATACATAATGATACCTGCAAACATACATTAAAAAGCCAGGTATTGTGACTGACATATGTAATCTCAGCTTGGGAAATGGAGCTAGGAAGGTTAGGATCTCATGGGCTGCATTCGTCCACAGTGAGTAACAGAGAAGCCTGCATTCTACCAGGTCCTGCCTAAGAATCAATAGCAGGGCGTGATGTTGAAAGCCTTTAATCTCAGGGATGCAGAGGCGGGCAGATCTGAATGGAGGCAGATCTCACCTTGGTCTACAGACTGAGTTCCAGGACTGTCAGGGCTACACAGAGAAAAAACTTCGTCTAGAAAAAACCATAAACAAATGAACAAACAAACAATCTGGAGTAATATATATCAGAGATCTCTGTTCATCACTTTTTCTCATACTCTTAAATGTTTTAGGTTGACTTCAGTAAGTATGTGCTGGGGCCTTTCTGTATGGTGAGTTTTATGTAGGAATATACTGGCCTGCAGTGAGAAAATGAGAACCTGGGGCATACTATGGAGGGTAAGGACAGGGTATTCTCCAAGCACAGGGAACAAACACTTAACTTGAGGGGACTAAGGAGGCAAGGGGGGTATGATGCCTGTCATGAGATGTGTGCGTGCATGCACGTGTATGCGTGCGCGCCAGTGTAAGCGTCTGCATCAATGCAAGCGTCTGCACAAAGGCCAGAAGTCACCTTCAAGTACTGTTCCTCGGAGGCCGTCTACTTGTTTGTTTGTTTATTGAGATAGGGTCTTTCACAGGAACCTGGGGCTCACCAATAAGGCTAGAGGACCAGTGAGCCCCAGGACTCACTTGTCTCTGCCTCTCCCTGTAATGGGATCACAGCTAAGACTCCTTGCTTGGCTGTTTATGAGTCGTTGGGATAGAATTCAGGTTCTCAGGCTTGCAAAGCTATTTCTTTATCCACTGAGCTCTTTGCCCAGCCCACCTCTTGTTTTCCTATTAGGAATAACAAGCTTGCTTGTAAGGCCTCCCTAAACGATGCTGGGAGTCCCATCTGGACTGACAGCCATGAGTGGGGAGAGGAATGTGGAGAATTCATAGTCTACTGAGCATGCGCAGCTGGTGGATTGAACTTAGAGCAAGGTTCTTGGAGAGAATGTGTCTGCAAAAGTAGGCTTGGGGGGAACGCAGGTGCTGCAGTTGGAAGGACCTGAAGGATCCCTCTGAGAGGAAGGTAGTGCTGGGGGCAGACTGTCACCATTGATCATTATGCACAGAACCCAGAGAGACCAAAGAGGGCCTAGCTAGTCCTCACTGCCACTGCTCCGGCTCACATCCTCGTCTGGGCTGTGTGTTGAACTGGGGCCCCTGGAGCCAGTCCCAATCTGTTTCCTTCTATTCTTTGACAGGAAGCTCCTGGAGAGCCAGCCCCCGCCCCCGCCCCCGCCCCGTCTCACCCCAGTACTCCCTCTCTCTTCTCTACTATGGACAGAGAATACACAGAGGAGCCTGCTACACACCCAGCTGATCTGGGGACCAACGGAGCCATGAGGCTGGGTTCAGCAATCCTCAGTTTACTCCTGCTCCAAGGTAAGACCCACTTGCCACTTTTCTCTAGCAAGCCTTCCCTCCCTCCCTCCCCTCCATGTTCCCATCCAGAGCTCTGCCTGAAGAAGGGAAATTCCAGAACCTTTCCATGAATGAAGGGAATCAGCTTAGCCTGGAGGATGGGAATTACCACCCTGGTCAAACATAATCTGTTGTGCCGTTATGATATTTTCTAGGGCTTCCCCCCCCCCGAGTCTGGCCCCCAGAAAGGTGTGGGAGTGGTTGGCTTGATGAGTGATTGAACCTGAAAGTTCTTTCCAAGGAGGATGCAAGCAGAAGTCTGTGGCCGCCCTGTCAGTACTCTCTACTGATACAGACACCATGGTCACTCTGGAAAGTTCTAGTACAAAATGGTCTGCACCTTGGGCTTTACAGGTGACCTTCTCTTTTGTCCTTACCTGTGAAGAATTACAACCTTTGAATTTCAAGTGCTGCCTTTAATCGCAAATCACATCAAGAGGGTTTCTGGTTAGACACAAAGAACTCTTTTCCAAGGAGGCTATCCACCCAGCTGGGGGGCTGGTTGAGATGACTGGAATTATACTTCTCAGACATCACCGGCAGTCAGGAATGGGGTCTTGAGGCAGGATCCTCTAATTAGGGAGCCATTGCTGGGAACCATGAGAAAGAAGTCCAGGACACTCTGATTCACAGGGCAGCAACTTCCCTTTGTCACCCCACCCCGCCCCACCCCCACCCCATCCTTTGTGGAGAACATCTGAGGCTGTGTACCAAGCATTGGGAAGATGGGCCAGAGATGGGCTTAGGAGAAAGGGTCTGTGTTCCAGAAAATGCTGCGAGACATTTCTCTAGAAGCCCACGGGCTGGGGTCAGCGCTGACGCCCTTCTTGCCCATCAGCTCCCACAGGGGAGAGTCAGAGGTTAGTGTGGGGGATTTCTGAGGGATTCCACAGGCCTTCCAAATGCACAGCCTTTCCTAATGCCAGCCTAGACTTTGTCTAGGCCACTCTAGCTTGCCCAACATCTTCACCCAGGAGCTCATAGCAGTTGTCAGCATCATTTTGATGGCTGAGGAACTGTCTGGAGCAAATTCATGCCAACACAGGGGCTTGCCTGTGGAGAGAGTCAACCAGTCTTTAGATTTGGAGAAATCAAGAGAATGGGGCAAATTTTTAAATGTCTAGCACGGTTTGAGCAAGTGTTGTCAGGGGCTGTGTGCTTTATATGTATTTTCCCCTCAACGACTATCGAGGCTCTCCCCAACCCCATGCCCATGTGTGATGCTGCGGATCCAATGTAGGGCTCACGCAGAGTTATTACCTCTAGCTTCTAGCATCTCAGAGAGTCCAGGTCCAACTCAGGCAGCGAGCGAAGCCAGAACTCAAATTTCCCGCTTTTGGGGTGTGTGTGTATGTGCTGAGATTGATCTTAGGGCCTCACACAAGCTCACACATGCTAGGTAAGTGCTCCAGCACTGAGCTACATCCCCCCCAAATGCTTTCTAACACTAAACTATGTTTTCTGAGGAAAACAGGGGCGTGGGTAGGGTGAAACTGGAAGGAAATGAAGCAGGTAGGGATTAGGAAGCAGAGGTCAGGAAAGTTAGGAATTCTTGTGGCCACAGCTCTCTGGGTGTCTGTATGTCCCCTGGTCATGGGCGCCTACAGAAGCAATTCCCTCCTCTGCTCGCAGAGAATCTTTATAGATGCCAAGTCGGGAGGAGTCGGGTAAGAGGCAGAGAGAGCAGGGAGAGAGCAGGCCTTTACGGCTTGCTGCTTGTGCCCTGGGAACTCCTCAAAAACATACAGGTAATCTTCTAGGTATATTCAGAAAAGCAGGTGCACTCAGACTTCACAGCCTCCCAGACTAATATGAAATGCATATGGTGCTTGAACAGAAAGCAATTGTCTTCAGAGGTTTTGGATACAAAAGGTTAACCCAGGCTCATCCCATGCTAGAAAGGATTCTTCCTAGCCTGGGGTTCCTGTAATATTTACTTCCTTCTGGAACTTCAACCCACGAAGGAGCAGGGATGTGAGAGATCTTGACCTGGAAAAACACATGTCAGGGTTGGGTAAGCTTTGGCTTAGAAACAATTCTACAGTATCCCACTGTGGATCACTCTGTGTGGATAGTGTGCGTGGCTCCTTGGAGGAACTGGTAAGGCCTTAAGGAGAACAAACAGACCATCAGGCTGCCACGGCTTTGGTTGGGCGCCTGGAATTCAGCTACTTCAGTTCTTCCAGGGGCCTGGGTCTGATGCTTCCCTAATGAAGAAGAAGCAAAAAAACAGTAGGAACAGAGCGGGAATCACAGTCGCAGCCAGCATGGAGGGAGTGGCTCCCGATGGGCGGTTTCGTTTCCCTATGTTTTCCTTTCACATTGTTCATAGTTTTCGAGAATGATTTCATTGTGGAAAGTGAGCAAACGTAAAGTGACCTTCCAGGTCTCCCCCACCACACACACAAACACACACACACACACACACACACACACACACACACACACATCTACGCAGAGGCCTACAAACACACATGTGTACATGTGTACTAACAGAATAGCTAACAAGAACTCCAACTAGTAACCTCTTCCTACCTGGGTTTGGACAAGAACAACCATTTTTTTTTTTTTTTGGTTCTTTTTTTCGGAGCTGGGGACCAAACCCAGGGCCTTGTGCTTCCTAGGCAAGTGCTCTACCACTGAGCTAAATCCCCAACCCCGAACAACCATTTTTTAACTTGCCTCTGCCTGTGAGAGTGAACCAGTCACCCTTTCAGCGAGCTTCCTTTCTTGTTGAACTCACCTCAGAAGTTGTTTCCTGGGCAGACCATTACCTCCAATTGAGGGAAAGGGAGAAGGAGAGGGAGAAGAAAGAGACAGAGAGGGAGAGAAAGAATGCAAAAGTGAGCATAAGCCAATGTAAGCCCTAAAGTCTACCCAATTTCATTTACCTCCCCCTCCCTTCCTTTAGATTGGAACCAAAACGACAGCTTTCACAGGAAGAAACAAATGGGCCAGTAGTGCAGAGACCCAGAGTTTTGTGTGTTTGACCAGATGTATCACTGGTTTAAATAATGGTCTCCTAGACTTGTGTCAGAGGCTAAGATAACTATTGAGGACTGAAGACACAGTAGAAGACTCTAGGACTCTGAACTGAGAGGTGACAGTGACAAGTCTTTTTTTTTTTTTTTTTTTTTTTTTTTTTTTTTTTTCGGAGCTGGGGACCGAACCCAGGGCCTTGCGCTTCCTAGGTAAGCGCTCTACCACTGAGCTAAATCCCCAGCCGACAGTGACAAGTCTTTATCCTCTGCCGAGCGTGCCTGCCTTCTAGCATGAGGGTTTTAGACAGGCAAAAGCCTAGTTTACCTCATGGGCTCTGCCTGTCAGAGTTACCAAAAACAGTTTACATTTTGTTCTATTTTGCTTTAAGACAGGGTCTCTCGATGTAGCCCTGGCTGTCCTGGAACTCACTATGTAGACCAGGCTGACTTTGAACTTGAGATGTGCCTACCTCTTCCTCCTGAGTGCTGGGATTAAAGGCATGCACCACCATCCCAGTCACAGTCTGTGTGTTTTTGCTTTCTCTCACAGGTTACAGCTCTCAGCCTACGACAACGCAGACCTCTCAGGGTAAGACTTGGGGCCGACTCCAGCATTTGTGCCTAAGAGTTTAGGAAGGTATTAGAGGAGGGGACTCATCTCTTTTTTCACTGAAAGCAGATGATGGGAGTTTGGACCAAAGGTCTCTGGGGCTCATTCAACCGGCCTAATCTAACAGGCCTGGAAGAGGGAAGAGTTGAATAGTCAGAGGTAGAAGAGGGGCAGGAAAGAGGAAAACAAACAAATAACAACATCTAGCTTCAGAGTCAAAGAGAAGGGCACGGAGCATTGGAGGATGGAGAATAGAGGGGTGAAACACGCCCCTCACATGATGTGATTCAGGGCTTTTCAGGGGTCTCAGCCTCCAGGCAGTTCCTCTCAGCCCAGGTGACTGAAGGAGTGTGGCTGCCGAGAAGCCCACCTCTGCCCTCCCATACCCCCCCCCCCGACCATTCAGACCTTCTTGAGCCTGAGGGTTCTTAGATGGGCAGAGGGGCAGGGCATCAGCAGTCCTGCCCCATTTGCTTTCCCCATCTGCTGTGTCCTTGCAGGAGACAGATCTTCCTCAGAGCCTGGCAGCTCAGGGCTTCCGCTTAGCACCATTACCCCAGGTACTACAAATGGTGGCCAGAGAAGACCCTAGAGGAACAGGACACAGTTTGGGTTCTGCAGGAAGATGCAGAGCCGGTGGCAGAAGGGACAGGCAAACAGGGCCTCACAGTGGTGAATCCAAAGGGAGCAGGGATAGGTGTCGAGGGATCCACCCAGATGTCAGCCTCTTCAGACTTCTGCTCTGGGGGCCCTTCCCGTGGGCAGTGGCATGGAGAACTGAGCCAGCCAAGGAGTGAGGTGAAGAAGTGGAGACCGTGGGGCCGGGGGAGGGAGGAAAGATGCTTTCAGAGCATGCAGAGCTGAGCCAGAGAACAGCTCCTTCTGGAATTGAAGGTGGTGACAAAGGAGGGCTGGGGCTGGGCTGTAGCTCCGGGGTATAGTGCTTGTCTAGTATAAAAGACACCCTACCTTTCATCATCAGCACCACACACAAGAGAAGGGTCAGAAAGAAAGGATATTTTGGACTGAGGAACCCTCTCTGTGCATATTCTAGCTGACCCTCTGAGCCGGTCACATGTACTTCTCCATCCACAGAAATTCTACAGAAGTCATCTCAGGCCTCCTTGGCATCCAGTCAGCCTGTGACACCAAGGTCAAGCACCATGGATAGACACTCTCTTTCCTTGCCCGACCCCATGTCGTTCCAGACCCAGAGACACACACCTGGTAAGTACCCAGGGCAGGCGGGCAGGAGATGATGGACCCTAGATATGTCTGGATGGGTTCCTTCTTCCTTTAGTCAGGGGCCCTCAGTGCTGAAGCAGAGGTTCTTAAGTCTATAAGCTACACCAATGGTGCCCTGATTTGGGAAATGACAAGAAAGCATTGAGGAGAAGTAGAAACAGAGTTGGAGCTGGTTACAGTAAAGGTTAAACACTCCTGAATTTGGGACTGAGAAAGAACAGATGGAGGAGGTAAATGGGAAGGGTTGCGAAAGGGCTTCTCAGAGTATGTTGGAAGGGATGGGACTCTCCATCTTGGCCATTTACTTCTGGTGCAGGCACAGGGGCTCCAGAAAGCAGCAGCAGCAGCAGCAGGAGAGGAGGTATGTCCAGTGTGTGTTCCCAGTAGAGAGCCGTGAGACATGTCTATAAGCCTTTCTTTCAAATCATCTCTTCGTACTTGGACATTGCACACTCCCACGCTTATTCAGGAAGTCAGAACAAATAAGAAAATAGGGTAGAAAATAGGTCTGAAGGTACTTGACTTGTGCAAGGGAAGAGAGATGTAACATTGGTCCTATCCTTCAACCATGTAGGTCACAGGCCACCAGCCTTGGTGGCAAGCACCTTTATCTATTGCGCCATTTAGCCAGCCCAGTATCTTTTTTTTTTTTTTTTTGGTTCTTTTTTTCAGAGCTGGGGACCGAACCCAGGGCCTTGCGCTTCCTAGGTAAGCGCTCTACCACTGAGCTAAATCCCCAGCCCCCCAGTATCATTTTAAGAGGTCTAGAAACCTATGCCCCTTGCCTGGTACCCTGGCTCTTTAGGCCGTTGTCTTTTCCTCTCATCTTCAACTATAGGCAGAACATAGATGGCTCTACTTTGCCCAGTATGTTTTCCCTGTTTCTGTAGCATATTTTTTTTCTTCTGGGCACCATGTGGTGATGGGAAGCATCTTAAACTTTCTGGAGCCCTCTGAAAACAGTAATGTGAGCAACTGGCCAAGCTACCCATGTAGAGATGTAAGATCTGATCCTCTGTCTTCTTCGGGGTCTGGTTATGGCCAGAATAAGTCCTTTTCTGTGGGCTGTTAGCTCTCTGCAGGCTCTTACCTCGGGGCATCAGGAGAGAAGCGGATTCTCCCTGCCAGGTCTTGGCAGTCCCCTTCACTGATGCCCCAACACCCATTCTATTTCAGAATCATCTCTGGATGCTACTCCCAGTCCAGGAACCTCCAGCCTTCGGACAAAAGAGGGGACCATCCTGCCTACCCCCACATCAGAGTCAGTGCTAACTGTGGCTGCCTTTGGTGAGAGATGGCAGGGAGGATGGGGCACGAGAGGGGACTCTACCTCAGGACTGACTTAGACTCTGGTTAGGACACAAGTTTAAATCTCACCCATTCATTTCATTCTGGGGTGAATGTGCTGATAAGCAAGACCCTGATGGAAAGACATCTTGGCTCTTTTGGACTCCATATTCTTTTTTTTTTTTTTTAAAGATTTATTTATTATATATAAGTACACTGTAGCTGTCTTCAGATACACCAGAAGAGGGCATCAGATCTCTTTACAGATGGTTGTGAGCCACCATGTGGTTGCTGGGAATTGAACTCATGACCTCTGGAAGAGCAGTCGGGTGCTCTTAACCGCTAAGCCATCTCTCCAGCCCTGGACTCCATATTCTTATGGTTGATGTAGCTGGGCTACACCATGGTTAAGGGTACCAGCTAACAGATTACTCATATAATCATGCTTTTCATGAGAGAAGAATCCACTTTACTCACTTTACTCTCAGTGCAAATATATAGTGTGCACGCCGCACACACACACGTACACGTGCACATGTATACACATGTGTATGCATACACACACACATGAGCACACACATAAGCACATGCACAGGCATGCACACACACATAAGCCCACAAGTGTGCACGCACACCACACACACACACACACACACACACACACACACACACACACACACACCAAGCACACAGGCACTTACCTGGCTGGGCAGGGAACTCCAGACTCATCCTTATTGTCCCATCTCTTCCCTGCTCAGGTGTCATCAGCTTCATTGTCATCCTGGTGGTTGTAGTGATCGTTCTGGTCAGTGTGGTCAGCCTAAGGTTTAAGTGTCGGAAGAACAAGGAGTCTGAAGGTAATTGTCTTCACCTGGGCTCCCTTGACCCCGGTGCTGAAGGAGTCTGAGCAGGGGGCTCAGGCTGATGACAGCTGGGCTGAGGGAAGGAATGGTACAGAAGCAGCAGTTGATGGCTTGGGTGGGCTCTGAGGGGAAGCTGGACATTTGAGGTACAGTGTATGACCCTAATCTGTACCCTTGGGATTTTACAGATCCACAGAAACCCGGGAGTTCAGGGCTATCTGAAAGGTAAGATTTCAGAAGCTCATGAGAGGAATCTTCTGATTTCAAATCCCTTTACTCTAAGAGGAAAACAATTCTCTCTGCCTTCTGTACACACAGACACACACATACACACGCACGCACGCACGAATGCATGTTTCCCCACCACACAGCACACCCGCTCATACCACTTGAAGACATATGCCCCACAATTCTGCAGTCTTCGTTGAAGCTGGGCAGGCTGGCTGGTAAGCACAGCAGAGATAAGCGAGGTTCCTCAGCACCAGGGCTAAGTTTCTGTTGCCCCTTCATGAAAATGCAGATTCTGATATAGGATATATCCTCTCTAAGCTGAGAAACTTGTTGAAAACCTACTATGAAGCCAGGTGTGGTGGTGATGTATGCTTTTAATCCCAGCACTCAGGAGGCAGAGGGAGTTGGATCTCTGAGTTCGAAGTCAGTCTGGTCTACAGAGTGAGTTCCAGAACAACCAGAGCCACACAGAGAAACCCCGTCTTGGGAAACCAAAACAGAAACCTATTATGTACCATACGTGATCATACAAGTTGTGGTTTTATTTCAAATCCTTATAGTAAATTTTTCTTTTCCCCGAAGCATGAAGCATGCTTTAGAACCTGGAGCTTGACAGGTTGTAACTTGGTCAAGATCACCAGTAGATAGGAAAAACAGTTTTCTCCTCCTCCTCCTCCTCCTCCTCCTCCTCCTCCTCCTCCTCCTCCTCCTCCTCCTTGTTTTGCTCTGTTGAGAAGGGTCTCACAGAGCCTGAGCTAGTTTTGAACTCATTATGTAGCTGAGGATGACCCTTCATCCCCTATCTCCCTACCTCTTACCTACCAAGTGCTGGGCTTACACTTGTATACCAACAACCTGTCTGGGCTTATAGTTGTAAAGCACCAATCCAGCTTGAAAACGAACAGAAATAAACCAGGTTGAAATACAAGTGTCATGGGTTTCAGAGCACAATCTCATTTTCTTCTGATCCATCCCTAAGTAGAGTTTTCCAGCACAGAGACTGAAGGCATAATGCCCCAGTCCCCTTTACTCCGGTGCTCTATCCCTTCCGCTCTCTAACCCTGGCTCCTCCCATCCCAGCTGCTCCACAGCCAATGGAGAAAAAGACAGCATCACACTCATCTCCATGAAGAATATCAACACGAACAACAGCAAAGGCTGCACCTCAGCAGAAAAGGTATAGCTTAAATTTTCTTTCCTTCCCCAAATTCACCCACTCCACTCCTCACCTCGCCTCCCACCCCTCAGTCCTGTTTTCAGGCTCTGGTTCCTTAGCCAGAAAGGCAAAGGCATGGCTGCAGACCCAGGCTCTTTCTCCTCCCTCTCCTTCCTGGCCCCTCCCAAGTTCACCCTTCTTCATGGTACATATGCGTTTCTGATTCTTTTTTTTTTTTTTTTTTTTTTTTTTCGGAGCTGGGGACCGAACCCAGGGCCTTGCGCTTCCTAGGCAAGCGCTCTACCACTGAGCTAAATCCCCAACCCCTGCGTTTCAGATTCTTTAAAAGTGACCTGGAGTGGCGATGTGTCCACGAATGATTCAGTGTCCAGTGGCCATAAGGAAGAAGAGACGAGAAGAGACTGGTGAAGGCAGCAGACCACACATAAATTATTTTATTTCACGCCTGCTCCCAGCTCTAAAGGATAGGAAATTCCTCTAGATCCAGAAGCAACCTACCACAGGAGAGACTCCCTTCCATTTGGAAGCCACGCTGGACATTCAACCTCCTCCTCCTCCTCCTCCTCCTCCTCCTCCTCCTCCTCCTCCTCCTCCTCCTCCTCCTCCTCCAACCCCCCCCCTCCTGCTCCTCCTCAGAAACTCAGGGATGAGGAGGCAATGGAGCAGGACTTAAGGAAGCAATGAGGTAGACTGTCCATGCTACTCGAATTAAAGTTATTTTCTGGCCTGGAATCCATTTCTTTTAAGGTCTATGTTCCCATCTACCTACCTACTTTCCTTCCTTCCTTCCTTCCTTCCTTCCTTCCTTCCTTCCTTCCTTCCTTCCCTCCTTCCTTCCTGCCTTTCTTTTCTTTTCTTTTCTTTTCTTTCTTTCTTTCTTTCTTTCTTTCTTTCTCTCTTTCTTTCTTTTCCTTCTTTCTTTTCTTTCTTTCTTTCTTTCTTTCTTTCTTTCTTTCTTTCGTGTGTGTCTGTCTGTCTATGTGTGTGTGTGTGTGTGTGTGTATGAACTGTGTGCACGCAGAAACCCACAGAGGGCATGGATCCCCTTCAACTGGAGTTACAGATGGTTGAACTTATTCTGTAGTTTGTAGGCCTTAAATGTAGCAATGCCCCTGCCTTAGCCTCCTAAGTACTTGGATACAAACCTGTGCAACCAGAGGCAGCTTTGCCTGTCTTTAGGGGAGGTAGCACGAGCAGCACCTTCACAGAAGGAACAGGCTGTGACCAGTTGTCACCAGTAAGGAACACAAGATGGCTCTGTGGGTGGGGAAGCCTGACATCAGGATTGGTGACCTGAGTTCATCCCTCAGCATTTCCAAAGGGTGGAAAGGGGACCAACACCTGCAGGGTTTTCCGCCTTCTACAAACACCTACACATATAAACATACGCACACCAAACGAGCAGGCAAGAATTCATCTTCACATTAGGTTTTTAACAATTAAACTTAAAACTAAAAGAAAGACACAGAAGTGAAGAGAAAGAAAAAGTTATACTGTTTTGAGTCCACCTTCCTCAGAAAATTAGTAGTTCCAACAGAATCTCATGAAGACTTAAAGAAACTACCTTATGGGAACTGGCATTCTTGGAAGGAAAAGTACATCATCTCATTAAAGAGGTAAGTATCTTCCTCCTTAGCATTGCTTAAGGTGAATCAACCTTCTGGAGCAGAGTCCCTTGACAAGGTGATTAATGTACCTAGCCTGATTAATGCAGAATGGAGAAGAAAATGGCATATATCCATCAGCAGTATTTTTTAATAGATTATCTTTTTATTGGATATTTTATGTATTTACATTTCTTTATTAATTATTATTGTCATCATCATCATCATCATTATTATGATTGGGTTTTTATTTAAATTTCAAATGTTATCCCGTCTCAAGTTTCCAGTCTATAAATCCCCTATGCCATTCCACCTCTCCATACTTCTATGAGGGTGTTCCCCCACCCATCAACCCACACTTTTCCGCCTCCCTGCCCTGACATTCCCCTACACTGGAGGGTCCAGTCTAGGCAGGACCAAGGGCTTTTCCTCCCATTGGTGCCCAACAAGGCCATCCTCTGTTACATATGCAGCTGGAGTCATGGGTTTGCCCATGTGTACTTTTTGGATGGTAGTTTAGTCCCTGGTAGCTCTGGTTGGTTGGTATTGTTGTTCTTATGGAGTTGCAAAACCATTCAGCTCCTTCAATCCTTTCTCTACATTCTCCAAAGGGAACCCTATTCTCAGTTCAATGGCTGGCTGCTAGCATTCACCTCTGTATTTGTCACGCTCTGGCTGAGCCTCTCAAGAGACAGCTATATCAGATCCCTGTCAGCATGAACTTCTTGGCATCTGCGATACTGTCTAGTTTTTGTTGCTGTATATATAGGGACTGGATCTCCAGGTGGTGCAGGCTCTGAATGGCCATTCCTTCAGTCTCTGCTCCAAACGTTGTCTCTGTATCCCCTCCTATGAGTATTTTTGTTCCCCCTTTAAAGGAGGACTGAAGCATCCACTCTTTGTTTGTCCTTCTCTTGAGCTTCATGTGGTCTGTGGATCGTATCATCGGTAATTCAAGTTTTTGGGCTAATATCCAGTATCAGTGAGTGCATATCATGTGTGTATTTTTGTGACTGGGTTACCTCACTCAGGATGATATTTTCTACTTCAATCCATTTGCCTATGCATTTCATGAAATCATTGTTTTTGATAGCTGAGTTGTACTCCATTGTGTAGATGTACCACTGGCAGCTCTTCCAAAGAAGCAGAGTTCAATTCCCAGCACCCATGTGGTAGCCCACAACTGTCTGTAACTCCGGTTCCAGGGAATCTGGCACCCTGGCATAGACTCATAGACATACATGCAGGCAAAACACTAACATACATAAAATAAAAATAAATTACAGAAAAATTAAAATTTAGGTTGTGTGTGATGGCACATGCCTTTAATCCTAGCATTTGGGAACCAGAGGCAGGTGGATCTCTGTGAATTTGAGGCCAGCTTGGTCTACAGAGCTAGTTCTAGGACATCCAGAGCAACCTGTCTGAGACCCTGTCTGAGACCCTGTCCTAAAAACCAAAGTAAATAAATAAATAAAATTAAAATATGATTATATAATTATTTCCCCTTCTGTTTCCTTCCTCCAATCTCTCCCACAAACTACACACACACACACACACACACACACACACACACACACACACGCTCACACGAGTACACCTGTGCACAAAATCTTGGCTTTTTTCTCTAATTGTTATTGTTCATATCTATAAATGCCTAAGTGTAGAAATGCAACCTAATGAGCCCGTGTAGTGTTGCCAGTATGTATAGGATTCCAGGCAAGGCTGACCACTGGTATAGGATCACCAGTTAGAACGTTCATCCCTGGAGAAGGTTGTTTCTCCCAGTCTTGGCTCCTTGTTTGCTTGTCATTCTTTGTGTAGGTGGGGTCTCTGAGGTCTCTCTCTCTCTCTCTCTCTCTCTCTCTCTCTCTCTCTCTCTCTCTTTCATGTTAGCACATCTGTTGGTGTTGTACTTTCTCAGCTCTAAAATAAGTCTTCAGCTGGGCATGGTGGTGCACACCTTTAATCCCAGCACTTGGGAGGCAGTGGCAGGTGGATGTCTGAGTTAGAGGCCAGCCTCAAGTTCCAGGACAGCCAGGGCTGCACAGAGAAACCTTATCAAAACAAAACATTAAAAAAGGAACTGTCGGGGTTGGGGATTTAGCTCAGTGGTAGAGCGCTTGCCTAGGAAGCGCAAGGCCCTGGGTTCAGTCCCCAGCTCCGAAAAAAAGAACCAAAAAAAAAAAAAAAAAAAAAAAGGAACTGTCTGTTTTCTTAGTAATAGGTGTTTGCTACTATGATGTTAACTTGGGAAGAGTAGAGGAAACAGCTGTCCTGTGCATCTGCAGAGTGTTTAGAACCCAAAGAGTATGTTACTAACTGCAGAAACAAAGTGCCATTTTCTTCTGGCTTAAACTTCATGGAATGATAGAAGAGAAGAAGTCTCATTCCCACCTCTCATCTCATGAAAAGTATAAAAAATTACTTTAAAAAAATTATAGAAAAAAAATTATAGGTGTTTGGAGAGATGGCTCAGCAGTTAAGAACACCAGCTGCTCTTCCAGAGGTCATGAGTTCAATTCCCAGCAACCACACGGCGGCTCACAATCCATCTGAAATGAGTTTTGTCTGATGCCCTCTTCTGGCATGAAAGGTGTACATGCAGACAGAGCACTCATACATAAAATAAATAAATCTTAGAAAAAGAAAAAAGAAACAAACCCTTGCTTTAAAAGTATATATATTAGGTGTTCTGTCTGCATGTGTGTCTTTATCATGTGTCGTGCCCACAGAGGCCATAAGAGGAAGTCAGATCCCCTGGAACTAGAATTACAGTTGTGAGCAGCCATACGTGTGCTGGGACTCAAACCTGGATCCTCTGGAAGAGCAGTAGTCCTTTTAGCCACTGAGCCATCTCTCCACCCCCACCGCCTCAAAACTATTAAAATGAAAGTTTGAAGAGACAGGGTGTTCTTCATTACAGAATTTGGGAGCAAAGGTAGGCAGATTTCTGAATTTAAAGCCAATCTGCTCTACATTGCTAAGGCTAGCCAGGGCTACATCTAGAGACCTTACCTCTGATGATGATGATGACGACGACGACGACGACGACGACGACGACGACGACAGTGATGAAGACCAAGTGTGATATTTACACACATAATCTTAGTCCTCTAGGAGGCTTGGTCAGGAGAATATTGAGTTGGAGGTCAGGCTGGAGATACACTGTTAGATATGTCTAGGCAGAAGAGATGGTTCATCAGTTAAGAATAGTGGCTGCTCTTCCAGAGGATTGGAGTTACATTTCTAGCACAAAGGTCACAGTCATCTGTAACGCCAGCTCCAGGGATCTGACTGTCTTCTGATTTCTGAGAGCACATGTGTGTGTACATACCCACACATACCACATAAAATTAATCTTAAAAAATGATGACAGCGGGGTTGGGGATTTAGCTCAGTGGTAGAGCGCTTGCCTAGGAAGCGCAAGGCCCTGGGTTCGGTCCCCAGCTCGGGGGGGGGGGGGGGGGGGAAGAACCAAAAAAAAAAAATTGATGACAGCATACATCTTTAATCTCATTACTCCAGAGTCAGAGTCAGGAGGGCCTCTGTGAGTTCGAAGTCAGCAAGTTGTACCCAGTCAGGCTACGCAGTGAGACCCTGTCTAAAAATAATTCTTTTTTTTTTTTTTTGGTTCTTTTTTTCGGAGCTGGGGACCGAACCCAGGGCCTTGCGCTTCCTAGGTAAGCTCTACCACTGAGCTAAATCCCCAGCCCCAATAATTCTATTTTTAAAAGAGGGATGGGAGCCAAAGACAGTTCCAGGTGGTGTCAGTCACACTAGTGTTCTGTGTTCTGTAGACCTCCTTGTGTATCAGGAGAGTGAGCTTTACCTTGTCTTGTTCACCTCATACTCTACTGGGCAGGAAGAAGGGGGAAGGTACTTGAGAAGTAAGACCAGACAGACCTTACTTCAGAGTCACCACATTTGTTCCCAAGCTGTGGGCTGCTGAGGACACATGGTGGCTAATGGTTGGCTGGTGGCAGGGAAGAGCCTCAATTTGTCTTCTACATAATTGTGTTCCCTTAGTTGTTACAGAAACATTCTTTAATAACCCTGTCTTAGTCAGGGTTTCTATTCCTGCACAAACATCATGACCAAGAAGCAAGTTGGGGAGGAAAGAGTTTATTCAGCTTACACTTTCCACATTGATGTTCATCACCAAAGGAAGTCAGGACTGGACTCACACAGGGCAGGAAGCAGGAGCTGATGCAGACGCCATGGAGGGATGTTACTTACTGGCTTGCTTCCCCTGGCTTGCTCAGCTTGCTCTCATATAGAACCCAAGACCACCAACCCAGGGATGGTCCCACCCACGATGGGCTGGGAATGAGAGGCTCTTTTCTCTGTAATAATTCCTGCTTGTGTCAAATTGACAAACAAAACCAGTCAGTACAAACCCTTGCTATGCCATCCCAGTTCCTCAGAGTCCATTTCCTGGAGTACTCGCCCTATATAGCAATTCTATAAAATTTACTTATTGAATTTGAGACAGGATCTCCTCTATCCCAGGCTAGCTTGGAACTCACTATGTAGGCAAGATAACCTTGAACTTCTTCTTGCCTTCACCTCTCAAGTATAGATATTTACCACCCCGCCCAGTTTTATGCAGTGCTGGGAATCAAACAAAGGCATGCATGCATGTTTATGCACACTGCCAAATGACTCACGCCTCTAGTCCTAATGCTACCTTACTTTTCTTTCTTTCTCACACGTGAGTATGTGTGCTATGTGTATTTTTTAATTAATTAATTAATTTATTATATATGAGCACACTGTAGCTTGTCTTCAGACACACCAGAAGAGGCATCAGATCTTATTACAGATGGTTGTGAGCCACCATGTGGTTGCTGGGAATTGAACTCAGGGCCTATTGGAAGAGCAGTCAGTGCTCTTAACCGCTGAGCCATCTCTCCAGCCCCCATGCTATGTGTATTTACTTGGGTGTGGGCACACACGTGTTTGTGAGTGGGAATACACATTCGTGCATTTGCATGTGGAGGCCAGGCGTTGACAGGCCTGGTCTTCTTCATCACCTCCCCCCATGCATTCCGGCATGGGCTCTCACTTGGACCCAGTGCTTCTTGGTCTGGCTAGCTTAGTCAACCCAGGAAAACACCTGTCTCCTTCCCTGACGCTGGGATCACAGGCAGGCCCCCAAGCCCACCCAGATTTTACATGGGTACAGGTGTCCCCAAATTCTTCCTCAAGCTTACATGGCGCATACTTTTACCCTCTGAGTCATCTCTGGCCCCATGCGACAGTATTTTTCCTACTTTAGATGTACTTTATTTAAACCGTACTTCCAAAGGCACCATTTACTATATCCAGTTACAGTAAGTCATTGTTGGCATGGAAAGTTCCGTGTGACTTAACAATGTCTAGAAGTCTTGGATTCTGTTAGAACTGTTATCGTTCTGCCATGGGACTCAGTTCAGCTGCTTAGTGTACTGAACTAATTAGGTCAAGGGCATGGGTGGATTTCACTCTGACTAACTCATATGACTTCAACACAAAGCCACAGATTTTCTCCTGACTCTGGACAATGTACTGCAGATGTGAGCTGTTAGTCATAAGGTATTTATATATGGGAGGTGGAGAAATAAACCAGTATTAATCTCTTTGAGATGGCAAGGCTCTCCCTCACCCTGCTGCTGATACTGCAGCACTACGCTAGCCAAGAGAATGATCCCGTTGCTAAATAATGACACTCTGGGGATGGGTCTAGGATGACCTCATTTAATGCTAGATCCCGTGCTCAGCAAACTATGTTTTTGGGGGGTCTTTGGTAGGTTCCTACTTTGTATGTTAAAACAAGAGTCCATCTCTGACAGGAAATCCGAGTGCAGCCCTCTGCTGCTCCTGTACCTTCCCTAAGCCTACATCTCTTCCTTGAAGTCTAGACAACAGGATGGTGACCATTTATAAGACAACTTCCTCCCTTTTCTTATACAAGACTACACAAATCAGGAAATTAGCTGTGTGTGTGTGTGTGTGTGTGTGTGTGTGTGTGTGTGTTATAGAACATCCTCATATTTCTTTGCTTAGCCTATGGGAAAGTAAGAAACACACCACTAGCTCAGGTGGTACACAGACCCCAAGTAAAACAAGGAAAATTTACCCAGGATCTTTTTTTTTCAGACCTGGATAGGGCAAACCTCACATCAATATTTCTACCAACAAGTTTTTTTTAAAGATTTATTTATTTAATATATATGAGTACACTGTAGCTGTCTTAGACACACCAGAAGAGGGCATCAGATCTCATTACAGATGGTTGTGAGCCACCATGTGGGTGCTGGGAATTGAACTCAGGACCTCTGGAAGAGCAGTCAGCGCTCTTAACCACTGAGTCATTTTGCCAGCCCCAAATATTTTTTGACATGGCTAAAATTGATAGAATAGGGATTGGGGGTTTAGCTCAGTGGTAGAGCGCTTGCCTAGGAAGCACAAGGCCCTGGGTTCGGTCCCCAGCTCCGAAAAAAAAGAACCAAAAAAAAACCTGGTAGAATATTGGTTTCAGGCTCCCTTGCTCTTAACTCTGGCACATAATTGCTTAAAGCCAGGCTAGTCCCACTAAATTCTATGTAAATCTGCCAAAAACCTTGTGGTCCCAATTGCCAGTTGCCTGGATTTGTGGGCATTTGTCCTTTTGTGTGTGTGAAATTTTTCTTGGGTTTTTGGATATGTCCTCCTTCCTGCAACTTTTTTTTCCTTTTTTTGGAGCTGAGGACCGAACCCAGGGCCTTGCGCTTGCTAGGCAAGCACTCTACCATTGAGCTAAATCCCCAACCCCCTTCCTGCAACTTTTGTACCTATTTCCTTCCCAAGAACTGGCTTGGAGATCCCAATTCTCCCGTATTCCCTCTAAGAAGTTCTGCTATTTTCATATTTTAGTTGTATGGTATGTGTGCGGGGTTGTGTATATGAATGCATGTGCCTGTGAAGCCCGAAGAGGATGTGGGATGTCCTGGAACTGAAGGCACAGGTAGTTGTGCCTGATCTGTAGCTGGGAACTGACCCTGTAAGAGCAGTAGTCCAAGCTTCTGGGCAGAGAGACACTTCTGCAGCCCACCTCCAGGACAGCCTTTATCCTTGCTGCTGCTTGCTTTCCCTTGGCTCAAACTTCATACAAACATGGATGTTGGTGGGCAGTAATGATTTCTGTGCATTTGGTGCATATAAGCAGCAACTGGCACAGAAGTGTTCTGTGTTGGGGTTTGGAGCCCTAAGTTTATCCAAGTGATACAGACAAATCCAGAAATGTCAGTGAAGGTATAAAGGAGTCAGTGGGTACATTTTCATGCAATTGCCTGAGGGGTGCAATGCCACCACCACCCCCTTCTTTCTTTTACTGGGAGGTTGCAGAGAATGGGGAGAGAAGGCTCCTTGGGAAGCCTCAGTTTTCCAGTTTTGCCCAACACACTCAAACCTAGACTTTGATTCCAAGTGATTTCACAATTTACTGTACTTCTTCATCTAGCACTTCCACACTCACATAGATACTTCTGAGTTGATGGTGCTCAGACATCTGTGATTACTGTAGACCTTACCCCCTGGCCTGGAGCCCAAGGCCGTACCCTATCTCAGCTTGCCATTTCTACAATCCCCATAGCAGAAAACCTTTCATGTACAACCATCTGATGCATGCTCCTGATCAGGCCACAGAGCACTAGGGGATCCTTCAGGACCCAGGCTTCTGTCTTCTTCTTCTTCTTTTTTTTTAAAAAAGATTTATTTATTTATTATATATAAGTACACTGTAGCTGTCTTCAGACACATCAGAAGAGGGCATCAGATCCCATTACAGATGGTTGTGAGCCACCATGTGGTTGCTGGGAATTGAACTCAGGACCTCTGGAAGAGCAGTCAGTGCTCTTAACCACTGAGCCAACTCTCCGGCCCGGCTTCTGTCTTCTTAATCACGGAGCCATCTCTCCTGATCAGATCCTGTCTTCCATCATCACACTATTACCTGACTATATGAGCTGGCCTCCAGCTTATCTCATGGTTTGGATGAGTATAACCCACTCGGTCATTGGCACGGGCCTTCCCATACCAATTCACATTGCCATACATTTTTGTTTGAGACGAGGTCTCATTCTGGATCTCAGGCTAGCCTCAAACTAGGATCCTCCTGCTTCAGTCCCCGATACTACAGACACGTAGTTCCACATCTGGCATTCTCATTTTTGAGGCAAGGTCTCCTGTCTACTGGACTTGAACTCCTGTTTCCTTTCTGGTACTAAGATTCAAGTGTGCATCACTATGCCTGGCTTGTCCTTTGAGCTTTCTGAAACAGAAGTGGGAAAGGTCGTTAGTTTTAATAGTCGGAGGTGTGGGACACAGGGGGAATTGGCTTCCTATTTCTTTTTTTCCTATTTGTAGTAATAATGATTGCCAGATATGCAGATCTAGCTAGACGTATTGGAGACTTTATGGCATGTCTAATATAGACTACACACTACTAATTTACAATGTCAAATCACAAAGGAATAGCTTTTGTTCTGCCACGCTTGTCCATGGTACTGGCTAGTATTTATTTAATTTCGGAGTGCTAAATACTTTATAAGTCAACAATGCTAGGCTAATGTCTTACCCATTATGTTGTTCCCTCTCCTAAATCAGATGACGATGATCAAATATCTACATGGTTGCCATGTTCTTTATAGTTATAGTTTAGGGTACAATGTCATCATTACTTGCTCTGTTTGTAATTGATATTACAAATGACACAGCCTTTAAGGGTCAATTAATTTCGTAGGTTTTGTTTTGTTTTGTTTCACTTTGCATTGTAGATGTGGTTTCTCTGTATAGCTGAGACCGCCCTGGAACTTGTTCTGTAGACCAGGCTGACCTTGAACTCATAGAGATGCGCCCGCCTCTGCCTACTGAGTGCTGGGATTAAGGGTATGTACTACCATAGCTCAGGTTCCTATTGTTATTTTGTTTTTTCTACTTTTTTGGGGGGCCGGTATTTTTTCAAATATATGCCTTTAAAAAACCTTTTTAAAGATTTGTTTACTTACATATTTTATGTATATGAGCGCTCTATTTGCATGTATGACAGAAGAGGACATCAAACAGAAGTGGGCAGCAGATCCCATTACAGATGGTTGCTAGGAATTGAACTCAGAACCTCTGGAAGAGCAGCCATGCTTTTAACTGGCGAGCCATCTATCCAGCCCTCAAATGCATGCTTTTTAAACACAAAATATGAAACAGAACTGTTTTGATTAGAGAATGACAATACAGTCTTCCCTGTGGTGTCTTCCTTCCCCTTCCAGCTCCTCACAGAAGGTCCCAGAGGCAGCCCCGCATTATCCTTAAGGATGCTTCAACTTAGTAGTTACCAATCAGCTCTAACCTTCTCAGCTTACGGAAGACTGAGGTCAAAGCAGGAGAAAGGGATAGCTCAGGGCCACACGATGATCTGTGAGAAACCCCCGACTAAAGGCTTTATCTAACTCTGAGCTTTTCCCACTTACAGTCCTTGTTCTCCTGGCACTCCAAGTGGTCACGAAGTCAGCATGCCAGGGACGCGCTACAGCCACACTTGTCATTTGGGGCTCTTACCCTTCTGTTTGGGTTCACTGTTCACCCTAGCTTCCCAACAGCCTAGGTAGATGTTTGACAGCATAATTGATTTGGTTTTCTTGAATAAAATCCAAGTGAATTCCAGGTACATTTTTCCCCAGATGACTTTCTGAAGTCATGATCATTTTGCCCTTTTGTAGACCTGATCTTTAGCTTGGTGAGTAGACTGGGTTTTGGTAATCCTCTGTGGATGAGCAAGGGAGTGAGGAGGCCCGCGGTTCCCCGGGAAAGAGTACCTTTGATTCTTTGCTAGACTCCACAGAAAACAGGGTGAGGAACACTAGGAAATGCCTCGTTTCCTCTTTCCAAACTTCTTAGAAAAGAAAACGGGCCAGAGAAAGGACGGGGCTGAGAAAGAAATCCCTCAGAGGCTCATGAGTAGATGGGGATGAATTAAGAACAAGTAATGGCAAAGTCCTGAGGGTAATTCCCAAACCTGCCCTCCCACTCTCCCCATTACAGTCTCTCTGATGCCTGAGGAGCTCGAATGGGAGGAACTACTGTCTAACTACATTAAAATCACTCTACTTTTAGTTTTTTTTGCGGCCATTAAACTTCCCAGAGTTGAGTTTAGCCTTCCCCAGACCATTTTTCTATCTCCAGGGCCTAGCATAGAGTTTCACAGAATAGGACATTTAAGAGGGACATTCTTGTGGATGTAAGCGGTCACCAGTTGTCCTTCAGTGTGCAAAGGTGTTGCCCCGTAGGACTTTTGTATGTTCTCAGGATCAGGCAGGACAGAAGTAACCAACTTCAGCTACAGATGAGTCTGAGTCAGAGCCAGTAGCCAAGCAGAAACCAGCCAATGCCTTGCTCTGTGGGTCCAACCTTTACACCTCGGCGGCTCAGAGTATGTCGGCGCGGGCCCCGCCGGGACTTGTAGTCGCGCAGCCCACCCGTACTAAACTACAATGACCAGCGTGCCCTGCGCTCCGCGCCCCTTCTCTTTCAGCCTCCGGGACTTGAGAGGCTCAGTCGACTTGCTGACAGAAAACCGATATGGCGGCCACTCTGGGCAGCGGGGAGCGCTGGACCCAAGGTACTTGGTCCCGGACTGGAGGGTGGGACAAGGCAGCGTTCCGGAGAGATCAGGGATGCGGCTTTTCGGAGCTTAAGGCGGAGATCCTGAACCAGATGGAGGCTTATGGGAAGATGCTAAGCCTGGGTAGGATTCACATAGCGGTGGAGGACGGCCGAGGGCAGAGGCCGGGAACGCTGGCTCTGGCCGGAGGCTCTATCCCTGAGCTCAGTCACTGGCTGCGACTAGTTGCCTCCGGACCCCCAACCCTGTCCTTTCCAGGCCCGGGGCTGCTCGGCCAGTGTTGACCTCCTGTGAGTGACTCGAGGGCTCTTAGGATGCTGAGTTCTGTAGCTTACCTGCCTCTTAATGGATGACTCCTCCAGGTTAGCTACCTGATTCTCCGTCCCCATTTGATCGTGTCCCTTCAGGCCTCATCAGGGTCAGTAGGCTGTCTGTCCTTTTCCATCCTACGGTCAGGCAAAAAAGTTTTGATCACAATACCTATCATGTATCCTGCATTATGCTGATTCTGCAGGGGGAATTTGACAGACGCGGGTCCCTGAGCTCACAGAACTGTCAAGAGTTTGACCGGTTAACAGCCTTTTACAAAACACGGCCAGTAAGTTCCTGGGTTACCACAGCAAGGTTGGGGGTTTGGGTTGCACACCGACAAGGTATCCAACACAGGCTGGGTGTCAAGAGAAGCTTTGTGGAGAAAACGTTACACACAAAGACATGAAGGAAGCCTTGGAGTTAGCCAGGGTGCCTTAAAGGAAGGGTGTCGAGGGAGTGTCACAGAAGGATCTTGAATAGGGAGAAAGAGTTCTTAAAGCCTTTTCAGGTCCTCAAAGAAGAAGACAAGAGTACCCTGTCCTCACTGGCTTGCTCTGTACATTCTGTAGATGTTAGGACTTACTGAATCGTTCTGTGCTAAACTATAACCTTTTTTTGTGGGCAGGAGTTGGTCTCACCCATACAACACCTGATATGTCTACCCTAGTGTCTTGGTTCATATCAGTTCTACATGTATTCGTTTATTTAATTTTAAAAAAGGCTGATTTTATCTTTAATTGTGTGTGTGTAGCAGGGAAGACTATGTGCATGTGAATTCAGGTGCCTTCAGAGGCCAAAGGCATCACATCCACCTACAGCTGGAGTTACAAGAGGTTTGAGCTGCCACGTGGGTGCTGGAAGCCAAATTCTGGTTCTTTTTTTTTTTTAAGATCTATTTATTTTATGTATATAAGTACACTATAGCTGTCTTCAGAAGACACCAGACGAGGGCATCAGATCTCATTACAGATGGTTGTGAGCCACCATGTGGTTGCTAGGAATTGAACTCAGAACCTCTGGGAGAGCAGTCAGTGCTCTTAACCACTGAGCCATCTCTCCAGCCTCCAAATTCAGGTTCTTAGAAGAGCAGTAGTCACACTCTTTAACTGCTGAGCTATCTCTCCAGCCCCTCCAAATGCTAGTTCAAAACAACTAAACTACTCCATTCTTTTTGCTTGTTTTGATATGCTTTTTGAGACAGGGTCTGTCTATGCTTTAAAGTTTTAGGATATATATGAGCAGTGCCACCTCTGACCATGGAGTACAAAGAAATGGGCCTCTCTGTGCCCTGCAGTAATGGGTAGAGATGTCTCCCAAGGCTTTTTTCTGTAAGTGAAGAGAATTTGTTGAATGAGCATTGTAAGTATGGCAAAAAAAAAAAAAAAAAAAAAAGGCTTTATGTTTCTGGCATGGGAAGAAGTTTGTGGAGTTGTGAGTAGAGGTTTGAGGTCCCCACGATGTCTTTACTCGTCTAAAGACACCTTTGCTTTTATCTGTAAGCTGCCTCCCAGAGCGTTCAGCCAAATAGTGAGCTTGTGGAGGTGGCCTTAAGTGCATATATATGCTTGTAATCCCAATGCTAGAGGAGCAGAGGTTCATGAATTTGAGGCCAGCAAAAGGTACATAGTAGAGCCTTGTCTCGGAGAAAAGCAAAGCAAAGCCTAACGTTGATTTGAACCAGAGGTTGGTGTGGGGATTGCTTTGCAGCTTACATTGATGCAATTAGAAGAAACAAATACCCAGAAGACAAGCAACCTGACAGCCATGATCCCTGTGGTTGCTGTAACTGCATGAAGGCACAAAAGGAAAAAAAGTCTGAGAACGAGTGGAGTCAGACCCGGCAGGGAGATGGGAACGCCACTTACACAGAAGAACAGCTACGTGGGGTACAAAGGTAAGCCCGTAGCAGGGTAAATAGGGATTTTACATAAAGTGCTCAGAAGGTCTGCCTTAGCATGGGCTGTGTAACTACTGACCTATGTCTTCACCAGTTTTCTTTAGGTTGGTTTATTATTTTACATGTGTGAATGTTTTCCCTGTGAGTGTGCCTGTGTACCATGTGTGTGCAGTGCCCTCAGAGGCTGGAAGAGGTGGCTTTGGACACTGAAACTGGAGTTGCATGCAGGCAGTTTTGAGCCTCCATTTGGGTGCTGGGAATAGAACCCATGTCCTTTGGAAGGATACACAGAGAAACCCTGTCTAGAAAAATCAACACTAAAACCAAACAAGGAAAAGAAAATAAAAGAAACTAGGAGGTTGGTATGGTGGCATACGCCTGCTGTCACAGAGCTCAAGCTGAAGCAGGAACATGTGAGGTTTGAGACCCTTGACAAAAAACAAACAACAAAAACCCTTCCGTAAGAAGGATAAAAGAAATACAGTGAGTACATATAAATGAAGTAGAGGGTAGGAAAATGATAGACAAAAAGCAATACAATCATAAGTTGAATCTTAAAATGCTAACACAATTGATACTTTTTACTATACTACCCAGGAAGAGAAAAACAGTATTCCAATGACGAAGGCACTCCTGCTTGTGAAAACCTGTGGCCCAGCTCTCTGGATCCAGGGAACCGGCAACTTCCCTGCTAGCCAGAGCTATCTAGTGAGGTCTGTGCTCTCAACACACAGACCTACACAAAATCAGGGCTGAAAAGAGAAGAGGGCACAGCCCCTGTTATCATTATTAATATTTCATTTTTATGTATCTGTTTGTGGGCGTGAGCGCGTGAGTGCAGGTGCCCATGGAGACTTGAAGAGGATGTCAGATCCTCTGGAGATAGAATTATAGACAGCTGTAAGTCACCTGATGTGGGTGCTGGGACCATGAGTTCAAGACCAGCCTGGCCTGCATGACAAGTTCCAGGACCACAAGAGCTATAGAGTGAAAGACCCTCTCTCTTTGTTGTTGTTGGATTGTTTGAGGCAGGGTCATCTGTGTGCTGGGATTCAAGGCACGCACCACCCTGCCCTGGGAATGTCTGTTCCAAAAGCAAACAAATAAATAGAAGCGAGGAAAATCATCTGGAGATGGATGGGATCCAGAACGACCCCAACAGTGTCTGAAAGAGAACAAAGTTGGAGAAGTAGTGCTTTAATTTTTTTTTCTTGAGACAGGATTTCTCTGTGTAACCCTGGCTATCCTGGAAGTAACTCTGTAGGCCAGGATGGACTCACGGACATCCCCCTGCCTCTGCCTCCTGAGTGCTGGCATTAAAGGCATGTGCCACCAGCTCATGGCTTAAATTTTAAACTTACTTCAAAACCATAACAATGAAGACCATCAGACACATTTAAGGATGGACATGTAGCTCAGTGGACTGGGCTGAGGAATAACCCTTATGTTTATGGGCCCTTGGTTTTTATTGTTGTTTTCAGACAAGGCTTAGCTCTGTAAGTTCCAAACTCCTAGTGACTCTCTTGCCTCAGCCTATCAAATACTAGGAATGCTAGGTGGGACGAGCCAGCAGGCCTGGCTCCAGTCCATGAGTCATCGACGAGGTGCCTAGACGTTTTAATGGAGGAGAGAACATCCTCTACAGATGCTGACTAGACAACTGAACGTTCACAGGAAAGGACCCTAGCCTTATGGTCTCAGTTCAGGCAGGTGTGGGGAGAGACGCTTAGCTCACTCAGGAAGCAGGGGCGGGCGGATCTCAGTGAGCTCCAGGACAGCTAGGGCTCAAAAGGAGATAAAAGAGTGACAGAGAGAAGGAAAGAAAATGTAATTTAAAAAAAAATAAAATGAAAACCGGGAAGGAAACATCTGATTTGGTCCCTGGTCTTTATACATTCATACATACGAACATGCATACATATAAACATACAAACATGCACACAAACACACACATACAAGCATATATATATACATATATATATATATATATATATATATATATATATATATATATATATATATATATATATATATATATATACAAACAAATATACAGACATACAAGCATATAGGAATACACAGACATACACACAGATACTCAAGAAGTCATTCTCTGCTACTTGGAGAGTTGAAACCCAACCTGGACTACATGAGATTCTATCTTAACAAAAAAAAAAAAAAAAAAAAAAAAAAGAGCAAGCACGATGCCTTTAGTATATGCCTTTAGTCCCAGAACCTGGGAACGAGCTAGAAGTGAAGTAGGCTGATCTTGGTGAGTTGGAGGCAACCACAGAAAGTTCTAAGACAGCCAGAACTACATAGAGAGACCCCATCTCAAAACAAACAAGCAAAACTCCTTCCTGTGGTTGCATGTAGCTTTTTGCTACCCTACCTATGCTCCGGGAATGGGCTGCACTACAAGCCCCAGCCTAGCTTCCCTTGAATCCACTGATGAAAGGCGTACACACACACACACACACACACACACACACACACACACACACACACAGAGTTGCTCATTTTCAACTTGCCTTCTTGGCACAGTTGCTGGGCATTACTATCTCCCACCAGGAAAAGCTCGCCCTTGTCATTACTCTTAGCTCTGCTCCTCCCACCTGCCCTAACTTTAGTGGCTACTCCCATCTAGCTGCTTCTAGACACCTGCCTTTAGGAGCCCGTTTTGAGATCTCACATGACTCTTCAACCCTCCATCAGAAGCATGGTGAAACTCTCCCTCTCCTTCCTTGGGTTATCCCTTCTCCAGGGATCTGGAAGTCCTGCCTGTACCTTTCACCCAGCAATTGGCCTATGGCTTTCTTTATTGACAGATCAAGAACCAATCGGGGAACAGGACATTAGCATCAGAACCACCCCTACATCCCTTTTCCCTGAGGAGAAAACTGTACACACAATTCTGAAAAATAGCCTTAAGGGCAGACGTGAGAGCGTGCACACCCATTATATCAACCTGTGGGGCACGGGGACTAAGACTTAGAGACCAGCCTTAGCTACACAGTGAGCTGGAGACGAGCGGCTGCTAGATGCTGCTACTAGAAAACAAGATAGCTAGCTGGTTCCAGCGCTGCAGTTCTTGAATTAAGTTTCAGGATCTTAGCCTGAACTTTGCAGTCAGGGTGAACATGCTTCCTTTGCTCCCTTCTGTGAAAAGAGGAGGGAGGGAAGAGCACACCGGAGGGAGGAGCTGCACAAAGCACTGAAATCTGGGTAGGAAGATGGGAATATTTCCTGCTTGGCTCACTGATTCCTCTTAGGTGCTCACAGGTTGCATGGATATATTGCTTGGCAGTCAGTTGTACAAATAGAGCTTCTGTATTTTAAAAAATATGTATTTAATTTTTTTTAAGAATCAAGAAGTGCAGAAATTACTATGACATTCTGGGTGTTTCTCACAATGCCAGCGATGAAGAGCTTAAGAAAGCATACAAGAAACTCGCCCTGAAGTTTCACCCCGACAAGAACTGTGCTCCTGGAGCAACAGATGCCTTCAAAGGTTTGACCTTGAACCCATGCCCATCTGGCCTCGTAATGTCAGTGGTAGCAAATTGTTTTTAATTTTAATTTATTTATCTTAGAAATCAGCACATACATGGAGGTCTAAGAACAGCCTTTGAGAATCATTTTTCTACTTCTACACTGTGGGTCCCAGGACTCAAAGTCAAGGTCATCAGACTTAAACAGCTAATACCTTCTACCCTCTGAGCTATCTTGAAGGCCCAGGAGTAAATTACTTTTAGTCTTCCCTGCACATGGCTTCCTAGGTTATAAGCAAGTTATTTTTCCTTGACATATACTTTTGCTTTGTTTTGTTTGACACGGAATTTTATCATGTATCCCTGTAGATATCCTCCTGCTTCTGCCTTTCAAATGATGGAAATACAGATGTGCACCACCAAGCCTAAATTTTTAAACGCTCATGTGTGCATGTCTGTGCATGTCTGTGTGCACGCATGTGTGTGTGTGTATGTGTGTGCATGTGCATGTCTGTGTATGTGTGTGTATGTGTGTGCGTGTGCATGTTTGTGTGTGTGCATCGCAGTGTGTACATGTCTGTGTGTGTGCATGTACATGTCTGCGTGTGTGTGTGCATGTGTGTGTGCATGTATGTGTGTGTTGTGCTTATGTGCATGTCCACATGTATTTAGAGGTCAGAAGATAGACTCAGGTGCTGTTTTTCAGATGCTACCCACCTTTATTTTTGAATCAAGGCCTCTCACTGGCCTTCAAGTAGGATTTGGAGGACCCCAAAGCATCTGCGTTGCCAGGCTGGATTATAAGCTTGTGCCTCCACAGAGCCTGACTCAGGTCAATGCTTGCAAGGACATCATTTAACATTCTTTCTCCCTTACTCCCTCCATCTCTCTTTTTTCTTTTTGAGATCGGGTCTCATTATATAGCTCTAGTTGCAATTCAACCAATTCAAGCTCATCCCCCAAATAGCTTACACATGAATGAGACTCAGACTATGGTTATTTTCCTTGGTTTTGATAATTGTTGGGAGGTAACCCCCAATTTATTTTTCTAACTGCTGGCTTGGCTACCTCCTCAGCAGCGTACCCCAAATACTTGCTGTTTCCCCTGGCCATGTGATCATGGCGCATCCCTTCTCATGGCTGCTTCCTCCTCTGCTCTCATTCTTCCTGGTCCCTCTCCCTCACCCTCTTCCTCTCCTTCCCCTCCCCCCTTCTCTCTCATATTTCCATCCCTCCACCAGGTCCCACCTATCTCTATAATCTCTTCAGTAATTGGCTGTATCCAATCTTAGTTAACCAATAGTTTTAAAATTAAGAACAAGGTTTATACAACAAAATCTTGTAAACATGAGAATTCACTCATAGACCTAGACCTTCTGGTACAGAATTAAGCATTACAATATGTAGCAACAGATCAAACCCCAACGTTTCCCTTTTTTTAATCTAAATAAAAGGCTTTTTTCTCTTAAAATAATAAACAATATACAATAGGGACAATTGTGAAATTATGAAAATGATTAGGTAAGAGTTACATTTAAATATACAGTCTGTTCATGTCTAGCAACTCAGGAGAAAATATTCTATTATCTCTCCTATCCTGGTTAGTTAGAGTTCTATATCTAAATCAATTTCAATTATAAGTTGAATTACAATCCTAAAATTACCTTCTTTTTGAATCCTAAACAACTTAAGCTTATTGTACAACTATGACTATTTAGTCTTCAGCCCCATCAGAGACCTGAGAAGGAAATAAACATTACCTGAGTGCAGCCTGGACAGTCCCCAGCATTCTCTACAACATTGGGGTATCGTCTTCAGCCTTCTGCCCAGGATATCTGACAGACCTTTTGTGAAGCAGGAATTATGAAGGACTTGCTTACCTTACTCTGTCTTGGCAGAGCTTGGCAGTCGACTTGCCTGCGTCTGCTTCTCTT
Organism: Rattus norvegicus; assembly: GCF_021556685.1. Taxonomy (NCBI): domain Eukaryota; kingdom Metazoa; phylum Chordata; class Mammalia; order Rodentia; family Muridae; genus Rattus; species Rattus norvegicus. The sequence continues at coordinate 27,429,818 of NC_141551.1, read as the reverse complement.
CCTGTACAGTGTTCTGTCTACGGTTAGTTAGGCCGCTCTCTCTGTCCAGTGTCTAGCTTGCCACAGTTGAGCAATTCCAATGGAGGTTGTTGGTGTTCATCGTCTTCTTCCAAGTTGAATGTGAAACTGCCAGGGGCTGACATGTTTCAATGTCATAAAAGCCTTAAATTCATAAAAGCATCTTTAAATGCCATAGTTTGGGGGTTTTTGAGATTTTTGAAGACCATCTGTCTAATTATAGCACATCCAAACTAGGTAACACTGCCTGTCTCCAGCTACCTATTGTTTGTTTAACCTGGGATATATCTTTTGTAATAATCCAGACTAGTATTACTTAATTATCCCAAGCAGTTTGTAATAGCAGCTATTAAACAGACTGGGACTAAACCTTGTATTTTTTTTTTTTTTGGTTCTTTTTTTTGGAGCTGGGGACTGAACCCAGGGCCTTGCGCTTCCTAGGCAAGCGTTCTACCGCTGAGCTAAATCCCCAACCCCTAAACCTTGTATTTTTAAATGAGTTGCGTAGGCACAATGCGTATCTAAGAGTTGAAACATCCATATATTATGTTGTAACAAAATTAATCTTAAATTTTGTATCAATATACAGAGATTTATACCAATGAAAACCTCAAACCTGTCTCAATATACAAAATTCTGTACCAATGTAACAAAATATAACCTTCTTTTTTGTATCAATATACAAGATCCTCTACCAATGTAAGATTATAGCTAAAAATGTGTTTTGGTTTAAGAGTAGATTTAATTATCTACGTCTGTCTAATTTCTTATATCTATATCCCCCTCTCCCCTTTCCCTTACTTAAAGAAGAAAGAAGGATAGGGGAAGAAAAGGAAGCAGAATAGAAATTCCTGAATCTATATCCCCTATTTTGTTTCCTCCCCACTCAAGACTATAGTCATTCATAAATCATTCCCCAAATTGGCAACTTATCTATTATCCATAAAATATCCAAAACCATTCACCCCAACTTAAGGGACTAAGATGACAACAGCCTTATTATAATTTCTTCCTGTAGGGGTTGGGGATTTAGCTCAGTGGTAGAGCGCTTGCCTAGGAAGCGCAAGGCCCTGGGTTCGGTCCCCAGCTCCGAAAAATAGAACCAAAAAAAAAAAATAATAATTTCTTCCTGTTGAATTGGGGCAAAGAATTCCTTTTTTGGGGGGGCAAGGAAATTAAAAAGTGGTTAGTCTTAACAAAGCTAGCATAACATTTCTTGTCCAGTCTCTGTAAGCTGAGAAAGTGCAGGCTTAAATGAAGTCTTGATTAGAACAATCTGAAAGGTTGGACTGCGTGAGCTAGCATTCTGAAAATGTTGCAGAAGCAAGTCTTTACAGGAAACAGCTTTGATGCAGTTAAGGTAGGATCAAGCAGGGAGCTGGTCTAGCAGGTCTCAGTATCTCAGCATCCTCAAGGGTGAATTCTGTCAGGGCTGCCCTCTTGGTCTTCCATTCTGCAAAGACAAAGCCTGTGAGCAATATATAGCTCTCTAAAGGCATCTGTGTGGAATGTGCACCATGCACAGATGAGTTAAGGATGATCTCCTGCTCTCTGTCTTTTGTCAGAAGTGAGTCTGGTCATATAATCAAACCACAACATGCATCTCCATTCATGCAGCACAAAAGAATGATATATAGTAAGTATGAGAATTTTGTAACCAACAAGACGTATTGGCCACGTAGCTGAAGTTCTGGCTGGAGACATACATATTTATGTCCCAGTCACTTTCAGAGTTGTTTTAACATTGTACATTACTGGTTTGTTTGGTCTTTTTGATTTTCTTCTTGTCTGTAATTGAGATCTTCAGGAGGTTTTCCCCTGCCATGTCTGATTTTTATTAATTTGGAAGGAACCCATAGCTTTTCTTTTTCTGTGGAAATGTAGGCATAACCTCTCTCCCCCAGCATACCACATTTCCTGTTTTCCATTTTGAGATTAGTTAAGACATCTTTAAAATAAACAGGCTGGTTTAATTCAGATGTTTTGTTTGTTTGTTTTTCCTGTACTCCAGTGTCTTTTAGCAGCTGTAGGTTTTTACTTGCCTGCATTCAAAAATTTTAAACTTAATAAAGCAGTATGCAGTCTCTCTCTGGGGTCTTTGTTACCCCTTTTTGCTTGTTAAGCATCTCTTTAAGGTATAATTGGATGCCTCTGTGATTGTTGGTCCTGTAGGACTGTGTGTTATACCTGTAATATGTTTTATATCATAATATGTAAAAAGTCATTTCATTTTATTACAGACATATGCTAGAACATTCTCAGTCATCATTTGTCTAGGTATTCCCATAATGGACATAATTTCTAGTTAATGTGTAATTACAGAATCAGCCTTTTCAGAAGTCAGTGCAGTTGCCCATTGAAATCCTGAATATGTGTGTATAGTATGGTGCACACATTGAAATCCTCAATATGTGTGTATAGTATGGTGCACACATTTCAGTTTGCCAAACTCTATAAAATGAAACATCCATTTGCCAAATTTCACTTCCTTGGGTGCCTTTAGGGTTACTCCTTATAGGTAATGGAGTTTGGTTAGATACAGAACAAGTAGGAATGTCTTTACAATTTCCTTGCTTTGTTGCCAAGTGATAAAGCTCCTTTTTAAACCTTTGCTGTTACCACGGTGTTTTTTATGAAGTCTGAAGCCTCTAGCACACTTCTCTCAGTAGCTGATCAACTTCATCATTAACGTGTGCCAGAGGGCTTGGTAGGCCCATATGAGATCTGATGTGTGTGTATGGATGATTTCTATTTCTGATCATTTGTTGTAATTGAATAAACAGTAAGTTCAGTAGTTTCTTTATGCAAAACAACCCTTTCTGCATATTGAATGTTAGTTACTATTAAGAGATTCTTGAAAATCTAATAACATCATAAAAATTGCATGTAACTCTGATTTTTTAATTGAATTGTAAGGACTCTCAACCACCTTACTTAAGCTTTCTGACTTATATTCTGCCTTTCCTGATTTATGTACATCAGTAAAAATGTAGGCGCTCCAGAAATTGGTCCCCCTGTTATTATCCAAGGGAGAATCGAATTAGTTCTTTTTAGAAACCAAAGTTGCTTGCTTTGGGGGTATTTATTGTTAATTTTTCCCAAAACAATTGCTGCAAGCTCTTTGCCAATATTTATTTTCTGTCGTAACAAGGCAATCTCAACATTAGTAGAAGGCACCACAATTTCAGATGGATCTATTCCAGCTAATTGATGATGTATAATTTTTTCCTTTTAGAATCAATTCAGAGACTTTTCTATATAGGTCTTTAATTTTTTACTCTGGATGTGTGCTAAAAATATCATTTCTAAGATATAATCTTTCCTCTGCATAAGAATTCCTGTGAGGGCTGGAGAGATGGCTCAGTGGCTAAGAGCACTGATTGCTCTTCCAGAGGTCCTGAGTTCAAATCCCAGCAACCACATGGTGGCTCACAACCATCTGTAATGAGATCTGACGCCCTCTTCTAGTGTGTTTGAAGACAGTGTACTTATATATAATAAATAAATCTTAAAAAAAAAAGAATTCCTGTGGAAAATGAGTAGAGGGCAAGATAGCTAAACACAAGCCATCTTTGGATTAATGCGCTCCATGTGGGCAGTTTGTGATTGCTTTTCTTCTTTTTTTTTCTTTCTTTTTTTTTTTTTTTTCGGAGCTGGGGACCGAACCCAGGGCCTTGAGCTCGCTAGGCAAGCGCTCTACTGCTGTGATTGCTTTTCTATCAGCCAATTCCTTTTCAGTCTCAGCTGATTGTCTTCTTGGACTATTTAATTCTTTATCCCCTTGCAAGGTTTGAAATAAATTATTCAGCTCTTTAGTGGTCAAATCAATTGCAGGCTGAAGCCAGTTAATATCTCCCAGTAATTTTTGAAAATCATTAAGACTATTTAGCTGGTCTCTTCTGATTTCTTGCTGATTTATCTTATATCCTAGGTAATCAACAAGATCTCTTCTTTGTATTTTTTTTTTCAGGGATAATTTGTAATCTCCAATAAGGCAAACTTTTTTGCTTCATCAAATGTTTGTTCTAAGGTACCTCTATTTGAATCAGCCAGCACAATATCGTCCATATAATGGTGAATGATGGATTAAGAAAATTGTTTACAAATTATTTCCAATAGCTGTTGGCATGAGGTAGTACTAGTCAACATTCCTGTGGCAGGACTTTCCATTGGTACCTTTTGGTTGGCATTGAGTGGTTAAATGTGGGCACCTGAAGGGAAATCTTCCTCTGTGTTGTTCTTGTAAAGGAACTGTGAAAAAGTGATCCTTTAGATCAGTCACTATGATAGGTCATTCCTTAAGTAACAAGGAAGGCAATGAGATTCCAGGCTGTAAAGAGTCCTTTGGTTGAATAATTTTATTAATTGCTCTCAGATCTGTCAACATCCTCCACTTGGCAGATTTCTTTTTTTTTTTTTTTTTTTTTTTTTTTTGGTTCTTTTTTTTGGAGCTGGGGACCGAACCCAGGGCCTTGCGGTTCCTAGGCAAGCGCTCTACCACTGAGCTAAATTCCCAACCCCCAGATCTTGAATTTTTATGTTGTTCAGAAATATCTTTCCTTAGTGCATAGGAAATGAGTGGCTCATGGTGGATTTGTCAGTCCTTGAGCGAAGCCTCTTATTTTCTGAAATTAAGGAGACGCCTTGTCCCTGGATGAGCTGCATTCACAAACCATATCCTTCCATGCCTCAGGAAACTTCCTCCCAGCATCATTACTACTGTAGGATTTATCTGTAGGAATTGTTTCACTGGATCTTTGACAGCCACATCAATGGATTATCTTGCTTTTCTTTCTTGTAACTGTTTGCCCAACCACACTGGATTATGAGCATTTGTCCGCAGTTGTTTTGATCCGTTCATAAAGGGAGTAGGTCTTGCTCCTAATGGTCTAATTGCCTTTTTGCATTCATTATTGGCATTTTCAAAGCTAAAAGATTCAGTTAAGATTTTTCTGGTATCCGGATCTGATATTGCTCTGTCTAGAGCTGTGGATAGTCTGTACAAGGATTGTTTGAACCCTGGGTTATCTTTTAAATGATTCGGCTCACCCATGGTTCAACCTTGTTCTAAGCATTTAAAGCTACCCTGCGACGTTGTTCCAGGACAGCATCCTCAGGGGCAATCTGTGCTCCTTACTCAGAGTCTGGGCCTTCACCTGTAACTGATCCTTGACACTGTCAGTGGCTCTGTTCCTGTCTCGTTGCTGCTCATCTTTGTACCATGTCAGCCCTTGTGACTGAGGGCCAGGCTCTAGGATGGCTGGCATCAAATCTTGCCAGTCTTTTGGAACTGCATGATTCCCTGGGGCCCAGGTACTGAGCATCTGTTCGACATAGAGTGACTATAAGCCATAGCTCAATGTTGCTTTCTTAAACCTTTCTAAATCCTGTGCCATAGGATCACCATGTGAATTTTCTTCATTCCCTTCCAATTCCCTTATCAAGGCTGGGAAAATCATTTTAGGTTTATAAACAGAAATAGACTGCCCTTTCTCAGTCTAGTTACAGAGTGACGCTTTAAGTTCTGGCCTTCCTTCCGCTGCCCCTATATTAGTATATACTTTTTTTTTTTTTCATTTTTTTTTCGGAGCTGGGGACCGAACCCAGGGCCTTGCGCTCCCTAGGCAAGCGCTCTACCGCTGAGCTAAATCCCCAACCCTGTATATACTTTTTAGTATATAATTCTACGTGTAATCTTTTGTAAATTTCTTCTAAGACTTCTCTCCAATTTTTATTATTTACCTTTTCTTGTATCTTTATTATCTTAATCTCCCCCTCAATTCTGCTTATAAATTTCTCTAAATTCTCCTCTAATGTTTTATTATTATCTTTAAATATTACTAAAGATAATATTTTACTGTCCTCAGTTTTGTTTGTAAATGTCTAATTTTTCCAACATCTGCTTCCATATTTCTCCTTTTCCTGTCTCTCAGATGTCTGAGAGACGTCTCTACATTCAGATCTGTATCGTTTAGTGTTCTCCCCTCTCTGCTTTGACGTTGTTCTCATTCTGTTTTAGAAAATCCTTGGGCTGGAGAGATGGCTCAGCCGTTAAAGGCTAGGCTCACAACCAAAAATATAGAAAATCCTTAATCCCTTTTCTAAGGCTCATGAATTTTTTTTTTTTTTGGTTCTTTTTTTCGGAGCTGGGGACCGAACCCAGGGCCTTGCGCTTCCTAGGTAAGCGCTCTACCACTGAGCTAAATCCCCAGCCCCTAGGCTCATGAATTTTTTAAGGCCCTGTTTTTGGAAAAGACATAGCAGACTAAAGTGCTTATTAGAATACAAGTGAAGCTTAACATTGCAATAGTTATAACTGGCAAGATGTCAATTTCCTCTAGATCATCCCTTTGAACTATCTAAAATAGTCTTAAAATCCAAAAGGTCTTTGTTGTATGGTCTATGTGCCTATTTTTCCCTAAAATACCAGCTCCCAACCCTACTACCTGGTCTGGGGTTTTCAGTGTCTTGGTCTCCCTTTAGTGTAGGATTCTGCACTGATTTTTGATTCTTTTATTCAGAGAGGGGTTGGTTGTAGAAACAACAACAACAACAACAACAACAACAACAACAACAACAAAAACGTGACTTTTGTGCTACCAAGCTGGTGTTGTCCTCGGTCTCCTATTTGTAACCAATTCTGGCCTTTTTTTCTGCTGAGCTATGATGCAGCCTTCAGGAGAGCCACACCTTTCCCAGTGCTGCAGTTGGCTGGTTCCAAGCAGTGTATGCTTTTTGATTTGAGGTAACTTCAAAGCTATGTTTTTGGTGAGGGCTTTGCCTCTCTACCAGGTAACTTGTCTCATGGTGTGCCAAAATGTAGTTGAACCAATTTAAGCTTATTCCCAACTACCTTACAAATAAATGAGACTCAGACTATGGTCATTTTATTTGACTTTGACAATTACTGGGAGGTAACCCCTACTCTACTTTTCTAATTGCAGGCCTGGCTACCTCCCCATTGGTGTACCCAGACACTTGCTGTTTCTCCTGTGGTCATGGTCCATCTCCCCTCCTCATGGTAGTTTCCTCCCCTCCCCTCCCCTCCTCTCCCCCTCCCTTCCCCTCCTCTCCTCTCCTCTCCTCTCCTCCCTACCAGGTCACTCCATACCCACTTCCTTCAAATCCCTCCAATAATTGACTGTAGCCTATTTTATTTAACCAATAGTTTTAAAATTGAGGAACAAGGTTTGCATAACAAAAGCCTGTAAGCAGGAGAATTCATAGGCTTAATCTTTCTGTTACAGAATTTAGCATTAAAATACGTAGCAACAGACCAAACCTCAACACCTGACTCTCCTGGAACTTGCTCTGTAGATCAGGCTGGCCTTGAACTTAGAGATCACCTGCCTCTGCCTCCTGAGTAGTGGGATTAAAGGCAAGTGCTACCATGCCCTGATAACTTTTTTTTAGGAAAAGAGTACTTTATTTATAACACATTTGAGGGACTGGAGAGTTATCTTAGCAATTAAGAGCGCTTGTTGCTCATGCAGAGGACCTGGGTTCAGTCCCTAGCACCTGCAATGTGGTTCATGACTGTAACTCAAGTCCCAGGAGATCCAGTGCCCTCTTCTGGCCTCAGAGGGAGTCAGATGAGCACATAGCACATACACATTCACACAGGCATCCATACACATAACGCAATAAAATACACAAATCCTACATTATTCCTAGGGGTTGGAGCCCAGTGGTTAGTAGATGTGCTGCTCTTGCAGAGGACAGCAGTTTGGTTCCCAGAACCAGTTTTGCTTATCATCATCGCCTGTAACTCTAGTCAGGGGGAGCTGTGTGCTCTTTGCTGCTGAACCAGCTCTCTATTCCTAGCTTGTGGTTTTTGAGACAGTGTCTAATTATCTAGCCAAGGGCTGCATTGAACTCCAAAATCTCCCACCTCAGTCTCCTGGATGCCAGCATTATAATTGTGTACTACGGGGTCCAGCTTATCTATCTTCATTGTACAGAAAGAAAGAAAGAAAGAAAGAAAGAAAGAAAGAAAGAAAGAAAGAAAGAAAGAAAGGAAGGAAGGAAGGAAGGAAGGAAGGAAGAAAATAGTCTTACAAACCTTTATGTATGTTTGATATTTTGAAAAAGAAGACTTGCAAATCTGTCGATTTATTTGTGTGTGAGAGGGGGATATAAAGGCCAGAAAACAACTTGCAGGAATTGGCTTTCTCCTTCTAGTATGTGGGTTCCAAGGATTGAGCTCAGGTCTTCAGCCAGGTGGTAAGGGTCTTCAGCCAGGTGGTAAGAGCCTTCACCCACTGGGCCCCATCTTTTTTTTTTTCTTTTTTTTTCGGAGCTGGGAACCGAACCCAGGGCCTTGTGCTTGCTAGGCAAGCACTCTACCACTGAGCTAAATCCCCAACCCCCCACTGGGCCATCTTGTGATTACCTGGGGAACTTTTAAGTTATTCTTGAGACTGGAGGGATAGCTCAGTGCTTAAGAGCACTGACTATTTTTGCAAAGAACCAAGGTTCAATTTCCAGCATCCACACAGTGGCTCACAATTGTCTATAACTCCAGCTCCAAGAGATTTGACACTCTCTTTAGGCCTCTGTGGGCACTGTACACATATGGCACACATGTATACATTCAGGCAAAATGCCCATACACATAAAAGGAAATACTTTTTTTATATGCTTGAGAAAATGTCTCTATGTGTAGTCCTGGCTTACTATGTAGAACTTACTATATAGACCAGGCTGGCCTTTAATTCACAGAGATCTGCCTGTCTCTGCCTCCAGACTGCTGGGATTAAGGTGTATGTTCCATGCCCAGTAAAAATAAATCTTTAAAAAAAAAAAAAAAAAAAAGAGTCCGGGGTTGGGGATTTAGCTCAGTGGTAGAGCGCTTGCCTAGCAAGCGCAAGGCCCTGGGTTCGGTCCCCAGCTCCAAAAAAAAGAAAAAAGAAAAAAAGAAAAAGAAGAAAAAAAAAAAGAAGTCCCTGTATATCACGAGGACAGCTTTTCTATTGTGAATCTAGTTCTCATAGTGTCACTAAGGGAGCATGTGGATAACCCACGTTCTCTTATATTTTTGGTTGTGAGCCCAGCTTTTAGTGGCTGAGCCATCTTTCCAGCCTCCACGTTCTCTATATTCATATGGAAGTCTTCTCACAAACCAATGAGAGCCCCTTGTTTTTATCCAAGCAGAAGTTTTGCAGATTATTTTGTTTAGGAGATTTTTACTTCCACTTAATAATACTGTGAATTGTTTCAGTAAACTGCTGCTCTTAAGTGAAATAAGAACACAGGTATGTGTGTGTATACATGTACATGTGTGTGTGTTCATGTGTGTGTTTGTGTGTGCATGTGTGTGTGCATGTGTGTGTAGGTGTGTGTGTGTATCAGATCCTGAGGCTCATATGGTAAGTATGATCCTTAACTCTGAGCTGCAGCTCCCTCACCTAGAACATGTTTTTTTTTTTTTTTTTTTTTTTTTCCGGAGCTGGGGACTGAACCCAGGGCCTTGCGCTTCCTAGGCAAGCGCTCTACCACTGAGCTAAATCCCCAACCCCCTAGAACGTGTTTTTAAATTTTTTATTTATGCCTATGTGTGTGCTTATGTGTTTGTGTGTACACTCTGTGTGCAGGTGCATGTGCTTATGTGTTTGTGTGTACACTCTGTGTGCAGGTGTCCAGTGAGGCCAGAATAGGGGATGGAGAAACTAGAGTTACAGGCAGTCGTGAGTCACCCATTATGATGTTAAGAACTGAACCTTGGTTTCTTGTGAGAGCAGTCAGTGCTCTTAACCTCTGAGCCCACAAGCCCCACCTTGGAGTAATAGGGACACCAGGCATTTCTTCAACTATAGACTAATAGTCTAGCCCCACCTTGGAGTAATAGGGACACCAGGCATTTCTTCAACGTGTCTAGACTATTGATAGCACAAGCTAGGGACGGTGTCCCGACTTCAGTACAGCTGAGATGTCTCAAGGACTCTGAGGGGTTAATGCTCACCTCAATAGAGCTCCCAGTTGCTGGATTATTCTTGGTTTTTCAAGACTGTGAATGATCTCTGGGGCAAGTCCTTCGGGGGACGTTGTGGGCCTGAGTACCTCTGTTTGTAATCCTGTGAGACTGTCTAGCACCAACTCTGGGCTTCTTGCTGCTGCTGTGGTCAGCCTTGGCCACAGGCAGGGGTGCGCTGATGTTGTTCTTGTTGGTTGCAGCGATAGGAAATGCCTTTGCAGTCCTGAGCAATCCCGACAAGAGGCTCCGCTATGATGAGTATGGAGATGAGCAGGTGACTCTCACTGCACCTCGAGCAAGACCGTATCATTACTACAGAGATGTTGAAGCAGACATCTCTCCAGAAGAATTATTTAATGTGTTCTTTGGAGGACATTTCCCTTCAGGTTGGTTTTTTTCTTTAAGTTTGCCTGCATGTATGTCTGGGCACCTTATGTGTGGCTGGTGACAGAGGAGGTCACAAGAGGATACTGGAACTAGAGTTACATCTGTGAGTGGCTGTGGGTGCTGGGGCCTTTGGAAAAGCAGTCAGTGTTCTTGGCCACTGCGCCATCTCTCCAGCCTGAGGTTAGTATCTTAAAATTATGATTCTTTATACTATTTATTTATGGATCTCAGCAGACTTTAGTTTGAAGATCTAAATAGGAGAACATTGGTGCTGCAGAAACAGCAAGAATTCAGAGTGGGCTGCAGGGAGTTGGAGGAAGTCCTAGCCCCCAGCTGCGCATAATATCAACCATATCATTCATTCATTTTTTTTAAAGATTTATTTGTTTATTATATATAAGTACACTATAGCTATCTTCAGACACACCAGAAGAGGGCATCGGATCTCATTACAGATGGTTGTGAGCCACCATGTGGTTGCTGGGAATTGAACTGGAAGAGCAGTCAGTGCTCTTAACCACTGAGCCATCTCTTCAGCCCTATATCATTCATTTCTTTCACCATAGTCACCCGCCTGAAAATAGGGCCTAGGTTTTGGGGTTGCTTTGAAATAAGTATCTTTTAAATTTATATCACATGTATATTACTGCAGCACTGTACGTTGAACCTGGGCTCACCAATTCTAGGAAAGACAGTTTCAATAGCTGCTCCGGCTAGTTTTCAGCCGCTTATGTAGTGGTCCAAGACAGTCTGGAATTCGCTGTCATGGGCCCCACAAGGTAGAAGGAGAGAAACAATTCCTGAAAATTGTCCTTTGGCCTCCATGCATGTGTTTGCATGCATGTACACAGGTACACACATGCATGTGCACACATATACAAACACATAATAAATAAATATTTTAAAAGGTTCTTTAGGGGCTAGGGAGATGGCTCAGTGGTTACAAAGCACTGGCTGTGCTTGCAGAGGACTAAGGTTCAGTTCCTGCACCCACGTGGCTCACAACCATCTGTACCTCCAGTTCTAGGAGACCTCATGCTTCTTCTTTTTTTTTTTTTTTTGGTTCTTTTTTTGGGAGCTGGGGACCGAACCCAGGGCCTTGCGCTTCTTAGGCAAGCGCTCTACCGCTGAGCTAAATCCCCAACCCCACCTCATGCCTCTTCTATGGCACTGCAGGCACATGGTGCACAGACAGGTAAAATACCCATATACATAAAATTAATTAATTAAAATTTAAATGTCACAATGGATCACTGGGCATATAATTCAACCTATAATTCCATCATTTGATGGGGGGTGGGGAGCAAGACAATCAGGAGTTCAGAGTCATCCTTCAATACATAGCAAGTTTGAGACCAGCTGGACTTTCCGAGTCTCTGTCTCAAACAAAACAGAACTAAATGGGGGCCAGGGCTTGGTGGTTAAGAGAGACTGGCTGTTGTTCCCGAGAATACAGGCTGGATTCCCAGGTCACACAGTGGCTCACAATCATCTGTGACTTCACTTTCAGGGGATTGACCTTTGCAGGCATGCCTGTGGTGGATGTGTATACATGCAGATCAAATACTGAAACACTGGAGAGATGGCTCAGCCATTAAGAGTGTTTGTTCTTGGGGTTGGGGATTTAGCTCAGTGGTAGAGCGCTTGCCTAGCAAACGCAAGGCCCTGGGTTCGGTCCCCAGCTCCGAAAAAAAGAAAAAAAAAAAAAAGAGTGTTTGTTCTTGTACAGAACCTGGATTCTATTTCCTGAAACTCACACCATCTGTAACTCCATTTCCAGGTGGAGTTGATGCCCTCTTCTGGCTGCCATGGGCACTGCATGCATATAGTACATGACAAACATCCAGGCAAATCATCTTGTCTTAATTGCTGTTCTATTGCTGTAAAGAGACATAATGACAACTCTTATAAAAGAACGTATTTAATTTGGGCTTGCTCGAAATTTCAGAGGGTTAGTCTATCATTGTCATAGTGGTAAGAGTCAGGCATGGTGTGAGGGCAGTAGCTGAGAGCTTTACATCCTGATCTACAAGCAGCAGGCAGAGAGGGAGAGAGAGACTGAGCCTGGTGTGGGCTTTTGACATCTCAAAGCCCACCCCACTGATATGCTTCATCCAACAAGGCCACAGATTCTTCAATAAGGCCACAACAAGGTTGAATCCTTCTCAAACAGTTCTACTAACTGGGGCCCAACTATTCAAATGTATGAGCCTGTGGGATCCATTCTCTTTCAAACACCACAAATGCATATACATAAAAATAAATCTTTTTAAAAAAAAAAAGTCAGAGTGGGGCTGGGGATTTAGCTCAGTGGTAGAGCGCTTACCTAGGAAGCGCAAGGCCCTGGGTTCGGTCCCCAGCTCCGAAAAAAAGAACCAAAAAAAAAAAAAAAAGTCAGAGTGAGCGCCCCCTTTAACAATCAGTGTGTGCAATAATACAAGAACCCGGAAAGTAGGTCACAGAGAGCTGGAGGTTGAGAAAATTCAATGCCAAGAAAATAACTTAAATTTTTTGTGTTGCTAGAGATAAAGCCCTGACCCTCCAACATGCTAGGCATGTGCCCCATGCTGAGCCTCACCTCAGCTCTATAAACTGAATTTTATGAGTGGCTAGTACAGGTGCCATTCAGTAATACTGGGCACAGAAGCAAACATAAGTATGTCCATAGGAGTCATGGCCAAAGTGCTCTTTGTTGCTGGCCTCTGGAGTTTCCCCCCACAGTACTCACAGCAGCCTGTCTCCACGAAGTCAGGAAAGTTGTGTGCACCTATGCCCAGCTGGTCCCCTTGGCTCACGTTTTTCTGCTGGGTCGGACAGGCAGGTGCCCTAAATTTTGAAATGGACAAAAAAGGAATTGCTATCTCATGAATATTTTCTCTCCCACTCTCTACCCTGCCCCCTCTCTCTAATCATGTCTCTTTTCCCAGGAAATATTCACATGTTCTCAAATGTGACAGACGACAGTCACTATTATCGCAGGCGGCACCGCCACGAGAGGACACAAGCACATAAGAGAGAGGAAGATAAATCTCAGGTATGTGGGGAGCAGAGATCATAGCCACACTGAACCTGCTTCTGTGGGGTGAGGGGCTGCTCCTGCAGGGCCATTCTGTGCCTGCTCCTGTGGTACAGTCAGTGCTGGGACCACCCTGTGAACCATTATGCCCAGCTTGTGGGGCTGTCCTGATTGAACTTCTCCTTACTACAAAAAGAATCTCTTCAAAGATATTCAGTACTATCTAGGCTGGTGGTGTACACTTTGGAGGCAGAGGCAGGTGGATCTCTGTGAATTTGAGGCTAGCCTGATCTAAACAGTGAGCTCCAGGACAGCCAAGGCTACACAGAGACACCCTGTCTCAAAATAAGACATAAGGGGGAAAACATCAGAACTAAAAGTAGGGTACAAAGTGAGAAAGCAGGGTGTCTCAGGAAGCTCAAAGGCAAGAAGTGCTGCTGGCTTTGAGCTAGGCTGTCCGGCTTGGCGGCAAGCACGGTGACTTGCTGAGCCGTCCTGGAGGCCTCATACTCATGTACACATTAAAAACAACAAATGCTATGCCTCTGGCTGGTTCACAGTATCTGAAAGAATGCGTCCTTCCTCTAAACAGTAGTTAATGAAGGAGGGGGTGAACCTTGACCCTACACTGTCAAGGAGGAATGTGGTCATCTCTGACAGAGTTAGATGTCATTGATTTTGGACAGCTGTGGCCAAGTAAGAGCTGCTTGGCATAGCCACTCCCGGGTCCCAGTCCCTGTCTGGCAGAATTACCTAGAGGCGTAAGGGACAGCGGGATCATTGAGGTGCAGGTTGGAGCAGCTTCCAGAGCCTGCAGGCAGAGAAGAAGTGTGTTGTTTGCTCCTAAGCTGGAATCCAGCCTTGGGCAACCCTTAGCTTTGTGGATGTTCCCGCACTATGCATTGTAAGCTGCATTTCCTCTGGGATGTTTCCGTCCTCTCAGGCACTGCTCTGTGTTCTTTTACAGACTCCATATTCCGCGTTTGTTCAGCTGCTTCCGGTTCTGTTGATTGTGACTATTTCTGTCATTACTCAGCTGCTGGCTGCTAATCCGCCATATAGTCTATTCTATAAATCGTAAGTGGAATGTTTCTATTTTCCCCTAGCAACAGTCTGATAGACAAAAGGCTTAAGGTTTTGCTGATTCATGCTGACATTTCTTCTCACCTTCCTGTGGAAAATGCTGACCTTATGTTTCAGGGAATAGCCATCCAGAGTTTCTCTAGTGTTTTCTGTGGAGGTGAGGAATACTAAATTTACTTACTTGAAAACAACTAACCTAACCGGAAAGGAACAGCAAGTGGTAACAATGGTAGCAGCTGCCTCTGCGTTAGGAGAGGGACTATTCTGTCACACAGTGACACCCTCTGGTCAACTGCAAAACCATCAGAATTGGTTTAGAAGGAACAGCGCCATAATTTGAGGTTCACAGTTAATCTTTCTTTCTCAGCATGGTGGAATTAGAGAGGGCTCCAGCGAAGGCAGGAGTGAGGACTCGTACTTGTGGTCCCAGCACTAAGGAAGGCATGAGCCAGGCAAGCCTGAGCTAGAGAGACAGGAAGGACGGGGAGAGAGAGAGGAGACAGAGGGAAGGGGGAGGGCAGATTGTGCCCTGCGGATCTGGAATGATATGCATCACTGGGACCCAGTGATTTCTTCAGTGTTATTTCATCCCAAGGAGGAGCTGGACGGTCAAAGGTCAAGAGCTCTGGCTGCCTTTGCAGAGGACTGGGTTTAATTCACAGCACTCACATGGTAGGCATAACCATTCATAACTCCAGTTCTAGGGAATCCGACACTGCCTTCTGGTCTCTGCATGCAAATGGTTCACAGACATACATGTAGGCAAAATACTCATACATATAAAATTAAACTAATTCCCATAAGAACATAGAGACGAGAAGGGACATCTGTCCCCATAAGGGCATAGAGATGAGAAGGGACATGTGTTCCCATTGGGACATATAGACGAGAAGGGACATGTGTTCCCATTAGGACATATAGACGAGAAGGGGTATGTGTTCCCATAAGGGCATATGAATGACGGCAGGCATGCTTAGAGGCCAGAGCCAGACATACAAGGGCCAGCTATTACAAGCTGATGTGAGATATTCTCTGTTTCAGGACCCTGGGCTACACCATTTCTAGAGAAACGCAGAACCTGCAGGTGCCTTACTTCGTGGATAAAAACTTTGACAAGGCCTACCGAGGAGCTTCTCTTCGTGATCTGGAGAAAACAATAGAGAAAGATTATATTGACTACATCCAGACAAGTTGTTGGAAGGAGAAACAGCAAAGTAAGTCAGGCCAAACAGGCTTCACTGGTGGCCATGACCCACTTGATCATGAGGTCTCCCTAGCCTTCTGACCTGTCTGTTCTAGTTTGGATCATGTATTTATGTCAACAGAGACAGAGGCCAGGCACCCACCCAGTCAGATACTACAGCACAGAGGGAAAGTTATTGACATGTGACCGGGATTGGAAACTTAAAATCTCAGGCATCTTTGTGCTTATCTATTTATCTATTCGCTTCCCCTCGGAGTCGGGATATGAGGGGGTGGGGGCTTACTACTCAGCCCTAGCTGACTTAGAACTCACCCATGGGCCAGGCTGGGTCTGCCTGCCTCTGCCTCTAGGCTGCTACTCTGCAGTCCTGAATTCCTGCTCCTCCAAGGACCTAGATTATAGGTGTACAGGAGCTTTCCTGGGCTTTCCCATCTTATTGCCTTTTCTTTTCTTTAAAAAAAAAAAACCTTACATTTATTTATTTATACAAGAATGTGTACACATGGGACAAAGTGTGGTTGGCAGTCAGAGATACCGCCTGGGCCACAGAGGCTCTTGTCACTGCCTTGAGGTCCCCAGCCTCACTAGTCACTGACTGACCCCATTTTGCATCCCAAGCTTCTTCTTGAAGTTCTCAGAGTTACCTGGTTTCCTTCACGGTTTCTAAATTCAGAAAAATCTGATTGAACCAGCTTGGTTTTTTTGAGTTAAGTCAGAAGTTTAGAAGTTGTGGTACACGCCTTTGATACCAGCACTCTCAAGGCAGACGCAGGTGGATCTCTGAGTTCGAGGATAGCCGGGGCTACACAGAGAAAATATGTCTTGAAAACCCAAAGAAGGAGGAGGAGGAGAAGATAAGAAGAGAGCAAGAAGAAGAGGAAAAAGATCAGTAATAACAGTTGCTGCGGCTGCTGGCACGGGGCCGCTTGTCCCCTCACTTCTTGTTGCTTATTTCTTGTTCATTGAAGAGACGTGGCTTCCTGGGTCTGGCTCTTCAGTATGATGAATGTGAATATATCTGTCTTCTCTTTCCCTCACAGAGGTCAGTGGGGTGACAGTGTCTGCCATTTGGCTCACAGCTCCACTCATTACTTAGAAGGGCTGGTAGGACTGGTGGTCCTGTCTCAGACAGGAGCTTATTTTTTATCCCACCCAGCTGCCCCTACCCTCCCACCCCCCACCATACACACACATACACTGCATCCTGGCTTTGCAAACTGGGTTTTGGTTGATATTTTTTTTCAAAGCAAACTATAGCTCATCTTTTAAACTTCATTTTGGATGTCCTTAAGTGTCTACTGATACAGTTTGTTCTTTGCTCAAGGTGCTGTCCCCTTGCTGACCCACCTTGTACTCCCACCCCCACGCTGAGTTAAGCTGTCCTTCCTAGGGCACTTTACTCTCCCCACTAGTGCAGTACTGATCCTGAGCTTTAGTGGTTCATGGGTGCATTAGTTCCCTCTGCAGGGCTGCTGCCCTGGGAGCAGACTGTGTACTAATTCTGTGTCTTGGGCTGCAGGCAAGCTAGCTGATAATGAGTGTTGCTGAGCTGTCTCTGCCCTGTTTCTACAGGGCAGAGCCTAGATGCCTTCAAATAAGGGGCAATTAAACTGGATGAAGTTTCTTTTACTTACCTTGTTCTTAAATTAGTTTGTTTTGTTTTGTTTTGTATTGTTTTAAGAAAGGTCTCACTAGGTAGTTGTGGCTGTCCTGAAACACTATGCAGACAGGCTTATTTAAATTAGGTTTTCTTTTTTTAAAGTCAGGCAAGAGCTGGGTGTGATGGTGTAAGCCTGAGCAGTAGTTAGTTTAACTAACCGCTTCGTGCTCCCAGCCACCCCCAGAGCCCTCCAGATTTGAGAATGAAAGGCAGACACACACATATATACCACATACATACACACACACCCCACACTCCACCCCACACACACACAAATAAGGGGAATTTTTTAAAAGCAAGGCAGTGGTGTTGAACACTCTAATTCCATCACTTGGGAGGCAGAGGCAGGCAGGTCTCTTGAGTTCAAGGCCAGCCTGGTCTACAGAGTGAGTTCTAGGGCATATATGGCTACCCTGTCTCCAAATACAAAAGGAAAAACAAAAGAAAGAGGAAGAAATCGGTGTATAGACCAGGCTGGCTTCAACTTTACAAAGACTCACCTGCCTCTGCCTCCAAGTGTTGGCTTAAAAGTATTCTCAAGCACAGGGAGAGCCTTTAGGAGCAAGTATCTGTGTGAACCTAAATTAGGGGAAAGGCAGAGTAACATATCCTAAGTGTCCCCTTTGTGTTGGGCACTGAGATGATTTCTGCAAGAACGTTTTGCATGTTTCACACACACACAAGCACACACCTGTACCACACACATACATGCATGCCCATGTACTATATTCAACTCCAGCATTAGAATGCTGGCTATGCCAAGAGGTTAAAGATCATACTAAACATGGCGTCTATGCTTTTGTTTCCATCCACGTGAGCCTTGTTCAGAGCTGTGGCCTTCTCCAGGTACACGTGAAAGTCAATGAGAGCTAGATCTGGTAGACCGAGCCTGCGATCTTATCCTGTAATCTTTTGGGGAACTAGGACAGGAAGATCACAAATTCAGGGCCTGCCCCCACCACAGAGTGAGTTCAAGGATGGCCTGGGAAACTTAGTAAGGCCAATCTCAAAATGTTTTTAAAAAAAGAAAAGAGAAAATGGTACACCTCATTCCTAGTATAGGTGAAGCCCTAGGATCTATCCTCAGCTAAAGCACACACATACCACACACACACACAAAGGCACATCCATTGAAGGAGCCTGATGTGTGTAGCTCACCAGTTCTGAATGGAAGTTGTCAGCACATGCCCTGTAAAAATCTGTTCCTAGCATTTAAACACAATGGTTCTGCGGAGCCTCCACACCGCAGTGCCATTTGAGAGCAGGCAGCATCTGCCCTCTGAATCCAGCAGCAAGTGCAGCCAGGAAGGTTAAATTTAGCACTTTGAGGTTGTAAAAATAAACTCACTTGAGAACAAAGTTTACCCATGGCAAAATACCAAATGGGAATTTTATCAAGGCTAGCCATTGTCTTTTAAAGTCTTTATTATTGCTTTTATTTGCTTTTCCTCAGAAAGCCCACTGTGGGTGATCTTCTCTCCGTAATCTTTTATGTGGATGAGAACTATCCTGTTTACTCCTCCATGGATACATCTGCAGATTATATGAACTGCCAGGGAAAGTGGCCATGCCACAAGTAACAGGCAAGAACTGCCTCCAGCCTGGTCCAGCAGAGCCCAGGCTGGGCCAAGTCTTTGCCTTGAGCACTTCTTTCCATGACCTTGAGCAGGATAACAGAGTGGGCAGAATCCTAGGCTTTGAAGTGGGGGTGGGGGAAGTATTCAGTTTCTCCTGAGAGGTTGTGTGATGTGGACGTAGCTTAGTACAGTGCCTGGCACACAGTGAATACCTGATTCCTGGTGAAACCCGTGCTTGAACAGCCCCATAGTAGACGGAAGTACAGTGTCCCATGGGACTAGGCCCTGGGACTGGAGAGATGGCTCAGTGGTTAAGAAGACTCACTGTTCTTCAGAGGACTCTGGTTCAGTTCCCTGCACTCATGTACAGTGACTCTGAAGGCCAACCTGGTCTACAGTCTAAGTTCCAGGACAGCCATGGTTACACAGAGAAACACTGTGTTGAAAAACACAAACAAAACCCAGCAGAAGGGGATTGTTGTAGTGAAGAGAGAGCCAGTCTGTTCTGGCATTGGTGTAGCCATGACTCTAAAGGAGCAAAGGCTGACAGATTTCATAGGCCTCCTGCATAACCTTCCTGCCTGCCAAAGAAGGCTGCCGGCTGCCGGCTGCCGGTGAGGCACAGGAGCCAAAACTTAACACTTGAGTGCAGCAGAGTCCTCCACAAAGCCCCATCACCTGCAAGGTGATGTGCCAAGGCAGGCCCTGGCTGGGAGGCCCTGTGGGCACCCGCACCAAGGGTGAGTGAGAGCACATTGTTGTGCAGCTGAGAGACCCACTGCCTGCCAAGCCACTGCCGGCCAGAGTCCAGGCCCTGCACTCATTGTACAGGGAGTGTTGTCAAGCTCCCCCACCTCCCCTGGTGTCCTGCACTCCATCTGCACTGTGGGCCTGCCCTGCTGTAAATAGAGCCATTGTGAGCTGAAGTGCCAGGCAGTGTTTGTGTTGGTAGAGACTTGACTTACTCAGTAGTCCTGCCCATTGTCCTCCTGCGAGGGCTAATTCCTGTGTCCTGGTACTTTGCTGATTAATCAACAGGTGCGTACTGTGCGACAAAGAAACCCAAATCCCTCAGCAAGGTGACTGAGAAAGGATGGCGTATTTCAAAATGATTAAAATAGCATTTTCAGAAGCATAGTCCTTTAAAAGCTGCCTGCTGTTGGAGACTTTGAGAAGCCGGGAAGCCCATGCAAGCATGCCATCCTGTTAATGTGTGGCACATGTGACACGTCTCTGAAGGTGCATTTCTGGAGCTCCCCGCTGAGGAGGGGCTTCCAGGAGAATCAAAACTCAGAGCAGCCACCATGGAGTTGGAAAACACAGTGGAGATTATATTCCAGTTAAAAATAGAATGGCCTTCTCTATCATGGGGAGAAAATGAACTTATTTAGTCGAGGAAGCAAGAGGCCAGTGGGCCAGGTGATCTGACTTTTGGAAGAGCAGTTTGCGTTGGTAACCACCATATGTGGTGAGGGGATGAAGAAAGCTGCCAGCCTGGCCCTCTATAGATGGTCACCTGCCAGAGCAGCCTGTGCTGCCTGTGTGACTTAGGAGCTGGCCGTGCTGAGGGAAGAATGCAGCAGCTGTCTTTGTTCAGATGACAGGAGCAGGCGATTGGGCTCCAGGCCCTCCAGCTGCCATCTGATCACCACTGGTCGCCAGGCTGTGGCCATCTCTTTCTGCATTTGTGCAAGCTTCCTGAGCCTGTGCCAAATGTTTTGTTGGTAAGAACTAAGCCTATAACGTAGCACAGAGGCCGCAGGGCTCTCGGTCACAGGCAGCCTTAACCCTCAAAGCCTGGTGCAGTGCCCAGTCGGTACCTCCAAGGTGGAGGAGTAACGCTTGCCCCAGTGCAGTAGAAGAAAGTGGTAGTGAAATAAGGCCGTTTGAACCTAGAAATACTGAAACAAGCCAAGCGCTCAGCCTTCCTGACCGCCCCGTTTTGTCTTTCAGAGTCGGAGCTGACCAATCTGGCGGGGCTGTACAGAGATGAGCGGCTGCGGCAGAAAGCAGAGTCGCTGAAACTCGAAAACTGTGCAAAGCTCTCCAAGCTCATCGGCCTCCGCAGGGCCGGCTGAGAGCTTGATGGCCCTGCTCACAATGGGGGTTCCTACCCATACTATTACACTGCAAATCCCATTTTATAATACAAGTTAGGAAATATGAGTACTCTACTATCTGCTAACTTTGTTGGGCAGAGAGCTGCAGCGGATGGAGACTTGTTTCCCTCTGGTCCTTCCTCAGGCCTGGCTCCCAGGGCAGGAACAGTTTGTTGTAGTCACACCAGTGGTAAAGTTTGGACCCTGCTCCTCTGTGACTGTAGGTCAGGGCATCCCAGAGAAGACCCACGTTTCTTCCTTCATCCTGTCTGCAGCAAAAGCCCACTACCTAGGTATGTCTAGGCTCAGCCAGAGCACTTCGGAGACTTGATGGTGTCTACCAGGAATTATCCTCTCCCTGCTACAGAATCACTATGTCCCCTGACTTCCAGTTGTCTACTCCCTAGGGACAGAGTAGAGAAAGTGAACTGTTTAGTCAATAGTTCAGTGTTATCCAGATCTCTGTTGAGGCAGCAGCATTGGCAAAGCTGCCTGACTTGAGGTTTCTTTTCTTTCTTTTTTGAGAGAAGAGCCCACCCTGAAGCCCAGACTAGCCTGGAACTCACTGCAGAGTCTGAGCTGGCCTGAGTCTGCAGTCACTCTCCTGCTGGGCCTCGTGAGAGCTGGGATTTCAGCTGTGAGCCACCATAGCCCATGGTTCCTTTATTTTCTTAGTCTTCTCTTTCAGATGGTCAAGAAGTAAAATCTGTTGAGAGGCTGGGTATGGTGGCATACCCCTTTAATTTTAGCACTCCGGAGGCAGAGGTAGGCCATTCTCTCTGAGTTCAAGGCCAGCCTGGATTACATGTCGATTCCAGACCAGCCAGTTACATAATGAGACCTTGCCTCAAACAAACAAACAAACAAACAAACAAACAAACAAAAAACCTTTTGAGCTGTGAAACAGTTCAGTGAACAGTTCAGCAGCAGGAAGCAGGGCTATGTAAGGGAGAAGGTGAAATACAAGACTGTCGGCTCCCCCACTGCAGATCCCCTGGTCCATTTTGGAGCTGAAACATATTCTCTCCCTGTAAATCATCATTTCATGTCATAGGTCTCATGATGAGCACAAGAATGCACAGAAGAGAGGGTGGTACTCAAACCCAAGAGGAGGCTCCGGCAGCCAGGAGACACAGGGAGTAGCCTGTCGCTGTGGCATGGGGGGCACATGCTGGCCAGCAGCCATTTTGTTTGACTGAGTGTCTTGCACTTTTTAGAATGAGACAGTGATGGATCTTTCATCCATTCAATATTTATGGCGTGCCTACTGCAAAGCAAGGCCTTTCACTTGCATGGTGTTTTGTTTGGTTTTGTCTTTGTACTTCTTCCCCTAACAATTCATGAAGCCAGTGCATTGGCCAGAGAGGATGAACGGTTGGCCTAGGTCATATGACTGAGTGAGGAAATAGAACGTGTGAGAGATCATCCTATTTCTTGGGTGATTCTAGCCAGGTTGGCAGAGCAGATTTTCCCACCTTCCAGGACACCTCCAGCCCTGACTTGCATCTGTCCCATGGAAGTCCTGAGGGGGCCAGGTTCAGTTCCCCTCACCCACGCAGCAGCTCCCAGCATTCTGCAACTCCAGTTCCAGACGCTCTGACTCTCCTCTGGCCTCCACAGGCACTGCATGCACCCAGTGCACATGCAGGCAGAACCCCACATACATTTTTTAAAAAGCAGAACACTTGATACAAATCCTTTAGAGGCAGAGAAGCAACCTTTTCTAGAACTAAGTGGTTGATTGCATAGGCTGTGTGGTTGGGCCTTTCTGTGGAGCGCAGAGTCAACCAGAGTTCCTGAGCTGCCCAGGTCATCATGAGACTGAATTTTAAAGGAGAAACAGTATTCTTTTTTTTTTTCCCCAGGGAGGGAGTGGTTCTAGACAGGTGGTTTGTTTGTTTGTTTGTTTGTTTTTATGTAGCCCTGGCTGTCCTGGAGCTTATACTGTAGACCAGGCTGATGTTGAACTCAGAGATCTGCCTGCCTCTGCCTCCTGAATGCTAGGATCAAAGGTGTGCACCACCATGCCCAACCCTGTTTGTTTTTTTTTTGGTTTTTTTTTTTTTTTGGTTCTTTTTTTCGGAGCTGGGGACCGAACCCAGGGCCTTGCACTTCCTAGGCAAGCGCTCTACCACTGAGCTAAATCCCCAACCCCCCTGTTTGTTTTTTGAGAAAGGGTTTTCCTGTGTAACCCTGGCTGCCCCGGAACTCACTTTGTAAATCAGGCTGGTCTTGAACTCACAGATCTTCCTGCCTCTGCCCCTGGATTGCCGGTTATCTGGATTCAAGGTGTGTGCCACCACTTCCCGAGACTTTAAACTCAGATCCTCCTGCCTCTACCTCCTGAATGCTAGACTCAGTCCTGGTTCATGTGGTGCTGGAGAGCTTGTGCATGCTAGCCTACTGAGCTACATCCCCAGATTCATCTTCCTGAATTGTTAAGAATCTCTTTAACTTATGAGCAGCAGGGAGCTCATTTTGTAAAATGTGCCAGGAACGGTGGGGTATAGCTTTAAACCCAGCACCCAGAATGCAGAGGCAGAGGGGATGGCCTGAGTTCAAGGCCAGCCTGCCCTACATAGAAAGTTCATAGTGAAACCGTGTCTCAAAACATACATTGTAAAAGGTACCCATGAACCAAACAAACTTACACAAAGTTCCTAGACTTTCCTCTCCCAGCTCTAGCCTCTGCTAGAAAATGAACTGTCATGAAGCTGGCCTGATGGGTAAAGCCCCTCCCACTAGAAGACCTTTACTAGTTTTGTGGCTTTCCTGGCACTGATGAGTGATCTGTGAGGTGATAACCACAAGCAACACTAACTGTCGCACCTATTGTGTCCTCACAGCCTGGTGGCACTGTTTTATTTATCACTAGTCTACAATACTCACATCTTGTTTCCTTGCTTCAGTTGAAAGATAATTTGGCACTATCTAGAATAGTGTTAAACTCTTAATTCCTTGCTTACAGTTTAGGTGTGCTGTCTGTGTGTTGGTAAAATGAGCTTTGTTCTCTTGCCTACGCCTTGCCTTTCGGAAGATTTCCTGGCAGTGTAAGCTCTTTGCTGCAGCTGGTCTAGCTGTCAGTGTGGCTCACAGCTTGAGACAACAGAATGGAGACTGATGGGAGGGAGGCTCACACAGGACTAGAAGCTTCACTCAAATGAGGTGCTTTCTTTAGTGAGAGGGAGACAAAATCCCTCTCTTTGTAAGGAACAGTAGAGCTTGAAGGAGCTTGTTCATCATTCAAGCCAGGAAAACACCTCTGCTTCATTGATCAGCTCCAGGCCTCAGCCTGGGAGAAGTGACCGGTAAGAAAATAGCATTGCTATGCATGCTTGTGGGAACTGTTAGAAATGACAAAAAGTGCAGAACCCTGCTGGAGCCAGGATCCAACAGGCCACCGAACTGCAGGCCATTTCCGTTTTCATCTTCACTCCTCAGCCTGCCAGAGGCACCTCGGGAATCCCAGCAGGTCCTTGTTGCAGCTGGCCCTCACGACCACCCTGTTGTCTGTGCATGCACTGCTCCTCACAGGAGCTGGCACTGAATCTGTTCACTTAAGGTCTTAGATTGGTGTCCTAATACATTAATTTTGGGAAAGAGCCAAGTTAGCATACATCTTAGCGTTTGGGCCTGCACTGTTGTTACCTCATGCAGTAGCGAGTAACTGTTCTATCCTGAGGACATCTGCATCACACTTGTTAGAGGTGACAGGAGTGTTCTGGGACCACAGTCAGGAATGACACGTGTGAAATTAGTTGGCAGTGAAAAATGCTGAAAAATCTGGTCACCTGACCCAGGGCATCTGAAGTGTGTTTTAACAAAGTGAACATTAAACGATTTTACACACAAAATGCAGCTTTATGGCTTCTCTTTGCTCAGCCATTGCCTCCCGTCCTCAGATACTGAACATGCTTGGAGCCGTTTTGGACACGTTACTGTGGAATAGTTTGTGTTTAGAACAGCACTAATACTGATGACATCAATTCTAGATTCGTTTATTTTGTCTCAAGACAAGCTTCTGCCTGCCTCTGCCTCCCCAGTGCTGGAATTAAAGGCTTACACCATCACCACCTGGCTAAGAATTTCCTTTAAAGATTTATCCTGGGGCTGGACAGATGGCTCAGTGGTTAAGAGCACCGACTGCTCTTCCAGATGGTCCTGAGTTCAAATCCCAGCAACCACATGGTGGCTCACAACCACCTGTAAAGAGATCCGATGCCCTCTTCTGGTGTGTCTGAAGACAGCTACAGTGTACTTACATATAATAAACAAATAAATATTAAAAAAAAAAGATTTATCCTTTTAAAAATTTTTATGTATATGGGGTGTCTTAGGGTCACTGCTGTGAACAGACACCAAGGCAACTCTTATAAAAGACAACATTTCATTGGGGCTGGCTTACAGGTTCAGAGGTTCAGTCCATTATCATCAAGGCAAGAGCATGGTAGCTTCCAGGCAGGCCTGGTGCAGGAGGAGCTGAGAGTTCTACATCATCTGAAGGCAGCCAGGAACAGAAGGGCATCCTCAGGCTGCAAGAGCAGCAGCAAGTGGAGGTTTTGTTTTTTTTTTTTTTTTAAACATTTTGTAATATAATTTCAGCAAGAAACAAATTTAAATGACAACACTCACATTAACAGTGAAAACAAAATAGAATTTTATTTACTTACTTACTGGTTTCTTGAGACAGGGTTTCTCTGTGTAGACTGTCCTTGAACTCACTTATCTCCACCTAACTGCCTCTGAGTGCTGAGATTATAGGTGTGAGCCGCTATGCTTGGCTTTCATAGTAATTATTATTGACTGTTTATAAATGTTTGTTGTGCTTTTCCTTAACCCAGCTCGCTTCTAGCTATTATATTTATTTAACAAGCTTTAAGGGCACAACACTGAGCAGTATTACTCTGTTGTAATCCTCTGAGCTAATCTGGCTCCCACTCAGGCAAAATCCCAGAGATACTTGCATTTTAGTCTTGATGTGGCTCCCTGGGCTCCAGGTGTTTCACATGGTGTCTCCTGGACCCTCTCCCTGAAGTGAATCCCCACTTCCTCTTCCTTTCCCCACTTCCCCTGGCTCGGAGGAAGTCCAACCCTATTTTCTCCCCTGCTCAGTCACTAGCTAACCAGCTTCTTTGTTGACCAGTCAGGGGACAATTGGGGAGCAATGTTTTGCAACCAGATTTGGGGGCACAGAAATTAGCATTTGAATAATACAAGAATAATTTTCACACAGCACAATAACATTACGCCTACAGGTAATTCTTTTTTGTTCTTGTTTGTTTTTTTGAGGGAGGGCTTCTCAGTGTAGCCTTGGCTATCCTGTAACTCATTTTGTAGACCAGGCTGGTCTTCAACTCAGAGATCCCTCTGCCTTTGCCCTCTGAATACTGGGATTAAAGGCATTTACCACCAATTTACATATTAGCAGCTCTTTAAGAGAGATTTGGGAGTGTTGGAGAGATGGTTCATTGGTTAAGAGTATATACTGTTCTTCCAAAGGTCCCAGTTTGGATTCCTAGCACTCGCTCTGGGTGGCTCACAGTCACCTGTAACTGAGATTGAAGGCGTGTGCCACCATCACCCAGCAGAAGCTCAAATTTTAAAAAAGAAAAACAATCATAATCCAGCAACAATGAAAAACTCAGACACAACGAATGTAAATTTTAATTATAAGACAAGAGTGTGAACAAAGCATTTGGAATTATCTCAATCATTTAGTAACTTGTATTATAAGAAATAGATCTGATCTTAAGAAAACATTATTTTGGGGCTGGGAGATGGCTCAGCGGTTAAGAGCACTGACTGCTCTTCCAGAGGTCCTGTGTTCAATTCCCAGCAACCACATGGTGGCTCACAACCATCTGTAAAGGGATCTGATGCCCTCTTCTGTACTCACATATATGAAATAAGTAAATTTAAAAAAAAACATTTTATAAAAAAAAAACAACTTAAGTTGGACAGCTTGTTATAGGAGTTAAAACATGTTTACAAAAGAAACTGTTGATGAAATCAGTTCCTATTCTGAAATAACTGTATGAAAACAACATGACATCCTGAAGCCGGATAGCTAGGAGCAACCTAATCCCTATCTCTCTTCACTGAAAGAGAAGACATTATGGAGATGGTGCCGGGGTTGGGGTGGGGTTGTGGGGAGGGGATTGGGAACAGCAGAGAAGAATGATCCTTCAGCCCACAGCCTGTGCCTGTAGGTGAAGGATGTGACTTTAACTGAACCAGTCACTTCCGCTAAGGATTCTGTCAGGTAGCAATGGCAGCATACCACAGACAATCTAGATCCAGAGTAGAATTAGATCAGAAACATTAAGGTTACCCAGCTCTTTCTGGCTAGGTTCCATATGGCCCATAGTAACAAAGTTTTGGTTTGACAATATCACTCATGGTATTAGTATTTACATAATCCAACTTGGTGCTGGAAAGATGGCTCAGTGGTTAAGAGCACTGACTGCTCTTCCAGAGGTCCTGAGTTCAAATCCCAGCAACCACATGGTGGCTCACAACCATCTGTAATGGGATCCGATGCCCTCTTCTGGTGTGTCTGAAGACAGCTACAGTGTACTCATATACATAGTCCAACTTGTAAGATCTCCTTCTTGGACCAACATGCACGTGAGACTCAATCCATCAGAGCCTGAGAACTTGCAGGTGGGTTGGGTCAGAGAATAAATGGTACCTACCCCAGAACTCCTAGGGCAAACAACTAGTGCAATGATTCTCACTCTGTGGATCACAACCCCTTTGGGGGTCACAAACCAGATGTCCTGCATCAGATATATTATGATCTATAGCTAGCAGAGACAGTTAAGTTTTGGGGGTTACCACAACATAAGGAATTGTATTAAAGGGTCCCAGTATTAGGAAGGTGAGAGCCACTATGCCAATCAGCCATAGCTATACAAAGACTCACCCTAAACTTTATGCTTAGAGTTCCTGACACACCTCGGCAGCAAAAGGAGAGTTTGGGGTCACCACATAGGAGGAAGTGTATTGAAGGGTCCCAGCATTAGGAAGGTGAGAGCCACTGTCTTGATTAGTTCTCACTTTGCCTTGAATCACAGCTGAGTGCTATCCTGCCCTGAAAATCTTAGTTTTTACCTCCAAAACATCCCAAATCTTTCTCCTGATACTGTCAGGTACACACCCCCAAACCACCCATACACCCACACTGCAGTACCTTCACACCCTTGCCTAGGTTATTTCAGTAGCTTGGTTTTGTCCCAGTATTAAAACCATCAAAGTTCTAGTCATAGCTGGCTTAGTTAGGGTTTTACTGCTGTGAAAAGACACCATGACCAAAGCAGCTCTTATAAGGACAGCATTTAATTGGGGTTGGCTTACAGGTTCAAATGTTCAGTCCATTATCATCAAGGCAGGAGCACGGCAGCACCAGGCAGGCGTGGCCCAGGAAAAGCTGAGAGGTCAACATTTTATCTGAAGACAAACAGGAGAAGACTGGCTTTCAGGCAACTATCATGAGGGTCAAAGACCATGCCACAGTGACACTCCCTTCAGCAAGGCCACACCTCCTAATAGTACCACCCCCTGGACCAAGCATATTCAAGCTACTACAATAGCCAACATTTTGTTTTGAAGATATTTTTGTTTTTTTTTCTTTGAGGTAGGATTTCTCTGTGTAGCCTTAGCTGTGGTGGAACTTACTCTGTAGACCAGGCTGTCTCAGAATCACTGATAACTGGTAGATTGTTGCTGGGAGCAGGAGCTCAGGCTGAGGACTATCAGTTCCAGTTTCTCCACAGGGGCTGCCTGAGCTTTCTCATAGCCTAGTGGGTGAATGAAAGAAATCACATAGAGTGACCGTAGGAGGAGCTGCCAGTGTCTGAGGCCTTTTGTATGAGTGAGAATGTGGCACGTATGTGTATGTGTGTCCAGTGCTAGGAATTTGAACTCTGGCTTCATGTATGCCAGCCAAAGCTGTGCTGAGGTTACAAACATCATCATCAATCATCTGAAAATAGATTTTTCTTTTTAGTTTGGTTGATTGGCTTGGGGTTTTTGTATTATGAAAGAGGATCTCTCACTATGCCTGGAACTTGATATGTAGACCAGGCTGGCCTCAAACTCACAGAGATCTACTGGAATTAAAGGTATGCATCACCACCACCCAGATAAACCCTCTTGCTATAAACAGCCTTAGTCATACTGTTTTTATCACGTTAATTTAAAAAAAAAAAAAGGTAATGACTTACACTGACTGGATGCAATGTGACCGACCAGCTTGCTTCAAACTCCTGCTGCTGTGCTTTCCCTGCCATGATAGACTGTACTTCCAAAGTGGGTCAGAATAAGTCCACCCTCCCTCTTTCCCTCTTTCCTTCCTTCCTTGCTTTCCTTCCTTCTCCCTCCCTTCTTCCTTCCTTCCTCTTTACTTCCTCTTTCCTTCCTTCCTCCCTCCCTCCCTCCCTTCCTCCCTCCGTTCCTTCCTTCCTTCCTTCCTCAAGCTGCTTTTGTTAAGCACTTTGTCACAGCAGCAGGACAAGTGATTAATGCATGCATCCTCGTTCAAGCTCAAAACTAAGGTGTCATACCACAGTGAGTTTCACTGAGCTCAGAAGCCCAGAATGCCTCCTGACAGAGACTCTTTGATGGTGTCTATCAAGAGTGGTCACCCTTTTTCTTTTTCTTTTCTTTTTTTCGGAGCTGGGGACCGAACCCAGGGCCTTGCGCTTGCTAGGCAAGCGCTCTACCGCTGAGCTAAATCCCCAACCCCAAAGGTGGTCACCCTTGATAGTCTTCATGTCCATGTTGGATCCAAGGTTCTTTCCATGTGACCTCCCCCTATCACCAGGGACTGGTTACTAGAGCCTCCTGCCCTTCAGGGTGTTGTCCCAAGTACATGTGAGGAAGCCTATTTAGACGGATTGGGTGACTACTGAGTGGCAAGGACATGTAGTAACATCTCATGAAAGATCTGAGGGATGGAACAGACTACAGGTCACAGAGGAATGCTAAGGGTCACTGCCCTACAGCTTTGTCTGAGTGACTCAGGTGACCATCTTCATTTACTAGACAAGGTCTATACAAGAAGCCCTATGTTGCGGCCTTAAATTCCAGGACCCCTTAGGTAACCACCCACTGCAGTAACCACTGGTTACATGTAGCCATTGAAAATGTGGACTGAGGGTGTAGCACAGAAGTAGATCACTTTCCTAAAATGAAAATTATAACTGAAGTTTAAAAAAACTTTAATATTTTAATAATCTTAGGCAGGAAGTTGAAAAGATGGTTCAGAGGCTACGAGAATGCATTGCCCTTCCAGAGGACCAGAGTTCAATTCCCAGTGGCTTAACTCTAACTCCAGCTGCGGTCCCTGAGTCGCTGCTGCCCCAAAAATGCTGTCAAAGCAACAGCAGACACCTCCTTCCCACCAGCCTACAGCCACCTCAGTAAAATGTCCCAATGGAACTGTCCAAAATGGTGGCACCTGTTAAAATGGTGGCATCTCCTCAGTCTACAACTGTCAGAGGAGCTGCAGAAGCTGTCCATGGTGGCAGTCCCTTTCCTGCCTCAGCCTACAACTTTTGTGAAACACCACTGCAGGAACTGTCCCAGAGGAGCTGCTCACAGTGATAGCACTTCCTCTCTACCCAACCCCTCCACTCCCAAATACACACACACACACACACACACACACACACACACACACACACACAAGCAGCAGCAGCAGCAGCAGCAGCCCTACAGAGATGGCACCTCAGCAGAAGCCAGCTGCAAGGGGTTGGGGATTTAGCTCAGTGGTAGAGCGCTTGCCTAGCAAGTGCAAGGCCCTGGGTTCGGTCCCCAGCTCCGGAAAAAAAAAAAAAGCCAGCTGCAACTGGGAAGACTTCCCACCCTAACTCTTGGAAATGATGCAGGGAAAAGGGTGAAAAAAAGTCACCAATGGGGGTTGGGTATTTGGCTCAGTGATAGAGCGCTTGCCTAGCAAGTGCAAGGCCCTGGATTTGGTCCCCAGCTCCAAAAAAAAAAAAAAAAAGAAAAAGAAAAAGCCACCAATCCCTGAACAGGAAAACCCACCAATCCCTGAGCTTCCCAAAGAAAACCACCAATCTTTGAGTCCCCCAAGCTCAGGACTTAAAATCTCACCAATCCTCACTCTGGAAATCTCTGCCCTGAGAAACTCTGCCCCCTCAGAAATCCTAAATAAGCCCTTTCCTTTGTCCAGTTCCCTGCTGTCCACTCCCAGAAGAAGAGGACAGCCATCTCTGGATTCTTCCCTTCAATAAATCTCCGTTATGAAATTTACTGCCTGAAGTGACACTCAGCTTCAGACAAAGCTGAGAAGAAAGGAAACAAAAGGAGGGGGGCTAAGCCCAGCGGGGCTACCCTCCCCTGAGGGCTGCTGCCTCTCCTGAGGAGGCCATCTCAGTTGTGAGGCTCCTGAGCTCCTGTGTCTCAAGATACCCTTCTCTTGGGACACTGTTCCACCTCGGAGCTGTGTGGTTCCTGGCCCCAGGATATCCTTCCCTCTGAGCAGAAGCCAGCTCCAGGGGATCCAGCCTCCGTGAGACCTGCACACATAATGCACACACCCACACAACACACAATTAAAAATTAAAACACAATTAAGTCCTTAGGCACAGGGCTGAAGAGATAGTTCATCACTTAAGAGGACCTGCTCTTGCAGAAGCCCCAGATTCAGTTCCCAGCACCCACAAAGTGGTTCACAGTTATCCATAACTTCAGTTCCTGAGAATATGAGGCCCTACTTCTGACTCCCATAGGTGATAAGTTATCTTGGCCGACGAAATGAGCCAATCCAAGCCGAAAAAATTACAAAGGCAGGTTTGTTGGGGGTGAATTCACTGGTCACACACCACAGAGGAAAGGGTCAGTGAAGTTGCCATGCAGAGGAAGACAGAGGAGAAAAAGAGAAAGCACACATGCACAGAGAGAAGAGAGATATGTGGTGGGGTGGGGGCAAATGTCTGGGTTATATAGTGAAGAGCCATTGAGTGAGGGAAAGCCCAGCATAGAGGGCGGGATATGCGAGCCATGCTCTGTAGCAGGTAGGGGCTGAGGGATGCTGGGAGAACATGGAGGCCAGATCCACTTTGGTTAAACATGTACCCCAGCTACGAGTCCCAGGTCTGAAACCCAACATCCCAGCCTTTTGTTGATAATAAATGAATAAAGGGCAACATAATTGTCTATGGCACTCCCTGCTGACACTGAGGCTTCCTTACTGGGGCATCCAAAAGCTAGACTGGTGGCCAGGTCTGCGAAGAGCAGGCTGTGTCCAACCTCTGCAGGACTTTGGGGGGAGGGATTGTGAAGCAGCGTGTGAGGCTGGACCTGAGCACCTGTGGGCAGCTGCTTCAGCGCTGTCCTGGACACAGGTGCTTAATAAACGCCGGCACCTGGCAGGATGCTGGAAGAAATATAGTGTTATATTTCTATATAAATATAGAAAATCAGTGTTTGGGGCAAGAGATAAAGTTAAGGGGTTCATGGAGAATTGTCCTTCTAGGCCGTACATTTGAAAATTTGAGATTTTGGTACTTCGAGGGGGTGGATGTCCCTGAACTAGGGAAAGGGGACTAGATCCCACCCTCAGGAATGTGGCAGGTGGGGGAGCAAAACAAGTGGTTGACAGTACTCTTATCTGGAGTCCATTTCGTCTGTGCAAGGTGGACCTAAGTAGATCCCCTGAAGCTTACAAGAATCTTTTAAGTTTACAAAAAAGGACACATTTATAGGGGTTCCACTATGTACTTCTGGCTGTCCTGGAACTCACAGAGAGCTGTGATTAGAGGTACTAGCCACTATGCCTGGCTTATTTTACAAAGGTTTGGTTTTTATTCTTTGGTTTTGTTTGTTTTGGAGACAAGGTCTCGAGTCCTTACTAGCCTTAAACTTGCTGAGTATGCAAAAATGACTTTGAGTTTCTTTCCTGCCTCTGCCTCCGAAATGTTGGGGTCTGGTTGGAAACCAAGATTCTGTGTATGCTAAGCAAGAACTTTTCTTCTGTATTTTTGTGGGTTTTCTTGTTTTGAGACAGGGCTTTTATATGTAGACCAGGTTGGCCTTGAATTCACAATCCTCCAGCCTTCTGAACGCTTAAATTACCAGCTTAAGCTATCACACACCGGGTCATTTGTTGCATTGTTGGGTGATGAAATCCAGCCTGGCTCTACTCACTGAGCCAAAGGCCCCGGACTGAAGGGGCTTTCAAAGAGCCGGGCCTCGGCCTTGCGAACAGAGGAAGTCCCCGCCCTAGTTGCCAGGGTGCTCTGTGGCGTCGCATTCTCATTGGTCGGCGACCGGTGAGGCACGCAGCTAGAGGCCATTTCCAACGAGCTGGCGGGGGCAAAAGATGGCGACGCCCCTTGGGTGGTCGCAGGGGGGCTCTGGATCTGTGTGTCTCGCCTTCGATCAACTGCGGGACGTCATTGAATCTCAGGAGGAATTGATCCACCAGCTGAGGAATGTGGTATGCAGGCAGAGCTCGGTGAAAGATCGCGCTGGACGCCTCCCCGGTGGGGGCGGGTCCAGGCCCTCTGTGAATGTAGGGGGCGTAGCTAGTATACATTGGGAAGGGCGTCCTTCCGGAGGCAGGGTTCACTTAGCTATCAGGGATGGAAGCCAGAAGAGCTTGGGTGCTTTTCTAAACTTTACCAATATTCCCCATTCTGCCTGGTTGCTGAAGGGACTGGTAGATACTCAGTGAACTTCAGGGTCTCCACGTTTAGCGGACCTCACCGACTCCCTAAGGCAACCTGCGCACAGAAACCAGATCATTCCTTAAGCCGCACTCCTCTCCAGTATCAAAGGCAGTGCTGATACAAATTGGCCTTTCACGGTGCTGATTTAAGGGCCTCCAAACTTTTCTGTGCCCTTTGGTTTCCAACCTCAGTGGGTGCCGCCCACTGGCGTCAAAAGTTACCTCGGTAATGACCATCTTGGAGCTCATGGGGTTTGTTGTTGTTTCTCTTTTGGTGACAATGTTGAGATGTGTCTCTATCTAAAAACAAAAAAACACACACACACATACAAACAAAAACAAAAACCCCAAAACACTGGCTTAACATCTGTTTTTCACGCTAATGATTTTTAGACAGCATCTTCCCCTCTGAGTAGTTAGATACGAGGGGCATTATGAGAGGCATACTCTATTTCAACGAAGCGTACGCTGCCATGGGTGCTGAGTTATCTTCAATCCCCAAAGGCTCCCCAGATCTTCCTCTTGGCAGCTTACTCCTACCATCTGGAACACTTTTTCTCTACACATCCTATTTAGCAGTTAGATCTCAGGATTCCTGTCATTTTCTCTGAGAGCAATCCCGATCCTTACTAAAGCTGGGCCCTCTGTGTACCACAGCCTGTATACTGTTGCTAGGACATAGAGTGTGCAGTGCTGCCTTGAACACTCTCCATGAGGCTAGTTGATCCTTATAGGCAGCACCTAGAGCCAGGTCTCTGTAAATCCGTGAGACTTAATCCTCCTGTCCTAAGGCCTGTTGAGACCTGGGTGCCTTGGACATGGTTACATTACCCATCCTTTGTCCTGGTCCTTGGAGGGCATCCCCCTGCTCTCCTAGCCCCAGGCCCTTCCTGAGCCAGGCTCTGTTGCAGATGGTTCTCCAAGATGAAAATTTTGTCAGTAAAGAAGAGTTCCAGGAAGTAGAGAAGAAGCTGGTGGTGAGTGGACTCTCTACACTCCTAATCTCTTCCCACTTCCCGAGATCCCTGTGGCTGGGCTGAACCCTTGAGTCTTGTAGCCCTCCTAGTGAGGCCAAACCTTCCTGCACCCTGACTTCAGCACACACCTCTGAAAAGCGGGGTTTAGTTAAGGGATCCTGAGAGACCCAACATGGCTTGGGATAAAGAGAGCCACCATCTGTCTCCCTTGCAGGATGAAAAAGCTGCTCACGCCAAAACCAAAGCCCTCCTGGCCAAGGAAGAAGAGAAGTTGCAGTTTGCCCTTGGCGAGGTGGAGGTGCTGTCTAAGCAGCTGGAGAAGGAGAAAATGGCCTTTGAGAAAGCGTGAGTGAGTGGGCCTGAGGAAGGCATTCAGAGCTTGGGGGCTCATCTGCCTTCTGCCCACCCACCCTTCCATTTTAACTTGCCCACTCAGGCTCTCCAGTGTCAAGAGCAGAGTCCTGCAGGAGTCTAGCAAGAAGGACCAGCTCATCACCAAGTGCAATGGTAGGCGGGAGGCCCGTGCTGCCCCCCAAGTTAACATACACGGGCTCTTTTCCAACAGCCCAATGATGGTGCCAAAAGCAGGGCTGTACCCCAACTTCTGCCCCCGGCTGAGGATACAGGCAAGTCCAGGCGGGTCACACCTTCGAAAGTGCCTTCAGGGACCAGGCAGGCCACGGAAGTGATGGACGCGAACAGTGTGCGGTATTCTTCACAGCCATAAAGGAACGGGCTCGCTCCCATTTTTCTTGAAACATACAACCTTCTTAGTCCACCTTTTGTTTTTTCCCATTTTTGATAAGTGTTAGAAACAGTGTACTCTATTTATAACTTTGCTTAAAAAGAGCCGGAGAGCAGATGCAACTGCTGGGTATCTTAAGACTCGGGATCAAGGGACTCCACAGGACTGGAGACCGGGTTACCAGAGTCGTGCCCCTCCCCTGGGAATAGAACCTAAGATTGCCAGATCTTTAAAAAAAGAATCTAGAAGCCAGAGTTGTGACACATGCTTTTAATTCCAGCATTCAGGAGGTACAGGCAGGAGGATTGGGAGTTTGAGGCCATTGTGAGCTGTATAAGACCTTGTCTCAAAAACAACAAGGGGTTGGGGATTTAGCTCAGTGGTAGCAGGCGCAAGGCCCTGGGTTCGGTCCCCAGCTCTGGAAAAAAAAAAGAAAAAGAAAAAAAAACAACAACAAAAGGAATTTAGAAGTCAACTTTAATGGAAACTTCTGAATTGTCAGTGTAGACAACTAGTTCAGGCGGTTTAAAAGTATTATATTCAATGAGTAAAATCTGTCTGGGCCACCAGATTTCCACTCTGCTGTGTGCATGCCTTCGGCCCCTTCTGGTTCTGTGTGTGGAACACTTGAGTTGAGGGCACAACTACATAATGTCCTAACATTCAGGGTCAGCTTTCATGTTCAGAGAATGCTAAAGTCTTGGGACTCACCTAGAGGTAGCTACAGATTCTATGCATGACATCTGTTCGCTTACTGTAGCAGATCTTAAAGGGACCAAAAACCAATCTGAGCCCAAGAGAGTTAAGATCCCTCCTCGTGAGGCTCCCACGGGGGCCCTGGGCAGCTTTCACCCACCCACAGCCTTCTGTCACTCCTGGTGAGCACTCCCTGAGAAGTGCCAACAGGCTGGTCTCTCAGAGCAGGCAAGCAGGCTGACAGGCATCATGGGTGTTTGAGCAAGGCTTCCTGAAGCCTGACCAGTAGTCACTGTCTCATACCCACTGTCCCTCCACCCCGGGTCCTACCTGCCTTTGCACTTCCCCTATGTGGGGAACCGAGAGAGTCGGTATAGCCAGAGACACCTTACCTTAGAGAATCTCCTTCTACCCAAATCAGCCCAGGCCCTAGGGCTCTGCAGGTGTTACAGGGTCAGGGTCTGGATGCCTCCCCCATAGAGTGTTCCAGTGGGGCCACAGTCCTCATCTAAGCCAGGGTGCTGGTATGAACCACCGTGCTTTAATCAATACTTCTGCCTGGCCCTTTGTGTTTTAGTTTTTAGTTTAGTTTTGTTGCTATTTTTTGTTTGTTTTTTGTTTTGTTTGTTTGTTTTGAGACAGGCTTTCTCTGCATAGCCCTGCCTGTCCAAGAACTTGCTCTGTAGACCAGGCTGGCCTCAAACTCAACAGAGGTCTGTCTGCCTTGGCCTCCTGAGTGCTGAAAATAAGGCATGTGCTACCCCCACCCAGCTCAATCCAATTTCATATATATACTTACAGTTATTCCCCCCCCCCCATTTTGACACAGGTTTTCTCTGTGTGGTGTAGTCTTGGCTATCCTAGAGCTCTGTATATAGAGCATGTTGTCCTTGAACTCACAGAGATCCTCTAAATACTGGAGTTAATAAGTCTGTGTCACTATGCCCAGTTAGTCACAGATTTCTAGTTCTTTTTGCCAGAAGAATTTTAGATGCAATTAATTCAAATTATGGAGATGACCTTGAGAACCAGGCTCTGTGACCCAGTACCATCATGCAGTGGGCTCTTTCCTGTCTCCAGCCTTCACCAATGTCTCCTTCTTTCTACTTTGTACTTCTAGGGCCAGATTTCACCTGAACTGCTAAATGCACCAACACTTCTGCATGACCAAGCTTGTGTTGTAGTTACCTCTTTCCCTCCCTCCCTCCTTCCCTCCCTTCTTCCCTCCCTTGTATGTCTGTGCATGCAAGGTCCAGAGGTCAGAGTTAGGGGCAGTCCTCAAGCACTCTCCACATTGTTTTATGTGTGTGAGTGTTATACCTGCATGTGTGTATATATCTGCACCCCATGCATGATTGCTGCCCACAGATCCCACAAGAAGGCATCTGATAACCCTGGTACTGGATTTGCAGACAGTTATGAGCTGCCATATAGGTGATAGGACTTGACCCAGAGTCCTCTGCAAAAGCAACAAGTGCTTTTAAACACTAAGCCATGTCTTCAACTACCTGACATTTTTTTTAAGCAGTGGTTTTGTAGTGTGTGTGTGTGTGTGTGTGTGTGTGTGTGTGAAGGTGAAAGGAAAATTCAGCCTTCACTTTCTCCATCTACTGTGTGGGTCCTGGAGATTAAACTTAAACCTGGTCCTCTGGGTCAGCAGCAAGCAGTTTTACCTGCTGAGCCATCTCACCAGTCCATTACCTTATTTCTTGTGACAAGATCTCACATGAACCTGGAACTTGCCAGTTTTGACTAGACTGACTAGCCAGCCAGCCCCAAGGACCCAGTGTCTTGATTTCCCCAGCATTAGGATTACAAGGGCTTCATATGTGGGTGCTGGGTATCTACATTGCAGTCTTCGTGTTTGTTGATCAAGCATTTTACCAACCAACCACCTCCGTAGCCCCCATCCCATTTAAATTGTATGTGTGTGTGTGTGTGTGTGTGTGTGTGTGTGTGTGTGTGCGCGCGTGTGTGCATGTGCATATAGAAGCTGGAAGACAACCTCTAATGTTATCCTGAGCAATGATACCCACTTCCTGTAAGGCAGGCTCTCACTGGCCTGAAGCTCACCAGTTTGGCTACACTGGCTGGCCAAGAGAGTCCCAGGCATCCTCCTGCCTCAGCCTCTCCAGCACTAGGATAATAAGCGCATATCGCCACACCCCAGCGTCTCACATGGGTTCTGGGGACCCCACTCCAGAACCTCATGCTTTCAAGGCAAGTGATTCACAGAACAAGCCCTTTTCCATTCTCACCCCACCCCACCCCCAATTTTTTTTATATTTAACTTTAATCACTGCTTTTTTAGGTTTGTCTATCTTATATGTATGTATGGGTGTATTGTCTGCAGGTACACAGAATTACAGGAAGTTGTAATCTATCATGTTGGGAATGGAGCCCAGGTCCTCTAGAAGAGCAGTGGTACTCTTAACCACTGTGTTCACTCCCCAGTCCCCTACCCCTTTTTCAAGATGGGTTCTGAGGCATTCCAGGCTGCCCTCAAACTCGATAAGGAATGACTTTGAACGGCTTCTCCTGCCTTCACCTCCTGAGTGCTGGGATTACACCATGTGCCACCACACCTAACATTTCCCTTCCTTTATTTTTCTTTTTTTATTGGTGCTAGGAATGGAACCCAGGGCTTTGCCAGCTAAGCATAGGCATGCACTCGACCAGGGAACTGTCTTCCCAGTCCTGTGCAGCCGTCCTTTTATCAGAAGGGCTTTTTCCCCCTCCCTGTGTGATCAAATTTTCCAGGGCTCCATGAAGGACAGTTATATAAATGCTCTTGGGTCCTTATAGCCACATTGGATTTTGACTTAATACACAAAAATTGTTGTCCCTAATGTGTGCTTGGTTAGGAGGGAGGCTTTTCCATCACTGTCTCACTGGGTCTGCTCCATGCTGCTGTGGAATAGGGACTGTTGAGATATGAGAAACCTGGTCTGAAAAAGCAGCCAGCCCAGCTTGCTAACACTGCCTCATCAACACGAGCCTTCCTCCAGTGCAGCCGTCCTCCTCTCGTCATTTCCTCTTTGATCTTTTGTTATTTTCCTCTCTCCTTTCTTTGGTGCAGGAAATCAAACTCAAGAGCCTCACACATGCCTAGGCAAGTGTTGTAGCAATGAACCACACCACCAGCCTTCAACTCCTCAGCATATATTTATTTATTCATTCATTCATTCATTCATTCATTGTGTTGAAATGGGAGTCTCAGGTAGCCTAGAACGTCCCTGAACTTCGTAAGATGACCGTGGACTTCCCATACTCTTACCTCTGCCTTCCAAGTGCTGGGATTAGTAGCATGTGCTGCCACCCTCAGTTTAGTTTGAGTTTTTTTTTTTTTTAGAATTATTTAATGTGAGTACACTGTAGCTGTTCAGACACACCAGAAGAGGGCATCAGACCCCTTTACAGATGGTTGTGAGCCACCATGTGGTTGCTGGGAATTGAGCTCAGGACCTCTGGAAGAGCACTCTTAACCACTCTTAACTCTTAAGAGCTGCTCTTAACCACTGAGCCATTTCTCCAGCCCTAGTTTGAGTTTTGTTTTTAGGGTTTATGTGACTGTTTTGCCTGCATAGATGTATGTACACCGTGTGTGTGCCTAGAGCCTAGGGAGGTCAGAAGGGGTGCCAGATCCCCAGGAACTAGACTTAACATGTTTACGAACTACCATAGGGTACTGGGAACCAATTCAGGGTCTTCTGGAAGAGCAGTCAGTGCTCTTAGCTGCCGAGCCATCTGTCCAGCCTCTAGTTCCTGAGTCCTGACTCCTCCTTTTGAGAAGTTAAACCCATGTCTGGAGTAGTCAAGGACCTCATCTCTCACCGGAGGCCCCTGTACAGCTCAAGGCTGGGCATCAGTCTGCCCTTGATAGGTCTGGTGTAACTGAGATGGCCAAGGTTGGTATTTCGAAGCCCAGAGCCCTTAGCAACATCTTGTTCCCTCTACAGCACACAGATCTATGATTCAGGCTCCGTTTTAGGTCTTCAGGTTACAGTGACGAGCAGAACAGTCCCTGTGGACCTATGTCCTAGTCATAGAAAGGCCAACAATGGATGGATGAGACACTTTAGACAGTGCACAAGGGAAAAGGGGGCCCGGATGGGAAAAGGAAGTACTTGGAGGGGCTGCAACTTCTCACCAAGGATTTTTACCCATCCTCACCTGGGTGAGGTTCATAATACAGTGGTGAAGTTACTGACAACATTGTCCCTAACTCATGAGATCTCACAAATTTGCAGATATGGCAGGGTCCTGTGATGAATACCCGTAAGCCTGACTACTCAGGAAGCTGAGGTAGCAGGACCAAAAGTTTAAGGCCTCCTAGGATTACAGAGTGAGTTTAAGGCTAGCCTGGTCAACTTAATAAGCCTCTGCTTTAAAACCAAGTAGAAAGTTGAGATGGGTGTGGTGGTATAGTTTGGAGGAGGCTGAGGCAGGTGAATTTCTTGCAGTTGAGACTAGCCTGGTCTACATGGAAAGTTCCAGAACAGCCAGAACTATTATAATAGAGACCCTGCCTCACAAAAAAATAAAATTAAAATTAAAAAAAAAAAGAGGGCTGGGTATGGGGTTGGGGTGGTGGCAGCATGGTAGCACTCCTTTGATCCTAGCATTTGGGAGGCAGAGACAGGAGTTACCTCTGAGCTCAGTGGCAGAGCTCTTACCTGTCCCGTGTGAGGCCTTGGGTGCAGTCTCCAATTCGGAAAAACAAATTCATAC
Organism: Rattus norvegicus; assembly: GCF_021556685.1. NCBI lineage: Eukaryota > Metazoa > Chordata > Mammalia > Rodentia > Muridae > Rattus > Rattus norvegicus. Next base: position 27,388,955 of record NC_141551.1, on the reverse strand, counting down.
TAAGGTCCAGGCAGCTGTCCAAGAAGAACTCCTGGGCAGGGAGAGTAAAGTGTGAAGAACCACACAAAGGAAGACCTCGACTCAGAAGCCTGAGAGTGGGAACCACCCCACCTCCCTGCCTCTCTCCCCCACAGAAATTGAATCCCACATTATAAAGCAGGAAGACATACTTAATGGCAAAGAGAATGAGATTAAAGAGTTGCAGCAAGTTATCAGCCAGCAGAGACAGAGTTTCAGGTGAGGGGCTGGGCCAGGCTGGGGGTTGTTGATGGAAGTGGGGAGCCTGACTTGTGGCCCCTACCCAGGGCTGTCCAGCCTACCACCAGCTGGCTCCGTTGCAGGAATCACATGTCTGACTTCCGGATCCAGAAGCAGCAGGAGACCTACATGGCCCAGGTGCTGGACCAGAAGCATAAGAAAACCTCAGGAACACGTCGGGCCCGTAGCCGTCAGTGTTCCAGGGAGAAATAAACTGCTGGTTACTTTGCTGTTCCCTAGCTGTGATACCCAACCCTTCTCTGTCCTGGGGAGACCAACCCTTCCCTTCCATCCCTGTGGGTCCCACATCCCTCTAAGAGTGCATGCTCTGCCTGTCTGCCTCCAAGGCACCAAGGGCTTCATGGGAGGTCTAGGGAGCACCACCACTGCAGCTGCCTCTCGTGAGCTTAGGAGGGAACACCGTTCAAATCCTTAGCCCCTGCCATTGCCCTCGTTTGGGGTGGGGTAGAGCCAATGGGAGTGATTAGGAACTGGGTCTTTGTGAGTCTTTCGGGAACTGTGGGCCAGTAGGCACTGCTACTTGCTTTTGGTGTTTTTTTTTCTACATACTCAGCCCCAGTTAGCCCAATCACACCCTACCTGGACTTGAATGTGATCCTCTGGGGCTAGCTATAGGGCCAGGGCAGAATGGAGTATAGGAGTGTGTTTCTGTGCTTGTGCTTATGCACTCACACTTGTGCTGGTGTGTGTGTGTGTGTGTGTGTGTGTGTGTGTGTGTGTGTGTGTGTGTGTGTGCTCATGTTAGCCCTGACTAGAGAATTCAAAGGCTGGATTCCAAGACCACAGGGAAGCTGAGAAATCAGAAGCCATCAGGTAGTGAAAATCTGTGCTTATTATCCATCCATACAGATCACATCTGCAGCAGCTTACACTGTTGAACAAAAACCTTCAAACAAGGAAAGGGAGAAAACTTTAAAGCAGAGAAACAGGGAAAGGGCAGCCTGCTCAAGTTGCTCAGGCAGATTTGAGAGGATGAAAGGCCAACTCTGTGCAGAAGTCATCACTGAGTGTGTGTCTAGGTAATCGTGAGGAGCACAAGATCCACAAGACTAAGATTTTTAAGTTCAGCCTGTGCTGTCACTGTGAGGCTGGTGACAAAGGAGGGGCTGGTGTATCAGAGCCAGCTGGGGCCTGAGTCACAGCGGGACGGTCAAGCTAGAGGTTAAGGACAGTCCTGTCCTATTGTCATAAGACAAAGACAGCTGGTGACTGCTCTGTGAGGGAAGGAATGAAGGTTTGGGGGGACTGGAATAAGGGCTTTGTGGGCCTAGGGCTTTAAAGGGAACCCTACAAAGATTGCTCTGTCTCCCAGGTTTGTTCTGGGTGCTAAGCTGCTCGTGAAAGCAAGCTAGGGACGACCCTCCAGCTCTTTTTTCCCTATGGGCCTTAAAGCTATTAGAGTCTAGTCAGCTCCTACCTGAGTTCAGAGAGCCCTCTGATAGTCCTTAACCCTAACAAAGGTTGGTGTGTGTGTGGGGGTGGTGGTGCTGGAAGTCAAGCATAAGGAAGGCATGGAGGAGAGTTTCTTTGTGAGATGGGGACTAAAAGAATTGGGGACTGAGGATACGGAATTTCAAGATCTCACACCCTGAACCTCATCTCGGGTAAGCCCCTTGCAAGGCCAAGGCCAGAATTTTCTGTGATAAAATTGGACCTAGCTGCTGCCTCCTTAGTAAAGTTAGGCCTGCCTTCTCATATGCCTGTCAGCCGGAGTCTGGAGCCCCACACCCACACTGCATCTGTGTTAGAGAAAGTTCGGCATGGGGGCTTCACCCGGTAGGGCCCACAGCTTAGGTCTCTCTGCCGCCAACGCCGCTAGCTCAGGCACTGACGCTGGCGCTTTAAGACGCTTTGACCCCACGGCATCCAGGCAGGGCGGGGACAGTGCAGGAGCCACCAGCGGAGGCACTGAGAGGGTGTAGTGCTAGGTGTCCTGCCCACCATGCTGACTGCGCTCGCCCCGCTAGCCCTTCCTGGGCTCTCAAGGCGGCTGCCTGCCTCTGCGGGGCGTCAGGACTCGTCCGGTTCGTCCGGCTCCTACCACACAGCTCCGGGTTCTCCGGAGCCCCCGGACGTTGGGCCGGACACAGAAGGCCAGGGGACTTGGCTCTGGGTGGCTCCTGGGCGGGGGGCGGGCGCGCAGCCTGTCCTGTCCGTCAGCGCCCAGAATAGCCGCCAGCAGCACTGCTCCGGCTCGGGTTTCCCGCGAGGCCCGGGCTCCGGCCCGCCGCCGCCCCAGCCCCAGCTGCGCATGCTGCCGTCGGGGGAGATGGAAGTCATCTTCGGCGCGGGGCCTCTGTTCAGCCGCTCCGACGCGGAGGATCTGGAGGAGCAACAGCTCGTGGCGCCTACCTTCAGCAGTCCCCTGCTGCCTGGGCCAGCGTCTCCGGTCTCTGTGTCGTCGCAGCCGCAAGTCCCCGACGGGGGCTCTCGCTGGGCCACCTACCTGGAGCTGCCGCCCCGCGAGCCGAGTCCTGCCGTCTCAGGCCAGTACGAATGTGTGGAGGTGGCCCTGGAGGAGCGCACCGCGCCCGTTAGACCCCGCACGGTACCGAAACGTCAGATCGAGTTGCGTCCGCGGCCTCGGAGTCCCTCGCAGGACAGTCGCGCGCCGCGTCCCCGACTGCTCCTGCGCACCGGCTCCCTGGACGAGTCTCTGAGCCGCTTGCAGGCCGCCGCGGGCATCGTGCAGACGGCGCTGGCCAGAAAACTAGGCTCTGCGGTCCCAGCCCCCAGCAACGTCACTTTGAAGTCTACGGGCAAGCGAGAATCCACGACGAACTCTCAGGAAACGGCAGCCAGCACTCATGTGGTCCTGGAAGAGGCCAAGTCCCGGCCACCCCGCGCACACGATCATTCTGCCTCGGCCAAAGCCCCACGGCCTTGGCCTAGCCTCCGAGAGCGAGCGATTCGGCGGGACAAGCCGCCACCCGGGACCGAGCCTCTGGGTCCAGTTAGTTCCAGCATCTTTCTGCAGTCAGAGGAGAAAATTCACCAGGCTCACAAACAGGAACCCAAGACCCAGTTCCCCCGTGAGACTCCCGATCGAACCGTGCCGAGGGCACGGAGTCCTCCTTCCAGAGGTTCCCGGGTGGTTCCCAGTAGGGTTGTGAGACCGAGAAGCCCATCTCCTCCGCTGCAGGCTCCAAACGGGGCCGTGCGGGGTCCTCGCTGCCCGTCTCCCCAGAACCTCCCACAACCTCATAAGATTGTTTGGAGAACGAGTAGCCCGGCTTTCCCTGGCGCATCCTCTGCCTGGGAGGATCGGAATGCCTCCGTCGAGGAAGTCGTCAGCAGAAGGACCCCTTCCCCGCCACCACTTTCCCAATGGACTCAGGGTGTCGCTAGGGTTGGGAACCCATGTCCCGAAGCTCCTCTCCTGTGGAAGGTTCCGAACTCGAGAGGCGGAGATGCAGCAGGACTGAGTAGGGACCCGTCCCTGCCAGCCCTGCTCCCACGGGAGTCACCTCATCCTATTGAAACGCGTAGCCCATCGCCCGGAGAGACTTGGAGTCCGATTGCCCAGGCTTCATCGACGGCATTGCGTCAGGAAGCTTTGAATGGTTTAACTCAGAAGCTGGAGTCGCCTACACCGTCAGCACCCGGGACTCCAGAGCTCCCAGAGGCGCAGTGTCTGCTCTCACTGGAAAATGCGAATATTGCCTTCAGAGACGGTCAGCCCTCTCCAGATGTAGATACAACGGAACAGCCCCGAAGTCATCTGACAAGCATCCTGGATGACGATGTGTGCCCAGAAACCTTGGGCTCGGGAGAAGCGACTTCCGGACGTCCGCGCGTGACCATTCCGCGACCGCGAGACGTGCGCAAGATGGTCAAGACTACCTACGCGCCAAGCTTCCCTGCAGGGACCCCAGGCTCCGGGCTTCCCGCGCCCCCTGCGGACACCTGCGGGGAGGAGGGTGACGTATCCAAAACGCAAAAGCTCCCGGCACTTGAGTCGCCCGCCCCGGCTCATTACACATCCATTTTTCTCAAGGACTTTCTGCCTGTGGTTCCTCATCCCTACGAGACACCAGAGCCTTCACTCCCTGCAACCCCTAAGGATGCCTCCCAGTCCAGCGGGGTCCCGAGGCGGAGGGCAGAGAACAGCACCGCGAAGCCTTTCGCTCGCAGTGAGATCCGCTTGCCTGGCGCTCTAGCCTTCGGCCAGCGGCGAGAGAAAACTCCGAGTGTCCAAAGACCGGGTCCTGGAGGAGAAAACCCGGATGCTGAGGCCCAGAGTCTGGTCCCAGACCGCGAGGGTCCGACCAGCCCTTTAGGAGGCGCTCGCACCTCAACCCAGCGTTCCCCTTTAGAGTCCACAGGGACCAGACCACCTCGCCCCGGGTCCCCGCAGGCGGGTCCCAACTCCAGCCTTAGGGCAGCACCCGAATTAGAGACACCGCTTGTGTCTCCTGCAACTGCGGTCCAGGCGCCCCTCCTTCCGGATCCTCCGGCGACGGCAGCCAGGACCGCTGCACCCTTCCCGCGAGCGGCCTCCGCGCCTCCCACCGACCGGCTCCATCCTGCATCCTCCCTGGGGATGCGCAGGCCTCCGGGAGCCGTGCCCGCGGGGAAGGTCCTCGTAGACCCGGAGAGCGGCCGGTACTACTTTGTGGAGGCGCCGAGGCAGCCGAGGCTGAGGCTGCTCTTCGATCCCGAGAGCGGGCAGTACGTGGAAGTTCTGCTGCCACCGTCGCCCTCTCCCTCCCGGCCGCCACGCCAACCCTATGCCCCGCTGGCCTTAGGGCCCGGCCTCTACCCGCCCGTCTATGGGCCTATCTCTGGCCCGTCACTGTCGCCGCTGTCTCACAATCTGCCAGCCCTTGGTGGTCTCCAGCTACCTTGGGCTCCTGAGGCTGGATCCCTGGAGGGGATGTACTACATGCCCTTGAGCGGGACCCCTAGTCCGGCACCGCCGCCGCTGGCCTTCTGTGGCCCACCCCCCAGTTCTGGTCCCATCCAGTCCAGCAAGGGTTCTGTGTTTCCTTTGTAAAACCCCAGCCTTTATCCCCGTGGAGTTGGGTTCCCTGGAAGGCTTTGGAAGTTCCGGATCCCAGACTCTTAATTTTTTTCTCCCGTCAATTCTTTGGCCAGTTCCAGCCGGTCACCAGACCAGAAGTGGCCTTAAGAGAATGTATCTGCTACCTGGGCTGACAGTGCTGGAGCATCATTAGCAAGTGACTGCCTGCCTATCCCCCCTCGGCCCCCCAACAAAAATATGTATCCCTTCCCCAAACCTTCCCAGGGTGTGCTGTGTTTGTGTATGTGTTTACGTAGGCAAGCAAGTCTGTCAAAGTGAGAAGCCAGTCTAAGAGGTGTTGGGGTTTCCCAGAATAGCAGGTGTGGGAGCAGCAGGACGGGGCTGCCTTGGTGAACTGTTTGTATTTCCCTAACACTGGGCCAGTTGAGTGGAGCAGGAGAGTAGGTGCTGCTGAGATGGGATGGGCCACAGCCATCAAATCTGGATTAGTCCTACAAGGGAGAACCTAGTGTGGCCCCTGGGCAGCCTGGGGCAGTGAATGGGAGCTATGGGGACAGTAGTTGGAGATGAAGTATGGATGCTGCATAAGGAGATGTGGATGTGGATTGGAGGTGAGAGAACTGGGTGAAATGGCTGTAGTCCCTGGAAAGACAGTCAATGGGACAAGCAGCTCCTTGACAGAAAGGCCTGCAGGAGGGTCTAGGAAATGAGGAAGGGGAGGAAGATTACTCTTCTTACGGTTTTCTGTGGCTTGGGGGTGACTAGGGACAAGTGATGAATTAAAAAATCTCAAGGGGCTGGGGATTTAGCTCAGTGGTAGAGCGCTTACCTAGGAAGCGCAAGGCCCTGGGTTCGGTCCCCAGCTCCGAAAAAAAAAGAACCAAAAAAAAAAAAAAAATGGGGGAGCTTCATGAAATGATGTGACAGCCAGGTGGTGTTGGTGTAGACCTTTGATCCCAGCACTCGGGAAGCAGAGACAGGTGGATCTCTGTGAGTTCAGGACCAGCCTACAGAGCGAGTTCCAGGACAGAGAAATTCTGTCTCAAAAACAACAAACCAAGAGATGGCTACAGCTAACAGCCCACAGCAGGGAACCTAGCTCCTCCCTGTCTTCTACAGACCCTGGGAGCTGAGCTAGTTTATCCTGAAGCCATCCCCACCTCAATAGACACCAAGTAAATTGAATTACCAGGAGGACAAGAGGGAAGAAGGTCAGGCTGTTTGGGTGAGTTAGAGCTGGCAAGAGGAAGGGTGTTCCTAGATGAGTAGGTCAAGGGGCCCTGGCCCTTTAGCTGGTTTCACTCTTCATGTTCCTCCAGGAGCAGAGGCAACAGTAACTACACAGGGACTGGCCCTTCCGGCTACTCCCAGCACAGGAAAGACCCCAAACCTGTGCTCTAGCCGCTCTGAGCCTGGGGTAAACTGAGAGCCAGAGGACAATCTCTGTGAAGTAGAAGGTGGTCTCTGTGTTGTTTTTGAGCCTTGCTGGAGCGGTGTTTGACAGGAGGTGTTTGAGAAAGGATCGTTCCCACTAGAAGCAATGCTGGGTAGACAGACATTCGGCAGCTTTCTGGTTCTGAGCCTGTGTAGCTAAGATCCCTCTCTAGGAGTTTCTGTCAACCTTGCCCTGGACTGGAAAGTGGCTAAAATACACCGTCAAAATAACCTCAACATCTCTCCTGAGATACTGGTCCCAATGACATGGAGGGACCAGGGCCAGCCCTAGAGTGTATCATCTCGCCCTGGTGTGTAATAAATGGCTAACCATGGAGAGCCATGGTGACTGAAATGACAACCAAGTGTATGGTCCTAATTTCCCGCTTCCACCTTTTAAAAACAAAATAAAAAACCACTTTTTCCTGGCATGATGGTACACACCTTTGATCCCAGGACTTGAGAGGCAGAGGCAGGTGGATCTCTTTGAGTTCAAGGACAGCCAGGGCTATCTCAAAAAGTCAAATAAATAACACTTAAAATATATTTATTTTTATTTTATGACTGTTTATCTCATATGTGTGTATGTGTGCTTCATGTATGCTTGAAGCCCATGAAGGTCAGAAAATGGCATTGAATCCCCTGGAACTGGAGTTACAGATGGTTGTGAACCGTTTGTGAGTGATGGGTACTGAAACAAGGTCCTTAGCAAAACAAGCAATTGTTCTTAACCACTGAGCTTTCTTCAGTTTGCTGCCTCTTTTTTTTTTTTTTTTCCTTTTCCTTTTTTCGGAGCTGGGGACCGAACCCAGGGCTTTTGCTAGGCAAGCACTCTACCGCTGAGCTAAATCCCCAACCCCTCTTTTTTTTTTTTTTTTTAAACATTTATTATGTAAGTACATTGTAGCTGTCCTCAGACACACCAGAAGAGGGCATCAGATCCCAGTACAGATGGTTGTGAGCCACCATGTGGTTGCTGGGATTTGAACTCAGGATCTTTGGAAGAGCAGTCAGTGCTCTTAACCACTGAGCCATCTCTCCAGCCCCCCTCTTTTTTTTTTTAAAAGATGTATTTATTTATTTTATATATAAGTACACTGTAGCTGTCCTCAGACACACCAGAAGAGGGCATCAGATCACATTACACATGGTTATGAGCCACCATGTGGTTGCTGGGAATTGAACTCAGGACCTCTGGAAGAGCAGACAGTGCTCTTAACCGCTGAGCCATCTCTCCAGCCTGGCTTGTTGTCTCTTAAGCACCCTCCACAAAGCCCTCAAGTCTGGCTCTGGCCTAGGTAAAGGGCACTCTAGGATTGGAGAAAAAGACCTCGGATGGCCTCATACACTGCGGTCTCCCAGACTCAATAACTCTGTCTCACTACAGTTAGAGCCCTAAGCTAGCAATCACAGCCATTCCTCCTGTGGGCATTGGGGACCACGGCTTCTCTCTGAGCTTTCACATCCTCTGCAGTAGAATAAGATGACTGTCATCAGCCACCTTGCCCCACAGGATGTTCGGTACAGTTCTTGCCACTCGCTCAGGTTACAGTGTGTTCTCCATCAGCCGCGGAGTCTCCTTGCCCAGCCCCAGCCTCTCTCCTCGCATCTTCAGGTGAAATGGAGCTGAGTCATCAGCAGCCTGGGTCCCGCTGTGGAACCTGCATGCGTGGCATCTCCTGGGCCTCAGGGAAGGGAAGAGGGTCAGTGAGGTGTCGGTTCCCCATTGGCCTAAACCACAGATAATTCGAATGCACATCTGTGCCCCGGCCTCAGCCTGTGCGCCACGAAGTAAGTTCAGAGGCCATGAGACTACCCCTGCCGCTGTTGCTACTGTTCGGGTGCAGGGCTATCCTGGGGAGCTTCGGGGATAGGGTTTCCCTCTCAGCTACAGCTCCTACACTGGATGATGAAGAGAAGTACGCATCCCATATGCCGACTCACCTGCGCTGCGATGCCTGCCGGGCTGTGGCCTACCAGGTAAGTTCTGCCTGTCCCCTAGCAGTCCTCGCTTAGGCCACTCCATCTGTCTTAGACCTCACCATTGAGCCTTTAACCCCCAGCCCTCAGCCCTAACCAGCGATCTTTTCAGGGTATTACCGGCCCCCTTCGCTTCAATTGTCATGCTTCAGTTTACTCTTTTGCCTGGTCACCAAAGAACAGACAATCTGAGGTGGCCCCGTCTATCTTGTCACCCAGGGGATCATTAGTCCTCTTATACTTTCTCCCTGACTGTATCCTTTTTCATCTGAACACCCTCCCCAGGTCCCTGAGGTGCCTTACTTTACCCATGTTGAATACATAAGTATCTATGTGAACCCATGCTTGTTCACCCCAAGCGTGCCTGTGTGACCACGTTTCCGTATGTTCGCAGGGCGAGTGAGTACACATGTTATTAAAGACTGCTTAATTTATTTATCATCATCATCATTATCATCATTATTGGCTTTCCTTGGTCTCATGATTTAAAAATAGCATGTGCTACTGGGCAAGTGTGCTCTGAATGAGGGGCAGTCTTTCACTCAGCATTTTCTCCCCCAGCCCCGGGAGAGTAGGTCCTGCCTGAGCTGATCCAGTCCAGCCGTGGGGCCCAGAGAGGGGCCCCTGCAGCCTGCCTTGCAGGTGCTTCCGGCTCAACAGCTCCCCTGCCACCTCATTCTCCCCAGAGACGCTGGGCGTCTGCCCTTCTTTCCTTCCCCTAATTGGCCAGCAGTCCCAAAGACCAGGTTCTCAGCACCTCCTCATTCCAGATGGGCCAACATCTGGCGAAAGCAGAGGCTAAATCTCACACTCCAGACTCCAGTGGATCGCAGGAGCTGAGTGAATCCACGTACACAGATGTGCTGGACCGGACCTGCTCTCAGAACTGGCAGTCGTGAGTTGCTGATCCAGTCCCTGTCACCTTCCTTCAGGGGAAGGGCTGTCGGGTACAGACCCCCACCCTCCCATTGATGGGTGCCACGTGTTCATTCCACGAAGGTTCTGGCCTGAGGGAGGAGGCGGGCTGAGCTGAAATCTGGGCTACGGTTGCTGTTGGGAACATCTGGGAGAGCAGATGGCCACAGAAAGATCACTAAGATCTTGAGCCTTGGATTTAACCCTGCCTGAGCTCAGTATATTTAGCCTGGAATAGGAGCAAGTCCCTCGCTGAGCTGGTCTGCGCTGATCCTACATCTCTGCCTATTACCATCAGCTATGGAGTCCAAGAAGTGAACCAGATGAAGCGTCTCATGGGCCCGGGACTTAGCAAGGGGCCAGAGCCCAGCATCAGCGTGATGATTACTGGGGGTCCCTGGCCCAATAGGTAATAGCATGCGGGGGAAGGAGTCTCTGGAGTCCTGCTTTGCTCCTCGACTTCCCCATGGGCAGGTTAGAGTTCACGGTGCCTATTGCTCTCTTAGGCTCTCCATGACGTGTTTCCACTACCTGGGAGAGTTTGGAGAGGACCAGATCTATGAAGCCTACCGCCAAGGCCACGAGACTCTGGAGGCGCTACTCTGTGGGGGCACCCACGGGTCCTGCTCACAGGAGATCCCGGCTCAGAGAGAAGAGCTTTAGTCCAAGCTGTGACACCTATGGACCGTGTCTATATTTTTTTAATTAATTATTATTATTAATGGCTGTTTAGAGACAGGCTCTCATCATGTAGTCCAGGCTGGCCTTGAACTTGTCCTCCTGCTCAGCCTTGAAATTGCTGAAGTCCTGAGCCTTTGTGCTTGACCCTCCTATACCTTTCTTTCAGCAGTGGTGGTGGGGAGGAGGCAGGGAAGCCTGACTCCAGCTGTCAATCTTCTCCCTCCACTCCTCCCTGGAGTACTGGGGCTGAGGCTGCCTTTCTACTTTCAAATAAAGTTCACTGACTTTGAATCCTCTCTGCAAACGCTTCTGAGGATGGGGCAGAAAATGATGTTTCTGTTGAAGTCCTTCCCATGGGGGCCAAATACACATCACTTCACCTAACTAGAAGAGAGTCGGCATGGTTGGAAAAGTAAACAAGTTAGTAAAGAATCCAGTCATTTGCTCAGGGCCAAACAGTGGAGGGCTTTAGATCCACCGGTAGGGAAAGTATAGACGGGCAGCTGCAGTCACGTAGTCATGGACTGCTCGCTTGATTACCCATTTAGACAATAGAGGCTCAATCTGAGCAATGACTGAAAACGAGGCCATGGCTGCTCCTAAGTGTGGTTGAGAAGGGTTGTATTGTAGGTATGAGGGAGAGCACAGCCAGCGGTGTCTAGAAGAGTCCAGACTGAACCAGACAACCAGAGGAGGTGGGTGGGCAGGGGGAGAGGGGGTGCTGCGAGAGGGAACCAAGAGATAAGAACAGAAGACCAAGAGAGGAGCGGAGGACCAAGAGAATGCATGGCTGAAGTGGTAGATTTAGATACTAATAAGGAGCTGGGGGAGAGGTTTAGAGTATGAGGTTTGGTGAGAAGAGCTGTTTGTTCTGATCCAGCCTCTAGCTTGTTCAGCTAGTCCATCCAGGAGGCCTGCTAGCAAGAGGAAGAACCCACAGGACCTTTGTTTTAAGCAGCCAGGTGAGGAGGGTGAGGACAAAGTCGGCCATCTTGGAAGTTCACCATCTTTATTACTAATCATGCACCCTCCTATCTTTGTCTGCCATGGGATATGTCTGTTAGGAATATATAAGTGAAAACCATTTTTGTCTGACTTGAAATGATGTAATGCCTACAAGAGAGGAGCCAATCACAAGGTTGGCAGCTGGGATATGAGCCAAGCCCTGGTAGGCTCTGATATGCTAGTAAACTCTAAGTGTCCATGATTCGCTAAAGGATGGTACCCCAGACTCAAATAGTATGTAAACACAAAGAGTGTTTTGTTCTGCAGAAGTCCAGCATGCTAGGGTCTCCCATTACCAGAATAGAAGGACACCCAAGTGAGCTTGCAGGTCTGATTTAAAGCACCTTAGGGAATTCTGGGGTAGATGACCTCTGTGTTAATCTGTTGGGTCCATCTCTGTGGACATTACTTTATTGAGTTGTGAGGTCTGGAAACTGTTGCCGAGGAAGTAGCTGGGGAAGTCTGGAAACTGCTGCTGACCATTGTCCTTGCTTCAGGCCAGGTGGCTGGGGCATTCCATTACCTGGGCATCAATGCTGGAGCCTGGGGGTTTTCTATTAGTAATGGACTTGCCTGGACTTGCCCACTTTTTAGGCCCAGTCTCCTTAACTGCCAATTTGAAGTCTGTCATGACATCAGCTTAGCTTTCTCAAAACCAACCCCAACATGCCATTGATGAACCAATGAACCAGCTCTAAGAGGTGAACCCTGATGGCACAAAACTAATGCCCACTGGACAATACAAAAAACTGGCGATGTGGATGTGACCCAGAGACTGCACCATCACACTCCTCAGTGGTGCAGTTTGAGCCTCTGTGCAGATACCCATTGGCAAGGGGACTTTGGGACAGGCCACTGTAGACTTGAGTGTCCGGCATGGTTGTTGAGCTCACACATGTCCTCCTGTCACCATTAGCCCCTGGCTGAAGCTCTTGAAGACCTCCTGGTCCTTTCCTCCCAACCTGCCACAAACAAAGTACTTCACGGGGATGCCAGTTGAGCTTGGAGGCTGCTGAAAAGTTCCAACTGGAGAACTCTCTAGTGGAACATTAGCTGCCCGATGGACCATGGCAGCTAAACGAGATAACTGTTTACTTGAGATTGCTATAACTTTAGAAGAGCATAGAATTCTAAAGAACGTGTCTGTGACTAAACCGAGCATATTCCAAAGGGGAGTCTAGTGTGGACATTCCAATGCTGAGCGCCTCCTAGCCTACCAAGCATGTGCTCTACACTTTCGAACTCCTAGTCCCCCACTATCACTTGCTCTAGGATCTACACTGTGCCTTCTTTTTCTCCTGGCCCTCGCTCTAGCAAGAAACCTCAGGATCGGAAAGCCAGGGTCCAGGATGCTGGCTGGAACATTAGGAGTATGAACTATGTAGGCCTGGCAGGTGATGAGGGCCTGAATGATCTTATCTGATGTCATCAGGAAAACCCAGTGTTCCTGCTTGGTTTTAGTCTTGTTAATAAAAATATTTTAAAAGGCTACTTACAGGCTGGAGAGATGGCTCAGAGGTTAAGAATACTTGGTTTAATCTCCAGTACCCATATAGTGACTCACAACCATCTGTAACTCTAGTCCCTAGGGTCCCAATACCTTCCTCTGACCTATTTGGCCATTAGACATACATATACAGGCAAAACATGTACACGCATAAAATAAAAATAAATCGGGTTGGGGATTTAGCTCAGTGGTAGAGCACAAGGCCCTGGGTTCGGTCCCCAGCTCCAAAAAAAGAAAAGAAAAAAAAATAAAAATAAATCTTTTTTCTTCCTCCTCCTCTTCTTCCTGTTCCTCCTCCTCCTTCTCCTCCTGCTTCTTCTTTTTGTGACAAGGTTTTACTCTGCAGCCTTGGCTGGCCTGGGACTTGCTATGTAGACTAGACTAGGCTGCCCTCGAACTCACAGAAATCTGTCTGTGCTTCCCAAGGGCTGAGATTAAAGGTATGTACCACCACATCCTGCTCCAAAACAAATAAACCTTTAAAAAGTTAAAAATGAATAAAAACAGCCTCCTAGCCGGCAGTGGTGACAGCAGTGGTGACACATGCCTCTAGTCTCCGCACTTAGAAGGCAGAGGCAGGTAGATCCCTGTGTAACCGGCTAAGGTTACACAGTGAGTGTCATCTTGTTATATGGTGAGACTTTATCTCAATAAATAAATAATTTAAAATGTACTCAGAAGGGCACGTCAAGACAACTTTTATCAGAATCTGAGAGAAAAAGAAGGCAGACAAGCTGTAAGTCTCAGTGGCTGCTGGAGAAGAGAGATGGAGAAAAGGAAGAGAGCTACACAGTCCAAGAAAGCAGGTAGGTTCACTAAAGGAGGTGTGCAAGCATTTACAAAGGGGAGGAGCGCTAGACAGGGATTGATCAAAGCAACATGGAAATAAAAGCAGAGAGGCATATCCAGAACATAATCGATCTTTACTAAGAATAACTGAAGTGCCTTGGCCTCTCCTCAGTAGTGAGACTGTGTCTTATGTGTGGATCTTGGGCTTTTACAAGATGGCCAAGGGATAACTTTGGGAATGAAGAGCATCTTCAGGCCAGCTCCCCTGCAGTCTGAAGGTGGTGGATGCTGACTAATTTGGTGTGTGGGTCACCTTTTCCTTTCTTTTTTTTTTTTATTGGATTTTTAAAAATATTTACATTTCAAATGTTATCCCTGTTCCTGGTTTTCCATTCATAAACCCCTATCCCATCCCCCCACCCCTGCTTCTATGAGGGTGTTCCCCCACCCACCCCTTCCCACCTCCCCACCCTGACATTCCCTACATTGGGGTATCGAGCCTTGGCAAGAGCAAGGGCTTCTCCTCCCACTTATGCCTAACAAGGCCATCCTCTGCTACATATGCAGCTGGAGCCATGGGTCTGTCCACGTGTACTCTTTGAATGGTGGTTTAGTCCCTGGGAGCTCTGGTTGGTTGGTATTGTTGTTCTTATGGGGTTGCAAACCCCTTCAGCTCCTTCAATCCTTTCTCTAACTTCTCCATTGAGGATCCTGTTCTCAGGTCCATGGTTGGCTGCGAGCATTCGCCTCTGTATTTGTCAGGCTCTGGCAGAGCCTCTCAGGAGACAACTAGATCAGGCTCCTGTCAGCAAGCACTTCTTGGCATCAGCAATAGTGTCTGGGTTTGGTGGCTGAGTGTATATGGGCTGGATCCCCAGGCAGGGCAGGCTCTGGATAGCCTTTCCTTTAGTCTCTGCTCCACACTTTGTCTCCATATTTCCTCCCGTGAGTATTTTGTTCCCCCTTTTAAGAAGGACTGAAGCATCTGCACTTTGGTCGTCCTTGTCTGGATCTTCATGTGGTCTGTGGATTGTATCTTGTGTAATTCGAGCTTTTGGGCTAATATCCACTTATCGGTGAGTGCATACCATGTGTGTTTTTCTGTGGTTGGGTTACCTCATTCAGGATGATATTTCTAGTTCCATCCATTTGCCTGCCTATGAATTTCATGAAGTCATTGTTTTTTTTTTCTTTTAGATTTATTTATTTATTATATATAGGTACACTGTAGCTGTCCTCAGACACATCAGAAGAGGGCATCAGATCTCATTACAGATGGTTGTGAGCCACCATGTGGTTGCTGGGGTTTGAACTCAGGACCTCTGGAAGAGCAGTCAGTGCTCTTAACCACTGAGCCATCTCTCCAGCCTGAAGTCATTGTTTTTAATAGCTGAGTAGTACTTCATTGTGTAAATATACCACATTTTCTGTATCCAGAAATGTCTATTGAACCCAGCATCTGGGTTCTTTCCAGCTTCTGACTACTATAAATAAGGCTGCTGTGAGCATAGCGGAGCATGTCTTTGTTGTATGTTGGAGCATCTTTTGGGTATATACACAGGAGTGGTATATCTGGGTCTTCAGGTAGTACTGTGTCCAATTTTCTTTCTTTCTTTTTTTTTTAAACTTTTTTTTTTTTTCGGAGCTGGGGACCGAACCCAGGGCCTTGCGCTTGCTAGGCAAGCGCTCTACCACTGAGCTAAATCCCCAACCCCTTGTGTCCAATTTTCTAAGGAACCTCCAGACTGATTTCCAGAGTGGTTGTACCAGTTTGCAATTGGTGTGTGGGTCACCTTATCAGAGGCTTCCAGAGGTGTTATCAGTGAGGTCACCTTTCCTGCCCAGACAGTCAGTCCACCTGAGGCTTTCAGGGAATTCCCTTTCCCAGACTGTCAGGGAAAGCCTTCTTAGGCTTTGGCTGGTATCCAAAGGGAGAGAGGAAGGGTTATAATTTTCTGAGTTAGGAGTCAGAAAAGTGGGCAGGTTCTATGGTGGCACGAGGAGGTTGAATTCTGGGAAGGAAGTTGTCTCATGAAGGAGGTGAGTACCCCTCCAGCTCCTTGGTATGGCCTTAAGTGAATCAGCCTTCTTGACCAGTGGGCTCTTGGCCAGGTGACTGACAGCCCAGCTGGATTAACTTGCTCCTGTTTAGTGTGCGTTTGCCTGTGCACTCGTGCGGAAGTTGGAGGATGATTGCTGGAGTCAGCTTTCGTGTTCTACCCTGTGGATCCAAAGGATCAAACCAGCAGCAAATCTCCCACATACCCTTTTTTCTTTTTCTTTTTCTTTTTTTCTTTTTGAGACAGGTGTCTTAGTGTTTGTTCTATTGCTGTGAAGAGATGCCATGGCTGAGGCAACTTTTTTTTTTTTTTCTTTTTTCTTTTTTTCAGAGCTGGGGACCGAACCCAGGGCCTTGCGCTTGCTAGGCAAGTGCTCTACCACTGAGCTAAATCCCCAACCCCGCAACTTTTATTTTTAAAAAATCATTTGTGCTGGAGAGATGGCTCAGTGGTTAAGAGCACTGACTGCTCTTCCAGAGGGCCTGAGTTCAATTCCCAGCAACCACATGGTGGCTCACAACCATCTGTAACAGATTCTGGAGTATCTGAAGACAAAACAACTACACTGTACCATACACATTACATAAATAAAATATTTTAAAAAATCATTTAGGGGTTGGGGATTTAGCTCAGTGGTAGAGCGCTTGCCTAGGAAGCACAAGGCCCTGGGTTCGGTCCCCAGCTCCGAAAAAAAGAACCAAAAAAAAAAAAAATCATTTAATTGGGGCCTTAGTTTCAGAGGGTTAGTTCATGATCATCACAGCAGGAAGCAGATAAGGCATAGTGCTGGAGCAGTAGCTGATAGGCAGGCAGTGGGCAGAGAGAGACACTGGACGTGGTATGGGCCTATGAAAAACTCACATCCACCACACTGATACACCTCTTCCAACAAGGCCAGTTGGAGTCGGTCTGGTGCTGCTGTGTATTCAAATGCTATATACTATATCCCAAGACCTGGTTGTCCCCAAAAGAGTGAATTCTTCCATACACCAATGTTTGCTGTGCAAACCTTGTTCTCACCCCTCAACTTATCTCTGATTGGTTAATAAAGATGCCCACAGTCTGAGCTGGGCAGAAGAGGTGGGGGAAACAAAGATTGCAGGGCTTGGCATCGGAGGGACCAGGAGAAGAGGAAGAAGGAAGCTGCTATGGGGTATCAATTGTAGTAGGCACACGGCCATGAGGGCC
Source organism: Rattus norvegicus (assembly GCF_021556685.1). Lineage (NCBI taxonomy): Eukaryota > Metazoa > Chordata > Mammalia > Rodentia > Muridae > Rattus > Rattus norvegicus. Next base: position 27,372,133 of record NC_141551.1, on the reverse strand, counting down.
GGCCTGATGGAGAAGGAGTGGCCCAGGTAGAACAAACAGTATGTCTCCGGGAGAACCACAAAGCAGCTTAGAGGGTAGATATCTGCCTAGCGCTAATGCTTTTAAGCTTATTATAAATATAAAGGTTTCTGTGTCTTTTATTTGGCAACTAAATGATCTGAAGTGGGGGTGGGGGTAGAAACCCCAAATAAATATTTAACAACCTCCAGAAAAATAACCACTACCAGGCCACACCTGTTCAGCCTGGTGACTACTCATTTAAAAACATGAGCCTATAGGGGCTGGGGATTTAGCTCAGTGGTAGAGCGCTTACCTAGGAAGCGCAAGGCCCTGGGTTCGGTCCCCAGCTCCGAAAAAAAAAAGAACCAAAAAAAAAAAAAAAAAACTGGTGGCCCCAGACAAAGGCACGCAGGCCTTCTTACAGGAAATCGGGGGAACCCTGTAGAAGGATTAGATAATCTAAAATTTCACTGGTAGGCGATGGAGATAGTGGTGGGGGTGGGTCACAGGTAGTCAGTGGTCTGCATTCCTACGTCATGAACATTTAATCGCAGGATGAGATCAGGTTGCCCAGCACAGATGCCCATCCTGAGATAAGATATTTCCCCATCTTTTTGGTTACCTCCAGACTGGTCTTTGGGAAGGAGTTTGATGACCTTGTTCCTGGAGCTGGTGCCTAAGGACTAAGTCAGGCCTGGTCCTTATGGAGACAAATGGGGTTTATGTGGTCCTTTCACTGACAGTAGGAATGGCTCACAGGCAGTGGTCCAGCTAGACCAACAATGGCTGTCCACCAAAGGAAGGTCCAAGTATCCAGGAGTTGTTCAATCCATGAGGTTGGTCTTCAGGATCTGCCAGAATCCCAAAGTGGGCTCAAATGCCAGTGAAGAAATGGACTTGCCAGCAAGAGCAAAAAGCAACTAGGTAAAGAGCCATGTCCCTACATCCTTTATATGGGCTACCAACAGGAGGTGTGGCCCAGATTAATGGTGGATCTTCCCATCTCAGTGTTTGGTTTCAAACCCAGGGACAAGGGACTGAGGTGCATATTTTACATATCGAAGCCGACCTGCCCTTCAGGCTATCCCAGCATCCCTTGGTCCTGACCTGGCACACCCTGTCCCAAGCCCTGAACTTTCCAGTCTAGGGGCTATGCTGCCCTTCCCCTAGAGGCTCTTCCCTATTTAATCAGGCATTTTGATCTTTCCTCTGTCTCCTCTCTCCCTCTCTCCCTCTCTCTGCCCACACACTCTTTCGCTTTCTCTTTCCCTCTCCTCTCTCTCCCTCCTCCTGGCAGCACATCTGCCTTTGTATCTGTTAATCAGGTTTAAATCTGGCTCATGTTACCGATGGAGAAATAATGTATCACTCAGAGGATCCAGAATAAAAATGGGTCTCCCCACTTCAAATGACGTAATCAAGAAAAACATCCCTCGGGCTGGAGAGATGGCTCAGTGGTTAAGAGCACTGATTGCTCTTCCAGAGGTCCTGAGTTCAAATCCTAGCACCCACATGGTGGCTCACAACCATCTGTAATGAGATCCAATGCCCTCTTCTGGTGTGTCTGATAATAAACAGATAAATCTTTAAAAAAGAAAAAGAAAAAGAAAAATCCCTCACAGACCACTTGAGTTTTAGTTAATTCCAGGTGTCACCTAGTTGGTCACCAAAAATAGCCATCACACAAGGTAGCCTGAAGCTCACTATGTAAACCAGGCTGTCCTTGAACTCAGAGATCTATCCCCTACTTGCCTCAAGTGTGCTGGGGTTAATGGAGTGCTACCGTGCTAGCTAGACCTAAAGTAACTTGGGAGAGGAAACAATAGGTAATGTTCTAATCTTTGGAGCAGATCAGAATGTTGTCTTCACCCCAGGACAGAAGTCTTCTATTCTTTTGAGCTGTAAGCTTAAGGAACAATGACAGAGTTGATGTTTATCTTCCGAGTGTTGCCTGAGAAACGGGAGGTGGGGTCCAAAGCTGACCAGAAGGGAGGGGTCCACGTCAGCAGCCTCTAAGGTTAAGCTACCTAACAGTGTCTTAAAGACATCACTGTAGGGTGCAGCGTGGGGGCTGGTGGGTGTCATGGCCCATGCACTCACTTTTTCAAATCTTGTAATGCAGATGTCCTGGTGAGATTTGGGCGGTATTGAGCTGCGATTGAAGAAGGGGGAGAAGGGGCTCCCTATCTGCCACCCGCAGAGAGCTGGGAGGAGTTGCAGAGGCCCAACAGGTCAAACCACTTCGAGAGGGCAGTGCAGGAACCAGGAGAGGAGTGGACCAAAAAGCAGAGGAAAGGCTGGAGCTGCAAAGGGAACAGCACTCAAGACGGCCATGAAGCAGCTGCCTAGCTGGAAAGCCATGCTGCCCGTGGGCCCTTGGCTTAGCCTGTGCCCCTGTGCCCCAGACGGGACACGGGCGCAGCAACTCAGAAGTAGGTAGCCTCTGACGTGCTTGGGACTCCGATAACCAGAGGGGAGCAGGTGCCGATCACAGGCCCAGCTCTTGCTAGGGCCCCTTGATCCTCATGACTGCCTCTGCTAACAGCCAGGCTAACCCAGGCTGGATAGGAAAAGAGAAGAGATGTAGGCACAGACTGAACATGGGTGAGGTGCCCAGGAGGGTCCCATGTTCAACTTAATGTTCTGACATATTTATTTATTTATTTACTTATTTATTTATTTCCCCTTTGAAATAGGTGTGTGTGTGTGTGTGTGTGTGTGTGTGTGCGTGCGTGCGTGTGCGTGTGTGTGTGTGTTTCTATTTTATTATCTGAGGGTCTTACTACATAGCTTTGACCTGGAACTCATTCTGTAGAACAGGCTGGCCTCAAAATCATAGAAATTTGCCTGTCTCTCCTCCTGGGTGCTGGATTTTAAAGGCATGAGCTACCAAGATAGGGTCTTATGCAGCCGAGACTTTTGGAGGCTGGTCTTGGACACCCTATCCTCTTGCCTGCACCTCTCTTTGCAGGATTACAGGCATGTGTCATCGTACCTAGCTTTTGTTAGTTTAAAAAAATTAATAAACTATATTTAGTGTGTGAGTGTGTGTGTGGGGCAACTTGTGAGAGTCAGTTCTCTTCCAGCACATGGGTCACGGGAGAAGATGAACCCAGGTCAGGCTTGGCAGCAAGTGCCTTTTCCTGCTGAGCCATCTTGCCAGCCCCCAATTTTATTTATTTATTATTAGTTTGTGTGTGTACGTGTGTGTGTGTGTGTGTGTGTGTGTGTGTGTGTGTGTGTGTCTGTCTGTCTGTCTGCATTTGTGTCTGTGCTGTTTGAGTTTGGGTGTTTTGCCAGAGGGGTACATGTGGAAGCCAGAAGACAGCCTATGGAAGTCAGCTCTCTCCCTCAGGTCCCAGAGGTCAAATGCAAGTCACTGGCTTTGTGGTCTATGCCTTTACCTAAGGCTGGCCCTTTCCTGTATTTTTCACATAGAGTTTTGCTATGTTGGGTGGTCTTTTTAAGTGCGTAGTCCAGGCTGGCCTAGATGGAAATCATTATGTAGGCCAGGCTGGCCTAGATGGAAATCATTATGTAGGCCAGGCTGGGTTTGAACTCACTGGGATCTGCCTCCTGGGTATGGGAATAACACGCATTAGCCACTACACACAACAACATTCTTAATATTTTTGCAACAAAGAGGGCCCCTTCTCATTTCCACAGGGTCCCCGACACTGCCAGTTCATCCTGGCTAATATGCTCACCCTGACACAGCACAAGGGGGCAGAGGCCTGTGTGGATGCCTCAGGAATCCTATGTGGTGAAGGAGGGGGGCCAAAACCAACCTGAATTCAACCTTGGTTTTCTGAACCTCACTTCCTGTCTGACCGAGATCATGTCACCACTAAGTCTTTTTCTTTCTGCAGTGAAAGAGTTAACACATGCAGCCCCAGAGGGTAGATGTGACAGCGCATATACAAATACAGGTAATGGCATTTGATCCTGTCCTCAAAGAACAGTGACAGTGATAAGATAAACTTCCATTAATAAATGTAGAGTGCGGGTGATGAGTCATGTCCCCTCCTCCTCCTGTGTCATCCCTGGTCTGTCCCCTCTTCACCCTGTAGACTCTGGCCTTCCCTAGGGAAGCAAGAGCAGGCCTTGTGCCAGGCTTGGATGCGGGTAGGATAGAGAGTACTGAGCAGGTGGGCGTGCCCCTCGCTTGGGTGGCCTTTACCACCGGAGCCAGAGTTAATACCTTACCTCCGCCCCGTCCCCTTTCGCAATCTGGAGCTATGGACCTGGTTACAGATTGACTTTGAACAATGTCTGATGTGTGGAGTAAAGTCCTCCTTGGCCTTGGTAAAGCACTCTTCTCTCCTCAGAGATTTCTCAAACCCGTGTCTCAGAGATGAAAGCTCAGGAGGACCCCGGGAGCTCAAAGCAGGTGCTGGGGGAATAGCGGGAGTTGGGAATTGGGCTCAGGGTGGACATAGCAGATGGGGGCTGGGCCTGTGCTGGTCTTTCTGGGAGGGCAGAGACAACGTTGCTAACTAACGTGCTTGACAAAAAGTGACAGTCCTGAGTTGCAAGTGGGACTTGGGGAATGGGGTGGAGGGAGGGGGCGAGGCCTTAGGTTTAGAGGCCGCCTGACTTGGGCTTAGGGCTCAGTTAGAGGCTGGGCCTCCCCTCCCTGTGCACCTTCAAGGACTTCAAAGAGGTCGAGGTGGGACACAAGGAGGCTTCTCCACAGTCTAACCCTGCCTGGTCTGATCCCGTTTTTGTCTGATACCTTCCCAGTCTTTTGACTTAGGGGTCTCACTAGAAACCCCGGGGACTATGGGCTCTGGAGGCCTGGACATTGCTGTCATCCCTGTAGCAGGATGTGGGAAGTAGGAAGGACCACTGAGAACCACCTGGGGAGGGTGGCTGCTGCAGCCTGGCCTCACCTAGCTGCCGGGAGGCCACTGTGGTTCCCTTAGTCCAGTCAGCGCAGGCTTTGCCTGTTCATCACTCTGCCCTGAGCTGCAGCTCCCTCTTTCCCTGAGCAGCATGAATGCCCAGATTCAGCAGGGACTTCCACCAGGGACCAGCAGGCACCTTTGCCCGCGGAGCCCAAGTTTGACATGTTGTACAAGATTGAAGACGTGCCACCATGGTACCTGTGTATCCTGCTGGGCTTCCAGGTGTGTTCTCAAGGCCGCCCTGCCCCATGTGACATACTCCAAACGGCCTCAGGTCAGCAAGGTCATTACAGGTTAGAGAAAGAGACAAGGTCAGCCAATGACTGTCACCAAACAGCTGTGCCAAAGAAGATTAAGTGGCCTGGGAGGATTGTGGGTAGCACATGATAGACAGGAAAAGCCCATCTACAGAACCATAGGAAAAACCTGGGGGAGACTGGGGTTCCTCTCTGGGAGCTTGTCGGGTGTGGTGGGTAATGTCACTGCAAGTAAGCGCCCTGTCAGTATGGTGCAGGTTCAGGACACAGACTTGGGGTGTCCATTTCCACGAGAGTGTTGTAGGGTCACTTCTCGACTGTCTCTCACTCCAGCATTACCTGACATGCTTCAGTGGTACCATTGCTGTGCCCTTCCTCCTGGCTGAGGCGCTGTGTGTGGGCCGCGACCAGCACATGATCAGTCAGCTCATTGGTACCATCTTCACCTGCGTGGGTATCACCACTCTCATTCAGACTACAGTGGGCATCCGGTGAGCGCTCCCCGCCTCCCCCCTCCCTGCCCACCCTCACTCCCAACTCTGCTCATAAGCATGCGCGCGCGCGCGCACACACACACACACACACACACACACACACACGTGCATTTGCACGCTTGCCCACCACAGGACAGTAGTCTGAGACTGGCTGGTTTCTGCCCTGTCTGCTGCCCTGTCTACCTCCTAGGAGGCCTGAGATTTAGGAGGTCCCCTCCTCTCACTCTACTCCAAGTTTAGGAGTACTATTTCCCTGCCCATTCCTGTGAGCAGGCTTTCAGCAGCCATATGTGGACCTGGGGGATTCCTAGTCTCGGATGAGCAATCGAAGTCTGCACGGCTCAGGGGTGGTGGATGTGAACAGTCACAAGCAGCCCTCAGATTCAGAAATGGAGCAGTCCCTTTTGAGCACACGGCTCCTCTGGGCGCCGAGATGGAAGGCAAAGTGAAGAGCTTGAAATGGAGGAGCCCTGGAAATGTTGGGGAGGGAGTCCATGTAGGGGCTCAGGGACGTCCCTTCCTCTGTCCCTTCATCTAACCTTCCTTTTCAACACCTTCTCCTCAACCCACTCCACCGCTGCTACTGTGTGCCGGTTCCAGGCTGCCGCTGTTCCAGGCCAGTGCCTTTGCGTTTCTGGTTCCAGCCAAGGCTATCCTGGCCTTGGAGAGGTGGAAGTGTCCTCCAGAAGGTGGGTTCAATTTTGGCATTTGCACTGGAGGCCTGGGCAGCTTCCCGGAGTCTGGGCACCAGGGTGTGTTCATGGCAGTGTGTTCTCTCCATTTCTGCCCCCAGAGGAGATCTACGGTAACTGGAGTATGCCCCTGAACACCTCTCATATCTGGCATCCTCGGATTCGGGAGGTGGGTAAAGAGATTGGGTCTGAAGGATGGTGTAGGTGGGCAGGTCACTGCTGGGCTGTTTTCAAGGAGGTGGCTGAGGAACTTAACATTTTGATAATGGTCAGGTCAAATTGATATCGCTCATTTTGCTTTTTTAGGTCCAGGGTGCAATCATGGTGTCCAGCGTGGTAGAGGTGGTGATTGGGCTGTTGGGGCTGCCTGGGGCCCTGCTCAGCTACATTGGACCTCTCACAGTCACCCCCACTGTCTCCCTTATCGGTCTCTCTGTTTTCCAAGCTGCTGGCGACCGAGCTGGCTCCCATTGGGGCATTTCGGCTTGGTGAGCAGGCAACCGGACTCCTGCCCAATCCCAGGCCTACCGCACATCCCCTTCATTCCTACCCTCTCATCGGTGTCCAGGTCCCAGCCTGGCCCACCAGCTATTTCCTTCTTGTGTCTCTGCCTCCAGCTCCATTCTACTGATCGTCCTGTTCTCCCAGTATCTACGCAACCTCACCTTCCTGTTGCCTGTTTACCGATGGGGCAAGGGTCTTACTCTCTTCCGCATCCAGATCTTTAAGATGTTTCCGGTGAGGAGCTCGCAGATGCTGTGAAAAGGGGCAAGACCAGAGCCAGGGAAGGTCGGGGCAAGGGCAGGGTTTCCCCGCCAAAGGCTGGGGGTCAGCCAGGGCTCTGGGGCTGACACAGAAGCAGGCGAGTCTGCACCAAGGTCTCCAGTGCCTGCAGCACCCCGTCACCCCACCTGCTCCAGATCGTGCTGGCCATCATGACCGTGTGGCTACTCTGCTATGTGCTGACTCTGACAGACGTGCTGCCCGCAGATCCCACAGTCTACGGTTTCCAGGCTCGAACTGATGCCCGAGGGGACATCATGGCTATCTCTCCCTGGATCCGGATCCCCTACCCATGTAAGCAAGCCTGCTTGATTCCTTCTTTTTCCAACTGAAATTCCTGAGACACATGGTGACTCTGGGTTCAGCTGACAAGGCATATTTGCCCTGATGGTGGATGTCCCTGAGTGGTAGTTTACTTCCACATCTTATTCTGGACTGCTGTATTATTAGTAAGACCCCCAACCAGCTCCTCTCCCTTTCTTTTCTTTTTATTTATTTATTTATTTATTTTTTTTCGGAGCTGGGGACCGAACCCAGGGCCTTGCGCTTCCTAGGCAAGCGCTCTACCACTGAGCTAAATCCCCAACCCCTTCTTTTTAAGATTTATTTATAGATTTTTTTTTTTAATGTAGGAGTGCTCTGTCTGCATGAACACCTACATGCCAGAAGAGGGCATCAGATTCCTTTATAGATGGTCGTGAGCCAGCATGTGGTTGCTGGGAATTGAACTCAGGACCATCTGGAAGCGCAGTCAGTGTCCTCAGCTGCTGGCTGAGCCTTCTCTCCAGCACACCCCACTCCCCCCTTTTCAAATAGCCCCGTCTATTCCCAAGCCACCACAGCCTCTTCAAGAACCAACCCTGTTTCATCCAACCCAGGTCAATGGGGCCTACCCACAGTGACCGTGGCTGCAGTTCTGGGAATGTTCAGCGCCACACTGGCGGGCATCATCGAGTCCATCGGTGATTACTATGCCTGCGCCCGGTTGGCTGGAGCACCACCCCCTCCAGTCCATGCTATCAACAGGTATGCCCACCTCAATGTCTGACGGGAGGAGCCACTCTAACAGCAAGTGTAGGGACAGGACTGGGTCCCACACTTAATGGGCTTAGGCATGAAAGTCACCCTTACCCCTAGCCCTCATTTGGAGTATGGAATGGGGATTACTCATTCTGTAAATGCTGGGAGCCGCTGAGGGTGTAAGTCCCAAGGAAACCAGTTGTTGAGAACGATGTGTGCACCCAGTTCATGTGCACTCTTATTCAGTGGCCAACCGGGCTGTGAGGTCAGGGCCTTCATCACCTTCATGAAGCTCAGACCGTTCACGGGAGTAAGCACTGCCCACTGAGTACCGGTACTGACACCTGGTTTCCAGGCACTAGCTGGTTCCAGCCTGCACAGCCTCAGAAAGGGTGTAGCGGGACCAAGGTGGCAATAGACTGGTGAAGGGGTGGGGTCGACACCCCACTCACCATTTCTTTTTTTTTTTTTTTTTTCTTTTCTTTTTTTTCGGAGCTGGGGACCGAACCCAGGGCCTTGCGCTTCCTAGGCAAGCGCTCTACCACTGAGCTAAATCCCCAGCCCCTCACTATTTCTTTACAGGGGGATTTTCACTGAAGGCGTCTGCTGCATCATCGCTGGGCTACTGGGCACAGGCAACGGGTCCACCTCTTCCAGCCCCAACATCGGGGTCCTAGGGATTACCAAGGTGCCACACACCACTTGCCAGAGGCAGCACAGCCCTGTTCATGGGTTGCAGGCCCTCTTCTAAGCCATCTTGGTTTTGGCCTGGCCCCATCCTGTTCTTTGAGGGCATCCCACCTTTATCCTACCCCCTCCTAATGCTGGAGTCTGTTTGCACACCTAGTACCCTGCCCCCTGGACCTAGCCCTGCCTCTGGGCCTAGCCAGCCCCTGGCTTCCTGCAGGTGGGCAGCCGAAGAGTCGTGCAGTATGGTGCAGGTATCATGCTAATCCTGGGGGCCATTGGCAAATTCACAGCTCTCTTCGCCTCACTGCCGGACCCCATCCTGGGAGGGATGTTCTGCACTCTTTTCGGTGAGTGTCTGATGCCTCCCCAGGGGGAGTGGCAGGACCTGGTCTAGCCAGGCTGAGCCTCTAGCAGTTCTGCTGTGGCAGGTATGATCACCGCTGTGGGACTGTCCAATCTGCAGTTTGTGGACATGAACTCCTCCCGCAACCTCTTTGTATTGGGATTCTCCATGTTCTTCGGCCTCACGCTACCCAACTACCTGGATTCCAACCCAGGTGCCATCAACACAGGTACCCTTCGTTCTCTACCATCTCAGAGTGACCCTTCAGTGACACAGTACTTCCCTAGTGCCAGCAATGAGGCTGGGATTATAAGCAAGAGGCTGGCTATGCTCACTTAATTTTCCTAATAGTTCCACGAGATTCTATTATTACCTCTGTTTTCCAGAGGAACACGAGCTCACAGAAGCTGAACGACTTGTCCTAAGCTAACAACTAGCAGCGTGGGAGACAGGGATACAGACAGGCTTGGAGGTCAGGCTTTGTCATATTCCATGGCTATGACAGTAGATAAGTCAGTGGACCACGGTGGAATGTCCCCTGAGCTCTGCTTTCCAGAAAAGGTCACTAACCCCTTGACCTACTCCACAGGCGTTCCTGAAGTGGATCAGATCCTAACTGTGCTGCTGACCACAGAGATGTTTGTTGGTGGCTGTCTTGCTTTCATACTGGACAACACAGTACCAGGTACTGGGTCAGCTCTGGGAGGGAAGCACAGAGGCAGGCTATACTGTCGTGTATACTCACGAGGGTTTGGTTCCTGACATGTGGCCAGGCCTGAGGCTGTGCAGGCCAGTGCACAGAGGAAATGGGATGGTGGTGTCCACTGGCTGGAGGAAAGACTGAGGTACGACCTATGACCTAGGGTCTTAAAAAGGATGAGATCATCAGAGTTCTCTTTGGGCTTGGTAGTCCTTGTCTTCCCAACTCTTTAGCACCACTAGGCTGAGAACACCTTTATCTTCAGAGCTGGGTAGGTAAAAATGCAGCGTTGGTTTGCGGGAGAAACCAAGAATGGTGGCAGCCTACTGCATGAATAGGAGAGCCCCCCAAAAAACGAACCATGGATGCCCAAGTTCGCTTTTTTGTTGTTCTGTTTTGCAAGGATTGTGGAAATGTGATAGTTCAGTATGCATATGCCCAGTAAATATATTCTAAAAACTGACAGCCATCAGATCTGAGTCAGGACTACAGTGTCTCACGTCATCCTCAGACCTGACGAAGTACTTGCCCATATCTGACTTAAGTGCTAGACTTAAGCCAATGTTGAAACTGCAACACAAACTGACCACAAAGTCGTAAGGTAACCCTAAACTGCCAATCGGAAAGGGCCATTGTACCGCACTGCCCTTGCACATGGGCTTGGGGAAACTGGACGAGCAAAGCTCAGTGAAGAGGGCAGTCATCAACCACGTTTGAGACACTGCAGTTCAGACTGGTTTGGACTTCTCACTCACGTGTCCATATCTGCTCAGTGTTGACATTATCCCTGCCTCGTACCCCAGAGAAGAGTCAAATGCAGTTTAGGACAAGCTGCTGGGATGTACCAGCTTGGCTCTGAATCAAACAGAGGAGGATGTGCAGGACAGTTGGTTATGATGAATCCTGGCCACAACATGGGAAGTAAAACTGGGTTTAAATAACAAATTGCAGTAAGTAGGCTGGGGTCGTTGTAGAGAAGCTGGCTCCTTCCTGGGACCCTGTTAGTGCTCTAGGCTAGGCAGGTTTTCACCCTTGGGCAGGGGAGTAGAGCCAAGAGACATTGGGACTGGCACCTGCCCCTGGTCCTGTTGGAACATGTCCAGGCGGCCTCTCCTGATGCATCCTGCTCTCCTAGCCGAGCTCACTCAACTGCAGCACTCTGGGCTACTCTTACCTCTGGCTGCCTTCACTCCTCCCCTATGTTAACCATCTCGGTCTTTATCAGCTCTAGCCCTCCTCTCCCATAGGTACGCCCTACCTCGTCGAAGATCTCTTGCTCAGCTTGGCTTTCATCCCTACTATAATATAAATATGGTTTATGTCCCAAACGTAGAGTCGTAATAGTGAATCCTAACACTGATAAAGGATTTCAAGGTCTATGTCCTCGGGCTGGTGGGCTGACTCAGCAGGGAATTTGCTGAACCTGATCGGAGTTCAATGCCCAGGGCCTAATGGAGCAAGAGAATACTTCCTGTGCTAATCCTAAGACCTCCTCACTCTCATGGTTCCACAAATTCTAGATAAACAGTAAATGTGATAAAAAAATTTAAAAATATGTCCTTACTTTAAGGTACAACTTGGACACTATTTGGGTCCCATGAACCAACCACACACTAGTCCCACATTCAGACAATATAATGACTTAGCTTGTTTCTTTACCTTAAATTTTTGTGCCTATGCACCCTCCCAGGAGTGTTCAGAAATAATGAAATTATTTAGCACAAGACCTGATGTGTAGTTACACAGCATTCATCTAAGGTTTCTCAGAGCTCTGGGAAGCAAGGCATCTGGGAACAAACTGCCTTGACTCCATTCTGGCAAACTCACACTGGATTCTAGAAACATGCCTTAGGGCTGATTATGTGTAGGGAAGGTAGCAGAGGGTTGTTACCCTCCTGGATGACCTCACTGTCCTCCTGCAGGGAGCCCAGAGGAAAGAGGTCTGATACAGTGGAAAGCCGGGGCACACGCCAACAGTGAGACGCTGGCCAGTCTCAAGAGCTACGATTTCCCGTTCGGGATGGGCATGGTAAAAAGGACCACCTTTTTTAGATACATCCCCATCTGCCCAGTCTTCAGAGGATTCTCTAAGACAGAAAATCAGCCTGCAGTTCTAGAAGACGCTCCAGACAACACAGAAACTGGGTCTGTGTGTACCAAGGTCTGAAACTACCTCTATGAAAGGTAGGATGTGCTATGGTTCTTGTGGGGGGCTGAATAATCAAACATCTGTTTAAACAAGCAAAAAAATCAAATCAAACTTTCATTTCTGTAATCTGTTACAAGTTTCTTCAAGGGGAAAGTAGGTTGGGTAAAAGTTCTATGTGGATCTAGGTAGAATTCCTTAGCCATATTGTAGTGAGAAAAGAAATTTCCAAGTGTTGTGAGACACTGATGGTCACAAGTACGCTGATCAATCCTACCAGATACAGGCAGCATCTAGACCAAGTAGAGAGTCTAAGAGTAGTCACTGCCAGCCTGGGTCCTCTCTCTCTTTTTTTTTTGGAAGCTGGGGACCGAACCCAGGGCCTTGCGCTTGCTAGGCAAGCACTCTACCACTGAGCTAAATCCCCAACCCCCTGGGTCCTCTCAAGTACAGTACTAGTCAGTACGATTGGCTCACCTTCCACCGATGCATGCTCCTTCCATTCATAGCCCCTCTCAAATTGAAGGCGTTAACAAGTATGCACTTTGTGTGCATCGGTGCACACCGTGTGCTTGTCTGGTGCCTATGGAGGGCAGAAGCAAGTATAGGATCCTCTGGAGCTGGAGTTAAGGGTGGTTGTGAACCACCATGTGGGTACTAGAAAATCAAACCTGGGTCCTTTGCCAGAGCTCTTATCCACTGAGCTATTTTTCCAGCCCTTCGAGTGCAGGTATTATCATTACCATACCTAAGTAACATGTTTGAGATTGGAAAGGTTGAAAATACTGCAAACAGGAGAGATCCTTCCACATATGTTAATCGGTTCATAAAATTAATTAGAGGTCATAAAATTAAAATCACTTACAATTCAGTTACCAGAAACCTGCTAACATAAGCCTGTAAGAGGTTGATCATTTTATCTTTAGAGCTTCAAAACACGTGGGTACAGTTCTGAATCCTACTTTTGTCTAGAATGCAGACACCTGGCTCTAGTTAATTCAAATATTTTCCCCCTCAAACAGACATTGCAGTGGTGGCTTAACCACACAATGCCTGCTGTAAGGAGCCAGGCAGGAGGCATGAGATCAAAGCCTGAGTGATGCTCCTTGTACATTTGATTCTGAGCAGTTACAGAACAAAGGGACTGAATGTGTTATGCCCACCCCACTCCCAAAACAAGTGTCAAGCATGCCTGTCTTTTTCTTGAAACCTTGCCTGCAGTCAGGTGTAGTGGCACACATTTAATCCCAGGACTTTGGAGGCAGAGGCAGGTACATTTCTGGGAAGTGGAGCCAGCCTGCCCTACACAGTGAGCTCCAGGGCAGCCAGTACTATGGAGACCTTGTTTTGAATAACAAAACCAAATCAAATCAAACCAAACCAAGGACCAACAAGAGGAGGCTGCTCTTCCAGAGGACCATGGTTCAATTCCTGGCACCTACATGGCAGCTCACAATTGTCTATAAATACAATCCTTAGGGGTTCTGGTGTCCTGTTCTGGCCTCTCTTGCTACCAGTTTTGAAAGGTATTCACAGACATACCTGCAGACATTAGTCACTCATCTAATTAAGAAAAAAAAAAAAAGAGTAAGAAATCAAAGCCCTTCTCTATTAGTTTAAGGTAACTTTCTATAAAGTAAACTCTTCAGTAGCTGCACATGGTGGCGTAATCCCAGTGAAGGCAGACAGGCAATCAAGGTCAGCCAGGACAGTCAGACGTACATAGAAAAATCCTGTCCTGGAAAAACGAGACAAAACAAACAAAAGACCCTCACTGGATGTGGACAACCCGCAAACATTGGTTGTTTAGCATACATAAAGTAACTCCTAAATTCAACCGCTAGCACCATGAACAAAAAACAAAACAAAATAAAAAGCTTTCTGAAAGAATGAGCCAGAAATAACCATACAAAAGAGCGAGGTAACCCTGGCACCCAGAAACTTGAGGTAAGAGGACCCTAAGTTCTAAGCTGGCCTTGGCTATGTAACAATATACTGTCTCAAAAACAATAAAGGACCCCCTGGTCTGTTTTCGTCTTTAGCTGTATAATATCAAGAAAAATCTATGCTGCTGCACATAGTAAACAAGTGCTCTGTCACTAACCGACATCCCCAGCCCAATCCTAACTTTATACCATGGCTAAGACTGCTGACAATGCAGGTTTGGGCAAGGACAAGTCAAACACTGGCAGACACCTGCATGGCTACTGTGGACTGGAGCACATCCTCACCTCCCGCACAGGGCGGACCACTGCCCACACTAGGTGAGCACCAACGCTGGAGTCTGCACCAATGACACAAGCACCAGCTCAGTTCTACTATCATTTATTTTTTTAAATATTTTTGAAAAAATATAATTTTTTTACAATATTTTCAACTTAAACACTATTCACACTGAACACGTATGGCAGCTTAACCTACTCAAATATGAAGTTTAAGAAGCCAAAACTGTTCTAGCTTTGTTAAAAGAAAACGTGTGCTGCAGACTATAGTCATGATGGTTATTAACAAAGCAGGGAAGAGCACCAAAGTCACGCCACTGTCTCTTGAGTGCTTCAATTGGGTTATGGGTTGGTGTGGGTCCTGGTTAGACTTCACACGGATGGTATGATGCAATCAATCTTCAGAAGACGCAAGCCTCCAATTGTATTTCCTCAAGCTTAACACTAGGAGAACGCAGCATTCCTAACATGATAATACACCAGGCAAAAATCAGACAGACTACATCCCATCTGACCACCACCTTGTAACCTCAGGCAAAGACATTCTTGTGAAATTACTTTAAAAGTTAACAGATTTTCTCCAGAAAAGGTTATTTTTGATGGACAAATGCAACTGAGAAATCTGTTTAACAATCAGAACTTAATTTAAACTTACTTATTTACTTATTTTTTTTACAACGTGTAGACATTAAAAAGTGTCAACTAATCCTAAGGGACCAGTTTAGCCTCAAAGACAGACAATTCAGTGAGATTTGGAGGTGATTTAATTTGGTTCTTTGTCACAATCGACTGGTGCTTCTTCCTGCTGTCTTTACATCAAGCCATGCGGCCAATTCTACTTTCAGTAACTGTGTGACAGCTTCTTACTTAGTAACAGTCTCAGCACTTTTATTAAGCATGCAAGACTAACAAAAACTTTGGCAATGCGTAAGTGTAACACAGTGACGAGAGAGAGCTTTTACAATGGAGTCTTCTAACACTGCCTTCCCAGTGTGGAAACTGTGCTACATCCACCCAAAGCGGCCGGCTGCTCAGACATGTCAGTACTTCACCCCAGGAACAAACTCCTTTGCATTGGGATTCAGATTGCTCTTCACCTGGAAAATATTAAAAAAAAAAAAAAAAAAAAAAAAAAAAGCAAGTTCATTACACATGACTCACGACTGCAAATTCTCAGAAGTATTCGGTCTAGACCTTTAATTATCTCCCAGAAAAATACAAAAGATTGGACTCTAAAGTCCTATCTAACCCCAAACTCATGGCAGAGAAGAGAAAGAATGTCATCTGGCTGGCCCAATATCACTGGCCTCTGTGTCCTATTATATCAACTTCTAAGTAGGACGTGACATTTAGTATAACAAGAAACCCACTAACTTCATATAAACTATAGGTGTCTTTTTCAAGTGTGCTCAATGCTCTGAAAAGACTTTCAAACATGTTAAATACATGTTCTCAGTCTGATTAACTGGAGCACTGCTGGCTGGGGAATTTTATTTGCAGTTTTCACTGAAAACTGGGGGTTATCTTTCTACAATTGCTGTTTTCTGATTCCCATAGGAGGCACGGTGTGTATCAGGAAAACAAACTACCCAGGAGACAGAAGACCTGAGTTGGAGATCTCAGCTGTCCCTATTCTAAATTCCCATGGAAGACTGGACAGATCACCCTCTCTTTGACTCCATTTTCGTGACAGCCCAAGTCTCTAAGTCCTCGGGAGACCTGTATTTGCACTGCTCTGATTCCTTACTTCCACTTTCCTAAGCATGCATGTCAAGGAGGAAGAGCTGGAGAAAAAAAAGGAAACCCAGAGAGATTCTAGGGCTTCATGTAGACATGAAGATAGGGTTAAAAACAAACCAAACAAAACCCCCTGAATTCCAATGCTATGTATTTTAAGACCAAAACAGTATTAAATAATATACTGGACCAATAATTTAGATAAGTTTAGATAAGTATTCTCCCTTCACACAGGGAAAATAAATCTATACTTTCAGACTAGCTCAGTGATAAAGATGTCTATTTAGAATGTTCCAGAACTGGGCTTGACCTTCAACATTAAATATACAGAAATAAAAACCCTTAAGAGGAAAAAAAAAGGGGTTGGGGATTTAGCTCAGTGGTAGAGCGCTTGCCTAGCAAGCACAAGGCCCTGGGTTCGGTCCCCAGCTCCGGGGAAAAAAAAAAAAAAAAAGAGGAAAAAAAAAAAAAAAAAAGCAAGCATGGTTTAATTGTAAAAAATAATAAATATACAATCTTCTAGAAGGTAGGAAAATCTAAAAATGAAGTAATCTTAATAATTCAATTTCTGTGTTATACATTTATGCAAGTCCAAGCTATATATTAATAGTGTGTGAAATGACTGAAGTAGCAATAGGTAAAGATGTTCTAACAGCCCAGGTCATACACCCACTCAGTTCAGTTCCTGTCATTTACTGCAAAGGGCACGCCACAATGTGGATTCTGGTGTTTTCTGTATTGTGCTTTTGCAGCAGAATGCTTTCCAAAAGCTTGATGAGGAGCACTGCATCCCTCTGGGATGCTTAAAGTCCGAGCATTCACCGTTAGGTGACTATAATGAACAGTTTGGTAAACTAATCCACAATAAACAGAAAGCAACTGAGGAATTCTAGAGCCTAGGACTCCAGATCACTTCCTTGGTCAAAAAGGTGAACACCCAAAACCAGAAAAAACTTGTCATTTCAAATACTTGTGGAGCATGGTGGCAGGTATGCTTCTAACTCTAGGTCTCGGAGGTCTTGGGCATGAGAACTGCTCATGTTTGAGGCTCGTCAGGGCTACGCATTGAGTTCCAGGTTCGAACTAAAGTGAAACTGTTTCAACCACCCACCCACTTCATGAAATTAAAAAACAAAACAAAAAATTTTAAATTTAGTAGAAGACTCCTAAGATTCTATATTAGTGATGATGTAAAACTTAGTTGCAAGCACATTACCAGTGACAAGACTGAGAAATAAGAACATGAACCTAGGCCTGGAGAGACGGCTCAGCAGTTAAGAACTGCTCTTCCAGACGTCCGGAGTTCAATTCCAGAAACCACATGGTGGCTCACAACCATCTGTAATGAAATCTGATGCCCTCTTTTGGTGTGTCTGAAGACAGCTACAGTGTCCTCACACATGAAAATTAAAAACAAAATAATGAAAAAACAAAACAACAAAAAAGAAAGAATATGAACTTAGATTTGTATTCTTTTTCTGCCAAGAGCTTGTAAGAAACTCAATCAGGAGATCTTAGAAATTTTATCAGATAAAAATTTCCAAATTTTACCAAACGTTTAGGTTAAAATTAAAGATTAAAATTTTCATCATGGGGCTGGAGAGATGGCTCAGCAGTTAAGAGCACCCGACTGCTCTTCCAGAGGTCATGAGTTCAATTCCCAGCAACCACATGGTGGCTCACAACCATCTGTAAAGAGATCCGATGCCCTCTTCTGGTGTATCTGAAGACAGCTACAGTGTACTTATATATAATAAATAAATACATCTTAAAAAAAAATTTTTTTTCATCATGATGCATGATTAAGTCATACGGTAACACTGTAAGTTTCTAGACAACTCCAAGACACTTAAATATTCCAAGGGCAACATTAAATTTAATGCAACATCAAGGCTGAAAGCAGCAACAAGAAGTTAGCTTCTCATCACAAATGAGACGCAAGGGAGGACCCTGCCTCCAAGTACAGTGGAAGCATTTTCAAAGGACAAGAGATTCGGAACTCTTCTTAAATAGAGAGCAGCTGAACTTTTCACTTATGGTAGATGAGGTAGGGTCTAAACAGAAGGTGAGAAAGGACAAAGGACGTTTTACCACAAGATCTTCCAGAGAAGAGCCATCACTGATAACAAGGTCATTAAACTGGTCTTGGATTTGGTCCATAGTTTGTGGGAGATCTCGGGCTGGAATAAACCATTCATGTTCTTCTTCCTCTTCCAGCATTTCTTGGAAACAGCGTTCAATAAATTCTTCTTCCCACAACTCCTCTTCTATCTAGATTTACAGCAAAAGGGGTTAACTATAGCATATGGCTTAAAATATCTTAAACTATGCCATTCGAAATCATAATATAAGGGGTCAGGTATGGCTGTACATGCCTTTAATCCCAGAACTCAGGAGGCAGGCAAGCAGGAATCTAGGTTTGAGCCCAGCCATGGCTGCACAGTGAGACTCTGCCTCAGCAGAATAGAACCAAATCAAACCATAACGTGCCTAGCTGTGTGGTTTACAACTATCATCTCCACACTTGAACAAGATAAAATGACTACCAAAGTTCCAGGCCAGCCTGTGACACAGTTTGATGAGTTTATCTCTCATTGTTCTCTTAACAGCCCGGCACAACTGTAATTCCAGTACTTTGGAGGCTGAGATGAGTGGAGTTCACATCCACACAAACCCCCCATGTCAGAGCTGGGAGTGTAACTCATTGATCGTTTCTATGCAGGAAGCCTTCCTAACACCAAAATTTAAAGGCTACAAACTTTCTTCTCTTCTTCTATACTACAGGGGGAAAAAAAAAAAGCCCCAAACTACCTTAAAGACCTTGCAACATCTGTTTAGGGCTATTCCAAGTCTTTACTTGTCTCTGCAGAAGGTTTTTTTTCCATTGAGAGTGACAAGAAAACAGTAATGGAATGATCTCTTCCAGAGATTTTTCAGAATTACCCATGAAGCTTTAAAATATCCAATCCTTAATCCAACCTCCATAAGGACTAAAGAAAATCTCTAAAAGGTAGAGATTAAAAACAGCTCAAAACCCCTCTACTAATTTTTACTAATGACAGGAGACATGGTCAATGCTCAAAGCAAAACAAAGAAACATCCCCACACCCACCCTAAAGGGGTTGAAGAAAGGACTCAATGGTTAAGAGTACTTGCTATTCTTGCACAGGACGTTAAGTCTGGTTCCCATACCCAGGCTGGGCAGCTCACGATTGCCTCTAATTGCAGCTCTAGGTGACCCAATGCTCTCTACTGACCTCTGCAGGAACCTGTACAGCCTTTAATTCTACCACTTGGGAGGTAGAGGCAGAGACTGGTAAGTGGCTCTCCACTCATTCCAGGGCAGCCTCGTCTATACAATGAGTTCTAGACAGCCAAGGCTATAGGGTGAGATGCCCTGCCTTAAAAACAAAAAACCAACCAACCTTTTCTTTTTTTTTCCTTTTTTCTTTTCCGGAGCTAAGGACCGAATCCAGGGCCTTGCGCTTGCTAGGCAAGCGCTCTACCACTGAGCTAAATCCCCAACCCCACAACCAACCTTTTCTAATCTAATACCCCTCCCCTCCCCAAAGATCCCACCCTCAACTGACTCTCACTGAAACAAGACTGAACTGTTTTACTCTGGAATGTCCGCTACAGGCCGCAGCAGAGAAGTTGAGCTTGCTACTGACTGCAGAAACCATGATCAGGATTGGGAATGAGAAAACGATAGCAGATTTTCTACTAGTAGACAGCAGAACTGTGGGAATAAAAGGTGACATCTATCAACCTATCAAAGTGAAAAGCAGTTCACTTGCACCACGACATCTGTGGTCTGTCTATTCCATCTAAATATTTTTGGATTTGCGTTGTGAGAGATGTGATAGGTTTAAGACAGTGGTTTCCAAACTGAAACTATCTGGAAGCTCTTTTCAGTTTCCCAGGCTCCACCCTATTCTTCTGAATCAATCTTTAGGGTGGGACCCGGATACAAGCTGCCCAAGTAATTTCAATGAGCAGTTCAGCCTGTCACTAATTAACCAATAAAACAGGAGTGGTGGCACATAAATCTTAGTATGCATGAAGGACTAGACACACAGCTCAGTGCCAAGCACATCATCTGAGGTATGAAGCTATGAAAAGAAACATGTCTGTATACAGAACTAACTTGTCTGTTGAATTCCTCTTCATTTTCCATCCACATGTACTCTGCAAATGGATTATCCTCTTCATGAGAATGACCGTTAATAATCACATCGTCATTGATGATGCTTGGGCTAGTACTGCTGCGACTTGGATCTTTCATGGTTGGTGTTCGTTGTCGTTTTTAACCTTTAAAGTAGAATACAATCTTAGTGAGCACACTTGTTATTACCCATCAAGGTGTCAGAGGTACATGTTATATTAGTTGGAAAGCATCTTTCTTTTTCCCAAAATGACTTTGATAGCTGAGGGCTAGGCTTGAGGTACAGATGTAGGACATTTTTAGTGTTTGTGTGAGGACATGGATATGTATGTGAGCTAGAGGTCTGGTGCCACCTACTTGTTTAAAAAGGCTTTTTGTGTCAGTACTCAGAAGCAGAGGCAGGAGGATGGATATCTGTGAGTTCTGGGCTAGCCTGGCCTACATATAGAGTTTGAACTCAGTGCAACACAGTGTGACTCTGTCTCAACAAAAAGAAGTATGACATATGTTAGGTTTGAGATATAGACCTATGCATTTGTCATGGATGTGTGTGGAAACTAGAAGACGAGTAGAGTTGGTGCTCTCTTCGTACTATAGGGAGTCAAACTCAGATGGTAAGGTTGTGGGCACAAGCCCTAATCCATCTTCCTTGCTCCCACACTAAAAATAATTTCATTTTTGGTTTGAGACACAGTATCACTATGTAGCTCTGGCAGCCCTGGAACTATGTAGACCAGGCTATCCTCAAATTTAAGAGATCTACTTGCCTCTGCCTCCAAGTTTTGGGATTAAAGGTGTTTGAAAGTGTGGAGGAAGTGGTGCATGCTTTTAATCCCAGTACTTGAGAGGCAGCAGCAGACAGATCTCTGAATTTGAAGCTAGCCTGGTCTATAGAGTTTCAGGACAGTCAGGGTTACAAAGAGAAAAAAAAGTTTTGTTTTGTTTGAGTGCAGGCACGTGTATGTGGAGATCAGAGGACAACTTTCCAGACTGGGTTGTTTTCCATTTAGCTGAGGTAGTATCACTGTATATACTTCAGGTCAGAATGGCTTATGGAATCTTGATGATTCTTTTGTCTTTGACTGTCCTGGTTATCCTCTGACCTCCATTCACACAGTGTGATTTACGCTGTGATACACCTTAGAAAGTGTAATAAATAAAGCTTAAAGTAATCACTAAGTTTACTGTCAGCAAATAAACACTAGTTGTCTGACTTTAGCTGAGACTAGAAAAGGTAGGTATTATGTACATTATAAGCACACTTACTAACATGCTTAGGGCTTATTGTATGTTAGTAGCTCCTTTATTCCAAAGACAACAATTGTCATTTGTTCATATTTGATAGTTTCTCACAATCTACTCACGAGCAAATAACTAAACACAACAATTACCTATAAAAACCAGGCTAGCCAGGCTGGTTAATTCCAGCACTCTAAATGAAGAGTCAGGAAGATTTGAATTTGAGGCTAAATTTAAAACATGGAATTTCAGATTCTTTACTACTTTACTAGTTAAGTTTGAAATTGCAAAAAATGTGCCAGATGTGGGGGCACATTGAGGTCTTTAGTCCCAGCACTTGGGAGGCAGAGACAGCTGGATTTCAGAGTTTGAGGCCAGCCTGATCTACAGAGTGTTTCAGGACAGTCAGGGCTACACAGAGAAACCCTGTCTCAGGGGGGAAAAAAAAAAGAAAAAGAAAAAGTTAAGCCAATTTAAAAATGGGCAAAATTTAATTGGTGTTGTCTTTAACGAAAACAATTATGAGAGCGGCTTAGTAATTCAAAGGATATGGAACAGAGACAGGCTGACCATGCTGTAGGCTTTCTTGTAGGTACAGATTAGGTTTGCCATAAGTTTACCAAATCAAGAGTTCTAGCCCAGTAAGGTGGGTGGCACATACCTTTACTCCTAGCTCTCAGGAGGTAGAGGCAGGTGGATTTCTGTGACTTGGAGGCCAGTTTGGTCTATATAGCAGCTCCAGGCTACTGAGGGAAGACACAGTGAGACTCAGTCCCAAGGAAAAATCTAGAAAAAGTATTTACCTCCATATACCAAAAGACTATGAAAAGAGGTGCTGTGAATCTACAGCAACCTCATGAAATACACTGTTCACTGAGTAGAAAATACAAAGACATCCACATTTGAAAACGGATACAGGAAAGATGCTTGGGGAGAGAGATGGCTCAGTGGTTAAGAGCACTGATTGCTCTTCCAAAGGTCCTGAGTTCAATTCCCAGCACCCACATGGTGGCTCACAACCATCTGTAATGGGATCTGATGCCCTCTTCTGGTGTGTCTGATACAGCTCCAGTGTACTTATATAATAAATAAATCTTAAAAAAGAAAGAAAGAAAGAAGGAAAGAAAGAAAGATGCTTGGATTAGAAAAAGCACACACAGGGGGCTGGAGAGATGGCTCAGCGGTTAAGAGCACTGACTGCTCTTCCAGAGGTCCTGAGTTCAATTCCCAGCAACCACATGGTGGCTCACAACCATCTGTAATGAGATCTAATGCCCTCTTCTGGTGTGTCTGAAGACAGCTACAGTGTACTTGTATATAATAAATAAATAAATCTTAAAAAAAAAAAAAAAGAAAGAAAAGAAAAAGCACACATGGACTTTCATAAGGATATCACATGATCCCGAAGCTGCAACAAAGACTCCAACATGAGAACATGTCACATAGACACGGTGTCACACATTTATAATCAATCCCAGCACTGGAGAGGTTAAGGTAGGAGATCAAAATTTCAAAACCATCCTCAGCTCTGTAGGGAATTTGAGGCCTGGGAGGGGATAGTCAATGGTGGAGCACGAGGAGGAAACAGCATTCAGGCAGTGGCACACACCTTTAATTCCAGCACTTGGAAGGCAGAGGCTGGTAGATTGAGGTCACCCTGGTCTACAGTGAGTTCCAGGACAGCCAGGGCTAAGTAACCCTGTTTTGGCAGGGGTGGGTGGCTGGGTGGTGACAGATGGACATTTCATCAAAATATATTTTAACCCCTATCAAATAAAAACAGGCAAAGGATTTGAAGAAAGACAGATATGTATGACACACAGATGGCTTATAAAAACGAGAGAGGGGGTTGGGGATTTAGCTCAGTGGTAGAGCGCTTGCCTAGGAAGCGCAAGGCCCTGGGTTCAGTCCCCAGCTCTGAAAAAAAGAACCAAAAAATAAATAAACAAACAAACAAACAAATAAATAAATAAATAAAAATGAGAGAGATTTCCTCTGCTGGGTACAGGCCTATCAGAGCTACACAATTCTTGTATTAAAAAAAAAAAAAAAGACCTATAAGCAGTGTTTAATTAAATCTAACATCCATTAGAGAAATACAAACCAAAGTCACAATAAGACACCAGACCACACTCCTGAGGAGAGCTATAAGTCAAAAGTAAGTAGAGAAACCAGGACCCTCATTGACGTGAGAAAGTAATATGCCACCAACTGCTTTATAAACCATTATGGCAGACCCTTAGTAGTTTAAACAAAGGCTATCATTTGACCCAGCCATTCTATCCTAGGTATATACTTACGAAATTAAAGTGTATGCCTACATATGCTGGAACATGGCCCAGGTATGGAGTCTGATGAGAATTCTGAGTGCCTGTGACTTCAAGTTTCTTTAAAACTTGGAATTGTTCTTGGAAAATAGTTTCATGCTCTACCCAGGTGTAAGATAGTGAATTTACTTCAGATTATTCATTATTGTTTGCTGCCATTATTCAGTTCAATGTTTAAACTATCCTTTATATGATTCTGGAGAAACACTTATGCAGTGTGTGGCTTGTTCTTGTGACTGTATGCAGCTAGAACTCATGAGAACTTGACTCGGGTGAGCTTTCTTAACCTCGTTGGTTCTGAGCTTGTCTTGAGGTCCAAATAAAGTTGGCTGCTGCCTGAGAGTTGAGTTGGCCTCTTTTATTGGCTCCATCCTCCCAGGTCCCACCTCTAGAGCGGTGACATACATAGGACAAGGATAGTGCTGCACACCTCAAATCCTGGAGGGAAAAAGCCCAAGTGAAGCAGCAGTTTGGGGTCAGCCTAGGCTACTGAGGAAGACATTTCTGAAAACTAACAAAAATAATAATTTCAACACTAGGGAAGCTTAGTCAAGAGGCAACTTTAAGTTCAAAGCCAGCCTGGGCTACACAGCAAGTGCCAGACCAGCCATAGTTATTATACATTAAGAGCCTGACTCAAATAAAATCCTAAAACCAAACCAAAAACCCGGCCAGGTGCTTGTCCTGAGAGCACGAGGACTCTCCATTCCCAGCACCCAAATAAAAAGCTGAGCATGGTGGCATGTACTGTCATGCCAGCATTGAGGTGGTGAATCCCTGGGGCTCATCAGCCAGTCCAGGCTAGTCGGAAACCCCATATCCTGGTGAGATCTCATTTAAAAACAAAAACAAAAACTAGGGTGGGGTTGGCCATATGGCTCAGTGGCTAAGAGCACTGAAGTCTTTTTAGTTTGAGCACTCACAGAGCAACTCCAGTCCCAGGGAACCAGATGCCCTCTCTTCTGACTTCCTGGACACTGCACATATACAATGTCACAGGCATATTTATGGGCAGAATACCTACCTACACACAAGACATACAAAATTTAAAAATAAAAACAAAAGACATGGTCTGGGATGGCCCGCACCTTTAATCCCAGCACCCAGGAGGTAAAGGCAGGCCAGTTTCTGTGAGCTCCAACCCAGCCTGGTTTACATACTGAGTTCCAGGACAATGAGGACCACAAAGAAAAAGCCTGTTTTGAATCTCCCCCCAAACAAATTACAAAGCAAGTTCTAAGACAGCCAGTGCTACACTGAGAAACCCAGTCTGGAAACAAAATCTAAGGGGGAAAAAGAGTATTTGACTGTCTGGTGAGAGTCAAAAGGTTAAGAGTGACAGGTAGGGGGTTGAGGATTTAGCTCAGTGGTAGAGCGCTTGCCTAGGAAGCGCAAGGCCCTGGGTTCGGTCCCCAGCTCCGGGGGAAAAAAAAGAACCAAAAAAAAAAAAAAAAGAGTGACAGGTAATAGGTTTCTTTTGTGAGTTATTGGTCCTGGCTATCTTGAAACTCCATGCTCTCAGAGATCCACCTGCCTCCACCTCTCAAGTGATGGGGATTAAAGGAGTTTGCACTCACTGCTCAGTTGTCTTTTTCCCCCCTTTATAAACTTTTTTTTTTTTTTTGGTTCTTTTTTTCGGAGCTGGGGACCGAACCCCGGGCCTTGCGCTTCCTAGGTAAGCGCTCTACCACTGAGCTAAATCCCCAGCCCCTATAAACTTTTTGATGACCGATGTTTTGTTTTATATTTTCCATCCTAATTCCATGTCTAATTTTCTTACCTTTTTAGATTCCATTAAATATTTTCCCCATGATGTTTATTTTCTTGTGTGTTTAACTGTTTTCCTTATATTTGTGTTGGGGATTACACTCAGGGCATCTGAACACAAGCCAGGTAAATTATGTACTACCAAGCATGTACTCAATTCTTTGTTGAAGAGTGGAGGAATGAGATAGGGTCTCTATATAACCGAGGCTATCCTTCATCTCAAGATCCTCCTGCCTTAGCCTCCTGAATACTGAGGCTGTAGGCCTTTGTTACCACAACCATCTAGCATACATTATTTTTTCTTGTATTTTCACTAGGTGTATGTGTAAGTGCAGGTGCCTACAGAGGCTAGAAAAGTGCACTGTACCACTTGGGATCTGGAGTTTATGGGAATTGTGAGTCACCTAATGAGTGCTGAGAACTGAACTCTGGTGGCCTGCAAGAGCTGTACATCCTATTAACTGAAGCCATCTCTCCAGCCCCTCGTTTCTTTTTTTTTTTTAATTTCTTATTCTGAATTTTTTCACATCATGCACCCCAGTCCCACTCATCTCCCCGTTACTCTGTATCCAACCTCTGCTCTTGTAACCTCCCCCCAAGAGAAACACACACCTGAGTGCACAAATGCATGCAGAGAAAACAAACCATATTGTAGAAGCTGTAGCGTCTCTCTCTCTCTCTCTCTCTCTCTCTCTCTCTCTCTCTCTCTCACACACACACACACACACACACACACACACACACACACACACACACACACACACACACCCATCCATCCATCCTTTCGTCTACTTGCAAATGTCCACAGTCGTCAGTGGTCTGGTTTGAGGCCTCAGGTTTCTGCTACACTATCAATACTGAAATCCTCAAAAGAAGTCCTCTCCTGTATCTTGTTGCTCTGTGGAAATCCTGCAGCTTTGGATCTGCAGGACCAGCTCTAGCAGTTCATAGATGGGGTAGATGAAATTCCCTAACTCAAAGCCCTGGATCTGGGCCTGGATGTTAGCTGAGTTGGTCAGCCCGAAGCTCTCCAGCACTGGCCCAGACAGCTCATCCAAGGAAGAGGCAGGATTACTTTTCCCATCTGCCCAAGATGGAGAAGGGTTTGGGGTGGGAGTACAGACTGCACCTCAGGGCAGACCAGTGGCAGGGTCAGTTCTCTGAGTGCCCAAGTTAGAATGTATCTTTGAAACAAACTTTTGTCTACTTAACAATTCATATTACCGTCTTTATTTTACTAGGTTCATTGTTCACCATTATTTTTCTTGATTTGCATACTGGGGAATGAAAATGAAGATCTCGTTTATGCTAACTAAGCACTCTTCCACTGACCTACAGCCCTTGCTAGCTCCTTTAGAGCTGGTGGAGGTCAGAAAAGGGCATAGATCCCTTAAATTGGAGATAAGATAGTTGGGAGCCAAACTCAGGCCCTCTACAAACCAATGAGTGCTCCAAAACTTTACAAGCTATCTACTTCCAGGCCTTAAGTCTTTGTACATTAGGCTGCCTGTGAACTAAAGACCTCCTTGCTGAGCTCACAAGCTTCACCATGCTTCACTTTCATCCTTGTTTCTTATATATCTTCTCTTAATTTGACAGATTTGAATTTTACTATTAATTTAATTTACATGAGTTTACTGCCATTCACAGGAAATGGGTCACAGATACACACACACAAACCTCTGATGTTTGTATGTTGTTCTATTTAAATGTAGGCTAAGAACCACAATAAACTACACTTTTAGTTTGCTGCATGCCTCTTTGGAGACATAATCCTGGCAACAACTCACAGCCTTTGGAGCAAGGAAGAGCAGCACTTTCTACAGAAGATGCTGGATCATTACTGCCAACAGCAATCAGGATCCATTCCTAGTCCACAGGAAGCTGAACTTCTAAAAAGAAGATGATGCAGGGCAGGCTCCTGGAAAGTAGAGTGTTTTTGATTTTCTTTTCATTTTATATGTGTGTGTGTGTGTGTGTGTGTGTGTGTGTGTGTGTGTGTGTGTTTTGCTCCAGGGTATGTCTGTGCATCATACATATGTCTGGTGCCCGCAGAAGAGGTATTGAAGTTATGGTTGTGAGCCATGATGTGGTTCTAGAACTCCTACCAGGTACCCTGGTGAAGAGCAGCCAGAATTCTACCTCTCTAGTTCCCTGTTCTACTTCAAATTTAAGAGTATTTATTTCTAAAGGTTGCCTGAACTTACACATTTCCAAACAATTACATGTTCGAGAATGTCTCCTACATTAATATTTGAGTAGGAACTTTAGTCTGAACCAAATTTTCAGACTTTTATGTTTCTAGTCAATAATATACATTGAATTATTTCCGGCTTCATTGTTGCAGGAAATTAATTTTTCCCTCTTGTGAATATTGAACAAATAGCGAGGCATAGTAAGTACCTCAAGCCTGTCAAGAGGCTGAAGCAGGGGGTTGGGGATTTAGCTCAGTGGTAGAGCGCTTGCCTAGGAAGCGCAAGGCCCTGGGTTCGGTCCCCAGCTCCGAAAAAAAAAAGAACCAAAAAAAAAAAAAAAAAAAAAAAGAGGCTGAAGCAGTAAGATCAGATATAGCATGAGTTCAAGGCTATTCTGCATAAGGTTAAAAAGCTACCAATTCTATTAAAAAAGGAAAAAAGAAAAAAAAAAAGAAAGAGATAAAAGGAGGTCCATTGGATTGGTAATATAACACAGTGTTAGAGTGTTTGCTATTTGCTGGGCTCTAAATTCCCAGCACCACAAAACAAGTAACCAAGTCCCCCAAAATAGGGGTGGGGGTTGACTAGGGATTTAGAGAACTTATTCCCATGTTATATGAGTAAGGTAAGGGAAGAGAAGATGGCTAGGTTTTAAAACTCAGATTTATATAAGGTTTTTATTTATTTTATGTATGTGCGTACACTGCCACTCTTTTGAGACACACCAGAGTAGGGCATCAGATCCCATTACAGATGCTGTGAGACACCATGTGGTTGCTGGGAATTGAACTCAGGACCTCTGGAAGAGTAGACAGTGCTCTTAATCGATAAGCCATCTCTCCAGCTCCAGATTTATAAATTTTTCTAGCCTTTGTTAGATTCATATTTTCCAATTAATATTGCTTAGAAATCAGCCAACCACTTCAATTTAGGAGCTTACTGTCACAATTATGAATGAACTCTGCTCAGACCTGAAATTCCTCACACATTGTTTTCCAACAGTATCCTTCTTTTTTTCTCCTTTTCTTTTTTTCGGAGCTGGGGACCGAACCCAGGGCCTACCAAGCGCTCTACCACTGAGCTAAATCCCCAACCCCCAACAGTATCCTTTTACAGTGCCATTAAAACCATTAAAATATGGGTTAATTGTCTTTCTCCACTACTTTCATCTCTTAAGAATTGTCATTAAAATTCTAATAGAGTTATCTTCTGTTTCTTTTGTTTATTTGCACTGAAAGGTATTAATTTGTCTTCTGTTACTCCTTGGCACTGCACTCTTTATATTACCCCCTCCCACATGCACTCTATCTATTAGTCTACCAGTTTCTTCAGGAGTTAAATAAAAACAAATATTCTATCAGGCATGGTGATGCCTACCTGTAATTCTAGCACTCAAGGGGTTGAGGTAGAAAAACCCTGAGTTTGAGGCCATACCAGACTACATATTAAGTTCTAGGCCAGCCTGGAATATGAAATGAGACCTTGTCTCAAAAACAAAATAAGATTCACAAGAGAAAAATATTTTCATTAGTCTTTTCCACACAGAAGTTTTGGGGAAGCATTAAATTTCTGTCATAATGTTTGACACAAGATAATTACAAGAACATTCTAAGAGCCAGACACAGTGAAGCACACCTGTAACCTTAACCTGTAACTTTAGGGAGACTGAAATGAGAGAATCTGGAGTTTAAAAGGTTCGGTATGGGTTGGGGGCTGGAGATGGCTCAAAAGTTAAGAGCACTGGCTACTTTTCCAGAGGTTCTGAGTTCAATTCCCAGCAACCATAACCATGTGTAATGGATCCAATGAAGACAGCGTAGTTGTACACATAAGATAAATATACACATACATAAAATAATCTTTAAAAAGTTCATACTACTATGTATATAGCCAAGACTTATTTTCCAAAGGGGGTGGGGGGAAGCAAGCAAGCAAGTGGGAGTAGCTACAAGCTAGGCAGACAGTGTTAGAGCACGCCTTTGATTCTAGCAGTCAAGAGGCAGATCCAGGTTAGCTGGGGTTATATACTAAGCCTGGCTCATAAGATTAAAACAGCAGCAGCAGGGTTGAGGATTTAGCTCAGTGGTAGAGCGCTTGCCTAGCAAGCGCAAGGCCCTGGGTTCCGTCCTCAGCTCCAGAAAAAAAGAAAGAAAGAAGAAAAAACAAAACAAAACAAAACAAAAAAACAAAACAAAACAAAAAAACAAAACCAGCAGCCACAAATGCTGTTTCATCATCAGTCTGCTTTGTTCTTATTAGCTGTGTAATAAGTTATTGAAACGGAGTCTCACCTTCCTCACATGTAAAATGGGTAATTTTTTAAGTACCTAGGGCCGAAGAGGTGGCTAGCAGCTGAGAGTACTTGTAGAGTTCAGTCCTTAGCACCCACATGGTAGCTTACAACCATCATCCCTGGTTCCTACTCCACCCCCTCATCTTTGCAGCAGGTGTGCACATGCACGCACAAGAGCACGCACGTATACACCTTTTTTTTTTTTTTAAAGATTACTTAATTTTATCTGTGTGAGTGTTTTCCCTACAGCTTCTGCCTCTACCTCCCGAGTGCTGGGATTACAGCAATGTAGCACTGGTGCTTACTTAGCCTCAACTTTCTAAATGCTAGGATTATAAACTTGATCTAATCAAACTCAGTTAACCATTTAGAACAATTAATCCTCTACAGGAAGATACAAGTTAAAAACCACATGTCCTATGCCTGTACAAGTCCAACAATGTTACAGAAAAATCCTAATTAAAGGCTAGGACTTGCCAGTGTGGTGGCAGACTCTAGAATTCCTAGCTACTTAGGAAGCAAAGAAGTAGGCAGTCTGGTTAATTTATCAGGACTTTGCCCCAAAGGGCTGGAAATGTTAGTTTTGCACTACAACAAAACAAAAATTATAACCCTAATGTTTATAACACTAATCTCCTTTATAAAAGTGAACTGGTAAAAATGTTAATTCTCCAGTTTAATCAAAAGCTCAACTATATCAGAAACACTACACTAATTTATGCAACCAGGTACTAAAATTAAGAGAGTTAATTCAAACCCTTCAGGCAGCTGACCATGTACAATGGCACCAATTAAAGTAATTAATTAGAATTTACTCTTTTAGTCCTTTAGTTGAGCCTGCCATATTTCAAGTATCCTCCACCCCAGGATCTCACTATGTAGCTATGGTTGGCCTTGAAGCTTCTGCCTTTTGAGTACTGGGATCAAAGGTGTTTGCTACCACATTAGGCCCTTTAACAGCCACAGGAGTGCTGAGTTTCCCAGAATTCAGCCACCACACAGTTTAATTAATATTTATAAAAGTACTTTGAACAATGCCTAACATGTTCCTGTTTTCTCAACTTTAAAGATTTATTTATTATATATAAATGTTATAGCTATCTTTAGATACACCAGAAGACGGCATCAGATCTCATTACAGATGGTTGTGAGCCACCATGTGGTTGCTGGGATTTGAACTCAGGACCTCTGGAAGAGCAGTCAGTGCTCTTAACCACTGAGCCATCTCTCCAATCCCTTTTCTCAACTTAAAATAGGTAAAAATAAACCTGTTCCATTTCACACGATGCTATATGAAAATACTTTATAAACTATAAAAAGATGTGAAAAGTCCAAAAGGTTATTAAATACTCCTTCAATCGTCCACAATACCCATTAAAATTGCTAACAGTGGACATCGTATAATTTCCATTAAAATGGAGGCAACACTATCTAGGGTTATAACGGGATAAGCCTGAATAAGAGTTACTGTTTACTGGAGGGAAAACCTGGTATAAACTTACTCTGTCCCAAAGAGGATAGAAATTACCTACCTCGGTTTGAGTTCTCAAGGACCAATATGCACAGCCTTTAACCATTACAGTGAATCGCCATTCCCCCCATCCCCTAAAGAAACAGATAAATAGGGTATAATTTTTTTTGAAAGTTACCTATCTTTGGGATACATATTTGTGAGAATTGTTTTGTTCAAGACCACTAACACAGAGACTGTTCTCAATATCCCGTCATTAACAAACCAGAACCACAGAATAGGTACTGGAACTCATTAAAGTCCTTGCATAGACTTATCTAGTTGGAACAATCCACAGCTGAAATTTCAGACGCTACTAAATGAATCAACACCTATCCACTGCTAAAAGAAACGTGTGAAAAACGTGCTACCTTGATACAAGAAACTCTCAGCCAGCATACACAAATGAACGTTCACTGAAATAAGAGTCAAAGGCTGTCAGCAAACAGAAAACCAACTTCGTTCAAGGGTTTGGGGCTGCCAAATCTTTTAGACAGATTTAGAAAATTACAGCAGGCTGCTTCAGCACCTTTTTAAAAATTAACCTCAACACAAGCCCTACTATCCTACTCTTTCCTTTCACTGAGGTGGTAGTGGTGGTGAATAAGCACATATTAACGAAAGGTAAAAGGACCAGTATCAAATCGTAAAAATTGAACGGGTCTTTTAAGTTTATCTAGCTAAAGCCTTGTGTGTTCCCAGCGCCCCCAAACAACGGCCCTATCTGAAGGACGTGATAAAGCTTAAAATAAAGGGGTAGGGATGTTGAAGAAATGGAAGAGGTTGAAAAAGATACAAGCCGTTCGACCGTTACAGAGTGCTCCCCAGGGACACCGCCAGCCTGCCAGTCCCTTTTCTCCCTAAACCCAGCATCCGCAGAAACGCGCAGGCGCAGCAGTAGGGCCTGCGCGTGGCGACGCGCAGGCGCATAGTGAGTAGAAACAATGAGCTTTGTTGCCCAAGTGGCAAAGGGGAGGCCGGGGGGAAACGGGGAGCAGGGGAAAAGGCACCGAACAGGGTAAAAAAAAAAGGACTGACTGAGGAACGCAAGAAAGTGCTATCCCGGCAACACTCGCGCGCCACAAAAGACCCGGATAGAAGGCTGACTGTGCAATCGAAATCATAATGAAATGAGAAAAATGAGCGACGGCCATTTCGGAGATAGATGTAGCCTGCCCGAGCTCATCCCTCAAAATCGGCGGAAATGGGCCAGAACAACCGAGGTCAAACCCGGCTCGAAGGCCCACAGCCTAGGCGACCCTTTTAATCCCTTCGGCCTTCTCGGAGTGCGGCCTCTCGACCACCGGGTTCGCCACACCCTCACGACGGTCCGTCTGACGGGACCCCTCACCCAGTGCACGGCAGCGGGGACGGTAGCCAACGAATCCTGTCGGCCTCCGCGGATCTCCACAGGCAGCGCCGCTCCCCCGCTCGACGTGCGCTTTGCCCGCCGCCTCCCTTCTCCAGTCCAAACAAACACCCCTGCCCGGAAGTGACTTCACTTCCGTCACGGCCAGCCCCGCCCACCCATTCTGTCTTTGCTTCCTGGCTAGGCTACTAGAGGGCGCCAGAGAAAACACGATTCCAAAAGTCTGGTGTGTGTCATGCAGTTCTTCAGGACCAAAGGCTTTCCAGGTGCTCTGCAAAGACCTACCTCGGGTTTTTCTAGTACGGTTGATTGATTTCTCTGAGGCATGTATGGCTCTTCATCTGCTAATCCCACCAGACTGATGTGATTCTGTGAATACGAGAGCTGGGAACTAAGGTATGTATGTATGTATATGCGGCCTCAAGTATATACACCAAAAGGAACATCCAAATAATGACTATGCGTGCGCTTCCGCACGTGTGAACGCACACTCTTAACTATGCACGAATGTCATACTGAGATCCTGACATATGCAAAAAGGCATACAGTAGATCTACAAGCATTCGATTTACACACTGGCAAAATGCCACCAGGTAGTTTCTATGCAGCCTACAGAGCCTCTTTAAAACCAAGACAGGAAACTTGGAAAGACAAAAGAATTTCCACAACAGTAATAATTCCAGCACTTAGAAGCAGAAATACAAGATCTTCTGTGACAAGAGATTTTGTCCAAAGTTAAAGAAAAAGTCAGCAAGATGTCTTAGTGGGTAAAAATGCTTGCAGTGTGAACTTTATGACACCGAGTTTCACTCCCAGGACATTAAAGTAGGAGAGCAAATTGATCCATATATACCATAGCAAACCAATCCAACCCCACTCTAAACCCTTTAAGCTTATAACCACCCTTCCGTGTAGTAGCCCATATGTTCTTAGCCACATTTGCATGCTATCACCACTGGTTAAGATCTATGTCTAGTAAAACTAAGCAGGGTAAAGGTGTGTGAAAATTATCTGGGTATATCTTTAAGGGCATACAAGCCCCATTAAATGTCTTTTCTCTGACACAGGAAGTATTAACTTAGAAATGAAACCACATTTGGGGCTGGAGACATCTTTCCATGTGTTAGGATCACTGACTGCTCTTCCAGAGGCCCTGAATTCAATTCTTAGCAGCCACATGGTAGCTTACTACCATCTGTAATGAAATCTGATCCCTTTTCTGGTGTGTCTGTGTACTCACATACGTGAAACATAAAAAAAATTTTCAAGAAAAAAAGAAAATCACGTTTGTATTCATTGAAACCAAAAACTTCTGTGGGCTTTGTTTTGTAAACAGTTGCAACCAGCTCCAAGTTTGCAAGGTCTTACTTAGCACCAGAGACATTCTCTTTGCAGTAAGAATGCCCTACGCTCTTTTGTTTTCATTACTTTTTAGATAGCATTTTTATCCTGGGCCAACCTTGGTGATAGGGGTATGTGCATACTAATCTGTTCATCTTTCATCTGTAAAGCAAGTGCACAAAACCACTAAGCTGAAGTCCCACAATTATCCCCAACTGAATGGAAAATTTGACTTTGTTGTGCTGCTGAGCAGGCATATATTTTGGAGAGGAACACGATTGTTAGGATCATCCAAAGGATGCTGATACTGTAGAAATGATGTGCAGACTAAAGTAGTGGTGTTCAACTGTAATCTTGGCCCTCAGAAAACAAGCCAGATTGTTGTTGGTTTGAGCCCTAAAACCAGAGTTTTGGTGAGGAACCTGGAAAATAAGTCCAAGGTAGAAACAACAGAAACCAAGACAATTTTACATATTGTACAATTGAGCTACTATAAAAATGTGTATAACTATATATTTGTTCTGGGTGGGTGCCTGAACATTTGAACTGGATTTAAAAGGTCGTTATAAGCCTCTATGTAGGTCCTAGTCACAACCCTGAGTCATCTCCATAGTCCCAGTTTTTTCTCTGAAAACGTGTCTGGTCTCTTTAGTTTTAAGATTATAGGCTCGAGACACCACACATTTGGCTAACCCCAACACAACTAAAACTTAGAAGTTATCTTTAAAGTGTTTGCTTAGCATGCACTCTTTATTATAGCTCAATGTACCTCAATGATCAGAGGATCATCAGTTACTAATGACTACTTGGCAATTTAGTGAGACCTGTCTCAAAGCAAAAACTAGGGACAGAGGTATACCTTAGTGGTTCAATGTGTGACAAAGACATGTAAGGGCCTGGGTTAAAACTCCAATCTCATAAAAGCAGCCAATTTAAGCAGGTGAGTCTAAAAATCCAAGCGCTCAGAGGCAGATATACACCACAGATTGTGTTTTAAATTAGCAAGGGGGGGGTGGGTTTAGCTTATTTGATTATCTGTCTACCATATTCTTTTTTTAAGAGATTTATTTTTATTTATGAGTACACTGCAGCTGTCTTCAGACACACCAGAAGAGGGCATTGGATCCCATTACAGATGGTTGTGAGCCACCATGTGGTTGCTGGGATTTAAACTCAGGACCTCTGGAAGAGCAGTCAGTGCTCTTAACCCCTGAGCCATCTCTCCAGCCCTGTCTACCATATTCTAAACCCTGAGTTTGAATCTCAAGCACTAAATAAAACTGGGCATAGTGGCACAAACCAACACTTGGGAGGGTAGAAGCAGAAGGATCAGTTTAGATCAGTTTTAACATCCTCAGCTACATATGAATGGCCTGAGCCACACAACCCCTCCCCCGGCCCCCCCAACTCCTGGCTAGCAATTGTCAACATACCTTTAAACTCAGTACTCAGGAGAAACAGGAAGGTTCTGTGAGCTGAAGCCACATAGTGAGCTCCAGACCAGCCAAGGACTCTGTCTCAAAATAAAATACCCCAAAAACCATGTTTCAAAAAGAACAAGAGTGTTAAGTGTTATTATTTTTATCCTCTGCAAGTTGTGCCATACATCCTTGAACCCACCACTGAAGTCAGTAAGCATCTCTGAATAACTTGAGGATTATATTATTCAGCACATCTTTTGGAAACAAGGTCTTGGTAGGTAGGTGGCTTACTAAATTTCAAGTAATGGTCCCCATATGTCAGCCTTCTAAGCCACCCATATCCAGTTAGTTGATATTTTTTTTGAATGTATGCATGTGTGTCAGCATTGAGTCACTAAAGTGGTAACTCTGTAGCATTTTTTTTCTAAGAGTTTTACTCAGGTAATGACCTGAGTACAATATTGTAAAAATGAAAGTTGGTTTTTCCAGTTTGGCTTGGTTTTCTACAACTCAGCCGCTGTTGAAAGAGGAGTTAAGATACCTATGAACACCAGAAAATTAGGAGTTATGTTTATCTCATAGGTCATTACATTAGTAAGTGTTTGAACTGCAGTCTTTTCCACGGGTTCACATGACATCACAATACAATTTAGGTGTCTTTCAAAGACTGGAGACAGATATCCAAGGACTCTTGGAATAGTATTGAGGACCCCACGTGCTGGGCAAGAATGTTAAGACAGCTCTATACTTCCAGTCTGGGACACACATATAAAATAGGAGGTCAATTCATAACTGAGGCAGCAGCTGGGAACTTGTATTTATAGTCAAATCTAATTTAGGGTGCAAAGAGACTCTTCCATTTAAATGTGTGATAGGTGGTGGTATCGCAGGCCTTTAATCCCAGCACTCCAGAAGCTGAGGCAGGTAGTTCGACAGACTTTTCTACAGAGCAAGTTCCAGGACAGCCAGAGCTACACAATGAAAAAAAAAAAAATCAATAAATAATGTTTTCTCTTTCTCACTATGATGTTGAAATTGCTCTTCTGTGACTTGAGACATTTGAGTAGTTTGGACTACAAAGTGTTATCTCATTTCTGATTTAATCCTGGCAAAGTTGAGCAGACTAGCCTTACTTTTCATAGGCAGTGGCTCTGAAACTCAAAGGAGTAGACTCAACTCCCAACACCAACCACCACAACAAAAAAACATCAAACCCTCCAAACAAAACTGCCTGAAACAAAACCAACCAACTCACACAGTAGGAATCTCTCTGCTTCGGAAACACCTCAAGTCTAGTCTTATAAAGGATTAGTTAAGTAGCTCAGTGGCATTGTATTTACCTACCCAGAGTGTACAAAAGACCTGGGTTAGATCTCCCACACTAGTGATTAAACTTAGCTAGACATCTTTAGACAGGTCCATTTAGGATGGAGGTCTAAATGAAGGACATCATGTTGTTTACTCTGGCTGTCCTGGGCCTGGCTCTGTATCCAGGCTGGCTTCAAGCTTAAGAATTCCCCTGCCCCTGCCTCCC
Organism: Rattus norvegicus; assembly: GCF_021556685.1. Classification (NCBI taxonomy): domain Eukaryota; kingdom Metazoa; phylum Chordata; class Mammalia; order Rodentia; family Muridae; genus Rattus; species Rattus norvegicus. Next base: position 27,334,981 of record NC_141551.1, on the reverse strand, counting down.
AGCACTGGATTGAAGGCAGGCGGCACCACATCTATCTTATCTGCACATTTTTTAACTTCCAAAACTTTACCGTGAAAAATGCTAAACAATTAAGCATGTCTCAATTCTCTCACTTATTTGTCACACCATACAAAGTAACATTCCAAAGGTTGAGGATATAGCTCAGTGGTTGGGTGCTTTTTTTCATTACTCACAAGCCCTTTGGTTGAATCCCTAGCACTGCAACTTCAAAACACTCAAGGAAAAAATGGGAGGGGAAGTGGAAAGGAATAATGAATAATCTTAACATTTCTTAGAGGAAGCTTGGTATAGTCATGCACGCCTTTAATCCCAGTGCTTGGGAGGCAGACACAGGCCTCTGCATTAGAAGTCAGCCTGTTCTACATAATAAATTCCAGCTACATAGTGAGAACTTGTCTGGAAAAAGTAAGTGAACGGATAAGTAAATCTTAAAGAGTTATTAATACTCGGTGGGTAAATACACTTGCCATATGACAACTTGAACTTGATGTGGGGAACAAACTGGAGGAAACAATCCCAGAAAGTTTACCTCTGATCTCCACAATGTGTCCATATTCTTGCACAAGACTAAAAAAAACTGTTGGTGGCATATGCTATAGCTAGAAATTCCTCTTACCCCCTAGACCTTCTACCCAGCTTAGGCTGGGTTTAAACTGATGCTTAACTTTGTGCACTTACTTCTAGGATACACAAGAAACGCAAATGTCAAGTGGGGACTAGGAGAACTCATAGCAATGAATAAAAAGAGATTGTAGATTAACTCAGGGCATCTCTTAAACCTTCACTTACATTTGTAAATAAGAAGACTAAGGCTGAAATAGCAGGGAATATGTCCAAATTTATAACAGGTATGAAACAATTCTATTATAGGTTTGCCATAAACTAGGTTTGGGGGAAGCAGGCATGTGACCAGGTATATAGAAGTTTGAGTAGGATTCTAAGTTTCAATAGTGCAAAATAGGGCCTGCATTCCAGAAGGAACTCAAACTCTTCCAGTTTCCAGAAGGATGACCTTAACTTCTTCTGATCTTGCCTGCACTTTCTGAGTTCTGGGATTAACAGTATACGTTTATCACTTCTGGCTTATGGGCTTAGGAATGCTATAAAATACTTAGCCAATACAAAGTGAGCTGCATTTAGAGGCATCTCAAAAGTAAAAAACCATTGCCAAGTTGGGTAGTGGTAGACATGCCTATAACCCCAGCACTGGGGTGGATCTCTTGACTTCCAAGCCAGCCAGTTTAGAGCTAATTCCAGGACAATCAAGGTTATACAAAGAAACCTTGTTTCAAACAATCTAAAAAAATAGTGTTACAGACTATTATAAGCAGCTTATTTACAAAACAAAAAACTAGACACCATCAAAACCGCCACCAATACAAAGTGGACATTGTTTCTTTCTTTTTGGTTGTTTTGGTTTCCAAGATAGGGTTTCTCTGTGTAAGAGCCCTGGCTGTCCTGGAATTTTGTCACATAGATCCACCCACCCACCTGCCTCTAACCCCCAAGTGATGGGATTAAAGTCCTATATCACCATCACCCCGATAAAATCCGATTTCTTAAAGCCACAAATCAAGCTAACCTGTTCAAAGCATTCCTTAAGTTACTAAATTCATACAATAGGCCACACAACATGAGCCATCTATGTTGAGGGATATCAAGTTTCCATTTGTATAAGAACATTTCCTTTTTGCCTGTCTGCTTTTGAGACAAGGTTTTATAATGTAGCTTGAGTGGCCTGGAATTCTATAGACCACAAGGGTATCCAACTCCAAGGCAAACCTGCCCCTGCCTCACAAGTGCTGGGAATAAAGATAAATGCCCGTGCCTAGCCCTATCCACAGTTTTATTTTTTTTAGTTGCTGTTAGATTGAGGGGGGAAAAAAAAAGGTAAGTAATTAGTAATAGCTAAGATTGGCAAGGATTTTTTGTGCATGTTACTAAAATTTTACCCAACAATATACTTGAAATATAATTTTAATACAAGTAGGCTGGAGAGGTCGAAAGACAATTACTTTTTGTCACTGAAACTGTTCTCGGGTCTTCAGATTATTTAACTCACCAAAATTTCCTTTCCGATTTTTGAAGCAGTGACAGACTAATTTTTCCAATGCTATTTTCAATTCTATTGCTAAAGGCAAGATATCTCTGAATTTGAACTTTTACAGTTTCTTTATCCTCAGTATTTATAACTGTTAGGTTAAAGAAAAAAAATTCTCATTTTTAGACATGTAACAAGAACAAGAAATCCATCAGCACTAAACCAAAATCTTTAGTAGTTTTTAGAACAGCAATGTAGAAGACTTAAATAATTTGTTAAAGCATGCATAAAAATTTAACAGTGAATAAAAAGTCACAACGGACAAATATTTTGGTTAACATTCCAAACATGTTTAACCAACCAATCAACATGGCCTAGGTTGTTTTTTTTTTTATTGGTATTCACTTCAGTAACTTGAATCCACAGATATAAGCAGTATATAACCAGAGAGTTACAAGTAAACACAGATTATACATGCAAATTTCTGCTCACAAAGGTCACATGTGCAGGTACATGAATTAGAAGCGTGCTTCTAGAATTATGGCCAAACTTTTAAAATGCAGAAATGTAAAATTACATCTTGAAAATATAGATGGTTTACACACTTCAAAAATCAAATGTTGCTTATACCGGAGATGTTTGACAGCTACAGGATTCAAGTGACAAGCAATAGGTTCTCAAGAAATTAATACTGGTCAAAGAGAACGGTAATATTTTTACATTTCACTGAAATAACATTGACTACTAGAATACAAAACCTAGCAGGAACTCAGAGGAAAAAAATTACAAATCTAAAGCCAATTACTTAATATATCTTATCATCTAAACAGCATGACATTAAAAGAAAACTGCACCTGCATTTGAATTCCAATCTCACATGAATGAAGTTCTCTAAAAATGCAATGCAACCGAAACAGCTTCCAAAGTCAAATGAAAAGTCTGCAAGGCTCAGATTAAAGTGTGGAATGTTTCAGATGAAAAGTAATAAAAAATACAATTGGTTTTGTACTTTATTGAATGGAATCAAAAGTTGACATTTCTTTGAAGCCTTAAACTACTAAATTTCAGTTTTCTGAATGGTTCTATGTTATCTTTCTCTTAGTGGTGCAAGTTGTTTTCCATAGCTTACTTACAACAGTCAAATCTCTAGGAAGTACTTTTGTCTGTTGTCACTGATGAAACAAAAACTTTTTCATTAACTTAACCGTATGTGTACTTTTTGCTATAACACTTAAACACATGAACAGACATCTATTATTTTCCACTAAAACAAAAGAGTACAGTAGTTTTCTAACTATCAGTATTGTATTTAAAAAAGGTTAACATTAAAATCAAAGAACCATTGTTTTCTTTGAAATAATTAAGCTTCTTGTACATCTTAAGTTTCCTTCTTCTGCCTCCGTTCTTCTGCCAATTTATTCAGAAATTTCTGAGGGGGAAAAAAGAATTACAGGGACTAAGTAATTTAAGAAACACCTAGTATATGTATTAATTATAAAATAAAATATTCAGTCCAAGTTTAGGGACTTAACACTAATCCTTTAACATTTTATAAATGGGTTAATCTTAACATACAGAACTAAACTGGCTAGGACACAATAATTATGAAAAAAATGGGCAAATGTGGAAAAAATGGATATTTCAATGTGCAATTAACCCTAACTTTTACAATTGAGAATTCATATACGGAATAGCTAGATTAGATCTTTGCTGTAACAATTTCACTGACCTAAAAGAGCCATAGACAGTACTTGAAAGACTATGGCTATGATTGGCTGTGCTCTAAGAAGACTATATTTACAACAGAGGTAGCTGACCATCTATAATCTCCAATGTATAATTTCTAGACACCAATCTATTAAGACTTTTAGGGAACATGGATATTTTAAAAGAATTTGTTTCTTTATTTATGGTTAAAATATAGCAATATTTGTTATTTCAGATTGAGAGGGTTAAAAGCCATTATATCCTTAAAAAGAAAATGAAAACAAACAAGCAAACAAACAAAAAAAAAAGAACAGAAGGAAAAAACCCCACAAAACATCTATTTAGTTAAGTGTCAAAACAGTTGAGTGTCAATTTGAGCAACATAAACTACCTAGTGACTTTTTAATGCAGCTGATTCATCATTTTCTTTAATGCAGAAGGAAAAAGGAAATATTTAAGTCATAAAGCATAACCTTCTAGGTAACAACACTGGTATTAACCCCACATAGCCTAAAATCCAATGTATTTCCAATATGAATGAAGCCATATCCATCCCAAAGTAAATGGTTGTTAGCACTTAATGGCAGGAAACATATAGATTACAAAAAGATACATTTGAAAACAACAAAAAATGATATAACAAAGGACAAATTATTCATTAAGATACAAGACTACTATTATCCACCAGTTGTCAAAGATAATAGAATTTCTCGTTTGAAACACTTCGGACCAGAAGTGTTAGGGAGTTCAGATTTGGATGAGGCCCCATAAAAACTAGTCCAAAGGTAATAATTACACCTCTTTTTCTATTTTTCATTTTTGTGCTTCAAAGCCAGGACCTTACACATGCTACCAAGAACTCTGCCACTGAGCTGCATTTCTATCCCCTATAGGTAATTTTATTTTTAAGCACACGATTGATTATCTCAGTGATCTTCCTTAATTGCCTGCAACCTCATTCGCTAATGAAGGGTCCCTCAATGAAACCAAAAACTTGCTGAGAAAGCTGGTTTCACTAGCCAGCCTCCTCCATTTCCACCTTTGACAGCTAGAATTAATCTAGCCACCACCCCAACCATGTATTTACTTGAGTTCTAGGGAGCAGTCTTCTTGCTTTTCATAGCAAGCGGTTAACAACTAAGCCATCTCCCTAGCCCTTGAAATATAACTTCACACAATATTTTTAAATGTATCAACATTCTGATGATAATTTATTTCTGCTACTAAGCTACCACAGTATTATGGAGTATTTTTTTTTTAATTTATAAAAAAATTTTATGTGAGCACACTGTCACTCTCTTTAGACACACCAGAAGAGGGCACTGGATCTCACTACAAATGGTTGTGAGCCACCATGTGATTGCTGGGAATTAAACTCAATCTCAGGACCTCTGGAAGAATAGTCCGTGCTCTTAACCACTGAGCCATCTCCCCAGTCTCATGTTAGAATATTTTTGACTGGCAGATTAGGTATATTCAACAGGTGGCAATTGTAACATTATAAATGACAAAGTATAAAAAACCAAATTACCTACGATTGAGTTCAGTACTACTTTTAAGTTTGCTTGTATTTCCTAATATTCAGGCAGGCCTTATAGAGGCTCCTAACTAAAAAACACAGTACGACTTTTTCTTGTTTTCTGATGGGTTTTACTCATTTATAGTGTAATGCAGAGATAATGTGCTGGGTATAAGTAAGAACATCATTAGTGAGTAACATTGGAATAATAATCTTTAAATGGTAACTCATATTTATAATCCCAGTACTTTGGGAGGCTGAGACAGAAGAATCTCAAAGCCCGTATGACCTAGAAAGGGAGATACAGTCTCTAAAATGAATAAATAGAACAGAACTCTGCACCACAGAAACTCAAAAATTTTTAATTGCTCTATTTCTTTATTTCTTTTGTTGAGCCAAGGTTTCTCTGTGTAATCCTGGCTGTCTTGAAATTCAATCTACAGACCTGGCAGGCTTCAAACTCAAAAGATTGGGCTGCCTCTGCCTCCAGAGTGATGGAATGCATGCATCACCATCGCCAGGCCTAAGTGTTCTATTTAATGTTCAGACCCCTAGCATCTTTGAAATTTGAATAGTTTGAGAAAACATGGATAAACTATACTGCATAAAATGTAGTTAATTTGCCACATAGCTTAAAGAAGGATATGGTCTCCTCAATCTCATCTCCCAAGTCTAAGAATTATGGGTGTACTAAATAAATTTTGTTTAACCATTTGAGTAAAAAAGAGACTCAAATTTGTAGACCCCGTTAAACTCCTTAAAGCCCAGGCAATTATGGAAAAATGACTCAGAATTATGCTGGGTCCAGAGACATACACACATTGTATCTCACTTATTTCTATAACGTATTATCATTTGTTAGTTTTCACAAGTCTCCTCTTCAGCCTTACCTTTAATTTCTGATAATGAGGAAGGCTGCTGCAATGAGTATTCTTTGCAACTTCTTCATTTGTATAAAAGAGTGAACACAGCTTACAGTAAAACCCTGTTTTAGGTATCACATAGTCTATACCTAGAAACACAAACATACATTCTTACAAATTAAGTAAACTTAAATTTTAGTCTCAAATCTTTTTTTTCCTGTCAATATAATTTGAATCAGAAAACATGTGTGAGAAGTCCAGTATGGCCTAAGCTAAAAAACACCAACAACATCACATTACCCTTTCTTTTTACTTAACTAATATTCAAGATGCCACCTAATTGTAGTCTTAAAATGAAAGACAAGAATATATAACAAACACAAAACAAAAAGCAATGTGTAATTTTAGAAATCATTATGAGGAGAAAACACAGTGGGAATGGTAACATAATACAAAATTAGGAGACACAAGAAAGAGAAATATAGAGCAGTGTTAGAGTAAATTTACAAATTATTAAATTTACCAGGGGGCATAACTTTATATACTATCAGAGCTTATATACGATCAATTTTTAAGTCTTATTTTAATAAATTTGTTGGGAGAAATAGAAAAGGGGAAGAAGAAAAAAATCTTTAAAGCTCACCAACAGGAACATTAGGCTGATATGGTCCAATTCTATACTCATCTGGAATTGTATAGTCCTCCTTGTTCTCATCATTTTGGCCATCTGAATTATCACTTGCGTCTTTGTTTGGATCATCAGCATTCTCAGCAGATTCAGCACCTGGTTCTGTATTTTCCTCATTTTTAATCCCATTTTCCAATGCAGCTTCATTTTCTTGATCAAGTTCCTCAATCTTGTCCACCTTAATTTCAACCAAACCATCATCATTTTTTATTTAACTGTCATGCCTGCATATGAAATTTCATCTTCCTCATCACCAACCTCACCCATAGTGACAAAAACTTCCATGCTCCCTGGGAAATGCTGTTAACATAAATTTACCCTGCAACAATTATATTGCAGCATCCCTTCAATTTGTCTTACTTGAAGGGTAAAAGATAGTCTCTTTCTTCCTTGAGACAAGTCTCAAACTGGAGATGATAATCCCTCAGATTCCCTTTGCTCTCATACAAGGCTTGACTTTCAATTTATTATCTTATTATCTCAAAACACCACTTTCTTAGGTAAGAATACAGTTCAGGGCTGGAGAGATGGCTCAGAGGTTAAGAGCACCCGACTGCTCTTCCAGAGGTCATGAGTTCAATTCCCAGCAACCACATGGTGGCTCACAACCATCTGTAAAGAGATCCGATGCCCTCTTCTGGTGTATCTGAAGACAGCTACAGTGTACTTATATATAATAAATAAATAAATCTTTAAAAAAAAAAAGAATACAGTTCACAGATGCTGCATTTTCCTAGCATGTATAAAAATCTCGGGGCTGGGGATTTAGCTCAGTGGTAGAGCGCTTACCTAGGAAGCGCAAGGCCCTGGGTTCGGTCCCCAGCTCCGAAAAAAAGAACCCCCCCCCCCAAAAAAAAAAAAAAAAAATCTCAGCACCAGAAATCTTTAAATATTATTTAAGCAAGGAGACAATTTTTCTGCTAGACTTAGTAAAGTCTTCAAAAAGAAAGAAAAAAACAAAACAAACAAACAAACAAAAAACCCCTCAGTTTTTATTTTTTAAGGAAAAAAAAAGAATAAAATAGGTTTACTGAGCATAGTGTAAGGAACAGTAGGAGGGTCAGTTATAAGAGTACCAATTATGGCCAATTTAGCTTGTTATAGTAAAATTAAAGTAAAAGGTTTACAGTTGTTGCTCAGTGATAAAGTGTTTTCTTTCAATGTACTACCTTTAGAGAACCCTGTAGAAAAACAAATCCACCAAGTGTCAACAACACTCATACTTCACCAAATGAAAAGCCTCACTCATCTAAGAAACAAACACATGGGAGAATATTTATATCTGGGTTGGAGATGGCTCAGTGGTTGAATGGTGACTGCTCTTCCAGAGGACCTAGATTAAATTCCCATGACCCACATGACAGATCAAAACTGTAACTCTAGTTTCCAGGGTAGTTGACACACTCTCACAGACTTACATGCAATCAAAACATAAACGCACAAAATTAAAAAATACATCATTTAAAAAATTTCACAAAAAATGTTAAAAAGAATATTTACATTCCAGTGAGGGTACAACTCAGTGGTAAAGCCTGCTTAAGACTTGTTGTGCCCAAGGTTCTATATACTGAGCACCATCAAACAAACATACTCATTTAAAAAAAGGAAAGAAAAAGAAACTTCATTCTTTGTTTCCAAACAGGGTTTCTCTGTGAAACTGAGACCTGGCTCTCTCATTGAACTCATAGAGATCTGCCTGCCTCCTTCTCCCATGTACTGTGATTAAAGGCTACATTTTAATATCTGGATGTGCTCAATAATATGAAGGCTAGACAACAATCTTGGCTGACATTCATTAGATACCAGCGACCTTTTATTTTTGGGAGACAAGGTTTCATATACCCTGTGGTGACCTCAAGTTCCCAAGATAATTTAGGATGACCTTCAATTTCTCATTCTGCTTCTTTGTCCCTGAGTGGTAAGACTTACAGGTGTGAGTCACTATGTACAGTTTTTATGTAAATACTAAGCAAACACTCTGCCACTAAATAATATCCCTAGCCTTCATTTTCTAATGTATTTCCCTTATAAGTCATTAAAATATCTAACCTTGCTAGGTAAGTGGTGGTGCATGCCTTTAATTCCAGAGCTCAAGAGGCAAAAGCAGGCAATCTGAGTTCAAGGTCAGCCTGGTCCTCACAGCAAGTTCCAGGTCAGCAGGGCTACACAGAGAAACCCCATCTCAATAGAACGAAAAAGCAGAATATGAGAAACTTTGTGGGGGGAAAAAAATCTTCAAAAAAGCCTTATGTTGTTTTTTAGTGTTTCCCACCACTACCATCTGGCTATACTGCTGAGTCATCTCTCCAGACCCTCCAAAAAAAGTTATTTTTCTTATAAAAAATTATTTATTCATTTATTTACTTATTTTTGAGGAAGTATCTCGGTTTTCCTGGCTCTCTTGGATTGAGAAATCTGGTTGCTTCTGTCTCACTCCTGCAATGTATCACCATATCTGGTACTCAAAAAGTTACTGAACTTCAAACTCATACCCATCTTTGTAGTTGTCTGGGTCTCTCTACATTGAACCTCACATTTCTGAGCTTATACCACATATAAGTGCTAAGGTCACACAGCCATGCCAGTATGGCTGATATCGTCTCGAAAACCAACATCAGAATTTAATACATATACTACAATACAAAAGCCTATATACATCTTTCTTGTACTCTTATTCCACAATTTCTTAAAAGTTGACTATTTTTTTGCAGCTATAATGCAGTGTCCTCTTTAAATGCTTTTATCTTGAACTGTACCTGATATATCTAACCCTGTTTGGACAAAAAGAAAAAACTTACATAAAAAATTGATCTTAGTATTCTAATTAAAACATCAATATAAAACTACCTTTTTGGGGCTGGGGATTTAGCTCAGTGGTAGAGCGCTTACCTAGGAAGCGCAAGGCCCTGGGTTCGGTCCCGAGCTCCGAAAAAAAGAACCAAAAAAAAAAAAAAAAAAAAAAAAAAAACAAAAGAACAAAAAAACCTACCTTTTTAAGTTTTTTCTTGGATGTTGCACTTGCATCTTTTTTCACAGCTTTATCTGAAGGCTCCTTTTTCCCATCAGAAGATACATCTCCTAAATTAGCAAGATCAGTCTCATCACCCACTGAGCTTCCACTTTCTAGTAGTGCTGCAGCTTCTTCCTCATCGACAAGCAATTCATCTTCAGATTCAAGAAGCATACTGGGCTCCTGTTCTGTCTGGTCATCCTTGGTGTCTTTCTCACCATCCTCACCCGACTTCTCTTCTTGTTCTTTACCCTCAGCTGGATTCTCAGTCTTCTGAGCACCATCAGTTTTGGACTTCTTATCACTTGGAGATTCTTTTCCATCTGGAGAATAGGATCTTTTCCTGTAAAAAGACATTTTATTTGCAGAGTTGAAAAGTTAAACCCCAATATACCAATATGCATGATTAATATTGAATCCAATTTGGTAATATCCATCTCGCTAAGCCTGGGTCAACTGAGGTGGGAACTGACTGAAAAGAGAGAGCAAAGTAAGCCGAATGGAAGCATGCACCTCACTCACTTCCTGACTACAGATGTAACATGACCACTTTTCTCAAGTTCTCACTGCCATTACTTCCTATCTATGTCAGACCACCAATCTTTGAACTTTGAACAAAAATATTCTTTCCTGAAGTTGCTTTGGTCAGATAGTTTCTCACAGCAAAAGACTAGCAATTACTACATAATATACAGACACAAGCAAAATCAAATTACCGAGATTTATCTTTTTTCAGTAAGTCAATGCCTCTGTTAGGAATCTAAAAGATAAAAATTTTGTAAAAGTTAAATACATTAAAACTTACTCATTTCTAGAACATACATATCAATCAAGTAACAATCTGTAACTCTCCTTTATATAATCAATCTGTACAACCATACCCAACAAAATCTGCCTGGATTTAAAAGTTTCATCTCACCACTGAATCAATATAGAAGCAAGCAATGTAACATTTTGGTAATATAATTAAACGGGTTGAAATGGAAGATCTTTCATGAAACAAAATATACTGGAAAAAAAAAAAAAAAGATACCTTTTCTTCTCTTTTCTGAGGCACTATCTCACTCTGTAACTCAAGGGAGCTACCTCTACTTGCTTCTGCTATTCAAGTGCTGGGATTAATAGTGTGTACCACTGTGCCCAGCCCAGAGTTCTCATCTTTATATGGGCTTTTTTGGGCTTATTTTATAAGGGTTTTGTCTGAATTTTTTTTTTCTTTTTTTCGGAACTGGGGACCGAACCCAGGGCCTTGCGCTTGCTAGGCAAGCGCTCTACCACTGAGGTAAATCTCCAATCCCTGTCTGAATGTTTTTAATATACCACATACATGCCTGATATACACAGAGATTAGAAGAGAGTATCAAGTGTTGAGTTTTGGTCTATGTATTTATAAGGCTAAATTCTGTATCCCAAGGTCTAGTTGCTCCAAGAAGAGTGAATTCTCCCGTATAGCACCTTTTGTTGTGCAAACCTTGCTCCTTAATTTAAAACCATTGGTTGCATAAAAATGTCCACACCCAATTACTGGTGGAAATAAATATAGGCAATTTATTTATCAGTTTTAAATTGGTTCTACTACAGGTCAGATCTTGAAACAGGAGCCACAGGTTGAGTCATGTGGGTGATGGGAACTGAGCCCATGTTCTTGGCAAGAATATCAAGTGCTCTTCTTCCCCAATAAGTTATTAAAGCTTTAAGATTAAGCCTGTCTATCTGGCTGTGTAGTAGAGTGTACAATAAATAAAGTCCAGAGACCCTCAGAGGCTAGGAAAAGGTGAATTCAGCAGCCTGGAGCAGACTGGGTTACATAGTTAGACCTTGTCACCTAAAATATTAAGAGTATTAAGCAATACATACCCTCAGCACCAGTTTTTTATATTTCTCAGACAAGTCAACTTTAACACATCTTCCCTGAAACCAAAGTGCCTTCTTTAGACAGTGGTCAACCATTGCCATTGCATCTTCTCTGGTTTCCATCTCAATAAAAGCCTGGAAGGAGGAAGGGAAGGAAGGAGAGAAACCAATAATGGTTTACTTTTACTGGAACTGCATTAAAATTATTTTATTCTATTTCCCACTTTGTACTTTTTAAAACTTTAATGCTTTATCATGGGCATCTAACTAAAATGTATGCATTTCTAACTATTGACATCTCCTCCCAGCAAACCACATTGAGAACTATTAGAAAAACCTGGCCATGTGCATTACCTGACTTTTCATCCTCATCAATATATAATTTTTTATTTTCCCATAAGGCTCTGCAAGCTTGAGGACAGCACTGTCAGAATAGCCAGAATGAGGTAAATTGCTGAGATGTATCACACGTCCAAGTTCTTGCTTTTGATCAAACTTCTGATCTGGTTTTCCTTCAGGTTTCTTTAAAAAATACAAAAACAAGACCAAGGAGGAAATTAAAAAAAAAAAAAAATCAAAAGGCAAGTTAAAGGTTGATAGTTATGCTATAATTACTAACAGGTTAGGGTTAGGGTTTAATCAAGCAAACAAATGCAGAAATGGTATATTAAGCTGACTATATAAAAAAACTTAGAGGTAAGGACAAATGAAAGGCTACTACCTTTATTCTCTTATACTTCTGGGATAAATGAACTCTCACTGGCTTGCCAAACACTAATGCTGGTGTAGTTGTATAATAATCCACAGCAGCCTGAGCATCTTCTGTGGTCGCCATTTCAATAAATGCCTAAAATTACACAAAAAGAAATTTCTAAAAATGTTGTCCCCAATATCTACAGATTCCACATTATTGTATTTAATCATTTAATAGAGCATCTTCAATAACCAAAATGCAGAAGACCACTGTTGTCAAGCTGATATTTTACTTAGGAATCAAACATTTCATTTACTAATAATCTATTTAGCTTTTGGATCTTACCTTTTCCTGATATTTAAAATTGACAATTAAAAATGACACCAAAACTATTAAATTTCATTAATATATGAATGCTATGAATAACTGATGTCTAACTCATACCTCATTAATTTTATTTAGAATCAGATGATTTGAAATGACTCCAAATGGTTCTACCAGTTGTAATAGCTGGTATCTCAAGTTTTTTCCTCGCTGAAAATCCATAATGTGAACAACTCGGCTGGTTTCCTACACATTAGAGGGGAACACAGACAGACATACACACACACCCCCAAAAAAAAATCATTAAGAGTTCTTTAAAAAGCATTTGAGATACATAAGTATGTATTTCCCAGATAATAGTATATTACTATTAGGATGTAGTAACTATAAAGCCCCAGGTTAAATATCTATCACTAATTTAAACATATACAACTTTCATGTATTTTTTTTTGGTTCTTTTTTTTTTTCCCCCGGAGCTGGGGACCGAACCCAGGGCCTTGCGCTTCCTAGGCAAGCGCTCTACCACTGAGCTAAATCCCCAACCCCTCATGTATTTTTTTTTATGTGTGTGGGTATTCCCACTAGTGCCTGTAGAGGCCAGAAGAGGGTTAGATTCCCTGGAGTTGGAATCATAAACCATTGTGAGCAACTCAAGAGTTGGCACCAAATTCCAACAGTCATATATGTAACTACTAACTGCTCAGAATCTCTGTCTCCATACTAACATATTTTTAAAAAGTAACTTCCCCCCAAGTCATCATCTTAATGTTTTGGGCTGTGTTTGTGTGTGGGTAGGTATTTCTTGTTTTGGATGGTTAGGGAAAAAAATATACTGCTCTGTTTTTGAGACAGGGCCTCTCTGTGTAACAGCCATGGCTGTCTTCAAACTCACTTGAACCTCTGCTTCCAGTACCAGGACTAAAGGCATATACAACCATACCTGGCTACAATCAATACATTTTATATTGAAAAGAAAAGCTGGATCTGTTGATATAGTCATTTGGGAGGCAGAGACACCACCCTGTGCAACGAAGTTTAAGGCCAGTCTGATCAACTTTCAAAACAAAGAAAAGAAAGGGAGGCAAGGCTGCACTGTAGTTTCAAAAAGTCTCTTAGGGGTTAGGAATTTAGCTCAGTGGTAGAGTGCTTGCCCAGGAATCGCAAGGCCCTGAGTTCGGTTCTCAGCCTGGGGGATGGGTAGGGGTTCTGTGTGTCTCTCTACTGATTCTTTTTTTTTTTTTTTTGGTTCTTTTTTTCGGAGCTGGGGACCGAACCCAGGGCCTTGCGCTTCCTAGCTCTCTACTGATTCTTATTACATCATTCTTCCTCTGTGGTTTGTCAAGACAGGGTTTGTCTATAAAACCCTGGCACCTACAGAAAGATCTGCCACCTGGCCCTTACTACATTCTTTAAAATTGTAAGTGCGGGCATTCACATGCTATGATGTTAGTGTGGAGGTCAGAACAACTTGTGGGAGCTTGTTCTTTCCTTTTACCGTGTGGGTCCTGGGAATCAAACTCAGTTGCTACTGCTGAGCCATCTTTCCAAGTTATTTCTGTTTATGAAAACTATACACCCAACTGGATGAATACAAAGTTCCTAATACTCTAAATCAAGGTAAGGTCTTTTAACTCCTACGAGTCATGTCAAAGTGTAATGACTTAAAAAATATTTTATTTTTTTTAAAAATAGGATCACATTATATAGCCCCTGGCTGGCCTCAAACTCAAAAGAGATTTGTCTGACGTTGTCCCCTAAATGCTGGAATTAAAGTACATGCCCTCACACCCAGCAAACCTAATAGTTTTCGAACTAAAATACCCATCTTGGTATAGGAACTGTGATTCAGATTGAATTAACACCAGATTGGGCATTGGTGGTACTGCCTTTAATCCCAGCATTCTGAGGCAAAAGCAGTTGCATCTCTGAATTTGAGGCCAGCCTAATCTACAACAGCCTACACAGAGAAACTGTCTTGAAATCCCCTAAACCCCAACAAAAAAGATTCAAATAATAAGCATTTAAATGGAATCACATTCCCAACAGCAATCAATTATGGATAGAAACAATAGCTGTATCACGGACCACTCTGCCTTTTTGCATGTGTCTTGGTCCCTGTAGGTTCCCATTACCAGCACCTGTGAAGAGGGAATAAAAATTTTTTAAATGACTCACAATAAATATATTTCCTTTACAAAGCAAGGTAGTTTTATTTTAAAAGTGAACATCTTTCAAATATAAACAGAAAGACATTTATAAATGACTATCTTTTCATGCTATGTTACTTTAAAAGAACTTTTCAACATATATCCATAAACCACCATTTACACTAAAGACAGTTACAATAAAGGTTGCTAGAAAAGGCATTATGAATTTCATATAATCACCCAGATTTCCTCTTGGTCCAACTGCTGGTCCTCCAAGATGAAATGAAGGAGGTGGCGGTCCCAGAATTCCCGGTGCTGGGTTTGTTGACTGCTGCAGCATGAATGGATCACCCCTAGTAACAATGAAATAAGTAATGTACAATAAAAAGGTTCATCAGAAATAAAGAACCTCTTAAATAATTATGACTATGTTAAGCTTTAGAAATATTTGTATATTAAGTAGTAGAGAATGTGTAACAGTGAAAGAAGAAAAATCACTCTATTATTTTCTGAAAATTCCTTACACTGGTACTTTAAAAAAGTTATTTGGTGAAGAAATAAAAAAAAAAATTTTTTTAATGAAACAAAGTTAAATTGGGTTCCTTACATTGATCTCCTTTATAAACAATAAATAGCCTAAAAAATTTAACTTACATTGTGTGTCCAGTATCATTGTCAGGATTCCATTCTGGGTAGCTTTAAAAAGATCAGAAAATTAATTTTAAAATAAAATGATTCTTCTCACAAAGTAGCTTTGTTAAGCCTCTAAAACAAAGATGATTTATTAGTAAAGTTATCTGAGAATCTACATTGTTAACATTTAATAGACATTTCAAAAAGAACTTGAGATACCAAATGATTTGGAATAAACCTGGAGTTGTAAATATCAGTGATAAATGCTAAAATGCTTCCTTTATCTTGTTAAATTGTAAGCAAGGAAAATGCTGCACAAGGAATTAGAAAGTAGGTTATATAAAGGAAAAAAAAAAAAGAAAAACCAGTTTCCTTCCCCAATATTAAGTATCAGAGCAGAGTTAAGGTATGGCACCAGAAAGAATGAACAACCCCAAAGGAACTAGGTATGTATGGATAATATGTACTATAGTAGCCTGTTTCTTTGAATTCCATTTAAACGTAGCAGTCAAAATTCCAAACTAGAGCCATGTATGTCAAAAGCTTTCCATGGGAAACTTCACTTGGTTTCTAGCAATTTTCAATTATTCCTCCATATTTTTTTTGTTCTATACCATGTATTAACTATTATTAAAGTGCTATCTTTTCTTTAATTCTGAAATTCTTAAAAAGCAGTAGCAAAGCATCTATTATTCATTAAGATATACTTATATATCTGTAATTAAATATTAACCACACACCATCAATTATGGAGTAACACCATATGTGTAAGTTAATGATGAAACCCCCCAAACCAATACTGGCTGTTTCTGATTCATAAGGATGCTTTATATGTATTTCAAATTCCTACATTTCAAGAAGAAGCTGGCATCGACGACTGTGACTTGCTCCATTGATATGTTGACTCCACTCCTGCAGCAAAGTAAATTAGTAGAATTAACAAAAATTAATAGCTAAGGTCTTTATATGAACCATTAATGTTTATGGAGTATTAGATTGTATAAACACTTTGTGATACATTAAATCTTATTGGTTTATATTAAAAACAATTCCTGAGCACTTAAAGCTTGATCCTGCCCTCAAATACTCTATGCACATTCTTGGAAAAACTGGATTAACTTGATCAATACAATTGACACCTGACATGGAAAGATGTAAATATTAAAGATCAAGAAAAATAATGGATCTTGAGGTCAGCTGAGCACAGTAACTGCTGTGGACCAAACTCATGTATCCACTGTTATGGGAACTGATATTTAATAATAATCTGCATGTTCAAATAGCCACATATCTAGATTTCTAGAAAAAGTGTGTGATTAGCTTAAAGTTGAATCTTTAATTTCTCTAGCCTTTTAAACAAATTCCAAGTATACTATACTTTCTACTATAGCAAAAACAAAAGAAAACTCCCCAAACCAAAAATTAACAAAAAAACCTCAACAACAACAACAACAACAACAACAACAACAACAACAACAACAACAACGTCCAAAAGGCCAACATGATTTAATGGAAATGGTTTATCTAAGAAATGTTCCCCGTTTATCAAAATTTCAAGTTTTCATATTTCCCTTTAATAGAATAATTTTAAGGTGTCTTTTTCCAAAATTTGAGAAAAACAATGTATTCCATCAATATTTTCTACTTTGAGATTGATTTTAAAATACAAGGCATTAACTAAACTTATCTGATTCAAATTAATTTATCTCTAGGAAAAAAGAAATCCAGTTTAGTTTTTTTATCCAAAATTAATAGTTAAGATGGGCTTTGCCACCAAAATGTTTCAGCTTATTTCCTAAGTTACAATGTAACTAGGTATATCTCCCAAGTTTAAATTATTTAAATTCACTAAGTCTTCTGCTGTGAAGGACAAATGAAATTAATAAAGGTAAACAAACTATCAGAACCCTCACAAATATATGAGGCTATTTATACTGAGCTGTTTTAAAAATCCATATTGTTGTACAAGTAGCTTTGATTTTTTTCAAATTCCCACAAATCAATTTCTAAAATATTCACTTTTCTTGAAAGTTCTAATAGAATATAAACATGGGCGAGCAATGTAATTTTCTGAAATGGGGATTAGAGAGCTTTAGCTAAAGGAAAATATAGCATCAATTCAACAATTTGCCTTTTATAAAGGCCCAAAATGGAGTTTTATAAATTGGATGCTAATTTCTAAAGTTTGATTTGTTATAGTCTTCATATACTTTATGCTCTAAGAGTGTTAACTAAAATCCTATGAAAGAACTGAAATGGAACATAGAGAAACAAAATAATGCTTAGACTGTGAGGTGCTATCAACTACGTACTATTTTTAGTAACTCTGAAAACTATATTCTTTCAAAAGTTATAGCTAATAGGAACTTGAGAGATTTCTATTGATGTTATACAATAGTTTCTACTTGCAACACAATAGACCATTACTGGAAGCCAATTTAAAAATAGCTATAAGCAAGAGGCGCCATAAGTAAATTCACAAAATTCAGGAAAGGGACCAAACAAATCCATCAACCTAAAGAATTTCAGAACAATTTCAGATAGAAGTATTGATCCTTAAGAAGCAGTGTTTTAGGAAAAGAATAAATGTTATATTAAGCATGCTTCTGAATTTACAGGAAATAGAAAGGACACAGAGCTGAAAAGAAATTATATCCAAATACCCCATGTCCTTTAAGTTTCAAGTTTATGGTAAAAAATGTGGCTGGTCTTTCAAGTACTAGAAAGAAGGCCAAGATCAGAAATTTAGTCACATACCTCCCACCCATCCATCATAATCAGCTCTACTGTACCTAAGCTCTTATTGTCTAGTTTAAAATGAGGACTAAGAATTCAACTGTTAAAAAAACAAAACCAACCAAAACCAAACCAAACCAAAAATAAATAAATAAATAAATAAAACAAAAAACAAAAAACAAAAAAACAAAAACAAAAAAACCAAACAAACCCCCCAAAACCTTCTTGATTATGTTAGTTTTAAAATAATCGTTCTAGAAGCATTTCGAAAGTGGCAGAATAAAGACCTAATTAGTAAAAGGAAAAAATACAAACTCAAAGTCATTAGACAAAAATACCGCAGTGGGTATTTTCTCTAAGTTTAAAGAAGTTTGAAATTGTATGCTATTTGATGTTCTAAAATGACCTTGAAAAGAACTCAAAGATCATTACTTACAAATCACCTAAAAATATAAAAAAAGGGGCACTCCATCAAGACAAGTTACATCATGCTTTTCATGTAAACTTTGTATAATGTAGGCTATTTAACATTACCCTTACGTGAAACCGACAGATTTTTCCAAGTTATGCAGTGATACCAGAGAGCAGGATACTTAACTTTTTTTTCATTGTTTATGTCTACCACAGGATTTTTTTTTTAAAGTTAGGTCTGTATCTGTTCACAGTTTATTGCTGAAGTAAATAATTAATTGCCTTCTCAATGAATCAGATACACAGAAAACATCAGCCAAGTTGAGGCTGTAAAACTATAAAACTTAGAGAACCCACATACTTAAAACTTGTCCCAAATGGTCTAACCTACAAACACAAATTTTATAAACCCAATGGTTAAGCAAAAGTCTTCTAAAATAATTGTTAAATATACCTAATATTAAGAGTATTCAAACTAGAAACTAAGCATTTTTATAGGCTAAAAACACTCCTCAATCCAAATTGTCAACATGTATTTCAAACTGCTCTTTTGTTAATTTACTAGGAAGTAGTAAAATTCAGGGGCAAAAAGCCTTATACAAAACAGAAACTTTTATCTGACAAATCCTCTTATGTTCCTTTCTTCCAATAGCAAAGATTCACAGTTAAGATCACTTTCATTTGATCACTGTAACTATTTCCCTTAAAATTTAGAAATCTTCTCTAAGAATACCAGTCAAGTAATTTCTGCTTGGTAAAGAGTTTAAGAGGTAACATAGAGGTCAATCGAATTTAATGGATCTTTTTTTATTGTTTTAATTTACGGGAGACTAAACCTTAAAGTTTAGTACAGAGTAAAACTATGGCATATTTAGTGTATCTAGAAAATTGGTAAAAAATAAATAAAAAAAAGAACTCTTTAGAGTTCCAGGTTCACTTCTTTGTTGAGGCAGGGTCTCATTATATAGCCCTGGCTGGCCTTGAGATCAGGCTAGCCTTGAGAGCCACCGGTCTCTGCCTCCCCAGTGCTGGGAGTACAGGCGTGAGCCACCAAGCCACACGCTCCACTTCTTAAAAAAAAACAAAACAACAACAACAAAAAAAAACAAACTATATTTGGCATTTACGGTAACTTATTTGATATAGGATCTAATCACAGAAAGAGAATAAAACAAAAAAGTTAACAGGGTTTGGTGGATTAAAAAAATGCCAAACACTAAAAAATGAAGTTAAAAGAAAATGATATGAAAAGAAAATGTTCCAGCTATTGCTGTAAAGAAAAACCTGTAACAGTAACCATAAAATCAATCTCATGGTAGCACTTATTCTAGTTAGGTAGAATACTACAAAGCACACTGGGGAAAACGGATGGTCATAGATAGATAACTGAACAAGCTAGTGGGTTGCTGCAGCACCATTGACTTTAAGTCAACTGCAATATATACTGAAAAATAGATTTTAAAACCCCATGAGAATAAGTAACACTGAAAAAGTGGAAAGAGAAGAACAACATATTTAAAAGGGCATTTGAAATGGTTTCCATTTTGCCAGATGTGATAATTAAAGGAGAATTAGGTTTTCTTTTCCCCCCACAAATGACTATACTACAAGTACAATAAGCCTAAGTCAGATAAAGAATTTTTTTAAACAAGGAACACAAAGTAGGATAATGTAGTCAATGATTTATCAGAGTCTCTAAAGGGACAGATGCAATAAATATGGGATAATAAAAAGTGAGCTTTGAAGTATGCTTAAGGAAGTTGTGGAAACAGAGAAAAAAATGATGAAATTTTTCAGTCATAGTATGAGAGTTTGTGTTAAAGGGAAATTAAAAACGGAAGAATGAACTAATCTAAAATATGAAACATACTGAAACACACACCAGGGCTCTACATTAACTCTTTCCCTGTAGCCACAGATAAGGAAAAAAGAGAATTGTATAAGAATATATATTTGACTACATATAAATCAGCAATCAAGACAGATGGAAAGCTGAAATCTAGCATCCTAAATGGAAAGCACATTATCTTCAGGGAGAAAAAAAAAATGCTTAAAACAATTCAACAAAGCAGACTGGGGGAGAAAAAAGCCTGCTTAAATATGATTAAGAACATACTGATTAAAAAAAGAAAGAAAAAGAAAATAAGAAAAGAAAAAACACCAAAAAACAAAAACAAAACAAAACAAAACCAACCACCACCACCACCCCCAAAAAAAACCAAAAAACAAAAACAAAAACAAAAAACAAAAAAAAAAACAAGGTAATTCCAGTGGATGACAGCTTTGTGGCAAGAAGCATTCTAGGTAGACTGTATTATTAATGTAAAGCCCTGGTTCATATTGCTCAAAAACAATTACCTTCCAAATAAAGTGTTCTCAAAAGTAAAACAATTCTTGATCAACTCAATGTCATCAGACTACAGAATTAAGAGTAAAAGATATAGATAAATACAGAATAGGCACTACAATGTAAAAGAAATTAGAAGCATCTGTTGCTTTAACTCACCTTATTAGAATGAACTGGCAAATCACATATAGAGCACAGATGGGGATAACCCTTCGGTAAGAGTCCATGGAAGTCTTCAATATTGCTACTTGGAGGAGCGCCCCTCTTTTTCTCAAAGAGAGATCTCTCTTGTAAGGGGCCAGGACCACGTCCCATTCTCTCATACTCACTGTCAAATTTATGATAGTTATGCGAGGTCTCACCAAAAAAAGAATCATCCCTACACCTTTCTCCATCTCTTAATCTGTCATCTTCATAATCCATTCTGTCATAATAACCAGATTCTTGAGAACGACTTCCATGGTCATAATCAAGCACTGGGTTGAGACTAGGACCACGATCATCAAAACTATCTCTTCTAAAATGCCTTTTTTCTTCCCAATCATCCCTAGGTACTCTGTATGGTGGCTCCCGTGTAGCAGATCTGCCATCTCTACCATAACTCAATGTAGGGCCTTCTTCAGTTCTCCTCCTTTTAAGCTGTAGAAGAATTTGGGGCAAGTTCTCAGGAGTAATCTTGTCCTCTGGATAACGACTCAGTTCATCTAAGTCTCTAGCAGACAGACCAAAGCTGGCCAAAATATTACTGGCCTGGTCTGTATCTCCACGGTGTTGAGAAGACAAAGGGAGTGGACCTCTACTTCCAATGTTAAATATAGACTGCAAATTATGGGAAGAAGTACTAGCAGAAGACAGTGCACTATGAGCTCCTTGTTGATTCAATGAAGAACTCATTCCAAGATTCATTAAGCTAGCAAGGCGTGCAGTACCCTGGTTCATCCTTCCAAGAGATGCTGGCATACTTAAAGACTGGGTAGCAGCAGCAAGAAGGCCTATTCCTGCTGCAGACAGGTCACGCCCATGACCCTGTGAATCCCTACCCAGAGATGACTGCTGGAATGACTTGGACATTGTAGAACTATCTCTTGTCTATTTTATAGATCAAAAAAAAATGTTTTAAAAGACGGCCAAAAAGAAAGCTCAAACTAGAAAGCTAGGTTAACTTTGCTTCAAAAATGGTAACGCCAAGAAAAAGGATCAATAAGGACTGTAGAATCTTCTTCAAGCTGAGAACCAGCAGACAACTCTGTAGAAAAATAAGCAGTTTTAGTCATAAATCCCTTTAAGTAGATGCCGTTTTTTTTTTTAAAGAAAAAAAATTTACGCATCATGTTGATTAAAAAAAACCACTTAAGATCTCAAACTTACAAGGAATTTCATTACATATCTTAAACAGATTCTGGATATATGCAGAGCCTGCATATAGATATTTAAAAAGTAGCTTTTCATGCTGAAATTTAACAAAGGGAATTTCAAATTGGGCTTAAAAACATTTAAATCCAAATGCGAGATGTTTTGGTGCATCAAAATTGCAGTGAAAACATTGATGGGCTTCTCTTAGAAGAATAAAAATATACTCTATCATACAATGCTGAAGTTGTAGAAGACTAAAAAAAAAAAAATCAAAATTAAAAAAAAAAATCAAGGTCAGCAAGTCAAAGATGAACCAGTTGTATTCTGCTTTGGAAATGAGACCTATTATCACTCTCAGAAAGAACCAAGTAAAATCACAAGTAAATGAAGCTTAGGGGTCAAGCATCTGATGTAAGATCTAAGATCAAGTAACAGTTGAGACCTTCATGCAGCAAAAATAACTCAAGGTGAAGACAGATGTGAATAAGAAAAATAAGTAATTTCCTACAAATTTAAGCCACACAACTAACTGCCTTCTTACTGACCATCCTATACCAGGCAGTGCTTACTTGATAGCTACTCTTGTAAAGAGAACAATTTTGGTCAGTATAGAAACAGACCTACCAAGAAAAAAACCCAGATATAGGAAATACAGGTGATATAAAGAAGGGAACATCCCAAGTTAGCACCTATTATTATTCATTTTTATGTTCAAGGCTATAATATCTCTAGAGTTCAAAGCTTATAAATTAAATCTAAGACCTTGTTAACAGATTTCTGCAAACTCTTCACAAGAATAGCCCAGTAGCTTGAAACCTTTTAACTCTGATTATGATCCTTCAAGATGTGTTTCTGGATGAAACTTATTAAACCTGTTGCACTGTATCTGAAAACTATTATAAGGATATGCAAAGTATTAAATATGATTCCCATAAAGCATTAGTTAAAAGACACAATACAACCAGTGTTTTCTGTAGGACAATTTTGTAATCACAATCACATACAAGATAAATCTGATCAATCTGCCACAGATTTCTACTATGATGCATTGCCTTTTCAGTTTCATGTTTGATTAGCCATATACCTGAGCACTGGTAGTTTAGTAAAATTTATTATACTAAAACCCAGAAAACACCCAATAGTTAAAAGTCAACTATAGGATCAATTCCATCAATGATAGATTAAAGGAAAGATATATTGGACGAACACAGAGGTAGAGGAAGAATAAAAAAAAAGTTACAGGCAAGAAAGATTTGGACTAGATTTAAAAAAATAGATGTAATAAAGTAAGACACAAATGCTATCAGTGGTAGCTGGAATTACAGATGTTTTTGTACACCAAGAAAGATGAATCTGAGAAAAGACACCAAGGAAACTAGTTCTAGACAAGATCCACTTATGTAATCTACTTAAGCTTTGAGTTAAGATTAACGAAGAGAAGAGTTAGTGAACAGTGGATGAACATTTCAATAACAGTATCTTTAAAATGCCACATAGGACAGCAGGTTGAAATACTATGTACATTAATATTAATGTCTACATTTTATATATACTTTTAAAAAAAAGGAGCCATGTTCAAAATAAGTTTTAAAACATCAGGGTTAATGTTTATCACAGCTTTGACTTTCATATTACAATCAAAGCCTTAATTGTTCAAAAGTCTGTTTTTTGAAAAATTATTATAATAGTATTTTGTTGTACATAAAAAAGACCATATTTTAAGGAAACAATCATTAGGTTACAGAGACATCAATTACATTCTTGTACTTTACATGAAAACAGTGGATCTGGAAAACTTAAGGAAAAAGACAACAAAAACTGGATGTTAGAAAAACTCAGAGAAGGGAGAACAAACAATATAAATCCTATGACAAGTGCAATTCCACAAGAACCACTTCTTTATCGCTTTTAACATACTTAATTTCAAAATGCAGCTAAGAACAACACTGAAGTAGTATTACTCAAAAAAGAAAAGTTGGATTTTTAACTGATACAAAACAAATACATTGACACACCCCACACTCCCACCCTGGGCCAGCAGTAGTGCTCATAAATATAAACTAAGCACTTAAGCTGAGGTAGTAGAAGTACTGTGACTTTGAGGCTACACAGTTCCACACACACTTCCTGGAACCTGGCTTCAGAAAAACTTAGAACAAAGAAGAGAAATCAGGTATGAAAAGCACTGCTCAGAAAATATGAAAATGGTGCCACTAGAATTTTTAGTCAATGAACCTACAATATACAAGCCATCTTTAAGGGTTCATTCCCATGGGACCTGCCTCATTAGTGAAGTTAACAAAATACTGAAATACTTATTAAAAGTTCAAGTGCTGGGGATCATTTACATAGCTCAGTGGGTAAAGGAATGCCTAGAAAGACCAGTTACACAGACAGAAAGGTTTGGGAATGACCCCAAAGAATTGTCTTGTGTGGTACTTGCTGTTCTACATCCTCGTTGCAGCATGTTCTTATCCCCAATTACAAGTAAACAAAATTTATTTTTTAAAATTAGGGAGATGAAAGCTTGAGATGTTACCCAGTGAGTAGAGTGCTTTTAAAACCTTAGGCTTAATCTCCAACATGGATATGTCACTCAATTGTGACCCTAGCACAATGTCCATTCAAGATGCTCTTGCTTCCACTTCCAGAGCACTGACAGTAAAGGCAGGAAGATCATAAGTGAAGGTCATTTTCAGCTACAAAGACAGTTTGATGCTGCCTGGGCTCCCTTCAGAGAACTAACCCACAATTGTTCTTCCATTCTCCAAACACAAAGCATCCCCACCCTCTAAAATCAGGAAAAACAAAACTCATCAAGATGACCTATAATTTTACTTTAGGTAGGATGGATGGGAAATAGTTCGCTTTTCAACTGCCACTACCACACACACAAAAATGAATGAATGCAATTTACTACAATATGAAAATCAATTTACAATTTTCTTTATACTGGATCTCAGTCTACATAGTAAGTTTAGAGTTACATAGTAAGACCCTGTTTCAAAACAAAAATATTTTTATTTCATGTTTGCAGTGAAAATGAGTATAGTTATAGGATAGCTTGCAGAAATTAGTAATCTTCTTCCAATATGTGGGTCCTGGGGACTAAATAAATTCAGGATGTCAGGCTTGGTTAAAAGTAAATTAACCCAATAATCAAAAATTTGACCACTTTATTTCATGTAACAATACAACTCTCCTCCCTGAGTATAAAATATTCTTTATTGGATTTTTTTTTTAATTAAAAAGAATACTAGGTCTAAGTTGACTGGTGCTTGCCTGAGTTTAATGCCTTGAAGTAAAGTTTTAAAAGGCTAGGGCGTAGTGGTAGGAGTTTAATCTCTGCACTGAGTCAGAGACTGGGATATTGCTTGACTAACCATTGTAGTCTAATCGGTAATATCAGGCCAAATGAGACCTGGTCTCAAGATGTATGGCATTCCTGAGGACACCTGGCACTGTTCAACTCATTTCTTCATACAGTCTAAAAAATGACAACTAAAATAGGCCAGAAAAGAAAAAAAAAACTGTTAGAAGTTATCTATTATTATTACATGTACCTTGAGTTACATTCTCGATTATATAAAATAATCTCTTATTAAAAAATACATTTTTAAGTCTGCATGTGGTGTTACTATTGTGATACCAGTACTTAGCAGACTGAGAAAGGAAATTTCTAGATCAACTTGAGCTAGAGTGGGTACCAAGCCAGTCATGGTGACATAGCAAGACAATCTCTAAAACTAAAGTAACACAGAACAAATTAAAACAAGAGAAGTTAACTAATTGGATGGTGATTTAACCACAAGTTAAGACATAACCAAGAAAGTAGAAACATGCAGGCAAAAACATCATTCATTATACATTAAACTCTAAACTCACACACACGCACGCACGCGTTATGAATAGCTACCAAACCTCAATCCTTTCATTATTTTCTCCTCTTGAGCCATACAAAAGGATGGCAAAGGCAAAAATTTTTTTAGGTTTTTCTGCTTTTGGGTATATGCTGTGAGGGCAGGCATTGTGTATGCCACACTACAGTGCATAACTCTCAAAAGTCTATTCTAGGAAGTGGAGAGATGGTTCAGAAGACCTGAATTTGGCTCCCAGTACCCACACAGCAGCTAATAAACCATCTGTAACCTC
Organism: Rattus norvegicus; assembly: GCF_021556685.1. Classification (NCBI taxonomy): domain Eukaryota; kingdom Metazoa; phylum Chordata; class Mammalia; order Rodentia; family Muridae; genus Rattus; species Rattus norvegicus. The sequence goes on along the minus strand of NC_141551.1, from coordinate 27,308,481 downwards.
AGTTCTAGGGTATCCGCAACTCGTTTCTGCAGGCACCATGCATGAATGCAGTAAACCTGTAAACACAGAGTCAAAACATTCATATAGGGCTGGAGAGATGGCTCAGCGGTTAAGAGCACCCACTGCTCTTCCAGAGGTCATGAGTTCAATTCCCAGCAACCACATGGTGGCTCACAACCATCTGTAGAGAGATCTGATGCCCTCTTCTGGTGTATCTGAAGACAGCTACAGTGTACTTATATATAATAAATGAATAAATAAAAAAACAAAAAAAAAAAACAAAAAAAAACATTCATATAAAATTAGAAGTCTTCTGCCACCTTGTGGACTCCAAGATCAAATTTAGGTCATCACACTAGTAGTGCCTCTACCCAATGTATAGCTCACTGACACCTAAATGTTTTATCAAAGTCAAACACACGAAATATGCTTTTTCTTTTAAAGATTTTTAAGATTTATTTATTGTGTATTTATTGAGTTCTGCCTGAATGTACACTTGCACACCAGAAGGGGGCATCAGATCCCATTACAGATGGTTGTGAGCCACCATGTGGTTGCTGGGAATTGAACTCAGGACTTTGGAAGAGCAGCCAGTGCTCTTAACCTCTGAGCCATCTCTCCAGCCCAACACACAAAATATTTAAATAACAATATGTCATTACTAGCAGATGGCATGGATGGTTCATTATCAATCTCAAGTCAATATCATTTATAAAGGCTGCAGAAGCTTTAGATTACAGTTATGAGCCACCATATTTATTTATAAGATTAGGACTTTCAAATTTTCTTTCACCACGCTCCTGAGTTTCAAACCCAGGGTCTCATTTATGATAAGCAGATACTCTATAACAGAGCTATTCGCTCCAAGCCCAAGGGGGAAGACTTTTAGACCAGTCTAAGATTCATGTTCAAGAACAGGGGTGACAGTCATTCTTTAGAAGTTCCATTTGGTTGAGCTGGAGATAGGGCTTAACCATGAAAGAACACAGTTTAGGGCTGGAGAGATGGCTCAGCGGTTAAGAGCACCCGACTGCTCTTCCAGAGGTCATGAGTTCAATTCCCAGCAACCACATGGTGGCTCACAACCATCTGTAAAGAGATCTGATGCCCCCTTCTGGTGTATCTGAAGACAGCTACAGTGTACTTATATATATAATAAATAAAATAAATCTAAAAAAAAAAAAAAAAAAAGAACAGTTTATTCTTTCAAAGGATAAACCCAGCACCCACATGGTGGCTCACAACCAGTAACTTTAGTTTCAAGGTATACCCTCTATGGGCATTAAGCACATATGCAGTAGGGTTGGGGATTTAGCTCAGCGGTAGAGGGCTTGCCTAGCAGGCGCAAGGCCCTGGGTTCGATCCCCAGCTCCGGAAAAAACTAAAAAAAAAAAAAAAAAAAAAAAAAGCACAAATGCAGTGTGCGCATACACACGCACACACACAAAATTTTTTAAAAAACATTTCATTTGGAGGCTGGGATGTAGTTCACTGGTAGAGCACTTAATGTGTAAGGTCATAGAATCAATACTTAGAATCATAAAAACAATATATATACTTTTTTAAAAAAAATCTGCCACTCATTAAATCTTGCAGAAGGCTTTAATAAAAGTTAGCAGCACAGGGCTAGAAATGACTTAGTAAAACTGTTTGAGGACAAGTCAAGTGCAGAGGATGAACATCTGTAATCCCAGCACTTCTACAGGAGATGGGAGTCAGAGAGATCCAAAAGTTGGAAGGCTAGATAGCTTGGAGTACAAAGCAGAGTGGAGTGTAATTCTACCTCAAATAAGATAGAAGGTCCATACATGTGAGCCTGCATTTGTTCCTGCACAAATACAAGAAGTTACATAGCAAGACTCTGTTTTAAAAACAAAAAACAAACAAACAAAAAAAACCAGAAACTATATTTTCTGTATGTGCTCCTGATTGACATATACTGACCTTAACTGGATTTGAGGGGCAGAGAGGTGATACTATGCATTTTATTCCAGATAATTTTCTCCATTGTGGTTTCTTTCTGTTCCACTTTTAGTTTTTCACACATTTTTTTATTTCAGAACAGCTTGTGGTGTTGCATGCCTTTAATCCCAGTGTTGGGGAAGCAGCAACAGCAGCAGCAATCTCTGAGACTGAGGCTAGCCTGATCTACACAAGGAAACTCAGTTTCAAAAATAAAAACAAAAAGGAATTTTAAAACAAAGAGAACATATTCTGTTCAGATGTACTAGATTTTTGTCATTTCTGAACATTCCAATTTCCAGTTTGTTAGAAGCTAGTTTACTTTTATCTTAATTCTTAAAAATGTATGATACTAAAACCTATCAGAGTCTGATCTGATTAGGACCTCTGTCATGTATACCTACATACTCATTTTTCCAGATTACTAAAGCAAATGGCACATACCTGCTGTCTTAGCACTTGGGAGACAGAAGCAGGAAAAGCTGGAGGCCAGACTGGGTTATAGCGCCAAGACCATAATCCAACACACAACAAAACCCCCAAATAGTAAATGTAACTTTCATATTTCAAAAAATTACCAGGCAAGAAATCAACCCTAGTATATTAATCTTCAGAGACAAGATTTTTGGGTGCATTTTTTCTTTAACACATTTCTTCAATAAATCAAAGTCGACATCAGTGATACTTTCCTTTCCAGGTAATGGTATAAGCATATTACTCTCCTCTTAAAATGTTATTTAAAAGTAGCTGTATAGATTTCCATTTCGAAATAACACAGATCCCCCCAACAAACTGAAGTTTTCAGAGTCAAATTTTATGTGCCTACCAACAAGCCCCGAACCTTTGTTCATAACTGATTAAGAGTGAAACCACTCAACTCAATCAAGTTAAAATAGCATTCTTTAAAACCGCCATTATTAATGTTTACCAAACACAATCTGACTGTTAGGATAAATTCCTTTAAGTGCAACCTTTCCATTTTAAGGACTATTTTTTAAGGGCCACACTGGTAGCATTGTCATTATAAAATTAAGACTTAAATTCTCAAGCTGGGAATGGTAATGAACATCATTTAACTTCAGTGCTCAGGAGGCAGCAGCAGGTCAATCTCTTTCTTGTGAGTTCGAAGCCAGCCTGGTCTAATTCTAGAAAAAAAAAAAAAAAACTGTCTCAAAAAAAAAGACTTAATCTCTCTTCTACCACAGCATTTATGTGAACCATGATACTTCCACAATTATGTACGATATATTATCACTGCACTCCTTCTTTAATCTCAATGCAAAACCTGTTACCTGTTGGGCAAAAACTATGTTTTTTAAGGATTATATAACCAACCAGATTAATCTTCTCGTAGTACTTTGGTGACATCTGCGTTGGTAAAAACATTTAAGTGCAAAGGCAACCTTGGGGTTTTTTGCAGTAAAACACTTTCTCCTCCCTTCTAAATTCCTGAAATGCTAATGTTCAAAAGTTATGAAGAGAACTGGCAGGGCGTGGTGGCACAAGCCTGTAGGTAATTCAGCTCTAAGGAAGTTAAGACAAGAGGTACAGCCACTCAAAAACAGCCTCCAGCTGTCTCGAAAAGAAATCTACATAACGCGGAGTGACTTAACTGCTAGTACAATAATGTTTTGAGACAATCTTGTTATCACCCAGACTGGCCCTAAGTCAGGGCAATTCTCCTGCTTGTTCTCTTGAGTGACGCTATTTATTACAGATATTCGTCATTACGCCCAGCAATTAGGAGCTTTTTCAACACCTATGGAAAACCGCCTAAGATATAATTAAATTTTGCCCGCATAGTCAAGTCTAAATTTACCTGGGCGAAACATGTTGGGCCGACTGACAAGTTAGCCCATTTAAATATGCAGCACGCAGCATCAAATTAAAAAAAAAATCCTACGAACATTTCCTATGAAACCAGCGACACGAAATTTCAGGGCTCCAGAAAGACTAGAAATTACAGAACCACATCTAGACCTTCTAGAAACGTCTAGATAAATAACTGTAACCTATCCAATATAGAAATATTCCACAGAAGGGGCTATTCCACAAGACACTCACAGAACAGGAAACCCGCCTAAGGAACAAACACCTACGGTAAAAGAAAAACACAAAAGCATGGCAAAGCACTATCAGTGAAAAGATTGAAGGACTACAAAACCACGGTTCTCCAAACCCTTTGTCTGAAAACCGGAAGGTCCCACAACACACGATCCTGTCCAGAGGAACCTGGACTATTTTAATAGTGAAAAGAAATGTGTGGGAACTGATTAAATAAACAAATAACCTAGCATGCAAAGAGCTTTACCAAAGACGCAATTCAAAATCCTAGCGTTAACGTTTCATTTTCGGCCATTTTTACGCAACTGCGGGGGGGTGGGGGTGGGGGTGGGGAGGAATTGTTCCAGATGTCTGGCTAAAACGCGCGCGGGCGAGGGACGCGGGAGTCTTGGGAATGGGGCAATACAAGGCGGTGGATGAGGAATGGCGAGAATTTTGACGCCGGAGAAAGAAACGTTGGTCAAAACACGCAAGCTTTTCACATCCTACGAAATCCTCCATTTTGGGTACTTTTTCAGAGGAAAAACGGCAAACGCACTATACGGGACCTGCGCTCCCACGGACTTTTACTTAGCTTTAACTATCCTCCTCAAATGGCAGGCCCCAGTGGACGGTCGGTCGGTCCCTCAGGCTTCGAACGCTCCTCCCTCCTCCTCAGCGCCGCGGCCCGCGTGTAACGGGCTCGTCCCGCCCCCGCCCACTGCGAGTCTAGGGCGCAGGACGCTCGGCGGACAAGCACACCTCCGGCCCCTCGGCTCTCCCGCAGCATCCCGGGCCGCTGCCTGGCTGCGTACCTTCCACTACAACTGCTCACCTCCGCCGCCCGAGGAGGCAGGCTGCGCCGCCACTACACTCCTAACATGGCGGCCGCCGCTCGGGCGGCTCACATACGCAGCGCCGAAGGAGGCAGAACGGACGAGCCGGAGAGAGCAGGAGCGGCGTGCCAGCTCCCTACAGCCTCAGCTACAGCGGCCGTCCGGCTCTGAAAAGACGCAGAGAGCCCCCAGCCACCCGCCCGGACTCTTACCCTCTTCACGCCTACCTTAGGGGAAGGGAGAGGGAAAAGGAGAGATACCTCTCTCAGCGAGCGGGACGCGGAGGCTCCCACAATCCCCCGCAGCAACGGCGCTGGCAGGAGGTGGTGACAGAACGAGAACCAAATCTCGCGAGAGCGCCCGTTCCCACCCCCGCCCCAGTTCTAGTTCGGCACGCGCTAGGCCCCTCCTCCTGCGTGGGGTGGGCACCTGACACCCACGCGGCCCGCGTTGTTCTCCAAGGCTTAGGAACATTCCCTCTTCCCGCGAAGGCGGGAAGGTGGCACCAGATAGTCTACAGGTTCGAATACCTCTCTGAAAAATGCTCTGCATCTCAACATCTACATAATGCTGCAAAATATAAGTTAGCAGCGTTAGGTGGGACTCTCTACATTCTCCAATGAGGACATGTAACCAGAATGAACTAAAGTTTTAGTTATTTAACCAGAGTTTCTGCTCCTAATGGCTAAGGGCCTGGGAGCTGAGATGCTGGTCATTTATAAAATCCACGATTCTCCCGTTTTGAGATAATACAAAGTCCAGCAGGCTAAAAACACCCTCCAAGAACTTAGAATTTGGAAGGCAGAGAATCTTCCTACATAGCTATGGGCAGCTTTCTGTGGGGTGGCAATGCTACTTATGCAAAACCAGATCATTTTGACAGTTTAAAAGATGCAAGGCTCAGCCTCCCAATTAGCAACTTGACTAATAGATGTTGTATTAAAGGAAAACAGGGTTCAATGAGGACTGCAGCAACAGAAATCAGTTCGTTATGACAGAAGCCATAGCTATTAAATACAATTGGCAGAGAGACATCTTACATAAGGGGAGGCTGGAAAAAGGAAACAAACTGCTATAGAAGTCACTAATAGAAATGTCTCTAAAGACATCAGAATAGAGATGAAATTTAAAGTTTTGTTGGGGGACAAGGGTATTAATCAATTTTAGTTTTTTCTGACAATTATATGTGGAACAAGTTAAACTCTGTGTTGGAGGACAGGAATAAAAGCTATAACCAAGATCATGGTTTCAAGTGATAACAAGACTCAACAGTCATTGAAATACCAAGATCTCCCTGTCAAATTTCAAGTCACAATACACTTTATCAAACATTTGCAAAACTCTAATGGCATCTCTTGATTTCAAAGAAATCAAACACTTTTTTATTGAAGATCTGTAGTATAGTGGAAGACAAATTACTGGTCCTAGGAGATTCATCACAAAAACGATTTGGAAGATTGTATTCATAAAGTACATTTTAATAGCTTGGGGATACAAAGTTAGGAAGACCATCCTCTGATGAGGCAGACATTTGGCCTTAAGGAGGGTTAGGCTATGAGCAGGGACTCTTATTTGGGCTTCAGTGGTGTGGCCTCCACCAGGGATGGTAAGAATAAAGCCTTCAAAGCAGGAAAAATTGCTGAGAGTTTTTAAAAGTCTAGGTGACCAGCCTGGTGCAGATATATGATGGGATTTTCCAATGTCAAGCTTTAAGAGTGGAAGGCTCGGGGCTGGGGATTTAGCTCAGTGGTAGAGCGCTTGCCTAGGAAGCGCAAGGCCCTGGGTTCGGTCCCCAGCTCCGAGAAAAAAAAAAAAAGAGTGGAAGGCTCAGGACCTGACCTGGAAATAAGGCTTTCCAACCAGGAAATGCATCTGTGTAGGACAAAATGCATTAAAGCATTTGCCTCAAGCCTGCAACCCCAACTGAGGCAAGTGCGAGAGCAGTCTAGATTAAGACCCTGCCTTACAGAAATCACATCCATACCATATTTATCTGGTAAGTATAGGAAACACATTATCAATGTATTTTGGGGGATTGCAGATTAAACACAGGGATTTATAATATGTTGCAAGGAAGGACAGTATATTTCATATTTCCAAGGGGATTGAACCCAGCATCTCATAAAACCCTGTGACTGAATCCAGTCTCCAATTCAGTAATTACTGTCAGATTTGACAAAAGTTGGGGATGTAGTTCAGCCAGTCGGTTACTTGAAGCTTTGTGCTGAGGTTCAGTCCTCAACATAACTGAGGCAGTGTCTGCAGGTCTGTAAGGCTGGAGGTTCAAGAGTCCTACATACCAAGACAGGTGAGTTTTGGTTAGTCACCATAATTTTACATTTATTTATCTTTAATATAATCTGCCATGAACTTAGCCACAAACACCAATGGTCTTTCCTTCCGTTGAGTTAGGAGTCTAGTAGTTTTATTCATTGCCTTAAAATGGTCCTGGGTTCAATCTCCCCAGAATGGGGAAATGTGTATATCTTATATGAAGCAGGAGGTTTACCATGCCTGTAACTGCAGTACTCAGCAAGAGCCTCTTACTCAAAAACACAAAGCAGCAGCTTAGGTAGTGGGAGAATGATTTGGCAATTAAGTGTGTGGTGTTTTTGTAGAGGACCGAAGCTCAGTTTCAGGACACCTTGAAGAGGTGGTTGACAAATGCTCCTCCTACAGTTCGGCATTCACACCCTCAGGAACTCTGTATCATTAACATAACCTTTAAAGCAAAGCATCCAACACGTCTAAGTGATTATAGAGAAGGTACAAGCACATGGCCCCATGATCCATCCCCAGCAACTGTCCATGAAGATTAACTTTACCTACAGGATCTTCCTTGTCAATCGGTCAGATTGGACAACTCTCACCAATTGCCAGGTAAAGGGGAGCCAGGTAGCACACTCAACAGACTTCTGGTCATTGTACCTTCTCCTCCAGAGGCTGGGAAAACTGCCCAGACAGAAACCTTTTAATGAGGTCTCACCGTGTATAACCTTGGCTGCTAATGGATAGATCCCAGCCCAGAAACCTATCCCAGAGAAAGAACTGGGAACGCTGACATTACTTTTATACAATGAATGGCTGTTTGCTTGATTTCCTTTTCAGGCTAACCTGAAAGCAAGGCGGCAAACTGACTTACTGTAGGCATCCCTTCAGTTAGGGCAAGGGTGCTGCTGGGTAAAAACCTCAAGCATTAGTTCATTAGCTCAGTGAGACTGTTCTCCTAAGAGTTGCTCACAGCTCCATTTATGGGAGCCATTCACAAGCCCCAAGAGTCATTTCCACTCTTTTCAAGTCCTTAATTAGTTGCTCTCACCTGCCCTTTCCTTCTGTGCAGATTCCTAGGGGCTAGAGAGGCTTTTTTTGTGTCCCACTGGGATCTCTAGAATTTATCCCTCTGGGTTTTTTCTAATTGTAATCGAGACTTGGCCCAACATTTCAAGAAAGATGTCACTTGTTTAAACCGTGTCTAGGGCTAGAGAGATGGCTCAGTGGTTAAGAGCACTGATAGCTCTTCCAGAGGTCCTGAGTTCAAATCCCAGCAACCACGTGGTGGCTCACAACCATCTGTAATATACATTAAATAAAAATTAAAAAAAAAGTTTAAACTGTGTCAAAGTAATGAATGGCCATTATTAATGGCTGCACTAGTCGCCTACTTTTTTTTTGGAGCTGGGGACTGAACCCAGGGCCTTACGCTTGCTAGGCAAGTGCTCTATCTACCACTGAGCTAAATCCCCAACCCCATGCCTACTTATTCTTAACTTGTTCCCTTTAATGTATACAGATGTGGGACATAAAACATGTTCAGAGCAATTTGCCAACACTACCTGTTGCCCTTCTTCAGTACCCAGGTTTAGTTCTGAGCACCCACAGTGACTCACATCCCAGTTTAACCTTCAGTTCTAGGGCATCTCTCAACCTCATAGGCACCAGGAACACTCATCAGATCCCCTGGGTCTTTAGTTAAAGATGATTGTGATCCACCCTGTGGATGGTTGGCATTGAACCCTAGGGTCCTCTGGAAGAGCAAGCAGGCCCTTTAACTGATAAACTGTCTCCTCAACTTTCCCCCACAAAATAATAAAACAGTGTAAGTTGTTTTGAATGCTTTAATGATTCAACTTGAATTTAGCAGGACCTAAAGGACAACTGGGATAAGTAGTGACTAATTAACTCCATTTATCAATTAGTAAATCCCATTAAATTACTTTAGTTGCATTATCTATGGCATTGAAACCCCCAGGACAGGGAATCCATGCATTAATAGCCACAGTATTATCTTCTTTCAAGATCACAGACAACCAAGCTGTAAGCATGCCTACCCATGGCCAGGAAGGCAACCTGAACAGTCCAAGAGCCAAACTTCTGTAGAAGGCTTAATGGATAAAGCTGCCTCCTGCCAAGCCCACAGCTTAGTTGGATTCCCAGGACTCACATGGAAGAAAGAGGGTGAACTCAGTGGTGCCCTCGGACGCCCACTAGTGTTGTGAGCAGCATATGCATTCCCACACTCAAAATCAAAGTACAAAATTAAAATTGCTGCAGGAAGGGCATGGTGGCAACTTGCAGGTACCAGAATGCTTTCAAGACACAGTAAGGTTACTGTTCTGTGAAGTTTAAGGCCAGTAGTGGTTATACAAGACTGTCTCCAAAATGGCGATCAACCAGATGTGGCACCTGTAATCCCATGACTCAGGAGACAGGCTGCAGGATCTGCCAGATGTGATGGTCTTTACTTATTCCAGCACTTCAGGGATGGAGGCAGTTTAGGTACGAGGCCAACCAAACATATGAGGACCCATGTGAAAAACTGTTGGATCTGGACAGATGGCTCAGTGGTTACCTTGCTGGTCCTCTAGAGCACCAAGTTCTCAGCACCCATTCCCGCAGATTAAAAGTCCTCTGCTGCCCTCTAGGGGCATACACATGTTTAAATTTTGCTTTAAGCCCATTACAAATGGAGAGAACAACTATGATGGAAGCCATATAAGCCCAGAGGTAAGAAATAAGTATGATTCTGATTCTTCAGGATAATTTAGTCACCTTATCCTTCTACAATAAGGAACACCAATGAAAGCTTAGCAAGTGGTTCATGAATCGAGTACTTGGAAGGCTGACCCAGGAGAATTATATGTAGAGAAAACTGTGAAGATACATATTGATACCTGACTAATGCTGTTCAATCCTCAAGACCTTCAAAGGTCAGAAATGTTACTAATCCTTATCCTGCTATCTCTTTGTCAATGTGCCTTGGGAAGATCTTAAGCTTTCAAACATTTGGGAACGTTGACTCTGAAATTGCCAATGAAATCCCAATGTCAGTGTTCATCAGTTATGTTTTATTGGAATATAGCCATGTTCATTTGCCGATACATTACTTTTCACACACAGAAGCAACATAGTTGCAAAAGCCAAAGACAGTACTAACAACATTTACTATAGGGATAAAAAATAAAAAAATAAAAAATATTAAAAAATAAATAAATAAATAATAAAAATAAATTTAAAAAGTCTTTATAAACCTTTGCTTTTACAAAGCAGTATCCTAAACTTTCTGGAACATTCTAAGATGGCTACCATCCAACTAGATATGTCTGAAAACCACTTACTTTTTAATTAGCAAGTAGCTAGCCATATGTAGTACACAGATATCATCTAGCCCCCCCCCCAAATTATAGCTGGAGATGTATGTAACTCAGAGGTCGTGGGTGTGAGCTGTCCCATCTGCCAAAGCATAGCTGGACTTCATTCTCTGGAATTTCATCAGTTCTGTAACCCTCTAAGGCAAACTTAACTTCCCCCATCTGAACTGAAGTACCTCTACATCAGAGACCACATACATTACTCAAAACCCGGTGTAGTCAGAAACCTGAAGTCCTGGGTGGACGCAGATCTCATTCAGCTCTAGAATAAGGAGGAAAAGGTGACACACTGTCAGTAAGGTACACGGCTTAGTACATGTGAGGCAAGTGTCCTATAAACACACAGCTTTGTCCCTGTCCCAATTCTTTTGTCTGTTAACATGAAAATTGTTCGCACCTAGACTAGGACCAACTCCACAAGGAGTCATTCCACTCTCAGGGATGCAATACACTGCCTGAAGGTACTCAGCACCAAACACCAAAACAGTGCTTGGAGCCAACCCTTCTAAAGCAGCCTTTGCTCTTCCAACAGTGTAACACAATCACAGGCACCACACAGCCTGGGCAGCTGACAACTGCTGGACTGTTCCAGAAATCCCTCTCCCTTCCCATCTCATGCATCCCAGGACCACCCCAGGTAGCTGACATGAATACAGAAATCACAGAAGTCTCTATGCTCTCAGCTTTGTCCAACAGCCTCTGCCCTTTGGCAGGAACCAAACTTAGACACTTAGCAGTGAACAGAAACAAGATACATTGTTATCTAAGACATAGAATATTCCTACAAGTCATTCCTTAGTTGGAATGGCAGACACAAAAATATTTTATGCTACTTTCAAACAAACAAAACAAAAAACCCCCCAAAGTTCTACAGTAAGTGGCAAGAGTGAACTTGTTTCCCAATTGTTTCCTGATACATACAAAGTAGTCCACAGGCCTGGCAGAGGAAGCAGTCAATGCTAGAATAGACACTCACCTGAGAACCACAGCACCCTGCTGTGGATCATTCTTTTTTGTTTTGTTTTGTTTTCTTTTCTTTTCCGGAGCTGGGGACCGAACCCAGGGCCTTCCAGGGCCTTCCTCTTGCTAGGCAGGCGCTCTACCGCTGAGCTAAATCCCCAATCATTCTTTTAGCCTGGTGAAGACCACCCTACTTTCAAGGCATCCTAAAAAAAAAAAAAGCAAGCTTTAGCAACTTACAGCACCTGAACAGTGCACAACATTCTTAAACTTGTAATTAACCAATTCAGTCCTTCCCTGGGTCCCACACATCTTCCCTGAGAGATGAATCAGTTAAGAGCAAAGATAGGGGACAGCCTTATTCTGGGTACACGACAGCAGGTGGGGAGTTGATCCGAGTTTAGACATATGGTTTAAATAGCAAATATTCTAAGTTGCTAGAAGTGGGATCGATGTCAGGTGAGGAATAAGAATTTGAGGGACAAAATAGACAGATACCTAGAAAGTTATGTCAATGCTAGTGCACCAGAGGCTAAGTAAGGCAGGGTCAGTGGCCTATTTGGAGGGTATTTTCAGAGCTAAGCTGGTGCTATTAGAAAATAGTAGTAGGGGTTGGGGATTTAGCTCAGCGGTAGAGTGCTTGCCTAGCAAGCGCAAGGCCCTGGGTTCGATCCCCAGCTCTGAAAAAAAAAAAAAAAAGAAAAAAAAAAGAAAATAGTAGTAACAAAGCAATTATGGGCATGAATCCAAGAGCAGGTAGAGGGAGTGATAGAAAATTAGGAATGGACTCCTGTCAGCAGAACTGATAAATTCTACCGACCCCATGGAATGTGCTTAACCTCGGGTGCCTGGTAAAGATTTATTTTCATGGTTCCTCTCAAGTCACCCAGGATGTAGGGTAAGAGTTCTGGAAATTGGTCAAGGTGGCCTGTGCATAGCTTGGCTACAACTGTCCCCAGCATCCACCCAGCTTCAGGGGTATCCCGCTGGGTCATGGAACTTCACAAGGTAGGTGCTAAGGCAGCCTGGCAAAGACCCATGCCCACAGGGAAGAGAAAAGGTAGGGGCACAGGTGGTGCATCAGAGGACGCTACCAACCCTTCAGGATAGGTGAGTCTTATTACATAAAGGTCGTGTCTTCCTGTGGAAACCAGGGTGTTAACTGTGTTGGCTCTCTCAGATAATCACTAGATTCATCTTGAGTGACCACTGCTTGCCTAAAACTGAGGTAAAATCAGCATTCTAGTAATAAAGGGGGAACCTAACGGTTCACAGTTCTGTTTGACCTAAGCCAGTTCTCAGAACCCCATGATCAATCAATATGCATATTTATCGAGACAGAAATCAGAATACTAATATTTTTGAAATTGGGCACCTAGGTTGCCTGGACAATCTGAAGGGGTCCTGCATACTACAACACCAGACTCAATATTCCCAACAGGGAGCTCACTAAAGGGGATCATGATTTAGCTTTTATTATTGTGGAGAGAGGAAATGATATATTTTTAATCAAAGTGCAGTCCAATAACTCCCTTCACTGCCTCAGGCCCACTTCCAACCATTCACAGGTATAAACCTTGATTTTTTCTCCTATTTATATCCCTCACTGGCTCTTACTCAGTTCCATTTCCAAGTTGTGATTTAAGCAACTAACCTCCATGTAGGAGTTTAGGTTTCTTCCTGCAGAACTTACTCTTCATGGGTAAGCAACTATGCTGACATCCTGGTATAGTTAACAACAGAGTTGGCATGAACCAGGCCCAGAATGCCAACCAGCTATTGGCTGCTGTTCTCCCAGCCGTGTAACACTTGCCTAGGTACAAGGAAACCTAGGTAGCTGCCTACAGCTGGGGCAAAAGAGAACTAGCTGAACTGTACTTACCAGGGCAAGCATCTCCTCAAACTGGCAGCTGGGCACTATGAAATCAAAACATCCTAGATTAGAGTCAGTCAACACCCGCACAGTTTAAAAAAACAGAACCCATCTCTGGCCCTCAAATCCCCTTCATTTTGTTGGGCTGAGTCAAAGAAACAGTGGAGAAACAGCTTAACTTTTGGAACTCTACTCCCAAATAACCATTCCATTAACCAAGTCTACTACCTGGAGTTCTCATGTGTGGAATGGCAGGAAACAGTATCCCTGTATATCAGGTAGAAGGACCACAGTGCACCGCGATCTGGTGGCTGAACCCTGGAATCTTAAGCTGTAGGAAGCCAAGCCAAGCCACTGCCTTCAGGGTCTGGAGAGATAGTGGTTAAAAGAACACTGACTGCTCTTCCAGAGGTCCTGAGTTCAAAACCCAGCAACCACGTGGTAGCTCACAACCATCTGTAATGGGATCTGATGCCCTCTTCTGGTGTGTCTGAAGACTAGTGTACTTAAGTAAATCTTTAAAAAAAAAAAGAGAGAACCAGCCATCCTGCACTTCTCAAAAAGCCAAACGTAACAAAAAAAATAAATAAATAAATAAATAAAAATAAAAAACCCCACAGGATATATGATATACAGTGTACACTCAGTTTAACAACAAAATGGCACCTTAGTAAAGATAGTGGGGGTGGGAGGCGCACCGGTGATTTAGAAGCGGAAGTTACTCAGAGTGCTGTCTGAATCTAGAGAGGCGACTTGAATACAGGACATTTTTAAAGACAATAAAAGTTAACACTTCGAATAGTAATTGAATATAGACGTAGTGTGGGAGGACTTGTTCTAAGGCCCTCAGTGGCTGGCGATTTACATACCATTTAAACATATCTAAGGGCCAGTTATCCAAGCCCAAACTTAACTTCTAACCAATTCCAACCAATTTAAAGCAACAGGAAAATGAATACAGGCCTCATTGTTCTGGTCTAAAAACCCTTTCAGGGCGTGGGCTGAAGCAGACCAGGTTCTCCGCGGACACGTGTTCCTCACAAACCTTTTTTTTTTTTGTACCAGTTCCGGGTTCTGGAAATGCTAAACTGAGCCGGATTCCAGGTGACTCCCTAACTGGATAGGGACCGCACCTCATTGGAGGTGACTCTTCGGGCTAGTCCCTTCAAGGTGACCTCCAAAGCCGGAGGTAATAATAAACAAACCCCAGTTTATTTCCCTGCCTAGGAAGGAACCTTTTTACCACGCTTCTCGCCTAAGCCAGTAAAACCTCCAGACCCCTTGCTCCTTGGAACCTCACTCACCTGCACGTGCTCGGAGCTCCGCAGGACACAGCAGCCCGGGCAGAGGCCGCGGTGGAAAGGGAAGCCCGGACCAAGCCGGAGCCCCGCCCTGGGGCGGTTGCAGGGCGGGGCGATGAGTCCCGCCCAAGAAAGGCGGGACCAGACCCGTCTGACGAGGGAGGACAAGGAGATCCCCATTTGAACTGACCTGGGTTTGAGAATTGGTTAGTCTTCGCACAAAGGCTACATTTCCTGGCCCCCTCCTCCAATTCCTTAAGTGTATGAGCCCTGGGTTTGCAGCTGCAAAATTCAAAGGTCCTTGTGTCCTAATGGTAGCCAGGCCGACTGCCTAACTAGCGTTTCCGGTAGCGGTTTCTGCAGGTCTAGAGCATGCTTTATGAGCCTCCAAGTGCAGATCTTTCCAGCTTTCATCTTGTTAGTTGGTTAATGGAACTCCCACACACGAGGGTCGCTTGGTCATGTGTTCTGAACCTTTCCTAGATGTTCATTAGATTGGGCCGGTCAATGCTGTAGTCTAACCCTGCAGACCACATCCCTAATGTCCTTCATTAAAATCGTTGACTGAGGGGTTGGGGATTTAGCTCAGTGGTAGAGCGCTTGCCTAGGAAGCGCAAGGCCCTGGGTTCGGTCCCCAGCTCCGGAAAAAAAAAAGAACCAAAAAAAAAAAAAAAAAAAAAATCCTTGACAGAGTGGCAGCAGCTAAGACTGGCTTTCTCTGCCTGGTTTAGGCTGCTCCAGTGGCACAGTCAGCTAAAGAAGGCCATGTCCTTGGTCTGAATACACGCTTCGCTGTTACCAGGATTTCTTCTGAACACTAACATTGCCTTAACCCTGTAGGGATTTATGCTTCTATCCTGTTGAACAATTGGTGATGCTGGCCAGGGCCCAGAGGAGCGAGGACCACCGATCGATCGTAATTTCTGAATCTACTTTGTAACTCCTTCAAATTTTGCTTTCTGTCTTCCAACCTATCCTCCTTTCCTAGCGAGATGCTGATGTTATTACACCTGTCAATAATAGTCAGGCAAGCCTCCTGGAATCAGCCGCTGTCCTTGGCATCTGCCAACACGATTTATTATCTATTTCCTCAGTTCCTTCATAGTGAAGGGGCAGGGGTGGCGGCAGGGGTCCTGTGCATCACAGTCCTAGCACACCCCTTTGGAAACGCATATTGCTCCAAATTGATTCCAACAAGAGACTCTAGGCTATGGAGCCAAAAAACTACAGGAAAAATAGCAATCCCCAGTCCTCCTCCCCAGGTCTGATGGACTTGGATACTGCCCCTGGCTAGGGAAAGGCTTACATAAATACTGTAATTTAAAAGGTCACATGGTCAGTGCTGGGTTGGAGGGCAGGGGCTCTGTCATAATCAATGCAGCATCCAGAGGTCACAGTATATATTCGTAAAAGGAAGGTTTATGAAACCTGTTAAACCTGACAGATTGGCTGGGTAATTGTTCTGCAGAGCTCTGCTAAAGAAGGAAGTGCATGGGCTCGTATATTTTTCTGTCTTCCCTTCCAAACCCACAGAGTAGAGAAGGCAGGACTACCTGCAGAGTTCATAAGAGGGAAAGAGGAGGGTAGAGTGTGTGTGCATAGATGTATGAGTGACTTCAAGAGGAGGCAGGAAGTAATTGAACACAGGGAGATGTGAGGGTCTTTGGGGAGAAAGAGACCAATCACCTGGTGCCGATTGTATTCACAACTTAGTCTAGGTAGAAGTAGAAGGCAAGAATTGTGTAAAAGAAAGAGTCATTGTGAGCATGGCTTTGTGGTGAGCCCTGTTCTAATGTCATAGTAGAAAGGTAGTCGACTTCTTTTTAGGGATACCCCATTTAAGGGGCTGGGGATTTAGCTCAGTGGTAGAGCGCTTGCCTAGGAAGTGCAAGGCCCTGGGTTCGGTCCCCAGCTCCGGAAAAAAAAAAAAAAAAAAAAAAAGGGATACCCCATTTAGTGTCCTATGGGGGAAAATCTGGATTATGATTTATTTCATAGTAAAAAAAAAAAAAATCCATAGTCTGCCTTTAAAAAGGCACATCCAGGGGGTTGGGAATTTAGCTCAGCGGTAGAGCGCTTGCCTAGCGAGCGCAAGGCCCTGGGTTCGGTCCCCAGCTCCGAAAAAAAGAAAAAAGAAAAAAAAAAAAACTTTAAAAAGGCACAGCGCTCTACCACTGAGCTAAATCCCCAACCCCAGCAGTGCACTTCTTTAATCCTAGCACACAAGAGTAGATAGATCTCTGTGAGTTCAAGGCCAGCCTGGTCTGCAGAGCTAGTTCCCAGAAAGACAGGGCTAGGCAGAAAAATCCCTGCCTCGAAAAATTAAAATCAAACAAACAATACGCATCCGCTTATGTCATGGAAATGTTGATTTATGTATATGTAGGTTTTTTGCTGTTACATGTATTACCAATGTTTTCCTTTATTTTTGTCTCTTATACCTTCAGAGACAAGACTATAGGGATCATAATAAAATAAGGAAGAAACAGTTCTCTTTTTCACAGTGCTGAGAATTAACTCCCCGATCTTTGAGGCCTTGCTATGTAGCTCAGCTGGGCCACGAACTCATTATGTAGCCTAAGAAGGAGTACATCCAGACCAGCACTGTGAGTAGTTGGAAAGCAAGGGATGATGGCCCATAGAATAGGAGTCCAGTCCGGAGGAGCCACACCACCATGGTACCAAGAACCAGGCATAGGCTTGCAAGGTTTAAGAAAAAACACGTGGGGTTGGGGATTTAGCTCAGTGGTAGAGCGCTTGCCTAGCAAGTGCAAGGCCCTGGGTTCGGAAAAAAAGAAAAAACACCTACTGGTGTCATTAGTGTTATGAGAATGCCAAGTCTTTTATTTGATTCACCGAATACATACCCCAAGTTCACTGGATAGAAAATTCCAGGAAGCACAGTGGAAACTGGCTTATGCCCTCAGGAGCAAAGAAAGAGAAAGAAAAGACAGGAACTGATTATTGCTCAGGTGTACCACTCAGGCATGTCCAGTACCAGGACGTTCCTTTGTTAGGAACAAAAGGCTTCCACATGCGTCAGCAAGGCTTCAGCAGGGGTCAAACCCTGAAGGGGCCCAGGAGGATCCGGTAGCTTCTTGCTTCTTCCTCATCTCCTCCTTCTCTTCTCTCTACCCACTCGTCCTTGTTTCTTCCTTGGTCCCCTTTGCCATTCATGCTACTCTTTTCCTCTTCTACCTCAACAGGGACCATCAGCAGAAAAATACTAAGTAATTGTTCGGTTAATCATTCGACAGATGCAGATAAGGTCATAGAGTCAGAGAGATAGAGATTTCTGTTTGCCCAATGCTTCCAGTCTGGTGGGAAGATCACATGTTACACATAAAGGTTTTAGCAGCTGGCATGACCGGGAGAGTTCTAGAGATGGCCGATTCTCTCACTGACCCTAAGTGTTTACAGGACAGCCTTTCATCTAGTTAGATAGGGGTTCTGTGTGGCCACATTATGTCTCAAACACAGAGCTAGTTAGATAGGGGTTCTGTGTGGCCTCATTATGTCTCAAACACAGAGCTAGATTGGCAAGAATGCAGAGAGATTAAAGCCCTCCAGTGCTTCTGGTAGCTATGTAAAATGGTATGGCTGCTTGGCTTGACTAGCAGCCAAGTTCAGTGGCACCTGTGTTCACAACGTTCACCTTGATGTGGTAAAGCTCCACTGGTCTCTTCCTCCTGAGTGCTGGGATTAAAGGGTGCTGGGAATAGAACCCAGGTCCTCTAGAAGAGCAGGAAGGGCTCTTAACTGTTCAGCATTTCTCTTCCCTCTTCCTTCCTTCCTTCCTTTTTTTTTTTTAAGATTTATTCATTTATTATATATAAGTACACTGTAGCTGTCTTCAGACACACCAGAAGAGGGCATCAGATCTCTTTACAGATGGTTGTGAGCCACCATGTGGTTGCTGGGATTTGAACTCATGACCTCTGGAAGAGCAGTAGGGTGCTCTTAACCGCTGAGCCATCTCTCCAGCCCCCTGTTTTGTTTTTTAAGACAAAGTTTCTTTGTGTAGCCCTGGCTGTCCCATAATTCCCTATGTAGACCAGGCTGGCCTTGAACCCAGAGATCTGTGTGCCTCTGCCTCCTATGTGCTGACTGGGATTAAAGGCATGTGTTCTCTCTCTCTCTCTCTCTCTCTCTCTCTCTCTCTCTCTCTCTCTCTTGACACAGGGCATCACAGCTTAGTCTAACCTTGAATTTACTATGTAGCTCAGGCTGGCCTTGAACTATTGGTGATCATCTCACAATAATTTTTGGAGTTATAGGTGTGTACCACTGTGGATGACAGTATACTTTAAATCAGTAAAGATATTAAGATAACAAAGAAAAGAATACCAAGGGCCTGAGAGATGGCCCAGAAGTTAAGAGCACTGGCTGCTCTTCCAGAAGACCCAGGTTACATTCTCAGCACCCACATGGCCCAGCTACAGTCTGAGGGGATCTGCTGCCCTCTTCTGACCTCTGAGGTCACAAGGCATGCGAGTGGTATACAGACATAAAGTCAAAAAACCCATATATGGAAAATAAATTTGAAAAAAAAAATACTTGGGGACTGGAAAAATCTGCACTCCTGCTTATGATTATAAGCTGCTAATGTGTTTTGTTTTTTGCCAAATTTAAGGACTAGAGAGGACTTTTTCCTATATGTACTGTTGCTTTGCCGCATTTCTTCCTCAGTCTCTGGGGAAACAGAAGGCATGTGGTCCAGTCGCATAGCAGATTGGAAGAGTTCCGCTGCCCCATCCTTTCACTCCCTAACTCAGCGTCTTAGGATGGCTCCATTCATCATGTTTGATGTACTTACTACATACAAACCATGTAGGACTTAAAAGAGCCAACGTCTCTTTTCTCTCTCCAATGTTTAAAATTAAATTATTATGGCAATGAACTCCATATAAACAAATATGGCTTTTTCAATAAAAAGATGGTGAGGTGCTAATAATAGTCACAAGGCAGCCTTTGACCCCAGGCAGAGGCAGGCAGATCTCTGTGAGTTCAAGGTCAGCCTGATCTACAAAGTCCAGGACAGCCAACACAGAGAAACCATGTCTCAAAGAACAAACAAAACCAAACAAAACCCAAAAAGTCACAAGACAGCCTGGGACTTAGGGCTCTCTTTCTGTTGCATGTAAGGGAACACAGTTGAGCAAGCTCCAGAACTCGGCTCCCCCCTCACATGTCTCCCATCACCCCTTCATTTACTTGCTAGACTCAATTTGTTAGTCTATTTTCATACCCCTCACTTTCTCGTTACCCCCACCCCCACACTGTCCAAATTGGCCTTCCAATCCTGAAACCATTTGCCGGAAATTCATTAAGCTGAACACATGGGAAATTACAGAGGCGATCTCACTTGTCACTTAGGCTCCAATATAGAAAGCAATTTTAAGAGGACAGTGCTGGGAGGCTATTTTCATCTTGGATGTTTGTGCTGAGTTCTCCTATCTCGCACCCTCTCATTCCCTTCCTGGCTATCTCCCCCTTGCTTTGCTTTTTCCTCAAACTAAATGCTGCCCTTTAAAATATTTATCCCAGCTTCCCTCGAGCTCATCACAGATTGTCTCATCTCACGTTTTAGAGTCTGTTTCTGACTTCGTTATTCACTCGACATGCAGCAGGCCCTGTGCTAGGGACCGGAAGTGGGGATGGAAAGACAGGGGGTCTTTGCTCTTATGGAGTTGCGGCCTGACAAAGATGGGACTCAGGGATGGTGGGGTTAGATTTGCTCCCCGGGAAGCTGGCAGGGATATATCTGTATCTGATTCTGATATATTACTACCCAGTAAACGGGGATGTGAAAATCACCGGAGGCCTGGTATGTTTATGAGAAAATAAGCCTGTTACCCAAACAGGTAAGAAAACACAGGGCCTTTGTGATATTCTAGTTCCCAGGTAGAGAGAGGTTGGGTTTGATTCTGACTACCCTACTCACAAATTAGTAGTTTGACTCTGAGATAAGTGACCTCTGGGCCTCAGTTCCCTCACCTATGAATTTTTTTTGAAACAGGAATGAGGGTGGGGGTAGTTACTCAGGTTGTCCAGGAATTCATAGTGTAGCTCAGGCTAGACTTAGACTTACAGCAATCTTTTTGTCAGCCTACAGAATAGTAGTGGCCTCTTATGTACAATTTTTTTTAAAAAGATTTTATTTTATTTATGAGTACACTGTTGCTGTCTTCAGACACCAGAAGAGAGCATTGGACCCCGATACAGATGGTCATGAGCCACTATGTGATTGCTGGGAATTGAACTCAGGACCTCTGGAAGAGCAGTCAGTGCTCTTAACCACTGAGCCATCCCTCCAGCCCTCTTATGTACAATTTAATTTATTTTTTTAATTTAAAAGATATGAATCTAAGCAAGGTGTGGTATCACACACCTTTAATCCCACTGACTCAGGAGGCAGAGGCAGGCACATCTCTGTGAGTTGGAGGTCACCTTGAGAGTGAGTTCCAGGACAGCCAGGGCTACACAGAGAAAACTTGTCTTGAAAAACCAATAAAATAAAATACGAGTCTGGGTGGGGGAGACAGCTCAGGCAGTAAAGTAAGTGCTGTGGGACAATGGCGATGCCACCAGCCAGTTGTGGCAAACTCTTGTGTAGCCCAGGCTGGCCTCGAACTCGTGATCCCCTGCCTCTGCCTCCTTCAGCAAATCCTACCGGTGTGCGCCACCACAACCGGCGTGGCAAACTCTTGTAATCCTGGCAGAGCTGCTTCTCAGGACTGCCACTTTAGACTAATCATCAAGTCTCAGGCCAGTGAGAGACTTTGTCTCCAACAAAAGAGTGGACAGCTCCTGAGGAAGAACAATTCCCAAAGCTGTCCTTTGATTTCCCCACACACATGTGCCCCAGCACGTATGAGCACACACACATCAAAATCCACATGCTCACACAGAGGTACAGTAACCTCATTTAGAGTTGATATATGGATCAAATGCAATGTCATGTAACGGGCCACACAAATGCCCGTT
This sequence comes from Rattus norvegicus, assembly GCF_021556685.1. Lineage (NCBI taxonomy): Eukaryota > Metazoa > Chordata > Mammalia > Rodentia > Muridae > Rattus > Rattus norvegicus. Next base: position 27,286,871 of record NC_141551.1, on the reverse strand, counting down.
TGTCAGATTTTTTCTCTTCTGTATCCTACCATTGAATTTCACAGTTAAAAACTATAGGGGCCGGTGGGTCACTGAGACTGTGTAGTGTGTAAAAGTGCTTGCTGCCTAGCCTGATGACCCAAGTTTGATCTGTGGGATCTACACAACAGAAATGGACTTTCACATGTTCTAAATGGTACATGTGTACCCATGAATGCTTAAACACATGCTCATTCTCATATACACACAAAACAAATTAATGACGTTTGTAAAAGTGAGTAGATGTGGGCTGGGGATGTAGTGCTGCTGACAGAGTGGGCCAGAACGCGCTAGGTAAGACGAGCCACACATGGACCTGCCTGCCTTTAGATCTGGTACGTGGGGGATGGAAGCAAAAGCATCAAGTTCAAGGCCATCCTTTTAGCTGTATAGTTTGAAGCTAACCTAAACTAAATGAGGCCCGATCCCAAAACAGATATAAATAAACAAACAAGTGACCGTTCTGCTGGCAAAGACCTGTAATACCAGTTACTCCAGAGGCTGAGGCAGGAGAATGAGGAGTTCAAAGCCTGCCTGGTTTATACACTGAATTCCAGACTAGCCTAGGCAACTCAGTGAGACACTGACTCTAAATTTGAAAAAAATGAGTAGGGGTTGGGGATTTAGCTCAGTGGTAGAGCACTTGCCTAGCAAGTGCAAGGCCCTGGGTTCGGTCCCCAGCTCTGAAAAAAGAAGAAGAAGAAGAAAAAAAAAGCAACTGCATAACCTAGGAGACAATTGTCAGCAAAGAGACAGCCTGACAGATGGAAGGAAATATTTGCTATGTATATATCTAATTAATTAATATCTATCAGATTAATATCTAGAGCCTATTAAGAATAGTAAAAAGACTCGCTCCTGAGAGACACAGCCAGAATACAGCAAATACAGAGGCGAATGCCAGCAGCAAACCACTGAACTGAGAATAGGTCCCCTATTGAAGGAATCAGAGAATGAACTGGAAGAGCTTGAAGGGGCTCGAGACCCCAAAAGTACAACAATGCCAAGCAACCAGAGCTTCCAGGGACTAAGCCACTACCTAAAGACTATACATGGACTGACCCTGGACTCTGACCCCATAGGTAGCAATGAATATCCTAGTAAGATCACCAGTGGAAGGGGAAGCCCTGGGTCCTGCTAAGACTGAACCCCCAGTGAACTAGACTGTTGGGGGGAGGGCGGCAATGGGGGGAGGATGGGGAGGGGAACACCCATAAGGAAGGGTAGGGGGGAGGGGGATGTTTGCCCGGAAACCGGGAAAGGGAATAACACTCGAAATGTATATAAGAAATACTCAAGTTAATAAAAAAAAATAAATAAATAAAACGATTTCTAAATGCAATTAAAAAAAAAAAAGAAAAAAAAAAGAATAGTAAAAAGTAATCACCAAAACCTCAAATCATACAATCAACAAATGGACTGAAGAATCAAAATGACATTTTTTAAAAAATTATTTATTTACACTGTAGTTGTCTTTAGACACACCAGAAGAGGGCATCGGATCCCAATACAGAGAGTCATGAGCCACCATGATGTGGCTGCTGGGAATTGAACTCAGGACCTCTGGAAGAGCAGTCAGTGCTTGCTGCCCTGGATTACTACCTGCCCTTGGGGCTTGGGGGTGAGTTAGCACAGAGTCAATGACACAGACTCCAGCAGCAGGAGAGTGCTCAGCTCACCTGAGCACTGCTGCAAGCTCCTTTAATACCCTCCACCTGTTCCCCATTGGTCCCAAGAACGCATCGTTCGTAAACAGCAGTTCCTGATTGGTCGGCATTACCTGCACCAGCAATCCTTGGTCTCGAAGGCAGTCCTCAATTATGTCTTCCTGCAGGAGATGCTTTTGAGGATGTGAGGCCCCCAGCAGTTACATAGAGGTGGCCCCAGTGTTCCTGCTACAAATGCTGAGCCAGCCCCCCAAAATGACAATTCTTAAAAGAAGAAATGTAAATGGCCAATAAATATTTGAGAAAATGTTTAACAACCTTAGCTATCAGGAAAATGTAAATTAAAATGGTTTTGAGACAGAAAGCAAGCAAAAGTACAACAAATGCTGGTGGAATGTGATTCAGCACTGTGGAATCTAGGAAGGTTCCCCAAAAATATAAAAATAGATCTACTACATGAGCCTGCTGCATCACTCCTGGGACATAAGCCTAAAGAATTCTATAGTACGTCAGCATATCAGAGATCCTTACGAATCCACACTTATTGCTGCACTGTTCTCAATAGCCAGTATATGGAAAATGTAACACATATTGTATAACAGACTTTTACTCCACTATAAAGAACAATGAAATTAATGACATTCACAATAAAACAGAACTGAAAATCTTATAAGTGAAATAAGCAAGACTCAGAAAGACCAAATTTAATTTTTCGTTTTTGAAACAATGTCTCACTGCGTTGTTCTGACTGGTCTGCCTCTCACTTTGTAGATCAGGTTGTCCTAGACTTGCCTGCCTCTGTGTCCTGAGTGCTGGGATTAAAGCATACGCTGGGTCCCTGCTATTCTGTTGTTGCTTTGCAGCCAGAGTTGACAGAGGCAACATTCAAGGGTGGTTGGGCAGCTATGAACAACAGGCTCCTCTCCTGTGTGCCCTAGCTGGGGAAAGTTCAGTTCCCTTTGTTCTACAAGTCACACAGTAAGGACTTAAAGGTTAGAGTTCTCTCCACAGCACTCCTTCCTTCTCCTTTTCCTCGTCCTCACTATCTTTTGCTCCCCGCCGTCTCTCCCCTCGTCTCTCTCCTCTCTCTCTCTCTCTCTCTCTCTCTCTTCCCCCCCCCCTTTCTTTCCTCCTAGTTTCTGTACATACTGTTGGATCTTGTCATGTATCTGATCACTGACTCTACCAACACTCTGTTCCAAGAACACTGGCATTCCTTCTTGATCTAAAGTATTAATTCTATTTAGTCACAAAGCAACTTGCTTTTCAAGTATATATATATATGCTTTCCCAATGTGTAGACATGTGTTTGTTTGGGTGTGTGGAATTTTTGAAACTTTTTGTTTTGTTTTGTGATTGAGATAGGCTCTCTCTGTAGCCCAGGCTGACCTGGAACTCCATAGTCAGACCAGGCTGGCCTGAATTCACCTATCCCTGCCTCCCAAGTGCTGGGATCAAAGGTGTGCACTACCACACCAAGTCAAGTCTAGCTGCTTTTTGAAAGGTTTGGGGGATTTTTTTTTTTGCTGTTGTTGTTTCATTTGTCAAGACAGGGTTTCTTTCTATATCTGTGCCTGTCCTGGAACTTGATCGAAAAGTCAGGCTGGCCTTGAACTCACAGAGATTCACTTGACTCTGTCTCCCAAGTGCTGGGACAAAAGGTGTTCACTAGCATCACGGACTTGAACGTTTTAGGTGTGAAGGATCAGGAAGGCTAGAGTAGATCACACATTTCACACATATCTTAGACTGGTTTTTTTCTTTATAGATTTTTTTTAAAGATTTATTTATTTATTTTATGTATATAGGTACACTGTAGCTGTCTTCAGACACACCGGAAGAGGGCATCGGATCCCACTACAGATGGTTGTGAGCCACCATGTGGTTGCTGGGATTTGAACTCAGGACCTCTGGAAGAGCAGTCAGTGCTCTTAACCTCTGAGCCATCTCTCCAGCCCTCTTTATAGATCTTAACCTGGACCTGAGCTTTTGTAACACACTTTAGAAAGGTGTTTATTGTCTATGCTGGATACTTTTCTTGTTGCTCTGGTAAGGAAGGTTTAGTTTAGGTTGGCTTACAGTTTAAGGGTTCCATCTATCATGGTATAGAAATCACAAGGCAGCTGGTTACACTTCATGTGCACAGAAAACCAAGAGAGATCAAGGCCATAGCCCACCTTAGGGTGGAGCTTCCCTCTTTAGTTAAACCTTTCTGGAAATACTTTCATTTAGGTGTGTTTCCATGGGGATTCTAAATACTCTCAAGTTGACAATCAAGATGAACTGTCACATCCTGTATTAGATTTTACTTTGTTTCTGTTCTTCTTTGTATGTGTTTGCCTGTGCAAGCAGATACTCCTCATTCCCTGGGAGGCAGCATCCACCTTTAAAGTTTGTTTCTTGTCTATCTATATCTATCTACCTCTAGTGTGTGTGTGTGTGTGTGTGTGTGTGTGTGTGTGTGTGTGTCGGGATCACACTTGTATATCATAATATTTAGTTTTGTAAGTATTCATGCTAATGGCTAGGTGGTCACTGGGCAGAAATTGCCTATTTCTTCTACAGACCTGTACTGTCATTGAGAGGACACAATTTACAGGTTAGGACAGCTTAGTTCTGCTGAAACATTCACATTTTTCCTAGTTACCTAAACATATATTTTAAGTCCACTATGTTTTGACACTATTACACATACTAGAAAGAGAGCAAAAATAAGCATCAATGAAAATACAAATTCTTGCTTTTGCGAAGCTTTTATTCTAGTTAGTGGATGCGTGGGAACAGAAATAACATACACATAAAATTTATTTCTTTTCCCTTCATAATGTATATTATGTAATCATAAGAGCCAAGATAAAAAGTAAACTAAAGAATAGGATAGGAAGACATGGAGGTTGCAATTTAAGAAGGGGATGGGGGGCTAGAGGGCTGGAGAAATGGCTCAGTGGTTAGAGCACTGGCTGCTCTTCCAGACATCCTGAGTTCAATTCCCAGCAACCACATGGTGGCTCACAATCATCTGTAATGAGATCTGGTGCCCTCTTCTGGCCTGCAGGCAAACATGCAGGCAGAGCGCTGTGTGCATAATAAATAAGTAAATAAATCTTAAAAAAAAAAAAAAAAAATGGCGGAAGGGCCAGTGAGATGGTGCAATGGATAAAGGGACTCACACACGGTCGAAGGAGAAAACCAACCTCCACAGTTGTCCTTTGACTCCACAAGTATACTTAGCCATTCCTGTGCCTAGACTCACACACAAATACCTAAAATATCGTTTTAAAAGAACAGGGCAGGGTCAAGAACAGCTACTCTAGGGCCGGAGAGATGGTTCAGTGGTGAAGATTATTTGCTGTTCTTGCAGAGTTTCAGTTCCCAGCACCACATGATTATCTGACAAGCAGTTTCAAGGGTCTCCTGTGTACCATCTTCTGACCTTTGAGGTCAACAGGCACACATACGTGTGGCCAAAAGACCTATGCACATAAAACAAAAAGTAAATGAATTTTAGAATAAAAGGAGAAAAAGCTGTTCTGGGAAAGTAGCATTTGAGGAAAGACCTGAAGGGGCTGGGGCTCCGTCAGCACAGTGCCTGCCTGGCCTACGTGAGAGTTTCATCCTCTGCACTGCATAAAGCAGGTGAGGTAGCTCATACCTGTGATCCCAGCGTGGGAGGGAAAGGCAGGAGAATCAAGAGTTCAGGCACATTCCCGACTTCAGTAGGAGTTCAAAGCCAGCCTGACTTATACCCTGTCTGGAAAAGGAAAGACAAACTAGTTCACAGGGCCAGAGTTGGAGCTGAGCCAAGGGTGAGAGCGAGCTAGAGAGGCAGCCGGGAATCAGGAGATGAGGCCAGACTGTGGGGAGAGACTCCAGGTGGATTTATAAGCCATTGCCAGATTTATAAGGTATCATAAGATATAAGGTATCACAATGTATAAGATGATATAATAAAAATGCCATATGGCGGGTCTGTTATGTTGCTACAAGACAAGTTATCCCAACACTTTAAGGGCTTAAAATAACGAATGCAAGTATTTATCTCAGAAGTTTCTGAGAGGTGGCAGATGAGGTGGTTTAAGGTCACCCATTGGGCCTTCAGCAGTCACTGGACAGTAATCTTGTAATTTTGTCTTTCCCTCGCTGCTGGAGCCAAGGACCAAACCTAGGACCTGTGCTTGCTGGGAGATTGCTCTACCGCTGAGCTAAATCTCCAATTCCAGATCCGATGTGATCTTCTCTAGGGCTGGAGGATCTGCTTCTAATGTCGTGCACATGACTGCTGACATGAATTTCTCCATAAGGCTGATTACTACATAGCAACTGGCTTCTCCAGCACCAATGATCAACAAGACCAAGGGAAGTGACCAAGAAGAAACCAGGAGTCTTTTATAACAATCCTGGAAATCAAACAGGATTTCTCCTGCCATGTGCCATTGGCCATACAGATAAATCCTGGCACCAGGTGAAAGGGGACTCCAAATGCCTGAGAATCAGAAAAGGGGGGTCACTAGAGGTTGTTGTAGAGGCTGGTCTATAGACCCTTCTTCAAGGGCAGGCATCGGTGGGTAAAACCTCTTCAGGGTGTTGGCATCAGGATCTGGCTTTTGCCTCTGAAATCAGCAGTGACATCACCCATAGGCACCATCTGTTGCCATGGCAATGGCCATACATTCCCAGCATCCATTTGGTTTACCTTCCATCTTTACCTGGGAGTGGTTACATCACAGTCTAAATAAAAGGCAGATTCTTCCTGCCTCCTTTCCCTTTCCCCTTCCCTCTCTCTTCTCCCCTTTTGTCACTGTTGTCCTCCTCCCCCACCCCCCAATAAACCTCTCCACGTGGAACTGCTGGTGTGGTCTGTCCCGACCCGAGCCTCAATTCTAACACAACACAGGGGGATAGCATGGTGGGTAAAAGTGATTTCTGAAACCTACAGCCTATGGTGGAAGGGGAGAACCGACTCCCAAAAGTTGTTCTCTGGTCTCCAAATGTTTAATTTGGCACATGTTATCACCATCACCATCATCACCATCATTATCACTAATATAATAATAATAATAATAATAATAATAATAATAATAATAATAATAATAATAAAAACTTCAAATTAACCATCTCATCAGCTGTGTGGCCCTCAAAACTCTCTCTGGGAAGAGGCCGCAATAGGAATCACACAGATGGCGAGCTTAAGAGAGCGCTCTGGCTGAGAACCCGCGAGAGTTCAGCAAGAGCAAGCTCCTTATATTTTTTCCAAAGGTCTGATTCTTCTACGCTTGCCTTCATTATCTTACCCATCCAATTAACTCGACTTGCAATAATCTCAAACCCGCACAGAAACAAGAATCACTTTGAGGAAATCTACAGAATTTCAAAGGCAGGCTGGTACTCCTCTGGGTAAATTAACCTTGAGAGGACACTGGAGTTTTATGAAAATCGGCAGATCCAGATATCCTTTCAGAACCTCCAAGTTCCTTTTTGTAAGAGCTAGGCATCCTGCCTTGCCTAAGATGTATGACTGACGACAATGATCAAAACGTTTGCCTTGTCCCTGAGGGCCAGTGCTGGATTTGTCCAGAACAAAGAGTCGGTTCTCTTGAGGCCCAGAGCCAGCCTCCTAGTCAGCCTCCGCCTCCTCCCAGGCTCCCGGGCCTTTGCCGTCTCAGCCGGTTTCCTCAGATGAGCGGCAGGTGGTGCTGTAGCCTCAGAAGCGAGCAGGACCCTGGAAGGAACGCAGGCGCTAGTTTAGCATCTGGAGGCTCTTGAGGTAGAGGTTTCTGCTCTGTGATTGCAAATGAAGATGCTGTCAGGCTGAAATCTCAGAGAGCAGGGCCTGAGCGCTCAGTCAGGAAACAGGTGGTGGACAGAGAGCCTTTTTAAAAGGCGTCTTTTCTAATAGAGACCAAAATCGATGGCTGCGGGGACTCTTTTTTTTTTCTCCCCCTTTAACTGGCTTTAGAGGCTTTGCAGGGAGTTATGCCCTAGGTTCAGGGGATGACCAGTCCCAGAAGAACTCCTGGGAGGGTTGGATGCAGCCAGGGTGACTGGAGGTGGACCACCAGGTACTGGAAAACACGTAGGAATTTCTGGGGCTTAGAAACACTGGATTCTCCCTGCTCCCTTACCCAGTGACCCAAATGAGAAGCTACTCCTAGTGCTGCTTGCCCAGGGTTGGACTGGGGCCCAACCTGCAGACCCCAGCGTTTCCTGCAGACCCTCCCTGCCCCTGTCTCCTTCCCTGTTGTTCTTTGCATTTTCTCCTCCTCCCTTTTTCTCTGTCATCACCATCCCTTTATGTTTTCCCCTCTAGAGACCAATTTCTCTGCTCTTCTCCAGTACAAGGAAGAAACCTTGTTACCAAACAAGTGAAAAGACCGTGGCACTGGGTTGCCGACACACCAACATACCGCCTGGATTCAGAGTTTCAGGCCGTTTCCAGGAGGCTCTCTCCACTCCCTTCCCCTACTTGATGGCTAGTTCCAACTGGGCCTAGACACAGGGAGGTCCAGAGTTTATCAAAAGAATTTAGTTTCCTTCTCCAGCACCTGTGCTCCCTGCTTCCTGTCTCCAGAGACGAAAGGATTTCTCAGTAGGACTGAGAGGTTCACTGGATACTCACATGTCACTGGAATATCAGTTAGAAGACGGACCCTGCCTATTTTTGTTCCCTAGTGTATCCACATAAGAGAGGCTCAATAAACAGTTATTTAAAAAAAACAAACAAACAACTGAGTGAGTGGGCTGTTAAGATGGTTCAGCAGTTAAGAGTATTTGCTGCCCTTGCAGAAGACCTTAGTTTAACTCCCAGTCCCCCTCATGGGGAGGCTCACAGCTACCTTACTCCAGCTCTAGGCAATCAAATGCCCTCTCTGGCCCATGAGGAAACCTGAATGCATGTAGTACACACACACACACACACACACACACACACACACACACACACACACACACACACAGACACACACACCCTGAGAGAGAGACAGAGACACACATGCAGAGAAATTTAATAATAAAGAGCGAATGGTGGTTCAGCTTGTAAAATGCCAGTCCTGTATGCATGAGAACTTGAGTTGGAGTCCCTAACACCCACATAAAACAAAAGCAGGGCGTCTGGGCTACACACATCTGCAAACCCAACACTAGAAGGGTTGAAACCGGCAGAGCCCTACAGGTCCTCATCCAGCCTAGGCAGGTCTAAGGAGAGGCCCTGTCTCAAAAAAAGGTGAAGAACAATACAGAAAGATGCCTGATGTCTGGCCTCCCCATGCACACATGTGTACGTGCACCAGCATACATATGCACATACACACACATGCACACAAAGCGACAGAAACAAGGATTCTGAGCTCTGTATAAGGCAATAGGGATGAAAACATAAAAATGCAGTCCTAGTATGTAGAAAAGAGGAAAACCCAATTAATCGCCTGTAACTAGACTAGGGGATGAGGCTGTAGGTGAAAACTACATGGCCTCTGTAATTGTACCCTGAAGATGAAGAAAAAAAAATCACATACCCATTCAGCAGTCATTGCTATGACCTGCTAGACTCTTGGCAACAGCCCAGATACAGTACTGTTGTCATGTTGCTAAAAATACCTTAACTGAGAGCCGGATGTGGTGGCAGACGACTTTATTTTTTTTTTTTATTTTTTTTCTTTTCTTTTTTTCAGAGCTGGGGACCGAACCCAGGGCCTCGTGCTTGCTAGGCAAGCGATCTACCACTGAGCTAAATCCCCAACCCCCGCAGGTGACTTTAATTCCAACACTCTGGAGGCAGAGGCAGGCAAATTTCTATGAGTTTGAGGTCCACTTGGGCTACATAAATTCCAGGACAGCCAGGACCGTATAGAGAGACCCTGTCTCACAAAACCGAAAACTAAGGGTTCAGTGGTTGAGAGCACAGTTTGCTCTTCCAGAGGACCCAGGTTCAAGTCTCAGAACCACCTACATGGCAACTCACAACTGTCTCTAACTTCAGTTCCACAGGATCTGACACCCTCCCCCGAGACACAAATGCAGGCAAAACACCAATGCACATGTGTGTAACTAGGATAGATGTGTGTTTGGTTTTTTTAAATATGTATGTATGTATGTATGTATGTATGTATGTATGTATGTATGTATGTATATATCTCATTTCTAACTAGTTCAGTGGCTCTCAACCTTCCAAAAGCTATGACCCTTTTGTATAGTCCCTCAGGTGTTTGTGGTGACCCTCTATTGCTACTTCGTAGCTGTAATTTTGCTACTGTTATGAGTTGTCATGTAAATATCTGATATGAGATCTCCCCTCTCCCCCCTGCCGACCCAAGAGGTTACAATTCACCGGTTGAGAACTGCTGAACTCATTGAATGTGGGAGACAAAGAAGCAGTAAACAAGTAATAGCAAACAGGATTGACATTGTACTGGGGGTAAGCCTGTGTTATAGCAGAAAATGGGGTGGCTTGCCTAGTCTAAGAGTTCTGGGAAACTTTTTAATGGAGGGAGTTTGGTTTAGGGCTGCTATTGCTGTGTTGAAGCATCGTGACCAAAAGCAAATTGGGAAGGTAAGGGTTTATTCAGCTTAGATTTCCAGGGCACTGTTCATCATCAAAGGAAGTCAGGACAGGAATTCAAGCAAGGCAGGAACCTGGAGACAGGAGCTGATGCAGACTCCTTGGAGGGGTGCAGCTTACTGGCTTGCTCAGCCTGCTTTCTTTTTTTCTTTTTTCTTTTTTTTTTCTCGGAGCTGGGGACCAAACCTAGGGCCTTGCGCTTGCTAGGCAAGTGCTCTACCACTGAGCTAAATCCCCAACCCCTCAGCCTGCTTTCTTATAGAACCCAGGACCACTGACCCAGGGATGGCCCCACCCACAATGGGCTGCGCCTTCCCTCCCCTATCAATCGCTAACTAAGAAAATGCCCTACAGGCTTGTCCATAGCTAGTTCTTGCAGAAGCAGTCACTTAATTGAGGTTCTTTCCTCCCAGATGACAGCCTGTATCAATTTGACATAGAATTATCCAGCACTGAGTTTAGGTTGAGAACCACCATAAAGATTTAGTAGACTTTAGCTGGAAAAATAGGGAAAGAATCTAGATGTAGTAAGCACCATGCAGGGTCAAGAGAGAAAGTAAGTTTCAAAAAGCTGAGCCAAGGTGTTAGGAGTTGTGGCTGGTGTACCAGCAGTGAGTGTTCTTAGAAGGAAAGGGGCAAGAGAAATGGGTTGGGGTGGGCAGAATAGCTTGAAACTGCTATTCTGGAGTGGAGAAAACTTTGAAAAGTTTTTTTGTTTTTTTTTGTTTTTGGTTCTTTTTTTGGAGCTGGGGACTGAACCCAGGGCTTTGCGCTTCCTAGGCAAGCGCTCTACCACTGAGCTAAATCCCCAACCCCTGAAAAGTTTTAAGAAGGGAAGTGATAAGGTGATAAGATTAACTGCATTTTAGATTACTCTGTCTCTCTCCTTCTTCCTTCCTTCCTTCCTTCCTTCCTTCCTTCCTTCCTTCCTTCCTTCGTTTCTCTCCTTTTCTCCTTCTTTCCTTCTTTCTTGATAGGGTCTTACTGTGTAGCCCTGGCTGGCTTGGAACTCACCGTGTAGCCCAGACTATCCTTGAACTCCTAGAGATCTGCTTGCCTCAGACTCCCAAGTGCCATAATTAAAGGTGAGTGGTACCATGCATCACCCTCTCCGGGTGCTTTCTATAAGACAGAAGAGGTGAGATCAGAGGGAGAGTTATCCTGGAGGTCATCTGGGGAGTGGAGATGATGTCAGTGAACGGAAAGGTCATTTTTGAATTGAGGATGCTTAGAGATGTTTTCTGGTTTCAAGAGTGATTGTATATCTTTGGATTGTGAGAGGGTGCAGAAGTTGATGGTAGGAAACAGAGCCAGAGGTGCTAATCTTTGAGAGTTTTGCTAGCTAAGGATGAGACCAGACTCCTTTTGTTAGAGCCAAGGAAGGAGACGGGGAATAGCCACCCTCTGCAAGGAGGGAACAAATATATCACATAAAGCCCCAAAGATGTGCAAACGGTGTCCATGGAAGTAACGAGGGCGTGAGAGCTAAAGTGAGCAGGCACCCCAGGCAAGGGATGGGGAGAGTAGGGAGATGGTCTGCTTGGCTAAATGTATTCTATGAGAATCTGAAAATCCCTCTAGGGGGTTGGCTCCTTGGTAAAATGCTTGCCTACTGTGTGCAAAGCTCTGGATTTGATCCCCAGCACTGTGAAAAATCAACAACAAAATCTGAATGTCCCTACCCTAAAATGGGCCCCCAAGATGGCTCAGCAGTTAAAAGCATTTGCCTGTAGTGGGAAATACAAAAAAAAAAAAAAAAAAAAAAAAAGCACCATCCCTTACTAGACGGGACACCGGTGGGCTCCATGGCACCGGCGGGCTGTTCTCATCACCTGACTCTCTGGCCTGGAGCTCCTGAAATCTCTCCACCCGACTTGCTATGTTCCCATGGTGGGTCACTGCCATGCCTGCCCCATGCATCCAAATTCCGTGACTGGCTGGGGTGTCCTGCCACCGTACCTTTCTCTGGAACTCAGTTGAGTCACCTTGTGAAGGAAAACAGCACACAATCTTAGTGTAGAATCAACAGGTAACACAATCGCTAGGTGCAACAGCTAACATCCTAATTAGTAAACCACGCTAAGCTAAACCCTCTGGTGGTGGATCTGGGCGGATCTGCCATCTAACCGGAGGGCCTCTAGTTCATTACATCTTGTCTCCAGAATCTTTTCTCCAAAAATCCTCAAGTCCCTTTTCTCCTCCTCTCTTCCCCACTCTGAGCTGGAAGTCCTGCCTACTCCTCACCCAGTGATTGGCCCCATGAAATCTTTATTCATTAGGGGAAGGTCCTTGCCACATTTGCCAACAAGTCTGATAGCTTGTTTAATCCCAGGGACCTACATAGTGGAGAGAACTGACACCTTTGTTGGTTGTCCACTGATCTCCACACACCAGTGTGCAGACACATGTGCACACACACACACACACACACACACACACACACACACACACACACACAGAGAGAGAGAGAGAGAGAGAGAATAATGTAATTTTAAAAATAAGACAAGTTCCTAACTTATTCTCTCTTCTGCCTACAGACCTAAAGGCATCCTACAGATATTTCTATTTTTTTCCCCTAAAGAAAAGATTTAGACTAAGGTAGAGAGTGTGAGTCACTTAACATAATGGTTGAGAGACTGGGTTCTGCCTCTTCCTTGTTTTGTAATTCAGAGCAAATAATTTAATGGAGCCACCGTTCTCACCTGTTGGTGCTGAAAGCCTGAAATGAGCTTAATGTGAGCAGAAAAATCCCCTAGTGAAGCTTCACTATGTTGTCGGTGTTCTTGGTGTCAGCCAAATGGAGCAGAAAGAACAGGATGCAACAGAAGAGGACCGAGGGGGAGGGGAGTGGGATCTGACATGCTCACAAGTCTTCTATGGCTTCCATAACCCACACTGCAGAATCCTCCACTGCTATGGCTCAAGGGCTGTCCCCAAAGCTCATGCACTGGGAACAATTCCCAGTGTAACATCGCCAGTAGGCAGAGCTCAGCGGGAGGTGACTAGGTCTTAGATTGCTTGGAATGGATCTCGGTGTTCCTGGAGTGGACTGGTTAGAGAAGTGAGCTTACCCTCTTCTTGCTCTCTTCCTTTCCCATGCTTCTTTGTTCTTCTTGAGTATATTTGCACATGGGTGTGTACGCAGATCCATATACACATGCTTGCCTCTGTGTGGAGGCCAGAGGTCAAGCTTGGGCATCATTCCCCAGGAGCCGTCCAGCCTGCCTTTTGAGAGAACCTCTCACTTGGGCCTGGAGCTTGATCTAATGGCTAGACTGGCTGGCCAGTGGGCCCCAGGGATCTGCCTGTCTCTGGGTCTCTGCTTCCCACTGCTAGGACTACAATTTATGCCTCCACGCCTGGCTCTCTAGTTGAAGACCAAAGTCAGATCCTCATCCCATCTTGGATGGCAAGCACTTTACTGTTACTTCCCAGCACCCCTCTCCACATCCTTGTTTTTGAGACAAGGTTTGTTATATAGCTCAGGCTGGTCTGGAACTTGCTATATTATACTAGGCTAACCACAAACTCATAGTGACCCATCTGGTTCTGCCTCCTGAGTGCTGGGATTAGAGGTGTGCACGACCATGCTCAGACCATTTTGTTCCCAGCCCCCCCAGCCCCCCCAAATGCCTCACAACCATCTGAAACTCCAGTTCCAGGGAATCTAATGCCCTCTTCTGGTCTCTGCAGGCACTAACTGTGCATGGTACAGGAAACGCTCAAACACAAAAGAAAAATAATTAAATATAAAAAGAAAATAGGGTTTGGGGATTTAGCTCAGTGGTAGAGCACTTGCCTAGGAAGCGCAAGGCCCTGGGTTCAGTCCCCAGCTCCGAAAAAAAGAACCAAAAAAAAGAAAATAAGTAAAAGACAGAAAGGATTTCATTCATCTCAGATCATCCTTGAACTCACTACATAGCCAAGATGACGTTGAATTTCAGATCCTCTTTCCTCCACCTCCAAGCACTGGGATAAAGGACTAGAGTTAGAGTGTGGCCCACTACACCTTGCTCATCCAGGGCTTGGGAGTAAACCATGGCTTTGTAATATGAGGCAAATACTATTCCAACCGAGCTCCATCTCCAGTCCTTCGTGCTTCCTTACTGTTTGCAGTCTGCCATGGCATACTCCAGCAAGAAGACTTTCATCAGATATTAGCCATGAATCTTGCCTCTGAATCTGTAAGGAAGGACCCCCTGCCGTTTATAAGTTATCCACTCTTAGGTATTGTGTTAGAGTAGCACAACACAGACTGACGTATCAATCAAGGACCGTTTCACCTGGCCATCTGGCCCCTCTCCCTTCCCTCACAACGTAATGTTCTAGATTAAACATGACACCACCACTCACGAAAATGTGCCAGGCCCTTCAAGTTCTTACACAAGCTGTTCTTCTGGAGACAAAATAGTCTTTCACCACTGTCTTCATAACAAATGTGAGGAAGCCAAAGCCGTGAGAGACCTGGAGCAGGTGTTGGGAAAAGACTCAAGAGAGGCATAGTGACCTAAAGAGAAAGAGGACCAGGAGACAGTTAATACGGATCAAATTATGACGTGTGGCAGAATGCTAAGATGAGACAGAGGAGTCGATATGGGTGTATGAGTTTCTCTTGACCATGAGACTAAGATTGGAGAAGAAAAGGAAAGGGCTTAGCAACCTCGACGCGGTCCTAAACCTTTATACCCTCCATGTTTTCCCCTTCCTATCTGGCCCCTCTCCCTTCCCTCCACCAGGGGCCAGGTAAACCTGCATGTGTTCCTTGTGGGTGCCTGATGCCTGCAGAGGCCAGAAGAGGGCGCCAGATCCCCTGGAGCTGAGTCAAAGACAGCTGTGAGCCGCGATGGGAGTTGGACTCAAGAATTCTGGAAGAGCAGGCAGTGCTTTTAGTGGCTGAGCTACCTCTCCCCTTTATTATCTGAAATAGGTTTCCACATTAAACCTGGAGCGCAGTGATGGGGCTAGCTTGGCTGGCCAGCAAGTCCCAGGCCCCTCCTGTCTCTGCCTCCACAGTGTTGGTATTATGCCTCTCTGCCATCTCTTTTCTTCGTTCACTATTCATTTTTCTTTCTTGTTATGCTGGAGGTGCTCTCCTTTTTGCCTCTGCCTGCGGAATGCTCGGATTAAAAGTGTGCATCACGGTGCCTGGGCCTCTACCTTAGTTTTTGAGAATGGGTTTCTCACTGAACTAGGGTCTTGACATTTCAGCTAGGCGAGCTGGGATTCGCCTGTCTCTGCCCACTAAGCACCAGGGTCGCATGTATTGCTGCCATCCTTGGTTCCGGGGATCCACTCAGGCCCTCATGTTTGTATAGTACTGTATGATTTGTATAGTTTGAATATGAAACGTCCCCTATAAACCCTCCCATTTGGAGTTGGCTTCCACATGGTGGCGCTGTTTGGGAAAGTTGAGAACTTTTTCTTAACCCTCATTGGAGGAAGTAGGCCAGAAAGGGTGGGAATAGCCTGGCCTACTTCCTGTTCACTTCCTGAGTGAGTCTAAGGCAAACCATTCTTCTGTTTCTGCCACCATTCCTTCCCTGCCTGTTACATGGAGTTATTCTCCACCATGATGAACCCTGTCCCTGTAAGCCAGAATAAACCCTTTTTGCCTTGGCTTCTTCTGTCAGTCCAGGCCGAGCACCCTTTGAAGCAAAGGACTTGTTTTCTATTGCACAATCAGTCCGATAGCACAATGTGTGGGACACAGTCTGTAAATATCGATCAGATAAATAAATAGGTTCCCATTTGATCTATAGAGAAGTCACGGACGCTGAGAATGGGGGTGTATGTGTGTAATTCCAGAGCTGGAGAGGCCGAGGCAGGAGCATTGTAAGTTTGAAGGCAGCCTGAGCTGCAGAGAGACTAGACAGGAGGACTGAAAAGGTTACAGGATTAAATATATTCAGTTAAGTTCGTGTTTGGAGAGTCTTTGAGCTCAGTTCTGATGCCCAAGGGCACACTTATTCTCTGAATAAAGGCTTGTGGGGAGAGGGAGGGTTATGGGGTGTCATGGGATACAAGCCTTAGAAGACTTTGAAACTTCATCAAAAGTGAGCTCAAAAGGAACCTTGTGGCCCTCCTTATTTCTCTACCCTCTCCTAACTAAGGACAAAAATGGGAGTCTGGCGCAGCCTCTGAAGACCTGGGAATTTAGCTGGGCATGGGGGCACATACCCTTAGTCCCGGCATTTCAGCCCCGGGGCCCGCGGTTTGAGTTCATCTCAGCTATCTAAGGAATCCCAGTCTGGCCTGGCATGTGAGGCTGTCTTAAAAAAAACAAACAGCAACACAAAAATGACCTGGGATCTTTCTCACTCTCCCTAGCAGCTAGCCTGGCTTCTGCGCTCCTATCCCGTGTCTGCTGCTGAGTCTGGGCTGTGGAGACAGTGGGCCTTCTTCTATCGACTGCTTCTGTCTGTCTTGCCTACCGCCTTCTTTCCCTCAGCATCTTCCCCTCTATTCATTCTTCTGGTTCTGGCTCTCTCATCCGTAGTCCCTCCTCTTCTCCTCCTTCCTTCCCTCCCTTCATAAAGCAATAGCCTTGCTCTTTTCTCCCAAATTGAAGGGCAGTGGTGTAGTAAAACAAATTGCTGTCAACAAAAGTACATTTCCACTGTATTTATCCCCATGCAGGGAAGATTTATCAGGGTCTCTCGCCCTGCACTGTTATGTAAATGCGGCAATCCAATGGAAATAAGGCATCTAAGGAGCCTGAAGACAGAGCCGCTGTAAAAACTATCAATCTGCTTAACTCGCTCATTACCTTGCCTGCTCTTAGGGTACATTTTGGCAGGTCGTGGCAGCTAATAAAAGATGCTTTCTGCTTTCCTGGGTCCTAGGAGGTCATCTAGAGGACCGAATGTTTGTGGAGTGCCTGAAAAATTATCTACATAAATCAAGGGTATTATTATTTCTGCTGTCATGTGAGCCATCTCTGTGCTCCTGGTTTGACAGATGTCAGCTCTGTCTCCAACCCAGAGCTAACCCTAGGCTTGTGTGTCTGTAGCTTCCTTTTGCTGTCTTTATCTATAAGCAAGGCTCTCTCCTCTCTGTCCTATTTTTAGGTAGGTAGTCCCTAAGCACCCCAGATGTTTGCTTGTCCTGTAGGTTTAATAGGAAGATTAAGGGGGCTGGAAATTCTCTGAGCAGCTCTTACCATTTCCAGCTCACTGGAGTGGAGGGTGGGATGGGTCTGTCTGAAGCAGGGGAGCAGTTAGTCGGAACCCCTTCCCCGCAGTCCCGGAGCAGCAGCACTGAAGCCTGAGGATGACACAGGCTACCCACAATTGCTCAAAGGTTGTTCTCCAAAGGGCTTACATTGTCCTGTAACAAGGCTGGTAGGAGAGCCTTGTTATTTACGTGTCGGAGGAAAGGTGTGGGTTTGAGCCCCAGCTTTACCTCCTGAAGTTAGTTCTCATTTGCAGCTCTCCAGCGAAACAGTGTCTGCTTCCTAGGGTTGATGCGAGGATAAATGAGACAGGGCATGTGAAGAGCTGAGCATGTAGGAAAATAACTTTGTCGTTTGAAGTGCCAGAGTGCTTTCTAGATCAGGAGCCATCCCCTTCAAGACCTCGCGCCCTTCCCCAGAAAAGGGCTGTAGGTCTGAGTTGTGCCTGGTTCTCTTGGGATGAGGCTGTTTCAACCCAGCAGTCCTTTGGGGGATGCACTTGAAGTTCTGGAGGAGGCAATAGAAAGGCAAGAAGAGTTTTTGGGGGAGGTGGGTGTCTCTTACTTAGAAATGTCAAGAGTCAGAGCTGGAAGTGAGGGAGGTGGCGGGGGAGGGAGGAGGGAAGAGTATAGGATGTCTCTAAGCTGCCAGCCGGATGGGGCTGCAGTTCTCTGGCCCTGGCACTTCCTGCCACCCCCAGTCTTGGGAATGAGTCACTAGAGGGAGGAGTGATGAAGGCGGCATGCTCTGCCCCCAGAGCAACGGGTTCTGTTCCCCAAAAGAGGTCTGGTGGGAGGGAGATCAAGAGCTCAGGGGCAACCGGTGGGCTGGGCGGGCCTGAGGGGAGCAAGGAGGAGCTTCCGAGGCTCAGTTTCCTTACTGTGCACCAGGAACAGGTCCTGCCTGTCACTGTGAGTGACAGCTCAGAGTCCACAGAGGACAGGCGGTACCCTCCTACAGCTGCTCTTTCAGACTTCTGCCCCTGTTTGCCCAGTTTTCTCCAGATGAGGGAGCTTCATATCCTTTTAATCATCTACGGTAGGGGAGGGGGCCAGAGTCCACACCTCCCTGTCCATCTAGCCACTCAAAGTCTCCTTCCACTTATAGTCTTTTTCTTTGACTCTGAACATCTTATCCATGATTTTGTTGAGTCTATTGGCTCATTTGGGAGGATTTTTCCCCCTATGAATGCTTGATCCTTCTGTACAGTTGTGGTAAATTGAGTTAGTGTCTCTCTGTCTCTCTCTGTCCCACCCAACACACCTTCCCTTCTTCCTTCCCTCCCTCCCTCTCTCCCATTTCCTTTTCTCTCCCCTCCTCCTCCCTTTCCTCTTTCTTAGACAGTGTCTCCTAAAGCCCAGACTTCAAACTTTCTATGTGGCCAAGCAGGGTTATGCTATCACCACACTATCAAGAGGGTGCCTTTTGGTGCTTTGTTATTTAGCCCAGGCTGTCATCAAACACTTGGTTCTTCTTTCAACTTGCCTCTTCCTCTTCCTCCTCCTCCTCCTCTTCCTCCTCTTCTTCCTCCCTCTTTTTCCAAGACAGGGTTTCTCTATGTAGCCCTAGCTATCCCGGAACTCACTCTGTAGACCAGGCTAGCCTCAAACTTAGAGATTCACCTGCCTCTGCCCCCTGAGTGCTGGGAGGAGTGCTGGGAGGGATTAAAGGTGTGAGTCACCTCCACCTGACTCAGTTCTCTTCTTTTTTTTTTTTAAAGATTTATTCATTTATTATATATAAGTATACTGTAGCTGTCTTCAGATACACCAGAAGAGGGCATCAGATTTCTTTATAGATGGTTGTGAGCCACCATGTGGTTGCTGGGAATTGAACTCAGGACCTCTGGAAGAGCAGTCGGGGCTCTTAACCACTGAGCCATCTCTCCAGCCCCTCAGTTCTCTTCTTTAACTGCTGTTTTCTAACTCTTCTTTATGGTTTGCATTTGCTAAATACTTGCTACAGGCTACGTTCTTTACCCATATTTGTAATGAACTTCATACTTGTAATGACCTAATGCTCATTTCACAAATAAGAAAACTAGGGCCCATAAGTTCCTAAGACACGGAGTCAACAGGTGGCAGAGATGAAGTTTGGAGCAAAGTACCCACATTTTTATTGTCGTAAGAATGCTGGGGCCTGGGATATTGCTGTTGGTAGAGTGCTTGCATAGCGTGCACGAAGCCCTGGGATCAATCCCCAGGACTACATAAAACTGGGCATAGTAATGCACACCTATAATCCCAGCACTTGGGACACAGAGGCAAGAGAATTTCAGAAGGTTCTTGGCTATCCTGGTCTACATAATGAATTCCAAGTTATTCAGCATTTCAGAGTGAGACATAATAATAATAGTAATAATAATAACAATAGAAGATTATTTTAAAATACAACAATCATACATCTTAGCTATAATAATGGTTTCTGCTCATACTTTTTCTGCCTTGGCCTCCCCAGTACTGGGGTTATAGATGTGCTCCCCTATGCTTAGCCTCTAAATACTTCAGAAACATCCCGTCTCTCAGGAATATCACAACAGTATTAGATTCCATGAACTTTGGAGGAAACAAACATTCAAACCAGAGCATCCTCCATCTTCACTGGGACACCCCAAAGAGGAAGGAGCAGGGAGAGGAAAGAAGAGGAGGAGGAGCAGGAGGAGCAGGAGGAAGCAAAGAGGGGAGGAACGGTCATCCATAGATGGCGGAGAACCCAGATGTAGGAGAGTCATAGACTGGGCAGGAGGGAGATCTTGGGAAATGGAATTCTCCCTCGTCAAATATGTTTTGATTCACCCTAGCTTTAGTTCGTATATCAGAAGATGGCCCAGCTCCCCATTGCCATGATTATTCCTGCATGTTTTTCTAGCATCTCTTCCAAATACCTAGTAGTTGTAGATATACTAAATGTCCCTTGATTTATAAGATTTAATACAAGGCCCCTGCTGAAAAACCTGTCTCAAAATGAAAAGATGCTTGGAGGATAGCTTGGTGGTAGACTAGCTTGTGTAGCATGCTTGCGGTTCTGGGTTCCATCTCCAGAACAAAACAAACAAGGGTATTTTTAGCCAGTCATGGCAACTCATTCCTGTAGTCTTACTCTAGACTGAGGCAAGGGGAGCTTTACAAGCTAGGCTACATGGCAAGTGTGAGGCTAGCCACAACTGCACAGGGAGACTGTCTCAAGAAAACAAAGCAATAGGGAAATGATCTTGCATTTTACTTCTCCTGCTTCCGCTTCCAGTGCTGGACTTTCCAGGCATGTGCCACAATGCCCAGTTCTCTGGGATGTCGAGGATTGAACATCCAGGCTTCCTACCTGCCAGGTTAAGCACTCTATTAGCTGAGCCGTAACCCTCCCTAACCGTGACTTTCTTACAGCTGCATGATCTGCTGATCACAGCGCGGCCCTGCCACTCTTGCTACAGTTGGTTCTGTCTGTGTCTCAGCCAAGACCATCTTTGTAACTAAAGGCTGGGGAGGGGATGAGGCTGTGAGAGGTGGGGGTTCAAGCTAGAGGGAAAGCAAGCTTAACTCCCCGCTAGTGAATAGAGGAAGGATGGTCGAAATTGCTCACTTAGCAAACGATTTAGCCAGCTGTAGAAAATCCTATTAAATGACAATTCTTATCTCAGTGTCTGGCTTCTGGGAAGCACAATTCTGGGCTTTCATGAGGACCAGGGCAATTTCTCCTGAATACAGTCAAGCGGGCATCACTAGTAAGAAGCCAAAAACCAGAGATGAACAAAACCTAACCAGTCTCCTGCTTTTTCCTGACCCTTATACCAGGTCTCCATATCATCTGTCAATTACCTGGTTAGCTGAGCCTTTTCTCTGCCTATTGTAATATAAATAGTGAGCATTTTATTGCTCCCCATTAAACATTGTAATCAGAACCAATTACTAAATGAGACTCTGGAAAGTCGTGATTTAAAATCCTGCCCTCAGTTGTGACTAGGCTTTGTCTGGAGCCAATGCGATAATTGCGGTGACAACCAAACTAATTGCTCTACAGATGTGAGGTCCCTACTTCTGGCCTAGGTTTCGTTCTGGTGAAAATCCATCCCCATCCCCCAAAGGGACCCAAACTCTGTACTTTGCTTTAAAAGAGGCAGCTGTGTATATCCTCCAAAATCTTAGGTGGTTGCAGGTGGGCCTGCCCAGTTCCCTACAGATTCGTGCCTCTGGGCATGACAAAACCTTGGGCCTTGAAGACAGTGCCTGGACAGTGGAGATGTTAGATCACAGACCCTGTAAGCAATTTGCCATACCTTACATCCTATCTAATAGCTTCCTGGAGTTGCTAAACTCCTAGCCTGTAGAAGCCTCGAGGTTGAGTGAGACAATACAATCTGCTTCCTAAATCATGGCCTTGTAAGGTGACTGCTGCCTCCACCAATCAGCTAAACTGAGACCCTTCCCTTGTAAAGTTTAAGAAAATAAGGAACTTTCTTTGTCCTGTTGTCTGCTGTTGGAGCTCCCCGTTTTGCAGCCTCCGGTTGTGAGTGGTCAGCTTTATCAAAGGGCCTGCTGTGAGTGGTCAGCTTTATCAAAGGGCCTGTTTGCAGTGAACCAGCACTTCAGGGTTCTTCCTCTTTCTTATTAATATGGTGGTGCCAAAGGACTGGGTAAACCGAGGTAACACTCTGGGCCTTGCTACTCTGACCCCTTGTCCTGAGGAACTTTGCCTCTTAGCTTTTTCAACCTTTCAAAACATGGTTCCCTCTCCTCTCCTCTGAGACCTCTTGTCTTGAACCTTCCCATTTGGGTGTTTGATTGGCTTCCACAATTCACATGCCCTCCTCTTCTGCCCATGGCTCTCCTCCAGCTCCAGAATGAGCCCTGCAGCAGGCCCCTTCATGTGGTGAACTACAACATATGTCCAGCAGTCGAGAGATTGAGGCAGGAGGATCAGTAGTTCAAGATCATCCTGGGCTACATAGTGAGTTAAGACCAATCTGGGTTACATAGGATCATGTGTTAAAAACAAACAAACAAATATGCACACACACAAAACAAAGATCTGGAATTGGTTGTGTTTAAATACATTTAGCATTACAATTCACTAGTGCTAAATGTATTTATATGTGTGTGGTATGTGTGTGCTGCATTACTTTAATCCAGCATCTGGGAGGAAGAGGCAGACAGATCTCTGTGAGTTTAAGGCCAGCCTAGTCTACAGAGCAGGTTTCAGGATAGTCAGAGCTGTACAAAGAAACTTTGTCTCAAAGCAAACAGACAAACAAGCAAACTGTAAAAGCAAACAAACCAGTAAAACATGGGGAGATGGCTTAGGGGGAAGAGTACCATTCTAGCATGAAGACCTGAGTGTGGACCCTAGTACTCATGGGGAGAAAGTGGGCTGTAATTGTGCATCCTTGTAATCTCGAAGCGGGAGGTAGAGACAGGGCGATCCCTGGGACTTGCTAGCTAGCCAGTCTAGCCCAGTTGGTGAGCTCTGAGTTCAGTGAGAGACCCTGGAGAAAGACACCAGATGTTGACCTCTGGCCTCTGTATGGCATTAGCCCTGGATTTGATTCCCCAAATTATACACACATATGCACATATGGATGGTAAATTGTATTTTATATGGCTTTTACATCAATTAAAGGAAAATAAAACAAGCCAAGTATTGTGGCTTATGTTTATAATCCTAGCACTTAGGAAGGTGAGACAGAGGCTATCTAGTTTGAGTTTGGTCTGGGCTATATCATAATTTCAAGGTCTCATTGTGAGACTGTCTCAAAAATTAAATAAATAATAAGAGTTCTTCAGGATCTGGTTCCTTCCTACTTTTCCAAGTAGCTTTGTCACCTGTGCTGTCCCTGACTTACTCACCTTCAACATGTCAAACATCTTCTGATCTCAAGACTTTAGTATTTCTTTATTTCTCTGCTTAGCAAACTCTTTCCCTTAAAGCGTGCGTGGCTTCCTGCCCTACCTCATCCACACCTCATCTATAAATCATAGGTTTCACTCCATTTTCTATTTGAGATCCTGACCTTGTGATCCTTTTGGCTCTTGCCTCCAAGTGCTGAGATTACAGGATTCATCACCATGCCTGGCTTCAGAGCACCTCTGTCTGCCTGTCTCTCTGTCTCTGTCTCTGTCTCTATTTAGATAAGGCCAGCCTGACCTATGAATTCAGCTTGTAGTTCAAGCTGGTCCCAAACTCATGGCAGTCTTCCTGCCTCGTCTTCTCAAGTGTTGAGATTACAAGAATGAACTCTAGATAGAGGTATTGTGGGGGGAGATGGCTTAGAGGGTAAAGCTTCCATTGGGCAAGCCACCCCCACTGGCCATGTAACCCCAGTGCCTGAGGAGAGGAGGGTAGGAAATGGGAGCTTGGGTGCTGATGACAAACAGATCCTTGGAGTTCATTGACGGTCAGTCAGTCTGGTTAATTGATGAATTCCAGGTTCTGTGAGAGACCTTGTGCTTACCACCTCTCTCTCTCTCTCTCTCTCTCTCTCTCTCTCTCTCTCTCTCACACACACACACACACACACACACACATACACACACACACACACACACACACACAGAGATATTTAGAAACAAAAGAAGGCAGTCTGAGCATGGTAGTACAAGCCTAAATACCAGCATTTGGGAAAATGAGGGGCAGGAAGCAGGAGGATTGCCCTCAGTTTGAGGCCAGCTTGGGCTACATTGCCAGTTCAAGGTCAGCTGTGGCTGAGTAGCAAATAAAATTTAAAAAGAGAAGTAAGATTAAAAAGAGTAAAGACATTTCTCCATTTTGTTTTCTATTTTGTCCCACGAGTCTAGACGTGTTTATGAATACGCAAGTTCCCTGCTGTCTTCCTGCTGAGCCCCATCGACTAGACAAAGCGGTTTGTTAATTTTTTTGATGCCTGATGACTGGTTCGTTCTGGTTTAGTTCGTGATCAGTTTCTTTTAGATGGTGCGTGGGTACCTGGAAGCTGGTTGGTGGAACTGTGAGCATAAACATTCAATAGTGCACATAGGATGATGCGTTACCCTGCTTAGCACTTCTGAGATCCCAGGAATCGGCCATGTTCACTTTCGTCATTACTATCCTGGTGGAGGACAGTCTCCTCATGCTCTGTCACCAGGTGCCCTAGGAATGGAGGAAACTGCACCCCATCCTACGAGTCAGCACTCTACAGCTCTTTCCCTTGATGGTAGGGTTGGTTGATCCTTGCTGCCAAAAAGCACCATTTTACTCATTATAGTAAAAAAGAGTTTGAAGCTGTAACCTCAGCGCTTGGGAGGTGACAAGAGCAACAGAAGTACCAGGTAATGCTTTCTATAGATGGAATTCCAGGCCAACCTGGGCTATGGGAGGCCCAGCCTCAACAAACAAATAAACAAAAGTTTAGTTCGGACTAAGCCATGACTACCTGCACCGGAGCCCTCACTGGCACTGTGACCCTTTCCTACCTTCAAACTCCACTTGCCATTCGAGTGAGAATGAACCCACTCTTGGACTTGCAGGGCTGCTGGAGCGGTAATCAGGAGGCCTTTGGCATGGGCTAGCCAGGAAGCAGACCTTTGAGAAGTGTTGAATTTTCCCCCTAGGCTTCCACGGTGTCTCCAGGGACAGAGGAAGTGAAGTTGGAGTTGGAATGGTACAGTCAGCCGCCTCCACTCTCCTTTCCTGGACTTCTCTCCTTAGAAAAGCCTCCTTCGCATCCCCACAAGACTGCACTTGTCTGAGGTCCTTCCCCAGAGAGCAGCTTGGAACCAGCTGTGACTGGGAGAGAAAGAAGAGGATATTGGCAGCACCTAGCCTCCTGCCGAGTTAGTATGACACCTGCTCAGACAGAATTCCCTCTCTCTTCTCTTTTTTCCCCTCTTATATGGAGCAGCCTAATTAATTTTTCAGCCTACTGGTTACTATATCCTGCAGATGACAGATTCCTCACACCTTGATAACAGGGCCATAAAAACTGGGGCTCGCCCTCCACTCCACCCCACCCCATGTCTCAGATTTTTAGGTCCCATTAGTGTCTCAAAGATACACACCCTGCCTCTCCATGGATCTGCCACTGCTCCTCAAGCCTGCCTCCCACCTCTCCCTCCTCTCCTCCTTTAAACCTCCATCCCAGTGTGCAAAGTGGGTCAGTCGGCTTTCCTACCCGTACATCCAAGGAGAAGGCGTGACAAACATAAGCTCGGTGGGTAGGGCTCAAGGGGACCTCTAGACTGGGGAGTTTCAGATGTATTTCAGATGAAGACAGCCATGGTCATTTTGTATCTGTTCCCACACTTACCCTCTTTCCTCTGTGTCCTCTCATTCCATTCCTCACACCCTACTTCTAGCACTGACCAGGTTCATTTTCTCAGGTCCCACCTCCAGGCTGCCAGGGAAAACCCACAGCATTCTGGTCACCAGTTTCAGTGTCTGATTTCCCCGCCATTGGAACCTTTGCTGCTTTTCTTTATAACCTCTCCCACTGTCCTCTTATGAACACGTGGAGCTGTTTCTGGTTTTAACTATTGTGAATTATGCTGCTCTGGGCCTCTCTTTCACATCCTTTTATGGGCATATATTCCTCCCTCTTTGGGGAAAACGGGAGTGGATTTGCAGGTCAAAGAGTTTTGCTTCATCTGAAAGTGCCAACAATTTTCCAAATCGGTGCTTTAACATTAGCTGAGTCCCTTATTAAAAAGAAAGATCCCTGGGCTCTGTTCTGCACTTACTGAACCAGAATATTGTGTGACTAAGGGCCAGGAAACACTGTGCTTAAAGATTCTCTGTATGATTTTTGTGTAGCTGAATTAGCAATACAGTCCAGGCTGGCCTTGAATTTGTGGGACTAGTCCTGTCTCTGCTTCTGGATGGAGGTCGTTGGATGTCTTTAATTGGCAGGTTGCAATGGGTGGCCGAGACTAATTGTTAAGGCTTTGGGAGCTGGGGTCCCTGCCCTAAACTTCTAGTTCCATCCTTAGAAAGCCAGAGTTTGTTTGCTTTGGGGACAGGGTTGCCTTGGGCTGCCTAACCTGACCTTGAACTCTTTACATTGCTGAAACTGACCATGAGCTCCTAATCCTATTACCTCCATATCATGAGTCTTGGGATTTCATGCATGCACAGCCACACCTAGAGCTAAATGCTAGATCCAACAACTTCTTTCCAGGGTTCTTTGTACTTGAACTCTCTCCGGTGCCTTATTTTGCTGGCTCACCTTTCTTGGAACTCTTACAGGTTCTGCTAGACATTCTCTCTGCTTCTCTGTCAATTCTCTTTGGGTTTCCCATAACTACATATCCTCCCTTTCTCCCTCCTTTTTTTCTTTCTTCCTTTATCTTTCTTTTCTTTTAGATTTCATGTGTGTGTGTGTGTGTGTCTGTGTGTGTGTGTGTCTGTGTGTGTATGAATGCAGGTGCCTGAAAAAGCTAGATGTGTCAGATCCCCTGCAGATGGAGTTATAGGTGGCTGAGAGCTTCCTAATGTAGGTGCTAGGAACTGACATACACTTAACTGATGAGTCATGGCTCCAGCCCCAAATATTACAATTTTGAGTGAGTCTTCAAATTCACAGGTTATACTACATAGTTGCTTTCTCCAATTTATCTACAAATGATCTAGTTCCAGATAAATTTAGGAGAACACTTTAAACAAAGCCAACAGCTATTATAAAGAAGCCTTTGAACAAGAGAAAGAATCCATGTTGGTAGTTATGCCTGTCAAAGGCCTGTCAATAAGGACTTAAAATATCCACACAGAATGATTCTGTAGCTTCACTTTGTATTTTTGTAGGAGAAAGCCAAATATTTATTTTATAAAATTATAAAAGCCAAAACAACCACAAATACATTTCTAGTCCTTAGTAGTGATGTGTAAAACAAGTTATACCAAAGAACAGAAAACAAACAAAAAAATCCCCCCAAAACCACACACACACACCGACCGACCAACCGACCGACCGACCGACCGACCGACTGACCGACCGACCGACCGACAGACAGACAGATGCGTGCGCACACATACACACACAGATATACACACAAATTCAAAATGCTCAACTTCCTGCTGATCGGATTACATTTTTCTGGGTGTTTGCTAGGGAGATCATGATTGTAGAGGACAGCTGAGTCTCCAGAAAAGACCATGGAAGCAGCCCGGAAGAGAAGCCCTTGTCTGAACGCGGTATAGCATAATTTATTTACTTTAGTGTGTGTATGTACACGTGTGCATGATTGACTGCGTCAAGGCACCTGTGTGTGGTCAGAGGACACCTGTGTGGAATAGGTTCATCCCACTAGGTGGGGCCCGGAGATTCAGTTTAGGTTCTTAGGCTTGGAGCCTTTGCAAACTGAGTCATCTTTTTGGCTCTTGAATTTTTTTTTAAAAATGCTACTCCAGTTGGTGTTTTCCAAACCTAGGGTTAGTGAATATTTGGTATTTAGGAACGTTTATTTTTTTGATTTTTCAGGATTAATTTTTTAAGATTTATTTATTTTATGCATATGAAGACACTGCAGCTGTCTTCAGACACACCAGAAGAGGACATGAGATCCCATTACAGACAGTTGTGAGCCACCATGTGGTTGCTGGGTATTGAACTCAGGACCTCTGGAAGAGCAGTCAGTGCTCTTAACCACTCAGCTGTCTCCCCAGCCCCCAGGATTAATCTTTGACTAATAATGTCAGTATACTGTGCAATAGCCAGATAACCTTCTGATTCAGGACTTTCAGGAAGTTTTAGTGACCTGGTTTGCACTTGAATTATTTACTTATTTATTTGAGATAAGGTCTCATGTAACCCAGGGTGTCTGCAAACTTGCTCTGTAGCTGTGGTCGGCCTGTACTTCTGGTCCTGTTTCTACCTCTCAATCCTGGGATTACGGTTATGGGTCACGGCACCTAGCTGCACGTGTAGTTAGTGATTGGCTATGCCAAATGATCTTCTGAAGCAATGGCATTTAGTTTGTGATGTTGTAATTGTTTTTATAGTTACATTGTTTGTATAGACATCCTCTGCGTTTAGAACACGCTTGGCAATTATGAATATGTGGGTTTTTGTTTTTGGTTTGTTTTTCTGGGCATAATGGCGCATATCTGTCATCCCAGCAGTTGGAAGGCTAAAGCAGGAGGATTGAGACTTTGAAGACAGCTGAGCTACATAATGAGATTATGTCTCAAGAAAAGACTAGATGTCAGGCTGGCGAGACAGCTCAGTAAACAAAGGCATTTGAGTTCGATTCTGGGACCCACGTGATCTGAGGAGAGAGTGACTCTTCCTAGTTGTCTGACAGCCACACGCATCCCATGGTATATACATGCATGCGTCCATATACACATACATAAATGTAATGTAAGCATTTCAAAAAAAAAGACTATACATCACAAATTCACAGTCCTCCTGCCTCAGCTTCCCGGTTGCCAGGCATGCACTATTAGAGCAATATTGAATTTTAGTATTTATTTCTTTAGGCAGGGTCTCTTATGGAGTTCAACCTGGCTTCAAATTCTCTGTGTAGGCCAGGATGATCTCAAATTCATGACGTTTCTTCTGCCTCTAACTCGTGAACCCTGAGATTACACACATGTACCAGGGTGCCTTCCTTTTTAATTTTTATTTACTTTTTTATTTGAATGAATAAATGAAATTTATCAACTAAGGTTCCAAAATCCCTGTGGATTGCTGGAGTTAGAAAGCTTTACAACATGACACATACGCTCTTAACAATCAAACTAGGAATATTCAACCTGTAATTTTACCAGACAGTCTGGGCAGGATGTGGGGGTGTGGGGCTTTTTAGAAAATAAAAAAAGAAATGAAAGTATAAAGGATTTATATACATTCTGACAGGGTGGACGTGATATGCAAATGCATGCAAATCCAATGCAAACGAGGCACAACTACTCATGCAAATGAGCATCCTGTCTTTAGAATCAACTGCTGGTTATTCACTTATTTGTCTGCGGCACTGACAGTAAATCTTTCAAAAGCTTGGGATTCGAGGTGCTTTGGTGGAGATGGGTATGTACTGCAGAGGGAGTGTCGGGGGCCATGTCTCTCCAGGAGGAGTCAGTGTGGTGCTGTAAGCCTGAGGCTTACTTAGCATTAAGTTCGATATGGCAGAAGGTTTAATATATAGTTATTCTGCCATGGCACTCCAGAAGCTGGTCTTTGGGGGAATAAGCTGAGGAGTTTGGTTTCCTATAGCCTTTCAAGTTTTTACCTCAACAGATCCTTCAACCCCCATCACACACCATCTGGGCTCTTGTCTAGAGAGGCAGAGATTGGGTAGGCAGAGCTCCCTGGCCCCAAGTCCCCACCATAAGGACCAACGAAGAGCTTGAGTTGAGAGCTCTTGTAAATCATAGCCGGAGGAGGCGAAGAGCACAGTGTGGAGTTCTGCACTTGCTGATCCCCCATAGGCAGAGCATAGCTGAAAGCTGAGTCTCTAGGCCTGTTAGAGCAAGATGAGAGGTACAACAAGAAGGGGGGCTTGGGAGAAATATAGCTATGTAGTCTCATGTCACAGACTGACAACATTGGGACGCTTACTTGGAAATCTAAAGGAAAAAACTGTCAACGGTTTTTTTTTTCCTTCCCATTATAAAAACTTGTTTTCTTTTTTTCTTTTCCTTGGTCTGAAAAGAAATTTCTGGTCACACAGGCTCTTCCCTGTTGAGAACATTGATATTGGGCATACAAAATAAAATGGCTAATAGCATATATATTTTAACACAATTAAAAAATTATTAGATCTTCTTCTTGGATGCTTGGCAGTGAGATTTGGGTAAAAACATCACTGAATATCTGTATAAACTTGGGCAATTTTTTCTACTTTTCTCAAGTTCAGTTCCATATCCATAAAGCAGGGAGAATACCACCTCCATAGGATTGCAGTGAAGACTAGATGAAATAGCAGGTACATTTGACACGGTCCCTCGCTCCCACACTTCATACTGTAGTTATTTGTACATTTGACATAGTCCCTGGCTATTCAGTACTGGAGTTATTTGTAGCTGCCATGCATGGATTTGCTGCAGAGGACACTTTGCCCTCTGCCTGGTAACTATATCCCACTTCTTCCCAGTGAACTATAATTCTTTCTTCGGCCTTTGTGGTTCTGGTGAAATCAACTGTCTCCTCTGCACTAGATGCAGAATATATAATTCATGTTTAAGTCCACCAGGTTTAAGTCTGTTTGGTGGGACTGAGCCTTGAGGCCTATGCCTATGTTCCTAGTCACTCGGAGATTGCTGTAGGAGGTTGGAAAGCTCGAAGCTTGCTCTGGCTACTGTATGATTCCAGTTGTCAGATAAAGCAGGCACATTTATGTAGAAAGGAAGTAGATTAGTGCTTGTTGGAGACTGGAGGAAGAGGGGGTGGAAGTCATTTGTATAGAGCATAAGTTTTCTTCAGAGGCTGGGGAATTGCTCAGCAGGTAAAAGTGTTTGCCACGAAAGCCTGACAACTTGAATTCAGATCCCTAGAACCCATTTAAAAGCTGGCTTCAATGGCCTGAGTGTGTCATCCCAGCACTCATGATGGGAGATGGAAACATGAAATACCCATGAAAGCTCTTTACCTGCTAGTCTGAGGTATGTCATAGCTCAGTGGCAAAAAAGAGAATTGCCTCAAAATAGATGGCAGGAAGCAACACCCACGGTTGTTCTCACACCTCCACATGTGGGCTTGTGTCACATATGGACTCTCACACGTAAATGTGTTTACACACATGCCATATACCCACACATACACAAATGAGTAAATAAAGAAATAAAATTTAAAAATAATTTCTTTTAGCCAGGCATGATGGTGCACACCTTTAATCCCAGCACTTGGGAGGCAGAGGCAGATGGATCCCTGAGTTTGAGGCCAGCCTGGCCTACCAAGTGAGTTTCAGGACAGACAGGACAAAGAAATCCTGTTTGGAAAAACCACACGCAAAAAATTTTTTTCGTCTTTGGAGTGACAAAAGTGTTTTGGAATTAATGGTATTTTACAAAGTTGTAAAGATGCCTAAACTACCTGAATTATATTATTATTATTATTATTATTATTATTATTATTATTATTATTAGTAGTAGTAGTAGTAGTAGTAGTAGTAGTTTTTAGGGAATTTTAGTTTCTGGGTTTTTTTTTTTTGAAACTCAGTTATGTCATATGATGTTTTGCTGGGGCAGACAGGTGAAAAGATGGCTTGCTAACACACGAGAGGATGCATGATGTTTAGAAAGAAAGTAAGTTTGACCCCACAGACAGTGGGAGGAATCTCTGGCACTGGCTCTCCTCGCCCGCCTCACTGGCCTTTGCTGACGACTCTCTGGCTTCGGTTCACCTTGCATCGCGTTGCTGATCTCCTTGTCGTGATCTCGCAGAGTAACTCGCCAAGAACTTCTCATGATATTCCATCTGCTTCTTGCAGCTTCCACCGCTCAGGCCGAATGGCAAAGCCTGGAAGTCTCTTCTGGATGGGGCCGTCAGTGCTGATTCGTCGGTGGTGACTGAAGCAGAGTGGACTGGTTGCTGGTTCCTGTCGGTGTTTTGTTAGAGGACTGGACTTCCGATAACAAAGATTGAGTCACACCAAACAAGTCCGCTTCCTCTGTGTCCTAATAACCTTTCACCTCCACTACCTCTGGTGGATGGTGGGCTAGAAGAGAGGTTGTAGCATTTAAAAACCCTTATTAAGGTAGAGTTTGAAAAAAAAATAAGCCAATAGGAGAGAGGACAAAGTCTTGCTATACAGATTGGCCCGGAACTCACAATGTAGAGCCGCCTTGCTTCCAGCTTGCGGGTGGTCCTTCTGAGTGCTGGGGTTAAACATATCCAGTCATAATCCTCCTGCCTCAGCTACACAATGGCAGCCACACAGAAGAAGAGTGACACATGGTCAGTCTGTGAGGGCCACTAAGACCATCCCATCCCTTAGAGCTCTTTCATGAGTAATCCATCTTGAGAGGATAGAAGATACAGATGCGTTGACTTGTCTTGCTATGTGCAGAATTTTGTTGAACTATTCAATTCAGCTGAGAACAGAACCAAGACATGGCCGACGATCTAGGCCTGGTGATACTGGAGCTCCATGGCAGAGGCAGGCAAGCGGAGGGATAACTTAGCAACCTGGGACTCTGTTTGCTTTGGCTGTGTACACACCGTCATTCCTTTCTTAAAAGGAGTTCTGCACTGCTTTTTATTACATTTGTTTATTTAATTGTGTGCGTGCTTGTGCATGGGTTTGTGTGCCACTGGAGGTCATAGAATATCTGAGTTTGACTTTCACTGGTGTGAAGAGACACCATGGTCACAGCAACTCTTATAAAGGAAAACATTTAATTGGGTCTGGCTTACAGTTTCAGAGGTTCAGTCCATTATCATCATGGTGGGAGGCATGGCAGCATCCGGGCAGATATGATGCTTACGGAGCTGAGAGTTCTACATCTTGATCCTCAGGTCCCAGAAAGAGACTGTGTCACAGGGCATAGCTTGAGCAGAGGAGACTTCAAGGCCCACCTCCACAGTGACACACTTCCCCTATGGCCACATACTCTCCAACAAGGCCACATCTCCTAATAGTGCCACTCCCTATGGCCAGGCACTCAAACACAAGAGTCTACGGGGCCCATACAGAGAACACCTTATTGGAGTCGGCTCTCTCTTCCCACCACGTGATCCTAGGGTTCAAGCTCAGATCATCAGTTTAGCAGCAAGTGTCTCTTTACCCACTGAACTGTTTCTCAGGCCCACATTCCATTTTTTCTTTAAAAAAAAAAAGATGTTGGGCTGGAGAGATGGCTTAAAAGTTAAGAGCACTGACTGCTCTTCCAGAGGTCCTGAGTTCAAATCCCAGCACCCATATGGTGTTCCACAACCACCTGTAATGGGATCTGATGCCCTCTTCTGGTGTGTCTGAAGACAGCTACAGTGTACTTATATATAATAAATAAATCTTTTAAAAAATAAAAAAGATGTTAATCAAAGATTCATGTTATTTTTATTTTCTGTGTATAGTGTTTTTCCTTGTAAGTATGCATAGCATTTGCACACACTGACTATGGAGGCTGAAAGAGGTCAGTGGGTTCTCCAAAACTGTAATTACAGGCAAGTTTGAGCAGTCATGTGGGTGGTGTGAATCAAATTCTGTCCTCTGGAAGAGCAGCAGCCAGTGCTCTTAACTGAACAGTCATCACTCCACCCTCAGAATCCTATGATGCAGTTAGAATCCCGAGGCCATTACCTATACTTGTGCATATGGACGCGCGCACACACACACACACGTACACACACTCACACACACACCCACACACACTCACACACACACTCCAAACAATGCACCTAGGAACATGTTATCAACCCAAGATCCCTGTGTGTATCAAGCTGCATGCAAGCTCCACTTCGAACAATGGAATATGTTTCTCTTTCCCTTAACCCACCTGAAGACCAAGACACACTCTAGTCAATCTAGGTATGAAGATGGGGGTGCTGATCTGTCCTAGACTGTTTTTGGTGTGCATGTGAACTTTTAGGGGAGAATTCCCTATTTACCCTCTTATGCCTATGCCCAACTGAGTGTGTAGATGATTAAAATCAAGTGCTTTATGAGAAAGGGCATGTACAGTAGAAATACAAGGCCAAATAAATTATCTGTCAGTGAAAACAGAAACACTCTCACTAAACCTTTTAATAATTAAACTCCTACCTCTCCTGAACCCTATAAAGGGAACCCCAAACTATAATCAAGGTCTTTGTGTGCTTCACTTGTGGCACCCCGTGGAACTGTACTGTGTATTCATTTGTAATCTGTACTGTCCCTTTGCTTTGAGTAGAGTATTCTTGTTACATTGTAAATTCTGTATGCCTTCATGTCATTCTTAAACATGATGCCAAGAACCTGGAAACACACAGTCTAGACCCTGACTACCAGTAACATAGCCATGAGTTTGCCTGGTACTATCTTGGCAGAAGTCTATTGGTCATGTTGGCCGTCCCAGTTTAAGAGTCTCTTTCTCCTCTTACTTTATTTTCTTTTGACAAAGGGTCTCATGTAACCCAGGCTGACCTTGAACTTGCAATGTGGGTAAGAATTACCTTGAACTCTTGATTCTTCTGCTTCTACCTATAGTTATGAACTATAGGCACGCACCACCATGTCTGGTTGGAACTTTGTTTTGTTTTGTTTTGGTTCAAGATAAGGCTTTTCTGTACAGTCCTGGCTGTCCTGGAGTTTGTTTTTAAGTCCAGGCTGGTTGAACTCTGAGATCTGTCTGCCTCTACCTCCTGAGTGCTGAGATTTTAAATATTTATTTATTTATTATGTAATTATGTAGAAGTATACTGTAGCTGTCTTCAGACACACCAGAAGAGGGCATCAGATCTCGTCACAGATGGTTGTGAGCCACCATGTGGTTGCTGGGATTTGAACTCAGAACCTTTCGAAGAGCAGTCAGTGCTCTTAACCACTGGAGTGCTGAGATTTTAAAGTATGCACCCCCACCTCCCGTCAGGTCTTAATGGTGGCAGACAGACCTTACCAAAGTAGGGCTCACATGCTAGACCCAGCCCTGAGCCTGCTTATTGTTATTATTGTTTGTTTGTTTGTTATTTGAGAAAGAGTTTTGTTTTGTAGCTGGCCTAGCCTCAAACTCATGATCCTCCTGCCTTAGCCTCTGAGTAGCTAGGACTTTCCAAGTGAGCCAGTGTGCCTGGTTTTATAGCCTACGCTTACAGAGCTGCTAGCACGTTAAGGAAGTTTTTTACTGTCAGTAGGAAGGTCTTTGAGACAGGGTTTCTATATTTGTGATCTTCCTGGCTTAGCTTCCTATGTGCTGGGAGAAAAAAAACAGTGTATGCCACAACACCCTACTGGTTTTTGTTTTTGTTTTTTTCCCCCTAACCCTTTTACATCTTCAAGTGGTGGCGAAACAAAATAAAGAGAAATAAAGTAAAAACAGTATGCGATGGGGATTCTTTTATGGACCAGAAAGCTGAAAGTATTTATTACCTGGATCTCTTTTGAAAACATGTTACCCTATGTATTAAAACAAACGTCACACAGCTCCAAGAGTTAGGATTTCAGGAAGGGTTTAACTGGCCAATCATTCTGCTCTGTGTGGTGCTCATTGACCTATTGGGTGTAGTCAACCGGAGAACAATCTGGTCTGGAGCTTCAGGCCTCCAGTTTCATTCATGCATGTGGGTCTTGGCAGTGCGCCTGGAAGGGTGGGGTCGGTGGGGTTCCTCTTCCTTTACCTCTATCAGGGTGGCCGCAGCTATTACAGAAGAGCTAAGGCAGGTCTGAGGCTAAGCTTATATTGGGATGCCATCTCACCTGTACTTTATCGGTCACAGGTCAGCACAGATTCAAAGAGAACGGAAATGTACCTCACTTTCCACGAATATGGTGAGAAAGAACTTGAGGCCATCTTTACCTCAGGACTTAGTGTGTTCATTCTCCACTGGATCCTGGTTCATAACATATCAATGGGAACATGAACTCTGATGGGTGGGATTGGGCTCTTTTGAATATAAAAAGTATTAGATTTTGAGTTAAATCCGGGCCAAGGTCTACTTGGAGCCTTAGGGAGCACTCCATGCTACCCATCCTAATCTGAGGGCTGCCCTATGCCCAGCACCGGGCTGTGTCAGCACATTTGAACTCCAGTTCCCATTCTGGTTAATGAAGAGCAATAAACACTGCATCCCATAGAATTAAACAGCATAAGGGATATGAGAAGGCTGTACACATAAGCCGTAATGTTCTCCTTAATGATAGGTTATTGTCATCGTTGCCCGGAGTGGGGAGCAGCTAAGGCCAGAGGCTCTGAGTTCCCCACCCTAGCGGATGGCTCAATGTTATTCCATTTCTCAGCGTGCACCAACCTGTTCCCGAGAAGCACGTGACAGGACAGTGAAGCTGAGTTCCTATGGCTCTACATCAAGCTCCAGCCAAGGAAGATTTATTTCCCTGTGGTGGCTCTAATGATGGTTCGATGAGACTCATAATTCCATAATGATCTTGGTGTCAGCAGCTCCCTCCCTGGGTGTCTCTGTGGAGGTTGTGGGGGAATAGGAAGTCACAATGGCTAAACAAATAAGAATGAATCATAGTTGTGTGGAGCCAGCTTCTTGTTGCCTGTATCAGCCCATTGTGGTCTCCAACGTATGGAGTAATAAAGATGCTTCTACCAAAACCGCAGGCTTGTCAGCCTCACCTGACTCAGGGAACGAAGCACTTTGTTCCCCCGGAGAGCCCCCAGAGCCCTCAGTCTGAGAGACACTTGTATACCGCTAGGTCCTTCTGTGGTTTGTTTGTCACTGGAGGGAGGTTTGTCTACCTGAGTGATAGCCCCTTCTTAGCTTTCCACAAAAGCTGCCAGACGGCCTAGGAATGTATAATGGGCGTTGTGTGTTTAGGTCTGAAAGTAAGATCGTTACTTGGAATGTTAAGTAGCTCTGTAAACTGGAGTCCCCTGTGTAATCTCCTCAATACCCAAGCATGTACGTGTGTGCTACTTGACTTAGGCAGGAAAGAGAACAGAGCTATGCTAAGGTTAGTTTGCTCGTTACTGTGTCAGGCACTGGGTGGAGCACATCACTTGTACACGTAGTCTGTCTGTCTCCCTCTCACCTCTCCTTTCTTCACTGAGGATGCCAAGCCCAGTGGATGCTAGGCAAGTATTCTACATCTCTAGTCCTTTATTTTTAAAACTAAAAATGTTATATTACAATTAAAATCTGTGCTGGGCTAGGAGGCACAGGACACCTGTGCTACACACATGAGGAGACAATTAGCAGGGGTCGGTCCCCTCTTCCACCATGTGGGCCCCTGAGACCAAATTCAGGCTTGGCTGCCGGTGCCCTTACCTACCTGGACTGACTCTCTCCAGCCTACAGGGTGCCATTTTGAAGGATGAAGTTAGGGGAGAGAAAGGTTCTCTCATCCTTAGCTTGCTGACCCTGATCTGTGCTTGTGTGCTTAGCTCCTGGACTCAACTTGTCTAGGATTCTGGAGTGGCCAGTTATACTACAGCATCTGGAGATGCAGCCTTGGCTTTTGTGGGAGGATGGTGAGAGATTAATCCAAGGGGTAGGAACCGCTGCACAGCAGACTGCAGTGGCCTGGCTTTTAGGACTTTTTCCAGGCATGTATGAGTGGCAGGGTGTGAACTGTACAGAACTTTGACAGTTAACTCACCTCATCCCAACTGCTTTCAACTGTCTGGGCCAGTTAGGTTTTTTCTTTTTCTTTTTCTTTTTCCTTTTCCTTCTCCCTTTTTTTCCTTCCTTCCTTCCTTCCTTCCTTCCTTCCTTCCTTTCTTTTTTTGAGACAGCCTCTTATTATCCTGGGATAACCTCAAACTTGCTATGTAGCCAAGCATGACCTCACCTTTCCGATCTCCTGCCTCTGTGCGGAACTACAAACCTGCATCACCACGCATCAGCTTTCCAGGTGGTCCGCTTCTCCATTCAATCTTGCTCTGCAGTCCTGGCTCCTGAAATTCCTTTTGTAGACCAAACTTGCCTTGAACTTGAAGGGATCTACTTGCCTTTGTCTCCTGGGTGCTGGGATTATGAAAGTGTGCAACCATACATCTGACTAGTTTTATTTTTTTAGATATATTTTTAATTATGTGTTGTACTTGATGACAGTTTAATGTTAACTTGACATAAGCTAGAGTTATCTGAAGGGAGGGAACCTCAATTGAGAAAAGGCTTCCATAAGATCCAGGTGTAAAGTATTTACCCCCTTCCTTCCTTCCTTACACAGAATTTCTCTAAGCCTTGGATGTCTTGAAACTTGCTTTGTAAAGCAGAATGGCCTTGAACTCACAGAGGCCTGCCCACCTCTGCTCTCCAAGTGCTAGGATTAAAGCCAAACTTTATTTTCTCAATTAAAGGTCAACAGGGGAGGGGCCACTCCATTATGGGTGGTGCCATCCCTAGGCTGGGGGTCCTAGGTTTTATAAGAAAGCAGGCTGAGCAAGCCTTGGGGAACAAGTCAGTAAGTAGCTCCCCATCCCCTCGCACACCTCCTCCCCTAATCTATAGGAAGGGCACGGTGATGGAAATGTCCTCTGTTGAAATTTATTTGCCATTGTAACAGTATTAAGAGGTGGGGTCTATAGGAAATTATTAATGCTTTTATTGATAGAGTGGGCAGTTATACTAGAGTGAGCTGTTATAAAGCAGGTCTAGCCTTCTGCTTTGCTCATTCACACATGTCCACTTGCCCTTCTGTCTCCGGAATGATGCAGCCTGAAGGTCCTCACCACATCACCTCTCCCATTTTGAGCTTTCAGACTCCAGAACCATGGCCTAAATAAATTCCTGCTTATTACAAACTACCCAGTCTGTCGTGTTCTATTGTAGCTGTTGAGGATGGATTTAAGAGGCCAAGCAGCTACATGCAGGGTTTTGTCTGCATCCCGGATGACAGTAACTGCTGAGATTCCAACCAACAGCCAGTGTCAACTGCTGGATCCGTGGTGATTGAGCATCTTGCCTTTGTCGAGCCTTCCCAGCTGGTGATTCCTGGAATAGAGTTGAGGCTTCTCTGCTGTCTCCTGCCCAGACAGCTAAATAAATTATTTATTTATTTATTTTTTTTTTGGTTCTTTTTTCAGAGCTGGGGACCGAACCCAGGGCCTTGCGCTTCCTAGGCAAGCGCTCTACCACTGAGCTAAATCCCCAACCCCAATTATTATTGTTTTAAGAGACTAAGTTCGAAG
Organism: Rattus norvegicus; assembly: GCF_021556685.1. Taxonomy (NCBI): domain Eukaryota; kingdom Metazoa; phylum Chordata; class Mammalia; order Rodentia; family Muridae; genus Rattus; species Rattus norvegicus. Next base: position 27,247,786 of record NC_141551.1, on the reverse strand, counting down.
ATGCTTTGTTATGCAGCAGTGAGTGACTTGAACTGCACTGTAGCTGTGCCTGCCCTGAGTGTGTGATTCTAAGCTTCTGCGGGTGCCTGTAGGTGGTGCATTTTGTCAGATGTGTGGTTGAAATTCTTCTGTTGATGGAGCCATGGTTCTTGGAGCTTTGCTTCAGCCTGGGTGCAGTGTTGTTTGGTGAAAATACTTCAAAATCTTGTCTGTCAGGGGCTGGAGAGATGGCTCAGCGGTTAAGAGCACCGACTGCTTTTCCAGAGGTCCTGAGTTCAAATCCCAGCAACCACATGGTGGCTCACAACCATCTGTATGGGGATCCGACGCCCTCTTCTGGTGTGTCTAAAGACAGCTACAGTGTACTCATATACAAAATAAATAAATAAATCTTTAAAAAAAAAAATCTTGTCTGTCTTTTGGCTCTCTGGTTTTTAGTGTGTTCCCTTTGAATCAGAAAGGCCTATTTAGCTGAGAGCTAGTGCAGTTTAAATTTACTGACCTTCCGCTGGCCCAAGCCCCTTGGAGCTGCCAAAGCCTTTTAGCGTGTAGGAGCCTGCGATCAAGAAATTCTCATACTCCTTTCACAAGGGCTAAAATACTGTGTCGTTTCATCCCTCTTCCTGCTCTCTGAGGCCTTCAGCAATGCAGTCAGGGTGTCCTAGATATAGAAACTAGAATAAACAGAAACTTAGGTTTATTTTTGCTTTTAATTCTTTTAATTACACTTATTCATTTATTCATGTGTATGTACACACGTGTGTGAGCATGCTAATGCCACTCATGCAGGTGCAGACCAGAGGATAACTTATTGGGTTTGCTTTTCTCTTCCTACCACAGGGGGCCCTAGTACCAAACTCAGGTCTTCAGCCTTGGCAGCATGTGTCTCTACCCACTGAGCCATCTTGCTGGCCTGAGACTAGAATTCTTGATTTTACCAATGAAGCTGTTGATAAAGGCTCATGTGTGCCCATGTCTGAGGAGAGGTCAGCTGGTTTCTACCCTGCCTTGGCTAGACCTATGTCTTCAGAATACAGCCCAGGCAGAGGTGGATTCCACTTTTGAATAAAGGTGCTTCCTTGGGTCGTTTTTTGGAATTCTCCTAAGAGACCTGCTTCTCCATACTGGCTATCTGACTTAGCTTTTCTGGGACCATTCCTGTTCTTGCACTGAGGAACTTTCCAGTGCAATGTCCACTAGCCACAGCTGGATGCCACATCCCTAGAGGATTCAGAGATTTTGCCTCAGTGGAAATGGGAACAAAATCTTCCCCACTGTCTCACAAGAGTGCTATGGGACAGATAGCATATGTAGAGAGGCTTCACTCAGAAAAGGGTAGGGGGAAGATGGGCTGGGGAGATGTCTCAACAGTGAAGAGCGTGAATTGTTCTAGAGGACCTGAGTTCTGTTCCTAGCGCTCACATTGGGCAGCTCACAATTAATTGCCTGTAAACTCTAGCTTTTGTTGGGCACCTGCACTCATGTGCACATATCAGACACAGGCACACAGATACACACACACATAATTTAAAAAATAAAGGCCTTTTTAAAAGACAAGATCTTACTATGATAGTCACTGAAACTCACTATGTAGACCAGGCTGGCCCCAAACTCAGATCTGTAGGTGCATTTTGGGAGCTACTTTTTTGGGTTCATATATCTTACCACCCTTCTCCACCCTTATTCCACCCACATCCCTTCCAACCCAACACAAGGTAGGAGAGAAAGGTTAGAGGGGAAAGGGTATATGGATGTCTTTAGACTATTTCCTGCTGATTAGGGGGCTTGAGTTCCTAGGGGCAACTCCAATCTTTGTTGTTGTCAGGATATCTCCAACCATCAGTCTAGCAATAGCAATAGCAAAAGCAGCAAATGCGAAAGTGGTAAGTGAAAGCAGCAGCAGCAGCAGCAGCAGCAGCAGCAGCAGCAGCAGCAGCAGCAGCAGCAGCAGCAGCAGCCGCCGCCGCCGCCGCCGCTGCCGCCATGATGAGCCTTGTTTGAGCTCTTGCATTTATCTCCTTTCAAGAGTCCATAGAATTCCAAACGTATACTATCAGCAGCTGACAAAACCCATAGCAGCTGTGGACAATCTGAGGCAGCCCCATATCCTTGGGATTAAAACAAAAACAACTCCCACAATATAACTGGGTTTTTAAAGAAGCCAAATTTCTCACTGCATAAATGTATTCCCTTGTATCTTTACTTTTTTCCATCACTGAGACAAGTACCTGATAAAAGGACAGAAGGAATTTTTCTGGTGCGTGTGGTTTGCAGTTAGCTCTCCTTTACGGTGACAAGAGCTGCCATGGAGCTGGAGGGATGGCTCAGTGGTTAAGAGCACTGGCTGTTCTTCCAGAGGACTTGGGTTCAATTCATAGCACCCACATGGTAGCTGACATCTTTTTGTAACTCCAGTTCCAGGGGTTCTGACACCCTCACACAGTTGTACATGCAAACAAACCATCAATTAACATAAAAATAAAAATAAATCATGAAAAACAACAACATTACTTTGGAAGTGTCCCATCCATCTGCTACCGGTTTCATTCTGTGACCTTGTATAGGCCCTTTATCCTATCAGAGCTTCAAAGTTGTCAACTTGACCCAGGAAGAGCCTCAGTAGAGGAACCGCCGCCCGTCTGCAGATTGGCCTTTGGGCATGCGTGTGGGCATTTTCGAGACTGGTAACTGAAGAGAGGTCCAGACCACAGTGGGCAGTACCATCCCTAGGATGGTGGGCCTGAGCTGTGAAAGTATTTTCTCACAGCAATAGGAAGCAAAATAGAACATCCTCTTTGAGCTTTGTTCTCTTTGTAAGACGACAGCAATTCTAATCTTGTGTATGTGCATCACCTGGCAAATACACGGTCGTGGTATGACAGGATTAGAAATGCAGGGGCCCTATTTATCGTTAAAATGATTGATCATTTTTAAAACATACGCAAAACACAATTATAAAGCTAGTGACTTACAGGTGCTCTATTTTGCATCCATCTTTCAAAGGACTATTTATTGCTTGAGATTCGATGTGTGTCACAAACTTGAGTCATAACATCGTGATTTATATTTACCTCCCACCCACTCAGGTTTCTTTCTAAAGATCCTTACACTAGAAAGAAGTTACAATCTTGGGAAATTAAACAAGAAACTGAAGTTTTAGGTGGGAAACAAGAGCAGGCCCACGGGTAGCTCTTTTTAGATACAGCTCCCAGCGGAGGGACATGAACAAATTTCAACAATTTTTTGCGGAGGAAGACGCTAGGGGCGGGGCTTAGAAGCTGAGGAAGGCGGGGCTAACAATGCCGCGTCGGATGAGAGATGCTGGAGGCTGTTCTGGCAGGTTACCATTGGGCAAGATTGAGAATGACGTAATAGGCACGCGCCTTCAGATTCAGGCAGCCACTGGCACGGCGTTTGCGCAGGAGGAGTTGGTTGCCGCTGCAGCCGCCTGGAATTGTGGGGATTGTGTCTGCCCCTAGGCTGCGGTGGAAAGCCGAAGGTAGGGGAGGTGGGGGCCCCGGGCCCTGGAGCGGGACGCAGAGTGGACCGGCCCGGCCTCCTGCCGTTAGCGGCCTCCTCCCTCCCGCGCTCTCCGCACCTTCCCACAGCGTCCCGGGTCCCACCACATCCACCACAGTGCCTCGCAGGCGAGATGCCTAGGCTGGCAGCTCAAAAGCTGTGCTCTGTCATTTTCCTTTTAGCGGCGCAGTGACCCCTCCGACGCCAGAAGAGGGGGCAGTGGCTTTGGCCTGCACATGTTTTGAGTTTCCTTCTTTATTCTCTACCTTCGGTCTCAGTTTTCCCACATCTGTCCAAAGAAGGGATGAATTAGATGTTGCTCTCTAAGATACTTCCAGGGTTGACTTTTTGGTAATTGGTCGGTACCTCTTGACATACAGTATTGCGCCCTACCCCTTTGGTAGTCTACCTCCTCTTTTACGTGTTTTATTTGCTCCGGTAGATGTAAAACTTTATTTTGATGCACAGGTTATAAGGGTATAGACTTTATTGTGATTTCAAATTACTTTGTGCTTAATCTCTAGGCCTTCTCCAGGAACTTCGGATGAAGTATTATGTAGGCACCCGCTGCTCACATAGCAGTATTACCATTCAGATGACCTTTTGGAAAGAACTGGATTTCAGAAATGTCCAACAGCTGAGAAAATAACAACTCCCTTTTGCACTGTTAGGTGCCTTTAAGTATATATTGATGAAGGCTGGAGATGTAGCTCAATGATGAAGCCTTGGATTCAATCCCTAGCTCCACACGTACTAGGTGTATACACTATAGTGTGTGCCGGCAATCCCAGCACGAAGGAGTAAGGCAGGAGCATCGAGATTTCAGTGTAATTCTTAGATTACAGAGTTTCAATTCAGCCCAGAAGACTTGAGACCTTCTGTTTATCTAATCTCCATGACCCATACGAGGAATCAGTTTTTAAAATGTATAATGCCTGGTTTCTGTTCAAATCCAGCTGGCTCTCCCACTCAAAACTTCGAACTGCTTTGAGGGAATGATTAGATTAGATTAACCCACGATAGGTGGGCAGGAAGAAAATGAATCCTCCCTGTTTGCTAAGAGAAGAAACTGATGTGTTTACAAATACTAGCGGTATTTGTTTTGAGAGTGTGAAAGACTGTGTGTATGTGTTCTCTCTCTGTGTGTATGGCCTTTTTAGCTTTGTACTCAAAAGTTTCTCTGATAAGAAATACATTTAGAGATTAGATAAGATTTTAGTGGAAACCATATTGTAACATTAGGATTGCTATTTATGAGGGAGAAATTGGTCAGTGTTTTCCGCTGGGACTTGGCTCTTGAATGCTTAAGATGAACCTGCCATATCAGGTTTGGCCTTTCTTTCAGGTAGTAAGTTCAACCTGCATATTAATATTTGTGCTCTTTTAGGGAAGCTGGCAATAGAAAACACCGCATATTTTACTGATATGGGCAAGGGGAGTGTGTTAGTAGGCACATGACAGCTCAGAAATAAAAGTCCTCATGGCATTTAATGTTGTTTTCTTCCTCTTTCCTGTTTTTTTTTATTTTTTATTTTTTTTTGAAGGCTGTTTCATCTCTACTGAGGCCAGCTTTGAGCCCCAGTATGTCTCATGACAGGGAAAAAGGCCAATTAAATGAAACTGAAAACTAACAAAATGGATTCTGAAATAGCAAACACAGCAGAAGCTCCAGTCTACTCTCTCTGTGCTGTGTGTAGGTGTGGCCTTGGGGGCTGAGGGTGGGCAGCATCTGAGTGATATGGCTACCTTCCAAAGCAGGTTTGAAAACCCACACCTAGAAATTGTCAGAGATCAGTCACATTAGCATCTCACATTTTTTTTTCCTGAAAACTAAATGGCACATGGTTATAAGACCTTGACACTAGTATGTCTTCAGATTGATTAAAACTTTTTTCTTTCTTTGAAACTGGGTCTCACTCTGGAGCTGTGGCTGTCCTGGTCTTAATTCTTTTTTTTTTTTTAAAGATTTATTCATTTATTATATATAAGTACACTGTAGCTGTCTTCAGATACACCAGAAGAGGGCATCAGATCTCTTTACAGATGGTTGTGAGCCACCATGTGGTTGCTGGGAATTGAACTCAGGACCTCTGGAAGAGCAGTCGGGTGCTCTTAACCGCTGAGCCATCTCTCCAGCCCTGTCTTAATTCTTAATATGTAGACCAGGCTGTCTTCAAACTAGGAGAGCTCTGCCTGCCTCTGCCTCCAGAGTGTCGGGGTTAAAGATGTTCACCACCACCCTTTGCCTCCTGTCTATTCTCATTCTTTCTCCTAAAGGAAGCTGTTATGGAGGCTGTCTTCCAGTCCCTTGGGAAAGCCTCTCTTCAGAAAGCCAATCTGAATTAATTAATTAATTTTTTTGTGGGGTGGGGCATGTTTCAGACAAAGTTTCTTCGTGTAGCCCTGGCTGTCCTGGAACTCACTCTGTACACCAGGCTGGCCTTGAACTCAGATCCCAGGCTTGCCTGTGCCTTCCAAGTACTGGGATCAGAGGTGTGCACCGCTGCTTCCTGGCATTATTGCCCCGCCTGAATTTTTTTTTTTTGTTGTTGTTATTTTTTTTTCTTTCTTTCTTTTTTTTTTTTTTTTTTTAAGATGTGACCTCTCCTTTGTAGCCTAGGTTGTTATGTAGCCCAGGTTGGCCTCAAACTTGTGAACTTTTCTTTCTGCTTTATCTTCCCCACTGGGTAAATGAACAGTTCTTTAGAGGAGGACATAATAGGCGTGGTAAACAAGAATTTTAATTTTGTCTCTTATTGGCCATATGACCATGGGCAAGTTTTTCACCTCTTTCCACTGCTTAAAATGGGAAGACTACTTAAAAGGCTGGGCAAGTGGAATGATGGTCATGAAAGCTCTCCAGACACAGGAGCGCACAAAGGTTTTCACTCTAGGAGTGGAGGAGGTTGTGGGCTTGTCTTTGGTCAGTCCTGGTGATCGAACCCTATGGCCTGCAGCACAGGCATCTCTAATTCTAGATTAGGTCAGTTTGGAGACCCATCTGTGTGGTGCTAATCTCTCCTCTTTCTGAGCGACGATGTACTTAAGCGTCAAGGTTTAGACTTGTCAGTGGAGAGCTTCATATTTTAATTACATGTAGTCTGAAGAGAAAGTATTCTGCCCTCTTTTTCATTTTATTTATGGGTCTCACTATTGATAAGCTGTTGTTCAGATGATGGGCTCTTCTAGTTTCTATTATTAATAATGGCTTCTCTTTGCTCAAGTACATGGAGAACCTCATGGGCTCTTCTTGACTTTTGAAGAGCCATTCTTGACACCTGTGCAGTCTTTTAACCTGGCATTTGAAGACATTAGTAGGGACCTCCGTCAGTGGGGACCTCCGTCAGGCCAGGCTTGCAGTCTGTTCCGGCTCCTATCAGCAGTCGTTTAATTTCTGTCACTGTGATAAATTGCCCTGGTGAGAACAGGTTTAAGGGAGAAAGGCCATTTTAGCTCACAATTTTGAGTTACAGCCCTTTGTTTTGGGGAAGTCAAGACAAAAATTGAAGTCACTAGTCACGTAGTCTCAGTTAAGAGCAGAGAGAAGTTCATGCACACTTACTAGTCAGCCCTCTTGACGGTTGTACAGTTCATGGTCCAGACCATGAGGTGGTGTCTGCAGGAGGCAAGAAGGTCTCTGCTTACAGATGAGCGCTAGGGGAACCTGGAATGTTAAACACACAGGGTTTTTCCTTCAAAGGAAGGAATGAATGCATAACCTGTTATCTGCTTGTGAATGCAGGATTAGGTTAATTGTCCACAGAATAAGTGTTCACCAAATTGTGCTGTGCTTAAACATGCTTAAAGGAAACCACCGAGGGTCAGATTCCAGAAGTTTGAACCAACACCAGCCACTGAGTCATGTTGAACCAATCTGCCTTCTTGTTCCCCCGGGGGTTGTCACTTTGCTGGCTGTGGAGGTCGCAAAGACCCCTGTGGTTGTCCATGTTCAGAGTTATCTTGCCACATCAGTTAACCTAATTAAGACATTTTCCTTGAACTTGAGACCTGCCTTCTCTGCCTCCTGAGTGCTGGGATTGTGCTGGCATTGTAGCACTACCACCTGGCATATTTCATCCATCTTAAACTAACCTTGTAAGAGAGGCATCATACTGTTTTACTGGAGGAGAAGTTGAGGTTTAGTATTTTCGCTAAGGTAGAAACAGGGTGGAGGTGCATATTTCGTTATGCCTGCAAGGGACGTTTGCTCTGGGTCATATACAGACTTGGGCAGCACAGTAAGAGCCTGTCTTTGCATACAGTGCTTGGTGCAGTGAGGAATTAAAGCTAGCTCCCGCTTCAGATTTCCTCCCTTGTTCATTGCGTTTACTCTGCTGTGGTTGGCAGTCATCAGTGGGATGTTCTACTCACCTTTCTCAAGGCAGGCCCTGGGGGACATTAAAGTGAAGGGTTCCTGTTGTTAAGGTGCTCATTTTCAAAGCTGAGACGGTCTTATGGCCCTCCCTACTTCCCTCAGTCAGCCTCTTTCTTGGTCCCTCTCCTCTTGAGTCACTGTCTCACTATCCCGCCCTAACTGCTCTGGAATCTTCCAGGCAGCCTGGAAGACTCAGAGATCTGTCTGTGCTGGGCTGGTTTTTTTTTTTTTTTAATGAGATGACTAGCTGCAGCTAAGGGCCATCCTGGAAAGAAGTTAGTGTCTTGGAGGTGTTCAGGAGGGTCAAAGCTATGAATTTCCTCTTCGGTTCCATTTTCTAACTTGCTGATTGGCTTGTCATCCTTCAGTTCATAGTTCAACACCAGTTCCAGGTTGTAGCAGGATTGGTGGACTCTAGCTTTTAACTGTTTTTCCTGAGACATGGTTTCTCTGGGTAGCTCTGGAACTCTGTCCTGGAACTCAGTCTGTAGACCAGGCTGGCCTCAAACTCAGAGATCTGACTGCCTCTGCCTCCTTAGAGCTGGGATTAAAGGTGTGTGCCACCACTGCCTGGCAGCTTTTTAATTTTTAAAAAATTATGTGCATGAATGTTTTATCTGCATGTATGTTTGTGCACCATGTATATGCCTGGTTCCTGAAGCCAGAAGAGGATGTTGGAGTCCTTGGAACTGGAGTTATAGATAGTTGTGAGCTGCCATGTAGGTGCTAGGAATTGAACCTGGGTCTTCTAGAAGAGCATCAAGTGCTCTTAACTGCTATGCCATCTCCCGCACCCCTTTATTTTTTAGATGTTTATAAGATAGGACTTTGTGTTTTACTTACGATTATTCCTAGTACTTCAAAACAGAAGTTATTCTTTTTTAAAGTGGTTGGGGATTGATGCCTTTAAGATAGGCCTCATGACCTATCCTTATATCCAGCCCTTGGGAGTCTGAGGCAGGGGGATCATGTCAGCCCAGCCTGGGCTCCATAAGAAGTTCCAGGCAAGTCTGGACTGAAAGGTGAGACCTTGTTCCCAAACTTCAAAACAACAAAAGCGGATTGTTTATTTCAAGTCCTTAGTGCAGTCAGAGAGGAGTGGGCGAGAGCTTCTACTTGGGCTCCTCCAAAGAGGCTAGAGTTGGCTTTGTTCACTGTCTCGGTTCCAGACCTTGGACTCTGAGGTGTTGATTTACCACCTGCTCCTCTGTCCTTGTGTGCTGTCTTCACAGCCCAGTCTGTGTTCCATTGGACTCTCTGGGTGGGTAGTGTCTGAGGATTAGGTTACGTTTCCTGTCCACAGGGAAACGGGGAGGCACGCCTCTGAGGGCTGCTCTGGACGTGAAGCTCACCAAGGGACTTTGCTATGTCTGTTGATCGGCATTTCTTTCTTCACTGCCGAGTAAGTGGCACAGGTGAGCCGACCTTTATGTGTAGCCACTTCTCTCTCAGCACGTCTATTGCCCCTTCCGCATTGTATGGTAAGAGTTCAGAAACAGAAAGAGGAACCAGAGATGCTCCCAAAAGGTATTGATTTTAATTTCATATGTATGTGTATCTGTCTCTTGTAGTCCATATTGACCTTGAATCTAGTATGTAGTAAGATTGGCCTTGAACTCCTCATCCTTCTGCCTTTAACTCTGACGGGGTTACAGGTATGCGTCACTGTGCCTGGCTTAATTTTATATTTTATTGTCAGGATCTTGCTATTAAGCTTAAGTTAGCCTGTAGTTAAGACTGACCTCAACTTCTGATTCTGCTGTCTCAACCTTCTTTGTGCTGGGATTATAGGCACGTGCCTCAGTTAAGTGGACATTTCTTTACCTCTGGTTACTGTCTCAAGCTTAGTTTTTTACAGCCAATTAAACTGGAGGTGTGGCTGAGCAATGCTGGTCCAGTGTACTGAAGCCTGTTAGTTTTCTAGAGTTTGGTCAGATCGCTGCTTCCGTTGTGGAAACCTCATGAAATTAAAGGCATTTAAGCTTGAGACAGTTCCCAGAGGTTAAGAATCCTGCTGCATCAGGGACCAGCTCCTAAGCTAGGTATTTAAAGGCAACCTTGCTCTTATAGTCAGCAGGAAGTTGGGTTTGATCGTGTTTGTGATGTAAAGTCTCCATCCTTAGACCCATTTGTTCATGGTGCTCTGTGCTGGAAGAGATCAGTTCTCCACTCCCCTGTAAGCATGGTTCCTATTTAGTGTGTAGCTATTAATAATTGTTTTATTTAGATGAGTCTCTTATAGCCCAGACTGACCTCTAAGTCATTTAATAGTTGAAGATGACCTTGAACTTTTTGAAACTTTTTTTTTAATCCTCTTGCCTCTACCTCTAAAGTGTGTCCCAGGGGTTGATGTGGTGCTGGGATCAAACCCAGGACTCTGAGTGCCTAGGCAAACAGTCTATCAGCTGAGCTACATCTGTAGCCCTCGTCTCTGTGTTCATTTGTTTGGTTTGGGGCTCTACAGCCAGGAGATACCTCTCTAGTTTCTCAATGCATTGGTTTTGCAATTGATGAGTTTTTTCTATTGGTGATGAAAGTGAGCCCTAGGGAAATTAAGTGGGCCACGTACTCTTTAAAACTACTTACGTGGGGTTGGGGATTTAGCTCAGTGGTAGAGCTCTTGCCTAGGAAGCGCAAGGCCCTGGGTTCGGTCCCCAGCTCCGAAAAAAAGAACCAAAAAAAAAAAAAAAACAAAAAAAACCCCAAAAAACTACTTACGTTGCTGGGATTCTGGTGTTAGTGAGAGCCAGGATACCAGCCATGGGGCTAACAGAGGGTGGGCATAGAAATTATTAGGATTGTTGAAGACATTATAGAGACGCAAGATGCTTTTGTGATTAAAAATCCTTGGTAATAGAAAAAAAGGAATCTGTGGGGAAGGAGAAAGCCCTGCCTCACCTACTGTCTCACAGCCAAGGGCTTCCTAACATGCTCCTTTGTTTTCTGCTCATGAGGAGTATCTTCCTTCTTGCCCCTTCCTCAGAAGAAATACGATTTGAGTCTTTCTCTGTGTCAGAAATAGTACTCTGGCCAGACTGCATTGATTTCTATTAGGAATAGGACTGCAGATCCCAGTGAACTGTATCTGGTGACCTACACAAGCCTTGAATACATCCCGAAAAGAGAAAGAAAGGGAACAAGAAAGAGTACATGTCAGAAAAGTTTAAAACAGACTTACTTGGGTGTGTGGTGTTATGCTATTTGCTGGCTACCAGATTTATTTTCTGTAAGTCTTAGTATCGGGTCTATAGAACGGGTTAACAACGCCTCCTTTTGTAGCTGTGTTGAGAGAAGAGATGTGGGAAATGCTTCCTCTGGTGCAGTGTGACGGCCCTGCTGTCAGTAGTCTATAGGATGAAGATTTTCTGGACTTGGGCTGGCTGGTTCAGAACCTGTGTGGAGGAGGTCTCTTGCTTTCTGATCTTCACCCAGATGTGAAGCAGTTTTCATATAAAGGGATTCTAGGCCTCAGTAAAACTTTCTTCTGAGTTCTCTGCTCGTTTCTGGCCATTGGTACAGGGCTAGGAAGGCACAGCTTTGTGCTGAAGTTGACTTTTTCTATTTAAGACTTAAGACGAGCTGGTCTGGTGGCACACACCTTTAGGCACTTGGGGCGGAGGCCAGCCTGGTCTACATAAGCTAGTTCCAGGACAGTCAGGCTGCACAGAGACCTTATCTGAATCTTCTCTCCTGATAAAGAAATATTTATATCTGAATTGGGTGTGATGGCATATGCTTGTAATCCCAGCACTTGGGAGGTACAACAGGAGAATCAGGAGCTTAAGGACGTCTTTATATAATTTTTGGATTTGAAGCTAGCCTTGGCTACATAAGACACTGTTTTATCAAACCCAAAAGGTCTGATTGGTTAGCTGAGTTGTTTAGAGTGTGATTCTATTAAAATCAAAACAATTTAAAGTCTTTATAACTGATAAATGGAAATAGATAAAAATGCCCTGAAGCCATTTTCACCACACTAATCTCAAACCAGTTTATTTTACTTTTTAAAATTGAGCACCGTAACTGTAGCGCCTATGCCTTATTCTTTGGAATGAAGCTGGGTGAAATCTCATTATTCTGTGGGAAGCCAGTCTGACTTGGTTTTAAAAAAATGGAATTAGAGAATTTTCAAGAAAATGACATTGTTTTAAACGTCTTGGCAAGCCTCTGCAGTTTCTTACCTCGTCTTACTGCTCAGTTCCCTGTTACTGTGCTTCTCAGTCATTACAGAAACCAGCTCCTATCTCTTGCTTTGGTTTGCTGCTTGCAGACTTCCAGTGTTGCACAGTGCACACAGACCTGGATGCTTTCCATGGCACCCACTGCAGTAAGTTGTCCTGGGGTTCCAAGCCTGTGGCCGTGCTTCCCTGGCTAACAACTTGAATTACACTGTGCATTGTTACTCACCTGTCCCCCTGCTCCCAACAAGCCAGTCATGTGCTGCATTAAGCATGCCATGTGCTTGTGTCCCTGCCTGCTCTTTTGCCAGAGCATTCTGGGTGCCCTGCTTTATGCTGCAGAGCTGTCTTCTTTGGTGAGCCCCATTAACTCCTTATCGGTATCCCATAGCAACACCTTGGTAATTGAATCCAGCACTCCTTATTCTGGTTAGTTATTTGTCTCTTATTGTGTGAGCTGCTCAAGGACATGGGGTGTACTTTTATTTTGTGTCTCCTAGCATAATGCTGCGTATATTGTAGACACCATGAATGTCATTGAATTAATACTTGGAAACCGAGAGCTGAGAACTGTTAAAATCCTCCTTCTCTGGTGCCCAGCGGTAGTGAGTTCACCGTGCTCTATTCTTAAGTCTGCCGTACCCAAAGCCGCCCGGTTTCTTAGACTCTGTCTTATGCTTATGGATTAGACCTCCTTTAGGGAGTGCCTTCCTTATCCTCGTGGGTACTCACTCCCCAGCACAGTTTCTGGCACAGAGGTGGTGTTCGATAAAAGCTTGTTAATACAGAATTCTGCTGTTTGGTCCGTTTAAGTATCTGTTCATTTGAGCAGTTTCTTCTGTTCCTCACTGAATAGGAGTCCTCAACTTAAATATTTTCAGGGCCATGTCAGTATGAAGCAACAAAAAGGGTGGGCCCGTGTCAGATTGGAGTGTTTAAGTGGTTCATGAGGGAAAGCTGTTTGTTAGCTTGTCATTGTCTTGGGCAAGCATGGCTCTCATGAGCTCATTCTTATGACAAGAGAAGCTAGAAACAGATTTTTTTTTTTGGTACAGTCTCCATGGTCTGTTTTTCACCTATAGGCTACCTGTTCATGACCTTTGAATAGAGACCAGAATTTGCATATTCATAGAAGAATAGTAGAGGACATACCTGTATGTTTTTGAGGGATGTTTTGGTGAAAGCCTGGCTCTGGTTTACTATGCCTAATTTTTTAATAGACAGTAACTCAGGCTTTTGGGCTGGTATTGTAGAACATCACTGGGGTTCTCTGTCCCACACCCATGTATTCTGACTTTGCTGGGTTATGAAAAGCAACTTACAATATTACACTGTGTATATCCCTGTCCATGTATGGTGTGTGCATATGAGGGCTAGTGGCATCTAATTTGTTAGAACTTGGCTTACAGGCAGTAAGTTGTCTGACTTGAGTGCTAGGAACCTAACTCAGGTCTTTAAAAAAAAAAGATTTAAAAAAGATTTATTTATTTATGTGCATTGGTGTTTTGGCTGCATATATGACTGTGTGAGGGCATCAGAGCCCCTGGAACTGGAGTTACAGACAGTTGTGAGCTGCCATGTGGGTGCCAGGAATTGAACATAGGTCCTCTGGAAGAGCAGCCGTGCTCTTAACAGCTGAGCCATCTCTCCAGCTCATTAAATTCTTCTCTTCTCTTCTCTTCTCTTCTCTTCTCTTCTCTTCTCTTCTCTTCTCTTCTCTTCTCTTCTCTTCTCTTCTCTTCTCTTCTCATCTTTTGAGACAGCGTTTCTCTGTGTAATAGCATTAGCTGTCCTGTAAATCACCCTGTAGACCAAATTGGCCTTAAATTTACAGAGATCTGCCGGTCTCTGCCTCTCAAGTGCTGGGATTAAAGACACAGACCATCATGCTCATTCCATATGTGCTCTTTCACCAAGCGACCTCTTCAGCTCCCAAAGTAGGTTTTGAAAGATGGCGTCTCTGAGACGTCTGTGAATTTTGGCCCAGTCTCTGCTGAGGCACATTTGACAGTTCCTGAGCTGCAGTGTTCAGGCTGGTGTAGCACAGGGTTATGGAACAGTCTGTGAAGAGCTCTGCATGAGCAAAAACACATGAAGGAAGTGGATGAAACGATGGCCTAAATGTGGCCAGCCAAAGGGCAAAGCGGCACAGTGTCCAGGGGAGTTGGTACCGCCATGGAAGCTTTTGCCGGGCAAGACCTCCCTGCTGGTTCTCACATTTCTGGCAGTTCCTGGAAGTGCTTACTTGTTTGGCTTTACCTTTTGGGAAGGGGAATGTTGCTGCTGATGTGATTCCCAACCAAGACAGAAACTAGCCAATTGAGATGTCATTGGAAGAACATAAGAGAAACTGAAAACAGATGATGTCTCTGGTGAGGAGGGATCTGGATGACTGGGAATGGGAACGAGGGAAGACTTGGCTTTTCCTCATATATCTTTGTGTGTATTTTCAAAGTTGTAATTAAAAAAAAACTTAACTTTTTTTAAATTTAGGGAGATGCTTTTAAAGATTGATTTATTTTATGTGTGAGATCTATATGCATGTACATCTGCATAGGATCACATTACAGATGGTTGTGAGCCACCATGTGGTTGCTAGGGCTTGAACTTAGGACCTCTGGAAGAGCAGTCAGTGCTCTTAACCACTGAGCCATCTCTCCAGCCCTCAAGTTTGTATTACTGATACTAGGAATTGGGCCCAAGGCATGCACTCTCCCTTAACTATATTCCTCTCCTGTTATTAATAATTTGTATTCATTAATTTTATTTTGTATGAGAGTACAGTTGCATGTATGCTATGGTATACATAGGATGGCTGGAGGGTAATTCTCTAGAGTCCATTCTCTCTTGCCATTTTGTAGGCCCTGAGGATTGAACACAGGACAGCAGGTCTGTGTATGAGCGCCTCTACCTGCTGAGCCATCTCCCTGGCTGCTATTGTTGCTGCTATTAGACACTGTTTCCTTCTGTAGCCCTGACTAGCTGGAGGGCAGGCTGGCCTTGAATTATTGGGTTGTTCTGACTCTGCCTTTAACTGAACCAGCAAGCATATACCATGATGTCTGGCTTTTTTTTTTCCCCCAAAAGATGAGAGTCATATAAGCAGGCCTGGCCTCCACGTTGCTATGTAACTGAGGATGACCTTCAACTACTTCTGATCCTCCTGCCTCCACCTTGCACGTGTTGGGATCACAGGTGTGCAATGTCACATGTGACTTATGAGGTTTTGGGATTGAACCCAGCTTTGTGCATGCTGCGCAAAGACTTTACCAGCCAAGCCACGTCTCCAGCCCTCATTAATGTTCATAACATTGCCGCATAGATCTATATGTGAGTTCTTATTAGAGTTCACTCAGCTTTATACCTGAGGTGTAAATTTCTCTGCAAATACATAGACCCAGAGTCTATAGACTGTAGTTCTGAGGTGACAAGATTGGATTTGGAGTTTATCATTCAAGGGTCTTTGGGATGACAGTCAGGCCTAAAATATGTTCAGTATTTTCTAATTGTTTTGAAGGCCTTTCAAACACTTTATTTTAAGAAAGACTTACACATGTGCTACTTTATATGATACTTAGAGCATCTTTGTTTTCTTATAGTAAACGTGTGAGGCTGACCATTCAGCGGCAGCAACAGTGCTGTGACTGCTCAGCGGCCTTCCCTCATGTCCACTGCTTTGCTCTGTTCTTGGGTTCTGGTTGTCATCTTTCTCTGGGTTCTCAGAGCTGTCTTAGCTGGGGCAGGAGCAAAATCCTCATGTTATGTTCTGCTTTTGTTTTAAGCCTTCCTGACTCAGGACTCTAATTTACACTGGCTGTTGGAAGACAGTCAGGGTGAGGCGAAACTAAGGCTCCACTGGGATAGAATCTTTTAGGGGAGTTTGAATTGGCAGCTTGGTTACCTATTCTTTGCTGAGACTTTGCTGCTATTAGGGAGAGGGCTTTGTTACCAGTTACAAATCTTTTTAGCAAAGAGGTGAGTATGGAATAGAATTGGAAGGACTCATGCAGTCCTTAGATAAAACATAAAGTGTGCAGGATTGGTTTGGATTAATATTCGGACAACATGGCTTGGCATATAGGACATTCCTTGGAGGCCTTCCTCACTGTACGAATGAAGCTTTCCTTTGCTGGGTGGCCTCTTCCTGTAGGTCTTTCTAGCAGCTGTTGTACACCTGGGTGAACCATCAGCTTTCCTAAGCTTTAAAGACCCACATTTATCTGATGGAAGTCCTTCTACAGAAGGCAAAATGAATAACCCTCCTCAGACAGAGTGTTAATCGTCCTTTGCTGTCCCTGGATTTGTGCAGGTCATTCACCTCCACTAGAAACACCAGTTTATCTGTATTGCTGGTCTCTTGAGACATACGGATTATAAATCACCCTCCCTCATGACTGCCACTCCCGAGGTCAAGGGTGGGACGTTCTCTGCAAACTCTGGGATGCAGGAGCACCATGGTGGGAAGGCTCATTTGTTTCTAAGGACCAAGCAGCAATCACTGGCATGCAACCTCTGCTATTTCTACCTGCATCAAAATTTAAAGCTTTCAAACATAATTCTGTGCATTACTGACACAGCTGGGAGTTGGGGAAGTTCTTTTTCAATCTTTGAAAAAATTGTTAGGGTGTGTAGAGGTCATATTTTCTCTCTCCCTCTCTCTCCCTCTGTGTATGTGTTCTTGTGTGTGCTGGTGCATGTTTGTCAAGGTACATGTCAAGTGGATGCCAGCTGTCACCTGAAGCTAGTCACTTTTTTTGAGACAGGAGTTCTCTATGTAGCCTTGACTGTCCTGTATACCCTGCTACATAGAGCAGGCTGGCCACAAACTCAGATCTTTGCCTCTGCCTCCCAAATGCTGGGATTAAAGGCATACTTCCTCCCTACCCCTGTCACCCTTGCCACCACCCCACCTTGCTAGCAACCTTGGCTTTTTGGGACAGGGTTCTTTGTTGGGAGCTGGGTCTTGCCAGTCAGGCTGACACTCTCCTTGGCATTGCCTATCTCTGCCTCCCCTGGCCTCCACTAAGGATGGCCTTTATGTGGGTGCTGGGAATTAAACTGAGGCCCTCATCCTTGTGCAGGAGGTGCTTTACCAGCTAAGCCATCTCCCCAGCCCTCAGGCTCTCCCCAGCCATGATCAGCTGTACACCAGCTGATAGCTTAGTTATGGCTTCTGCAGACTTAGCTGCTCTCCCAGATTGTAGTTTCAGGGACTTTCATAGACATTTGAAATTCATAAAAAGTATGAATCAGTAATTCCAGTTAGCAAACTCCAGAAACATGGCTACCAAGTTGATTTGCGTGGATTGGTAAGAGCATTCTCTTTATAAGAAGTCAAAGCCAGCTTGCCTTTGGAGGCAATCAGACACAGTGTGGTAGAAATCTTTTGGGTCATTGCATTGGCTGTGCCCAGGTTCAAGCCAGTTGCTCGCTGGGAGACTTGAAAGGCTGTTTAGCCTCTTTGCTCTTATTTCCTCACTTGCACCCCATAGAGGCTTCAGGTATATACATAGTAAGTAGGCACATGGTCAGTGTTTTGTGCCATTTGATCCCCTCTTCTGTCTTACTTCTTCACGCTTCCTCAGTGTCCTTCAAGGGCCGTATCTGCAATCTGACTAGAATATCCTTTCATATTAGGACACCAGCTGTATATACTCACCTTTAAAATCTCCTTTATTTTTTCTTTGCAAGCCAAGGTCCTTCTGTTACAGATTTTAGTAACAGATTCTAGTTCTTGTGAATCACTTCCAACCCAGTATCCTTTACAGTTAGCATTTAACCTATTGTTATTTGCTGAGCACCCACTGTGTGTCAGATTTGTTTGGCTACTGTGTAGTGGTAAATAAGGCAGATGTGGTCTTTGTCCTAGTAACACTTTTCTGAGCGCCCTCCTTAGCTGGCTGACTTTTGATTAATCTTGTTCCTTCTGTGTGGTTGTCTGAATTTCCTCCTAGTCCTAGGGGACAGTGGCTCTTTGTGTTGCATGGGCTTTGCCTACTGGCTTGCCTGCTCCCAAGAGATGAAAGCAGTTTGCTGAAGCAAAAGGAAAAAGCCCCCAGGGCCACTACTGCCTCAGCCACACATGTCCCACGGAGCCTGTGCTTAGCATTCCTGAATGTCCCTTTTCTCCTTGTACACAAATTATAGTGTTCACTGGTAATTTAAATTCAAATAACCTTCCACCCCCTCTCCTCCTTTAAAAAAAAAAAAGCCTGTGTATTACAGGGTAGAGGACAAAGCAGGCCAAGCCTGGTCTCCTGGTGGGATTTGTTTTCTCTTATGTTTTTAGCTGGCTTTGCTGTGGGTGGTCTTTGCTTTAATAGGGCTGATATGTAGTTCAGGAATATTGATATTCTGCAGTCAGAGAGTCATATCTTTTCCAGTCTTGTTTGTCATAAACAGTGTGACAGGTAAATTCAGGGACTTTGGCTGACAGGCTTCCTGATTTGCCTCTTTGCTTTGGGCTCCAGACTCCATCTAGCCCCTAGTGGGCTCTGCATAAAGAAGGCACCGTGGCCAGGATGCTGATTTTATGCTTCAAAATAGGAGCCCGGAGATAGCCTTCTGTTTTTCCCTCCTCTCCCTATTGCCAGTTTCACTGGCAGTTGCCAAGAAATGTGTATGGGGAAGCTGGCAGAATAGCTCTCTGGGAACCATTTATTTGAGAATACCCAGTAGAGAAACTGATTGTCCTTTTCACCCTCTCTTGCTGTGGTGTGACATTGTGACTTGGGACTGCTTGTTCCTCTGCATATGGTGTATGACACATCCAGCCTTGTTGGTGTTTTCCACAATGAATTGTTTTCTGGCTGTGCCTCCCTCGATTCCTTCATCTTCCTGGGACAGTGGGCAGGTATGCAGACACCTCCAAAGGCCTGGTGAGTGATCCCAGATACACCCCATTAACATCATTGGGCTGATCATTTGCTCTATTTGGACTTAGTGTAAAGAGTCACACTAGAGGCTTGCTTGGAAAGGAGAAGGCATGGCATAATTATTGCTTCTGTACCAGTTTAACCTATCAGCCAACAGATTGTCAAGTGCAGGAAAAAAAGCACAATAATGTTATTATAATGGAATAATAGTTATCATTATAATAATCTGCTGACATAGACTTTGATAAGAGGCAGATTCTGAAATAAGTACGGGGGAGGGGCTGACCTTGAACTACAGCACAATGAGTGGGTATTATTCCTTGTAGGAGATGACAACTGAGGTATGGAGTTGTTACCCTCTCTACATAGGTGGAAGAGCTGTGGAGACTTCAGATGGGGTTGTATCCCCTGCAAGTACTTTCTGAGGAGGTGTTGGGAGCACAGCCGACACTGGGTTAGGGTGCTCTGGACTACAGGATTATCATCTCAGTGCATAGCAGCAGTGACTCCTGGGAAAGGCAGAGACTTCTTATTTGGGGGAGGGTCATTTGTTTTATTTTGGGGACATGGTGTCATTGTGTAGCTCTGGATGGCTTAAAACTTGCAAGGGAGATCAGGCTGGTCTTGAACTTAGAGATCCGCTTGCCTTTAATTCTTGAGTGCTGGGATTACAGGTATGCACCACCACATCTGGCTTTTAAAAAAGATTTATTTTTAAAAGTGTAAATGTGTGAGTCTGTAGGTATGAATGCTGGTGTCTGTGGAGGACAGAGGTATCAGATCTCTCTGGAGCTGGAGTTACAGGTGGTTGTGAGACATCCATTGTAGGTGTTGGAAGTTGAACTTGATTCATCTGTAAGAGCAGTATGTGTTCCAAATCATGCAGTAATCTTTCCAGGACCTCTTTTAGAATTTTAAGGAAACCCCGCTTCATCCAGTGTTGTAGAGTGACCATGTTCTTCATTAGATCAGTGGTGCTTGATTGTGAAAGACCATCCCAATGATCCAGCTTGTTGGTGGTTGACACTCCCTCATATCAAGAGGGAGTGGGGAGGGTCTTTGGACCCTCACTTCAGGTTTTAGCACTCCTTCCAAGTATTTGTATATAATTCTGACCTAATTGCATGTGGGATCTTGGAAGGTGCTAGAATATTAGGCTGGGGAGTGTTAGCTGAAGGGGGCTCCATCTACATGCATATGGGGGAAGCTGTCATGCATGCTGGGTGAAGACTTTCTAGTGTGGTTGCTTCATGGTCATCTGTGCTTCTATAAACAATCCCTTACTGTCCTAGGGTTTTACTGCTGTGAACAGACACCATGACCAAGGCAAGTCTTATAAAGGACAACAGTTAATTTGGGTTGGCTTACCGGTTCAGAGGTTCAGTTCATCGTTATCAAGGTGGGAGCAGGGTGGCATCTAGGCAGGCATGATGTAGGCAGAGAGAGTTCTACGCCTTCATCTGAAGACTGCTAGTGGAAGACTGACCTCTAGCAGCTAGGGTAAGGGTCTTAAGCCCACACCCACGGTGACACACCTACTCCCACAAGGCTATACCTCCTAAGAGTGCCACTCCCTGGGCTGAGCATATACAAACCATAACAGTTACCCATGCTCTGTAAGTTCAGTCACCTCATTGGTTCTCTAGAGTGAGGTTTGGTGATACTTTGGCTTGTTGTTGAGTTCTGGTAATGAATGATATTTATAACTTCCCAGTGATTATTACACTATCACATAGCTGTAGATGGCAAGCTGTAGGAAATGCAGATGCACTGCATCTTGTTCAAGTCAATGTGGTGGTCTTGGTGGGGAAGACAGGCCTTTTCTTTTCTAGAGCACTTGTCAAGAGCTGCATTCCAAGTTCTGGCTAGGAAGATGGTGGTGAAGGGAGGAGACACGTGATCAATATGGCACTGAGCTACAAAAAAGTATTTGGATTCAGGGTGATCCAGTTTGTTGTTTGGCCTTGCTATTGGACTAGTTGCTTAATCTTGCAGTTTATCAAAAGTCCACGTATATGTTCTTGACTTGCATTACTATTCCTATATCTTTAAAGAATCTTTCACTATATCTGACACTGTGTCATGCTCAGTAAATATTTCTGTCTCTCCATATCCCAGTCCTGCCATCTCAAGAATGAAAAAGTAGGGGGAAGGTCCTCCAGCTTCAGCAGAAGAGAATTTGGCCTCAATTAGAGCTTTGTATGAACTTCTGAGCTGCCGATGTTGCTTTGTGAGCCATGATCTATAGTCCTCTGAAGCTGCCTCATCAGGGGACACTTTGATAGTTAATGTTTGTACATTTATGCTTTCTACAAGAAGTAAAGAAAGAGTTTAAAGTCCCTTTGGGGAGCAGTGTGCCTGCCTCTGCAACCTTTCTTCCTTTCCCTTTTCCTTTGGGTAGGTCACTTGGGGGCACCACTGCCCCGGGCACCATTCATGTCTTGCAAGGGCGGCTGGTGGTTTGGTTCTGTGTCTTTACTGGGTAAAGGATTTTGTGTTTCTGCTTTGGCCTCTGCTGTGGACTTTTATTTTGGAAGACCAGATAGAACACACAGACAAGGTGATATCTTTTTAGACTATTTTTGGCAGTAGGCCAGCTTGTCACTATGGCTACCGCCCTTGGAAGAATGGCAGGACATAGAAAGTAACTTCTGTAAGAAATTTGGAAAAGAAGGGGGAAGGGAGAAATGATTGGGCTTCAGGTCATTTAGGGAAAACAGCTTCTCTAAGTAGAATCTTTTGATTTGGAAACTTTCATTTCCTGTCTCTGAAGTTTTGCCTTTTTAATAATAAACTTATACAGAATGTCTGTTACATTCCCCATACTTGGAGGCCCAGAGATTCATTCATGAACTCTTCATATACAGTTCCTATTAGAGTGTATTTATGGATGTCCACATTAATCAAAACCATCACACAAATAAGAAAACGGTAACAGTGTATTGAGAGAAAGGAGTGGCATTCCTTCAAAATATTTGGCATGGATTGTTATCAAGGAAGGCTATCCTGAGATGGTGGTTGAGTAAAATTATGAAGAACAAACAACGCTCTACACAGTGTGGCATGGGGTTGCGCTCTTCAGGCAAAGGCCCAGCAAAGGCCCAGCCACTCTTTTCCTATGACAAGTACCTGAGAAAAACAACTTAAAGAACAATTAATTTTGGCCTATAGGTTTAGACATTGCAGTCCATAGTCTTGGCTTTATTGATTCTGAACTTCGAGTGAGCAGGATATGTGAAAAGGCATGTGGTTAGAAGCTTCTCGTCTCATGCCTGACAGGAAGCAGACAACGACAAAGGCGTCAGGATAAGACATGCTCCGTAAGGATTCTTCCTTCACTTAGGCCCCACCTTCCAATAGTCTGTCAGCTTGCTAGTTTATATTTGTGGTGTGTGTGTGTGTGTGTGTGTGTGTGTGTGTCTTTGTGTGTGCACACATGTACGTGCATGTATTTATGCTGCAGAATTGATTCTCATTCTACCATGTGGATTCTGGGAGTAGAACATCAGTCATCAGGCTTGGCAGCAAGTGTCTTTACCTGCCGAGCCATCTGGTTTGTTTGTTTGTTTGTTTTGTTTTTGTTTTGTTTTTGTTTTGAGACAAGGTCTCACTATGTAGCTCTGACTGTCCTGGAACTCACTATGTAGACCAGGCTGGTCCCAAATTCACAGAGATCTATAGGTGTATTTTTTGAGCTACTTTATTGAGTTCTTATATCTTACCACCCTTCCCCTTATTTTACCCGAATCCCTTCCAACTCCCCAACACTAGGCAGGAGAGAAAGAAGATTAGAGGGGAAAGAGGTTGTGGATCTCTTTAGACTCCTGCTGATTAGGAGCATTGAGTTTCTTGGAGCAAGTCCATCTTTGTTATCAGGATATCCAGTTTCTTCTCATCTTTTTGCTATGGCCACTTGACAAACCACAGCAGCAGAACCAGCAGCAGGGCAGCAGCAGCGTCCCCTGCCCGTCAGAGCTCTGACATTTTCACACCCTCTCAAGAATCCCCAGAATTCCAAACGCAAACTGTCTTCAGGTGGGAGAATCATGCCCCTCCCTGCCAGAGCAGGAGACAAATCACAGTCAGCTGCAGTGGACAATCTGAAACAGCCCCATATCCCACACCAGGGATTAAAACAAAACCATATCCCGTTGCATGACTGGGTTTAAAACCAGTATTCTCGCTACAGAGATCTGCCTGCCTCTGCTGGGATTAAAAGATTAAAGGCGTCACCATAGCTGGGCTGGTTTTTATTCTTTTGAGTTAAGGTATAGAGCTCTGTAGTTGACTAGCCTCAAACCTCTAGTTGTCCTCTCTTTAAGCCTCCTGAGATTATAGTTGATACCTCCATGTCCAGCCTCACAAATGTAGACAGCAGTGTGCTTTACTTTTTCCTGTGTATTAGCTCAATTAAGTGGACAGCCGGCTTTACCATCTCAACTGAGTGAGTGGTGCATGCTTATGGTCCAGCACTGGGGCAGAGGCAGGAGGGTCAGGAGTTCAAGCCTAGTGTTGACTACACAAAACTCTGTTATAGTTAGGGGCGTGGAGCTTATTGAGGCACTGAGACTGTAGCTGGAGCACAGAATTTGAAAGGAGGTGGGTGACCAGGTGTGGATATAGAAGTTGGCCTGCGCCATTGACTCTGGTCCAGTGGGTTTTGTTTTTGTTTTTGTTTTGGGGTGTGTGTGTGTGTGTGTGTGTGTGTGTGTGTGTGTGTGTGTGTGTGGTTGGTTTGTTTTATACCACAAGTCCCTCCTACTTCCTCAATCCTCTGACTTCACCATGGGGAGAACAACTCCAGCTCATTTCTGGTACTCTACACAGTGACTGCTGCCTAGAGAGGATGTGTATGACCCAGACAGGCCAGCTGTGTAAGACTCCTCACATTTAGTTGTCCAAAAGGAGTGCCTTGCAAGGGCTTGTGGCTGTGGAGTGAGATGATTGAATTTGTAATACATTGGGTAGGTTTTGATGAAAAGGAGAATGAGAGTCTGAACAGGAGTATTGTAATAGATTGCTTATTTTTCTTCAATCTGTGAGTGGATGTTTGGACTATTTGGGGGAGGGATAAAAGATAGGGGAAGAGATGGGAGGGTAAGATGTAATAAAAGCACAATATATTTATATACAAGGGTTATAGGGAGACCCCACTAATATTTACAGTTAGATACATTAATAATTATAATAAAATGAATAAAACATATTCTTTCCCTCTTGACTCAGACCCTTTCTCAGTGTCATAGTCAATGCATTGTGAGGGCTAGCTGGCTGCTCAGTAGGCCCAGCGGTCTAATTTGGCATCATTCCACCTGCGTAGAAGACCTAGACTTTTCGGATCTATCACTTGCTAATGTTTCACAGCTTCAGAGCCATTTGTAACCTGCTATGTTACTTTCTGTTAGTTGTCATCTCTGGGTGGGAGCTACTTTAACCTTGAACCCCTTTAGCCATTGGCACTGGGGTTCCCTGAGCTACAGTGTCAAGTTAGCAAAGCTAGCACCTACAGGTGCCTTTGGTTCCAGCTGGCATAAGGGTAGTGAGAATTTTGGGTTTTTTTGTTTTTGTTTTTTTAAAACACAGAACTAGGAATGTGCCTTTGTTTTAATACTGGGTGTGGGATGTGGGGCTGCTTCAGACTTTCCACAGAAGCTGCCTATGAATTTGCCTCCTGCTCTAGCAGAGGTGTGATTTTTGCCTGCCGCATGTAGTTTCTGTGATTGTGTGACATTTGGAATTCTAGGGAGACGCCTGGGCCCCAAGACGTTGGGGCTTGTTGTTTGGTTGCTGGTTGGTTGTTGGTTGCTGGTGGTTGTGATTTGTTAGGTAGTTATGTGCAAAGAACAAGACGAATTAGATATCCTGACAGTGAAGACCAAACCTGCCCCAAGGAACTTGACACCCCTAATCAGCAGGAAGTAGTCTAACAGTAATGTTGTCCCCTCTCCCCTCTTTCCTTTTCTCTCTCTGTCTAGTGAAGGAGGGAAGAAGAGAAGAACCCCAGTAGCAAAGGACCAGCTGCACGTACACATATTCTTCCCTGGTGACAGCTGACGTCTGGAGGGCCGGAGACAAACTGGTCAGACAGGAGGAGTTGTGGGATAAAGTGCCCTAGGCTGCCAGATAATTATTAAGTATATGATGGGCAATTTCAGACCCTGGCCTTTAGGGTCCTTCCTCAGTGGTACTGTGGCTGTCTCCATTGCCCCTCTCCTTATACGGGAAGGCTGTGCTACAACATTGTGATTAAGAGGATGGTCCTTGGAACTGGGCAGACTCAAGTTAGACTTGAGACAGAAAGCTCCAACAGGGTGTGCAGCTTCATACTGAGAGAGGAGCAGGCCCCAGACTCCTTCTTGGGAAAGCCGTGATGTAGGTTAGCCTAGCAGACCTTTGGTGGCAGGATCACTCAGAACCCTGAGGACCCATTATTGCTGGAAGGCAGAAGACAGAGACAATGAAAATTGTTAACCTTAATCTTTGTCCTGTTTGGGTTTGGACTACGTGATCATGCATGCTCTTTGTTCTGGTCCAATGACCACTTTTCTTACTGTATCTTTGTAGTAAGTTTTGAAATAAGGAAGGTGGCTGCTGTTCTTTTTCCTTTACTTTGTGTTTGGAGCTTGTACTGTATCCCAGACTGGCTTAGCTTCAGCTTCCAGGATCCTGGGCACTGATCTGGCCATAGCATAGCCTGGAACACTTATTTTTATTTGATTGACTCTGTCATCCACATCTCAGTTCTGTTGTACTTTTCCTGATTTGATTTTATTTTTTATACTTTTATTCTTGGTGAATTTTACATCATGCACCTTAATCCCTCAGATCTTCCTGTCCTCTCCATAAGGAAACAAACAAAGCAACCGTCTTGCCGCGGCAGGTGTGCCACACCTTTTGTCCACACGTCTTTATTTGCAAATGTTCATTGCACTGAGTCATTGCCTCTGACTTCTGCTGTACATTATCAATACTGGATCCTCATGGGATTTCTCTCGGATATCCTGTTGTTGCCCTGTGTCATGGAGATCCTGCAGCTTCAGTTCTTCAGGACTAGCCCCTTCATGTGTTCTAATAGCTCATAGATGGGGTAGAGATGGGGTGGGCCAAGTCAAAGTCCTAGATCTGGTCCTGGGCGTTACCTGAGTTGGTCATTCCACCAGCTCTCATGCTTTCTTGCCACTAGGCCAGGACTCCCACTTTGCCCAGATGAGGGGCAAGGCCAATTCTCATTCACTCATGCCATGGGGGGCAGCTCTCCACACACCCACACCTCCAGGGCCAGCTTTACTGTATTTACCTCCCAGGTGAGGTGCCGGAGTACTCTCCTGAGGGCTGCAGCTGGTGAGGGACAGGGCCAGCTCTCCTGGGTTACACCCTCAGGAGGGAGTTTTTCGAGTATGAAATGACAAGTTAATATAACCATTTCTCTTAGTCCATTTTTTGTCACTATAGCAAAAAACCTAAACTGTATAGTTTGTAAAGGACAGAAGTCTATCTTAGCTCCCAGTCTGAAGTCTGAGACATCAAGAGCCAGCATTGTCTTGACTGGTCAGGGCCTCATGTTGCTTTAACTCATGGCAGAAGATGTGAGGGCAAAGAGGATTTGTGCAGGAGAGACAAGGGGTAAAGGAGGCAACCCACTTCATAACAACCTACTTTCTGAAGAACTAGCCAATTCCTGCAAGAACTATATTAATTCATCATGAAGGTTATATATCCCCATGACATAATCATCTCTTACTGTTCTTCTATTTCTAAGAACTTTATTTGCTACTGATTCTTTCTTATTTATTTTATTTTTATGGGTATTTTACTTACACGTACATCTGTGTACCGTGCATGTGTGTACGGTGCTCCTGGAGGCCAGAGATGGCATCAGATCTCCTGGAACTGGAGTTACAGCTGGTTGTGGGCCAGCATGAGGGTTCTCTGGAGAGATCACCAGTACTCCTGCTGAGCCATCTCTCTCCAGGCCCAGCTACCAGATTTTAATATCATTTCTTCTGAAGCTGGTATGTAAAACCAGAGCACCGCCTGGCATTATCCGTGTCTGGCTGCTTGTTGACTGCCTTCCTTCCCCCTGCTTGCTGTATGCACAGAGAGGGTGCCGGCTGCCCCACGGTTGTATTCTTGTTGTTTGGAGTGGTATTGGGCATAAACTAGATGACTAACAATTGTTGGATGAATGGACTTGTAAATGACAATGCGTTCCTTTATAACTCAGAACCTGGGACTACAATCATTCATATTCATACTGTGTTGTTTCCTAAACAAATGAAATAAAAATAATCTTTCTAGTTCTTTATTTATTGAGTGCTCCCCACCCTTATTGTGGGCACATTCTGATTTCCCTGCTTCATTTTATGTAGCTCATTTCTTTCCTGACGTTTGTTATCGGAAAGAAGAGTTTATGGTTGCTGTGCTTTGAGCATTGATTTTTAGGTTCTGTGTTACAAGGAGGCAAGCTTTTAATGTATTTGCTTGGAATAAAACAAACATGAAAGCACACCAGGACATGGAAATTTTACCTCACTCTTGATTTTCTACTGACACTTTCTGTAGTCTTGCTGAAGTTCTTAGACAAGGTCATTAGCCAGGAATTGGAGGATTGATGGTGGCCAGACAGAAGCACACTTGCAGAGTGGAGGGTGGCAGGGTGAGGCATGGCATAGTCAGAAGGGTGGGGCTGCTTCTCTGTGCAGTGGGTTTCCATGGCAGGAAATGGCTGTGAGTGAAACCCGGGGCCAGTTAGCCCTTCTCTGGTGATCTGGCCTTCTGAGCCCAGAGACCATGAGGGCTGCAGAGGAGCTGCGGGGGATGGTGGCTCATCTGAAAGGGCCAGGCAGTTCCTTTCCATGCTTGGTTAGGGACAGTGGAGCCCTAGCCACTTTTGCAAACACTTGAGACGCAGATGCTCTTGGCACTGAAGGTGGAGTCCTTAGAGAATAAAGCACCCACAGATGGCTGAGAGCAAGAGAGTATCTGGTGGATTCCAGTGGCGGTTAGCTTGTAAAGGCTCTGCGTGGTTTTGAGATAGAGCCATGGCAGGTCTGGGTAAACAGTCACTTAAGTTCTACTGTTGCTGCCCCCTGCCAAGCATGCCTTCTCCTCGGCCTGCGTCCAAAGCACACCGTTCCCTCACCTGACTTAGATGTTGGACTTTTTATGTCTCAGTGAGCAGCAGCCGTCTGGTCGGTTCCCTCCTCTCTTTCCTCCCCTTCCTTGAGGGTCTTGTGGCTGACCGAGGGGACGTGGCCACTCGTGCTTCTACTCCATCCGAATTCAGTTTTCTCACTGGCCGTGTTACTAACCATGCTTTGTCTGGGATAACTTTTGGTTTGTAGTTCTCCAAATGTTCATTTTAAACCATGTTTCCTCTCTTCCTTTTAATGGAAGAATGTCAAGTAGAAGCCAGCAAGGCAGGATTTTGGAGGTTCTGGAGCCAGACGGTGGGTGTTAGGTACAGAGCCTCTCACAAGCAACTTTCTCTGGTCTTAGAAATCATTATTAAATCTCCTTTTGATTCTTTTGCCCTCTCCTGTCTTTTCTAAGCTAAGTGGTCTCAATCCCTTTCTCCTCCTTCACTGACTCCATTTCCTGTCCATGTGCTGTTGCTGCAGTTGGTCAAAGAAGTGCTGTTTCTCAGACATTTTCAGTTGTCTTCTGACAGGCTTTTAGGTAACCTCTGCAGAGCTTGTATCATTTTCTTTTTTAATGATTGTAGAGAGGTGGTTGGAATGGGAAGATGCATCTCCCACCCCATTTTGACTAACCAGGATTCTGTGTTCTGTAAACTCGGATTAGCTGAGTCTTCAAACTGAAGGGGCTTCTCCCCTTCAGGGCGATGGCAGCCTAAATTTTGGTGATATAAAATCAAGCTTTCTATTTTACTCTCTTTTTCTGTTTTTTGTTTGTTTTTTAATTGGGTCACTGTTTTGTTGTTGTGTTAGAAGGAACAATCGTACACCTTCGTCTGGGCTTCATTGGGTCCCTGTTCTTAGATTAACTCTCAGGTGAGAGCTCCACTGTGGCTGCCACTGTGTCTTCACAAGGATTTGGAGGACTGGCTTCTGAGCTCTGCTCTGGGTTCTGCACATGCCTGCTGTGGGAACAGCTCTCAGATGTCTCTTACACATGTGCTCACACATGCAGGAGCATGACCAAGTTCTGAGGAAGACTCCTCTGTAAGAGAGAGCTCATCCTCATGCAAATGCCTTCCTTTGCAGCAAAATCCAGAGACTCTGAAAGATAGAATTAGTGACTTTCTTTTCCCCCAAGAGGCCTCAAAGCTCTTAAAATAAACCTTAAAAAAATCTGGTACTCAGAACCTCAGCTCTGAAAGCAGCAGACAAATTGCAAACCTGGTACAGTCAGACTCTCCTTCTCTGATCTCTTTTTGCTTTCTCTCTCAATTTATTTTAATATTCCCTTTCATGGTCTTAACCTTTCAGAAACTTGACTCAGGACTTCCTAGCCTTTCAGGAGAAGCAGCAGGACTTCCGGTCCTATTTTTTTTTCCTTACAGTTCTTCTGTGTCCCCTTGCTTTGCTGCCCTAGTTCCTCACTGTCCAGCGGATAGAGTGTCATATGGCTTTGGAGTTCTGGTCAGGTGGACTGGGTAGAATTTAGGGACTAGTTTTCAAGATTATTATTAATTAATTAATTTTTGAGACAGGGTCCCAGTATTGTAGCCCTGGCTGGCCTAGAACCTGCTATGGTAATACCAGGCTAGCCTCAAGCTCACAGAGTATTCCTGCTTCCGTCTCCCAGGTGCTGAGCTTAAAGGCTGGTGCTCCACAGTTACTGTTCACATGCTTCTGAGTGAATGCTTCATCTCTGCCCCTCTGAGCAGTCTTCTCTCTGCCCCTCTAGCTGTATGAGCCTTACCAGGGGAAATGGTGAATTCTTTACCTTGATTAATTTGGAGTATTAGCCTATGAAGTTACAAAGTATCATTTCAGAGCAAGATGTCAGGGAGGCTCCTTGCAGTTCCCTTGAAACAAGTTGACCTTTCAGTTAATTTTTTCAACATCTTTGGGGACCCATTTGAAAAGAGCTCAAGCCATAATTAGGACTAAGCAAAGAAAATGAATGTGAGGCCAGAATGTTTAATAAGAAGCTTAAAAACCCAGAACCTCCTGATACATAATAAGCAGGAGTTTGAACTTTGTCCTCTTATTTCTTCCTTTTAAGGGTTTTTTTGTTTTGTTTTGTTTTGTTTTTCTCACTTGGACATAAAGACTGTCTCCTATTTTCTTGTGGTAGACTGTGTCTAGGTATTGGTCATCTGGCAGGGGGCAAGCCTGGTCTACTTATCTCCTCACAAACTTTTTCAGGGATTAAGTATTTTCCAGATGATCTTTGTGAGGAATGGAAGAAATTTTCTGGATAGTTATTAGAAGTCTCTGAGACTTTGAACACTGTAGAGACTCAAACCAAAGATCTGTGGATTTGTCCCTCTAAGGTCTTTACACATGATAGCTGTAAGCCCTACCCCCCCAGTTCCTTTGAATCAGGCAGACAGTTTGACGTATTTGGCTGTGGTGGCACATGTCTGTAATCCCAGCACTTGAGAGATGGGGGCAGGAGGATAAGTTATTCAAGATCACCGTCAGATACATCGTTAGTTTGAGGCCAGCCTAATACACAGAACTGTCTCAAAAATACAAACACAAAGGTTTGGTGGGCAGTGATCTAGTTATGGCCCAGCCTACTGCTCTCCTGCAATGTATTCAACTATTCTTTTTCTCAGGATGAATTTTTTATCGTTTACGTATTTGTCTGTGCTCGAGTGCAGTCATGTGTTTTGTTAGCTACAACTACATTAGTAGATTCTAGGTTTTCCCTTTGTCAGTCTACTAAACTGATGGTTTAGGAACCCCAAACTGGTTATCAACAAAGAGTCAATAACATAGCAGCCATAGAGAGAACATCATTATATTTTACAAAACAAAATATTGATGTATTTGCCACCTGCCCTTTTCTCTCCTGTACCCTAGGATGGCCATCGCCTTCACATCCTTTTGCTTCTGCCTCCCAGGTATTGGGATTATAGGTGTACAGCACCACACTTGGTTTTACTTTGAAGTGTTATAAGTAAAGTTGAACTCTACTTGTCAAGATTAGTTCTAAAATGTATTTTACGATAACTTTGTCCTGACACACTGTATTTGTTAACTTGCTCGTTAATTCCAGAGTGGGTTAACTTGAGGCCCCTCTATTCCAGTCTATTCAGTTCTGGCATTCAACCTGAAGGCTTCCAGAGAGGGGCCACCTAGTGTTCCTTAGCATCTCCAAGTGGTGAACAGAACAGCTGTCTCTTTTGGGGCAGAAGGGAAGGTGAACTGCCTGGGGCTGACACACCCTTTCCCCTCTGGAGATCCAGCTGTGGACTAGATGGAGTGGAGCATCACAAGCTAGGACCTGCTGGATGCGGATGACAGTTAAGTGCCCACAATCAGTTAGGTGAGACCCTTTGTTAGGCAGTGCTTTCTCGTGAGGATGTTGGATGCTCTGTATGTACTCATGAGAACACCAAGAAGTTGTCTCAGTCTCTGCTAAGTGGAAGAAAGGGAGGCTCCTCTGCAGGAAGAGCTGTCAGTCCTGGCTGCTTCAGGTCTTGTCAGAGACACTCACAGGTGTAGAGCCTGATTTGGGAAGGCTATTTGCAGGAAAAGAGCAATACATAGTCCTGAGAGTGCAAGCGTGGAGTCCTAGGACCCAGGATCAGAGCCTGGCTTTACTAACTGCTTGTTCTAGATTCCCGTGGCTGCTCTGACAGCCAAGATCTATCTTCTCAGAAGAAATGGCTGCTACCAGCAAGAAACCAGATGTTGGCAGGGCTGTGTGTGCTTCCTCTGGAGGTGTATGGCAGATTCTGATCCTTGTTTCTTTCTATTCTTAGTGGCTACCAGAGTCTCTTGGCTCCTGGCCACATCACTCTAAGCTTTTTCAGGCAGTGTCTTTGAATCTGTCTTTTGCTTTGTCTTCATTGTCACCATCTTCCTGGTTTTTGTCAAGTCTTGGCTCTACCTCTTTCTTTTTCTTCTCTTTTAGAAGAAAGCACATTTATTGAGTATAGCACAAGAATGAAGCAGGCATGGAGAAACAGAACCACCTGCCTGAGACAGTAGGCTGCGGAGTACCCCGAGGTACTTGGAAATTCCTTTGTTTTTGCTAGATTTTGGGAAATCCCTCACCCTAGCTATTTCCACTATGCAAATGAGGGGAGTCCTGGCTGGCTGGTGTTTTGCTCTGGATGGAGGCTGGGCTTGGAGAGTGGCAGCTCTGTGGAAAGTGCTGTTGACTTCATTAATAGGGTTTAGGTCATTCTGCTGCTTCTGGTTTGACTGGAACCAAGTCTCTGTTTTCTTGGTGGGTTTGCTTTTTGGAGCAGTTTATCTTGTAGGATTCTGGATAAGTACTTGTTTCTTTTCTAGACTTGAAGTCATGGGTTTTTTGTTTGTTTGTTTGTTTGTTTTTGTTGGTTTGTTTTTTAATGCAACAATGTATCTTAAGCATATCCATGTATTAACTTCCACTGTCTCCCTCCAATTCTAGTTTTTAACCCAGTAATAGTCAGTTATGACTTCTTGCCACATTTCCCTCTGGTGAAGCAGCAAACCCAGTCTCAGGTAATTAATTGCAGGGTGTTTGTTTGTTTTGTTTTTTTCTGTAGCTTTTTGAGCTGTGCAGGGATGACACATTAGTCCTATCTGTCACTCATTAGTCTGACCAGGACTCTGGGGTATCTCTGGAGTGCCTCTGGGGTGCTATGCAAAGAGAAATATATCTGGGGTACTTTATTAGAAGGTCTATGTTACCTGGCCAGGAGTTTTAAGGGCATTGAGGACTTCCAGTGATAGGAGCTGGAAGTCATATCTGGAGGTGGAACTGTTGGGCTCACTCTGGTGGGCTTGTGGGTCTGGCAGTTGTCCAGAAGAGATGAGGAAGAGAAATTGCTATAGGATGTGTAGATTGAATAGCAGCTGGGAGCAGTGCTT
Source organism: Rattus norvegicus (assembly GCF_021556685.1). Lineage (NCBI taxonomy): Eukaryota > Metazoa > Chordata > Mammalia > Rodentia > Muridae > Rattus > Rattus norvegicus. Next base: position 27,214,836 of record NC_141551.1, on the reverse strand, counting down.
GAGCAGGCTAAGGCTGTCCCAGGCTTGCAGATCCCATGAGTAGTTGCCTGGCCAGAGATCCCTTGTGGCCAGGAGAGGACTTTTCCACTGCAAGGTCTGTTAAGGAGGCTGGTCTTTGAGGACTGTGGGGTTGTCTTGGAGAATAGGAAAGCCTTTGGATCTCACCAGAATTACTTCAGTCAGAAATCACAGCTCCTAAATCACAGTGGAATTCTCTGGGGGTCCCGAGGCAGAGAGGATGCTGGATTCCTCACCTCTCAGTATGCTCTGGAGCAGGGGACTGGGCATACCCATCTGATGTAGAGGTAAGGGGACACAGCACCTTTACCTGCCACCTGTCACCTCTACCCACTAAGCCATCTCACTAATGCACCCCCCCAAAAAAAACCCTAAATAAATACAATGAAATTAACCATATATATTATTTAATTTATTTATATTTTATGTATTCTACATGTATACCTGCATGCCAGAAGAGGGCCTCAGATTCTATTGAGGATGGTTGTGAGCCACCTGTGGTTGCTGGGAATTGAACTCAGGACCTCTGGGAGAGCTACTGGTACTCTTAATCTCTGAGCCATCTCTCCAAGACCAGAATTAACCTTACATTATAAAAAGAAAAAATAGCTTACCAAACAATTCTGTCTGCTTCTCTAACTCAGGATGCCATGCTAGACATGGCAGGGCACCCCTGTATCCCTGCAGTCAGGAAGTCCCTGCAGTGCTGGTTAATTTGCCAGGGTGACAGACTAGTTTCCTTGGAAGAGGGAATCTCAGCTGAGGGAATGGCCTCCATTACGGTAGAGCATATTCTAGACTAATGGTCGCTTTGGGTGAATCTGGTGAACTGCAGGCAGTATTGTCTCTCAGGAGGTGGTCCTGGGTTGTGTAAGAATGCAGCCTGCACAACAAGGGAGCTTCCCAGGGAAGTGTTCCTGCTTCTAGGTTCCTGCCTTCAGTTCCTGTCCTCAGTTCCTGCATTGGCTTCCCTCCATGATGGACTGTATGTAAAGCATAGGTAAAATAAGCCTCTTCATCTCCCAACTTGGTTTTGGTCACGTTCATCACAACAACAGAAAAGCAAACTAGGGCAGAGGGTAAAGCAAGAGGATTGCTAGTTTGAGAGTTTGCAGCTAGCCTGGGCTACATAGCAAGACATTGTCTTAAAAAAAAAGCTGGCAGTGGTGTGATCTCATTGCTCAGGAGGCAGAGGCAGGTGGATCTCTGAGTTTTGAGGCCAGCCTGATCTACAGACCACTGACTTGCAGGATAGCCAGAACTACATAGAAAAACCCTGTCATGAAAAACATACATACATACATACATACATACATACATACATACATACTACAATAAAACATTATTGTCATAAAACTTGTTCTCTTCATCACTCTCCTGGTCACTCCCATTGTAAGTGGATGTTTCCCAGGTTACTTCTTCCCAGGCTTCCCTCTTTCTTTCTTGGAATGGGGGCTTTTCTTTCAGAGTGTGTTATAGTCTGAATATGTGCTCCTCCAAGTCATGCATTGCAAGCTGTGTCCCAGCTCTGGGTGTGTGGCCTTGATTCCCTAGGATTAGTGTTCCCGTAAGAAGAGACACCAGTGCTTGCTAGGCAACTGCTCTACCACTGAGCTAAATCCCTACCCCACCAGTGAGCTTCTTACACTCACTCACTCACTCTGGTTCTTGTGTTCTCTCTCTCATGTTTTCTGTGCATACATTTGGGAAAGGTTGGTTTGGACTGAAAATCCAAAACAACTCATGCAGGCACAGGAGTGCACACAAAGGAAGATCTTTATTTGAATGAGGTGGTCAGGGACCACAGCAGACTTGGATGCTGACTGTGTCTCTGCATGTTCATCTTGGTAGTTATTTAAGCAGATGACAATTATTGTACTTGGGCCGAAACTGATCGATCATGGCTGCAGAACAGACTTGGAGCTGAGCTGTGACCCTGAGCTGGAATGTCACCGTGGCTAAGCTCCCAACCATACACGTCTTCGCCAAGTTACCCCACCAATGAGGACGTAGGGATAGAGGACTTCCTTTGGAACACGTCTCTGTGGTATATTTATCTTGTTCCCATTGGGTGGGTTATTCAGCTGTGACAGAGCAACTCACCCAGCATTGCTCGATTTGCCAACCAGGATGTCAGTTACCCAGGGGGGTCTTGGGGACTTGAAACTTTATTTCACCCCCTACTGAAAAGTTTTATTCAAAATAGATTCCTTTGGTTCCTTCTTGTATTAGGACATTGTAAACAGGCAGCTCGCTCTCTCTCTGCAAGCTAGAATGAGGTCTTCCACCAGAAACTGAATTGTCTACAACCCATATCTTAAGGTTCCAGCTTCCGGAGTGTTGAGAAAATAAATGTTTGTTATTTATGACACCAGTCATGGTAGTTTCTTGTTTTGACTGAAGCAATCTAAGATAGGGAGGTATAATCTGGCTTTTAAAAAAAATTGTCTGCTTTTGCCTAGATTTTTAAGACTAAGTGGGGATATAAAATTATTCCTAGTTAATTATTCAAAATGGCCATGTGCTGCATTCCCATGGATAATTGTAACTCCATAATAAAGGAAGCATATAATTTTTTACAGTGGTATTCAGTGCCTGATAGCTATTAGCCAAAAGGTAGCTGTCCCTGGTGAGTTACTGCAAACACGTTTTATCTGTTCTGTTACCTGCTGTTTCATGAATGCATCCCAGAAGCATCCTATCTTGTTTTTCATACTTGTCTTCTAGAGAGAATTGTTCTGATTTGCAGCTTCAGGGGATAATTACAGTGTTCATTAATTTCTGTTCTTTTATTCCCTTCCATTTATTTCTGGTTCCTTGAGAAATTTTCCCCTCATCTATACTAACAGGCTGTAAGTTCCTTCATTAAAAGGGTGTTTTACAACACTGGTTTCTCTCTTGGTATGATGGTGGAAAGACTGTGTCAGAACCTCCTTACGTGAGTAAAGGTCTCCCTGGTATGGACTAAATTGATTTAAGAGGCTTGAAGTGGGAAAGGCAGGCCCTGACCTCATGCTACACTGGAGAATTTGTTGTTGTTGTTGTATTGGAATTCCAGAACAGGAGTGGATTATTTGATTTTCTTACCATGATTAAATCATAAACATTGATCATGCATGTTATGTACAGGGCATTGAGCATAGTGTTATAGGGAACACGATTCTTGGTTCAAAGAGGTTCATATTGATTAAATGAATGGGTAGCTATATAGAGTAATTTTAACATTCAGAGATCCAGGACAGGCCCAGAGGATCAATGCCTACATGCCAGTGAATGGCTATATGTGTGCTAAATCTCTCTGGAAAGCAACAGAACTGACAACATCCACTTGAGGGCTATTGCTCTAGCTTTATTTCTGTTGTATGGTAGAATAACCTGACAGAAAGCAACTGAGGGGTTTATTTGATTTGCAATTCCAGGTTACCTACTGTCAATCACTGAGGAGAGGTCCAAGCAGGAACTCTATCAAGCAGCTAGTCACATTATATCTATGGCCAAGAGCATAGAGAAATACATGTACCAGTGCTGCCTGTGTTCTGCTTTAGACCTCCTCCAAAGGGAATGGTACTACCCACAGTGGGCCAGGTTTTCCTATATCAGTTAGTAATTAAGACAGTCTCCCACAGACATGCTTGATAATGAAACCAATCTAGATAATTCCTCAATTAAAACTATTCCTTGGTGATTCTAGGTTGTGTCAAGATGACAGTGAGAAGGAACCAAAGGAAGCAGTAGGGAAAAGGCTGTGTGGAGGGTGGCTTGTTGCACTTCTAATTTTTTCTGGTATTTTGCGCCCTCTATGTACAGTCTTCATTATAGATGGGACTGTAACTCCTGTTCTGTATAAATGCAGATTTTTTTAAAAAGTCAGAATCTCTCACTGAGGCTGGCCTTGAATTGGGTATGTAGCCATCGATAACCTTGAACTTCGAATCTTCCTCCTCCTGCTACCCCAGTGCTAGTTACAGGTGTGTCACACCGTACTGGATTTTTGCAGTGCTGGACATTGAACTCAGGGCTTTACACATGCTGAGCAAGCACTTTACCACCTGGGCTACTTCAGCATTCTGTATAAATGCAGAGTTTAAAATAAGTATCAAGTGATCATCTAAGACTCTTGAGATAGCAGGTTGTCTTAGGATAGGGCAGACCCATGTAAAATGCCGGGGAAAAGAACTGAATAGAGTAGCAAAGCAGAGGCTAAAAAGAACTTGAATTATTCTTGAACAAGTGAAAACCTAATGGCATTTGTCAGGTGAAGGCTAGGAGGATGTGGCATTCCAAGCAACATGATTGGCACATGCAAAAGCCTGGTGGCAGGAGATGGTGTCAGAGCAGTGGAGAAAAGGCTGTGTAAGGGCAGAAGACAAAGCTGCAGACCTTGACTGGGGCTGGGTGGTGTGGGATTGGAGTGTAGAATTTGGTCTGTGTGTCAGTCAGCGTTCTCCAGGGTAAGAGAAGTTACAGAATGAATCTCCGTATTTGGAAGGGGATGTATTAGAGTGGCTTACAGGCTGTAGTCCAGCTAACCCAATAGTGGCTGCCTATGAATGGAAAGTGGTGTTTCAGCCCATGAGGCTGGTGGTCTCAGCTGGGCTTCAGTGTGCTCCAGAATCCAATGAAGCTTCCAGTGAAGCTCCAATGCTAGGGAGGGAGTGGGCTCGTTAGTGAGGTAAAAGCAAACAGAAAGGGGCTGGGGATTTAGCTCAGTGGTAGAGCGCTTACCTAGGAAGCGCAAGGCCCTGGGTTCGGTCCCCAGCTCCGAAAAAAAGAACCAAAAAAAAAAAAAAAAAAAAAAAGCAAACAGAAAGAGCAAACGTCCTTCTTCCAGATGCATACTTAGGTAGAAGGTATGGCCTGGACTACAGGCATCTCAAAGGTCCAGATTAGAAATGAATCTTCCCACTTCAAATTAAGCAAAAAGTCATTTATTAGCTATCCTAGGTATAGTTAAATTGACACCCAAGAGTAGCCTTCACAGCTTTGAACTCAGGACCTCTGGAAGAGCAGCTGTGCTCTTACCATGGGGTCAGCTCTCCAGCTCCCACAGTCTGTAGTTTTGAGGGTCATAGAAAAATACAGTTTTTTAATAAAGCAGGAGATAGGGTTGAATTCATGCAGTGGCTGTTGAGTAATCAAGGAGTGTTCATTTGCTGATCTTTGTACCCCAGGATCCTTTGACAGAGTAATGAGGGCTACCTGTTTTTTCCAGATCCCCACCTGTATGGGGATCTGAGTCAGGAGGCTGGCCTGCCACAGGCCTGAGGGCCTGGCATTTGATCTCAGCCTGGTCGCCCAAGGCAGTGCTGCTGAGCTTGGCGGTCCGCGCTGGAGAGCAGCTGCTCAAACCTTGTCTCACTGCACAGCGTCTGCACAGCAGCTTAAAATTCCTCAGCCATGCTCTCTACAAATTGAAAAATTTTACAACAATGTCATATCAACAGAAGAAGTCTTGAAAAGTAGGACTGAGAAATAAAGGCCTCTCTGCCTTTTCTCCCTGCAAGGGAGTTTGAAAAATATAGAATTTCTAAGTTTCATGTTAAATATCCTTGGGGTTTCTTTTCCTTTCCTTTAAAAAAGTTTTTTTTTTTTTTCTATTAACCAAAACTCCAACAGAGACGCTTGTGGGAAAGTAATTCCTTTTGGCTTGGAGTTTAAACTCCACGTTGTGAGCTTTTTAATTTTCTTCCATCGGCAGTGGGTTGAGACCCAACTGTGCAGTCACTGGGGCTCGCACAGTCCTGTTGTTGGGCAAGTTATCTCTGGGAATCTGTTTCCCCCATGTACATACCTAGTGAAAGCCAAGTGAAATCAATGTTTAATCAAGGAGATGAAGGAGGAGGGCTCCTTAGAAAAGAAATCATAAGGCCCCGAAGTACCAGGTATGTTAAAAAGTGAAGTTTGTATTTGCTGCCTGCTGCTAGGCATGGTTTAATGTCAGGAAAACAGGAGGCTGTAAAGAAACACTTGGAAAGCTGCCGAGCCGGGGAGAGCAGTGAGCGTGCTTTTCTCTGCTCCTCTCCCTTCAGTCTGGGCACACCTGTGTTCCCAGCATCCTGTGCAGATTGTGTTCACAGGCACGGAGATACGTGAAAGAGTGTGTGATTAGGAGCTTCTTCCTCTCTTTCCTGTTGCTCCTTCTCTGGCCTCTCGCTCTGCTATTTGTTCATTTTCTTCACAGGGCTGCTCATTCAGCTACATTTATTCCTTCTTAGTGCTATGAGGGCCAATTTCATGAAATAGGGTGGAGGAAACATTTCCAGTGGGCTGAGGCTGAGGGACTGATTGGGTCTCTCCTCTGTTTTGTATTTGTTTTGGAGAGCAGATCCAGCGTGCTGTGGATACCCATATCCTCCTGAAGACTGCCTTGTACGTCTGCCAAGCAGATGTGTTGTTTCCACCTTCTGACTCTCCTCCTGGCTGTGCGGGATGGAGGATGATGGAGGATGAGGTGGGAGTGCAGACTCCAGCTCACTGGCTCTCCTTGGAATTTGTCTCCATGGCCAGGGAAGGGTCATTGTGTCAAGCCATGCTTTCTTTGCTTGGGATTTGAGTTCTATGACCATAGGCCCCACTTTTAGGTTCTGGGCTCTTAAAGCAGTGACATTTCTAAAGAATCCATGCAGGGCCAGATCTTCCCTGAAACCTCTGGTATCTGTCATTGTTCAACGGGCTGTGAGTGCTTTTCTTTCTTTCTTTTTCTTGGATATTTTATGTATTTACATTACAAATGTTATCACCTTTCCCTTATCCCATACCCCCTCTCCCTTCCCCCTGCTTCTATGAGGATACTCCCACTCCCACCCACCCTCTCACTCCCACTTCAATGCCCTGGCATTCCCCTACCCTGGGAAAATGAGCCTTCACAGGACCAAAGGCTTCTCCTCCTATTGATACTAGACAATGCCATTCTCTGCTACAGATGTGGCAGGAGCCATGGCTCCCTCCATATATGTACTCATTGGTTGGTGGTTTAGTCCCTGGGAACTCTGGTGGGGTCTGTTTGGTTGATACTGTTGTTCTGCCTCTGGTGTTGCAAATCCCTTCAGCTCCTTCAGTCTTTTCTCTAACTCCTCTATTGGGGTCCCCTTGTTCAGTCCAATGGTTAGCTGCAAGCATCCTCATCTATATCAGTAGAGCCTCTCAGGGGACACCCATATCTGGCTCCTGTCACCAAGCACTTCTTGGCATCAGCAGTAATGACTGGGTTTGGTGACTGCATGTGGGATGGATCCCCAGGTGGGGCAGTCTCTGGATGACTTTTTCTTCAGTCCCTGCCCCACTCTTTGAAAAGAGAGTTTTATTGAGAGCTATTTTAAGAGTTCAGGAGAGTAGACGTTGGTTATTCCAGCAATCCTGGGTTGAGCAAGTAAAAGCTGCATGATTCCTGCCTCCTCACTGTGGTATTCTGCCTGAGTCTGACCTACTGAAAGCCTCTAGGGGGTTGCCCTCTCTTAAAATGAGAATGGCTTCCAGCACTTAGGGGTTTGAACAGGAACATGGGGAATTGGAACGCTTGGTAAATAAACTGATAGTAGTTGATAAGTAGGGGTGGAAGGAAAGGGAAAACTGGTATCCAGCGTGCATGTGCTTCTGACTCATTTGGGCAGCTCCAGAGGAGGATCAGGCATACAGAGTGAAAAACAAGGGTTCAGTTTTGGACTTGAGTGTGAAACAAACAGGAGACTAAGGTAGGATTATCCTTCAGGTTGAGGCAGCATGAAGGTTATGCTGAAGATCCCATGTAGCTTTGATGTTCCAATCATTCACTGCATTATGTCTCTGTGAATAGATAATGCAATCCAACTCCAAATCTGTTTACCTCTGAATTACAAGGCTAAGGAATGAGCTCATGAGCTAAGGTCACAGACTATGTTGATCCATCTACCTAGATGGCCAGCCTCATTCTACCCCTCTTTTTCTCCTTTAAGGCCTTTCTGAAAAGAGAGATTCCAGAGATGTGCTAGGACAGTACAGTGAGTTATGTATTCAGAATTTAAGTCTGTGTGGGAAAGGTCCTTGTCTATTTTCCTTGTCGCTCCTCAGCCTTTGCTCTAGCATATACTCATTGAAATGAACGCATGCACCAAGTTTTGGGTCTCTAAGTCTTCAAAAAGCAGGGTAGCTTCTATTCGAGTTGTTCCCTTCATTGTCTTTGGCTAACTTGCTTTCCACTTTGGATCTTCCAAGCTTACTTCTTCTTCTGGTGTGCCCTCTGTGACCCCATACAATGCTTGCACTCGCTGTCTTTGGCAGGACTCTAACTTAGTGTGTCCCTTGTCCTTCTGGGAGCTTCTAGGACAGATATGTATCTCTGCGTATTCTGTACACCCTAGCATCTGGTGCATATTTAGGGTGTTGCAGGCCTTGACAATACCTATGGAAGTGTATTATCTTCCAGTTGAATGTGTCGAAGTAACAACTGGATATAAATGTTCCAATTTTTAAATTTTTTCATAATGTATGAATTTTTGTTTTTATAGTGCTGTTTGAGAGGGTGAACAATTTGCAAAAATACGTTTTTAGGATTGGCTTGTTAACTACACATCTAGGGTTGAGATGGCTTTTGTGTGGGTGTAAGCCTCAGGTAGTAAGTAGGCTGTACATCAGTGCTGTGTGGGCATAGTACTTTTTTTTTGTGATTTTTGGATGCTTTCCACATTTCTGTGAATTATAAGCTAAACATCTGGCTTCTCTGAATCCAGGGCTTGTGTCTTTACTGGTTGTTTATGGGAGTGGTTGCTTCTCATGGTGAGAGCCTGCAGTATTAACCAGACTTCTCAAAGTTAGTATTTTCTCTTGGCATTACCAGAGGCTGCTGCTGCTGCTGTTAGTTTGAGAGTCACCACAAGAAGAGTGTGAGTGGTTAGAGGCAGAATGGAATAATTGCGAAGAATTGCTTCTCATCTGACAAACTCTTAGGCAAAATAGAGGAAGACATAGAGAGAGCTGAGCAACAGAGACAAAGTAAGGTCAACCAAGACTGAGGGAGCTATTCTGTAAGGAAGCGATAATGAGCTGAGTTACTTGTTATAATGCTGAGACGAGGAAAGGACTGGGCATCTCTCATACCCTTGTTGTTCTTAAAATTGTTATCTTGGGTCTGGAAAGATGGCTTAGTGGTTAAAGAGCACTCTTGCAGACATACAGGTTTGGTTTCTAGCACTACATGGGGCCCACAACCATCTGTAACTCCAGTTCCAGTGGGTCTGACTCTTTCTTTCTCCACAGGCACCAGGCACACATGTGGTAGACAGCCATACATGCTGTCAGAACACCTATTACATAAAATAAAAATTAAAAAAGATGGTGTCTTACTTATGACTCCCTGGGGCTGTGTTATGGCACACCTGAACTATAGGCTTTAATGATTTCTGATTTTTAGCCAGATATACTCTGCCTAAAAGCCATGGGTAAAGTGGACTGGTCTTGAGCAGGTCAGTGGCGTGTTGCTCTCATTTAGCTGATCTAGTTCGGGGAGAAGGCTAGCTGCTGAGCCATCCCCAAGCTTACTGTGACACGAAGAGACTTCCGGGTCCCGCTGGTATCTCCATCACAAGCTCACTCATTGGAACCCAGAATCCCGTTGCAAATTCCCATCCTGGATGCTGCTGTTGGCTAGCTGTACCTCTGTCAGTTGCAGGCTGATGACGCCTGGCAGGCTGGGATTTGGTTGGTGGCATCTTGCAAGGCCCCTTGACCCTACCTGCTGTCACAAACCCTTATTCACATGCATGAATGTTTCTTGATATACTATTCCTAAGAACAGATACCAGATGGGAAAAATAACTCTCTTGGGTTTATGTGTGCTTTAAAAAACTATCCTTTAAAAAATAATTGTAGCTGCCTTTGGTTCTTTTCCACGCTCAGAATGTTTGTTGGCCATGTTCTGTTCTGTGGAGACCAGCAAAGCTGTAAAGAGAACCCACTTCATTAAGAGACTCTAGAAGAAAACCTGAGCAACTCTTGGTGCTTCCCCAGGGATATGCATCTTTCCTCCTCCATACCGTGCCAAAGTTGGGCCCCAGGTACGACTCGTCAGAGCAGTGTGCTTCCTACTGTTGTCCAATACCCTGAAGTAACTAACAGAACACGGGACGTTTGAGGTGAAAGTGTTAAACTGTTCCTAGTAAACAGTTATTTAACTGTCAGTTCCTAGGTGGTTTTAATACCGTTTCTTGAACTCAAGTTTGGTTACTGTAGTTGACATAGATACTGGACAAATGCAGGTTCTTTGTTGAGACCTGGGACATAGTTGAACATGGAGAAGTGACAACACTCAGTTTACAGCTGCCGACATAATCAGCTGTTTCCCACGCTGATTGCTCTCCTCTGTAGTGCTGATGCAGTGAATTGTTAATGGACAAGCTCTTGCTGTGCCAATCAGGGTTGTAATGAGGCCATTTGGATAGTTGGACATAAACTCTGAGACTGAGGACTTTTAATGCCATGTTACGCTTCAGCCCTAGCGTAGAACCTAAGCTTTCGGATGTAAACTCTGAGACTGAGGACTTTTAATGCCATGTTACGCTTCAGCCCTAGCGTAGAACCTAAGCTTTCGGAAGTGCTCTGACAGGGCTGTATTCCTGTCACTTAGATGGTAGTAGTTAAAGACCAGAAGTTCAAAGTTTAAGCTCCCATTTTTAAATTGAGTTTGTCCTTCTGTTGTTGAGTTGTATTATGTATTCTGATACTATATTCTTTTTAAAACATTTAAGTTAAACTTGTTTTTATGTGTATTAGTGCCTTGCCTGCATGTATATCTGTGTGGGAGTAACAAGCCTGGAGTTAGAGTTGTTAGCTTCCGTGTGGGTGCTGGGATTCTAATGTGGGTCTAGGAAGAGCAGTCAGTTCCCCTAACTGCTGAGCCCTCTCTCCAGTACCCCGATATTATCTTATCAAATTTGATCTGTAAACATTTCTCCCCAGTGCTGGGCATATGAGAGCCCTGGCTTTGCACATGCCAAGGAAGCACTTTACCAACTGAGCTATATCCTAAACTTGTATTTTTGTTTTTTTTTCCAATTTAGAATGTGTTTTTGATGTGGAAAAACTTTTGAAGATAAAATTTAAAAACAATTAAATGTATACATCTGCATCTACTTATCTTTTCTGCATCAAAAACATATTCTACATTGAGATGACATACATGCACATGTGTTGTATTCTGTCCCCACAGTTCATTCCCATTGGTTTATATGTTTATCTTATGTCAATTCTTCATTTTTTATTGACCTTTATAGTAAGTTTTGAAATAGGAACTTGTATAAATTCAACTTTTGTCTCCTACTTTGTTCTTTTTCAAGATTTTTTGCGTATTTAGGGTCCTCTAAAATCCCATGTGAAGATTTTTTTTTCTTATTTCCATAAAAAATACCACTGGGAAGAATTGTGTGTTGCTTTGGGTTGACTTGTCTGTTCTTTCTTTCTTTCTTTCTTTCTTTCTTTCTTTCTTTCTTTCTTTCTTTTTGGAATTGTCACTTTGATAGTGTTAAATCTTTTAATCCACCCCAATCTTTTAACACACCCCATCCTTTTAATGTCTTTCTGTTTATTTAGGTAATTTCTTTAGCAGTGTTTTATAGTTTTTAGTATGCGTCTTTCACCTTTTTTGTTAATTAATTCCTAAGCATTTTATTGTTTTTGGTGATGTTTTAAGTGACATTACCTTTCAGCTTCTCTTTTTAAATTTTAAATTATGTATTCCTGCCTGTGTCTGTGTGGGTCAGTGAGTGCAGGTGCCCTCGGAGGTCTGAGGAGTCTGCTGTCAGAGCAGAACTCCGGGCTGTGGTGAGTCGCTAGCTATGGGTGCTGGTACCTGGACACTGCAAGAGCAGTGCATGCTCTTAACCACCAAGCTGCCTCCAGCCCCATCTTCATTCCTTTTTGGTAACTATTTTTTTTTCTTCATTTAAGAACTCTAGCAGAATCTTGGTTGATTCTCTAGATTTTTTTTTTAAAAACACACAAGATGATGTTCTGTTCCATAGAGATAATTTTCCTCTCCCTTTCATTTAGATGTCTTCCTTCCAACCTTCCAATTGCACTGGCTGTTGGTACTTTTTCTGAAGTGTCCCAGCAGGTATCTTGTGCTTGATTTTTTTTTTTTTTTTTTTTTTGGTTCTTTTTTTCGGAGCTGGGGACCGAACCCAGTGCCTTGCGCTTCCTAGGTAAGCGCTCTACCACTGAGCTAAATCCCCAGCCCCGTGTGCTTGATTTTGGCTGAAGGACTTTCAGTCTTTACCCAGGAACATCACATTCCCTATCTATTTTCACGTGTCTTCTTCATTGTTTGGTGAGGTTCCATTCTATTCTGGTTGCCTTTGTTCAGAAAGGGTTTTGGGTTTTTGTTAACACTTTTCCTTTATCAGTTGAGATGATCATATGTTTCCCACTTTGGTTAAACTTCCTAGGACAAACGCGATTTGATCATGTTGATACATTTGATCAAGCTGCTGCTTCTTCCTTTTTTTTTTTTTTTTAAAGATTTATTTATTTGTTTGTTTATTTATTTTATGTATATGAGTACACTGTAGCTGTCTTCAGACACACCAGAAGAGGGCATCAGATCCCATTACAGATGGTTGTGAGCCACCATGTGGTTGCTGGGAATTGAACGCAGAACCTCTGGAAGAGCAGCTAGTGCTCTTAACCACTGAGCCATGTCTCCAGCCCTTGATCAAGCTTCTTAATATGCTACTAGATACGGTTTACTAACGGTATGTTCAGTATGGTTAGGTTCAGTTAGGTATGGTTTTTACATTTATATGCCTATGGAGGGGCCTGTAATTTTCTTATAATGTTTTTGTCTGGCCTTTATATCAGGGTTAGGCTAATCTCATAGAATAATGAAAAAGGAAGTGTTCTCTTATGCTTTTTTGAAGAGTTTGAGAAGGATTTGAGCACTGTACCTTTTATTATTTAAACCATCTATGTATGATGTGTGTGTGTGTGTGTGTGTGTGTGTGTGTGTGTGTGTGTGTGTGTGTGTTTATGAGCACTCCCTCCCCACACATGTCATTAAGACTCACTGACTGATATATTTCCTAGGATTTTCCTGTTTTTATTGCCCAGCCTCACAGGAACACTAGCATCATATGTGCTACCATGTCCAGCTCTTTTTGTTTTGTGTTAATGTGGGTTCTAGGAATTTAAGCTCAAGTCCCCAAGGTTTCATGTCAAGGGCTTTGCTCACTGAGCCACGTCCTGCCCACTGCTGCCACTCTTAACAAGGTGAGGTCTTGGCATCCTTTGCCTTGCACTCCCTATTTGAAGTTCTAGTCTTGAAGCTGGGTAAGATCAACGTTTTCATATTTTGCCTTGACAGTTCTTTCTTGACCACTTTTCTAGGAGCCAGTCACACTGATTCTTAAAGCCCACACTGGAGGCTGCCCTGACAAATAGGGCTAAGTTGTAGTTTTCTCTATGTGTTCTATATTTCCTTGTGGTGATAGGTGGATGGTCTGATCTTGGACTTGCCAAGCAGGCCTGAGGAGTCATCCAAGAGATTGTTGAAAGAGAGCTTATTTCTTGAATCAAATGTTTCTTGAATATTAACATTTTAGGATAAAAGACTTTGTTGAGCACTGCTTGCTATAATTTTAGGTTTCTATATGATCATGGATATGGCCACACATATTTTGTTTAAATGAGTAATTCATATATATGCTTCTTCTTCTGTATTTTGAGAAGGAGTTTCATTTGAGACTGGGTTTCACTATGTAGCTCTAGCTGGCCTTGAACTTTCAGTGATCATTCTATTTCTATCTCCTTGGTAATATTTTCTTTACCTGTTTTTATTGATCCCAATAGATGCGTTTAGGTGTTTTGCCTGAATGTATATCTGTGTACCATGTCTGTGCTGGTGCCCATTGATGCCAGAAGAGGGCATCAGATCACTATGACAGGAGTTGCAGACAGTTGTGAACTGTTGTGTGAGTATTTGAAATTGAACCCAGGTCCTTTGGAATAGCAGTCAGTGCTCTTAACTGCTGAGCTATTTCTCCAGTCCTCTAAACAATTTTTAAAATGGCGAATCATTGGCTAGCCCATGATTTTTTTTTATTGTTTTTGCTTTTACGCAATTGGCAGATTTTTTTTTTTTGAGTGCCAGACAGTGTTGGACCTTGAGGATCAAGGACTAGGTTAGGCAGGCAGTTATGCCTAACTCTTATGGACTAGCTAGTCAGATGGGCTTCAGCTGTGACAAGCCTGTGACGTAGAACTTGACCACCGAAGAGAGCCCAAGGTTCTAGCTTTCTTTCTGTGCTGAAGTACTTTGGGCTAAAAGCGACTTGGGGGAGGGGTTTTATCTTCCAGGTCACAGTCCGTCATCAAAGGGAGTAGGTCAAGAACCTTGAAAGCGAGACTGCGTGCTATTCCACACAGCACTTCCTCCAATCCAGGAACTCATTCTCTGTCCAGAGGGCACAGCACAGCCGTGGAAGAATGCTGCCTGCGTCCTTGATCTCTGGCTTACTTATCTAGTTTCCTCATAGAGCCCAAGACTACCTGCCCAGGGAAGAGTCCTGGCCATGGCGGCCTTCCGACTTAAGTTAACAAGACGTAACAGACCACCAAGTTGAAAAAAGATGCCAAGTTGACAGTTAATGCTAACTAGGGAGCCTTGCTTTCCCCCTTCCCTTTCTTTCTTCTCTTCCCCTTCTTTCCTGTCTCTGTGTCTCTGTGTCTCTGTCTCTGTCTCTGTCTCTGTCTCTCTCTGTCTCTCTGTCCCCTGCTGTGGTTCTGAGGCAGGCCTGGAGCTTAAAGCTGACCTTATATTTGTGCTCTTCCTGTTTGTAGGATTATGGTTTCACCCCCTCCCCCCATTTTTGTCACTTTCAATGTCTCAAACTTTACAGAGCATGTATTATACACAAGTAATATCCTTATGACATTTTCATACATGTGCATATTGTATTTTGATCACCCCATTGCCCTCATCTTTTTTTTGAAAGAATCTTCACTAGAACTCAATATATAGTCTGCTCTGACCTTGAATGTCCTCCCGCCCAGTCTCCTAAGTGCTGTGATTACAGACTTGTATCACTGCCATCCTTGTCTTCTAAGATGCAAAGGAGACTTTGGCAGAATAGTGACAATTCTACTAAAACGAGTATCTGAGGGGAGCCCAGGAAGGCTTGTCCTGGGTACGTGGCAGAGGTAGTTCTGAAGTAGGGCTGCCGTTTCCTAGGCAATACTCTGCTTAGTATTTTTAGTGTGTGGTCACAGCAGAACTAAATGTAGTTTCTGATCCCAAATTGGTAATAAATGTAGATATATTTAGAGCCAGAAACAATGCATTTAAAATCCTCTGCTCCTTAATTGTGTGCCAAGTGCTGAGTTTAGGTTTCTTTGTTTCTTGGCTACCTACCCAGCCTCCCACCATCTTTTGGAGAAGGCGCTTGGATTTTCTCTGGGTGTTGGGTGGGATTGTGAAACCCGTGAGTTATGGGTCTCTGAGTTATGTTGAGAGGCATCAGATCTTGTGTGTGTGTGTGTGTGTGTGTGTGTGTGTGTGTGTGTGTTTCTGCCCACGTATGTAAATGTGCATGTTTTAAAATTCATCTCCCTTTCAGATTTTTAAGGATGTGGTATTATAAATAGCTGTGGACTCTCAGGCACTTAAAAGTAAAATATAATGTTTCAGTTACCTGCAGATAGTCAAAGACTACATGGATAGTTAAAAGTTCTATGCTCAATGTCTGTCCTCTCATATTGCCACAAATGTTTTTGCAGGTAAATGCCATTAAGGAACGCCCTACTTGTCGCCTGTCTTCCAATTAGAAAGTCATATTTCATGCAGGCTACAACAGTGGTTTCTCATGTTTTCTCAGTGAACTTTGTTTTAAATAATTGTATCATCTGAGCCTTAGATGTGGAAAGCCTGGTTCAGAGAACCTTGTTCCAGCATCCACAGGACGCCTAACAACTGTCTATAATTCCACTTACAGGTTATCTGATTTGCAATTCTGGCCTCTGAGAGCACTGTATGCAGTGGCTTACCATTGGGTGTAGCTTTTGCCATCCCACCTAAGCTCCTGGAATGGGCCACACAACCAGCCCCCACCCAGCTTCTCAGAATCACCGATAAAAGACACAGACACACACTTGACAATTTCAACTTGCCTTTGGACACAATCGTTGGGCGCTACTTTCCCTGCCTGGAAAAGTGTGCCCTTATCGATATTCTTATCTCGAACCTCCCACCTGCCCTAAACTTTAGTGGCTTGGATACATCTAATCCCTGCTAAACACCCCGACCATCTGCCTATAGAAGCGGCCACAGGCTGTCACTCCTCTCCCTTGTGTCTGTCTCTTGCCTCCAAGGACCTGGAAGTCCTGCCTATTCCTTTTGCCCAGCAATTGGCCTATGGCTTCTTTACTGACAGATCAAGAACCAATTGGGGATCAGGACAGCATCAGAACCACCCCTACAGTGCATTTCTTTACATGCAGGCAAAACACTCATACACATAAAAAATATAAGAATATGAACTGTATCTATATGAGTATGACTATTGAGTGCTTATAACCCACACTGGCACAGAATAGGGGTTGGTATGCTGGTTGGAACTATGAACTGAAAGTTTTATCTCCCTCTAGAATCTTCTGGTCCCACTAAGAGACTCTGCTGTCCTTTGGAAGCCTAGAGGCATTAGGAAAGATGAATTCTGATTCCTGCTCTGCTGTGCTGGCCGTGGCTGCTGCTAAAATCCATGATAGTCTGGAGAGATAGAAGAGCAGCAGCAGGCGTGTGGAGGCAGGCCTCATTATCAGGAAGCTGGACTCGGAAGCATCTTTCTGCTTTTAATCAATTGGCACTGATTCAGAGGCAGCCAGTATCACTTAGGTTTCAGTGTGTGCACCCCAGCCATCATGTAGTCCATGTTTGTGGGTGATTTGTACTCAGGACTGGGCTCCAAGCAGAGGCAATCCTGGATGGTGACGGAATCTACTACTTTGCTTTGCCCAGAATATTCTCTATTAATAGATATTTAACTACAAGGTTTTTCATTTTTATTTTGTTATGAAAAGTTCACACTATGTAAGCCTAGCTGGCCTGGCACTTGCTGTTTAGACCAGGCTGGCCTCAAACTCACAGAGATCTGCCTGTCTGTTTCCAGAGTGCTGGGACCAAAGTGCTGCCCAACTTAGCTGCAAGATTATTTGAAATTCCGCTTTGTCTCAGGCACTGTTCTGTATGTTTTGTTATCTGATAACCATGCAACTAAGCAGTTACTTGCAAGCCTTCTTTAAAGATCTGAGACTTAACAATGTTAATCATCTAGCTCAAAGTCACACTGCTAGTCAGGGGGATCTGAATCAACCCAGAGTCCTATTAGAGTAGAGATGAGATGGAGTAGAGCTTCTTGTAACTGTGATTGCTATTGTCAGCACCAGCAGATCACTCTCAGGACCTCAGGCAGAGAGAGCCATGGAACAATTATAAAGGAGATTCTCCATGGCTTATTTAGTGGAAGGCACAGTGACCAGGCAGAGGCTTTTCCCCACATTGTGTGTGTGTGTGTGTGTGTGTGTGTGTGTGTGTGTGTGTGTGTGTGTGTGTGTGACAGAGAGAGAGAGAGAGAGAGAGAGAGAGAGAGAGAGAGAGAGAGAGAGAGAGAGAGAGAGACTTGGACATGATAGAAAGGTCTATCCACAAGAGGGCCCCAGTAGGCTCATTTAAAAATTTCTCATAGCATAACGTGTAAGTTTTTATTTATACTATTGCAGAACAGATAAAATGGTGGACTCAGTTTCCGTGGCTGATTTCACAGACCAATGTAAAGACAGCATGACCCATGGAAAGAGCTCTGGTTCTGGGGCCAAACTGGCTTTCCATCCTCACTCTATTGTTCTGTGGCTGCATGAATTCTGGCTAGTCACTGACCCTCTGAAGTTTGGTCCCTCAGGGTAAAATGAGCAGCATATCAGAACCACCTCAGAGGGCTGCTGTGGCAGGTAAATGAGCTTAGCTCAGCACATGCACAGTGCTCTATGAGTGTAGGTGTAGTTATTATTTGACAGAATTGATTTTCCTCTGAGAGGCTTAGTAATTGTGTTGGAATACAGGGCAGGAGTCTGGTTCGGTTCTCTTCAGCACCAACTGCTTCAACTGCTTTAGTACAACTCCATAAAGAACAGATGCTTCTGAGTAGACTGGACATGACTAAGGACTCAGAATCAGTAGAATCGTGTCTGACTTGAGTTTCTCCTTGGAGAATTTGCCTCCCTGCCCCATTTCTCTGATGGGATTACTGTTTCCTCACTGCCCTGCGACTGTGTGCATTGGGACATGGCTATATATTGTCATAGGAACCTGATCTATGGCATTGGAGAATCCCTCTCTGATACTATAGAGTGATTTGTTTTTTTTTTATTAAGACTCCAGTGGAATGTTGAAAATTTCCAAACTCCAAAGTATACAAAGTTAAAACAACACGTTGTGCTCCTCTGTGACTGAATGGCCCTCTTGCTGCCTCATTGCCAAACCCAATGCATCAATTCCTCCTCACTGAGATTGATCTCTTGGCATTACTGTCATTGCTGGGGTCACTGATGGTTCTGAGCTGCCCGATGTGGGCATTGGGAACTGAACTCATGCCCTCTGGGAGAACAAGTGCCCTTAACTGCTAAGCCATCTTTCTAGCTCCTTTTTTTTTTTTTTTTTTTTGCTTCTTTTTTTCGGAGCTGGGGACCGAACCCAGGGCCTTGCGCTTCCTAGGTAAGCGCTCTACCACTGAGCTAAATCCCCAACCCCTCTAGCTCCTTTTCTTACTCTCTTTTAAAAAACATTTTTAAATTATTCTTTGACAATTTTTCCCAGCACTTGGGAGGCAGAGGCAGAGGCAGAGAGGCAGAGAGAGGCAGAGAGGCAGAGAGAGGCAGAGAGGGGCAGAGAGAGGCAGAGAGAGGCAGAGAGAGGCAGAGAGGCAGAGAGAGGCAGAGAGAGGCAGAGAGGCAGAGAGGCAGAGAGGCAGAGAGGCAGAGAGGCAGAGGCAGAGGCAGGTGGATCTCTGTGAGTGTGAGACTAGCATGGTCTACAAAGTGAGTTTGAGGACACCCAGGGTTACACAGAGAAACCGAGTCTTGAAAAAACAGTTTTATAATGCATATAATATATTTGATTATACCTCCCTCCTTACCCATTTATATTCTCTTTCTGTTTCCTCTGGATTCCCTTTCTCCCCAACAAGTTCCTCTCCTACTTTTCTTTCTTTCTTTCTTTCCTCTCTTCTCTTCTCTTCTCTTTCTTTCTTTCTTTCTTTCTTTCTTTCTTTCTTTCTTTCTTTCTTTCTTTCTTAAAGACTTATTCATTTATTATATATAAGTACACTGTAGATGTCTTCAGATACATCAGAAGAGGGCGTTGGATCTCTTTACAGATGGTTGTGAGCCACCATGTGGTTGCTGGGAATTGAACTCAGGACCTCTGGAAGAGCAGTCAGTGCTCTTAACCACTGAGCCACCTCTCCAGTCCTCTTTCTTTCTTCCTTTCTTTCTTTCTTTCTTTCTTTCTTTCTTTCTTTCTTTCTTTCTTCCTTCCTTCCTTCCTTCCTTTCTTTCTTCCTTCCTTCCTTTCTTTCTTTCTTTCTTTCTTTCTTTCTTTCTTTCTTCCTTCCTTCCTTCCTTCCTTTCTTTCTTCCTTTCTTTCTTTCTCTTCCTTCCTTTCTCCCTTTCTTTCTTTCTTTCTTTCTTTCTTTCTTTCTTTCTTTCTTTCTTTCTTTCTTTCTTTCTCCCTTTCTTTCTTTCTTTCTCTCTTTCTTTCTTTCTTTCTTTCTTGACTCAGTTTAATTATGGTTGCTTTATGAGTATATAGATTTTGGGTTATTTACTAGAACATAAGTAACTTACCAGTGGTTATACCACTGAAGAAATATAGCTCCCTCAGTGGTTATTAACTGGTAGTAGCTCTTCAGCTAGGGTGGGGCCTTATGAACCCCTCTTCCTATCCATGTTGGAGTTGATTGGCTTGGTCTTATATGGATCTTATGCAGGTAACCACAGTCTCTGTGGGTTCATGAGTATGATAGCCACATCTCATGTCCAGGGAGCACTCCTCCTCATCCTCTGGCTCTTTTTCTGACCCATCTTTGGTGATATTTCCTGAATCATAGGAGGGAGGGAGAGGGAAAGAGAGGAGAAGGAAAGAGAGGGAGGGGGAGGGGGGAAGGGAAAGGAGAGAGACTGATTGATTGAGATTCCATTTAGGAATACTCAACAGTGCTCAGCAGTCAGTGTTTCTTAGCCCTTTGACCAGATATGAGTCTGCATTAACTGCTGCCTCTGTAGAAAGGTTTTCTGATCAAGGCTGAGCCCAGCACTAATCTGTGGCTGTAAACATATGTAAAGGCTGTTTGCTAGCAGGTCCATTTTGCAGAACAACAGCAGGAGATTCCCCACTAGGGCCTATGACCTCTTTGATCATGAACTTTTGAGCAGATTTACAGTACCAGTTATGAATTCCCTCCTGTGGAGTAGGCCTGAAAGCCAGTCAGAAAGCAGTTGATTCCCTGTATCATCATGCCTCTATTGCTCCAGTGGTTACAGCTTACATGGTAAGCTGGTTTTATAGTACTAAGGCTTAGCCCACTGTAAGATAAGATCATTGATGATGATTCTTTGCAGCAGTATAAAGGCTAGACAGCATGAAGGACCTTCTCAGATCAATTCCAGCTTGATTTCTTTATATCCTATATCCAATAAGTGATGTCTTCAGCATGAAGGTCTTACCATTGTGTTATGGTGTGTAGTCGAGAGCAATAACATTAAGCCTATATTGTTTTGGGTACATCTGGGGCCTCCCTGACATGGGAAGGTATCCCATATTTGGCACTGAGATTTTCACTTAATAACCCTTGGCTTCTAGGAGCAGCACGACTCATCCATGTAGTCTCTGGTCTCCTGGACTATAGAATTCTACACACTAATCTTACCACTTACTAATCTGTTGCCCCTCTGGTTTCTTAGCCTACTGCCTTTCTTTTCCTGACCTGAAGTGGGCCCCGAGGACTAGTTTTGCTCTGCTCTCCTGTGTACTCTGAGGTTTCTCTATACAACAGTGGCTCTACTTCTGTTGTTTCCGCCTTCAGTCCCCACTCCTATTCTGATGGCACCAAGATCCTTGCCCTACCCTTTTCCCCTTTCTTTTTGTTCTTGGATCTACTCTGTGCTCTGTGGCTGATTAAGTGGCTTCCTTGTCCTCTGCATTTTACAAATGAAAACTTGAGGCTTGGCTTCCGACATTCAGATTCTTTGAAGGCTGTGATCAATCTGGAGAGGGACAGGCAAGGCATTCTTTTATGCAATCACTTTACTTTTCTCTTGATTGTTCTTAGATAGAGCCATTATCTTTTGTCTCTGAAATCATAATTTCCAATAATCTATTTAGCCACTTTTTTGAAAATATGTACTTCATCCTCCTGGAGTGGGCATGAGGTAGGTCACGCCCTCCCACCTTCAAGTCAAGCCTGCACCTTCATTGCTTCCACTTCTTCATGTTGTTTTGTCTCCCTCTCCTTCCAGGGCTCTGGTTCTAGTTGGGCTCATTGAGCTCTCTTGGCCTGCTGTGCTCTCTGGCAGAACCGGAATCTGTCCTGTACTGCTGTTGGAAAGGCCTCTGGGGCTGTCTCTTCAGACTGGAAAAGTGGCATCTGGGCAGAAAAAGGCTTGTTGTGTTCACTGAAGTGTCTGTCTTCCAACAGTCTCTCTTCACTTTGACCCTTGGCTGCCTTGGATTTGAGGGAAGTCCCTACTTGCTTCATTCTGGGAGTGGCCTTCTCCTTGGGGCACCTGTTTTACAGAGGGCCAGTTCTGAGTCCAGTGTGGCCAGCTAGTAGGTAGGCTGCAGTGGCAACCATATTTCCTTTGATATTCCAACACTCTTGTTCCATTCCTTTGTGACTTTCTGCTTACTTTGTATCTTGGGAGGAAGCCTATTTGACGACTCCAAACCTAATTCTCTTGTCCTTCAAGTCGTCCTTTAACATTCCACTCTTTTCTTAAGTCCTTCAAGTCGTCCTTTAACATCCCACTCTTTTCTTAAGCCTTGGTACATGGCTCTTCCAGGCCAGGGCTGTCCTTTCAGTCTCCTCTCTACGTTTCATATTTGCCTGCTTAAATTAGGTGGCTTCTGTTTGTGGAGAGGTGAGTGCCTGTGTGCGTTCTACAGCCCATAAATAGTAATGAATGTGTCTGTGGGAAGAGCTCATCCTCTAACCTTCAGTTTGCAAAGCACGGGATGGTTTCACAGCTGTTCCTGCAGCTGGTAGCTCTGTGTGCTTGGGTCTGGCTGTCTGGATGCTAGTATGCTGAGAAAACTCTGAGTGCATTAGGTCTACCCTGGGATTTCGGCTCACACTGAATTCTGGTGTGGGGGTTTTCACTAATATCTATTATCCTCACCTACAAGGAGCAGGTACCCAACCAAAAGCCTGTGGGTTAGCTGGAAGAGGTGTGTGCTCTAGAATGTGAGTTCTAGATTAGTGGCCTGCCCTGATTGGCTGTGGGGTCAGGGACGACATTAATTACTGTACCAGTGGTAGAGGACAATTAAGTACCAGGTGCTATGAACACTTTTCATGTATTACTTATTTAATTCTCCTGTCTGTTCTTTGACATAGAAGCTTTTACTATGCCCATTTTATAGGTTAAAAAACAGCTTAGCAAAATTGTGTCTTTAACTTTTTTATTACACTTATTATTTTGTATGTGTAAGAAGATAGAGGAAAACAATGTTCCCATATACTGTAGGCAGCACCAAACACCAGAGACACCAAGGTGGGCTGCTCATGTGGCTGACCGTGGATTGGGCATTTTCACATTTCCCTGGTTCCTCCTGTGCACTGTTCCTGTGGCTTGGAGCAGCCACCATCTGCCTGGGTCAGCTAGACCTGTCAGAACTTGCCTGGTACCCAGCGGTCTCCCCTCCCCCACTTTACTGGCTTCTTTCTATTCTTTTGTTTTCTTTTCTCAGAAAAGACTAAAGTTACTGGAACTTGTCTTGTTTACACAGGGTCCAGACTTCTCCCATCTGTGTGAAGGGAGTGGAGGACAAAACAGCATGAGGTGCCAGGGAGGTGGGAGCTTGGCAACCTCCCCTCATCCATTCCCCAGCGTCTGTTCTGGGCTACAGTAAACTGATACTACAGGTTGCACCTGATCTCTGTTTAAGTAGAGGCATTGCCTACAAATGGCCATCTCAAGTACCTTATTATCTCCCTGTCTCAGAGCCGGGAGGGTACTTAAGGAAAAAGTTACTGGGAGACACTGAAATAGTTTCCCTTTTCCTGGACTGAGTGGTGCTTTGAGTTGGATGAAGGCCATGAATGTAAAGCTTGCAGATCTGTTCTCTGCGAAGGCCAAGCAGGATGGAGGGTTTGTTTGGCAGGCCCTGAAGGGTGGGCTCGGGCTTGTGAGTGGCAAGTGCTCTGGGAGGAGGGTACTCTTCTCGGGTCCAGTGGGATGCCGTGACTTTGGCTTCATGTTGAGCTGTTCTTTTGTGGTCCCAGATGCCTGGGTTCCTGATTATGGTTCCCAGATTATCATAGCAGAATGCAGCTTGTGTCTGCTTCCACTTTGCTCTTTCTCCCTCTCCGTTGGCTTCAGCCAAAGCTCAGGACAAGCTTTGCCTGCATTCTCTCTACCAAAACGAAGTGACATGGGTGCAGGCCAGGCCTTAAAGGGCAGACACTTAGCCCCCACTACATGCTACAGGAGTTTGTATTTGTTCTCTGGATATCCACCCTTCCCACCCAAAGCCTGGGAAGCATATTTCTTTGATCTGACCCCACTTCACCTGATCTCTCCTCTGTCTTCCCAATGGCGCACTCCTAGCCCCAGGCCTACTCTCTTGTGGGAAAAGAAATGGAGGCAATAATTAGGTCAGCTGTGTGGTCCTTGTGGGGTTATTGAGGGGAGATGAAGGATCCACTTTCACTTGATCTCTCACCCTTTGTATTGACAGAAAATATTGTTGTTGCATGAGTGTGTGTAGGAGACAGGCGATGAGAGCTCTGTGGAGCTGCCTTTCCTCTGCCCTCTGTCCCCTTCCTACTCTAGGAGATGAGGAAGCTGTTATGTGTGCATCGGCCACTCCCACCTACTGTTCCTCCGGCTCTTCTGGGCCTCTTGTTCATTTTGCCCTTGACTTCTTCCTTCTCATCTGTCTTTCCTATTGCCAGTCCCATGTTTACCTCTGGCTGTAGGAAAGGAGCACTGTGTGTGCACATGCATGTATGCATGAGACTGTCACACAAGGACATCTGTGGCTTTGGGGTTAGTGTGCGTGCTTTCTACTTTCTCCTCTCCCTTCCTTTCTTTGCTTTTAAGATAGTATCTATTCTGTGGTCCAGCAGATTGGCCTTGGGCTTGCTGTCATTCTCCTGACGGAGCTTTCCAAGGGCATCGATTACAGAAGTGAGCCACCATGCCTGACTGTTTTCTTTCGTTTTATATTCCGATAATGTCAGGTCCCTCACATTACCCTGGCTCTCAAGTCAAGGTTGCAGGATAAGAAGGATAAAAGGCAAGGATGAAAGGGCTGTGTCCTCTTGAGACCCATTTCCCTCTCCTCCCTAGCCTCTCTCAGTGTGTTAGCCCCTTCCCTTGACCACCCTTTGCCCACCTGGCCCCTTCCCATCACCCTGGCTATGGACAGGCACCTGCTTAGAACAGTGCAGTTGCCGTGAACTCATTCTCTGTCCCTCAGTATGATTGGTGCCCCCAGGAAGCTAGGATGCTGGGAGGAACTTGTGTGGCACTCAGCAGCTCCATTTTGTGATAAAAAAAAAATGGAGAGGGAGACTGGCAGAAAGCAGAAGCTGTTGCTGCTGGGTGAATGTAGCAGCTATTTTTAGCCCTAAGCCTTTGCTTTTCCGTTTGGCTGTGCTTTTTTAGCATAGTGCTGGTCCAGAAGGGATGTTTTCTTTCAGGCTGCAGATGTCCTTAGGGAAGGAAGGTTTCTGTCTGCCCCTGGGAAGACATGGGCTGGTCAAAGGGCAATAACTTCAGAGAGCGGGTCCATTTTGCTGCAGTGATGTCACAGAACCAGCAAATCGGAGCAGGGTCGGGCATGGCAGGGCAGGAGAAATGTAAACAGTGTAGTCTTCAGATACACAGAAATACTCCCCTGTAGCCGAATCAGTCACACTGCTGCAAATGCCTGCCTGGAGAGAGTGGTACCAGGCTGATGTTCTGTGTGAAGCATCTTCCGAGAGTCTGGGCTAATACAGTCCGAATCCTTCAGAGCTTTGTGTCACTCTGACTTAGTGTCGTTTCTCTTCCAGCCTCTCCTAGATTATGTGCTAGCTTGGGTAGAGTTGTCTTGATGTCCAACTTGTATTACACATTTCATTACTACTCTAGAAACAGAGACTCTGTATTAAAGTAATTCTCCATTCTCCCTTTCCTTCACCCACTTGACAGATGCTCCTTCCTTTCTTTATGATTTCTGGATCTGTCATGAAGGTGAAATCATATGATATATGGCCTTTTATATATGGCTTATTTCACTTGATGTAATATTTTGGGATTTTGTGTTCCAGTATGCACCCAATTTCATTCTTTTTATATTACTAATAGTCCAGTGTGTGTGTGTGTGTGTGTGTGTGTGTGTGTTTCTAGACAAGGTCTTAACATCTACAGTCTGGTTTTGAACTCACTGTATAGTTAAGTCTGCTTTGATGTCATGATTCTTCTGATTGTACCCCCGCTGCTGAGGTTACAGGCATGCAGCACTGAATCTGAATCTCTTTATCTGTAGGTGAGCACTTGGGTTAGCTCTACTTGTGAATAGTGTCTCTGAATACATTTGCACAAGTAGCTGCTTGAACTCCTGCTTTGTTCCCATAGGTGTATATCTGGCTGTACAGCAGTTTTATCTGTAGCTTGTTGTCGTTTTTTAAGAACTTTTTTTTTTATACGAATGTACAGCAGCTGTCTTCAGACACACTAGAAGAGAGCAGTCAGTGCTCTTAACCACAGAGCCATCTCTCCAGCCCTTTTGTTGTTTTTTAAAGACATGGTCTCACTATGTAGTCCAGGATGGCTTTAAATTCTTGATCCTCCTACCTGGCTTAAATGCACAATTTTTGTTTGTATTTGTTTTGTTAGGTTTATTTTATTTTAACCTCATGTACTATGTGTCAGTGCATGGGTATGAACATAGAAGTGTAGGCACTGCAGAGGCCAGAAGGTGGTGTTATAGGTGATTGCTAGCCCCTGGACACAGTATTGTCTCTAATCCATGAATACAGGACATCTTTCTGTTCTTATGTTTTAAAATTGTTAACACCTACTAAAATTCTGCTATGATTTGTTTGGTCATTTAAAAAGCAGTGCAGAAGAAGATTTTGTGGCTTGGAAATTTGAGCTTTGCTACAGGATGCTGATACTATCTGTTGTCAGCCGTGATAATGGGTATTGTTGAAAGTGGATGCTACAGGTACTGATATAGACCTGGCCCTGTATCTGTTCACGTGTAGTGCAGGTGGATGACTTCCTTATTTCCACCGTAGCAGTAACACCATCTATAATCTCAGGTACTGTCAATGGGGAAGGGAGGGCCAGGGCTGTTATGCACGTACATTGCTAATCAGGGCAAAACACCAGTGACGGGAGCTGGGAGCAGCAGGGATTTATGGAGCCGCAGTAGAAGGCCTGTCACACTTCTGTGCAAGAGCTGTCTGACATTTGTGGAGTAAGTGCTGTTATGGGACTCATGATAATGGGAAAGAACCAGGCCCTGACCTTCTGTTTTCTGTGCTTGTACCCTCAGGTCCTGGTTATGGCTCCTCAGCACCTGCCTTCAACTAGGATGGCCCCTCAAGGAATGCTGCTGGGGCTGCTGTTGGCTTCCTGTTTAACTTTCTGCCTCAGTTGTCAGAACTCAGTAAGTGTCTTCTGTAGATTACAGCAGGCCTGAGACAGCCCCTTGTCCCCAAGACCACTGTGGGATGGGATGGGTTCAGAGTTTTCTGTTTTATGGAAACAGTTTTCACATTTCTAGTTCCTTTAACCCCTGTTTAAAGGGTGTGGCAGTTTCCCTTGGAAGGGAGGGACAATGGGGACAACAGAGACGATAATACAGTAATAAATAATAAGATTCCGTGCACTAAGCATGGAATGGATTGTTTCTTTTTTAAATGTATTCTTTTTTAAAATAAGAATTTATTTTCTGTGCACCGGTGTTTCGTCTGCATGTAAGGCTGTGCGAGGTGTCCAGTCTTGGAGTTACAGGTATAAGCTGCCATGTGGGTGCAGAGCATTGGACCTGGGTGCTTTATCAGCCAGTGCTCTCAACCGCAGAGCCATCTCCTTGGCCCTCTTGTGTGTATTCTTACCTAACCATTCCAGCAACCCTGTACGGTAGGCAACTGCAATAATTCCCATTCCGAAAAGGAAGAGACAGGAGTCAGAGACTTAAGTACTGTTGTCAGAATCACACAGCTATGAAGAAGAGCTGGAGGAGGTCAAAACTATCCTGACAACTCGATGTTGGCCAATACCAGCTTGAAGCAGACTGCTCCTTCCTCTCCTTTCTCCTTGTGCTTTCTCTTCTGTCCAGATATGACTTTCCCTTTTCTTGTTCTTCCCAGGCCTGTCTTGGTTAACAGAACCCTCACTTTTCAGAGCTGCAGCGTTTGTCATAGGTAGCTAGAGACTGCCAAAAGAAGTCTGGCCTGCCCACAGTGGCACATTAACAGGCTCTTTTCCCCTGGGTTGTCTCCTAAAATAGGCTGCCCTTGACCAGCTCCCTGTGTCGCCTCTTCCGTGGCCACCTTTCCCAACCCCCCAGGGCTCTTACTAAATGTTGGGTAAAGCTTTGGAACTAGAGGCCCTTGAAGTGCAAATGACAATTGTGATGAATTCAATAACGACCCAGCTCTGCTTAGGTTCTCCTCTGGCTCCGGGCAAACTTCCACCTTCTCTGTGAAGTGGTTTGTTTCCCCACCCCACCTCCTTTGTGGAGCGGAGAATGTGCAGATAGGAGTCAGGAATCCTTTTGAGCTTTGGATGTGCTCTGACTAAGATCCTGTTGGTCCTGTTCTGCACCCCACCCTTCCACTTCCACACACCCTTTCTCTGTTTCTCTGTTTCTCTGTTTCTCTGTTTCTCTGTTTCTCTGTTTCTCTGTCTCTGTCTCTCTGTCTCTCTGTCTCTCTCTCTCTCTCTCTCTCTCTCTCTCTCTCTCTCTCTCTCTCTCTCTCTCTCTCTCTCTGCTTTTCAAGGACAATGGAATCCCAGGATAGGACTAGTTACAATATGATGTCTCTGACATAGCTTAGCAATAAAAATTACCCAGAAAGGCACCCAAGAGTCTTAAGGATCAGAAATGTGTCCCCTTCTCAACTTAGAGCTCAGGAGGACCCCTGTGTTCCCTGTTGAGAGCTAAAGCAGATGCACGATTAACAAAGCATGCTGATGAATTTACTTAAGGACTGTTAGCAAGTCCCTTCTGGATAATAGTCTAACCAAATAGATGAGCTTTCAGAACCCTAATTATTCTGGCCCATTTATATTAGCTCTATTGAGTCTAGTCTCAGAAAAATGTTAATACCGACTCCATCAAGAGAAGCTGCTTTTATCCTTGTCTGTTCCTAAGCTGTGTCTATTTGTCATAATCTCTCATCATGTGCTAAGAGCAGTAGGAGTTAAAGCATCTTTTCTCTCATACCGTGAAAGTGCTGCCCCGATGGCATTTACAATCCAAATTGTGCAGCCAGCCACCTTGCTGGTGTTCTAAATGGAACCAGTGCTGATGACCCTTTCTTCAGAGCCTGGAGTCCAAGTGCTGTTCTTGCTGACCTGGAATTGTCCACAGCAGGATAGCTGTGTGTATCTGTGTGAGCTGGGGATGACTTCTCTACCCAGTACCTAATGCCATACTCCCTTGTGGGAGTGTTTAATATTCGATGTCACCTTGACAACCTTGAGAGTTGCCCCGGAGACAAACATCTGGGCATGTCTATGAAGGAATTTCTAGGTTGGTTAATTGAGGTGGGAAGACCCACTCTAGCTGCTAGGGCTGCTAGGAGTTGGGATCCTGGACTACATGGAGAGGAGAAGGCAAGCTGGACCAATAGTTATACCTCCCTGCTTCCTGACCGAGGATGCAGGGAAAGTGCTTACCTCAAGCTCTCGCTGAATGCCTTTCCTCACGATTGGACACCCCTCCTTCTCTTAATGTGCATCAGTATTTGGCCTGCATGTGGATCTATGTGAGGGCATCGGGTCCACTGGAATGTGAGTTATAAACTTGCAAGCTGGTCTTGTGGAAGAGCAGCCTGTGTGCTCAGCCACTGAGCCACCTTTCAGCCCCTGCTGTATCCCTTTCTAAGACACTAGCCAAAATAACCCTTCCTTCCTAAAGTGGCTTCTATCAGGCATTTTGTTACAGTAACCAGGAGTGTTAAATTGGATGCCACAGTGTAGGAGGAGTATAAGGGTTGAAGGACTGTGATGTGAAGTTCCTGTCTTCTAAAATGCTGTCAGTGGGTGGGGAGGCCATGGAGCTTAGTGAGAAGAACAGAATCCTCTTTTGTGACCATGTCTGAGGTTTGTTTCCTCATCTGAGAGACTTGTTGCTATCTCCTTTTCAAATTTTTATTGAGATTAAGTATGATTATATAGATAAATACCAGCACGGGCACTAGTACATATGGCAAATAAATACCAGACATTATTTTTAGTATAGAATGTTGATTCCAGTGGTTAATTTTCCAAGGGGGGGTGTGGAATGTTACCCTAGAAGTCTCTCTATCACAGTGTTGTTGACACAAACCCCCACATCTCTCATCTTAAAGGGAATAAGAGATAACTTATTTGGGAGCCATTTTGAGTGACTATGACCTGGGAAAAAAGATTTCACTTACCCAAAGTATTCCGTGTTCCGACATGGCAGCAGTTTCATAAAGCTTTTACAGGTCATAAATCAAGGAAAGTTGGTGTCAGAGATGAAGTTACATTTTGGAGTCATGTTGTCCAGAACTTAAATTCTTGTGCTTCTGAGCAGTGTGATGTGAGTAGGCCTTATCCTTCACCTCATATGTACAGTGGGGATAGTCTGTCCTTCACAAGTGAGGCTGTGCTGAATTGAATCATGGGAAGCAGTTTCCCCAGGGCATGGCCTCTGATCAAGGCCTAATAAATGGTAACCTCCATGATCCTGGTAATCCCATCCTTGTGATTCGGTTTCCCCACAGAGTCTCTTCTGAAATTCCCTTTTGAGTTGGCTGTCCAGCCTTGGGATGTTGACGCCACTGACTTTCTGTGAGTCCTAGGAAATGTCTAGTCACTCAGGGCCAGATCTGGTGAATGGAGAGAACAGATTGAACACAAGAGCACCGACTTTATGTCATTTTCCACTGAAGTCTGAGGTTTCTTAAAATCTGATTCAAAGATGATATAAGAAATGATGTTTCTTACAAAAAAATGTTGAGGAAAAAGATTGTTGAAAATGTTAGGCCTCTTTAGGGCTTAAGGGCTATTGCTTCTTTCCATGGGTGCATTTTGTTCTTAATCAATGCAGTAATCATACACATTTATGAGGATAGTACATTTGTAAAATGTGCAATGACCAGGCTGGGTGATGATTGCCCGGTTTCTAACCTTAGATGTTTATCATTTTTTCATTTCGGGGACGTTCAAACTCTTGTCTCCTAGCTATTTTGGCATACCCAGTTAACTTGTCAGACATGGGTGTTGTACTCTCCTGTAGGATTTCTATCTAACAGCACTGTATCCACTAACCGTCTCTCCATCCCGAGTGCCTTTCTTTGTTCCCTGTCGTGAAAGCAACTCTCTAGCCTCCATGTGTTTAAGACGTGTGGTCTTTCTGTGAGGTCTAGGGATGGAGTGTGGTTCAGCACTGGCCTGGCCTTGGGTTTGTTTCCTGGTGCCACATAAAAATAGGAAACAATCCTTCTGTGCCTGGCTAATGTCACTTAACAAAGCGCCCTCTAGTCAGTCCCATCAAACTGCTGAAGACTTGTCTATGGAATATGTGCTATTTATTTATTTATTTATTTATTTATTTATTTATTTATTTATTTATTTATTTATTTATTTATTTATTTATTTTTGGTTCTTTTTTTCGGAGCTGGGGACCGAACCCAGGGCCTTGCGCTTCCTAGGTAAGCGCTCTACCACTGAGCTAGATCCCCAGCCCTGTGTGCCCTTTATTTATTTCACTGTCCATCCTCTGCTGGGCACCTGGGTTGATCTGTACCTTAGCGGTTGTAACACACGAGTGCAGTAATTTCTTTGTCACACAGATTTTGGTTATTCTGTGTACATGGTCAGCAGTATGATCGACAGATCCTGTGCCAGTAAACCCTTAACTTTTTTGATAAGCACACTAACATATTTCTTCTACCAACAGTGTGTGAAAATTCCCCCTTTCTACATCCTCACCATCATCTTTTGTGTGTGTGTGTGTGTGTGTGTGTGTGTGTGTGTGTGTATGTGTTTTCATAATAGCCTTTCTAACTCAGTAGAATAATAATGTATTGTTGTTTTTATTTATGGTTTGCTGATGGTGTTGCTGTTGCTTTAGGCATCTTTATGGAAGAGTGTATCAGTTTTCACTTCCAGAGGGCTAGGGTCCATGACCGTCATGGCAGGGAGCATGGCAGTGTGCAAGCAGGCATGGTGCTGGAGCAGTAGCTGAGAGCTTACATCTTGATCTACAAGCATTGGAGGGAGGGAGAGAAGGAGGGAGGGGAAGAGGAGGAAGAAGAGGAGGAGGAGGAGGAGGAGGAGGAGGGGAGAGAGAGAGAGAGAGAGAGAGAGAGACTTAGTCACTGTTCTATTGCTGTGAAGAGGCTCCGTGACCATGGCAACTCTTATTAAAGGAAATATTTAATTGGGAACTTACTTCCAGTTTCAGAGGGTCAGTCTGTTATCATCATGATGGCAGCATGGTGGCACACATGGGGCTGAGAGCTCCTGATCAAAAGGCAGAGGAAGATAGCAGAGAGACATAAAGCTTTGAGGTTTTAAAAGTGCATTCCCAGTGACACTTTCCTCTAACAAGGCCAAACCTACTCTGACAAAGCCACACCTCCTTAGCCTGACGACTACTCTTTCAACTGTATGAGCCTGGGGGTTGAATATTTTTATCAAACCTCCCAGAGACTGGGAATGGATTGAGAAAACTTAAAGCCTGCCCTCAATGACACACTTCCTCCAACAAGAACACACTTCCTAATGCTTCCCAAACAGTTTCACCAACAGGGGACCAAACATCCAAATATGCAAGCCTGTGGACTTCCCTTCTTAGCAGCACAGTGATACCAAATATCTTCGCATACTTGTTAGCTATGTCTAAACTGTGTCTAACCAGGGCTTTGTGCACAGCAGGTAGGTGCCCTATTACTGAGCAGTGCTAGAGATGAAGTCTAGGGTCCTCTATATGTTAGCTAAGCATTCCACTAAGGAGCTGCAACCCAGTCCCATTTATCCATTGAATTTTTTCATGTTGGTTTGTCTGGTTTCCTTACATATTCTGGTTAGTAACCTCTTGGTGGCTAAGAATCTTGCAAATGTTTTTCTCCAGTTCTTTAATTTCTTTATTATTGTATTTATGATGTTGCCTGTGGGGACACATCTATAGAGTGTGCACAATCAGAGTACAACTTAGTTGATCCTTTATATGGGTTCTAGGGGTGCCACAGGTACGTTAACAACTGGGTTATCTTTATGGCTCCTTTTGTCTCATTCTTGAAATTGTCTGTTCTGAGGTTATCTGTGTAGAAACTGTAGTACCAGTGTTTGAGTTTTGTGTTTGGGGATCAGCCCAGTTTTCTCATGTGCTTCCCTATGATTTTGTTTAGTTTGCTACTTTTTCTCTCCCTCTCTCTTCCCCCTCCTTTTCTCTCTTCTATTTTAATGAAGTATCTTGTATCCTGGCTGTTTTTCAACCCCTCGTGTAGCCAAGGATGATCCTCCTGCTTCTACCCCATTAATGCTGGGATTACAGGTGTGTGCTCCATGTCCAGTTTATATGGTGATCGGGACGGAACCCAGGCCACCATACATTTGGGCAGGCACTGTGCCGGCAGAGATGCATTCTAGCAGCCCTCACCAGCTTGGTTCTTTTGCTCAGGATTGTGTTCACAGGGTGTTTGTGGTTCCACACGATTTTGTTGTTGTTGTTGTTGTTTTTTGTTTTGTTTTGTTTTTTGTTTTTTGTTTTTTTTTTCGGAGCTGGGGACCGAACCCAGAGCCTTGCGCTTGCTAGGCAAGCGCTCTACCACTGAGCTAAATCCCCAACCTTGTTTTTTGTTTTTTTGTTTTGTTTTGTTTTGTTTTGTTTTTGAGACTGAGTTTCTCTGTATATCCCTGACTGTCTGGGAGCTTGCTTTGTAGTCCAGGCTGGCCTTGAACTCACAGAGATTCTGGCAGCCTCCACCTTCCAAGTACTGGGATTAAAGTCATAGGAAGCCATACTGACTGAGTTCCACCCGAAGTTTTGCAATCAATTTCTCCCTATTTGTTTATTTTGAGTGTGTATTTGTGTTGGAGATGTGTTTCATGACACATGGAAGTCAGGAAAACTTTCAGAGGTCAGTTCTCTCCGCCATGTGAGTCCTGGGGATTGAATTCATGTTGTATAAAGGCTTGGTGATAAGCATACTTACCTGCTGAGCCATCTAGCCAGCACGAATTTTACAGTCCTTTTAAAAGACTGACTCTGTAAAGTCAACTCTGTAGATCGCTTTTGGCAGTATGGACATTTTGCCATTGATACATCTGGCCTTTGAATGTAAGCTGACTTTCCATTTTCCTGGGATGGGAGATTCAATTTCTTTTATTTTCAACTGTAGAAACTCTTCATTTCCTTGGCTAAATTCCCCCTCCCCACTCTCGGGGATGGGGGACGGGGGGACAGCGCACGAGGGCTAAGTTTTCTTATATAGAAAAATCACATCTTTTGCAAACAGGTAATTTGACCTTTTTTTTTTTTTTTTTTTGATGTTCTTTATTTCTTGCCTTGTTCCAGATTTGCGAATAAACAATTTCAGCTTTCTGCTGCAGCGTGCTGTTAACTGTGGGTTTACTGTGTGAAAAGCTGTTCCTTCTAGGTCCTAATTGTTTTAGACTTTTGAATCTGAGCACCACTGAGTATTATTAAATGCAGTTCTGTATCTGCTGAGATGCTCGTGTGGTTTTGTCCTCAGTTTTGTTGATGTGATTAATTAGGTTTATTTGTATATGTGTGTGGAATAAATCTTATTTGATAACCCCCTAGGAGGCCATCATTTCTCTTTATTGGCCTTGGAAGCTAAGGGTCTCTAACTCAGATCGCCAGGCCTGTGAGCAAGCTCAATAGCCCTGTGGTTCGTTTTTGTTGTTAATTGTTATTGTTTTTTGTTTTTGATACACTGTCGGGTTTGATTTGGCATTATTTCGTTAAGAATTTTCACATTTATGCCACCATGTAGTATATTGATCTCTAGTTTCATTGGATTGTTGTATTCATATCTAGTCTTAATATTTAACATAATGCTGGCCTAACAGAATGAGTTTGGGAGGATCCTGAACCAGACCGTTCTTTGGAATAGTTTGATGATCGGTTTTAGTTTGTTGAAGGTTTGAAGCCTTCTGATCCTATGTGAAAATGTAACTATTATTCTCCAGAAATAACTGTCCTCTCCAAGGCTCACTGCCTCCATCTACAAACCTAGGCCTAGTTCTAGAAGCTTCTGTCCTCCATACAATCAATTTTATCTAGAATATTTTCAGCCTCTGAGACTTACTGCTCACCCTTCTTGTTCTTTCTGAGCTCCGGCTGGCTGATTCACCTCAGCTGCTCTGCCTCAGACTCCTCTCCCAGATGACTGATCCAATCTGGCTTCTCTCTACCTCTCTCTGTCTGTCTGCCTCTGTCTGTCTGTCATTCTGTGTCTGTCTGTCTGTCTGTCTGTCTCTCTCTCTCTCTGTGCCTCTCTGAGCCTCTCTCTGTCTCTCTCTGCCTCTGTCTGTCTCTCTCTCTCTCTCTCTCTCTCTCTCTCTCTCTCTCTCTCTCTGCCTCTCCTGAACTTGACCTCACACTGACTCTTCGCTAATCTTCTGGCTCCTTCTCATTCTCTGGCTCATTCTGTCTTCACTGTGTCTAACTTGTTCTCTCTTCAACCTGGCTCTGTGAAACTCTGAGTGAAACTGCTTCCTTCCTTTTTTTTTCTCCCCTTTATGCTGTTCTCTCTCTCTCTCTCTCTCTCTCTCTCTCTCTCTCTCTCTCTCTCTCTCTTTCTCTCTCTCTCTCCCTCCCTCTCTCTCTCTTTTTTTTTTTTTTGCTTTTTTTCGGAGCTGGGGACCGAACCCAGGGCCTTGCACTTGCTAGGCAAGCGCTCTACCACTGAGCTAAATCCCCAGCCCCTTATGCTGCTCTCTCTTAATAGATCCCCTTTCTTTTCTTTTCTTGTTAGAGTTGGCCATATTCTATTCTGACAAATCTGATTCATCACTTTGTCACCCAAAACTAGACATCATTTTCAAAAGTGGCTGCTTTCTTCTACAAACTAATTTTACCTTCATTATTTTTTATTAAAGCTGTGTTCTAAGGGTGTGTCTGTATTCCTGCTAGAGAGATTAAAGATGTGTGCTAAGAACTGAGCCACACCACAACTAGAAACATATTTTTGTTGTCATTGTTGTTGTTGTTTTCTTTTAGTTTTTTTAAATTAAATAACAATCTCAGAGTTCACAATGTAGTCAAATGTCCTGCAATACCTATGCCTGTCCTCGATGGGAGAGCTTCTTAGTACTCATTTTTTTTATCTGTTCAAGCTTTTTATGTTATGTTCAACTGTTGCTGTAAAATTATAAAAAAAATGCTGTCTTTTATCCACACTAGGTCCAGCACCATAGTGCCCCAAGATTTCTGGTAGACATCTTCATCTCTGTCAGCAAAGCCTCTCATCCACTTTGCTCCAACCCATATCACACTGCCAATGGCTTTACTCTGAGCCTGGTGACAATCTCTCTACCCATCCAGTTCCCAAGGCAGGTGGCCACCATACACGTGTCTCCA
Organism: Rattus norvegicus; assembly: GCF_021556685.1. Taxonomy (NCBI): domain Eukaryota; kingdom Metazoa; phylum Chordata; class Mammalia; order Rodentia; family Muridae; genus Rattus; species Rattus norvegicus. Next base: position 27,178,781 of record NC_141551.1, on the reverse strand, counting down.
GCCACCACATACTTGAACTTAAATCACCACATGAAAGAACGCACAACACAATTACCTCTGATCCAATCGATACTATATAATTTGCTCATCTAGACATACAAAGCCCTGTACACATCCATCCCTTAAGAGTATTCATAACAACTGTAGAGGTGCAGAGAGGAATCTTAACATCGGCCTCCATGTTCTTCCTGCCGCTTCTCTCCCGGCCCATCTCCTCCTCTAAAGCCTTTTTCCCACCCATCCTTCCTTCTTGTCCAATGACAGGCCTCGTTCTATCTTGTACCTGCCTTTACCTGTATGACATCATCCTACATTCAGCTTCATAAGTTGTGTGTCTAGAAATCAATCCATTTCTTGTGGATTTTCCAATTTTTAGTATTTAGTTGTATATAATAATACATTTCTGTAGTATCTGTTACAATGTCCCCTTTTAAATCTCTCATTTTATTTATTTCTTTTATCTTTTATCACTAATCATGTTTGCTGTGAACAAATTGATTGATAGAAAGGAGAAATGAATTGTATTTTGAAGGATAGTTCCATGGGCTTTGGATCCATTCTGACAGGGATGGGTGGCCTCATGGAGTGGCTGTCTGTGGTGATCAGAATGTGTGGAGTGACTGTGGGGACAGGAACATGCAGTGGAAGCTGGTGACATTGTGGAGGGCTGGAAGCAGAAAGAGAGACATGACAACCAGAGTCTATGGCCTCCAGAGTCCTTTTTCTAGTGACTTGTTTGTTTTAGTAGAACCTTATTTCATAAATGTTCCTGCGCCTTTAAAGTAGTACAGTGAAATGGGAAACAGATGCTCAAACCATGAACTTACTGAGGAAACTTCACATAAAACCATAACATTTGTGCTTCGTCTAGCTAACATTCTGCCAGTTTTGTTTTTTTTTCAAGAAAACTAACCCAGAGCTGGGCATAATGACATGCATCTGTAATCTCAGTACCTGAGAGGCACGGGTGTTCAAATCCAGCCTTGGCTGCTTACTGACGTCACTACCAGCTTGGGCTATATGGGATCAAGTTTTATAAAACCAACCACAACTCTTTTTTTTTTTTTTTCCTTTTCTTTTTTTCGGGGTTGGGGACCGAACCCAGGGCCTTGCGCTTGCTAGGCAAACGCTCTACCACTGAGCTAAATCCCCAACCCCCCAACCACAACTCTTTACTGATATTTTGTTTTTCTTCTTTAGTCTGTTTTTTTTTTTTTTTTTAAATCTCTGCTATGGTCTGCTCTTTTTTTCCCTTACCTTCTACCACCTATGGGTTCAACTAGTTCTGGAGTTATACTATTACATTGTTTAAAGTCTTTTATTTATTTATTTATTTATTTATTTATTTATTTATTTATTTATTTATTTGGTTCTTTTTTTCGGAGCTGGGGACCGAACCCAGGGCCTTGCGCTTCCTAGGCAAGCGCTCTACCACTGAGCTAAATCCCCAACCCCTAAAGTCTTTTTTTTAAAGGTTGCTGTAAACCCCCCTCTTGGTATCACAAAGGTTTTGATATATCATGGTTTGATTTTCATTTGTTTCAAGAAGTTTTGTTGTTTATTTAGTTTTCTGAGATAGGTTCTGGAGTAGCCTTGATGTCACTGTGTAGTTGAGGAAGATCTTGATGTGCTGATCCTCCTGACTGACTTCTAAGTGCTGGTTTACAGGTGTTTATTGTTCCACTTGTTTCAAGAAAATTTGATTTAAAAAAATCATTATTGACCCGATGTTCATTTAAGATAATATTAATTCCTCCCCTGTATTTGTATAAGTTCTTCTAAATTTTTTTGTCATATTTATTTAGTGTGTGTGTGCATGTGTGTGTGTGTGTGTGTGTGTGTGTGTGTGTGTGCACGTGTATGCATGCTCACATGTGCTTAGCATGGTGTAAGCCTACAGTGACTTGTGGGAGTCAGTTTGTTCTTTCCACCATGTGAGTCCCAGGGATTGAATATAAAGTAGTCAGGCTTGGTGGCAAGTGCCTTTGCCTGCTGAGCTATCTTGGTGGCCCCTTTATACAATTTCTAAAGTCTCTATAGATTTCTTGTTTTATTCAATTGTGAGCAGGAAAAAATACAGGTCTTTTCAGGTTGTAGTTCATATAATCTTTTTTTTTAAAGACTTGTCGTCTAACATATAATCTATCCAGAATAAAATTCTATGTTCTGAGAAGAAAAGTGTATATACTGAAACTCTTAGATGAAGTGTCCTGTAATTATCTGTTAAATTGGCCTATAGTATAATTCAACTCCAGTATTTTTTCATTGATTGCCTATTATCTTTCCTTTGATGAAAGTGGGTGTTAAGGTCCCCATGATTATGTATGAGAGCTTGCTTTGTACAACTGGATATTCCAACATTGGGTCTACATACACTTATAAATGCTATTTCAGCTTGCTGAATTGGTTCATTTATTATTATATGATGGCCTTATTTGTGTTCGAAAGTGTCTGCCTTATTTTATCTAATACCTGTGCAGCTACTCTTGCTCCTTTTTCCCTGCTTGGATATTTTCCCTCCATCTCTTCAGTCAGTCGATGTCCATTTTACTCATGGGATGAATTTCTTATAGGCAGCAGTCTCATTTTTGACTCCATTCAACCTGTGTTATATTTTGACTGAGGAATTTAATCCCACAGGATAGGTTGCATTGGCTTTGGTTCTAGATGAGTACTCTAGAGCATGTGGCTTCTTCAGCTGTAATCCACGTAGACAATGTCTGTGGCATGCTTGTGGCTTCAGCTGCAGGGGTTGTTAGATTGCACCTAAGTTCTCTCAGGTGAGTTTGGTAGCAGCTCTGGGCTGTGAGTGTGGGATGACTATTCTACAGTTCATGTGAGAGTTTGGCTATTCAACAGGGCCTGTACATACAAGGCATCACAGCAGAGCCATGATTCCTATCTATTTGCAAGGGCCATGTGTCTGAGTACTTCACAGGGACTGGGTTGCACTAGTGAGTCCAGAGGGGTATTTGTATGTGACCAAAGGTTGTATTACTGGCAGTGTTTCAAAGGACCATCTGCCTAAGATAGGTTCTGTGTGCTTTTTGGGGCCTCCAGTAGGCAGAGACTCTGAGAATGCTGGGCCTGGTTACTGCTTAGGGTTGCAGGAAGATGGATAGGACCACAGATGGGTTTCCTTAGCTTCACCAGCTACCTTGCTCAATGCTGGCTGTCATTCTGCCTCCAGGGCTGAGTTGGCAAAACTGCTGGAGCAGCCGTCCAGCTGCTTCTCAGGATCCTGGTTGGACAAAGCCTGTGCGAGGGAAGGATCATGCTTGTGGTAACCTACGATAGCTCCCAAGTCTGGGCTCAGGACCTGTGAGAGCTGCAGGCCTTTCCAGCAGTAAATGCTTCTGGTGTCAATGGCCCCAGGGAGACCTGTGGGGGCCTCCTGCTGGCTCTTTAGCCACCAAGTAGTTGGAGTTGATTTTGAGTAAATTATGTATACTTTGTTCTCTCCTTATTAAGACCATGTGTCTGTCTTAGGGTTTTTACTGCTGTGAACAGACAACAGGACCAAGGCAAGTCTTATAAAGGACAACATTTAATTGAGGCTGGCTTACAGGTTCAGAGGTTCAGTCCATTATCAAAGTGGGAGCAGGCAGCATCTGGACAGGCATGGTGCAGGAGGAGCTGAGAGTTCTACATCTTCGTCTAAAGGCTGCAAGCAGAAGACTGACTTCCAGGCAGCTAGGATGAGGATCTTAAAGCCCACACCCACAGTGACACACCAACTCCAACAAGGCCACACTTTCTAATAGTGCCATTCCCTAGGCCAAGCATATTCAAACTACCCCACCATGATTGATCTTCATTCTTTATGATGTCCCTACCACATCCCTACCACACCCAAGTGCTATGCTTCAAATACTAGTGCAAAAGCTATTGTTTCTATGCTTTGGTCCTTTATTATGGAGGAAAACATGTCAGGTACCTGCAGTAGCTTTGTTGTTGGATGATCTGTTACCTTTGTTAATGAAATCCAGAAACAGAAGCTTTTCCTCTCTCCTGAGTCATCAGCATGAACACCACCAGCCCTGTCTGGATTTTGAAGAGCAGTAAATGGCTTGTTCTTCCAAATTACACCATTCCCTCCAAGTTGCAGCATTTGCCTGTGGAGGGGTAGGAGTGGTAGGAGTGGTAGGCAGGAGGCAAACAAAGAATTTCAGTATGTGACCCAGAGACTGTTTTTGTGGTATTTTGGTGAAGAATGTGGCTGCTTTTTGCCATTGTCGGAAGAGTCTGCCTGAGGTTAAGGTGAGGAGATCTAGATTAATTGCTTTGAAAAAGGAAGTTCCAAAACAGCCTGGTATAAATTCTATTGGTGTTTACTAAAGTTTACTCTTATGAAGAGCACTTTATTGAAAAGGAGCAGGTTGAGAAAGGAAAAATATAAAATACATGGTTTGAGTATTAGCAGGACATCAGGAAATAGAACGGAACTAAATCCTATGTTTTAGGAGTTAACAGATTAAAGGAGTGGGATTTGGGGGCAAGATTTCACCCAGCTAAGTTTAGGTCCAGGCATGGTGGTACACATGTTTAATCCCAGGAGACAGAGCCATGAAGATCTCTGAATTCAAGCAATACAGAGCAAGTTCCAGGACAACCAAGCATAGGCAGTAAGGGAGTTGGAAAACAGAAAGCTGGTGATGATATAATAGAACAAGGGGCCATGTTCCAGCTCGGCAAGCAGCAGTGCTGGGCAGTGTTGGCCCTGTGGCTCTGGCTTTAGAGTCAAGAGTAGAAGGGGTTACTGGGACAATTGGTGCTGGTTAGCTGGAGCTAAGAAATTAGCAGTGATGAAGAAGAGACCAGCATCACTGAGGTGAAATCTGGGAAGTGTTTTCTGAGAGCACAAAGAGGCTGTGTTCTAGAGATAGCCAAGATTGTAGCTCATGTTGCAACTGAATTTGGTAATGTGTAAGCATCACACAGGTGGTACTGATTTTGAAGTCACGAAGGGGTCATAGTGAGCATCCGAGACTTGGCACTGTGAGGGGCTAGGGAAGGATATTAGTGAAGGTGCAGCCTCAGTTGCAGTTGATGTCCCAGGTCTGAAGACAAAGAAGTTTAGGCTTGGCACCATGAGGAGAGTATATGAGAGGTTATCGGTGAAGCCTAGTTGAAGCAGAAGATCCCACCCAATATATTGGAGATGCCAGTACCATAGGATGATCACCAAGAACAGCAGCAATGGAGTGGAATCCCAGAGCCTAGAGTACTACAGAGGGCAGAGCTGGAGAAGTGACACCAGCCCTTTGGAGGAGGCCAGAAGATCATGCGTGGATCCCAGACATTGGGACAAAGGGCTGTGAATCTGAAGTTGACTTGTAGACCTAAGATGTTGGAGATGCCAGAGCCATGGGACACCTGCCAAGGAAAGCTGCTGAAGGGAGTGGAACTGGCCCAGGAGAAGGAGTTTAATGTAGTCAACAAAGACGAAAAAGGAGGGGAGGTCTGAAACCTGCTTTGACATCGAACATTGACATGCAGAGTTTGGAGTTTGCCCATCTGGTTTCCTTTCTTGCTTTGGGGGTTACAGTTAACTGACTGAATGAATCTTAGACTTTGAACTTTAGACTTTTAACATTGTTGAGACTGCTATAGACTGTGGGGACTTTGGAAGTGGACTAAATGTATTTTGCATTATGGTATATTTAGGTATGACCCCCATAGGCTCATGTGTTTGAAAAGCATATGGGAGCCAGGGAGTAGAATGAGATGGTTTGTATTTGTTTAGATCAAGGAGTGGCACTATTAGGAGGTGTGGCCTTGATGGAGGAAGTGTGTCACTGTGGACATGGGCTTTAAGACCCTCATTCTAGCTGCCTGGAAGTCAGTATTTTGCTAGTAGCCTTCAGATGAAGATGTAGAACTCTCAGCTCCTCCTGCACCATGCCTGCCTGGATGCTGCCATGTTCCTACCTTAATGATAATGGACTAAACCTCAGAACCTGTAAACCAGTCCCAATTAAATGTTTTCCTCATAAGAGTTGCTTTGGTCATGGTATCTGCTCACAGCAGTAAAACCCTCACTAAGGCCCTGGGTTATGAGACTTATTCTCCTGCTAACTGTCACACATCCTGGAATCACCTCCTGGTACTAATGCAACGCTGCAATTCAAAGCTCAGGCATTCGGTTTGGTCTTCTTAGCAGTCTGAAAATGAGAACAGGTCACATAAAAACCCAGATTTCGGTTTGTGTTCAAGTTGTATAGCAGGCACGTACAGCAGAGCGGCAGCTTCCTTAGGGAAGCGTGAGTCTCCCTGCTCTTGTGGATCCACTGATTCCTTCCACAAGGGCAGTGGGAGATGCCAAACGGGATTCGGAAGCCCTGTGAGTGCGTCTGGTGAATGACCACATTGGGATTGCTCGTCAGTAGGTAGATCAACTTTACTTAGGGTGATTGAAGGCTGATGAAGTTAGGGGGGTGAGGGGAGGGACCTTCAGGATAGGCAAAGTCACCAGCTGGGGGTCTAGGGTTCCTGGCATATTTCATTAGCATGGGGAAGCATTTTAGGAATCTCAGGTGCTGACTGAACAGGTTTTGTCAGAAGAAAGGAAATTGATCCTATAAACTCATTGAGGCTGTATGCCATTTCTCAGGTAGAGACAAATGTGGGAGCTTAGAAAATCCCAGACAAGGTCAGATACGGAGAAAAGCTGCTAACAAGGGAGTCCCCATTATGTGTGTCCCAGAAGGCTATTCAGTCAATGGTAGACTTTGGCCTTAATTAGCAGTTTTCCCACCTTGAAGGTGGGAGGGTCGCATCCTACAGGTCCAATGCTTCCTGTTACTTTCACCTGGCCCTCTCCGCTCATCTTCACCTATTTCTGCCTGGCTCCTGGAGGCATTTGATCTACACAGCTCTGAGGAAATGCTTATTGTTCTAATCCTGTGCTCTAGCACTTTTGGCCAGGGGCTGGCCAGCGTGGCTTGGTCCTAGCGTACATAGGTTCTGGATATTCCTTTAGCAGATAAAGTAGGCTTAATTCTAAAATATGATACTGCTACCTGTCTGCAGTATCTAAAGCCCCAAAATCACACCTGCCTATGAAGTATGATTCATTCATTCATTCATTCATTCACTCACTCACTCACTCACTCACACACTCACTCAGCCATTGTAAACTAAGTCTTGTGTGCTAGGACTTGGGCATACAGTTGTAAAGGATAGTCCCAGTACCTGCCTCAGGAGACTAGGTAATTGGAAATCCTGGATGGCCACATCTTCCTGACAAGTTCTCTAATGTAGTCTCACAAATACATCTGCTATTCTGTTTTTAATTCATATTCTCTCTCTCTTCTTTTGTCTCTTATTTCTCCTCCTCTCTCCCTCTTTCTCCTTACCATTCTTCCTTTTCCCATTGGCAGGATCTTATACAGTGAAGACTGGCCTGCACTTGCTTATATAACTGAGGCTAGACTTGAGCTCTCTTGACCCTCTTGTTGTCACTTCAGCTCTCAAGTGCTATGCTTACAGATGTGCACTGTGGGTCACACCTATCAGCTCTCAAGTGCTATGCTGATAGATGTGCATTGTGGATCACACACACCATTTTTCATTTCTTTAAAAACATTAGTTTTAGAAGCCCTTGGTCCTGCTAAGGCTCGATGCCCCAGTGTAGAGGAATGTCAGGGCAGGGAGGCAGGAAGGGGTGGGTGGGTGGGGAACACCCTCATGGAAGCAGGGGCGGGGCGATGGGATAGGGGCTTTATGAATGGGAAACTGGGAAGGGGGATAACATTTGAAAGTAAATAAAATATTCAATAAAAAACATTTTTGTTAGTTTAATGCACATGAATGCTTTGCCTGTATGTATGTCTGTGCACATTGTGTGTACAGTGCCCATGGAAGTCAGAAGCAGGCTCTGGATCCCTTGAGACTGGGGTTGTGAGGTGCCATGTGGGTGTTGGGAATTGAACAAGGATCTTCTGGAAGAGTAGCCAGTGCTTTTCACCACTGAGCCATCTCTCCAGTACCCCCCTCTCCTTTGTATTAATTTTTGTACAGACTTAAAATTGAAAGCTAAGAGGGATTTGAGGTAGGCTGAACTCCTGGGGCACAGAGTGACCTCCCCTCTACTGTTCTAAGTGAAACCATACTGTGTAGTTACTCTAAGTTGTCATAGCACAGACTTCTCTGATCTGGAAGCTTAGATTGTTTTTATAAGTAAGGTGCTTGTGGTGATGATGGTAGTGGTGGTGATGATGATAGGTACCATGTTTCAGAGCGAGGGGCTTACATTATATGAACTAAAGACCTCCTTCAGAAGTTAAATAACTTGCCCAGAATCACACACACGCACGCGCGCGCGCGCGCGCGCACACACACACACACACACACACACACACACACACACACACAAATGGGATTTGAACTTGTGTTCTATGACAGAGAGCTCCAGTTCTTTACCACTATGCCATAGTCAGTGTTCTCATTAATTTGTGGAATGATTTAAGAGCATGCCTTTGTCTAGGACATTTTCCTCTCTGGCCCTTAGCAAGGTAACAAGGTATGAAACTCTTCCATCTAATTTTCATGCTTTTATTTCTTGTTAAATGTGAAAATTCTTGGAGAGGCTCTGTATTGTTATCAGCAACACTTTAACACCTTAACCCTTCCTTTGACAGCTAATTAAAGATGAGGCACTGAGGGCCAGGCAGGCGAGCGCTCCTTTCTAGTGCTGAGAGGCTACTGGAGGAAGTACTCGCATGCAACACTACCCAGGCAGGGCTAGAGTTGTCGAGAAATCAAAATGAGGTTGATGTGAAGGACTCAGCACAGATGTGCCTCAAAGGAAGACTCTAAGGAAGACACTATTAGAGTAGGACTTGGGAAGTAGATGAGGAGTAATGAAAGGGGATTTCGCAGGCCGGGGACGCCTCCCTGTGTGCCTGTGCTAGTGTGGCCCCTCCTGCTGTCCCAAAGGCAACTTCTCCAGGCTCTTATACGCATAAAATAAAAATAAGCATTAAACAGCAGGAGAGCAGGAAGGGACAATGAACACTTGGTGCTGATGTTCCCAGCTCAGAGTGCTTCACGGACTCCGTCCTCCTGTCTGTGATGTCTGCGGTACAGGGAGAAGCAGGTTTGGCAAGCAGTTTCCAACTGGGATATGTTCTTGCCTTGGCCCAGTTGGAATCCCACATTACCACTTGTAACTTACTCCATGCTTTGGGATGTTTCAGAACATTTATGCCCTATTGGTCTCCAGGGGATTTGCCAGACTACTTGGGAGTCAATTAGAACTCAGCCACCAGCCTGTTTACCAAGCAGTTAAATAGAAAGTAAAAACAGTGCTAAACCTCTCCCTAGTATTTTCTTTAACTACTTCAAGAGTATGGAATCTTCTGGTGGTATTCCTGTACATGTACAAAACTCCCATATATACTGGAATATATACTGTGTTCATTTAACCATTTGGCCTCATGTGCTGGTTCTGAGGCTGACCTTGTGAGAGGAATTGTAGGTGTTGAAACGTGTCTGAAGATGAGGAGGGGCATGCGGGGAGAGTGTATCACCTCAAGCTGGTTCTTTCTTCTTATAGTGGTGGGTCATGCAGTATTTTCTTTTCTCAGAATAATTTTGCACTCACCAACCCAGAGAAGAGTACCCACGAGGACTCAGATACAAAGGAAACCAGAAGAGAGGAGGAGCTGGATGCCGAAGTCCTAGAGGTGTTAAACCCAACCCAAGAGTGGCAGGCTCTTCAACCAGGTACCAGCCTTGCTCTGCTCCTTAGAAACACTGAATTAAAGCCACAAATGCCCTTTGTTCCTGAAGGTTGGGAGCGGCCATGCTCATGGTGACCATCACAGTGTTAGCTGCAGTGCCATGGGGTTTGGGGACCTCCATTCTCCAGAAGAGCAGTGTGCAGTATATGAATGCCCTGGAAGGGAGGTCTGTGGTGGGTGACCATGCTTTCTGAGCAAGTGATGGGAAACTTGGTGAAGCTCAGGAGAGGCAGTGCCATGTGCCTTGCTCTGCACATGTTATTTTGGGCTCTGTTGCTTGGCTCAGTGCTGCTGAAATAGTGTTCATGGGAGTCCTGAGCTCTGGTGCTGGGCCCGAATGTTCTGTTAAAGGAACCTGAGCCAAGGCAAAAGGGCTGGTCCTTGCCTGATCATAACTGAGGCATCTTCAGAGGGAACAACTTTCTAACCCCTTTATGACCCTGAGTCCAGGGTTTCAAGTGATAATGACTGGCCCAAAATTGTGAAATGTTTACTATATTCAGGCCCACTGCTAAGCTCCTCGTGCACACCATGTTAGAACTTCACAGGAATAGAATTACTACTGTCTTTACCTCCCACTGGAAATGTTGAGGTTCCAAAGGTTAGATGACTTGTGTTATTCACCTGAGGTCAAATGTCATGGGCCTCAGGCTTGATCCGCTGTCTTTCCTACTTTTCCTTCAAGTCTCCAGCTGTCCTGGGCTGGAGCCTGCTCTGCCAACACTCAGACTATTCTCAGTGTAGGCAGCTTGTGTTCTGTATTGTGGCAGCAGCCATCGCATAGCATCAGGTCCTTCTGGTATTCAGCACCATGTCCTCACAGCCCCCGCTGCTGCTGTGCTGCCAGGGATAGCATGGCTGTGCCAGCCCCCAGCATCACTGCTAGGCTTGCATGTGGGTAGGAGCTGCTGCAGAAGACTGATGAAGCCCCAAAGAAGCCAAGTGAGAGCTCGTGTCTTCAGCAAAGGATAGTTTAGGAACAGAGGTATAAGAGAGGATTCAGCAGGTCCAACTCTGCCTGTCCTCTCAGCTTCCCTGAGAACAGAATTCAGTTGGTCTTTGGGGAATAGCTTGGAGAGGCTCTCAGGAGTGGGGAGGTAGAAGATGTGGCTATGGTCCTCTGGCTTTATGTAGGGTTACTGGTAGTCTTGTAAACTGGCAAGTGTGCGGAGTAGATGGAGGCTGGCGTTCTGGGCTCCTACTTCTACTTCTGTCCCTTTAGTTAGGTCAGTAGTCCCCTTCAAGCCCTTGGTCTGCACTGCAAGCAGAACAGCGTTCATATTTCATCCTTGAGCTGTGCTAGCCCTCTGGCAGGGGCGCAGCTGCTAGTGGCTCAAGAGCCCCTACACGTATTCTTTGGAAGGAAGAGCCAGGGACTAAGTGAGGAGCGGCCCTGAGAGAGCTGGGGAACTAGAGAGAAGCACTTACACGGAACTGATGCTCCTTTGACAACACCCTCTAGCTTGTAGTTCCTCAAGAGCTCCTTATAGACTCTTCTGTACAGAATTCTCTTAAAGCTGCTGCAAAGGCTATTGCCACTAAAGCACACTGCAGATTCAAAGTCCTCTACTGACTGTATCACTCGGTTTGGATATTCTAGTTTTCAGAGGTAAATTCCCTACTTGTACGCATCTTTAGTCCACTTGTGGAATTGGACACTACTGAGGGTGCATGGACATGCAGCCTTCTTTTCCTGGTGATCTTACCTGAGGAAGGGGGCTTAGGATATAAAGGAAAGACTGCCATGGTTATCAAATGCTTTCCCTTCCTCCTTCAATAGCAGTGTTGATGAGGGAGCAGGGATGAGTGCAAACAGAATGTTTAGAAGAGTGTTTCCTGCTTGAGAGCCAGAGGCAGACACAGGAACATGGTGGGCACTGTTCGGGGATGTTGAAGACAAGGGTGAGTTTATATAGATACTTACTGACCCTGTCTCAGCCAACCAAGCAGTTCTGCCCCTCTGTTTGAAGGACTTTGGCCTTTGGTGGGAAGGCCATACCTCTGATTTCCTTTTGCCTCAGAGGGAAGATTACTAGGGTAACGGGGCTGTTTGGGTTATGGGCTGGGCTTATTGGAAGGCAGATTGTCAGACTGCCTGCTGCAGCCTGGCACACGTGACTTCTTATGTCTTCCCACTGGGCCAGGTGGGCACTGAGACAACCACAGGTCTCACCCCTGGAGTCTGCCTGCCACTGTTATTACTGTCACTGTCGTCACTGGGAGTTGCTTGTTCCTGGAAGTGATTTTCCTGTCTCCTTTTCTTTGGTCTATTTTGGGATCTGCCTCACCTAACAGCCACAGCAAGCCTTTGAGTGTGGATTCAGTGTCAGCTGTGCATAAGCAAGCAGGAAAGCTGTTTGCTGGCAGGTCCTCTTGGTTCTGGGCAGGGAACTGAGATTTGTCCTGGAGCTGAGTGCTCCTGGATTCCAGAATTTTGTGCCTGTGCATTTGTTATTATGGAACACTGATTGCAGCCACATTCGATGGCTTTATCTTCCCTGAGCATTTTCTGAGACCCTACCTTATGCCAGAAAGAAATGGCTCACATATACTAAGCATTGACTCTGCCAGGCACCCTTTGAGGGTAGTTGCTATAGCTCTCCTAACTTTTACAGACAAAACTCACTTGCAGCACAAAGAGATTACTCAGAACAGCAACCAATAAGTCCTAGTGTCAAAACTCAGACACCCTTACGCCCATACTGTGCCACAATATCTTCCTAAGGAACAAACTGGATATGAACCCTTTGTGCCCTGTAGCTTATAGGTTCTCAGGCAATACAGAAAGAACAGAAGGCCATTGGTGTGGCAAGGCCAGGCCTTCTCTTGTGCTGAGGAGTCCGTGGGGAAGTTAGTTGGGCAGTTTTATGATGTTGGACCTGACTGTGGCTCTCTCTGGGCTGTGGACACTCAGGTTGCTCAGAATCTCTAAAATCTCATCTGAAAATAGGAATGGAAATAAGAATTACACTTAAGTGGTATAAGAATAAAGCAAAGTGTGTGTGTGTGTGTGTGTGTGTGTGTGAATGTGAGTGTGTGTATGTAAATGTGTGTACATGAATGTGAGTGTGTAAGTCTGTGTGAATGTGAGTATGTATGAGTATGTGTGAGAGTATGTGAGTGTGTGTGTGTATGTGAGTGTGTGTGTGAATGTGTGAGTTTGTGTATGTGAGTGTGTGTGTAAACTGTTTCTTAAAGGGTTTGACATACAGAACATATTCAATATGTTGTTATTAAAACAAATACATCTTTGCTCCCTTGGTGACTTGAAGGAGAAGCGGAGATGAGGAAGACACCTGGACAATGGCACCCTGTCCTTCATGCTTGTCAATGCTGCTTATCAGCCCCTCTGGGCTCAAGAAAGCACAGCCACTTTCAATCCGAGGCCTCTTATTGACCCAATTTGACTTCAAGGCAGCTGTAAGAATCCCTGAAATATTGGTGTTAGAGCCCAGGCAATTGGGGCATGCAGGAAGCCTGTGCAAGAACACGTTCATGTAAGGGGTGGAAAAGTGAAAAAAATCTAAATCATCAACTGATGAGAGCAATCCAAGAATTACAGAGTGCCAGCCATCTGGTCAGATCATTTCAGATCTGCACGAGCAATAAGAGGGGATTGAATTTTAAAATCCTCATTTATAATAGACAACTACTCTGGTTTCAAGTATTTAAGAGAGGAGCCTGATTTCCTGCAGGCTCTGGACATCTGTCTGAAGGAGCACCTGACCCTGGTTGGGGTGACAAGGCTGTCTCCGGAGCTTTTGAGCCTTTGCAGCTTCAGAGGGGCTACATGGTTTGTTATCTCTGTGACAGCACTTGTGTGTGCAAGGAATCAGTTAATACGTTCATGGGTGGGAACCTAGCAGAAGCCTAAAGGTAGTCGATACCTAAATATTTGTAGCTTATGAGGGTACAGATCTGGAACTTCTTTATTGCCACCAGGAGGTAATGGCACATGCACATAGGGTCTCACTGTGTAGCTCTGGTTGGTCTAGAACTTGCTCTGTAGACCAGGCTGGGCTCTTACTCACAGAGATTTACCTGCCTCTGCCTCGGAAGTGCTGGGATTCATACCTGACTCTACTTCCTTTTTGGCCCAAGTGGCTATAGCGAGCATCCTTTCAAGAAGAGATTCTCAGAGCTAATCTTTGGCTCATTCACATGTACAGTGCCTTCTTTTCCTAGCTTGGGGCCTTTCAAGTCTTCAAGGGATTCACTGAGAATAGAATTTGCTCATTTTCTAACTGTATCTCTGTTTTTTCTTCCTCTAACACTGTCACCTCCCTCCTGCCTTTGTTAAGCATTGTTTACTCTGAGCATCTGCTTTGCTCCTTGGTAGTACAAGTTTGTCATATGTCACTGTTAATCCCACAGATGCAAGGAGAACGACCACTGACCTAAATCATCACGGCCAAATTAACTAAAGCAAGCTTTTTAAAAAATTGTGCACATGGGCTATCCCTCCCTAAAGGCAGAGATCAAAAGACCAGCATTAGACATGGGGAAGATAAGGGTTTTCATATTCAGGAGTAGGGGGTTCCAAATGGGGGATTTGGCAGGCAAATAGGTGGGGTTACAAAAACAGAACCTAAGTATAACAAGTTGACCATAACAACCTCCTGAAACAAAGATGAGGTAGTCATAACTCGGTGATCATAACGATATGCTCATTACAAGGTGGGACAAAGGCATGGTGCCATTTCCTGGAACAGGCAGAACAGAACCATTTAGAGTTAAGGTTACAAGTGGGGCATAGCCCAACCCTAGGAATTAACCTAGTTTGTCTTTACTATAAGATAGCTTTCAGGCCCAAGATGGAGGCAGGCTGGTTCAGCGTTATACCTTGTCTTATGTGTCCCTGTGTCTATGTGTTAAATTATTTTCTTAGACCCTCATAACTTATTTAGGCTTTTACAACTTAAGATGTTTATAACTTATAGTTCATATAAATTTTAATTTTTTTATCCAGCTAGTTTTCATTAGACACATTTAAGTGGTTAATTATTAAGAATAGCCTTTGGAAAGCAAGTTACTTTAAAGTAAAGGAATAGTAAAAGTTGTGTTGAAAGTGGTTTTGTGAGCTTTCCTTTTGGTGTGAAGAAAATGGTGTCTGCCTTTTTCAGCAAAGCTTATAGCTGTAGGAAAGTGACAGAACTGAGTTAGCCTTCCGTCCCATCAGAGATCTGAGGAGGATACATTCTAGTAGGAAGTATAATCCAAATAGCCTCTGTATTAATTAAAGTGACCAACATACCAGCTATCTGGAGAGTTACCTAGGCTCCATGGTGGTCTTCACTGGGCTAGAAGTCATAGGTCCTTGGTTGCCACACAGGACAGACTTACATCTTCAGCTGCTGTACAGGACAGCACTGGCCTTTGACTGCCAGAGCCAAAGGTCTGAGAGAGTTTCCTGTGGAGGAAGAACTTGGAAAAACTGACCCTCTTTGGTGAGGGAGAGTAGAGCAGTCAGCTCAATGGTGTTCATAGTGTGGGCAGCCCCTGGCAGCTGGCATGTCATGTGGCAGCTTTGCCCAGTGGTTAGTGGTATTAAGGAAGGGCTGTGCCCTATCATCTTCCTTGGAGACCCCTAGGAGCTGGCATTTCTGCCTATCATAGGGAGCTTTTTTCATTAAACATTGTTTGTTTTTGGTTTTTTGAGACAGGGTTTCTTTGTGTAACCCTGACTGTCCTGGAGCTCACTCTGTAGACGAGGCTAGTCCCAAACTCACAGAGATCTGCCTGCCTCTGATCTCGAGTGCTGGGATTAAAAGCACCTGGCTTAGACATATATTCTTATAGCCAGTGTCTGCCCAGCTTTTCTCAGGGTGAGCTTCTAAGCATGAAAACCGTGTTTTGGGTTGACATATTCAGCTAACTAGAAGCACAACTGCAGGACTTAGAAAGCTGGGTTAGTGTATTTGGAGACTTTCCCAGAACTATGAACTTTGAGGGACTAGGTGTTTTGTTTGATGGTGCTGTCTATATGCTGAATTTTACAGCCTGAATGTTAAGATTACCTATGTAATTACCAACCCTGTGTTAATAAATTTTAAGTTAATATGTTTTGTTTTGGTTTTTGTTTGTTTGTTTCGTTTTGTGTGTTTTGAGACCCAATTTCTCTGTAACCCTGGCTATCCTAGAACTTACTTTGTACACCAGGGTGGCCTCAAACTCAGAAATCCACCTGCCCCTGACTCCCAAGTGCATGCACAAATACCACTTCCTGTCGATTTTACAGATTTTAACTCTCCCTAATAAACTTATAAATCCCAAGGTAGAGAAAATTCATATAATAGTCTTGAAATTTTTGAAAGACGGTTTATATCTTAGCAATATTTTAGGCAGTTCAAGGAAACCAATAGTCTAATGTTTTGAGTTGCTCTGCGTTGCTTTTTTTTTTTTTTCCTGCCACAAAGTCAGGTGGCTTGCCTGACATGGGACAGAAACTTTACAACTCCAGGACCAGCTTTTTTAGTGTTTTTTTTTTTTTTTAAAGATTTATTCATTTATTATATATAAGTACTGTAGCTGTCTTCAGATACACCAGAAGAGGGCATCAGATCTCTTTACAGATGGTTGTGAGCCACCATGTGGTTGCTGGGAATTGAACTCAGGACCTCTGGAAGAGCAGTCGGGTACTCTTAACCACTGAGCCATCTCTCCAGCCCCAGGACCAGCTTTTTAATACAGAAGAACAACATAAAATATTCCACCATCATCAGTACCCCAAAAGACATTTGAATTCCTGCTAAACGATTTCAATGACCAGAAAACTCAGAACTCTAACCTGAACTCTGGCTATGAAAGTAGCCATGGTACGAGGTGACAGCGGGTTTGGGCCAGGGAGGTGGGAACACACAAAGCCGCCTGGTGTATCAGGGTGTTTTGAGGGAGACGGCTGCCAGGCTCCTCAAGGCTGACAAATGGCCCTTACAGTAGGAGAGGAGAGAGAGTGGCAGGCTGACGTATATGAGGGCCCCAGAAGACTATAAGGACATTTTAGATTTCTTCATTTCGGAGAGGTCTCATTTCTCTTGATGGTAAGTTTCTTCTCTAGCCTGCCTGGATAGTTATCCTGCCTTCCCTCAGAACCAGATCTACCTCACCCCACACCAAAGAGGCTGAGGCAGAGACAGCAAGACTTGCTATCCCCACTGTGGGTACTGCAGGGCTGAGGGCACCCTGTTGGCTGGGCTCTGCAGTGCCATGAGAACATGTCTGCCCAGGATTTGGCTTTATTACCTAGATAGGACAGGCTGGGGTCCAGGGTGCAGTCTGTGGGCTGGAGTGTGATAGACAGCAGCTGCTGGCCAGCTGCTTTTTAACAAGTATTGTATGCTCAATGCTCTGCGATGGCCCTTTTCCTCCCCACCTCTGCTTTCATCTGCCTGTTCTCCCCAAGGTTTAATCAGGACCACCTCTCAGAGTGGCACAGCCTCAGCTTTCAAAGGCCAACTCTCAGAATGGGTGAGATGGAAACCTTAGACTGAGCAGGGACCACCAAGAACTAGCTAGCAATGCCAGCATCAGCCTTCATGCCAAGGACTCTGCTTCAGGTCAGAAAATCTGGGTAGCTCCAGCTGCCCTTCGTCCTCTAGTGTTGGCTTCACTGTTCTGGTAAGGTCGCTCCATCTCCAAGGTGAGCATGCAGGTGGCCTGGAGCTCAAACGAGAGACCCTTTTCTAGAACTTCTTGCATGCTTAGTTTTTACGGAACACATGTAGGAACTCTATGGAAGGCATAGCAGAGGCTTGCCTCTATGAGCTTATGGTGTAGGGAGGACCCGCCCCCAGACAGGGATGAGGCTCTGTGATAACAGTATTTGAAGAAAAGACTTCCCAAAGGCAGAGTCATTGACGCTTCTTGAAGAGAGATTTTGGTATGTGTTGGAAAAGATTTAGTACAGATGGGTTTAAAATTCAGGCAGGGCAGGGCAGGGCAGGGCAGTGGTAGCAACACTAATTCCAGCACTCAGGAGGCACAGGCAGGTAGGCAGGTTAGGGAGCTATAAGACCGCCTGTGAGGTAGCTCTGGCTATCCCTTTTGTGAAGACAGGAGTACCCATGGGACGCTGTGAGAACCTTGACAGTGGCATGTTGGAGTGGCATCTGTATCCTGCTAGCCACTGCTTTTCCAGTGTGCCTAGAAAGAGAAGCAATGGAGCAGGACAGTGTGCGGCGGCTCTGTGAGCCTGCTGTTGTTTGGGCTGTAGCTGCGCTGATTGTGCTTCTGTAGATGTCAAGGCTTTCACTGTTGTTGCTCATAAACAAGCATCTGCCGATATTCTTTTATTTCCCACACTATGTTAATTTGGGCAAACCAAAAATTGAACTTTATTTAATATTTTTAAATTCCCAGAAAAGTATGTTTATGTTTTGTGTAATGGTGTTGTTTAGAAGATGGGAACTATTTCTTTGGATTAAAAAATTTGAAATTTGATTATCTGTGGCTATAATTAGTTTATCAGGGCAGAGGTGAGTGTTTATGGAACAGTAATCGCTTATATTTATAACAGTCCGTCCCCACCCCAGGAGTACGGAAAGAAAGAAACCTCCTAGGCTTAGCAACAGCCTCCATATTTCCAGAACATCTTCATTCGCCTGCTTTGGTTTCTCGTCTCCTGCTTTAGACAGAGGAGGAGCACGGGTTGTTTACTTCCTTTCATGGCTGAGAGTTAAGAAGACACAGGAATTCTGGTCTAGCAGTCGGGTAGAGGAGAAAAGTATCTTTTGCTTTTTTTCCTTGATTTCCCCCTTATGTTCTTTTGTGCATATTATTTGCTCTCAGCTACGTATAGTGAGCTGGAGTGCAAGGCCAGCTTGGACTGTAGGAGACTCTGTCTCAAAACAGCAATCAAGTAAACAAGCAAAACAGACGAACAAAGGCCAGACAGCATCTGCGGAGGACCATGTGAGAACAAAGCAGTGTGAATTTGGAGGCTGTGGAGCTACTCAGGGAGACCTGAGCTCTTCAGGCTGGCTGTCCTCCATTGCTTTCTGGGTTAGGTCTTGGGGTTAGATCCAGGTGACCCCAAACACAGTGTGGTAGGTGGCTCTCTCTGCACAGTGATTAGAGTTGTTTGGCTTCAAATCTAGGACGTTCCCTACCTATTTTAAAACTTTATCTGA
The DNA here is from genome assembly GCF_021556685.1 of Rattus norvegicus. Classification (NCBI taxonomy): domain Eukaryota; kingdom Metazoa; phylum Chordata; class Mammalia; order Rodentia; family Muridae; genus Rattus; species Rattus norvegicus. The sequence goes on along the minus strand of NC_141551.1, from coordinate 27,159,907 downwards.
GTGTGATTAAGACAGTCAGTCAGTGTTTTGGTTTTATAGTGACTAGACAAAATGCTCCTTTCTTTCCTCCCTACTTTTTGTTTGTGTGCATATGGTGTGTGTGTCTGCATAGGTTTAAGGATATGTGTGGAGGCCAGAGGTGGTGTTGTCCTTAGTTGCTACCTTATTTGTGTGTGTGTGTGTGTGTGTGTGTGTGTGTGTGTGTGTGTGTGTGTTTATGTGCATGTGAGTGTGTGGTGTATGTGTGGAGGCCAGAGGATGTCAGGTGTCCTGCTCTACCACTCTCGACCTTATTCCCTTGAGACAGGGCGTCTTAGTGAACCTGGAGTTAGACTGGTAGCCAGGAGCCCCCAGCAGTGTTCTTGTGTGCACCTCCTATGGTTTTGGGGTTAAAGGCTTACCCATGGCCATGTCCACAGTGCTGGACGTTTGAGCGCAGGTCCTTATGCTTATGCAAGAAGTACTTCAGCTCTCTACTTGAGCTTTTGAGACAGGGTCTCTCATAAATATGGAGTTCACTAATGGCTAGGCTGTCAGGGAGCTTTAGGAATCTGCTTGCCTTTGCTACTCTAGCACTGGGGTTTTAGACATCATCATTCATTATTTTCAGGGTCAGGGGGTCTGAACTCAGACCTCATACTTGCACAACAAGAACTTTATCAAGTGAGCCATCTCCCCAGGCCCCCTCTGGTTCTCATGCTCTCAGCTTGTCTTTCTTTCCCTCGCATAGCCTGCCTTTGTTGTCCCCTTTCCTGCCTTGCTGTAATGGCCTCTACCTGCAGCTGAGTGACAGGTGGCAGGGATGGATAGATGGGATGTATGTAGCTGAGGGAATATTTTCTCAATTCTGTTAGCATCAAAGAAATGACTTCCAAGCCAGTCCTTCCAGCCATGCATTTCACTGATCAGTCAGAATGAGAGGAGAAACACATTAGCATTGCCAGAGAGGGGATTTGGGGAAAATCAAGTCTGTGGAACTGAGTGATCTGAAGTCATAGCATTAAAAACAAATCTTGAAGTGTAGCTGGAGTATTTCCTAGTCTGTCTCCTGTGGCCAGGTCCCTTGACACATATCTGCTGTGTGTGTGAATGGTATGTGCTCAGCCTGGAAGGACCTCAGGATGAAGACAGGCACCTGTCATATTCTGGGTATGACACGGGAACCAGCAATCTCAGGGGTGTTATTTTTCTTTTGAAACAGAGTTATGTTTTAATTATATGTGTATGAGTGTGTGCCTGATTGTATGTATGTGCAGCATGTGCATACAAAGTGCCTGGGGAGGCCAAGAATGGGTGTTTGTTGGATCTCCTGACACAAGGTCAAGGGGTTATGTGCTGCCCAATGTGGATACTGGGAATGGAACCAGGGTTCCTTGCCAGAGCCCCAAGAGCCGTTTAAGTGCTGAACCGTCTCTCCAGTATGTTTCGTTTTTAAACCCTGTGACTTCCCTGCTCTACATATTTGCAAAGGGCTTATAAAATATAAGAGTTCTTTTGAATTAAGTATACCTTCATGATCCTTTTATTCCCCTGCCTGATGCCAGTCCAGAGCGAGGTCCCTGGAGAATGTCCTTTGTCCTAAACTAGCAGTCTGCTTCTTACTAAGAAAAAGAAATCTTCTGGTCGTGAAGACTAAAACCAAAATTAAGTTTGTCTCCCTTGGAAAAGAAAAACAAACCTAACAATGCCCCTCCTTCCCTTTCAGTCCCTGAAGCTCTGTAGAGAAGGGTGAGCGAAGGGCAGAGCCTGGGAGTTTTGGCATTTGGTTGTTGATGTGGTACCCGAGTGTCACAGCCGCCTAGCTTCACACTTTGACCTGTGTCTTTTATGGCTATGTAGCTCTGGGCAAGTTATTTAATTCACCAAGATTTAATCAAATATATAATGAAATATTTTGTCATTAAAAAGTATTCTGTGGTAGAGGAGGGGAGGTGGCACAGCAGTTAAGAGCGCTCACTGCTCTTGCAGAGAACCCAAGTTCAGGTCCCAGCACCCACATCGGGTAGCTGAAAGCTACCTATAACCCATTTTGAGGGCATCCTACATCCCTTTTTGTTTCTGTGGGCACCTGTATATGTGTGGTACACATAAAATCATGTAGGCTCCCATACACAGAAAAGTAAATATATAGTTTTAATAGAAAAATGCCCAGCTATAAAATAGTTAAAAATCAACTTTCATTTATTGAGAAAATAATATGAACAAGGTATTAAATATTTAATATTTCCAAAATAAATATTAACTTCTCTTGTTTCTGTTGTATTAAAATTGGGTAGTTATCAGACACTTGAGGCAAGGGCTGAAGGGGTAGCTCAATGGTACAGCATTTTCTTGGTTCGACACTGTGTAGTAACAGATTCCAAAATGGAGTAGAGTATAATCTGAAAACAGCCGACCAGTATTCAAGTCAAGAATGCCAGACACTGAGGTGTGTAGGCCAAGAATATCAAATGTGAGGAAGGAATAGTGTCATCCACCTTTAGTCCCAGCACTCAGGAGGCAGAGGCAGGCAGTTTGAGCTCAGCCAGGTCTAAACACTGAGTTCCAGGACAGCCAGTGCTACGTAGTGAGATCCTGTCTCTGAAACAAAACAAAACAAAACAAAGCAGTGTGTGTGTGTGTGTGTGTGTGTGTGTGTGTGTGTGTGTGTGAGAGAGAGAGAGAGAGAGAGAGAGAGAGAGACAGACAGACAGACAGACAGACAGACAGACAGGCAGAGAGGCAGAGAGGTAGAGAGACAGACACAGGAAGACACACAGAGAGAGGCAAATATGGGCTGAAGAGATGCTCCTGCATTAGGAAACTTGCTCAGCAATCATGAGAATTGAATTCAGATCCTATTACCTACGTGACAAGCCAGGTATCCCACAGATATCTGTAACTCCAGTTCGGAGGGAGCCAGTACCCTCCTCTGATAAATGTGCGTGTACAGGCACACGTGGAGAGGTATACATTCACACAGACACATACACATGTGAATAAATATAAATCTTACAAAGTGGCAGACACTGAGAACTGTCACAGGCTGAGGATGCTAAGAAGAAAATCAAATACAGTGTTGTATGTTTGATTACATTCTGGGACAGAAGAAGGTCGAAAATTGGTGAAATCCAAATAAAGAATATAGCTTCCTACTGCTTTATCAGTGCTAATTTCTTAGTTTTGTCAATTGGTTTATAGTTATATAAGATATTACTATCAGGGGAATCAGGTGAAGGGTATGTGACAACTCTGTACTTCCCCCCCACCCTGTTACTTTTCTGGAAGTCTGAAATTGCTTCAGAATAAAAAGGTAAATTACAGTATGTACATGTCTAGGAGACCTGTTTGGTAAAGAGGGAACTGACCACAACATAGCCCCGTCCTTAGGATAGATAGCACATGGCATCTCATTCCTCACGGCAGAGTGAGGGCTCTTAGTAAAGGGCCATTGCCAGCCTCTCTTGTGCCTGTGCCTCTCCTGTATACTTAGGAGATGGCTACTCCAGGCAGGTGATTGGTCAGATACCAATGTGCTCAGTCTGATCTGGTAGCAGTGAGGCACATCAGCTGGTGAGGAGGGCGCTCATTTAGTGTCAGAACTCTGCAGATCTGAGTGATCAGGGCCCTCGTCTCAGTCCCTTGATGTAATTTACATTCTGCCTGTTTTATCCCTCTATCTAAGCTCCCAGTCACTATGGCAATATGTTTGCAGATTGCAGTTCCTACCCCCACGCTCACTGTTTGATCATCCAGAAGAAAGAAAGATAAGTTCAAACCCAGCTTTGCAATAATTACCTTCTTTCCTGTTTTAAGTGCCTTGCTCTTGCACAAAGCAGGTGTTTTGTTGCTCTTCTTGGGTGCAGAAGCTGCATGTGCTCTTCTTAAGACTGATGTGGCCATCTCTGTCACACTAATAGCAGGGTGTGTAGAAGAACACCATTATTATCATTGGGAGAATGTGAGTCTTTTACCTTTTATTTTCCTTTGAAGTTAGCTGTCAGGGGGGGTATGGAATATATATTTCTGTTCTAGCCTGTAACTCCCTTACAAGTATTTACCAACAGCAGCTCATGTTTTCTAAGTTAAAAAAAAATCAATGCTAAAAATTGTTCTTTGTATTTTAACTGAGTAGCTGAGGTGTTCTGCTTTCTGCTATTGATTTTCAGATTTTATCGTCAGCCCCTTGGGATGCATGTGGATTACTCAATACTATGACAAATGACTGGGCTCTGAATTATGTATTGTATTGTGGGGGAGTTCATAAACTCTATTTCTGTGTTGGTTATTTTAGGCATAAGACTACTGAGCTGTTATTTCTCTTTTCATTACATGTGACTAGAAAAAAGATAAAGGGGGACACTGGTGCAAGAGAGAGGTGCCCAGCTCAAGATGCACCTCCTCTCCTCCTCAGAGCGGACTCAGCACCTCCTCTCCTCCTCAGAGCGGACTCAGAGCTTTAGGGTGGGCAGTACTGGGGTAGGGACTGTGGGGAGCTGGAGGTGCCCAGCTCAAGATGCGCTTCCTCTCCTCCTCAAAGCGGACTCAGAGCTTTAGGGTGGACAGTACTGGCGTAGGGACTGTGGGGAGCTGGGAATGCCTGAGGTAGACGAGAGCATCCACTGAAAAATCAACCCTTTTGTTGGGTCTTTGCTCAGGCTGGAACCCACTGGAGGAAGACTGCCTAACCTGACTCCTGGGCTTCTGAGGCCAGAGCCCTGGGATGGTTTTCTTTGCTGCTGCCTCTCCCTCCGCCCACAGACACTGTGCTGATGGATGTGCAGGCCCTTTACAGACGGCTTGGCACTGCTTGGCTTGCAGAGATCATCTGTCTCTTTTGAATGAGCAGCTTTATGTTTGCAGCTTCTTTTCCCAGCATAGAGAAAAATTGCCTCTGCTGGCTTCTGCCTTCTGACGGAAATGTTTACTTTCCCCAGGGAGAGGCACTGTTCTTTGGTGTTAATGTCTACTAGCACTCCCCGTTCCTTGTGGGAGCGGAGCCTGAGCTCAGGGTGGACAGGAAGAGGTGGCCATTGGAGCATGCACAATCGCCACTGGGGCAGCCATCTGCTAATGTTGCGACTTCTAGCATGCCTCGGAGCAGGCTGTGGGTAGGGAGAGTCCATACTCCAGGGCCTGCATGCATTATGCACAGCCCATTCCCTAAATGAGCTTCTTAAGTGTATATAACTCCTGTCTACCCTGTTCTTGTATGACCTGCCTCAGGGCACCATTCAGAATCTCCCCTAATTATACTTCAAGTGCTGAACATTTAGAGTTTCTGGTAATAGCTGATTTTGGGGGGTGGGAGGGGGAGGGGAGTATATTTCTAAAATTGCAGTGAGGGATTGATTTATAGTTATGGGAAGATTTGCTTCTTAGAGGGAAATTATCACATTGCAATGATAGTCTCACAGCAGTGGTATTTTTCCTCCATCCAAAGCCACAGCTGCCCTACCCCCACCTATACAGTTTCTTTCAGAATGGATTCCCTGTCTTTTGGGGAGGCTCCTTTAACAGAATGAAATGAGTTCTTCCCATTTCAGACTATCACTTTTTTCTCATCACCTTCTCCTCCCAACCTTCTCCTCCTGAAATGGAGGAATCCTTCAAATGTTTAGAAAAGGAAAGTCATCATGACTCAGTCCTCACCCACAGGGAAATGATGGCTGCCCTGCAAGCATGCTGTGTATGAAGAACAAGTCCTACCTTTCATCTCTGTGCTGGTCCCTTATTGCATAGGCCTCTTGCATGGAGTCTGGGGGTCCAGCTTTTTGTTCCTTTTGCTCTCCTCCCAAGCAGGTTCTCTTCAGTCAGGATTGACCTCTAGTAGTTGGACAGGTTCATATATCTTCAGGGCTTCATTGGTGGACTCAGGTTAACAGCTGAGGGCTGGAGGTATTGCGTGCTCATCTCGCGGTAAATGCCGTGACAGTGTAGCAGAATGCGTTGGCCCACTTGGGAACCTGTTCAAAGAAAATGTGACAGTCTTACCACCAGCCACTCCCAGTGTCTGATTTCCAGTGTCCTTGTTTTTCTCACACTGTTGACATGGTCATTGAGCCTTGTGCTGGACGTGAGCTGCTGCTGATACTGGGTTCTCCCTGTATGTGCGTTCCTTTGCTGCAGGATCAGGTGTGGTATTTTTCAGCAGAGCCCCTGGCAAGCACCTGTTGAAACCACATGCGTGTGGTTGGATCAGCACACTGGACATACCAAACTGAAATTTTCTCTTCCACACTGGCTTTTGTAGGATTTCTTCCTTTCCTTTCTGAGGATTTCTGGCCCCAACTAACTGACTTGCCCCTGGTTCTGGAGCCTTTTTATCCCTGCAGTAAGTCCTGCTTGGCAATGGTACTATCTGTGTGGGGTGCAGTTACTGAATGTCCTTTGAAGTTAGCTTTACAGACGTCCATAAGTGCTCATGGAGACTTCCCTTCCTTGACATAATACCTACGCTCCCTCCCATACGAATCACTGTGGTTTTCATTCTGAACATGGTTGGCAGTGATGTGGGGGATGGGAGCAGTGATTTGCTTCCCTCTGCCCAGGAGTGAAGTCTAATTTCATTTTCACCCTCTGCTCTGAGTGGAACTCAGTCCTCTGTGTCCATGTTTAGTGTTGCTGTGTTGCTGGACTCTCCTAGCAAAAATTAGGCTAATGTCTCCAACGACTACATTAGGCAGCAAAATGAGGTTCTGAATTGTAGGTACTATACCAGGGCTCTCTCTAAGGCATTGCCTTGTTCTGGTTTTTATTATTCAAATTCATTCTCTCAATGATTCTCTGCAGACTGACTGGCACACTGGTTTAGTGCAGTACATTACACTAACGGAAAGGCAAGATCACCTTTTAAGAAGAGGGAGAAAGAAAAAGAAAAAGGCAAAAGATGAATGTTGTGGTACACAGAGTCAGCATTAATCTAGTCTAAGCTCCTAGTGGGTCTCTGTGATGCCTAGGAAATAGAAAAGAAGAACCCAATCCTAGATAGTAGGCAGAGAGGCGTTGAGTGGGACAACAGCATTGTATTAGTGATACCTGCTGTCTGTTTCTGTCACCTTCTTCCCATTCCTGTGTATTTGCCACTAGGGTATATGATTAGCTGGGTGTGGGGTATCAGAATTCAAGGCCACAGGTCTGAGGATCTTACCCATCAGGAGCTATAGTCCTGGAGATTCACCAGTTGCATCTGTCTTGGCTGTAAGGGTGTGGGGGGGGGCAAAGGGGTAAGGAGGGAGCTGTGGGAAGGGGCTATGGGGGGGCTGAGTCTTAGGATTCTTGCATTTTATGTGTGAAGTAGCAGCCTCTTGGCAGTTGGATACCTAGAAAGTTGAAAACTTGGCTCTTACATGTTTGTTTCTTAAAATGACTCTCTTCCACCCCCAGTGAGGAAAAAGTAGTAAGTATTCAAAGCAAAAAACTTAGAAAACAGAAAAACACAAAGGGAAACTTAACAAAACAACAGCAAAATTGCCCAAGTGCTACTGTACAACTGTAAATGAACATTGGCACTGTGGCTCTCGTGCGTCCGAGTGCTCCCATTCTGGGCTCACCGTTGTAAGGCTGGTGCCTTCCTTTCATGGATGAAGAGCTGTTTAAACCGAGCTTGGTGGCATCCATCTAATCTTGGCACCTGGGAGGCTGCCAGAGATCATTCATGAGCTTGAGAGCAGCCTGGGCTAGCTACATAGTGGTTTCCTAGCCATCCTGGGCTACAAAGCAAGATCCTGTCTTACAAAGAAAGGAGAAAAAAAGGAAAAAAGAAGAAGAGAGAGAAAGAAACAAAGAAAGAAAGCAAAGAAGAAGGAAAAGAAGAAAGCAGGGGGCTGGGGCCGGTACTCAGTTGAGTGCTTACCTCATATGCACAGCCCTGGGTTTAATCCTTAGCACTGAACTGGGCATGGTGATGTATGCCTGTCATCTCAGCACCCACAAGGATCGGAAGTTCAAGACCATCCTCTGCTACATGATGAGTTGCAGACCAGTCTGGGTCACTACATGAGAGTCTATTTCTAAATGAATGGACGAATGAATGAGTAACAAAACAAGGGCCGGCAGGAATGCTTACTAGGTTAATGGTGACAAGCCTGATAATCTGAGTTCAGTTCTGAATCCAGATGCTGGAAGGAGAGAACCAGCTCCTGCAAGTTGTCCTCTAACCCAGGCCATGGACTAGCAGCCCCACATAAATAAATACTAAGAGAGAGAATCTTTTTGTTTGTTTGTTTGTTTTGAAACAGGTTTTCTCTGTGTAGCCCTGGCTGTCCTGAAACTCACTCTGTAGACCAGGCTGTCCTTTAACTCAGAGATCCACCTACCTCTGCCTCCAAAGTGCTGGGATTAAGTGACCCACTACCACCACTACACAACAAGAGGGATATTTTTAAAAGATTTCTTAAAGTGTGTATGTGTGTGTGTGTGTGTGTGTGTGTGTGTTTATCTGAGGAAGTTAGCAGAGGGTGTCAGACTCTCTGGAGCTGGAGTTATAGGTAGTTGTAAATGACATGAATGCTGGGACTCAAACTCAAGAGCTCTGCAGTAGTAGCAGAAGTCCCCCATTACCTTAGCTAAGCCATCTCTCCATTCCTGAGGCAGAGAATCTTAAAGGTTAGAGCCTGTGGTATATGATTATGTCTGTGGTGAGCATTTTCTGGGTGTAGGAAGAACATGGCATTTAATTCAACATAAATTATACTGAATTGATTATTGATTTTTGATGATAGGTAGCTTCCAGCTTTTCACCTTGTAAGTAATTCTTCAGTGAACATTCTTGTATATATTTCCATATTCTCTAAGTTCTTAGAAAGGGTATACAAAAGTAGAAGGACTAGCATTTTCTGATTTGGGGACTGGTCTCTCAGCAGGGTAGCATCTTTCAGAGCTGTGGCTGTGCATATATCAGGCACATATGAGGTTTTGAGCATTTCTCAGCCTGTTTTGCATCACACATCAGACTCCTTGGGATACAGTCTCTCTGTGGCCTCTAGATTGTTCTGGTTTGATTGGGAAACAGCTAGCTTCCAATGAGTCAGGGTAACAAGTGCAAAATACATATCCTTACTGTCTTGTGCCAAGATTGTAATGTCCACAGGAACAGAGGCATTGTCATCAACCTATTTGTCTGTAAGCAGTTATTGAGTGACTGATTACATGTGTCTTGCCCAGTACAGACAGAGGGGTGATACAAACAAGGCCGTGACACATACAACTTTGGATATCTGGATAGCAGTTGACATGACGCCTCCTCATTCGTGAGCACTCATTGCATGGCAAGAACTAACTAAGGCTGTGCTTGAGGGGAGAGGATGATGGCACAGAGAAGGCTGTTTTCCTCTTCCTCCTCATCCCTCCTTCCTTCTTCTCTCTCTCCTTCCCTCCCTTCCCCCCTCTATCTCTCCTTCCCTTCCCCCTCTCGTTTTAAGTAAAGTTCACCAGCCATATAGGGTACTAAATGACATACAGACACAAAATGTTGTGGGGTTCGTTATAGGCATTGTAGTACTAAGGCTGTTGTGGAAAGGAAGATCATTGTACTAGATAAATTTCAGAGAGAAGATAGGACAATAGTTGTGGCCTAAAAATAGCTGGAACTTGATGACGTGGAGTGGAGAGGGTTTTCCATGTGGGTGATGGCAGTCGTGACTGTTTAATAATGATGGCCAGCTGTAGAGCAGTGGAGGACAGAGCTGGGAGCAGAGTTATAAGGGACCAGGGAAGGCTAAAGGTGCATATCGGAAGCCCTCAGTCTCACAGAACCCACAGCTATAGTAGGTATATAGTGAGAAGAAAGGTCCAACTCTGCCTTTGATTAAAGCTTCAGTTTCTCCCAGTACCTAAAACAGTGCCTCCAGGCCCACCCTTGGATTCCCTCTACCTGTATCTATGCATACTGTGTCTGTGGTGAGCTCCCCTAGCTTAATGGCTTTATGTCTGCATGCTGATGACCCCCAAATCTCTAAGCCTGACCTCTCTGAGCTCGAGATCTCTCTGCCTACTAGACAATTTCTACGTGACTGTGTGATTAAAATTTATTGTTTCTATAGCTGAATTCCTGTAATTTTCCCCATTTCAGTTAATGGTAACTCTTCATTCAGTTACATTGGAAATTTTGTATCCATTCTCTGTTCCTTCTCTAACTTCTGACAGCAAATCCTGAAAACTATCTTCAAAATACATCACAAATTTGACTGATTCTCGTCACTCTAAGTAGCTACCATCATCTCTACTGCTTATTATGGTAGACTCCAATCTGGTCCTCCTCCTTCCCTTATTGTCAACAGTCAGTTCTCAGCCAGTTGCTGTATCTTGCTGTGCTGAAAAATACCCTTTAATGTTCTTTCTTACATAAAGAGTTAGCCCTTGACTGGCCTACAGCATCCAATGATGTGGGTTCTCCCTCACCATTACCTCTGATTTAATTTGGTGATACCCTTCCATTTCCTGTCCTCTAGTTACTTGGCCTTCTCTTGTCTTTTGAACATACTCAACTCACCAACCTTGAGACACAGCAATCCTTCCCTACATAGCCCTGTGCCTGGCTTCCTCAGCTCCTTTAGGTCTTCACTCAGAAAAGACGTCTTCTAGTAGCAGAAACTGGATTGAGTTTCAGAGCAAAATAACCAAGGTAGTTGTATCTGTCCGTTTTCTGTTACTATAGCGAACTACCTAAAGCTTAGGCTGACAAGATGGCTCACTGGGTAAAGAGGAATGCCACCAAACTGATGACTTGAGTTTGATTTCCAGGACCCCCACGATAGGAGGAGAGACTTGATTCCTGCATGTTGTCTTGTAACCTCTGCATACATACTGCAGCATGTTGACATAGGTTCTGTTCTGGCAAAGACCTCATCAAGGATTGAAGCAGCTGTGAGTAGGAGAGGCCCTATGGTAAGACAGGAGATCAGGGAACAGAAAGGGTCAATCCTGCACTTCTATAGCAGTACATCTAACTAGGATCCCAAGAGAACAGTGTTAGCTCCCTCCTCAATCAGCCCGGATTATGATAGCCTCTGCCCTGCCTCTTAGAGAGCTCACCATCTCTTAGCACTCCTACTGAGAACCAGGCTCACAACTTATCCCCAGCTTTTGGGGAACTCTTTTTTTTTTTCCTAAATAAGGTCTTGCTATGTAGCTGAGGCAGGTCTGAAACTTACTATGTAGTCTAGACTGGCCTCAGACTTGTGATCCTCCTGCCTCTGCTTCCCTGTCTGCTGAATTCTGGAAATAAAAGCCACATATCATTCCTACCCCACCAGGGACACTCTTAAACCATACCCAGTATTGATTATAATCCAAAGTATAAAGTAAATGTTTATAATCTAAACTCCAACAAACAGTTGAATAAGTAAGTGAATGATAAAAAGATCCTTTAAATGGAAACCCCAATAGTCTATGATATGCTACCTTCCAGGAGGTGGGGCTTTGAATCTTCTTGAGTCAGCTGGACCAATGGTTCTCCCCACAAATAGGTTTGAGGAATGGAAATAACAGTGACCGTCAACCTTAGAAACTTGGTAACTACTATTTGCATCAAGAATACCAAGAGACCAATGGTAACATCAGCAGTATTGTTGGGCAGGCATGCTGTATCACTGTTATGATAGAATAAGGATGCTCTACTTCTCTGTGACAAGCTTTTTCAAACCCAGTAACAGAAATCATGGATAAGTATCAGACATACCAAAGTAGTTTAGTAGTTTCTAAAAAATTAAAATTAATTACATGTATAGTGCTTTGTCTTCATGTATGTCTGTGCACCATATGCTTGCCATATTCCTGCAGAGGCCAAAAGAGGCATCTGGAAGAATCCAGGCTAGACCAGGCCATGGGAGGGAAGGAGTGGGGAGAGCAAGAGAGGAAGAGAAGTGATAAGTGGGGATGGGGTGGAGAAGAGGGCAAACAGACAAAGAGAAGAAAGAAGAACCAAGGGGAACAAAGAGAGTTTATGATTGCCACCAGGCAAAACTGCTAGATCACATAGGAATCAGAGAAGCTGGGGAAGGGATGTGAGGCTCAGGGGAGGGTAGAGTAGAGCCAGGTGCTGAGTAGGGGGTAGGGGTGAGAAGTGTTTGCTAAGTGACGCCAGGACTCTGTAACAGGTACATGCAGTGCTCAATGAGCCTGGTGTCCAGCATCCACTCTGAATGCTAATAGAAATCTCACCCATCTGTCCCAGGGGTCTTAGGGCCCAGCACTGCAGGTGCACAGTACACTCATCTCTCTGCTCTGACTGAGGCCAAGTTCTTACTGTCTCAAGTTCCTACTTTGATTTCCCCACAGTGATGTACTATGTTAGGTTTTTGTTTTTTGTTTTTTGTTTGTTTGTTTTTACAGCAGTTGGTGGCCAAGGAATGCCACAAAGTGACATCATGCAACAGACCTCACATGAGAGATGATTGAGGGAGAGGGGTATACAAAGCTGCCTCTGAGTGAGGAAAAAGAAGAAAGAAAGCAGGTTGTGAAGGCCTATGCTTTACTAAAGGGGCATAGCACATGCGCATAGGGAGAAAATTATACTACCCATGGTGACTCCTGAAGCTGAGTCACTGAGGGTGACTAGAGTCAACCCTTCCCCTCTAAATTGGGTCAAGGTGAGTTATGTTGTTTGGTTTGGTTTGTTTTATTTTATCATCCCCAACTTGGGGAAGAGAAATACTAGCGCACAAACTCCTGACCAGCTAGCAGGTAGGCAACGGTAGACTTGAGTACCACAGAGTCGAAGCATTACAGGCAAGTAGGACACAGGGCCGAGGTGAGATGTCAAGAGTCAGGATTTTGTTGCAGTCTAAGATAGGAGATGGCCCTCCAGCGACAGGCTCAAAGTGGGATCTAGCTCAAGGGGAGTTCCCAAGACCTGACACCATTGCCGAGGCTATGGGGCAGTCACAAAAAGGGACCTACCATGACTGCCCTCCAAAGACTCAACAAGCAGCTGAAAGAGTCAGATGCAGATACGTGCACCCAGCCAATGGTCAGAAGCTGCTGACCCCTCTGCCTTTGGTTGAATTAGGGAAAAGTTGGAGGAAGCTCAGGAGGATGGCAACCCTGTAGGACCAGCAGTTTGAATTTACCTGGACCCCTGAGATCTCTCAGACACTGGATCGCCAACCAGTCTGCATATACCAGCTGAGATGAGGCCTCCAACACACACACAGCAGAGGACTCCTGGGCCTGGGTTCAGTCAGAGAAGATACACCTAACCCTCAAGAGACTGGAGGCCCCAAGAAGTTTAGAGGTCTGGTGCGGTGGGTGGGGTGGAGACATCCTTGTGGAGACTGGGGGTGGGGTTGGGGAGAAAGTATGTGATGTGGAACAGTTGGGGGTGTGGACCAGGAGGGGAATAAAATCTGGAGGATAAAAAAAAATGTAATGGCCCTGTAAAATGTGTCCTGGATGCCTTAAAGCAGTAGGGTGTTATGGCAACCGACTGGGGCAGTTGGTGAATGGGAAGTAAGTTTATTTGATGAGGTTGTGGGAGAGACTGCAGGGACAGGCGTGGATAAAGTCAAGTTGCTAATAGGTTCTGAGAGAGAGCCTCTGACTTGGTGAGTAGAAAAAGGGGGGCTGTGATAACTGGAGTTGGGGGTCTGACATTTGACAGACTTTGTAAGAGACGGTAATTGCCCTTAAGAAATGCAAATCCTCAGGGGTGGGCTGCAGATGCTCCTTGAAGCACAACAGGCTTGGCTATTAGGACAGGATCTTTTCGTGTCAGAGGGTGATAGTAGAGATGTGGCTATAACACAAGGAGGCCCTGGCGTGGGCAAAATGGATCCAGGCCTCCAAAGGCTGCTGCTCTAGCCACCTCATTGGCTCAGTTATTTCCCTTAGAGATGATGGAATTCTCTGTCTTGCAGGACCAGCAGAGCACAGTTTCTATAGCCTGGGGGAGGTGGGAGGCTTTTGGCATGGCTGTGTTTGGTCTGTTTGTTACTGATCCTCCTTTTGTTGTAAGTGGTCTGTGCTCTTTCCAGATGACAGTGTGGGACATGAGGATGTGAAAGGCATATCTAGAGTCTGTGTAGATGTTTAGGGATTATCCATGTGCCCTTTGGAAGGCACAAGTGAGAGCTATTAGTGGTGTGGGCCGAAGGGCTGTACCTGAGCCACCTCAGTCTCTGATGCTATGACATTGCCTGCTTTTCAGGCCCACTGTGTAAAAAGGAGCTGCCATCTATCGACCAGGTATAGATGGCCTGAGGCAGGGTGCCCTCCTGTCTCCTGTATATTCTAGGGATGGGGCAGTAGTTCCTTTGAGAGTTCAGTGCAGGAATGAGATGGGAATGGTCTATTTTTGGTCAGGGAAGAAGAATTTAGATGTTGAGGGGTAGGCATCATTGGAAAGTAAGTGTGGCATTTTCTTCTAATGCCAACTGGAGAAGGAACCCAGGAGAGAAGCAGTTTGTAAGTCTTTATACCTTAGAAGGTGAGAAGAGAAGATAGTTAGTGGTTAGGACCCTGCCTTAGTGTTTCATTGCTGTGAAGAGACCATGACCAAGGCAACTCTTACAAAGGACAGCATTTAATTGGGGCTGGCTTACACATTCAGAGGTTCAGTCCATTGTCCTCATGGTGAGAAGCATGGCAGCATCTAAGCAGACTACATCTTGATCCAAAAGCAGCCAGAAGACCTGAATCAGACTCACTGGCTTGACTTAGCATATATATGAGACCTCAAAGCCCCACCTCCATGGACACACTTCCTTTAACAAGGCTACACTTCCTTTACAAAGGCCACACCTCCGAATAATGCCACTTCCTATGGGCCAAGTATATTCAAACTACCACAGTCCCTGAGGATATATTCCTCATATTCTGTTATATAAGGGAGAAAGGATAGTTTAGGTGTGGGTGGTTTCATGTCAGGCCTTGATGAGGGAGGACCTGTTGGAGCTTCTGAAAGGGCTTGGTAATGAGTGGGAGAAGGGGCCACCTTACACAGGGGCAGGCAAGGAGTGAAAAGAAGAGGATCCAGGAGCATTAGAAGGAATGATAAAATCTTTTCAGTAGAGGAGACTTCAGGGATAGGGTTAGGTGTTTTCTATGGCTTTGTGAGTTGTGGTAATGGTTATTCCCAGAGGGGAATTGAGAGGTAGACAGTTGGACCTTAGACAGTGAGATTCTATAGCCTCGACTGGACAAGAAATTTAGAATAGCAGGAGTTGACATAGACTAAGAGTATAGATCAGAGGCAGGGCCTGGCCAAATAGGTGTGGGCTATCCCAGAATCCCTGGGGTAGGACAGTCCGGGTGAGTTGGGTAGACAGTTGAGTGTCAGGATCAGTGCAGATGAAAGCTCAGTTTTGTGACTGGGTGTCAAGGTGAATAGAAAAGATTGCATCCTTGAAGTCCAGGACTGAGAAAGGGGAGGTCCATCCCTGATGGGTTAGTAAGAAGTTAGCTATGACAGAATAGACGGGGACTGCTGCAGAACTGATGAGCCAGAGATTTTGAAGCAGGCAATAGGTCCCACTGAGCTTTTTAACTGTCAGAATAGGGGTACTAAAGGGGGAAGATGTTATCAAAGTTGTTTTTTCTTAGAGAATCAGACATGATAGATTTAAGTCCCCTGAGGCTCTGAGCAAGAGTGGGTCTGGGCTTGGGTGTTGTGTTAGGAAGGGTTCTGAATTTGATCACAGGGGAATGGCATGTGGCAACAAAGGGGTTTGGGGTATCCAAGACTTGGGGATCTATCTGGGAGACTGGCAAAGAAAATGATGTGTGGGAATCAGTAGTTGGGTGGCTAGGAGGGAGGAGAAGGGTAGGTGGTGAGCTTGGGGGTCAGGCTAATGTGGGGAGCAAAGGAAATAGAGGCACCCACTTTGGCTAGAAGATCCCTTCCCAATAAGGGGACAGGACACATTGACACACCAGAAAAGAATGGGGGAGAGGAACACCCCTAAAAATGAAACTGAGTGGTGGCATCTGGTGAGGTTGGTAAGGCTTTCTCCTATCCCAGTGATAGGGAAATGAGGAGAGGTGGGTTTTCAAAACTCTTTCAGGACCAATCAAGTGGCCCTGTGTCCAAAAGGAAGGATGGGTCGCCTTGATACTGTAATGACTACCTGGGGCTCCCTATTAGAGATGGCAGTGGTTGGGCCAAGGATCCTGGGCCTCTTCAGTTGTCCATGGCCAGGTCTACGAGGATGGCTGGAGGGTGATCCAGTTCATGGGGGTGCTGTCAGTCAACAGTCCACTGTCCCTCTTGATGGCACTTTGGACACAGCTGGGATGACTTACCAGGGCAGGCCTGGACCCTGTGACTTTACTGACTTGAAGCAGGAACCCAGTGGTCCTTAAGTTTTAGGTGGCAGGGGACTCCAGGCTATCCCCAGTGTTGGTTGACTGGACTTGGTCAGCATTTGGGTTTTCTGTTTACAGGTTTCCTCGTCTCTCCAACAGTACACTTTGAAGGTCAGCACCAAGACTTGTGCCTGTGGAGTTATGGGATCCTTTCTCCAAGAGCTTATGCTTGATCCTCATGTTGGGGAAACTTTGGGAAAAGAAGTAGGTCATGAGGAGTTGTTTACCCTCTGGGTTTTGGGTGTATAGATTGGTGTACTGTAAAGAGGGCCCTTGTGAGGCATTCTAGAATTTGAGATGGGTTTTCATGTTTGTCCTAGATGAGCTCTTGGAGTCTCTCATAGTTTCCTGGTTTAATGGCAGTCCTATGAAGATTGGCCAGTAGATAAACTATGAACTGATCTCTAGATAGAATGTTTGCTTGTTATTACTTGTTTTCTTTGAGATAGAGGTGTGTGGTCTGTGTATATTTGTCTGGCCTGGAACTCACTCTGTAGACCAAAGCGGCTTGAGTGTTGGGATTAAGTGCATGGCATGCACCATCATTGCCCAGTGGGTCAGGATGCTTTATCACAACAGGAGAAATGAGACTAGCTCAAGAGTCCTGCTGCAAACAGCCCTCATTCCCAATCCTGGTCATAAGCAACACAAGGCTGAGAAGCTGTCATATACCAGAGAAGCCATGCAAGTGTGTTGTGCATTCTGAGATGGACACTAGGAAAGAACAAGGCTAAGTCTAGTTAATAGTGGTGTGCTGGCGCTGCTGGCTCAGTTCCGACACATGGGCCAGAAGAAGGTGAGGTGGTAGCAATGTGTTAGGTCTCAAGCCTGGGACAAGTTTCACTGTCCCTGTGGTTCCTCTCAGCCCCTCAGCTCCTCTCACCACGCCTCCTACCTTAAACTTCTCTGGCCCTAGAGCTTTGCTCCCCTTCCCCTGCTTCTCAATCCTATAGAAACTTGCCATTTCTGCCTTGTGTTTTCTTGGCCTCTTGGCCCAAGCTGCCTCTCTTGGCCATTGGCTCTTCTCTCATTCTCCCTTTCCCTCACCCCTCTCATAATTTGGTCTAGTCTACAGACCATATTTAGCCTGGACTCTTCTCTCTGCCTGTTCTCTCCCTCATATCTACAATAAGAATCTTCTCTATACTCCACTTAAGGGTAGGGAATGTCCACCTTTTATTTCATGAGCTATATTGCTGTGTTCTTAGTTTCATCCCCTCCTTTGTCTGTGTGTGTGTGTGTGTGTGTGTGTGTGTGAGAGAGAGAGAGAGAGAGAGAGAGAGAGAGAGAGAGAGAGAGAGAGAGAGAGAGAAGAGACAGAGACAGAGAGAGAATGAGAATGAGAATGAGAATGAGAATGAGTGTTTTGTTTTGGAGACCAGAGATTCTCTGTGTAGCCCTGACTGACCTGGAATTTGATATGTGTACTGGGCTGGTCTTGAGCTTATCTGATCCTCCTCCTTTGCCTCCGAAGTGTTTGGATTACAGGAGTGTGTCTCAGTGCCCAGATTTCCAGCTCACTCATGAAAAAAAAAGTTTTTGATTTTGTTTTTGGAGATTGGGTTTCAAAGCTCAAACAGATCTTGGCTTTGAGACCCCTAGCAGTTGGGGTCTTGGCTTGTCTTTATCTCTTCCTGACATTTATGCCTCCTTAGCACTGAAGATTTAACACTGTTATTTTACTTTAGCTGTTTGTCATCTGTTTCCACATTAGAGTGGCAGCTCTGAGGGGACAGTGCATCTTTCTTGTTGAGCAGTCAGGACTATACTTGGCTTTTAACATATGTTCCATAAATATGGTTCGTCGGTGAAAGTGGTGTCCTCTGCATCATCCTTTCATCCTTCAGCAGTCTGAGCGTCGTGTTTGCGTCTGCATCTTCCTTCTTCTGTCTGAGCGTTGTGTTTGCGTCTGCGTCTTCCTTCTTCTGTCTGAGCGTTGTGTTTGCGTCTGCGTCTTCCTTCTTCTGTCTGAGCGTTGTGTTTGCGTCTGCGTCTTCCTTCTTCTGTCTGAGCGTTGTGTTTGTATCTGCGTCTTCCTTGTTCTGTTGAGACTTCCAGCTGCTCTTACTGTCAGTGTTGGGGGATGACCCTGGTTTCCTTTTTATTTTACTAGGCATAGAAATTCGAGTCCTGTTGGAGGGAGGTCAGAAATGCTTTCAATACACTCACCCGCCGGGAGAGGAGCACGTGGGTGGGTTCACTTCCTAATGTCCTGGCGGCAAATGTTCCTCCTGATTTATGAGGCATACCTCTGTCCCTCCAGTGATGGTTTAAACTGATGATCCAGGACTGGATTTCTGATTCCAGTTCAGCCATGACAAGATGTAGGGCTATGTGTGGATGTGACAAAACCACTTGATCTCAAGTGGACTAAATGTAGGGCAACCTAGAAAAAATATACCTCACATAGTAATAAATATTTAATTGAAAGTATGGACTTAACAATCCCTTGAGACAGTGAGGAAAAGGGCATTGTTATGAATGAGCAACAGAAAGGGCTGCGTCTGTGGCCCTGTGATGTCCCTCACACAGTTAGTGTGTGTGTGTGTTTGGGAGGGGGGTCGCTGGATGACATGGGTGCATGTTTGGGAAAAGGAAGTGGGCTGGTACAGGAAGATACCTGGAATGAGCTCTGGACTGCTGGCTTTGTCTGTTCATAGTGTCTGCTTTTTTCCTATGCTGGAACATAATTTATCTCATCATATATTTGAAGCAATCACCAACAACATTGTGAATAAAGAGCCATTTCCCTTGCACAGTGCACTTTTAGCTCCTCTTGTTTGCACATTCCTTGGGCTCAGGAACATAGCTGGTTTACCTTCTGGTTTTGGTGCTGTGCTTTCATACCTGGGTGCTCACTAGACAAAGGCCTGCTCCCTGCAGGGCACAGGAATTGGACTAGGCCTGGGATTGATCCCTTTTGGAGAGAAATAAGCAGGGCATCTTGCAAGCCCTTCCATTTTGCTTATCTTATAGAAGAGGCCAAGGGTTCTCATCCTTTGCAAGTAAAATAGAATGTACTTTCCTCAAGCTATTCAAATATCACAGTTGGATTCAATTATCTGCAGAAATAGACTTATATAAAAGGAAAACTTAAAAAGAAATTTGTACCAAATAAGGGCTACCTTTTTGTTAAGGTTGTTTTCTTTTTTTTTCTTCTCGTTTTTCAAGGCTCTCCAGTTTGAAGTCTGAGTGTCTAGAAAAGAAGGCAGGAGAAGGAGGGAGATAGAAAAAAATAAACAAAAACTGCAGTGGGACTTAGGAATGCTTGAGGGTGAAGCGGAAGTCGCAGTGAGGGTACGCTCTGAAGCCACCTGTAGAGTGGTGTGCCAGGGCTCCCCACTGTGACTCTTTGTTCCCTTCTGTCCACTCCCACGTCTCCAGTGGACCGTCAGGCAAGGAAAGCCTCACACAGCACTGTAGGCCTGCCTGACGCTGCTGCGGCCAGCCTAGTGGCTTCAGGTCACACACAACCATTACTCTCACTCCTGTGCTTTCTGCAGGGCAGTTACAGTGCTAATTACAGCCTAGAAGCCAATTACCACAAGCGCAGTGGCCTCAAACCCTACCCCGTGTGTGTATTATCTCAGTTTATGTAGGTCAGAAGTCCAGGTACTGGGTAGCTGAGGAGTTCATATTCTGAAACCAAGACTCAGCCAGGATTTAGTCCCCTTTGGAGGCTCTGGGGGGAAATGTACTTCCAAGCTTTATTTAGGTTGTTGCCAGTTTGTCTTTGCAACCGATTCCTAGAAGTCAGATACTGGGTTAAAAGGAAAACACAGAATTTCATCACATGTCCTTGAATTCCCCACTGTGAGGTGTGCCCTTTTTTCTCCCAAGTACCTGCGTTTCTGAAGTATTGCCCATAGAGCAGATGTAGGTAAGAAGGGCTTATCCCATTGCAGTATCATTTTACTGTTCCATTCTTAAAGGGCTGTATTAGTGATTGTCTCGCTGCTCTGACAAAGCATCTGACAGAAGCAGCTGAAGGAAGGAGGAGACAGTTATTTTGGCCAACCATCCCAGTTGCTGTACTCTCCCCACCAAGGCAGCAGGAGCTGGAGGCAGTTAGTTGCATGGCGTCCACACTCAGGAAGCAGAGAGTAAGGAATGCCTGTGCTCAGCTGCTGTGTTAGCCTAAGATTGCAGCCCATGGAAAGCACCATCTACAACTGGTACATCTTCCTGCCTCATTAGACCCTTGCGGCTTGTCTCTTAGTAAGTCTAGATCCTCTTACGGTCATAATCAATATTAACAATCACAAAGACATACTGTCTCTCTTTCTGTGAAATGCCTATTCATGTCGGGTTATCTATAATAAAGTTGCTTTAAGTTCCTTATGTCACCTATTAATTTTATCTATGTTATTAAATACTTTACCTGGCTTGTCATTTGTCTTTTTTTTTTTTTTTTGGTTCTTTTTTTCGGAGCTGGGGATCGAACCCAGGGCCTTGCGCTTCCTAGGCAAGCGCTCTACCACTGAGCTAAATCCCCAACCCCTTGTCTTTGTTTTTGCTTATGATATTTTCCCAAAGATCTTTGCTTTTTTAAATTTTGTGTAAGCAAATCTACTTTTAATTACTTTTGGATTTTAAATCATAATTAGTAAAGCTAAGCATATTCCCAGGTAGTAAAGCAGTTCACCTGTGGTTTTTCCTGGCTTTATTATTCATACTTAAAAACCTGATTTGTCTTGGCTTTCTTTTGCTGTACAAACATAAAGAATGGAATTAAGGTTGCCTATTTCATATAACAATGAAGTTATTCTAACACTGCTTATTAAAAACTTGATCAGTGAAGCTGGGTGGTGGTAGCGGCCGGCATACACTTAATCCTGGCAGAGGCAGAAGCAGTTAGGTCTCTGACATTGAGATCAGCCTGGTCCACAGAGTGAGTTCTAGGACAGCTAGGGCTACACAGAGAAACCCTGTCTAAAACAAAAACAAAAAATCAAGAAGAGGGAGGGAGGGAGGGAGGGAAGGAGGAGAGGGGAGGGGACAAAGCTGATGACTGATCAACACTGGAAAAATAGCTCTGTGGTCTGACCATTTGCATGCAGTCATGAGGATGGGAACTCAGATCCTAGTGCCGTCTAATTAACAAGCAGACATCCTGATCATGCCTGTGAGCCAGCTTTGGAGTCACAGACAGGACAATTGCTGGGGCTTACTGACTTCCAGCCTAGCTGAGAAAACAAATTCCTGTCCAGCACAGTCCTTACCTCAGAGGAATCAGAGGAGTAAGGGCACCCTTATTGCTTCTGTTCACACGCATACACTTACACTTACACACACACACAGAGAGAGAGAGAGAGAGAGAGAGAGAGAGAAAGAGAGAGAGAGAGAGAGAGAGAGAGAGAGAGAGAGAGAGAGAGGGAGGGAGAGAGATAAATCATTTAAAAAAGTCCTTTCTTCTATTTTATTTATTCATTTTGTTATATGCAATTGGATGTTTTGCCTACATGTGTCTGTGCACCATATGTGTGCCTGGTGTCCAAGGAAACAAGAAGGCTTTGGATTCCCTGGGACTGGATTACAGAGACTCAGGAACCACTGAATGGGTGCTGGGAATTGAACCAGGGTCCTTTGGAAGGGCAGCATCCTCCCTTAAGTTTTATATATTATCATTTTGTACTAAATTTCCATATTCAGTTGAGTCTGTTTTTAAATTTCCTTTTCTGTTTCATTGATCCATTCTATCTACTATATTACTAAGCCAAACTCTCTTTGAATATAGAGTCTTTGCAATATATTTCTTAGCTTGTAAAATTTTCTAGTTTTATTGCTTTGCTGTGCTGTGTTGTGCTATGCTATGCTATGCTGTGTGTGTAGATGGGATTTGCGGATTAAGATTTGATTAGCACCAAAGAGAGCTAAGTATGATTTTTAAGAAATCTCAGCTCTCAAAGATGAGGTAGAAAAGGTACCCTGGCAATGGGACTTGGCCAGGAACAGGTGTCCCAGTAGGTGCTGTGCCGCTCTAAGGTGTGCAGTGCAGAAGCCAGGGCAGACCCTTTCCCAGTGAGATTCTGCTTTCTGTGTTAGGGCCCTCTGAAGTCTCTTGCGGTGACAGTGAGAAACCACAGTGGCTGTCCTGGGGTGTTGAGTAGAGTGGTCTGGGTCTGGGTGAGTGGCAGGTATAAGAGAAACGGAGGAAAGTAAGAAAAGGTGATGCTAAGAAAAGCACATGGAAGTTTTTCTTTGTCCCTTTTTTTTTCCCTTAAATTGAGATGGAGTACTTAAAACAAAATCAACTTATAACAAGACCACATGTTTTGATGGCATTCAGTGTGTAAGTATAGTGGCCTGTGCTGCTAACATTTTCATTATCACAAAGGCAAATTCCATACCTGTTGCAGTTACTCCCTTTCTAACCAACTCTCCCTGGCAGACCACCAAGCTTCTTTCTGTACTCACGACTTATTGGTTGGTTATTTCATATGCTATTTGGAGTCACATTTGACTTTCTGTTATCTGACTTATTTATATTTTTAAAACTCATCCGTTGATACAACATATATCAATATTTTGTTCACTTTATGCTTAACAATATTTTATTGTATGGATATACCATTATATGAAGAAACTTATGTGTCCATTCACCTGCTAATGACTCTGCATAACCTTTTATTTCAATAATAAGAAGCACTGGAGACCACATGTAAATGCTGACAGAAATACTCTACTACTTAAAGCCAGGCGCAAGCCTGAGGGGAGAGGATAGGTAGGCGTAGGCTGCATTCATTTGAACGCAGATTGCTGAGAAGACTCTTGTCTGCTACTTTCTATCAGTTCTATGTACAGAAGACAGGTCTCTGCTTAGTGCCTCTCAGTGTACTTTAGAGTCAGAGGTTCTACAGAATGGCAAAGGCTATAAAGTAGTGAGTGAGTAGAGCGAGCTAACTGGAGGACATGGTCGTAACTGATGGTGGTAACTGATGCTGTTGATGTCTTGGCCCACTGTTTATTTCAGTGTGTGAAGGGTGTTTTAGTCCTGCTCATATTGAACAGACACAGAATGGGTGTTTATTGTTGCTTCTTCCTTCTTCCGTGGTGTTCCAGTCATACCAGAGCTTAGAGCTCTTCATTAATCAGAACCACAGCATATATGTGGTTCTCAAGTTTAAATAGTGTCCTGTATTTGGGTGTTGGGTTCTCTGGAAGCAAATGGTGGATTACCATGTAATTACTAAGGATTAACCTCTGAAGAAAAGGAGAAAGAGAAGGATTGAGCAAAGTCAGACTTGATGTAAGTCTGAATTTCTGCCCATCAAACTGAGATATTCTGGAGTACATATTGTCTTTCAGATTACCCACACTTCACCAAAATGCTATACCCATTCCTGGCATCATCACCAATTATTGGTTTGCTCAAAAGGTCAAGACCCTGTGCAAAGTAGCTTTCTACCATGGTTGAGACAGACAAAGTAGCTGGCACAGTCTTCCCTTGGGAAGGAGCCTGGATACATTTGCCATGCTAGCAGCAGCAGTGTAGTCGGGAGCCCAGCTGGAGAGCCCGGGGTTGGGACCCATGGGAAGTTGATTTCAGAAGGGTTCTTTCCTTCACTACCTCTGAAGTTGCTCTTAGAAAATGAGCTAATAGGAGCGAGCTGGGCTGGTGCAGAAGTTACACTGTTTCTCAGGTAGAATGAGTTGAGCCATTGCATGTGAGGACAGGGGAATGTGTTCCCATGGGGAACGAAAACTCCCTTATTAGAAAGGCTTTATTCTCAGCCAATCAACTGTCCAGGTTTGAAGTTTGAAATGTTTCATGATGTTTTTGATTTCACTGTTCTTTGTCAGATACATGGCAGAAAGGAAAGGGCACCTAGTCAGCAGTCAGCAAATATTTGCTGACTGAGTCAATGAAAGGACTATTGTGGGAAGAACAGCAGCAGGAAGTGAGGGTCAGGTTCTGTGTCAGCTTTTCAGAGCAGCCTGCTCTTTAGCAGTAGCAGCTCAACAGGAATTTTAATAATTGCTCAACACAGAAAAGGGAGTATGATGGACAGAACAGGGAGCAGAGACAGCATTCCAGGGAGGGGTGGAGCTACTCCAGTTATAGTAGCCATGGGTGCCAACTGCCTCAGCTGGCTTGGAAGAAGAGAGAGAAGGCAGTGGATGGCTAACAGGGCTCCTGTCATATGTAGCTGGGCAGTGGAGGGTGTGGACTGTTAGCATTCCCTGTGTGTCTTCTCCCTCTTGATTATTTGAGATTTCTCTCTTTTGTCTATTTCCTGCTGTCTTGAGAACTGTCAGAGACCTGGTTGTTTCTTGTGGTTTGCCCTTGTCACCTTTTTTACAAAGCCTCAGGACCCTACCTCCCATTCCCTCCATCATCAGGCCTTAAAACAGTGTAATTGCCTTCTCACTCCATTGACTGTTACTCCCTACTTGTCCCCACTCCCCATCCACCTACCACCTCTGCCAGTTCCTAGCTTGTTTTTGCTGTTAGGTCTATAACTGTCAGCCACTGTCTTGGTTCTTATTTTGTGTCAATGTCTTTGTGGTCTTCCACACACAGCCTCATGGTACCTTTCATTTCTAAGACATATTGCCAGCCTCCTTCATTTCCTCAACTTGCTGAACAGTGGATCAAGGGATAATGTTGAACTAGGAAACAAACAATGGCTATTGGGTGGGAGTTTGAGGTATAGATGGTATCGAGCGAGACCTAATCACTGCAGTTATTCAGGCTAGAAGACTGGAGAAAGAAGAGAAATTATAGGTGTTTTTGTGACTCTTATTTCTGAACTAGGTGCATGTGTAGGTGCATTTATGCATGTGTATTGACACATGTCCTTACTCTGTAGCCCTGTGAGGCCTGGAGTTCAATATGGACTCTTCCTGCCTTAGCCGCTGGGATTACAGGCATGAGCCAGTGTGCCTAGTCAGTATGTAGTTGCATCTTCG
Source organism: Rattus norvegicus (assembly GCF_021556685.1). NCBI lineage: Eukaryota > Metazoa > Chordata > Mammalia > Rodentia > Muridae > Rattus > Rattus norvegicus. The sequence continues at coordinate 27,134,713 of NC_141551.1, read as the reverse complement.
TGTTACTTCTCAGACATCCGTTTTTATCTCTTTCTTGATACCTTTTCCTCTTCCTTCTTTTTAGGTGTAGTCATATATCAAGGTTGTTGTGAATATTATCTCTTCTCTTTACTTTCTGCCCTGGTACCTTCTAGCACCAGCCCTCTTTGCCATACAGATGACTTCCAAACTTGTGTTTCCTGCCTCTGACTCAGCCCTTGGACTCCAGTCCAAATTTCTGTGGAGATATATCTATCTCTATCTCTATCTCTATCTCTATCTCTATCTCTATCTCTATCTCTATCTCTATCTCTATCTCTATCTCATCTATCTATATATATATCTGCTATATTGATACCTATAGATAGACTTAAAGCAGATATAGTATGTCTAGACTTGCTCCTGTTTAATTACTATGTCACCATTTCCCCAGGTACCTTACTTTGAATCTTTGTTGTGTCCCTCCCCCTCTCCTCCAAGTCCTCAGCCTCAGCAGTCACCTTGTTCTGCTGTGGCCCATCTCTTACTTCCCTGTGCTGTCCTCTTGTCCTATGACTTCTTTCTCAGCTGTGGCTCCTAAGTACACTCCTCTCTGCTAATGGGTGCAGCTCACACACTTGCCATCGAACCATTTGTTCTGAGTCCTATGACTTCCCACCACCTAGAGAGTTAGGCTGGGGCTTCTCAGCCCCATATTCTCTGCCCCCCCCCACTCCTATAATCCTGCATGCACACCTATCCTCATTTTATCCATTGCCATGATAAACACAATGACCAAAGGCAACTTAGGGGAGGAGAGAGGGTTTATTCTGCTTACACTTCCAGGTTTACAGTCCATTGAGGGAGGTTAGGGCAGCAATCATGGAGGAATGTTGCTTACCAGCTCCCTCTCTCAGAGTTAGATTTCTTACACAGCCCAGAACTGCCTGTCAGAAAATTAGTCCTACTTACAGTGGTCCTTCCACCTCAATCAGTAATCCGACTATTCCCCATAGACATGGCCACAGTTCTGTCTGATCTAGGCACCCCCCCCCCAATTCAGGTTAACTCTTCCCAATTTGTGTTGTGCTGATGATAAAACTAGCTGGCACACCATTTCATTCAGTTTTGAGGAGTTCCAGACCGGTTTGTTTCCCCTGATTCTATCCTGGACTGTCCTATAGTTGCCTCTTAGGCCCTTAGCTTATGAAATTTCTACCTGTTAAAAGCATATGGATGTGTCTTCTTTGCCTTGGAGTTAATACCGTGGCAGTATGAAAAGAAGGTAGAGGGATGTGTGCTGCCGAAGTGATGCTCAAGGCAAGTTGCAATGATAAAGCACATTGCCTGGCAGTGTATAATTTCATTCTTGAAGAAATTGTTAGTACTAATAAATGTAGATGAATGTATAAAGATAAAATTTTTAGAAAACTATGCTCTGTTAATGATTATCCTTGAAGAAAGGTAGTAATTAAGAGATTTTAGGGTGATATTTAATACTTTAAAATATAATGATTGTCTAGTTCTATAGTAACCAGAAAGATAATGCAGGTAAAACAAGGAGGGTTCTCTCCCCTGGCTTCGTGGTAGCAGGTGCTCCTGCTTGTCTCCTCCCACGTGTGATGTTTTTCTGGTGTGCTGGTCCCTTTTCATCACTGGTACCAAAGAACCAGAGAGGAGCAATTTTTTTTTTTTTCGGAGCTGAGGACTGAACCCAGCTAAATCCCCAACCCCGAGAGGAGCAATTTTAAGAAGGAAGTCGGTGCTTGGATTATAGTCCCTTATGGGTTTCCATTGTCCTCTTTCCTTGCTCCTGAGTCAGGAACAGTCTCTGCTATTTGGCTTCTTGTGTCCCTGCTGGACTCGGTCTGGTGCGTGAGGCCAGCAGTCCTTGTGGGTCCTTTGTTTGTTGAGCATTCTGCCATGCCTAGGCATATCCAGGTATTGTGGGACCTTCATGCTCACATAGGTTAGAAGACTCTGCTCTTTGTGTGGCTAGAGCTTTGTGATTGATGGGGCTGATTGATGAGCCTTTAGTTCTTATTAGCTTCCTGAGTAGGATCACATTGATTGATTGATGAGGATATAATTGGAAACCTCTTCTGTGTTTCCACTGATCTTGAGTGAATCTGCGTCTATACAGCAGCCTAGAGGCTGACCCAGTACAAGATTAATTTGATTCAGCAGCCCCTCACGACGAAGCAGTTCATGTATGGCTCAACACTGCAGGGTTGCCAGGAGGAATAAACTTCCGGTGTGCTAGTTCCTTTTTATCACTGTTACCGAGTAACTGGAGAGGAGCAGTGAGCCAGACATGGTAGGAATAGTGTTACTGTTGGTCCAGATCTTAATGCTAGGCCAGGAGGAGAGAAGGAGGGAGAAAGGATGAATATTAATGAATGAATGGATGGATGGATAGATGAGTGAGTGAATATGAATATCTGTGCTAGCAAGTAATCTTTTTCTCCTTTTATTTTTTATTCCATCCAGGCCCCTGGCCTATGGGATCATTCCGCCCACATTCTGGATTGGTCTTCCATTTAGTTGATCCTCTCAGGAAACACTCACACAGATATACCACAAGGCAGGCCTCTTGTAAAATAAGAAAATGAATGTGTACTTTACTAATTCTAGGTGTTTTTCCATCCAATAAAGTTGACAGTCAAGGTTTCCCACCACAAGTCTACCCCTCGCCAACTGTGTACCTATATGCATCTCTTTGTAGCATAATTTTACACTCTTTCTCTCCAAAGGTTCTTGTCCATTTCAATGTAAAGTTTATTCAGTCCATATCCAAGAGTCCCAAAGCCTTAACAGTTCTCATATTGTTTACAAATTCTCTGAGACTCAAGGCACACTTAACTGTCAGCCTCCATAAAGTAAAAGAACGAGTGTATATTCTAAAGACCCAGTGGCAAGGAGATAAGACATTTCTGTTTGGAAAGGGAAGAGCAGGGCCTTAGAATGGAAAACTGGGGCCAAAGCAAGACTGAAAGCTGACAGGGAAACATCAAATACTGTGTCTGTCTGCAGGGCTCCTGCTGGATGATGTGAGCTCTCTCAAGTCTTAGGCAACCACTTAATGCCATTTCGGACCAAATGACCTTTCTCTTGTGTTTGCTTTGCTCATTTCCCACATCTTTCCTTGGAAAAAGGTCTTCTCACCTGCTGTGAGAAGGGTTTAAGTGTTAGTAGCTTGGGCTGATGCATTTCTTAGCATGTGTGACCTCTGTCCCTTCTAGAGTTGTCTTTTAAGGTCCTTGTAGCCACTTACTAGGTCTGTGGGAGCTCCATTTTACAGCAGCACACCATGTTGTGGGAAAGAATAAGACATGGGCAGGTTATTGAGCACATTGTCACCCCCTTCCTCCTCTATTTCTTTCTGATTCACGTGGTTGTCTGATTGGTGTTATGTTTTGTCGGCATGTCTGGTACCCATGTGTCTGGCACCCATGTGTCTGGTACCCATGTGTCTGGTACCCATGTGTCTGGTACCCATGTGTCTTGTACCCATGAATGCCAGAAGGAGGTGTTGGATCTCTTGAACTTGAGTTACAGGTGATTGTGAGCTGCTATGTGGGTGCTAGGATTGAACTAAGGTATCTACAAAAGCAGCCATTTCTGCAGCCACCCCAACCCCATCTTAACTACAGAAAGTAACATTGGTCTTATCTAGAATTTCTATTCAGTCCAGATGTGCTGTTTTGAAAGAATGAAATTGAACTTCCCTTTACTCGCACTGTTCCTGAGTTACTCTATGCTGGCAGCTTTCTGTTAAAAAATCCCTGAGATAATTACCATATGCAGGTTTGCTTGGGGTCCCAGTTTCAGAGGTTCTAGTCTGTGGTGGTTGGCTCAATTGTCTGGGGTGTGCACTGAGCACATGGTGATAGAAACACTTGTGGAATAAAGGTGGAGTAAAGAACCCATTCATTTCGTGACTGAGAAATGTTGAGTGTGGTATTCTACAGACATTTCACGGGCATACTTCTAGGTCACTCTCTTGTCGTGATGGGACATTGGTTTTTGTTTGTTTTGCTTAGTGTATACACGTACTTATTAGTGTCATGGAACATACACACAGGTGCACATGGAGTGTAGAGGCGCACCTTGGGTGGTGTTTCCTAAATGTTGTCCTTCTCCCTGCCCCCAACCCTCTTCTTTTGAGTCATCTCACACCAGCCTACAACTTTCCAATTAGTCTAGACCTACCTGTGAACCACCAATCTGGAGGGACTGCCTGTCTCTCTGCCTTCCTATTGCTAGGATTGCAAGCATGATGTCAGTCCCAGCTTTTGTATGTGGGCTCTGGGTTAGGCTTGAGTAGAGGCATTTTCCCAGCCCCCTTGTTTCTTGAGATATTGTCTCACGTTTTAGTCCATGTTTGACTGGAATTTGGTCTGGCCTTAGACTCATGGCACTTCTGCCTCATCCTCCAGTGTGATTTGATTACAGGTGTGAGCTATGATACCTGACTTCTTCATCCTAAAGGTTCCCCCACTCCCAGCGTCGTCACCTTGAGTCTAAGTGTTTGTCCTCAGCCTTTCTGGGAGCAGTGAAGATCTAAATTGTAGCATTCATTCTTCCCAGAGCCTGCCTCAATTCATTTCACCTTCTTTGGATTTATGTCTAGTGTACCAATCTAGTGAATCTTTATTAGCCCCATATTGTAAACATATTGGTTAGTACTATACTGTACTTCTCCGTGAGGCTGCCTTCTAATAAAAAGGACTTTCAGTACATATGTACATATTACAAACTACCTGATGTAATCTGAAGGAAGGAAGGATTGATTTTGGCTCACAAGGTTAGAGGTTTTAGTCAATAATCCTTGACTCCGTTGATTCTGGGAAAGACAGAATATCCGGATAGAGGAACATGTAGCAGAAGCTACTTATGTCCTGGCAGACAGGAAGAAGAGAGATGGAAAAGCGGTAGGGACATGATTCTACAGCCCCTAAGAGCATACCTTTCCCCTGCACCCTGACCACTTCAACCTGAGCCCCACTTCCTAGAGTCTCCAGAACCTCCCTGAATACCTAGGGACCAAGTTTTCAACACATGAGAGGGACACTTCATTTCCAAACCAGAAGAATGGAATTGGAAAAAATATAAGTAGCATTTTGGATATATTCTGAGTATCCTCATAACTAAGATAAAGGGGAAAATAAGATAATAAATTATATATTTATCATCAGTAAGCAGTCAATAGTTACATTGATTGATAAAAAAGAAGCCTTTTCATGGTTCTAGTAATAACTGATTTAAGAACATTTTTATAACAGACATGAGTTTTGTACAATGCCTTTAACATCAGAAAATGTTTCAGAAAATGCAGGGATTTATTTTATTTTTGTAATCTGATGCTTTTATAGACCCCTAATAAAATCTCAGGGCTTACAAGAAAGGATTTTAAAGATTTGTTTCTTAGGGTCACAAATCTACTGAGCATTCCTCCTTTTAAAATGGGAAGTATTGTATCAAATTGCCTTAGCTGATAGTAAAATATAGAATTGCTTTAGCAGATAGTATAATATAGAATTGCCTTAGCTGATAGTATAATATAGAATTGCCTTAGCAGATAGTATAATATAGAATTGCCTTAGCAGATAGTATAATATAGAATTGCCTTAGCAGATAGTATAATATAGAATTTCTTTAGCAGATAGTATAATATAGAATTGCCTTAGCTGATAGTATAATATAGAATTGCTTTAGCAGATAGTATAATATAGAATTGTCTTAGCAGATAGTATAATATAGAATTGCCTTAGCAGATAGTATAATATAGAATTGCCTTAGCAGATAGTATAATATAGAATTGTTTTAGCAGAATGGATGTAGAGACCTGTTCTTTTGACTATAGTCACTTTGTCAGGTTGTTGTTGTTTTTTGTTTTTTGTTTTTTTTTTTCGAGGTGGGGACAGAGACTGAATAGTAGGTTAAGAACAAGACATGCTGGGCATCTACCTTTAATCCAGACAGTTGGGAGACAGGGGCAGGCAGATGTCTCTAAATTCATGGCCATCCTGGTCTATTAAGTTCGAGGACAGCCAAGGCTACACAGATAAATCTTGCCTCGAAAACCATAGAAAATTTCAAGACAACCTACAGCTCCTCACATGCTATGGTCAATCTGTCTCCATAATATATGGAATATGGCAGTGTGAAGAGGAGCTCATGGATTTTTAAGTAAATTCTGAGAAAGAAATTAAGAACCAGAGGATGAAGGGGACTGCTGTCTTCTGATGTGCCATTGTCACTGTACTCATGAGCTCATAACAGCCATGGTCACCTGCACAAGATCAAGCCAGCCACATTCCAGCAAGGATAGGGAGGAGGTCCTAAGCCCCACCTCTAGCTGAAGAACTATTGGCAACTGATGGCTGCTGGGGAAGAGAGAGTCAATTTTCTTCTGATGGTGTGACCTTTGGTGGCCACACCCTATGTTCAGTGGATGACCTCACATCCATGTGCATGTAAGTGGTACTAATTGAACTCGGGAAGTTATATACTTTTAAAAAATGATGTGATGCCAGGAGATGAAGAAGTGAGAGTGATGGAAGTGTGTTAAATAGTAAAGGAGAAATGGTTTGGATATAATCAAGACATACTGTATACATTGCATATGTTTATCAGAATACAGTCTTTAAAAATCTAGGCTGGTAGTTGTGTCTGTAACTCCAGCCAGCCCTTGGAAGGTTGATATAAGAGGATCACTACTAGTTCAAGACCAGCCTGGGCTACATAACAAATCCTATCTTGTATAAACACAAAACAAAAATCTAATAATTGGGACTGGAGAGACAGCTCAGCAGTTAAGAACGGCTTTTACAGAGGATCCAGGTTTGTGTTCTACCGCCCATATCAGGTGGCTCTTCACTGTCTGTAACTCCAGTTCCAGCAGGTCTGACACCCTCTTCTGGCCTTCATGGGCATTCACACCGAAGTGGTATATATAGACTTATGCAGGCACACATAAAAATGTCTAATGACTTGTTTAACTGTTGCCATTGGCTTGTCCAATGTGTATAGTATAGTATCCAGCAAGTTCTATGTTTATACATAGTTTTATTTGGAGCAAGAATAAATCATTCACAGCCTCTTGCCAAGTACAATGGTGTGGCATCTTCCCTCTCCTCTCATCTAATAGCTTCTCCTTTAAACATATTCATTCAGCCTTCAGTTACACGTGCCATTTTGTTTGAGATGGTAACTCTGCACAGAGTTTGGAGATTTACTAAGAAATGTTGCTCATGGCTATATGAGAAAAATTAGAAGTCCCAAGTTTTCCCATTCCTTTCACTTTCTTTCCTTGGATTATGAGGTAGGAGATGAGGATGAGCAGCAGTCAGTGCCAGAGAGGTGGATCAGGGCTGAGTGTTCTTCCAGAGGACCTGGATCCAGGTCCCAACCCACACCAGGCAGAGGCAGCTCAGGACCACCTGTAACTCCAGTTCCAGAGCATCCGTCACCCTCTCCGGGCGTCCGTCACCCTCTCCGGGCATCTAAGGACACTGCATGCATTCAGACACTACTTATAAGATAAACCTTTTTTAAAATGACATTATTAGAAGACACTGTCACAGCCAGCACTCGTTCCCTAACGACTGTGACTCCATCGCACATCGGAAATGAGGGAATCACTAGTCTTCATGTGAAAAGAGTGATTACAAAGTGGTTTTCTTTGTTGAATCTTTTGGGTTTAGTTAGTCTCCTAAGAAACTATTCACTAGAATATAATTTTTGTGGTGTTCTTTTGGCTACTACTGGGTCTGAAGAAATCCAGGTCAGTCCCTGTGCCCCTCATTAGAAAGTTCTCTGAATTATTTGGGAGGGCAGGGTATTCTGTACTTGTTTTTATCCACTGTCTATGTCTGCGTTCGGTTACACTCAGCCTTCCTTCCTTATGGAGATGGCTCCTGGGCATTTCTGTTTCAGGGAGTGGGTCTGTGCTGGTGACAGTTAGCTGGGGTTGGCTTTATTGCCTATCATTGTCCTCAGGAGAGATGTGGCTGTACTGGATCGCTGGTCTCCCATGACCGCCTATGGGGAGCCATTGCTCTTATTTACATGTTGGCTCGGAAGCTCTTGAGCTGGAACTCACAGGAAGAGGCACTTGCTCAGTGCTGTAAACCAGGCTTGAGTCTTAGAGATTTACTGCAAGGCCCCAGGATTCTGGCTTGTGCTTTGCCTCCCAAAACATCATCTTCTTATAGCCTCTTTTATCCCTGGGTCCTTAGTGTTTCAGTTCTGCAGGATGTATGAAATGAAGATTGGTTACATTCTCATATAGTAGTCACCAGCCATTTGTGGTTATTTTGATTAAATTTAATTGCCACAAAAATTTCACAAGGTAGTCTTTTAATATTGTTAGTCACATTCCAAATGCTGAATAGCCACAGGAGACCAAGGACTACTGTACTAGACAGTGTGGCTGCTGAACACTGCTGTGGTTTTAGAAAGTTCTGTTGAACGGTACTGGCTTAGAAATTGAATGCCTGAAGTTGATCTGCCCTCATTGCTGGCCGGTGTGGAGCACAACCTCCTCTCTCTGTGCGGAATTTCTTTAAAGCTGCTTGATCCTCCTCCTCCTCTTCTTCCTCTTCTTCCTCCTCCTCCTCCTCCTTGTCGTCGTCATCATCATCATCATCATCATCATCATCATCATCATCATCACTATCACCACCATCACCACCATCATCACCATCATCATCATCATTTCGCTGCTTGGTTTAAAGTCACCAAATGTCCTATAATCTCTGCTACTCAGGAGGCTGAGGCAGGAGGATTACTTGAGCTCTGGAATCGAAAAAAAGTGAGAGCTCACTCTAATATAATTAAAATGAGAGAGCTGGGAGTGTCAGCTCATGCCTGAGTCCCATCATTCAAGAGGCTATGACAGGAGGACTGCCCTGTTTACCTGTGCTGCAGAGTGAGTGTGGCCCTATATAGAAAACAGACAAAATCAAATAAATAACAAAGTTATAATGGAAAGTACTATGCCAGGTTTGCTGCCTGGATTCCGTGTGCCTCATGTGTGATACTTGTCATGCAGGTTGTCAAGCTGCTCAGCAGATGAACCACAGCGTCACAGGGCTGCCTCTGTGGGCTGGCCTCACCTGCTGCTCTGACTTGCTCTGACAGAGAGGTGACAGAGAGGTGAGGGAAGAGTAGTCTGGTGAAATCTAGAGGTTCATTTGGACAGACACATGGCTTTCAGGACATATCTTATGAAACCCAAGTCCACAGGCATTCCAGGAGGGTTAAGAGGACTTTCATAATTGAATTTTTATTATATTATTTCAGAAATGTCAAAGAAATATTGGGAAGCTTTTTTTTGTCAGTTACAACTTGATCTCTTATAAACTTTCATAACTTTTTCCAGGCGTGGTGAGTTAGAGACACAAAAATATACAGTAACCCATAATAGCACAAGAATGTGTGTGTACCCAGAAATGCAAGTGTGGGATGGTGTGGAAAAGTACATTCTCATTGTTCAAGTGGCACTGGGCCATGAACTGAATATCCCCATCTCCCAGGTGCCCCTTGCCCTGTGTTTAGTTTGTGCAGAGTGAGTCTGAAAGAAGGAAGACATTCACAGTCACCACTCCTTACTCTGCCTTCACCTCCCAAGGTAGACCTTGTAGTTTTCAGTACCATTGCCTGAAGAATCAACCAGGATGATTCTAATGGGGTGTGATTAGTAGGACCCAAGGGGCACTGGTCTCATCAAGCGACGGCTTTCTCAGTTTGCATCCATGGCCGGTTTGTTACCGCTGAACAGGGTAGTGCACACTATTCTGCCTTTGCAGTTCATTCAGAGAGGAAAATTCCTCACTGTGTGGTAAGATGTCAGCCTCTGAGCTCAGGTGGCATGGTGGTCACTGCTAAGCAAGACTAAGGATTGAACAGCAAATTCCTTGAGAGAACGTTTGCTAGATAGGAATCAAGATCTACACAGGAACAGTTCAGCAGGATGAAATTCTGTAAGAGACTGGGACATAGAAAATATCCCAGAAAATAAAAAGGATTGAGGGATTGGATAGTCTTAGGGATTGGATAATAGAAAATTTGGAAGAAAGGGATTGAAATATATGACAATTATATATTTTATCATTTTGAAGCTATTTAGAACTAATGAAGGACTTTTGTACTTAAAGGAATTGTATATTAAGCAACATAAAATCCCAGGAGAATGTAGAAAATGCCTCCTGCATTCTGTAGAATGCAGAAGGAGGTGAGGAGTTGGAATTAGCCTGGCAGGAAGAATGACTTTTTCTTCTTTGTGGTGGCTGTCATTGCTCATGCTGGGTCACAGTGGTCTTTGAGTAACTGTGACCATTAGCCGTACCAGTTGTAAGGAAATTTGTTTCACTGTGCTGGTGAAATGATGGCTTGGTTATAACTCTGACATCATATTTCCAGTTTTTACTGTCCACCCACCTGTCACAAACCCTAAAAACAATCCTTTACCCTTGTGAATGGAGGCCTCTGAGGTAGTGTGACACAGGGATTGAAGAGGGTGATGGGATGGGACAGTGTATAAATGACTATCAGTATCGAGTTTTGCTGCTCCCAGGGTCTATATACATTCAGCCATTTTAGCGGCTTTCCATATAACGCATTTGACTTTTAGCTTCTGTCGCTGAAGTAATGGTAACACATTCTGTTTCCCATTTGTTTATTTATGGCCTTGTTTTCTACCCTTGCAGAACTTGATATAGGTACAAAGCTTCAGAAATGTATACACACCAGAGTAATAGATAACTCTGATTTTGTTACAAGGCAATAATTTAAGCTGGCAGGTTTAGCTGATAACATAAAACACAAGAGAGAAGCAGGATCCATTTATAAATGTCAGCAGAGCCCCGAGAGTGAGCTGCTGTCTTGGTGCTGACTCCAGGACTGCGTTCTGTCTGATATAAAGTGAAGTAAGCTGATGTCTTTGGAAATCTGGCTGGCCAGAATAAAGTAATAGGACTGTAAATTAGCTGCTCCCTTTCTGTCACTTGAAGCAACTTGCAGAAATGAATACCTGAAAGTTGGGGTTCTTAGAAGGACTTGAGATTTAGATTTTCTGACAGGTCATGAGGTTAAGAGAATGGCTTCTATCGAGTTCTGTTGGAGATTTTAGTTCTCCTGCTCTCCATGCGCCACTGTGTCTGTTCTGTAAAACTAGAGCCTTAGAATGGGAGAGCTTGTGAAGTTCAGATACCTGGAAGCTAGGCCCACATAAGGTTCTTGTGGCCTCTGTCACTTTGATGACCATAGTCATAGACAATGATGAACATGGGATTTGCTAAAACCAAAACCAGTTCAGCATAGTGGGGCATTGACACACAGGATCACCACCTCCCACACAGCCAGTAAATATTCCTGCCTTACCTTGACATTTATTCCCCGTAAACACTCAGTGTTTATGTGGCATTATCTTACGAGTGTGTTTTATTTTCTGAAGCATGCTGTAACTGGTGTCTGAAGAGCTGGGGAAGGGGAGGGAGTGCTTAGGGCACTCAGGAGCAGGTCGGCCCTAGGGAACCAGTTTCAATATTGCAGTTAGGACAAACATAAAAACTAAGCACACTGTGGTTCGTGCATCTCAGTGGCTGCTGTACATTTGGAAACATTTGGGATTATTGCTTTCCCTCTGTGGAGCACTTTGGACTTATAATCCTTTTAATTTTTTTTTGAGACATCTCATGTTGCAGATGGAAAAATAAAGTTCTTGGGGCTGGAAATGATTAGGCGGTCTTGCTTATATCCCTTTTCTCAAGGCAGAAGTGTGCAGGACTCTGCTAGATTGGTCAGAACACCCTCCTGCCAGAGGTTTTATGGACAATTCCCATAGACTCTCACTGATGAATTTTTATTGTTTGCTAGGAATGGGCGCTTAGCATTATATTTAGGCCAGAGTTGCTTAGCTCTGAAGGCAAGAGAGGACTAAGGGAAGAGGTTTCTACTTTTAAAATACCTATCTGGGCAACTTTGACTCCGTCTCAAGAACCAGAAACCCTAGCTGGAGACATGGAGACATACTAAGTGGTAAAGAGCATCCCCACCACCCTCTGGGACAGGGTTTCTCTGTGTAGCCCTGGCTGCCCTGGAACTTGCTCTGTAGGCCAGGCTGGCCTCCAACTCAAGAGATCCAACTGCCTCCTGAGGGCTGGGGTTAAAGGTGTTGCTACCACCACCTGGCTTCTGTAGCAGTTTATCTTTTTGAAATTAAAGTAAAATTATGTGCACTGGTGTTTCGCCTGCACATATGTATATGTGTGAGGGTGTTGAGTTCTCTAGAATTAGAGAGTCTCTCCTGGTGAGAGATTAAATAAGTGGTCGGTCGGTTGACAGCTACTTCCTTTCTTTTCTTTTCTTTTTTTTTTAAGATTTATTTATTTATTTAATGTATACGAGTACACTGTAGCTGTCTTCAGACACACCAGACCTCATTACAGATGGTTGTGAGCCACCATGTGGGTGCTGGGAATTGAACTCAGGACCTCTGGAAGAGCAGTCAGAACTCTTAACCGCTGAGCCATTTCTCCAGCCCTCCTTTATTTTCTTTTAAAAATATGGCACATTTTATACATTTGCATTTTTGAAGTAACTCATTTATATATTTTTTCAAAGGGCATAAATTTAACATTATAAAATTCTTTCAAAATTAAAGGAAAAGTTTCTAATAATTATAATAATAGACAGTTACTATAAAAAGTCATGACAATAGAAACATATAATTTTGCAAGCAGAAATCCTTATAAGTCCATCTTTTTCATCAGAGACGTATTTGTGCATATCCTGTTAAAATACTATTTTATTTAAGTTTGTGTATTACTAGGAATTGAACCTATGTTCTCATATTATGCTGTGCTATTCTACTATTGAGTTATAATAAGCCCTAGTTAATTATTATAAAACTATTAAAGTATAAAAAGTTAGAAGGCATTGAGCTTAATGAACCATAAACCTTCCTTTTATAAATTCTTATAGTGAAACTTGTTTTTATATAGTATGTTTTAATCATATTTTTTACCCACTACTCTTTACTGGGCATGCACCACCACTGTTCAGCTACTCGTTGGTCCTATGGAGGACTGGGGTTCAACTTCCAGCATCCACATAGCTGCTCACAACCATCTGTAACCCTGGTTCTAGGGATCCAACAGGCACACACATGGGACACACACATGCATGCATGCAAAACATTCATACACATAAATTAAAACAATCTAAAACAAAACAAAACACCCCAAAACAGATGTAATGGCATACGCCTTTCATACTAGCACTGTGGTTATGTAGGCAGGCATGAATCAGTTCCAGGACAGCTGATCTACACAGTGGGCTTCAGGCCAGCTTGGCTGGACAGTGGGTCCTGCCTCCAAAACAAAACTATGACCAACCAATCTTGCCACCTCCTGACCACACTACTACCAGCATGGGAAAAAATTACCCTTCACACTGGCTTCCCTGCTGAAGATTTAAGGGACAGATTGGCCATCCCCTCACAGATCCTCCCCATCTTCCCTCTCTACCCAATTTTATGTTCTTTCTTCCTCTCTCAAAAACATAACAAAAAATTAAAAATCCCCCAAAACAAAAACCAAAGCAGAAATACATTTTTAAAAACCACTAAGACAAAGAATACTGAAATGAACCAAAAACTTCACAAAACAAAAAAACCCCCAAAAAAACAAAAAACAAAACATGAAGTCTGTTTTGTATTGGCCAAGTAGTCCTGGACGTGGGGCCTGCTCTGGGGTGGTTGATATACCCAGTTTTCATTGGAGAAAACTGACTTTCCCCTTCTCAGCAGGTATCAGTTGCAAATAGCTTCTTGGTTTGTGGTAGGACCTTGTGTTTATTTACCTCCCCTAGTGCTGGAGTTTTGTCTGGTTTGAACTTGTACAAGTCTCGTGTGTCAGAGTCTCTGAAATCTGTGTGTATCAGCTCTGCTGTGTCTGGAGTATGCTGTCCCCTCGGAGTCACCTCTGGCTCTTACAGTCTTTCTGCCTCCTCTCCTTAAGAGAACCCTGAGCCCTGAGGAGGGGATTTGATGCAGATGTCTCGTTCAGCCTGAGTGGTCAACGTCCTTTATTCTCTTCACTCACTCTCTGCATTGCCCATTTGTGAGTCCCTACGTTAATTATCACCTATTGCAAGAAGGAGCCTCTCTGACGAGGGTTGAGCAATATACTGAACTGGGTATAGTGGTATGCCATTAGGAGCCTTTTTTTCCCTTTGAGATAGGGTTTCTTTGTGTAGCTCTGTTGACCCAACTGGCCTTGAGCTCACAGAGCTCCGCGCCTGCCTCTTGCCTCCTGCTAGGCTTAAAGGTATGTACCTCCACTGCCTGACAAGAGTCATTTTATGGGGCTGGGGATTTAGCTCAGTGGTAGAGCGCTTACCTAGGAAGCGCAAGGCCCTGGGTTTGGTCCCCAGCTCCGAAAAAAAGAACCAAAAAAAAAAAAAAGAGTCATTTTATTGCTCTATTCCTCTAGCTGAAAAATACTACTAGGTTTAGTAGTAGGTTTTCCCCTACTCCAGGACTTATCTAGTCTCAGGTTCTTGGCTCTTTCTGCAATGTCATTTATGAGTTCCATCTCATGAAGTGGTTGTTTGCTCCCATAACACCTGTGACGCTGTAGCCCCAGCGTTTCTACTGCAGGTCTCTACTGAGGGTGGCGGTGTTCGTAGCTGAGATAGTGATGGTTACTTTTTGCCTCCAGTACCATGCAGAGCACATCCTAGCACCATGAATATTAGTCAGTAGGAGTGAAGCTGCTAGTTGGGCAAAAACTCAATTTCTCCACATGTGATAACTTAAGTAAATTATGTTTTTAGCGGTAGGGTCTTATCCACCGTGTTGTGGAGAGTGGCCAGTAACCTTGGCTCTAGCCTGTGATATTTGCAGGGGATCCATGGGACCTCTTTGACCGACAAGTCAGTAAGAGGTAACATATTCCTGGCACTGGAGATTGGTAGCATACACTGTCTAATAAGGGCCATTGTCTTCCCCATTATATGGTGATGCCATTTAAATTCCTTTCATAAATGTGTATGTTTTAGGGAGCTTCCACAGTGGTGTGTTTCCATATGGCTTTTCAAAGGGCCTTCAGTGTTAGATGTCCTTTGCCATATTTCCTCCTTTGTTCTGAGAAAAAAATTAAATATCTTTTCTAAGTAAGGAAATAGAACTTTGGGAGCTGACACTATAGCTCAGTAGCTTATCATATTCTTGGCATATGTGAGCCCATGGGTTAAATCAATGAAAGAAGGAAGGAGATGAATAAAAAGGAGGAGAAAGGAGGAGAAAGAACATTGCTAAGGGCCCGGCCCCTCCATCCCCTTCTTGTAACTGCTTCTTTGCATTTTCAAGTAATTTATCACCCACATGTGTACTCTAGACTGTAATTTAGCTTTGCTATCTAAAAAGGTGAATAGATGGTAAGGCTCTGGTTCTTCATACCGACTCTGTGTAGCCCTTTGGTCACTTCCCAGACTAACTGCTGTTTCACATTCATGATGCACATCAGTATGGTCTTTGGATGTCAGCATTCCTTGCAAATTGTTATCTTTATCTGAGGCTCCTTCTGGTTCAAGCTTTGTCCCTTTGGTAAGAGTATGTGTAGGCCACTTACTAATATTCTTCCTCTCTCAAACCTCTTACTTGGCTTCTACACTTCAAATCACCCACGGGACTATCTCCCATGTTCCTACTAGGATTGCCCGTTCTGCTTAGTACATCCAACTGCTTTTTGTAGTCCAAAGTCTTCCACATTCCTCCAACAAATAACATGGTCAGGTCTGTTACAGTAATATCCTAGCCCCCACTATCAACTTCTGTCTTAGTCACAGTTTTATTTCTGAGAGGAGACATCATGACCAAGCCATCTCTTATGAAAGAAAGCATTTAACTGGGGGCTTGACTGTAGTTTCAGGGATTTAGTCCATAATCATCATGGAAGGGATCCTCATAGCCTGCAGGCAGACGCTGGAGTAGAACCTGAGAGTTCCAGCCTGATTAGGTAGAGAGAGAACCTTTTGAAATCTCAAGCCCACCCCTAGTCCTCCCACAAGACCATGCCTCCTAATCCTTCTAATCCTTTCATATAGGTGACTAACTCCCCGGTGACTAATATTCAGATGCATGAACCTATGGGGGCCATTCTTACTCAAACCACCACACATTATTTGCCAATTTTTAAGGTAATGAATCTTAGTCCCTAGGCATCCTCTGAAGAGAAGAGAGTCCATTAAGCCTTCTCTTCTTGTGAACCTGAAGACTTAAGCATATCATTTTCTTTCATCACAGTTATTTTAAAATTACTTATTCATGTGTTTAGCTACATGCACATGCATGATGGAGATTGCACCCACAGTCTCATACATGCTAAGTAAGTACCCTACACTGAAGTTCAGCTAAGTAAGTACCCTATCACTGAAGTTCAGATTGCCCATCTTTTATTTGGTAAAGGTTTTCAGGTAGGCTCTGTTAATGTTACCCTCCTACTCTGATCACTTACTTGCTGTCAAGTATGGGTTGATATTCTAGGCTCACCTTGTCTGTTTCCTGCCTTGTCTCTATTAGGCCTTGATATCCTAATAGGAAATGATACTTTAAGAGTAAAATTTGGGGCTGGTGAGATGGCTTAGCGATTAAGAGCACTGATTGCTCTTCCGGAGGTCCTGAGTTCAATTCCCAGCAACCACATGGTGGCTCACAGCCATCTGTAATGGGATCTGATGCCCTCTTCTGGTGTGTCTGAAGAAAGTAACAGCACTCATATAAATAAATCTTAAAAAAAAAAAAAAAAAGAGTAAAACTTGCGATTGGGATAGCTCTTTATAACCATGTTGGCCATAATTTCTAAGCCTTTTCTTTGCCAGGTGCTAGCAAAATCATAAGACATATTTGGTTCATTTACATGGACTTTCCACTTATATTCAGAACTGTAGGGTCTTTGTTTAATCTCTTTGATGCTAATTTCTTTTCTGACATATTGTCTTGATTGTGATCATAGGAATTATACAATTAGAATATCTAATAATTACTCATCTGCTCTCTTTTATTCTACGTAAGAGGTTCA
Organism: Rattus norvegicus; assembly: GCF_021556685.1. Classification (NCBI taxonomy): domain Eukaryota; kingdom Metazoa; phylum Chordata; class Mammalia; order Rodentia; family Muridae; genus Rattus; species Rattus norvegicus. The sequence continues at coordinate 27,117,665 of NC_141551.1, read as the reverse complement.
GAATGGCAGTACTACCTCCTCTGATAGGATTATTGAAAACAGTGTGAAGTCTCTTGTGTGCGTCTGTGCATTCACATTGTTCTTAAGCAGATGTACTGAATTGAAATTGTCAGTGTGTGTTTATGTACTTTCTTTTTAACCCTCATTTAATCTCATTTCTACAAATAAGTGTAAGTAATGCTCAACTCCACTCCTAGTCTGGCTGACAGCATTGTATTCCCTGATAAATTCCTTAGGCGGGCTCGTTGAGACAATGTTACGTGTGTTCTTGTGTGTAACTGTGGTGTTTATACTCAAAAATGGCTTGCCTCTCATTTGCTTTCTTTAAATACTCCATCTCCTGCTGGCAGTAGCTTTGCTGTTCAAACAAAAAAGGAAACAAAAATCACTCATGATAACCTAGTTTTCTTTAGAAGTAACTATTTTTCTTTTTAATACCCCAATTGTTTTTTGTTTTCTTTAAAGTCCAGTGATTTCCAGATTATGTCTTATTGGGCATTATTCTCAAATATACATTGTGCTGTTTTAAATATTTTTCTTAATTTAGAATTTTTCTAACCTAGAGGGAAGTTCATTGCTCATTTCATGTGAAATGAGATCTCTTAGGAAGTGTGGCTTTGGGAATCCTCCTGTCTGGACTGTCCTCTTCCTGCTGGATCTTGTCTGCCTATCTTCATTGTTCATTTTCTCACATCTTTTTTCTTTTCTTTCTTTCCCTTGTGCTTTGTATTTTATCCAGTGTTACTCCTCACTGATTTAACTTGAGAGGACATTCTCTGTTATGGCTCTTGTCTCTGTTCCCTTTTCACAGGTATCTCATTCCTAGGTTTTGTTTTGTTTTGTTTTTTTTAAGTATTGTTTGATTTTAAAATATCTTTGTGGACTTTTATCAATGTTTGCATTCTATGAACTACAAGTGGCACCTGTAAGTCAAATGGACAAATAGATTTAATATTGCCAGATGCCCAAAAGCATTTTACTAATGTTTATCCTTCCTGACAAGGTGTTGCCAAAGCCCCAAGTAGCCATGCTTATGTATGTACTTAGAGAGTAACTTGCGTTCCTCTTTAGGAAAGAGTGGAAGATATGGCCCTTCTTCCTGACTGTTGGCTGACATCCTCCTGCACATTAGCAGGGGTATTGGTACTTAAGAGGACAGCAGAGAGAATGGAAGGAAGAGCAAGGGGCTGCTGGCAAGGCTGCCACTTGATTGCAGTATCTGGAGGTGCTGGTACAAGGAGAAAACATCATTTTAGTAAGGATTGGGTGTCATGATTGGCCCGGGTCTCTTTCCTAAGATGCTGGGGTCACTGCAGAGATTTGACATCTCTCCTGCAGAGTTTGAGTGGGAGGACAAAGGAAGGTGCCATGGAAATGACACCTTGTGGCATGGTGTACTGTATGGATTCTTGTAAAAGTACGCAACAGGTGGGGTGTACATCACCAAACAACAGCTGCAAAGTTCATGCCAGATGCTGAGGACTGGGGGTGTAGTTACCTGTGCAGCTGCTCTGATGGTGTGGAACAGGTGGCTTGTCAGAAGTGTATACACCAGCAGGCTTGTTCGACTGCTGTCTCTGTGCCCATTGGACTAGAATATCCCAGCCTCCTTGCCCAGGCATGGGTGGACCCCTGCCAGCACTACCCAGTGACAAGCAGAAAGCCAACGTGGGGCAGCTGTTTTCTAATCTCCTTGGTTCGTTGTTACAAAACTCCCTTAAGCTTGTGGTTGAACTGAGCTTACTGGAAACATGAAACTTCTCTCCTGTTGTTGGCATTTATTCATATTTGAATCCTCGCCCCAGCTTTATGTAAACTATGCTCCTGGCTTTGACCTCTTCGGTGTTTAGCTAGGTTTGGTGGCCCACAGGAGGCTGATGTGGTCTTGGCTTGGCTTATTTGTTGCCTTCTCGTTTTGGACATCCTGTAGCTTTCATTGGTATTGATTTTTCCCATAGCCTTAATATGGCAGTTTGGCATGAAAATACTACAAAAACCATGTCTTCACTTCTACTCTACTGAATTTAAGCAGGTGTTTGTTGAGAACTGTTAAAGGTTTGAGCATCTATCATGGCACTGTTCTCTCCTCATAGCTGGGAAACCTGACAAACCAAGCAGAAACAGGTAAATGCCATATTGAGAGCTCCTATCGTCAGCCATTCCCATCTCCCGCACATACTCCTTATACCCGTGCTGAACTTTATTAACGCCGTCAAACTGATACCATGATGCCTGCTCTGCAGATGGGTCACAGATCATCAGTCCAAAGTTAGACTAACAGTTAGAGCTGTTAAGTGGTAGAGCAGCGTCTTCATGAACCATTCCCTTTGCTGCTTCGGGTGAGCAGTTGCTCAAGTCATCTGCATGGCTCCATGCTGCTGCTCTGTCTAGGGAAACAAGCAGTGCAGATGGGAAGAAAGCCTAGCACTGTTTAGTAGCTCTCAGTACCCATGGTCCAAACTGTTAGGATAAAAAAGCAAAGTGGGACTCCCCCCACCCCCAAACACACATACACACATACACATACATATACACACACATACACACTCTCATAGGTGAAGGAAGGCTAAGTTTAGTGACTTCATTTGGTTGTTTAAGGTGCCCACAATGGAAAGGGGTAAGGATTTGAAACCAGCTTTTTTATATCTCTTTTCTACACTGTACCCATTGTTCTACCTTTCTTTCCTCTTAGTCTGGTTTGTACCCCAGGAAGCTGGGAGTAGGGGATCCTATTCTTTGTGCATAATCTAGAGAAAAATTCTACTCTAGGAACTTTGCCTCTGTGATAATCCCTGTGGATCTCCTTATTTTGCACTGCTGAGAACACACAAGCGGAAGGACTTGGGGGCTTCTTTTGTGGTAGAGGAATTACAGATACTGTTTTGAATAATTCCTAGAACCACTCTTGGCCATGGAAGTAACAAGTGCTATAAAGAGAGCAGACAGTGCCGATTATGAAGGCAGAACTCCTGGGACTGATGTGGTGGAGAGGGGAGGGAGATTCAAAATTAAATCTCCATACCTTGGCACTTTGGTCTTTTAACCTTCTCATTCAATTATGATCTCTCCTTTAGGAAAACAAATGAGGACAAAACTCACGTTTAGAATGCAGCCTTTGTGTCTCACATTGATAATGAGCAGGTTTAATACTGTTTGGTTCTCAGTCAACCTGTGTTTAAAGTGTCAGTTAACCAATAAATATTATGAGAAACAAGAGTCAGAAATGGTTGTGTCACTCCTGCTAATGAGCTGCTAATGAAATTGTGCCTGGGTGGGAAAGGCATGTACTGTGGAGTCTTCAGGAGTCTCCTCTGGAAAATGAGTAATAGCAAAACCTAGGTCCCAGGTCCCCGAGAAACAGACACATTTAACTCCTTCACTCTCAGGGTGTCAGTTTTTCACCTCTTCATTGTGAAGTGAAGCTTGTTGCTGCAGTTCAGGCGTAAGAATTTTTAAAATGACCTTGATTTTACTGGATAGTTGAGAAGCAGGTTTAGAGGACTGAGAGAGCTGTGCTTGTGGTGTAGTTGTGGTTCCCCCTGCTGTGGCTCTGTGGGCAATTCCTTTCCTTTTTTCTAATTTTCTCCTTAATCCCCACACTCCCTCTCCCCTCCGCTCCCCTTCCCTCTTCCCTTCTCTTCTCTCTCTCCAGTGAAGTTTGAGTAAGTTCAGGATACTGTGAAGATGAGGGAACAAGGAGTGGATGAGGAATGTGTCTTACAAAGAGATGTGGCAGTAAATGGCAAACACTACCAGGAAACTAGGTAGCCATTGTTGAGTGTAAAAGCCCATGTGCCCACATTAGGGGGCTCTGCAGTCCATGCTAAACTTGCTTGCCTGGTCGTGTAAGGTAAGAAAGGGGAGAGAGGTGAGAACACAGGCAGTGAGCTGTCTAGGAACTAACTAGCACAGGTGCACTATGGGTGGCTTTGCCTTCTTCATCTCTGTCTCCTTTATTTTACCCCCGAAATTATTAAATGTGGGGCTGATGCATGAAAGGATTTTGTGTGTGTTTAAGAGTCGGATGCCTTTGTGTGGCAATGGGACAGTGGTAGAACTCTGAGCCTTTCTGGTCCTGATTGCTGCTCAGCCTTCTCATTCCATATCCATTCCCCAAGCTGTGGTTCTGTTGTGTCTGAGCAGGCTGTGAAAATAGCCTGACGACCTTTTGCTCCTCGAGCTCTCCCAGGTTATATGCTGAGCTCCAGATGCTTCAGCATGCTCAGACATTGCCTTCAGGAATTAGAGCCAGGATTTTAGGTGTCCTTATCTCCCCCCACCCCATTTATTTACTAGACATCAGTAGCCTAGATTAGTCTTGTTGATGGGTATGTCCTTTTTGGTGGGTACCAACACAAATGCCCCAGAGCACACACAGTAACCATAATAGAAGGAATGTTCAGAAAGCATTAGGCTCTTGCTTAGGCTTCAGGAAATGTTCACTGGCGAACTAGTTGTAGAGAGGGCTTGCTATGTTCATTTATACTGAGCAGAGCCCTCCATGTGACACCTATTTCAGACTCTTCTGTCCTAACAGGACTCTTGTTGTCATTGTCCATGTGTTTGTGGCTGGGTGTGCCATGTGTATCCATAAGGAGACCAACACTGTAGTTCTTCCTCTATTGCTTCCCACCTCATTTTTTGAGACAGTCTCTCACTGAACCTAGAGTTTATTCTTTGGCTAGATTGGCTGCCCCCCTGAGCCTCCAGGATCCTCTCTCTCTCTGCCCCTGCTAATGCTGGGGTCTCAGAAGCCCACCACCACTCCCGGCTTTTTATATGAGTGCTAGAGTCCAAACTCAGGGGATCATATGTGCACAGCAAGCCCTTTACCCATGGAGCCTTTCCCAACCACAACAGGAAATTTTCTAAGTAACTTATATAGTATTTGTCCTTGGAGATTGTATTAGTGAGGATTCTCTAAAGGAACAGAACTGTTAGAATGAACACACACACACACACACACACACACACACACACACACACACACACACACACACACACAATGTATTAGAGCACCTTTACAGGCTGTGGTCCAGCTAGTCCAACAATGGCTGTCTCCCAACAGAAAGTCCACAGTCCATGAGGCTGGATGTCTCAGTCACTCTTCAGTATAGGTTGGAATCCAGAAGAAGCAGGCTCTAATGCCAGTGAATACAGAACGAGGGCAAGCAGGCAAAGAGCAAAAGCTTCTTTTCACCCCATCCATTACATAGGTTGCCAGGAGAAGGTGTGGCCCTGATTTAGGAGGAATCTATTGACCTCAAACGATCCAGATTTAAGGTGGGTCTCTCAACTGCAAATAATCCAGCTACCTAAAACTTCCTCAATAGGTGTGCCCAGCAATTTGGGTTTAGTTAGTTCCAGATGTGGTCAAGTTGACAACCAAGCATAGCATCATAGAGATGCTTGCCTTTGAATTCTGTGATGTAAAGCTTGGAGTCCAGCTACCATCTGTCTGCCATGGTACTGGAAAGGCGACATTGGTTTGGGCATAGCAGTAAGATTTTGAAGTTTTTTTCTGGGAAAATCATAAATGTTGATGAGAAAGCTCTTTTAGGGGCTTTACTGCAGCCCAGAGAGTGAGCTCTGCTCACACTGAAGCCACCTCCGAGAGCCCTTATAAGACCTCATGCAGAGTTTAGATTCTATGACTCAGATTACAGAAAAAATATCACTTTGGTGAAATTTTTTACTTTTCTTGGTTTGTCATTGTTTAGTCCTTCAAAAAAAATGTGTCAGTATAATTGCAACCCAGAATATCTTATTAAGTGTTTGTTGTTTTAAAAAAAAAGTGTCATTTAAAAAACAGCAGCACGTTACAGTTTAGGGTCAGCGCCCGAGAGGTCTGTGCACATTCTTCAGTCACTTGTCCAGTGCCTTGGAGACAGAGATGCTCATCTGTGTGCAGCCAGAGCTTGTGTGGGGCTTGAATAAAAAGGCAAAGACAGGAGGAGAGGGTTGTGGTTGTCATGGCAACCAGGCTGGGCTGTCTCAGGGCAGACCAGCCCTTGTTAGAGAGTTGGTGGCAGGCAAAGTGTGCAGTGTTTCTTCCCATGACATAGCCTTTCTATTCCTTCCTGTCTGTGTGCAGAAGGCCTACGGTGTGCCCTAGAGCTGAACCCGAGCTGTGGGCCCAAGTAATTGGTCCCTGCTCTTCAGAAATTCAGTTATTTAATGAGAAAATTTTACTCTTAATAAATCCTTGAAGAACTTAAAAGAAAAAGTATGTTTCATGTGGGTTGACTTTATCTTTTGAGGACTTTTGGGCTGCTTTCCTGAAGTACATTTTACTTCTTCTGAACGCTCAGTAGTTCTTTCTCATTTGTTCTCTACAAAGAGAGACACATTAGGGAAAGCAGCTCCTTTTTATTTGATAGATAAGCTTGCAAAGATCCGAAGAGATTTGGTTAATTTCACCTGGCCACCAAAGATATGCATGCCTGGGCAGCACAGTCCCAGGCCCATGAGGGGGGGTGGTCATTGTTCACACACCAGTGAAATGGAAACAACACACAGCAAGTGAGTTTAACAACCCAGCAGCCTTGCACTAAGTGATACAACCCACTACCGGCACTGAAAGTGGGACTCCCTGGATGACATCAGGTAGACGTGGTGTGTTGAAAGCCCAATTGTACTGGTTGGAGCAGGGAATGGGGAATCCTCCTTGCATGTGAGTTCCTTGAGCAAGAAGGAAGCTATCTGATCAGGCTTCAATTGGGCTCAGCCAGGTCAACTAGAATCCTGGATACTCAAAAGTCACAAGCAGGCTGATGTGAGATAGACTCACTGGATTAGCCCCTGTGTCCTCTTGTTGCTAAAGTATGTGGATGTGTGCCTTGTGTTACAATGGGGACCAGCATCTGAGGAGCAGCCTGGAGGCTGGGTTTTCAGGGCTCTTGTCCTTGTGGTTTTGGTCCCTGCTTCTGATTGGGGCAGGCAGTGGCTCCCAGGAGTTGTTCTATCTTGATGTTAGCATATTCTGAGGTCAGGATACTGAGCTGAGGGTCTCCATTTTGTTATTGTTGTAAGTGTTCATGATATGCAGCCAGTGGGGCCACCCTTATAGTTTGATGCCTCTGTATCCAGGTGTAACTGCCCCTGGAGTGGAGAATCTCTTAGCGGGAGCCACAGAACGTACAGAACATGAAGGCTTTTCCTTCATGAAGCCACAAATGACAAAGCATCTGCTAGCAGGCAGGCATGAGAACATCCCTTTTAGCTGGCACTGTGTATGCTTAGGCTGGGCAGCCAGGTGATGCCACAGCCTTATAGTCTGAGGAGGTCCCTGCAGTTATGAGTCCATGAGGGACAAATTTTTAATCACTGGGCCCTAGGAAGGGCTAGAACAAATGCTGAGTCAGGCAACATTTGTTAATGGGTGAAATGTATCTTTTCCAGTGGAGACAAATTGGCACCTGTGGACTGAATTCTATTTATTAGTTATATTTTGTTGAGCTTTCAAATGTGCAAATTTGACTGCATATGGAAAGGGCACTTTTCACAGGCCCTACTGTTCCCTGTGTTCTGATAGATGGCCCTTCTCACTCGTCTCTTTACCAACCTAACCCCATAGGCAGTTGTCCCTTTCCCTTGGGTTCACCTTTTCTCCCTGCTCTTCTCCCAGACCCCTCTGCCCAGATGCTTCGTGGTCTCAGGCTTCCTGACTCTATTCTCTCGTCCTTTCCAGAACTGCCTTGCTGGCACTGTTTCTCAGCTCTGAACTTAAAGGCTGTCCTGGCCCCTGGAAATATTTGCGGTCATTAGATTACATCTGATAAACTGATTGCTACACAGGGATTACAAGGACAGCATTCTTTATCTGAGCAAATAAAAATTTTCAACAAGTGTACTGAGAGATACTTTTGATACTATCAAGTCCACTCGTGAAAAGTAATGGTGAGAATAATTCTCAAACACCTCTAGGAAGGCAGGCCGAGTACAGGGGCAGTTTCTAGTCCACGATGCTTCATGGAGCAGAAAAACTTCAAAAGAAAATTCTGTGGACCAAAGCCTACCTCTTACTTTGCTGAGTTAAAGACTCTAGTTCAGAAACAACCAACTACCATCTGTCTTCATCATTATCACATTTTGCAAAAGGACATTTTAATACTAAAGCGAATCATTATTAGTTGTTCTTAATTTCCATGTTTCCGAACCATTGGGGTGAGTTGCTGCTGCAAACATAATTCTTGAAAGCTTGGTAGCTTAAAGCGACAGTAAGTCCTTTATGTAGCTCTGACTCTTACAACGAGCAGCTCACGTGCCCTTCACATACCTCCCAGTGAAGCAGGTAAAGGATGCGGGACGGAGAGGGATGGGACCACATGCAGGAATGTAAATACCAAAATGAGCCACCTGTCACAGACTTAATGACGTGACCATGCCAAAGAGGATCAGGGAGAAACGACAACCTGACTGTGTGAAGCCAGAGACGAAAGTGCTGCACGTCAGTGCTGGGATCTAGTTTGTAAATGTGTTCCTCACAAAGATAGGGGTTGACATTAAGATTTTGTTCATAGCATTTTATTGTGTGTATGTATGTAGCCGTGTGGTGCACATACCATGACTCATACGGAGGTCAGGGGACAACTGTAGGAGTTAGTTCTCTTCTTCCACCATGTGGGACCCAGGGACTGAACCCAGGTTTGTGAGGGTTAGGGCCCAGCACATTTATTCACTGGGCTGTCTTGAAACTATTTGCTTTACATTGTAGAGTTAAATGTATTATCAATTTATCATAGACAGTGAGAGCCAGATTTCTCATGGTGGGGAAATACAGTCATAGATAAAGAAAGGTAGAAGGCAGACGGCTCTGTTATGTTAGATTGGAGTTTGTAGTATCAGTAAAAAATTGTAAGTTTTGAAATATGTATAGATAAGGGCTGGTGGAGCGCTCGTCTAGCATGAAGCATGGGGTTCCATCCCCAGCACAACATAAACAGACATGGTGGCACACATCTGTGACCTCAGCACTCAGAAGGAGGAGGCAGGAGGAACAGAAGCTCAAGTCATCCTCAGCTTGGCTTCATGAGACCCTATCTCAAAAGCACGTATACACAGACAAGCAGAAGTGTGTGTGTGTGTGTGTGTGTGTGTGTGTGTACTACTTAATACATGGATGAGGGGTCCATGTTCCTCAGAGATGTAGGAGCAATGGCTCCTAGTAGGAATGAACATTTCTGTCATTAATTTTGTTTTCTAAACATTGTCCCCCAATAAGGAATGAGGGCCAAGAAAAAGAAACTATGAGGCAAACATGGAACTTACGGTACTGGGTAAAGCAATATTTAGAAAAAGAAAAGAGTGTTGAGGAAGCAGCTACTTATTAAAATAATGTGAGGGCCAACTGAAGAAGTTCTAGTTGTTAAAACTGAAACAACTGGAGCAGCAACATAATTACTACTCTTGAGCTGGAGAGATGGCTCTGCAAGCAAAGGACCAGAGCTCTGGTCTCCAGAACCCACATAAATGGGGGTGAGCATGGTGGCTCCCCTGCAATTCCAGCCTTGGAACTTGACAACTGTGTGTGAAGATGTCAATGACACGTCCTCCATACCTTGTCCCTAATTTGTGCCTGTTTGAGGAAGATTAGGAAGTGAAGCTTCACTGAAGAAAGTAAGTCACCTGGGCTTTGAAGTTTCAAAGGGCCATTTTGAGTTCCCTCTCTCAGGTTCCTGTTTTATGGTTCTAATTGTGAGAGGTTGGTAGCTTTTTCTGCTGCCACAGTTTCCCTCTGGGAGGAACTCTTATCCCTCTGGAACCACAGAGCCTGAATAAGCCCTTCTTTTGATAAGTTGCTCTGGTCGTTGTGATTTATCATAGCAATAGGAAAGTTGCTAACACACAGGGGATTCCCAGAGTAACCTAGCGAGGGAGACAGTCCTTATTTGTGAGCTGTGGGCTTGAGAGAGCCTGGCTTAAAGAATAAGGTGGGAGGAAGATTCTGATATTAACCTTGGACTTCCACACATATGCAGCCACACTTTGGTGAGCATGCATATATACATATGCTACATGCACACAACATACATAAAGAAGAGAGAATAAAACAAAACCCAGTAACTTCTAGAACTGGATTATGTTCATACTAGTAAGGTTTGAAAATGGTCTTTAATTACTTAACACTATTATTAATTTTTTGTGACTATATAAGATATTAACTTTGGGAAAGGGCATTTGGAACATGTAGAAACTATGCTGTCCTATCGATATTTTGAACAAATTTAAAAATAGCTCAAAGTAAATTTGTGCAGATAAGTTTGACAAGGCTTGTTATGGCTAGATGTGGTATGACCTCCCTCCAGTCTGTAGTTTGTATCCATGTTGGCTCCCTGGTCTCTCATGTCTCTCATTTGCTTTGGACAAAGGTCTAGCAGTGACAGGCTTTCTCATGGTGATGATAGAAACCCAAGGGTTAAAAGCCTATTCCAAATGGCACATGTGTTAGTCTCTTGTTAGCCAAAGCATGTCCTAAGCCAAGTTCACTGGAAAGTTGCACTCTGCCTTGAGTTACTGATTTAGGAAGAACTGCAGGGTCACATGGTGTAGTAAGGGGCAGACACCGTGGGAGTGTTGTAGTCTGCCACAGATGAGAAAGGCGTGGGTCGTGTGCCTGAGCCCTGGCCTGTGACAGAAAACAGTGACAGTCTCAGGCGAGGCAGAGCATGAGGTGGCTCTCTTAGAATAAAGTCTCTGTGGGCTGGCACCTGAGGTTTGGAATCTAGCTCCAGCGAGGCCACGTGGGGTGGGTCAACAGCCACTGTAGGCTTTGGGGCTTTACTGGCTCGGAGTCCCGGTCTCTTCCCCCTTGTCTTATCTTGCATCCCAAGCCCTCCTCCTTTTGCAGGCTGACTTGCGAGTCTCTGCTCTTTCCCAGTGCTTGGCTGGTCTGTTTGCTGGTTTCTTCCTTTACATAAGCTCAGGGATGCGGTCGGATCACACTCCAGTTGGCATTTTTCCCAGCAGGGTGGAAACATTGGAAATGCTGTACTCTCTGTTGCCCCTGCAGCTGCGGCCACAACTGCTTTCATACATTAAGTGAACTTAACCTGCATTTTGAGTCCATGCTATTGTGCTTCCTCTTGCCCCCTGTGGTGACTCATGTGAAAAGAGCAATTTTGGAATTTTCTCCAAATAAAATAATTATTCGCATAAGATCGTATTTTCTTCCGTGGCTATCTTAGCAGAGTCTGACCTGGTGTGTCTGCAGCTTATGCATTCATGCTCTTCCTTTGTTTCTGTCTGAGACCAAGATCAGAAAAAAATTAAAATCACTATTGTTATAAGCATGAGTTCTTTACTACCAAGAATAACTCTTAACGTGACTAATTGTTAAGAGTCTATTTGCTCTAGTAAAAATCTGTCAATCAACAAAGATTTCCCTTTCTGTATTCAAATTTTTACTCAACAAATAATTGTTGAACATTCACTGTATAAGGTGATCCCTAGGAAGAAAACAATGAACATTTAACCAGATAAACGTCTAAAACTGATAAATATGGATTGCGGTACATGCCGTAAAAATGATTGGTGGTGCTGCGAAACCATTTGGACAGACAGATCGGGTATGAGCCATCAGCTGCTCAGAGCAGTGAGTGGCCCTTCACTAGGGCGGGGGGGTGAGATGGAGGCCGACACCAGACAGAGCATTCCAGCCGAAGAGAGGATGGGTCTCTGATGGAGGGATCATGCTCTTCCATGGAGTGGAGCAAAGGGAAACGGGGGACAAGACTGAGGAGGCTGTCACTGAAGGACCTCACTGACTAGGGTAGGGATTGATATCCCTCCCTCAAACCCCCAGGAACAATAGAAAGCCATCAAAAGGTTTGAAGTGGAAGGGTTACATGGATTATACTCATTAATTCTCCCTCTCTTTTCCCCTTTCTTTCTCTTTCTTTCTCTACACACACACACACACACACACACACACACACACACACACACACACACACACACACACAGACAGACAAGCAGGGGACACTGTTGGGAAGCTAGATAGTGTCCAGATGAAAGATGATAATAGATAGTCTGGACAAAAGCAACTGTGGAGAGTTGGAGAAAAGAATTTGTTGTTAATTCTTGGGGTTTTTATTTTCCTTTCTCCTTGAAATAATTTTTATTAGCCAGGCAGTGGTGGCTCATGCCTTTAAGCCCAGCATTAGGGAGGCAGAGGCAGGTGGATCTTTGAGCTCAAGGCCAGCCTGGTCTACAGAGTGAATTCCAAGATAGTTAGGGCTACACAGAGAAACTTGCCTTGAAAAACATACACACACACACACACGCACACACACACACACACACACACACACACACACACACACACACGCACACGCACACGCACATTATTAGACTTATCAGCCAAGTGCGATGTTGCATGCTTTTAGCCCCTGCACTCAAGAGGCAGAGGCAGAAGCAGGAAAATCTCTGTGAACTTGAGGTCAGCTTCGTCTACAAGGTCAGTTCCAAACAGCCACAGCTGCATAGTGAGACCTGTCTCATAAAATGAGGGGGTGGGACAGAGAAGGTTTTGGAGATGGCAAAGGAGGAGTGCAAATCCAGGATGGTCTGGGTTGTGTACAGCTGAGAACAAACTGCTATTTTGTGAATTTCAAATCTCTGTAGTACACATCTGGAAGGGGTTGTGTTTGTTTTGTTAGTCTGAGATCTCTTGGGTAAAGTAGCCTCTCCCTCATACATCCAGAGAGGGATACTAAAGAATTACCTCTGAGGAACAGAAGAGAAGTTGCCCCTTCTCCATTTTTGCCAGAATTTAGCCTCCCACCTCTTTGGAACCATCTTAGGTCATTAGGATTTTTGTGTGTTTTTATTTCCCTTGTGGCAGTCTTACTCTGCAACCTATATTGACCAGGAACTCACCATGAAGCGTGGGCTGGCCTGGGACTTGTGGCATTTCTCCTGCCCATGTCTCACAAGCTCTGGGATTACAGGTACATGACGTCACAGATACCTCAGTTTTAATTCTCTGTCCCAGGAAAAGAAACCAGGCTTCCTGACAGAGCAGCAGCACAGGAGCCCCAGAGCCTTACCACTCCCGTGGGTGCAGCCTCTCCCTTGACATGGGCACTGTTTCTGCGATGAAGCCTTTGCACATGAGGTTCCTTCATTTTCCCCAGTGTGGATCCTAGCCAAAGTTTGTTAGAAAGCTCCTCCGGGGAAGGATTTCCCTGCTCTAACTTGGACACACTTTTGTCAGGAGATCATTAGATGAGCTGTAGGTTCTGTGTATTTTAGCCAAAGCCACAGCCACTCCTGGCTACAGTGGAGTGGCAGCAGGTGATGGCACACCCAGCACCTTGGCTGGAGGCAGAGAGCCTACAGTAACTCAGAACCCACCATAGTTGCGCCAGTGCTGAGAAAGCTTCGATTCTTGCTGGGACAGCACTCTTTTAGACTTTGGGTGCATGTGGTCATCCCAAGAGAGTGTGTACTATGCATTTTTCTTATAAGGAATTTTTTTGTCAAATTGTTACCACTTATTTAAAAGTTTCACCATGTAGCTCGGGGTGTCCTCATACTGCAGTGCATAACCAGGCTATCATCAAACTCCAAATCCTCCTGCCTCAGGCTCTGAGTATTGGCATTACTGGTGTTATTACCATGCCTGTTTTCCTTTTCTGTTACTGAATCAAATTCAGTGCCAATGTGCCAGCTATTCTCTGCAGAGAAAGCAGAGGCAAAGTCCAAGTGTTGGTACTGTTTTTCTGTCTTTCTGTCTGTCTGTCTGCCTTCTTTCCTTCCTTCCTTCCTTCCTTCCTTCCTTCCTTCCCTCTTTCTTTCTTTCTTTCTTTCCTTCCTTCCTTCCTTCCTTCCTTCCTTCCTTCCTTCCTTCCTTCCTTCTTTCTTTCTTTCTTTCTTTCTTTCTTTCTTTCTTTCTTTCTTTCTTTCTTTCTTTCTTTCTTTCAGAAAAGTTCTCATCTATCTCATGCTTCTACCTCCTGAATGCCAGGATTAGAGATGTATGCTACCACTCCCAGTTTTAGAAGCATCATAATTGCTTCAAAAATTTCCAGATTCAGGGCTGGGGATTTAGCTCAGTGGTAGAGCGCTTACCTAGGAAGCGCAAGGCCCTGGGTTCGGTCCCCAGCTCCGAAAAAAAGAACCAAAAAAAAAAAATTTCCAGATTCTAAAACGCTCCTTCTATGAAATGTTCAGTCCTGCAGCCATTGATATTCATCTCTGTGTGGGATGTTATGGTACAGGTCTGTAATCCTAGCACTTAGGAGGCCCAGGCAAGAGAATCAAGAAGAGTTCAAGGCCAGCGTGGGATCCATAATGAGTTCTAGGCTTCCATGGTGAGAACATATATATGCCATTTTCTTACTCCTAGAAAATACTGTTTTTATATTCCTAGAAGCTGCCGTGCGGGTGTGTTGTGCAGTAGTTGCCTGGTAAATGTGTTTTCTGTGAATGACTGAATGGGTGAATGTAGCATTCCGTTTGTACTGTGCGATATTGCACAGTTGCTTGTAAGCCGTCCCTGAGTGCTCTTGTGCATTCATACACACAGCCCATGCATTCACGGCACTTGTTTCCCAGCGAATGCTCTGTTCCTCTGAGATAAGTGGGTGTCGTTTGCTCTGCTACCCGTTTCCTTGGCTTTTTGTGTCTTGCTGCCTTCCAGGAGCTACTTACCTCTTATTTATTTATTTATTCATTTATTTATTTATTTATTTATTTACCTATTTATTCTCAATTACTTTTTTTTTTTTGAGACAAGGCTTCTCTGTGCAGCCTGGAACTGACCAAGCTGGTCTTAAACTCAGAGATCTCCCTTCATCTGCCTCCCAGTTCTGGGACTAGAGGCGTGCATGTACCCTGGCTTCCTTTCCCTCATTCTTAACTATTATTGGCCACATATTTTATGTACAAAGCTCTAGCTTACAGGCTGTGGAAATCCAAAAAGAAGACATACAGTTCCTGTGATCAGGGAAAAGAGATCCAAAAACGCCTGGTTTTAAAAAGGAGTGAGATGAACTACAAAGCTTATGAATTCTGGGATGTCTTGGATGCTGTGGGACTGTCTAGGGAGGGTCAAGAAGGATGTTACAAAGAAAAGGAATAATGCCTCAATGCCTTGATGGTTAGCTGAGGAGTTGTATACCATTTGTTTACCCAGTGCACATAACAACACAGCTTACTGGTCAAATTCACGAAGATACAAAGTAGACATGATTATCACATTCTAATGAGCAGATGTTGATCTCGAGACTATGGGTCCTTTGACTACCTTGCTTTGGGTCTTACATATTCTGTTATAGTAAAAGGAATCAGTGTGAATAGAGTGTGGGAGTGAGGAGAGATGGGGGGGGGTGTCAAAAAAGTAAACTGGAGGTGGTACTCTGATCTTCAGGAAGTGCCCCGTCCTGTTGGCGTGTTAGCCCCTAGCGTGTTAGCCAGGTATTCCACCCCTGTGTCCCACCAAGGTTCCTGAATCCCATACAAGTTTTCTCTTCTTGACTTTCAGGACAGGCTGTTCCTGCAGGATCCCATGTGCGAATGAACCTACAGACTGGAGTAAACGAGGTGAAACTCCAACAAGAAGACAAATTCCAAAGTAATTGGAAAGGATTTAAAAGAGGCAGAAGGTAGTGTGTTGCTCTTAGGACTGGGAGGCCGAGTGACTGCACTGATTTGGAAATACTAGTGATGCTACCCAAATTCCTGAGTGGCGAGTTTTGTTGGCTTGTTTTTTCGAGACAGGGTTTTTCTGTGTAGCCCTGCTGGGACTCACTCTGTAGACCAGGCTGGTCAATGTCAGAGATCTCCCTATGTTTGCCAAATGCTGGGAATAAAGGCATGTGCTGCATGACCAGCTATGTGCATTATGATTATTATTTGAGATTTAACAGTGTAGAATTTGTGATAAAATTGTCAGGGTTTTACGGAAGTTTACTTCCATTATCTTTGGAAAGAAATATTTCGCAGAGAAAATAGATCCCTTTAAAAGGGGTATAAGGGGAATGCTTAACCTTCTTTAGAAGAGAGGCTGTTTCCCCAGTCCTTTAAGAGCACCCATTTGAATGCCGACAATTAACGAGTGGCTTACAGATGAGTCACTGATTCATTCAAACAAGCCTGTTAGGCCTGCCGCCTTGCCCTCTTCTTCCTTGGTGAACAATAAAATTGCCTTTAGAAGTCTTTAATTCAGACTAACTTTTCCTCATGTTAATCAGTGTTAAAATAAGCTTTCTTGTGGTATGTGAGGAGAAGCTTCCACATTCCCACATGGTTATAGGTTTCCTAACTTTAATAACCAGTTTGAGGGATTTGATTTTAGAGAATTAACAGTTTCTATTTTTCCTCTTAATTGCCTTGAATTAACAAGCTTTTTTTGGCTTGGTGTCTCCTGAATGAGAGGAAAGGAAACTTGATGTGGTTGGCAAGGATGTCTAGACCCTCTTTCTTGCCACACCTGACCTTTGGTCCTGTGCCTCTTTAACCAAGTGGCACTCACCCCACAAAGCCTCATGGCAGAGTTGGACAGTTCTACAGTTAGAAAATTCTAATTTATGTTATGATGGAGACATTTGTTGTCATCCCGACCTGGGCAAGTTCTTTCCTCTTCCCCATCTCTGTATTAGGCCTGTACTTGGAGTGGTCCAAGTCGTACAATTGTTCCTGTCTCCCAGTCTTATAAGGATAATCAGATATAGTTACACAGCCATGCTAACCCTTTCCCACCTCCAGAAGGCATGGGTGCATGTATACTCTTCTCTCACATGCAGTCCAGTTCTTAGTTTGTAATGAAAAAGCCAACCTCCAGGGTCTTAAGAATACTGACCTAGGAACTTGAATAATTTTGAGCTGTTGGTTTGTTGTTTTGTATGCCATCTCCACCCTGCTGACTGCAGATCTACAGCAGGAGCACTTGCTGGGTTGTCCTTGCTCCTTGAGAGCAAAAGCCTTCCATGTGGGATGTAGAGACACCATAAGGAGAAACACCCCACTTTTCCTCTTTTTTTTTTTTTTTCGGAGCTGGGGACCGAACCCATGACCTTACGCTTGCTAGGCAAGCGCTCTACCACGGAGCTAAATCCCCAAACCCCCGACTTTTCCTCTTCAGTTTTCTCCTTTGGACTGTTTCTGAGCGCTTTGCCCTAGAATGGCCTCTAGGATATGCCGGCATTCCCCTTTCTGTCAGAGCTCCCCACCCTCCCCCAGCTCTACTTGACAATATTTCCCTGGCTGTGAAGCAGGGGCCTGGGAACAGAGGCTTTAAGAGCTGGTGTCCAGAGAGCAGCACGGTTGTTTTGGTTATCTGATGGTGTGCTTTGGAAGACAAGGCTTGCAGCTTTCTATCCAATTTCAGTGAGTCAAGTGTGCTGGAGAGAGATGGGGACCAAGGCTTTCCACTAGTCCTGCAGGCTAGATTGCTACTTAGATCTGTGATGCTTATGGGCTCTCAGCCTGTACAGAGACCCTACATCCTGTCAGAATCTTCATAGAACAGGTCTCTTTGCTTTGGAATCTTCTTTGAAACTTCCTTCTACATTAGAGGAAGGAAAGATAGCCTTTGCTGCGTCTGAGTTGTACCATCTCAGGTTGGACATTTGCCATGCCGTGTATGGTGCAGTGATGAAGAGAGGTGCCCGTGACAAACTGTTTCCTGCTGTATTACTTCATTTCACAAGGCCTATTGAATGCCTGCCTGTGTGGCAGGCACTGGGGAAACAGTAAGAAGCAGATGGAGTGATCGCCTCCATAACGTGAGTGGAGGCCCTGTGCAGGTTGGCAGGCAGAAAACCAAGAAAATAAACATATGAGTAAGATCATTACAAATTATAATAAGTCCTAGGGAAGAAATGAGCCAAGGTAATGAGTCTCTGCAGGAGACCATGTTAGATAGGGTGATTTGGGAAGAAGGCCTCATCAACATATTTGAACTGAAAACTAAAGAAAATTTAAATCCTACTAAGAATTAGGTTTGTAAGTCTGGGAATTACAGCATTTCAGGCAGGTGGCACAAAAGGGACCCCAGGTTTGTCAGATTTGAGAAACACGGAAATGACTCAAGACACAGGAGATGAGAATGGAGAGGTCTGCGTGTGGGTTGGTGCAGTGTGTGGAGAATTAGGGAACATTCTGGGTGGTCTTCATTCCCCTTTAATGTAGTAGAATGGACCAGAGCATTTTAGGCAAGAGCAACTTAGGATTGCTCAACAAATACCGCCATGTCTGGAGAAGAAAATAGGGAAGGGAGAAGCAGCGACCACCAGCATGGGAGATCAGACAAGACACAGTGCTGACTAAGTCCAGGGCTTTATAATGGAGAGAGGAGAATTTACATAGCTTAGACATGCAGCTAAAAGGACTTGCTGAAGAGTTGGATGTAGAGATTGAAGGACGTGAAGATGATTTTGAAAAAGGCCTCATTTGAGGTTGAGCCTCTGGGTGCTTAGAGGTGTGGAAGATTTGTTTGTTTTGTTTGTTTGTTTGTTTGTTTGTTTTTGTTTTGTTTTGTTTTTGAAATAGAAATGTAACAGTTGGGCCAAATGTTTTAGAGATAAGTATCATGGATGATTTTTTTAAAGATATATTTATTTATTTTATGTATATGACTACACTGTAGCTGTCTTCAGACACACCAGATGAGGACATTGGGTTCCGTTACAGATGGTTGTGAACCACTGTGTAGTTGCTGGAAATTGAACTCAGGACCTCTGGAAGAGCAGTCAGTGCTCTTAACCTCTGAGCCATCTCTCCAGCCCCCACCCCCATGTTTTTTATTAAGTAAGTTTGAGGTGTGTGTTAAACATTTGAGACTCACTTGGATGGACTAGCTGGCTGGCTCAGAGGGTAAAGGCACTTCCTGCCAAGTCTGAAAACCTGAGTTTTACCTCAGGGCTAGCATGGTGGAAAGACAGAAGCAGAAAACCCCTGAAAAGTGTCCTCTAAGTGCCACATACATGCCATGTACCAAACCTGTACCAGAAATAAATAGTTTGTTGATTTGAGCAAAAAACATCAGAGACCAGAGTGGGAAAGTTATATACTAGCTAATTTCCCCTTTGCTCTGAGCAAACACTGAGAGAAATAAGGAGTTTCTTGTTTGGGCTCCAAGTTTCAGAAGTGTCACACCATCATGGCAGGAAGAAACAGCTCTTAGGACATGCCTCCCTCACAGTGTCCCTCTGTCTTGAACTAGGACCTACCTTCTATCTTCCATCTCCAATCCCAAATGTATTATGAATCCATCAAGAATTTAAGTCCTTAGGGCAGGGCCCTCCTGATTTAATTGCCACTAGAAATTCCTTTACAGACACACTCAGAGGTATGCTTTATAAATCCCTAGTTATTTCTTCATGAAATCAAGTTTAAAATTAATCATGAAAATCAAGATTAACCCTAGCTGGTCATTGCATAAGATCCTGCTGTTTGAAGGGAGGAGTTTGAGCTAAAGCTTTTAGTGTGGGCATCACTGTCAGGGACGTAGTTTAATGTCTCTAGAGATAGAAAAAAAGAAGGTTGTTCAGGACCTAACTATGAGGCATTCTAGCACATAGGGTTCAGGTAGGAGATGAGGAATCATTAAAGAGACGAGGAGTCGGGTGAGCATGGTAAATTGCCAGGAGAGTTAGAGGAGGGAGGACAGGTGGTGCGCATGCTGCTGGTTGTTGGAGGAACATAGAAATTTGATTATCAATCAGCTCTTGGTAACTGACTTTAATGAGCAACACTGGACACCTGTGGGGCTGGGAGTGCTGTTCAGTTGGTAGACTACTTGCTTGTATGCATGACGTTGCGGGGCCATGGCTAGTACGACATAAAACCAGGAGGATTAAAAGTTCAGGATCATACACAGGGCTTCATGGCATGTTTGAGCCCAGCTTGGGATATGAGACCTTGCCCCTCTACCCCCAAAGAAACACCAAAACCAGAGCAGTCTTAGCAGCATGGTAAGCAGAATCGTCGTTAGAGCGAGTGGCAATGTAAACAGGAAAAAAATGAAAAAGAAGGCAGCCTTCAGGAGGCAAAGATTCAGTATAGCTTCAAGTGCAGCTTAGAGGCCAGCCTTATTTAATACAGTGTTCCAGCCTAGCCAGACTTTGACAGTGAGGCACCCTGTCTTTTGTTTTGTTTTTGGCTGATCTGGAACTTGCAGTGAAGACCAGGTTGACCTTTGACCTCTGTCTCTCATGTGCTGGGCAAGCATTTGATGCAAGGCAAAATAGAGTTTTTCTTAACAAGTAGAGGGGGGGGGGAGGAAGAGGAAGGAGAGGAGGAGGAAGAGGAGAGGGGAGGAAGGAAAATCTATTCCTCTTACAATTCCTGAATCCTTAGCTCCCATGGATGGGGACAGAGCAGTGTTTTCTTCATGTGCTTAGCAGTGGAGAGAGAACCTAATCTCTCTCTTACTTTGAGAGCTTATGCTAATCATTTGAACAAAATACGCCTTTAAAGGAGTAGCCCCCTGCTGACACATAAGTTGGTGCTCAAGAAATGGGAATGGTTAGCTATAATAAATTAGTTGGAAACTAAGATTTAGAGGAAAGGAACATTTACTCTGGAGCCCTAAAGACTCTTTGATGAACGAAGCTGAATGAGGAGAGCCCTGAACACACATCTGTCTAATAAAGGTTAAGCTGATGGAACCTGGAACAGAGCAGGGTGGCAGCCATTCCTCCCTTTCCTTTGAAATGTCTGCTCAGTCCTGTTCTCCCAGCACCTATGGGTTCTGTGTGGTGGAGGCTAGGCCATATACCTGTGTGTCAGCTGGGTGGTGCAGCTCCCACCCTCCTCCACCCCATTGTCCAAGAAGAAGGTTAGCATGGATGAGTGCAAAAGCAGAGCCCAGTGCTGCTCCACAAGGCTGTTGGCCATGCTCGCCCCTGCTGAGGTGGACAAGAAGGAGGGAGAAAGGCTATGGGAGGGATAAATCATTGGACAAAAAAGTACAAACTAGGGAATTGGGGAGCAAAGATCATACAGGCTGCAGTGGCTGGGCAGCAAACTACAGATCTGCCTGTGGAAGATGCCCAGAGGACAGTGGACACCGGAGTCAGCCCCGGACTCAGCCCTGGACTAGAAAAGAAGTCGACTAGCTGTGCTCTGCTAGTCGTGTCAGTCAACTAGAAGTGTCCACCCGTGCTCTGCTCCGTTCCTGTCAGTCAGAGGGATGCCTTTATCAACGCATTTGTGAATGAGTTTTCAGTGGCTCTGGAAACATTTGTAAAAGGTGAGGGAATCCCACCTCATCCCATTTTTTAAGTGTAAATGATTTTCTAAGAGGTTAAATTATTTGCTGCTTGGTTATGGTGATGATGGTGATGATGATGATGGTACAACTCAAAAATACCAGGATACTGAGTCAGGAGAGGCTGTGACTGACTGTTTCAGGGGTCACCAAAACATTCTGCAGAGGGGTCTAGTTTCATATCCTACAGTACAAAGCATACTAAACAATAATTTGGAGTCTTAGTCGTACATTTGTATCTAGAATATTTTAAGATTTATTTATGGTCTTATGTTTCTAGTAGAATCGTTACTAAAAATCACTCCTTCCTTGCTCCTTGCCCTCTCAGAACTGTAATGTCCCTGGTCACGTAAATCCATTTTCATAGCAATTGTGGTAAGGTGCTGTGAATGATGGAAAATTTGAATATACTGTCTGTGGCATGAAATTGTGAGCCCATGGGACTGAGGATTATGAGTGTTTGGTTGTTGTGTGAGGTCTTAGGAAAAATTTGCCAAGTTTGTAGCTGGAACATTACTGGACTAGGTTAGAAGAACCAGCACCTGGCTCTTCAGAGTTTAGGCACAAGTGTTAAGGGTTGGAATGTCAGCAGGCATGGTGGTGAATACCTTTAATCCCAGCAGCAGAGAGGCAGAGAGGCAGAGAGGCAGAGGCAGGAGACTCTCTATGAGTTCAAGGCCAGCCTGGCCTTCAAAGCAAGTCCAGGACAGCCAGGGCTGGTTATACTGAGAAACACTGTCTGGGGTTTTGGGAGAAAGATTTGGAATGCCTGTGTACTCTGCCTCTCACCCAATACAATCTCAGTTGTGAATGAGAAAAACAAAAACAAAACCCTGCTCTGTCTTTAACTTAACCACAGCTGCAGTCCGGCTCAGTATCAGTGACTCCTATGTATGTCTGCCCAGCCCATGCTCTTGCCTCTGTTCACTTGAATGAACTGAGACGTAACCCTCTTCACCAAAGAGACCCTCTAACTGGTTAAGATGCTGGCTGAACCTGGTCAGCCCCAGGAGGTGTGGGAGGAGACCTTCCAGTCTCTGCAGGTTCTTGAGACTACCGCCACATTGGTTCTTTTGCTCCATCCTCTTGGACGATGACTGCAGAAGGTGGTGGTTGGTTCTACTCCTAGGTCTCTCAGTTCTGTTCATTGTTAGATTGGATACACATCTGTGCTCAAACATTGGCTCTAACGTGTGTGTCTACCCTTTTCATTTGTCTAAACAAGTTGGTTTGTCAAATCAAGTCTGGAACATTTTGGAAGTCTCAGGCCCCTGTTGCTCTGCTTCCTTGAAGATTATAGATGAGGGTGCCTCTTACTCCTGTGTCTTCTGAACTCTGTGCTTCCTGGGGGCTTTGCTAGCACTGACCCTTTCCAGGGTCAGCCTCTGCTTGCCCTGTGCCTTTGCCTTCTGTCTCATGAAACACAAAACAAAAACCATGTGGCTTCAATTACAGTTGACATGTTGGATCCTGGCTGCCCTAAGGCGGAGGTTTGACAGTGTACTGAAAGTTAGAACTGGCCTGGCCAAGCTTACTCTCTCTGGGTGCCAGTCACCCATAATAAGTACTGTCTTTCTTGGAGAAGTACACCCCTTCTGACTCTCAGCTTTTCTGTGGACAGGCTGGACATCAATACCAACACCTACACGTCTCAGGACCTCAAGAGTGCACTGGCCAAGTTCAAGGAGGGGACAGAGATGGAGAATTCAAAGGATGAACTGGTATGTGATGGTCTATCTAGTTAGTTCTTGCCAGGAGTGAATGATCGGACCTGGAAACTTTTATAGTAGGCATGGAGTAGTAACATTGTAAACTAATTTGAGAAGCTATTTATGACAAATTACTATTTTTATATACTATTTTTAAAAACTGCACAGAGCATTTCTGGTTTGGGTTTTTGGGTGTGTGTTTCGGTTAGGATCCAGTGTTCTGCTCGTTTGGGGGAATTGTGGGACAAAGGAGATTACTACCCAGAGCCTCCTTAACAGTGAGATACAATGCCAATCTCGGGTTTTGGTTTTTTATAGGGCGCAGTGGTTTAAAGCACTGTACTGCTGGGCGTGAGGGGCTGGCTGGCTTCAACACCCACTTGACAACTAACAACTGTTTCTAACTCCACTTCCGGGAGGTCTGACGCTACCTTCTGGCCTTTGCGGGCGGTGCGCATGTGTGATACAAAGACATGCTTACAGATAAAGCACTCCCTGCATAAAATGAAAACAAACTCAGTTCTTTTCAGATAAGAAGGCAGACGAGAGAGGAAGAAGCCTGAATCTTTGTCTTTTTTAAATGTAGCAAATGTATTCTTTTGATGGCCTCTAGTTTTTTTAAGCATAAAATCTGGGTGGGTCGATAGGATGACTGTAGTTTCCCTAGCCTGAAATCTCTGCACAGGCTAAGGTATGAGAGGGAGAGCAGGAGAATTTGTGCCCTAACTTCTAGGAGGGCTCACCAATACAGCTCAAATGAGGACAAAATACTACTGAGGTGGACTGCCGTGAGTTCAAATACCCAGGCAATGTCACAAAGCACTTCTGTGTACTCCTCCTGGAGGTCCTGACGGAATCTTCTCTGACAGCTGCTCTGTAACCCAGGTTCTCCCTCCCTCTTGTCTTCTCCCAGTCCCTTTTGCCCTCGTCTGCCTCTTGGCCCTTTCCCTTGAACACTGGAGAATCTTAAAAGGGCAGCATTAGGTTCTTGGCTGTTTGTATGTTACTTCAAAACGGTCCGGTAGATTTAAACATGTTTTAAACTACATTTATATATTTATGTTATGGGGTTGTGGGCGGTGCACGCTCCGATGCACAGACAGAGAATATTTAAGAGGACCGTTTTCTCTTTCTGCCATATGGGTCCTAGGAATCATTTAGATTCTTTAGAAGAGTTTCTGAGACTAATGAACCTTTAGAGTGGAGCTAGTGTTGACCTTTTTAAGACATATTAAAGCCAGATGTAATGACACACACCTGTAATCTCAATACTCAGGAGGCTGAGGCAAAAATTATGACATTTGAGTTTTTATATGTGTTACCTAATAATATTTATCCTCAGAACTCAATAAGGCTGACAGCTGTTACCCTTTTAATACCGTCTTAACAAAACTAATCACAAACTAATTCAGAATGTCCATCTTCTCAGATGTCAAAAAGTCAATATATCGATCAGTAGAACTTGACATAGAAGTCAGCCAGGAACTCATGTATCTGAAAACACTTCTGGAATCATAGGACCAACAGCAGTCAAGATGGAGATATTTATAAGTGAAATATGAGGTACCAAGCAAGCTGACTACATAAGTAATCCCAGAGCTATAATTGCAGCAGTCTAGATACTAACCCAGCAAGATTCGAGCTCTAGGCTCTCCAGGGCTGCAGAATAAGTTCCCAGACCTACTTGGGCTATATAGAGGCTACGGCAAATAACCAAGCCACACCAATACCTTCATGTCTCTAGTTATCTTACCAAAATCACATGTCCATCATAGAATGCATGTTAGAAGGAGGGTGGGGTGGAGACTTGTTCCATGGTGACGAGTGCTTGTCACTCTTGCAGAGGACCCTGGTGTGATCCCCAGCATCCACATGGGTGTTCACAGCCTTTTGTAACTGCAGTCCCAAGGGATTCAGTGCCCTCTCTGACCTCTGTGGGCACCAGGCACACACATGGCGTACACGCATGCCCAAGTACAGGAGAGACACTCATATACGTAAAACAATAAGATGTAGAAGTCTAAACATAAAGGAGGAAGGGGCAAGAGGACAACCGCAGCACATGGAAGGTCATTATGCACAAGAGTCTACCTTACACAGCACAGGGTTGCCGGAGCTGGGGAAGAAAAGCAAACCTGCCACCCAGCAGATGGGAGGCCAGGTTCAAGATTGGTGCCTGTGACAAGGGAGTTAGACCTTTCCCATGGTCACTTTCGATCTGGGCATCATGTGGGTCTGTAAGGAACTTAGAAAATATTCCAGGTTCCATATCTTCTGTGGATGAAAACCCACTTAACCTTACTTTTCTCTATTTTCTTAGGGAATTACTATTGAATTTTCCTTCTTAGACAATGACATTTCTTTTTGTAATTTAGTTAGCATAGTAAAGCATGAATAATTTTTTAAAAGATTTGAAAAATGGAAAGGCAAAGATGATAAATTTTCCATTGCTGTTTTTAAGAATCTGTTTCCCTCTGCAAAGGGGTTCGCAGAATGCACAAAAGCAAGACCTTAGCACTGCTGGAGTGAGCCACAGCCCACCTCTTTCCTGGCTGTTTGCACGCAGGAGTCTGGACTCAGTCAGGTTGTTGGCTTTGCCCTGGGACCCAGGCTGCTGCCTTCACTTGGAACTGATCTAGACAGACTCGGCTCCCTGTCAGCATTGGCTCAGAGACAAGCACATTAACTTGAAGTAGGTCTGTGGCTTTTGGTTTGTTTGTTTTTTAAACATGTCTCCCACTCTTGGCTACAGACCTTTACATACTTTTAACTAATTAATTTTTAAGTCCATCTTATGTAATGCCTTGTAAACACACAATGATGCTTTTGCTCTGAGCACAAAAAACCAATCCTGTCAAATATTGACCATATCTTTGTGTTTCTCAGATTTGACATGAAATTTGCAGGAGAGAGGGTATCAGTTCTCTTGAATTGATAGTTTAATTAATTTAGATAAAATTTCTTGCTTCTCAAAAAAGTTGCTCAGGACTGGCTAAATACCTCAGTGTAGAAAGGTGCTTACCATTAAGTCTGATGACCTGAGCTCAATTCTGCAAGTTTCTCTTCTGATCTACATGCCAGCATGCTGTCTTAGTCAGGGTTTGTGTTCCTGCACAAAACATCAGGAACAAGAAGCAAGTTAGGGAGGAAAGGGTTTATTCAGCTTACATGTCCACATGGCTGTTCATCACCAAAGGAAGTCAGGACTGGAATCTGGAGGCAGGAGCTGATGCAGAAGCCATGGAGCAATGTTAGTCACTGTCTTGCTTCCTCTGGCTTGCTCAGCTTGCTTTCTTATAGAACCCAAAACTATCAACCCAGAGATGGCACCACCCACAATGGGCCCTCTCACCTTGATCACTAGTTGAGAAAATGCCTTTCAGCTGGATCTCATGGAGGCATTTTCTTAAGGGAGGCTCCTTTCTCTGTGATAACTCCAGCTTGTGTCAGATTGACACACAAAACCAGCCAGTACACATGCACACATACATATGCCATGGCATGCATGTATGTACACATACACATATACATACACACACTAAGTAAATATAAGTAAAAAAAATTTTATGTCTAAAAAATGCCATGACTTTTTTTAACTTTTAACTCTGTGACAAGCCCATGTTTCCTATTTCCCCACTAATAATAACTAAAACCCAGATATAACCAGTATGGAAATTTCTAAAAGGTGATAAAGCAGTTGCAGATTGGACAGGGATTTGGGAGCATTAGGAATGACATGTCGATGTCTTTCTTGGGTCTTCTGTTAGCCCTACATATTCTAGCCTGGACACTGGAGAATCTCACTCAGTGA
Source organism: Rattus norvegicus (assembly GCF_021556685.1). NCBI lineage: Eukaryota > Metazoa > Chordata > Mammalia > Rodentia > Muridae > Rattus > Rattus norvegicus. Next base: position 27,090,928 of record NC_141551.1, on the reverse strand, counting down.
AATGTCAGCAGGGCCTCGGTACATGGCTTAGGGTGTCCTAGAATGCATTGTATCCCAGGCTGGACTCAAACATGTGGCTTCCCTGCCTCCGTGTGCCAAGTACTGGCATGTGCTGGCAAGCTGGCTTACACAGCAGATTCTAAGACATTTAAAGAAGCCTTTTCTTTCTAGCCAGGGAAGGAGTAGTCTACAAAGATAAGGCTTTGACAGCGCCTGTCCTAGTTCCGCCAAAGTCTCGGGACTCCAGCTGCCACCAATACTGCATGCTCATTACCCGTGGAGATGGGTAAGGGTCTAGAATTCTACCTCCCTCTTGGTGGTGGCAGCAACGCTCTACTCTGATCCCTGTTCCAGGGTTGGCAGGAATTACTTGGGAGCCTGAACTTGCACCTCACCACAATGGCAGTTATGAGTCAGGACTCTGCTTCACCTGAATGGAACCAGTGAGAGCAGGCCTACACCTCCCCCTGGGTGAAGAGTCTGGTTGTGACTGGGGCGGTGTGGGCAGAGACCCAGTGAGGAGCTTGTATATAATTTCTGGCACCCCTGGTTGCTTTTTACTTCTCTCTGATGAGGTAGTAGTATTGGGGCTGCATAGAGAATCTGACCTTCAGTTCCTACCCTGGTGGCAGCAGACAGTTAGCTGCCCCCTGTGGTAGGGTCAGTGTGGTAAGCGAGCAAACAGCAGGAGCTACCTTCAGAAACGAGCATATCAATTGCCCTACAAGTGTGGCATCAGTAGAGGCCAATAGGGGGAGCTATTCTTCCATTCGCAAGGTCCTGCAGCCAGTGATAACAACCAAATGCTCTTACCCTCCCAGCCTAAGCTGAAGGGCAGGCAGTGGTTTGGACAGAATAGATCTGAAAAAGTTAAAAATTTGCATAGATGTCATGGACATAATCATTTATCTCCAGAAAACCTGACCAGCATTCACACTGTTATAAAGTATAATGCAGTGGTGGGCAGGGGTAGCTGGTGGGCCCATGCCAAGGTATTCCCCTGAGAAATCATGCCATTCCACAGACCCTGTATGATGGCGGTTTATTTGGGGAAAGGGAGGGGAGTGAGAACCTGGAGATGGGGTAGAGGCAGACAGACAGGAGCAGAGCCACAAGGGTGAGGGCACAGGAGTGGGGGACCGAAAAAAGCAGAAAGAGGGACATAAAGAGAGGCCTTCAGGAACACATGGGGACAAGGTGGGAGGAGCGTGTGCTGGGGTAACAAGCAGTCAGTGCTCTTATACACTGCCAAGCCACCTGACTCTAATACCAATGCTGTCCATGGGCACCTCTGCTAAGTCCCTGGGAGGAGTCATATTTCCTGTAGGCCTACACACACACACACACACACACACACACACACACACACGAGTCTTAGTCAATGTTCTATTGCTGTGAACAGACGCCATGACCAAGGCAACTCTTATAAAGACGTTTAACTGGGCTGGCTTACAGTTCAGAGTTCAGTCCATGATCATCATTGTGGGAAGCATTGCAGCATGCAGGCAGACATGGTGCTGGAAGAGCTGAGAGCTCTACATACTGATTGATCTTCAATAGGAGAAAGAGAACCACTAGGCCTGGCTTGGGCTTCTGGAATCCCAAAGCCCATCCCCCAGTGACACACTTCTCCCAACGAGGCCACACCTCCTAATCCTTTGAAATAGTGCCACTTCCTTTAAGCCTAAGGGGGTCATTTTTGTTCAAATGCCACACAGACCACATAGAATTACAGTAGTTCACCTCTTACCCCGGGGAATATGTTCTAAGACTTTTTGTGGATAATGTTGAACTGTATATGCTATGTTTTTTCCTGGAATAAAGTTTGTTATAAATTAGGTAAGAGATTAAAGACAACCGTGGTAAAACAGAACAGTTCCTGTATACCATAATAAAACTTCTCTGGTGTGCAGGTGGAACCTCTGAGGAGGTTTTGTTTATTTGTTTGTTTTGATGAGAGGACTGAAAAGAAGGGTAAGAGGAAAAGAAAAAAGCGTGCTTTTGCAGAGGAACCCAAGTTTGGTTCCCAGCACGCATATTAGGCAGCTCCCAACCACCTGTAACTCCAGCTCCAGAGGGATCTGATACCTCTGCTGTCCACAGATACCTGCCTTCATGTGTGTATACATACATGCTCACATACACACATACACACATACATACATACATACTCACATACACACATACATACATACTCACATATATACATACACACATATATACATACATACATACTCACATACACACATACATACTCACATATATACATACACACATACTCACATACACACATACACACATACATACATACATACATACACACATACACACATACATACATACATACATACATACACACATACACACATACATACATACACACATACATACATACTCACATACATACATATACACACATACATACATACACATATACATACTCACATACACACATACATACATATGTGTATATATACTCCTCAATACATATAATTAAAGTATTAATATTTTTAAGAAAGAATTGTATTGAATTTCCTATCTAACTTGTTTGTGCCGTAGTTACTATGACTAACCAAAGCCATAGAAAGTTAGATAAGAAGTGCTGACTAGAATTGAAAAATACAATAAATAAAATTTTAAAATTCACTGGATTAGATCAGTAACAGATTATAAGTCTCAGGGAAAAGAATCAGTCAGTAGAAATAGATAATAAAAAATCATAAAATCTGAGTAGATTCAAAATAGATTGAGGAAAATGAAGAAAGTGTTCAGGACCAAAGGAAAATAAGGAATTTATTGCCAGTGTATCTACACTGAACGAGTTCTACAGGCAGGAAGGGATCATAAGGAAACTTGGGACGTCGAGAAGGGAGAAAGAACAATGAATATAAACAAGAAAAATAGATTATTCTTTTGAACATTAAAATGTTTTATTCTAAAAGCAAGCATTTATTAACATCAACCAATCCATTTCCTGATGCCCACTGAGAATATCTTAAGACATGGTGGAAGGAGGTGGCATGACTGGAGGCAGAGTTTCTATTTCACTCGGTTTAAGATCTGGTGCCTGTAGCTTATTAGTTCCTTAGGTATATTGTAGTATTTAGAAAATCAGCATTAAAATGAAACTAAAGACAGGCACACTCAAAAATACTATAAATAAACCAAATGGAGTTCTATTTTTAAAATGTTGCCATAGGAAGACAACGGGTAAACAAAAATCAAAGAACAGAGACAGGGACTACAGAGGGTAGACACAGGAAGCCAGCCTGGGCTACAGGCTGCCAGCCCAGACTACAAACCCAAACAAACCACCACCAACAAAAGACCCCACAGAATGAACAGAAATGGCAGACTTGAGTTATCTAATGTTTCAATGATTATGTTAAATGTGAATAGTCTATAGCAATTAAAGCACTACTAAGTGAATTATTTTTTCTTATTCTTTTTGTTGTTTGTTTACCAAATGGATTTTTAACAACCCAAATATATAAGTTCTATGTTCTATAAATATCTGTTAAGTCCATTTGGCTCATGACTTCTCTTAGTCTGTCTACGTCTCTGTTTAATTTCTGTTTCCATGATCTGTCCATTGATGAGAGTGGGGTGTTGAAGTCTCCTACTATTAATGTGTGAGGTGCAATGTGTGTTTTGAGCTTTAGTAAGGTTTCTTTTACGTATGTAGGTGCTCTTGTATTTGGGGCATAGATATTTAGGATTGAGAGTTCATCTTGGTGGATTTTTCCTTTGGTGAATATGAAGTGTCCTTCCTTATCTTTTTTGATGAATTTTAGTTGAAAATTGATTTTATTTGGTATTAGAATGGCTACTCCAGCTTGCTTCTTCTGACCATTTGCTTGGAAAGTTGTTTTCCAGCCTTTCACTCTGAGGTAGTGTCTGTCTTTGTCTCTGAGGTGTGTTTCCTGTAGGCAGCAGAATGCAGGGTCCTCGTTGCGTATCCAGTTTGTTAATCTATGTCTTTTTATTGGGGAGTTGAGGCCATTGATGTTGAGAGATATTAAGGAATAGTGATTACTAGATTGTTGGGGGGAGGGCGGCAAGGGGGGGAGGATGGGGAGGGGAACACCCATAAAGAAGGGGAGGGGGGAGAGGGATGTTTGCTCGGAAACCGGGAAAGGGAATAACACTCGAAATGTATATAAGAAATACTCAAGTTAATAAAAAATAAATAAATAAATAAATAAATAACATAATTCTCACAAAGTTGTAGGCAGCTTAGCTGTCTTCAACAAAACTAACAAACTCCGATAAATAATATCTTCATCATGTTGGGTTAAATATGTACAAAAGTAAATAATATCTTTAATATAATTATTGTTACAGTAAACATTCATAATAAAAGTAGAGATCAATTGTAAAAAAAACAAAAAAAAACAAAAAAATATATACATTCTACAAAACAAACAAACAACAACAACAACAACAACAACAACAACAAAAAAAACAAAACTCAAATATAATACCAGAAAAGGCAGGTTGAGGGTTGGGGATTTAGCTCAGTGGTAGAGCGCTTGCCTAGCAAGCGCAAGGCCCTGGGTTCGGTCCCCAGCTCTGGAAAAAAAAAAAAAAAGAGGCGGGTTGAAAACGGGAGAATTGAAAGTATATCGCCAACTAAAACACACCAAATGAATTGGTTTTGTATGTATCTTATTTTTTAATGGAATTTTAACAACACAAATATATGCTTCCTAAAAGAAACCTCAAATACATTGGTAGAGGAGGGTAGGTTGGATGAAAGAATGGAATGTAAATTGTACAAGCATTACTTGTTAAAAAGCAGTGAATGCCCAGCGATAAGGAGGAAAGTTGCATTATGGTAAAGGGTTAAGTTGCTAAGATACATGGCAATCTTAATGTTTTTCATTTTTGTGCTAAAGTAGTAAGGCAGCTTGGGGGTAGTCATGGCCCATGCCTTTAATCTCAGCACTCCGGAGGCAGAGGCAGGCGGATCTCTGATCAAGGCCAGTCTGGTCTACAGAGTAAGTTTCAGGATAGCCAGGACTACACGGAGAAACCCTGTCTCAGGAAAAACAACAACAACAAATACTTGAGGCAGAACCTGACAGAATTAAAAGGAAGAAACAAATAAATCTGCAGTTACATTTAGGTACCTCAACATTCCTTTCCCAGAATTTCTAAAAAAGCGAATGAAAAGAACATGAGAGGAGCTGGAGACATGGCTCAGTGGTTAAGAGCACTGACTGCTCTACCAGAGGTCCTGAGTTCAATTCCCAGCAACCACATGGTGGCTCACAACCATCTGTAATGGGATCTGATGCCCTCTTCTGGTGTGTCTGAAGACAGCGACAGTGTACTCCTATATATTAAATAAAATAAATCTTTTTTTAAAAAATCTTAAACACACACACACACACACACACACACACACACACACAGAGAGAGAGAGAGAGAGAACATGAGAAAGCCGAGTACTAGAAACTTTCATCAAGTTAGAGTGTGCCTGGAGTTAACAACGTATCTAAACCACATTAAGGAAATGAATTTATAGAGTATTTTCTCTGCTCATAAGAGAATCAGAAGAGAACATCTGCAAACATCTGCATTACAGAGGCACACTGACCTGAACACAGGTACGAATGCAGGTGCTGAGGCTCTGCTAACCCTGCAGCCCCAGCATTTGAGAGGCAGAGGCAGAAGAGCACAAGGGCAGGAGAGACCAGGATGTCAGAAATGAAGATGGAGCTTGCAGTACAACAGTGGATTAGCCGCCTACCGCTCCCAGTCCAGTCCCCAGCAGTGCGAGGGATCAAGTATGTGCTCCCTACATAGAAACACTGGGAAGAGGCTTGTAGCCAGCAAGGAAATTTGATTTGTAATGAGAATGGTTTACAGAAGAATTCCTTAGGTTTAAAAAGTTTTACTGGCACTATCTACCAAACATTGAAAAGTAGTTACCATCAACTCTGCACAGTCTTGTCTAGAAAACAGAAGCTGAAGTGAAATTTCCTCACCTATTTTATGAGGCTGGTATTATACTTCTACCTAAACCAGAAAATATTTAAAAAACAAAACAAAAAAACCCTTCAGAATAACATTCCTCATGAATATAGATGCAAAAATCTCCAATAAGATAGAGACAGATCAAGTTCAGCAACTTAGAAAAGAAATAAAACACTGCGAGTGAATGGGGTTTCTTACAGAAGGAAAAGTTGATTCAGCCATGGAGTGGTGGTGGCACATAGCGGTGTTCCCAGTACTCATGAGGCAGAAGCAGAGGGAGTTCTGAGTTCAAGGTCAACTTGATCTACATGGAGTTTCAGCAAGGGCTGCAGAAAGGGACACTACCTAAAAATATTCTTTCCTGTGTAACAAAAGCTAGTCAGACTAGGCATGATAATGCAAACCTGTAGCCTACCACAGAGGGCTGTGAATTTGAGGCCAGCTGGACTATGTAACACAATTCTGTCCCCCAAAATCAGAAACAAGCAAACAAAAACATAAAGCCCAAAAGTGTAACCTCAGTCAGCAGCTAAAGAAGAAACTTTACCTCATCATATATCAATTCAGATATTAAGAGTGTGACAGAAATCCAATACCAGTTTATGATAAAAACTGAAAAATCCAGGAATAGACCCTTCCTCAACTTGATAAAAGAGACTGATGAAAAAAAAAACTATATTGAATATACTTTTTAGTGAGAGGCTAACTGTGCCAGTGAACTCGGCAATAATATTCACTCACCACTAGGGATGGCTACTCCTGGTTGTCAACTTGACTACATCTGGAATTAACTAAAACCCAAATGGCTAGGAACACCTGTAAGGGACTTTTCCCTTAAATTATCTGAAGTGGGAAGACCCACTTATAATCTAGATCTTTGAGATAGGAAGATCCACCTTTAATCTAAGCCACACCTTCTGCTGACATCCCATATAAGGCCACAGGAGAAGGAAGCTTGTCTCTCTCTCTGCCTGCTTGCTCTCATCCTTGCTGGCAAGTCCATCCCTTCTCTGGCATTAGAGCTCATTTCTTCCAGATCCCTGTGTATACTGAAGGCCAGCTGACATATCTAGCCTCAGCAACTGAAATACTGGATTCTTGGAACTCCTGTTCATAGGTAGCCACTGTTGCCAGAGCACAGCCTATAAGCCATTCTAATAAATCCCCTTTTTAATTTATATATGTGTATTATATATATGTTATATATGTATAATATATATTAAAATACACATTTAAATACATGTATATATAATATATATTTTATGTATATGTAAATATATAGATAGATTCATTCTATAAGTTATGTTCCTCTAGAGAAACCTGACTAATACACCACATATTCAAAGTAGTTCGAGCCAAGTCAGTAAGACAAAGAGAAGAAAGAACAGGCATTTAAACTGGAGAAGGAAAACACAAACAAAAAGTAACCAACTCTGCTCATGTCCAGATGACATAGACTTTCTAAGTATAAATCTCAGAGAACACCTAATAAACAAAATACCCTCTAGACCTAGTGAATTCTGGTAGGTCACAGGATTTAAAACCAACACAATTCAGTTGTGTTTCTATATCCTAGCTATAGATATATGAAAATTGAAATAAAAAAACAAATTTCATTTATATTCTCCCCAAAGTGAAATATTTAAATATAAAGCCAAGAAGGCAAATATAGCATCTATACTGAAGGCTAGGAGTTGATGAACAATGATATAGGTAAATTAAAAACTTCAATAAGTAGATATACTGTGTACACGAACTGGAATGTTCAACATGGTAAGATATAGACATGCAATTTCTATTATATCCCAGCAGTTTTTTGAAATGTTAGAAGTTTGGGGGGTTTTGTTTGTTTTTTTTTTTTGAGACAAGGTCAGTCTGTCCTCAAACTCTGTGTAGCCAAGTGAATTCCTGGTCCTCCTGCTTCTGCCTCCTGAGAGCTGGATTTATGGGAACGAGCTAATATCACCAATGTACATGGCGCTGGGAATTGAACCCAGGGCATCACTCAGGCTGGCAATTCCTGTGTTATAAAGGTATTCAGAAATGAAAAAGTAGCAACACCAGTATTCACTTAGTAATTTAAAATACCCCAAACATTGAAAGTTAAAGTTTTCATTTCTTGATTTAAAAAAAGACAAGACCAAAAACCCTTACCAAAGAGCAGAGCAGTTTCCACCCCACTTGGCTCCTTACTGTAGATCCTGGCCTGAAGCAAGTGCCTCTCCTGCCTTGCAGAGGCTGGTCCCTCCCGGAGGCTCAGCACCTAGACTTTTACCTGTGAGCTGTCCGTATTGTGACACTTCTGAGGTTCTCTAACAGGAAGGGTTGGCTGGTATCACTTATCCTTTCTATCACTGTATGAATTTGTCTTATTAACTTGTTTTTAGTACTAGAGATCAGGCCTAAGGCCTCATATGTACCACTGAGCTACATCTTCAACCCTTCTTAAGTTTTTACGGAGGGTTGGGGATTTGGCTCAGTGGTAGAGCGCTTCCCTAGCAAGCTCAAGGCCCTGGGTTTGGTCCCCAGCTCTGAAAAAAAAAAAAAAAAGAAAAGAAAAGAAAAAAGAAAAAAGAAAAAAAAAGAAGTTTTTACGATATATTTACTTAATGTAGCAGTTCTCAACCTGTGGGTCATGACCTTTTGTGGGTCTAATGACCCTTTCACAGTGGTTGCATATCAGACAACCTGCATGGCAGATTTTTTTTTTTTTTGGTTCTTTTTTTCGGAGCTGGGGACCGAACCCAGGGCCTTGCGCTTCCTAGGCAAACGCTCTACCACTGAGCTAAATCCCCAACCCCATGCATGGCAGATATTTAAGGTGACGATTCGTAACAGCAGCTCAATACAGTTAAGTGGCAAAATAATTTTATGGTTAGGGGTCAGGTCACCACAACATGAGGAGCTCTTATTAAAGGGTCACAGCACCAGGAAGGGTGAAAACCACTGATTTAGAGTGAGTGTGTGCGTGTGTGCATTAGTCAGCAGACAACTGACTTACACTGGAAGTTGGCTTTCTCTTTCTATCCTGTAGATTCCTTAGACTCTGAGAACTAAATTTGAGTCATCAGACTTGGTGACAAGGGCCTTTATCCACTGAGCCATCTTGCCGGTCTCAGTCTAGCCCTCTTAAAGCTTTGCTATTGTCTCTACACTCTGTAGTCCAGGGTGGCATGGAGCACACTGTGTAGCCCAGATAGCCACCAATTCCTACTCTGGGTCTCAACCTCCCAAGAGGCTTTGTGTGTGTTGTGTTCATTTTAGTTGTTATTGCCAAAGCTAACAAAGAATATAGTACGTCATTGAAGACAAACGTATTTTTAATTATGTGGTGGGTTCTCTCTGTGTGAGTCTGTGTGTCTGTGTCAGTGTGGAGTGTGGGGCACTTGTGAGCACTTGAGAGGGGTGCAATATGCAATCTTATTGAGACAACATCTTACTATGTAGCCTAGGCTGGCCTTGAACTCACAGAGATTCCCTGCCTCTACCTCCTGACCAGAGCCATACCACATCCCTCCACTGTACAATGTTTACATTCTCCAACCCTGTTTTAGTTTTGTATCTCATTTGGCCTCAAACTCAAAGTGTAGCTGGGGGTGGCTTTGAACCTTGATTCTCCTGCCTGTACTTCCTGAGTCCTAGGACTGCTGGTATATGCTACCATATCTAGTTTATGTGCCACTGGGAATCAAACCCAGGGCCCTGTGGATGCTGGGCAACTACCCTACTAACTAAACTGCATCCTCAGCCCTAAAAATTAGTACTCAGGATGGCTGCAGTTAGCGTACTGTGGTTAGGATGGCTGCAGTTACTATATGGTGGTAGCTAACATGTGAAACCCATGCACAGGAAGGACTGTGTCTGACAAAGCACATACATGTTTTCAGTGGGTGTGGGCTGACCCTAGAGCCTTGTGTGCTATGTCTGTGTAAGTGCCCTCTCCACCACTGAATTATATACTCAGCCAAACAGGACTTTTACCTACATATACAAACAACCCTCAAAGTTCCAAGAGTTCAAAACGAATCTACTTAGAAATGGGAAGGGAAAGGAAACATTTTGCCAAAGATGCTATGTAGATGGCAGATATCCCATGAAAACCTGTTTAGCTCATTAGCCATTATAGAAATGTAACTTTAGGGGTTGGGGATTTAGCTCAGTGGTAGAGCGCTTGCCTAGCAAGCACAAGGCCCTGGGTTCGGTCCCCAGCTCCGAAAAAAAAAAAATATGTGTTAGTAGATTAAAAAAATGATGATAGCACTAAATACTGGTGAAGATGTATACATAGTTTATAGGAATGTAAAATGGTATTTACTCTCTGGGATACAGTTTGACAGATTTAGTGAAACAACACATATTTACCATATCAGCCAGCAATTGTGCTTATGTGGCTTTATCATAGAAAAATGATATATATGCTTAAACAAAAATCTGCATAGAGGCTTCACATGTTTATGCCCATTGGATTTATTTACTTATGGTCTATGACATGTGAGAGAGTGCCAGTGTTCACGTGACACAATGCACAGGTGGAGATTTGAGTGTAAACTTTAGGAACCGGCTCCCTACTTCCTCCTGAGTTCAGGGATCAAACTCAGTTTGTCAGGCTGTGCTGAGTTCTTTACCAACCGAGCCCTCTCTCCTGCTGAGCAGGCCTATCCTGACAGCCAACACGTAGAAACAGCTCGGTTGTTCTTAAGCAGGTAAATGATTGCTGTTCAGGTGTGCTGGAGTACTCATCAGCAGAGAACGGAACACTTGATGCCAGCAGTGACTGGGTTAGCTCTCAAGGGCATTGTGCTTAGTGAAGAAAATGCCAATCTTAAAAAAGCCAATCTGTGTGGTTCCATTATATAACATTCCCCAAATGTCAAAATTATAGAGCTGGAGGAAAAAAAAAAACCCAGCGGTTATCAGGGCTTCAGGATGGGACTCAGTGGGTGCACAAGATGTAGCTATAAAGAGCTTGGACGGGGGGTTCCTCAGTAGGGATAGAACAGCTCTGTAGCTTGATCGTACTGGTGCCCACATAAATCGACAACCTGGATAAAGCTGTATAGAATAATACATATACACATACAGTATACATGCAAATCTGTGCATGTGAAAGGTGGCACGATATGTTTTATATTGTATTATAAGACCAACTGAACCTGTGTTCTTTCTTGCTGTTGATGTTACACTATCATTATGTAAGATGCTATTATTGGGGGAAGCTAGGTAAAGATTATATGACACTCTCACTCTTTTTATAATTTCCTGTGAGCTTATACTTATTTCAGACTACATTTCTTCCCCCTTTTTTTTCTTTTCCTTTAACAGGCCCCCTTGAGAGCCAGAAAACATCATCTTTGTGAGGCAAAAGTCACTTGTTTTCTTCTTTTTCTTTTACTTTTCTTTTTCCAAGACAAGGTCTTACTATGTCATTCTGGCTGTTCAGGAACTCACTATGTAGACCAGGCTGGCCTTGAACTCACAGACATCACCTGAGAGGTCACATGTTTGTTGTTTCCCTGACTCTAAGAAGTGACTTAGCCTTCCCAGACCTCTTTGGCTTTGTTCACCGTCCAGACTCCTCTACCTGAGACTTGCAAGAGCATTTTACAGGGTTTTAGCCCAAAGATGAAGTGTGGACCTCCTAGATGTGATAACTTTGCTAGAGCATCTTCTTTAAGAGAGGATGATTCATACCTTTGGTTGGTGTTTCTATAGAATACTGAGACCAGGGAGAGAAACCATAGGTAATAGATGAATAATTTGGAGCTGACAACTGCTCATCATCCTGCTTTTTATAAATACCTATGCCTTTTAATCTTTCTTGTAAGATAGCTACATAAACCACTGCCACCTTTCAGACTCTCTTTATAAGAACTATCCACTAAAATTGGGAAGAAAGTGGAGTGCCACATGTATAAAATGCCCAATTAAAGTCTTTTATTCCCCTCCAACGTAACTTCATTTTAAAGATTTTTATATGTGTGTGGGGTAGGGAGGATTGAGAGAAAATTGTTTGAGATTTGAGTATAGTACATACAGTAATTCAGCCATTTCAACAGTTGAACAGATTGTGCACCTGTGGTTGGAGTGACAGAAATGACAGTGATTTAATTTTCATCGGCAAATTGCTCTTGTTCTGACAGCTCTTACCCACAGTTTCCTTCACCCCGGCTTCCCATCCAGGCAGGGCAAGGCCAGGGCTCTGATTGTGGAAGGCAGAGAGCCATGGTATGGATCCTCACCTTCTACTCCAGCTGTCCTGAGAGGTTAGAGGTTGAACTTGTCTTGTTCTTCCTGAGCTCAGTAGTTGGACCAAGAAGCCTCCATCCCCCCAGGCTTGAATAAGAGTGCCTGGGAGAGCCCTATGCATGGTTTGGGAGAAGAGCCCTATGTGGGTGGATGCTGGTGGCTTTTTCTCTGAGTCTCTTGGAAAGTGTCGGTGTTTCCACTCCCAACAGATTAGACCCCCAGTCTTGGCATGGCAGTTCTGTAAGGATGGGCATCCACGGTACACTATCAGATCCTAGGGAGAGGTCTCCATCCCCTTGAACTGATCACATCTTTGCTGTTCTCTTTAGGCAAGACAGGCCACGGTAAAGCAGCTCTTCCGCCCCATCGAGGAGCTGAAGAAGGAATTTGATGAGCTGAATGTTGTTCTTGAGACTGACATGCAGATTATGGTTCGGCTGATAAACAAGTTCAACAGCTCCAGCTCTAGCCTGGAAGAGAAGGTTGCTGCACTCTTTGATCTTGAGTACTATGTCCATCAGGTACTGTATTTCCTTTCCTGTAAACCCAGCTTTTTAATTAATAGCTCCAAACAGAAACCCTGCTCTAAACCCTGAGAAAACAATGTCAGTGGTTCTTTTCCATGACAGACATTTAATGTGGACCAGTGTCTATGGCAGTTAGATCTGTTCTTAAAGAACAGAACAACCCAACCCACTTCTTTGCTTGAACCTGTTTTGTTTTGTTTTAACATTAAGACAAAATTACCATAATCTTGTGTTACTTACAGTCTGGAAAGGGAAACAAATATGAACAATTGAGCAAATTAACAAACAGTGAGCTAATTTAAACCATAATAGGGGCTTCAAAGGGTGATGTAGGTGATGTGTCACAGGGCAACTTAGAACAAGCTGACTAGTTAGAGTCAATAAAAGATGCTTCTCATAGGATGCGCTCTTAGGCTGAGGTTTAGGAAGGAGTAGGAGTTAGCTAGATGAAGAAGAGGAACTCTTAAGGAGGTGATGGCAGCGTTGCCCATGGGCAATATCTGGTGTAATGTCTATATTAGTATGTAAGGTTTTATTGTGATAGTTACACCCATTTGTTGATGTATTTATGATTATTTTCATGCTATAGTGGTACAGGTGAATAGTTATGACAGCACGTTTACAAAGTCAGAAGTATTTTCCTCCCATTTTCCCCCTTTCCCCTTCATATTACCTGTGTTCCACTCACCTTCCCCACAGTGGCCAGGGATCATTGTGGAAGAGAGGACAAAATTACCATGAGACCAGAAGACAGTGAGCACAGGAGTGACAGTGTCCTCTGAACAAATAATGATTCTGTTCTCTCTCATGAGCCCACAGGAGCTGTGGTTACAAGGCAGGCCTGAAATCAGGCCAGTCAACGTCAGGTGTACAACGTCCCTCTACAGGGAGAGGGCCTCACAGGCCCCAGCCCATTTGAGAAGCTACTGAGAGTTGATGGCTGCTGAGGGAGGGAGAAAGTTTCTCTATGGCTATGCTCGCTGGTGGGGCTATGGGACCAGGCTGCCCATACCCATGCAGACATGGGAGCACAAATTAGACTCCGTAGGTTCTGTTGTTTTTAAGGATATGGAATTAGGAGGCAGTGGGGGTAAATTTCAAAGTAGTTAGGGGAAGAAGAAGGCATTAGTATGATCAGAGAATGTTATATATGTATGAAATTCTCAAAAAATAATAAAATTGTTGTGTTTTTTTTTATTTACTTTAATTTGAGGCTGGACATGGCACATGCCTTTAATCCCAGTACTTGAAAGGCAGACAGATCTCTGTGAATTCGAGGCCAGCCTGGTGTATAGAGTGAGCTCCAGAACAGCCAGGGATATACAGAGAGACCCTGTCTCAAAAACAAACAACAAAGAAAAAAGGAAGAAACTCGGAGAAGGTTTACTTATTGTTAGGGACTGTAGAAAAGGTCCTTGTATTGGAACTTTGCATGCAGAGTGCACACAGACTCTGGGGCAGAGGTGAGTTGGTAAGGTTGAAGGCCTGGACAAGATTGGAGTAACTAGAGCTCAGATGAGGGGAGAGGGGAGTCAGAGAGGTAAAGCAGGGGATATCCTTTTACTCTTCATGATTGTCCCTGGTCCTGAGTTTGATGTGAGAAAGTAACCATTCAAACATCTAATACTAACATTGAGCACTCTAGACGTTCTACTGCTTCAAGGACTTTGTATGTATTAATCCCATCTGGGCCTTGAGGAGGTACCACTATTAGTCTCTTTTTCCTTTTTGTTTGGTTTTGGTTTTGAGTTAGAGTCTTGCTGTTATCCAGGATGGTCTTACATTCCTGGGCTCCAGCGAGTCAGGGGGAATCACAAGATCCCACTTTTTAGTTGAGGACGATGGAGCTCAAGGAGATGGTGTGACTATTGAGAACCAACCAGCTACTGAATGAGAACAAGGATTTGTAAAAAGTTCAGTCTATTCCTAAATTCTAAGCTTTTAGACTTTTGACCAGTGTACTTCTCATAGAACACTGGTACCTTTTGCATGAAGGTCAAAAGCTAGAGGAGAAGAAGAACTAAGGCAAAGTATTTATTTATTTAACATTTTTTTTCAACAAGTGACCCTATGGAGGGTCTGCTGAGGCCCAGACACTTGACGTGCATTTATGAACAAAATTGGACTTTATTTTCTAGCAGAGGCAGATAGGCAGGCTTAAGAAATAATTTGTTCAGACCCTGTGAGAGAGAGACCCAACCGCCTGGTCAGGTGGGCACTCCTGAGGCTGCAGAGCGGAAGAGACCACCAACACTGCTCACCCCTGCCCACATCCCTGGCCCAAGAGGAAACTGTATAAGGCCTCTGGGCTCCCGTGGGGGAGGGCCCAGGAGCGGCAGGACCCCTGCCTGAGACACCGCCGGAACCTGAAGGAAACAGACCGGATAAACAGTTCTCTGCACCCAAATCCCGTGGGAGGGAGAGCTAAACCTTCAGAGAGGCAGACAAGCCTGGGAAACCAGAAGAGACTGCTCTCTGTACATACATCTCGGACGCCAGAGGAAAACACCAAAGGCCATCTGGAACCCTGGTGCACTGAAGCTCCCGAAAGGGGCGGCACAGGTATTCCTGGTTGCTGCCGCCGCAGAGAGCCCGTGGGCAGCACCCCACGAGCGAACTTGAGCCTCGGGACCACAGGTAGGACCAACTTTTCTGCTGCAAGAAAGCTGCCTGGTGAACTCAAGACACAGGCCCACAGGAACAGCTGAAGACCTGTAGAGAGGAAAAACTACACGCCCGAAAGCAGAACACTCTGTCCCCATAACTGACTGAAAGAGAGGAAAACAGGTCTACAGCACTCCTGACACACAGGCTTATAGGACAGTCTAGCCACTGTCAGAAATAGCAGAACAAAGTAACACTAGAGATAATCTGATGGCGAGAGGCAAGCGCAGGAACCCAAGCAACAGAAACCAAGACTACTTGGCATCATCGGAGCCCAATTCTCCCACCAAAACAAACATGGAATATCCAAACACACCAGAAAAGCAAGATCTAGTTTCAAAATCATATTTGATCATGATGCTGGAGGACTTCAAGAAAGATGTGAAGAACTCCCTTAGGGAAACACAGGAAAACATTAATAAACAAGTAGAAGCCTACAGAGAGGAATCGCAAAAATGCCTGAAAGAATTCCAGGAAAACACAATCAAACAGTTGAAGGAATTAAAAATGGAAATAGAAGCAATCAAGAAAGAACACATGGAAACAACCCTGGATATAGAAAACCAAAAGAAGAGACAAGGAGCTGTAGATACAAGCTTCACCAACAGAATACAAGAGATGGAAGAGAGAATCTCAGGAGCAGAAGATTCCATAGAAATCATTGACTCAACTGTCAAAGATAATGTAAAGCGGAAAAAGCTACTGGTCCAAAACATACAGGAAATCCAGGACTCAATGAGAAGATCAAACCTAAGGATAATAGGTATAGAAGAGAGTGAAGACTCCCAGCTCAAAGGACCAGTAAATATCTTCAACAAAATCATAGAAGAAAACTTCCCTAATCTAAAAAAAGAGATACCCATAGGCATACAAGAAGCCTACAGAACTCCAAATAGATTGGACCAGAAAAGAAACACCTCCCGTCACATAATAGTCAAAACACCAAACGCACAAAATAAAGAAAGAATATTAAAAGCAGTAAGGGAAAAAGGTCAAGTAACATATAAAGGCAGACCTATCAGAATCACACCAGACTTCTCGCCAGAAACTATGAAGGCCAGAAGATCCTGGACTGATGTCATACAGACCCTAAGAGAACACAAATGCCAGCCCAGGTTACTGTATCCTGCAAAACTCTCAATTAACATAGATGGAGAAACCAAGATATTCCATGACAAAACCAAATTTATACAATATCTTTCTACAAATCCAGCACTACAAAGGATAATAAATGGTAAAGCCCAACATAAGGAGGCAAGCTATAACCTAGAAGAAGCAAGAAACTAATCGTCTTGGCAACAAAACAAAGAGAATGAAAGCACACAAACATAACCTCACATCCAAATATGAATATAACGGGAAGCAGTAATCACTATTCCTTAATATCTCTCAACATCAATGGCCTCAACTCCCCAATAAAAAGACATAGATTAACAAACTGGATACGCAACGAGGACCCTGCATTCTGCTGCCTACAGGAAACACACCTCAGAGACAAAGACAGACATTACCTCAGAGTGAAAGGCTGGAAAACAATTTTCCAAGCAAATGGTCAGAAGAAGCAAGCTGGAGTAGCCATTCTAATATCAAATAAAATCAATTTTCAATTAAAAGTCATCAAAAAAGATAAGGAAGGACACTTCATATTCATCAAAGGAAAAATCCACCAAGATGAACTCTCAATCCTAAATATCTATGCCCCAAATACAAGGGCACCTACATATGTAAAAGAAACCTTACTAAAGCTCAAAACACACATTGCACCTCACACAATAATAGTGGGAGATTTCAACACCCCACTCTCATCAATGGACAGATCATGGAAACAGAAATTGAACAGAGATGTAGACAGACTAAGAGAAGTCATGAGCCAAATGGACTTAACGGATATTTATAGAACATTCTATCCTAAAGCAAAAGGATATACCTTCTTCTCAGCTCCTCATGGTACTTTCTCCAAAATTGACCATATAATTGGTCAAAAAACGGGCCTCAATAGGTACAGAAAGATAGAAATAATCCCATGCGTGCTATCGGACCACCACGGCCTAAAACTGGTCTTCAATAACAATAAGGGAAGAATGCCCACATATACGTGGAAATTGAACAGTGCTCTACTCAATGATAACCTGGTCAAGGAAGAAATAAAGAAAGAAATTAAAAACTTTTTAGAATTTAATGAAAATGAAGGTACAACATACCCAAACTTATGGGACACAATGAAAGCTGTGCTAAGAGGAAAACTCATAGCGCTGAGTGCCTGCAGAAAGAAACAGGAAAGAGCATATGTCAGCAGCTTGACAGCACACCTGAAAGCTCTAGAACAAAAAGAAGCACATACACCCAGGAGGAGTAGAAGGCAGGAAATAATCAAACTCAGAGCGGAAATCAACCAAGTAGAAACAAAAAGGACCATAGAAAGAATCAACAGAACCAAAAGTTGGTTCTTTGAGAAAATCAACAAGATAGATAAACCCTTAGCCAGACTAACGAGAGGACACAGAGAGTGCGTCCAAATTAACAAAATCAGAAATGAAAAGGGAGACATAACTACAGATTCAGAGGAAATTCAAAAAATCATCAGATCTTACTATAAAAACCTATATTCAACAAAACTTGAAAATCTTCAGGAAATGGACAATTTCCTAGACAGATACCAGGTACCGAAGTTAAATCAGGAACAGATAAACCAGTTAAACAACCCCATAACTCCTAAGGAAATAGAAGCAGTCATTAAAGGTCTCCCAACCAAAAAGAGCCCAGGTCCAGACGGGTTTAGTGCAGAATTCTATCAAACCTTCATAGAAGACCTCATACCAATATTATCCAAACTATTCCACAAAATTGAAACAGATGGATCACTACCGAATACCTTCTACGAAGCCACAATTACTCTTATACCTAAACCACACAAAGACACAACAAAGAAAGAGAACTTCAGACCAATTTCCCTTATGAATATCGACGCAAAAATACTCAACAAAATTCTGGCAAACCGAATCCAAGAGCACATCAAAACAATCATCCACCATGACCAAGTAGGCTTCATCCCAGGCATGCAGGGATGGTTTAATATACGGAAAACCATCAACGTGATCCATTATATAAACAAACTGAAAGAACAAAACCACATGATCATTTCATTAGACGCTGAGAAAGCATTTGACAAAATTCAACACCCCTTCATGATAAAAGTCCTGGAAAGAATAGGAATTCAAGGCCCATACCTGAACATAGTAAAAGCCATATACAGCAAACCAGTTGCTAACATTAAACTAAATGGAGAGAAACTCGAAGCAATCCCACTAAAATCAGGGACTAGACAAGGCTGCCCACTCTCTCCCTACTTATTCAATATAGTTCTTGAAGTTCTAGCCAGAGCAATCAGACAACAAAAGGAGGTCAAGGGGATACAGATCGGAAAAGAAGAAGTCAAAATATCACTGTTTGCAGATGATATGATAGTATATTTAAGTGATCCCAAAAGTTCCACCAGAGAACTACTAAAGCTGATAAACAACTTCAGCAAAGTGGCTGGGTATAAAATTAACTCAAATAAATCAGTAGCCTTCCTCTATACAAAAGAGAAACAAGCCAAGAAAGAAATTAGGGAAACGACACCCTTCATAATAGACCCAAATAATATAAAGTACCTCGGTGTGACTTTAACCAAGCAAGTAAAAGATCTGTACAATAAGAACTTCAAGACACTGAAGAAGGAAATTGAAGAAGACCTCAGAAGATGGAAAGATCTCCCATGCTCATGGATTGGCAGGATTAATATAGTAAAAATGGCCATTTTACCAAAAGCAATCTACAGATTCAATGCAATCCCCATCAAAATACCAATCCAATTCTTCAAAGAGTTAGACAGAACAATTTGCAAATTCATCTGGAATAACAAAAAACCCAGGATAGCTAAAGCTATCCTCAACAATAAAAGGACTTCAGGGGGAATCACTATCCCTGAACTCAAGCAGTATTACAGAGCAATAGTGATAAAAACTGCATGGTATTGGTACAGAGACAGGCAGATAGACCAGTGGAATAGAATTGAAGACCCAGAAATGAACCCACACACCTATGGTCACTTGATTTTTGACAAAGGAGCCAAAACCATCCAATGGAAAAAAGATAGCATTTTCAGCAAATGGTGCTGGTTCAACTGGAGGGCAACATGTAGAAGAATGCAGATCGATCCATGCTTATCACCCTGTACAAAGCTTAAGTCCAAGTGGATCAAGGACCTCCACATCAAACCAGACACACTCAAACTAATAGAAGAAAAACTAGGGAAGCATCTGGAACACATGGGCACTGGAAAAAATTTCCTGAACAAAACACCAATGTCTTATGCTCCAAGATCAAGAATCGACAAATGGGATCTCATAAAACTGCAAAGCTTCTGTAAGGCAAAGGACACTGTGGTTAGGACAAAACGGCAACCAACAGATTGGGAAAAGATCTTTACCAATCCTACAACAGATAGAGGCCTTATATCCAAAATATACAAAGAACTCAAGAAGTTAGACCGCAGGGAAACAAATAACCCTATTAAAAAATGGGGTTCAGAGCTAAACAAAGAATTCACAGCTGAGGAATGCCGAATGGCTGAGAAACACCTAAAGAAATGTTCAACATCTTTAGTCATAAGGGAAATGCAAATCAAAACAACCCTGAGATTTCACCTCACACCAGTGAGAATGGCTAAGATCAAAAACTCAGGTGACAGCAGATGCTGGCGAGGATGTGGAGAAAGAGGAACACTCCTCCATTGTTGGTGGGATTGCAGACTGGTAAAACCATTCTGGAAATCAGTCTGGAGGTTCCTCAGAAAATTGGACATTGAACTGCCTGAGGATCCAGCTATACCTCTCTTGGGCATATACCCAAAAGATGCCTGAACATATAAAAGAGACACGTGCTCCACTATGTTCATCGCAGCCTTATTTATAATAGCCAGAAACTGGAAAGAACCCAGATGCCCTTCAACGAGGAATGGATACAGAAAATGTGGTACATCTACACAATGGAATATTACTCAGCTATCAAAAACAACGAGTTTATGAAATTCGTAGGCAAATGGTTGGAACTGGAAAATATCATCCTGAGTGAGCTAACCCAATCACAGAAAGACATACATGGTATGCACTCATTGATAAGTGGCTATTGGCCCAAATGCTTGAATTACCCTAGATCCCTAGAACAAATGAAACTCAAGACGGATGATCAAAATGTGAATGCTTCACTCCTTCTTTAAATGAGGAAAAAGAATACCCTTGGCAGGGAAGGGAGTGGCAAAGATTAAAACAGAGACTGAAGGAACACCCATTCAGAGCCTGCCCCACATGTGGCCCATACATATACAGCCACCCAATTAGACAAGATGGATGAAGCAAAGAAGTGCAGACCGACAGGAGCCGGATGTAGATCGCTCCTGAGAGACACAGCCAGAATACAGCAAATACAGAGGCGAATGCCAGCAGCAAACCACTGAACCGAGAATAGGTCCCCCGTTGAAGGAATCAGAGAAAGAACTGGAAGAGCTTGAAGGGGCTCGAGACCCCAAAAGTACAACAATGTCAAGCAACCAGAGCTTCCAGGGACTAAGCCACTACCTAAAGACTATACATGGACTGACCCTGGACTCTGACCCCATAGGTAGCAATGAATATCCTAGTAAGAGCACCAGTGGAAGGGGAAGCCCTGGGTCCTGCTAAGACTGAACCCCCAGTGAACTAGACTATGGGGGGAGGGCGGCAATGGGGGGAGGGTTGGGAGGGGAACACCCATAAGGAAGGGGAGGGGGGAGGGGGACGTTTGCCCGGAAACCGGGAAAGGGAATAACACTTGAAATGTATATAAGAAATACTCAAGTTAATAAAAAAAAAAAAAAAAAAGCACTCTGAGCAGAAAGCCAGTAAACAGCCTTCCTCCGTGGTTTTGCTTCTGTTCCTGCTTTGGCTTCCCTTGATGATAAACTGTAACCTGGAAACCAATAAATCCTTTCCTCCCGAAAAAAAAAATAATTTGTTTGAAAGGTAATAAAATTATCAAAAAGTAAAAAGAAAAGCAGTAGAGAAATTGGAGGGCAGGAGGTGGGAGCAAGCATGGTATATCTGAGGAACTACAAGGTGACTCTGAGTGGATCTGAGAGAAAAGGAAGAGACCGTAGAAACTCACAGGCCATGAGAAAGCAGGAGTAGAGCCCAGTGGCGGAGTGGAGGGAAAACAGCCCCTCTAACTGTTGCATTGAGAGCCTGACCACGGTAGGGAGCTTGGGTGGGAAGAGAACGCAGATGGGAAGCTGTAGGAATGGTGGCCCAAGGAGCTGTGAAGTCATAACCAAGCATGTGTTAGCACCAGCCCCACCCCTCACAGTGTCGTTGTTCTCTGTAAACTTTTCTTCCTTTGGGGTTTTGTGGTGAGTGCATCTGTGCTGTCTGCAAGGGTTCAGGGTGGCTCTTCATCCTCTTCCTGTTCCTCCTTCTCAGATTCCAAATAGCAAAACTGTGACCCTCTTACGAGGTGGAAAAAGATGAGCCCGAGTTTTCTTTCCCCTTCCTAGTCCTTTTTAGGGGTGAAAGACACCCTCTAGCTTTTCCATTAGAGATAATTAAGGATCAAGGCTTCTAGGGGTTATTGACCAGCTCAGTCTTGTTCTGGTGTTGACAACTTTTATTATGTTTTTCATTTTTAATGTACTTGAGTGGATCTTTAGTTCTTAGCTTTCTGAAGGGTCTTGCTTTAGTTCATAAGAAAAGCTAAAATCACTAGCTTATCATGCCTAGAAGGGAATGGGCTACACAAAGGCTAAGCCACCAATGACCCAATAGCAGCAAAATTTCCCCCTGCAGTCTCACCTGGCAGTGCCATCCTCAGGTGTTGTCCCATCCCACTTGTACAGTTCCTTGGTCATCACCAGACTCAACAAGAGGTCACCATAGAACATTCCATTGGTCAAGAACAAATCCACTCCATTGGCAAAAGTGTCCTCCTCAGTGTTCTGGGCCACTGACTGGGGCTAGTGCACTAATGTGCCCTGGTATGTTGTGATTTCTCAGGGAGATTCCGGAATACATAGCTCATCCTGCTTTCCAGTTGTGCTGGAGAATTGGGTGAGGTAATGCTAACTGTGAGGCAAACAACTTTTCCAGCCAGGACCTTCAGTTTATTCTCACTCTTAACTTCACTGAATAGGGAACTAAAGAGCCAGGGGCTTCAAGGACCTGAACTGGGTCTGCCAAAGGATTCCTTGCAGCCATATTTTAATTATTAAAACAGGATATGTAAAAAGCAAAACCTTGTGTGTAGAAAACAGTTTGTGAGTTATTTATGAGGAAGGCCTCTGTGTGCCCCCGTCTGCCCTGAGCAGAGAATCTGCTTTTCCTTTCCTCAGTGACTCCTCCATTATTTCCCCAACTCTCCTTCTCAGATTCCTGTTCTCTCATCATCTAGGAGGCTCTGGATTTTCCCAGTGCTAGCTTGGTTGCCTCCATCCCATCCTGATGCTTCCTCTTCCTACACTCCTGTCCATGGCTCTTGCCCCATCCTGAAGGCAGCCTGAGAAAAGTTCTGGGTATCCTCTATGTGACTCTGGGGAGAACCCAGCTTTTGGTATGTGAGTGGGCCAGAATGAACCTTTTCTTTCTCATCACCAGTCAAATAATAATAGAACACCTTCAGAGTGTTTGCAGAAATACCAACGATGCATATGTAGCTCATGGAATTGTTGTGCAGATGTGCAGAATCTAGAACAGACCCTTGGGGTGGCTCTGGGCTCTGTTGTCCCTTTGGAGTCAACAGAAAGGCCAGCTGCTCTGTCAGGTCTTAGTAAGCGACCATCCCAGATGTGGACTGATGGGATTTTGAGAAGTGAGTTTGTATCTTGGAAACCTGAAACAAAGAAGGTATAAATTATTAAGTTTTAAGGCCAACTGTATGAGGAAGAAAGTTGTGTCAGCAAAGTGCCCCATTCTAAGTCTCCCTTATTATCTGGGCTTTGGCTCTGTAGTCATCCTTGCATAGGGACAGGTTGGAACAGAAAAATCCTAGCTGTGACCTTGGATCCATGGCAGCTAGACTTCATACTGGATGCCTATTTTCTCAGGGCCCATGTGTTGGCACAGGCACTATAGATTGGCTTTATTTTATTTGTTTTTGTTTTTGTTTTTAATTTACAGTGGGGTTTTATTTTGAGAATCATTTAAATTTCTATTCTTCAACTCAAGGGTTAATCATTGAACACCTAACTCTATGCTCTCTGCTCTTCCAGTCACTGGAACAGAGGATGGGAAAACCTGCTTTTATAGGCATCCTATCAAAAATGTATGACAGTGATCGTCCAAGTGATAAAAATAGGCCAGGCCCATCCCAAAGCATGAAAAGGTCAGATACTATGTTTTATACTTCCCTTTTCTCTCAGAACAGACTTTCTAGTAAGGAGGCAGCAGCAGGGACAGAGTCAGATAGGAACCAGCTCTGAGTTCTAGGAAAGAGGTAGGCACTGATTACATTGCTGCTGGACCCTCGCTTCTGAGACTTCCTGATTTGCTGTACTATGTATCAGAAGGGCAAGAGGTCACCTTTGGGGGTAGTGAGAGTAAGATTCTGACTTTTCATGTATGCATGAAAATATTGGACTTAGTAATTTAACTAGTAATCTCAAACTAGAATATATGTAATTATTTAGTATTGATTTTTATTGTAATGAGACCTTTTGTACAATCACTTGGGTTCACTGATTGAAGTCACTCAGCTTATCAGTTATGTGATCATAACAATACTCAGCACTGCTGATGTAGCCATGATTAGTGAAGCAGACCTAGGCCAAAACCTTTGGGAAACTGGCTTTTGTACAGATTTTAAAATAAATGTCTTCAGATTCAATCAACCTTACCAAACAAAGGATAATATTGTTACTTGTCTCCCTAGTACTCTTGTAGTACACTCTATCCCCAACATCCCCCACCTCTGCACTCACCCCCTCCCACGCCACGCCTACACCATCAGCGGGGCTCCTTTTATAGTCCCTGGTTTCTACTTGAAAGTCAGGTTTTTTTCCCTTCACTGCTTCCGTTGTGTTTGGACATCCAGGGGATGTGTGGCACTGTTTAGTGGTGCCATGATGCCAGATTCTTTGTGCTAACAGCTTGCATGTTTGGAGTAAGCTTTGTGACTCATCGCCGCATTAGAATTTTCGGAGACATGTTTGGCATGAGCAAGAGCTAGGTGCCATTTCCGAGGATTCCCACGCAGGTGCTCATAAATGGTGTTGCATGGATGAGAAGTTCTCAAATGTAAGATTCCTTTAAAACTTAGGCTGTTTTAATACACCTTTCTAGTTACTCAGAAGGCCACTGCCGCTCCTCACCTGCCTTTTACGTTTGTATTTGCTAGTCATTAAAGAATAGCTGTCGGAGAGTGCTTCCCTCCCTGAAGGCTGTCCTGTCTAAGCAATGCCTTTGTTGCAGATGGATAACGCACAGGACCTGCTGTCCTTTGGTGGCCTTCAAGTGGTGATTAATGGGCTCAACAGCACAGAACCCCTGGTGAAGGAGTATGCTGCTTTTGTGCTGGGGGCCGCCTTTTCCAGGTGAGCAGCATGGATGGGTTGCCATTGGCTAGAACCATTTGCCTTACTTGGCTTGAGGAAAGGTCACACAGTGCCTTTCTAGTCACTGGTCAATATGGCGCTGTAGAGGCTAGAGCAAGTCAGCTTCTACTCCAAATAGAAAAGTGTGTGTGTGTGTGTGTGTGTGTGTGTGTGTGTGTGTGTGTGTGTGTGTATACATACACATATATAATAGCAGACCTTGGGTCATAGTTTCTATTTTAGTAAGATGAGTAAATGGACCGGCCACATGCAGTAAGTAGTGAGAAATGGAATAAGCTACTGGAGTTGATCCTTCAGGCAGTGAAGCCACATCAAACGACCAAGTGCTGAATCTGACCAAGAAAGACCTTCTGAGGGGGATGTGGCTTCCCTGGTTGCTGGAACCAGTCATGTAATCAAGTTCATTCTCTGGATGGAGCCTTAGTATTTCAGTCTGTTTCATACTGGAAAACTTACCAGGCAAGATGAGCAGTAGACAGCTTCTTGAAAGAATGGCTGTGGAGAAATATGTAGGAATCAAGTAATTTTACTCATTTGAAAAGGTCAGGATATCTTTATACTGTCATTATGTCCATTTCAAAATGTCTGCTCCTAAGACTATCTCATCTGTATCTCTAAAATAGAAACAGTTACTCTATTTTGCTCTGGGTGGCGACGGTCCATGCGGCCTTGCTCAGATAGGCTGTGCTGAGGTTGGAGGAAGGCCGCTCTGAACACCACTGCACAGTTTGTTTGATGAGACTTTGTTTTCACTCATTCTCACTTTTGTTTAATTAGAATCTTAGTCTAATCCTTTCTTCTCATAGCAAAATGAAGGACAGTTGTCCCAAGGAAGAGGCAAGCAAGCAAGCCCTGTCATGCCGGCCTTGACCCATCAGGCTCCTTGTCCTGTGGTAGTGCTGTAGACAGATCGGGCTCTGGCCTCCAGGGCAACTCCATCTCCCTTGACCTCACTTTCCAAAGCCAAACTTTATCAAAAAGCCCAGTTTCTCCTGTCCAGCTGCTGGACACAGCTATGGCTTCATCTCCCCTCATAAGGTTGTAGAGCCTGAGGACTTACTCAGGTTCACTTTTGCTTCTCAAGCTGGAAGGGAACTAACTCAAACTCTAACCCCTTCATCTAGACTCATTTTTGCAATCTTTGTCTTATTCCAAACTACTTGCAATATGAATGTGATATCCTGCATATTCTCTTGCCATTGCTTCTGGAAATAGATTTTGGAGAAACAGTGGCATCTTCATACCAATTCCTTGTTAAAGGGGACTCTGACTTGAGAAGCATGCATTTAAACATTCTTAGCAAACCATACCTCACCCAGATGCTGCGTCGTGTGGTATTCTGATGACCTCTCCATGACTGGACTATGTTAGTTTGAGACCATGCTGGCATTCATACAGCTCACTAACTCTAATAGATAAATATAAAATAGTGCAGTTTAGTGTTTTGATGGCGAGCACACTACTGTAGTCGAATGTTCTAGCTGGGTTTTTGACAGCTCACTGAAGGCTGTTACAGCGACCGCATGGTATGGCGCCAGAGCTTTTGGAAGCCGGCAGCAGGCTTCCCAACACCAGGAAAATGTCAGTGTTTTATTCAAAGAGAAGCCTGACACAAGTAAGACTATTTCTGTGCAGAGAGGCTGGCTCTGGTGCTGTTGTCTGATATGCATTACTTACTTTTGATGTCCTAAGTATCGGCTCTGCGCCTCCCTAACTGCTTCAGGCATCAGATGTGTAGTCACAGTGATTAGATGAGCTAGCTCTTTGCCAAAGGGCATTCAAGAAGTAGCATCCTGGAATCATGGGCTTGTGGGCAGTCTTTTGAACTGGGAACAATAATAGGTGTCCAGTGCATTTCATAAAGGTGAATACAAATAAAAACATAGAGTAAGCACATGCCAATCATACTGTAGCATCATCATTGCCTCATCAGAACAGTGCCTGTGTTCCTATCAGTTTTGCCTGTAAGGAAGCTCTTATATCATTTCTTCCTACAGTACAAACTCTATCATCCTGTCTATGTCCCACCATGTCTCTCGCTGCTGTTGCTGCTTCCTGAGAGTGTCTATTTGCTTACCTGGGTTAATTGCTTAACAAGTCCTTCTATGCACATTTCTGTGGATGAAGGGCTCTCCTCCCCAGTGTTAAACACCAATTATTCCATGATGAGAAAAAGTCTGACAGAAATAGAATTGACATGGCTACTGAAATAGAATTTGTTCCTTTACTTAAACATGATTAACACCCAATTGAGGGTCACACATACTCATTTTCTGCTGTTTATTGCCCAAGCATAACAAGGTAGGTGAAGGTCTGTGTGTCATATGCAGACTGCTGGCATGCTGATCATTAGTCGATTTGTATTTTCATTGCTACTTTCTTTTAAAGTCGCTTTCTTCTTCATGTTATTTTCATCGGCCTCTCTGTGAGCAGATTTCACCCCGTGGTGGCACATATGAGGGTCTGTCTGCAATCGGAGCTATTGAGAGTCCTAGACAAGTCCTTTTCGCTTTTGTAGAAAGGAAGTTTTAGAAAGCCTTGTGATTTCAGAAGCCATAACAGCCTTCTGTAATCAGGTTTTGCTGCTTCTCTGCAAGCTGGTCAGCTGCTTTTCTTTCCTTTCTTCCCTGTACCAAGCCTTTGCATTGAACTGACCTGGTGTGCTTACTCCAGTGAGCACCGGGTTTGCGGTTCTTGCATTCCCTTCCCACGTACCTTTGTCATTTTGTATCTGTCTTTAATGACCTGTACAGGTGTATGAATTTACATGTGTATGAATTTTTATACATTTATACACATAAGCATAATGCTTTTATTTGAACCGTTCACAGTGTGTATGATATGATGAAACTTAACCTAGTAGTACATGAAGGGATATACATGTACCATCAGTCACAGAGAGGGTATGCTCTGTAACTGCTTTCCTTGGCATCTACCTCACAAGCTCCTCGCAGATCTGGACTTGTAGACATTTCTTGAGAGAATGAATGTGTGCTGCACACGTCTGCCCTGTGCTGTTGTCTGTGCTGTGCTGCACACGTCCGCCCTGTGCTGTTGTCTGTGCTGTGCTGCACATGTCCGCCCTGTGCTGTTGTCTGTGCGGTTCTGCACACGTCCGCCCTGTGCTCTGCTGTCCTCATCTGTGCCCTTCCCAAGGTTTTACCAATTTTTACTTTTAGATTATTTTATGTATAAGAATGTTTTACCTGCATGCATATATATGTGCCACATGTGTGCCTGGCGCCCAAGGAGGTCAGAAGAGGGCATTAGCTCCCCCAGAACTGGAGTAAGAATGGTTGTGTGCTATCAAGTGGGTGCTGGGAACTAAACTTGGGCTCTCTGGAAGAGCAACAAGTGCTCTTAACCATTGATCCAGCACTCCAGCTCTGTTTACAATTAATTTTTAAGTATCTGGCCAGTATCTTATTATGATGACCCATCTCTGTGTTTAGCCTTTAATTCCCAGATTTCTTTGATTACATCCCTCAGTGAATTTCTCTGCCAAGCTGCATCTTCTCTTCTCACTTCCTGCTGGTTTTGTTTCCTATTTTCTTTCAGTATTTCAGTATCTTCTAATGTTCAATCTCTCCCTCTCCCTCTCTCTCTCTCCTTCTCTCAGTTTTTTTCTCCCTCACTCACTCACTCCCTCTCTCCCTCCCTCCCTCCCTCCCTCCCTCCCTCCCTCCCTCTCTGTTGTTGGTTTTTTGTTTGTCTGTTTTTGACAGGGTTTCCCTGTGTAGCACTGGCTGTCCTAGAACTCACTTTGTAGACTAGGCTAGCCCCACACTCACAGAGGAGTCCTCCTCCCGAGCGCTGGGATTAAGGCGAGTGCCACGATGCCCAGTTGTCTTCATCTTAGGTCTCCATGCTGCTGCTCACACTTGTCCCTGCTGTGGCCAGTGCCCTGTGTGCTTTCCCATCACCCTCTGTGTGCCTTACCATGTGCCCTGAGGCATTGCACACTAGTCCACTAAGGGATTCAGTATGCACTTACTCTGTTCTACCTCCAGTTCGACTTACCAACCTTTTTGAAAGAATGAAAAAAGGATAACAAGTTGCATTCTGTCAATGTACCTAACCCCACTATATTTACAATCTGGTTTCTGTCCCTCCATCCGTGAAAATTATCAAGAGTACATTGCCATCATCAATACCATAACAGTTAATGATATTAGCCATGATGTTCCTTGGAAACCATACTTCTTGGCTGTTATGTCATTATAGACTCTTGTCTGTGATTGATTATTTTGCCTCCCCTTTTCCTGTGCTAGAGATGCAATCTAGGGCTTCACACAGGCCGGGCATGTGCTCTGCTACTGAGCTACATCTCCAGCCGCCTTTTCTCCTATCGCAACATCATCCTATCGCAACATCATCCTTTACCGCCTTCCAATTGTAGCTACTTGCCAAGATTCTTCCAGCCTTGGCCTCTGTACTTACCCCTAATGACCTCTTCCTGTGGATTCAGATGCCCTCTAATCGTGAGTCACCTAAGTCTGCGTTCGGGTCCAGTCCTTGTCCTCATGCTGGATTCTACCAAACTGTTTGAATCTCACACTCTATGAGGAAAAAGTCAAATTCGCTATTGTTTCTTCTCACATTCTCTTTTCAGTTATTCTTGTCACAGTTATTGTAGTTACTCCAGGTTGAAACTTTTGAATGGTGTTTGAGTCTCTCCCTTCGCTCTCTCTAGTGGTGAGCGGCTCTTATGGATTTTTATCTCCACTATTCTTCTCTACTAAACCATTTCTCTTTCTCATTGACTTTAAAGAACCTTGACATTTTAAGTTCAGTATCTCATCCAGAGTGAGAACAAGCCCCCACCCCCCACCTCTGTGCTGGGAAATGAAGCATGAATAGTCTAAACCAAGCACGGTAATCCCATTCTCTGTGGATTTGGATTGACTTAGAGATGGGCGTGTGATCCACTTCTGACTGACACAACATGAAGAGGCATTGGTAGAAAGTGTTCTGTAAAGGGTTCTGCTCCTATGAGTAGAGAGCTCAGGGGGCCTCCCCCTCTGCTTCTTGCCCTATGACCTCTATTTTGGAGTAACAGCAGTGAGTACCAGAGAGGTTAGAAGGGAAAGGACAAGGAGCCAGTAAGCTGACAGAGCCTGTGTCTTCTCTGATGTCATGGAGACTCTATAGTGCTGTTTGGAGACATTCATTTTCAGCCTTTCATGTAAAAAGTAATTAAATGTTTTTTTTAAAATCACAGTTAATCATCATACTGATCCTTGTAACCGAATTTACATTCATATTGAGAAATTTCCAAAATTTCTCTCAGATCTTTTTTTGTTTGTTTGGTTTGTTGTGGTTTGGTTGTTTGGTTGGTTGGTTTTTCCAAGACACAGTTTCTCTGTAGCCCTGGCTGTCCTGGAACTCTTTGTAGAGTAGGCTGGCCTCAAACTCACAGAGATCCACTTGCTTCTGCTTGCCTCTGGCTCCTGTGTGCTGGGATTAAAAGTGTGTGCCACCTCTGCCCAGGCCTCTCAGTCCTTTTAAAGTGTGTTATATTCCTCTTGCTTCTTCAGATACTTGTCTCAGTGTGCAATTCTGTAGTTGTTTGATTACTTATTTATATCCCTACTGGATAGTACTTGAGAGTCTAGGATTCCTTACATTTTAAATTTGCTATTATATATACAGAGCCTGGCATTAAATGAACAATCAGGAAGTAATTATGGTCAGGAAGAGTAAATGAAGAAACAAGTGAATGACAGTGGCTCCTAGGAAGTGAGCCATTCACACATCTCAGAGATAACCATGGGGGCTGAGTGGAGAGTGCCGTGTTTATTATTAATGATGTAATAGTGGATGATTCAGACACCACACCCTGACCCTTTAACATAAGGCTGTGGAAAGGAGGAGGTTACCCCACTGGCTGAAGGCCCAGAAAATAGAAGGCTAGAGATTGAGATGAGGTCAGACATGGGAGTTGCCAGCATTTAAATAAAAGTTTAGATGTGACCTGTAGGACCAGTGTGACTTCTTACCTCGAGTTCTTAATTCTTTATACTCCTCCAGTGACAAGGGAGGTGCTCAGTCATGTTTCTAATAAACTGATTAGTGTAATAACCAAACTGACGCAGGCACTTGGATGGCCATAGCTCCTAAGCTGCATTCACACGCTGATTAGTGTCCTCAGGTGACAGTAAGTGACAAATGGGGATGAGCTGAGAGCCTCGCCCGCCCGCTGCCTTGGGCCCTAGGGAGGGAGGTCCTGTCTGCTAATGAACTGTTCCCCTGCCTCCCCAGGCTTCTCACTACTGAAAGCTCCTTGTAATTTCTTCTTGCTTAGCCCCAACCCTCAACATCCTTTTCTCTATCTTCAGTTTTATTAGCATTCGTTCCCTGGACACCTAAACTGACTCTAATACATCGGTGTCTTTGTAGCTCACCAATTCCTTTATTTCTTCCCCAGCAAACTTGAACCTTTGGGGAGTGAGAATGGGTACCCAAGTCCATAGCTCTTCACAGAGTGTGAGCCTATATGACTGCTTCAAGCATAAATGGTCTAACATAAAAACTAAAATCACTGAAAATCAGAGAAGGGGGTCACCAAGAGCAGGAACTTGTTTTATATATTTCGTTTTTTTAAAATTTTTCTTCTACTGAGTATGTTTTATTTTTGTAATTAATTAAAATTTAAAACAGTAACAAAACAAAGCAGAGTGGACCTAGGAGATTTCTCTCTCTAAATGTTTCAAGAGCCAAAATACCTGGAAATGCTGGATTAAATACTTAAATGTTTCTTTACATGCTCAATTCAGTAGTCAGGAAATGGTAGGACAGTATCCTTGCATAACTTCAGGGGAAATTAGTAACATCAAACCTTTATGTGATAGCTCTGAAAGAAAGTACAGAAATTCTAAATTCAAATAAACTTTAAGTCCTAGTAGGCACAGAACACGGAGCAGTGCAGTAGACAATGCCTGAGGGACATGGCCATCCCCGAGTGGCTGCACACGTCCAGCTTCAGCTCAAAAGTCACAGAAGAAAAAAGTTAAGGCTTCTGAATGAGAGAACAGAAAATGACATCTTCTAGTCAAAAGGAGTTGTTCACACGGCTTTGAATACAGAGAGAAATATTCCTGCTGAAGTTCTTCACTCAGGACAGCTCTGGAATACACTTGTGTTGAAAACCACCTTCCTTTTATATTCTGAAACCCTAGACCACGACACTATGGCTGTTTCTGTTTCTTCCTGTAATTACACATCTCCTGGCTGTGTTTTGAGCTATTATTGTTAGATGTAACCCGTATGGTTCTAGGAGCTTCCTGCCTGTACCTTGTGTCCTTAGTTAGAAGTCTTAGCCCCTATGGAAGTTACTTTTGTCTTAAAGTCTGTTTGATGTTAATACATCTACTAACCTTGTATTTTCTTGGGTGTATCTTTTCTATCTCTTTCAGTCTTCATTAATACTATATTTTCTACATATCTTTTATTATGCAGCATATAGTTAAACTTTGTATGTGTGGATATGTGTTTGTTTTATGTCTTAGTTACTTTTCTATTGCTGTGAAAACACACCATGACCAAGTCAACATATCAAGGAAGGCATTCCTTGGGGACTTGCTTATAGTTTTAGAGGGTGAGTCCATGACCATTCAGGCAGGGAGGCAGGCAGGCAGGCAGCAGGCAAGCAGGCAGGCAGGCACTGTAGCAGGCACTAAAAGCTTTCATACTGATTTGCAAGTTGAAAGCAGAGAAACAGAGTGACTGGGCCTGACACGGAAACCTCCAAGTTCATCCTAGTGACACAGCTCCCCCAAGAAGGTCACACCTCCTAATCTTCTGAAAAGTTACAGCAGGTGTGAGGACCGAGGATTCCAACATATGAACCTAAGGACCATTCTCATTTAAATGACTACATGGCATATATATGTTTGTGCACATGTGTGTACTCATTCTTATACCTGTGGGGGGGGGCGCTGGGGATTTGATCATTGTGTCTACCTCAGGGGTTCTCTATTTTTATTTTAAAAATTGATTTATTGTGTCTGCATGCATGTTTTGCCTGAATTTATATGTGTGTCACATGCATGCCTGGTGCTCATGGAAGTCAGGCGAGGGCTTTGGAACCCCTAGAACTGGAGTGACGCAGTTGTGATGCTGGGGACTGAACGTGACAAGTGCTCTTCACTGTGGAGCCATCTTCCAGCTCTCCACTTTATTTTTTGAGGCAGTGTCTCATGTAGGCCAGGTATCTTAAATAACTGTAGCTGAGGATGGCCGCTGAAGTGCTGGCCCACAGACATATAAGAAGCACATTGCCAGTTTGTAACTGTGCCTTCTGGGGCAGTTAGCTTCACATTTAGAACGTTTTTATTCATATCTAATTGTCAGCAAATTTCATCATTATCTGTCCACGTATGGTTTGTTTTAATTTGTCCTCTCTGGCTCTCGGTGTGCTGTTTTAAACCACAGACTTGAGCTATGGAAATTTTCTGGTTTATTACCAGTACTATGTGGTTCATTGGCTCTCCCCCACATTCTCTATTTGCAGATGATATTAGGCCATCTGTTTCTAGCATCTCTCAAGTGTTCTTTTTTTTCTCTTTTTCCCATGTCAGATGGGTAATGTGCTGACATCATTTGAGGCGACACATCTCATACAGCGGCTGAAAACCCGCTCATCACACTTAGAAAATGCTAGAGGGTCTCTTCCTAAGTGTCTGTCTTTGTCTTCATGGATGATTCTTGAGTGGGTTTAATGTGTTTATCATGGCCATGAAATTTTTAGTATTAGATGACTGTATTTTTCATTTCTAGGAGTTTCCTGCTAATTATTGCTTTAATTGAATTGAAAATCTCATATGTAGCATTTTGATTATTGTTCAATTGAAATTATTTAAATTTTAATTGTGGTTTCTTTGGTTCATATGAAATTATATTTCTGAATTTCCAAATATAGTGCAAAGTTTATAGTCACTGTTTTTGTTATGAATATTGAGACTGTAGCCAGATAAGTGCCCTTAATTATTAGACATTTGAAAGAAGTGGAGATCTTTTATATGGTTAGTTTTCTGTTGTGGTTTGGATTAATGCCCCCTAAAGGTCTGTGTATTAGAAAGACTTGGGTTGCATGATAGCACTCTTTGGAGATAGCCCCTAGGGGAGGGGCGCTAAGAGGTAATGCTATTGAGGTATTCCCTGGAATTGGATTATGCCTGCGTCTAGCTTATGAATCTAGTGGTTTGCTCCAGTATGTGTGACTTGTGCTCACCAGGGACTGGGGGCAATGGGCTGGGACCCTAGAATTATGAATCAAAAAATATTCCTTTTCTCTTTATAAATTGACTCCCTCAGGTATTTCATTGGAGTAATGTGAAGCTGACTAATATAACAAATACTCTTCTTCTGTAAATGTTCTCAATATATGTGCACAAAGAGAATGTGCATTCAGTTCTCTGAGAACACATAACCCGCTTCCTTCCACTATGTTAAGACTTGGTGATGGTACAGAAACAATATGCATTCATGCAGACCACAGTTCATATTGTGAAGTCTGATCCTTCTTACCCTGGCTCACAGAACTGGTACAGCAGCAAGCCCACCTCCCACCCCCACTCACATTCCGACTTACCTGTTTGTTTAGAAGAATAGGGTAACAAATACATTTCTAAGTTTAGAAGAGGGTTGCTGAAATGTAAGCCAACACCTATATACATATTATACAATATGTATCCATGTGGATATATGTTCACATATTCATTATGTACCTTACTGTGTTAGAGATGCACATATGTGAGGTGTCAAACCTCATTTTGTTTCTCTAAAAATGTCACGCCTCCTCCTCCATCTAATTTTGAGAGTTCCTCCAGAAGTTTGTATTATTTTGTATGATTATATGTGTTGTGACTTCATTGTGACTAAGACATATTTCCTTCTTAAAATTTGTTAAACTTATTCGTTCTGAATTTGTTTTTTCATCTTTCCAGACTGTTTTCAGCAATCCCTCAAATACTCTCTGCTGTCTCTCTTATTCCTGGGGCTCCAACCCACTGTACGTTGGGTTTTCCTACTTGGTTGTCCTGGGTTCTAATCTGTGGCCTAGTTTCTTTCTATGTCACATCTCTGCTAAAGTCTAGATAATTTTCTGTAGCTCATTTTTCTGTTTACCTACATTCCCCATGCTGTGTCAAGTCTACTAAGGAATCTGTCCATTAAATATTTAGCCAAGGGCTTATAATTCTAATCTTAGAAGTTTGGTTTCTGTTAGTTAAAATCTGGTGTGTGTGTGTGTGCGTGTGTTTGCGTGTGTGTGCGTGTGTGTGTGTGTGTGTGTGCACGTGTGCGTGTGTGTGTCTGTGTGTGTGCGTGTGCATGCGTGTGCGTGTGTGTGTCTGTGTGTGCGTGTGCGTGTGTGTGTGTGTGCGTGTGTGTGCATGTGTTTCATGTTCACTGTGCACACATGCAGGGCTGCCTGTATGGAGGACAGTGTCTGTGCCTGTGCTCTGGCTGTAGCCCAGGTGCAGCTGCTGTTTGCACCGCAGTGTCTTCCCTCTGGTGTTTGTTTGTTCCTTTCTACTCATGTTTTGTTTGCCTACTTGCTTTTGTCCTTTTGGTGTTTTGAGACAGTCTGGATCTATAGTTTAGGCTGTCCCTGAAACCTTAAACTCACTATATAGCCCAAGGCGGCCTCAAACTTGCAGCCGTTCCTTAATTGGTATTATAGCCTGAGCCACCACACATGACCTACTCATTGTTTATAGAGTCATTTGAGTCCAGCGAGGAAATTTCCTCCTTTTGGAAAAGATTGATATCTCCTGGCAGGTACCTAGAATTATTAATAATCCATCTCACACAAAGCCCACAGCTCAACACGTTCTCAGCTCATCCCAGGTTCTCAGGGATGTCAGGTAACATGGTGGCTAGACTGAAACTTGAACTCCGGTCTGGTTCTGTGCTTTTCACCCATTCTTCGTGCCTCTGTGTGCAGTTCTTGTTTATATGGTTGCTCTGATTCCTGTTAACGGGACCCACGGCATTAAACTCCTAGGGTAAAGGGGAGAAGATTCCCACGTTGGGAAGCAGCTTGACTTTGGCATAGTTGCTTTTCTCTACACAAGTGAGCAAAGCCAAAGTCAGTTTCAGTGATTCTGACTCCCAGACCTGAGTGGCTTTTCTCTTTCTCAGCTTTTGCTCTAATTGTTCCTGCTTTTCTTTTTTTGAGACAGGATCTTGTTTATGTAGTTCAGGCTAACCTCAGATGTTCAGTCACTTCTGTGTTAGCACCCTGTATGATGAGAAATTTTGTTGCTTTTTTTATGCTATTGAGAAGATTTTTTTTGAGGGAGCTGTGTAACAAGACCTTATTTGGAATGCATAAAAAGCAAATCTTTAAATTTTTTGAGGTTAAAACTTCAAAAATTATATAGCTATAATAACTTGAAGTCTTAACTTTAAAAATATAATTATATTTTTTGCATCTTACCTCTCTTCTCTGTCCTCTCTCCTCTCTCCAAACCTTTCCATGCTACCCACCCGCCTTGTTGAGAGGATTAAAAGATATATACCGTGTTTTTCCCAAAAGGTAGGTGTGTCTGTTATTGGAAATAGCTGCTGACTGTTGATAGAAACAGACAAAACCCAAATAAGCAAAAATCAAACCCTTATTGAAGTCTTAAATGCTTAAAACGAGGTCAGGCCTTCCCCCTTTCTACTATAGTGAGCCTAACACATGCTTTCATTTATAGCTGTGTATTTAATGATAAGGCATGCTGCTGGCATTTAATTAATTGTATTGTGTGTGCTTTATTTATATATATGTATTTATATTTGCTTAGATAGGCATGATAAAATGTGTGTTGTGTGTGTGTGTATCAATGTCATTAGCAATTCATAGTGAATTTTGTTTCCTTTCCCATCTATTCAGATGGTCATGGAATATACTTCTGTGGCAACTTTTTGATGAGCTTACTTATATGTCACTTAATAGAGCATCACCCCTACATTTTTGTAATGTATATTCTTGGTCATTGGGTTTTAATCACTACTTAACAAATTACTATAAAAATGGACAGGTATGACATCAAGGTCTCTGTGAGTTAGAAGTCCACATATGATTTAACATATATGTCCTTTGCACTTCTGTAGCCCAGTGCGTCTGTCACCTGGGACTTGAGTCTTATGTGGTACCTAACTGGGAAGCATCTTCCTCTGAGCGCGTGTGATTGTAAGCAGAATTTAGTTCTTTACAGATTGTCAGGCAGAATGTCCTTCAGCTCCTCGTCACATGGCCACCTCAATCAATGGCTCACACCGTGGCAATTTATTTCTTCCAGGAGGGAGTGAAAGTATTTGCTGGAGAAGCCCAATGGCCTGGGTTTGATCTCCAGAGCCCACGGTGGAAGGGAAGAACCAGCTCCTAAGAGCTCTCCTTCGCTTGTCGCATGCATTTGCTTGGTTAACTACTCGCATACACAGTTAAAACATTAAAAAAAACACTAAGGGGCTGGAGAGATGGCTCGGAGGTTAAGAGCACTGACTGCTCTTCCAGAGGTCCTGAGTTCAATTCCCAGCAACCACGTTGTGGCTCACAACCACCTGTAATGGGGTCTGATGCCCCCATCTAGTGTGTCTGAAGACAGCTACAATGTACTCACATACATAAAATGAATAAGTCTTTTTAAAAAAAAAAACTAAGGAAAAATATTTCTCAGCAGAACATAAATGTTTTGTGTATGTATGTGAGTGTTTGTGTGTGGAGATGACTGGTCAACCCTGAGCGCTATTGCTTAGAAGCTGTCCACCCTGTTTTCTGAGACAGTCTCTCACTAGGAACCCTGGGAGTCACTGATGAGGCCAGTGAGCCCCAGGAAGCCTCCGGTCCCTATCTCCCCAATACTAGGAGTACAAGTGTGAACCACTAGGGGCAGGAATGTTGCTGGGTATCAAATTCGGGTACTCCTGCTTGTGTGACAATAACTAAATGGTCAGTCCTTGTTCTGTAATCACATACACAGTCACACACATCTTGACATGTTACTATGTTCTATTGGTTAGAGGAAGTCAAGCATTCGCACTGTAGATAGGGGTGTATGGTTTCAGTCTATACATTATGAGTTTGGCTGCAAGTGACAGAAAATGGCACAAATGTAACAGATGTAAACAGCTTCAGGTCAGACCCTAGGGCTAGGTGGCAGTTCTGCTTCAGGGAGACCCTGGGGTCTTCAGTTCCTTTCTGCCACACTGTGGCACCATGTCTAAGAAGTTACCTTTTCCTCCTAGATCAGGGAAGAGAGTGGCTATAGAAGAGGGGCAGTGGTACTCGGAATCTCTTTGGGAGGATACCAGAGACCGTCTGATAGCACTGCTGCTTGTATCACACTGCCCAGCCCTTCCTGCCACGCAGGTTGAGAAATGCAGTCTTTATTTGCTCAGCAAAAGCCCTTTTGCTGTGGAGGAGTGCAAAACAGATCCTGGCACCACTGAGAGTTTCTACCACACGTGGCTTTAAGGAAGATAAGGTTTATTTGCTGTGTGCTTTGAAAAAATATTTCATGAAGTTACCTGGATTTTGAAATTTGAAAAGACAATCCAAGGCAATGCCAGCGACTCAGCAGCTACTGCTACTGCTGCTTTTCCTTTTCCTTTTTTAAGGTTTATTTATTTATTTATATAAGTACACTGTTGCTGTCTTCAGACACACCAGAAGAGGGCATTGGATCCCATTACAGATGGTTGTGAGCCACCATGTGGTTGCTGGGAATTGAACCTCGGACCTCTGGACGAGCAGTTCTTAACCACTGAGCCATCGCTCCAGCGCTCCCCCCACCCTTTTCTTTTTCTATTTGATGCCAGGATATTTTTATTTTTGTAATGCTGGAAACTGACAAAAGTCCAGGACTTTCTCTATGCCAAGTACATATTCCACCGTGTAAGGGTTCATCTTCATTGTCAATCCTCACTGGATTTGGAATCTCCCAAAAGATACACCTCTGGGGGTGTCTGAGAGAGTGTTTGCAGGTGGCAGGTTTAGCTGAGGGATGACCCACACAGACTTTGGGTGGTAACGTCATTGCTTGGGAGAAAGTAAGCTGCTCTCTCCTTCATGACTGCAGACACAGTACAACCAGCCTGTCCACGCTCGCTCAGCCATGCCTTCCCACCGTGATGGGGCTGCGTCCCTTCCTAGTTGTAAGCTGCACACACCCTCCTTCTCAGAAGCTGTTTCTGCAGCAGCTGTGTTTTGTCACAGCACCTAGGAAAGTGACTAATGACACACAGAGGTATAGTCTTGGCCTCCTGGATTTGTGATTTTTAAAAAATTAATATGGGTATGGTGGTACACACATGTAAATCTGATTATAAGCCCTATACTTGGGAAATTGAGGCAGAAGGATTACCATGGGTTTGAAACCAGCCTGGGCTATGTAATGAGTTAAGGCCAATATGGACTACAGAGGAAACTCTGAGAGAGAGAGAGAGAGAGAGAGAGAGAGAGAGAGAGAGAGAGAGACAGACAGACAGAGAGAGACAGAGACAGAGAGAGACAGAGAGACAGAGAGAGACAGAGAGAGAGCGCAAAGGAAGACAAAGATAAGAAAAAAAAGAAAATTGTACACGTTTCTCTCTCTGTCTCTCTCTGTCTCTATCTCTCTGTCTCTGTCTCTCTCTCTCTCTCTCTGTCTCTCTCTCTCTCTCTCTCTCTCTCTCTCTCTCTCTCTCTCTCTCTCTGTGTGTGTGTTTTACCTGTTTTGGAAGTTAAACCCAGGGTTTTACGCATGCCAGACACTACTCTACTGCTGAAGTACATGTGGCCCAGGGGCCGATGTGATACTCTGATGTCAGTGGGATGGGCAAGGTTTGAAGAGCACTGTATAGGGCTGAACTGACCTAGGCCAGATGTGACAGGATATGAGGGAAAGAAGCTTGGGAGGGCTAAGGACTTGCTATATAAGATAACATTTAATTGTTGTACCAGCCTTTGTACCAGCTTTACAGAGAAGGATGTACTCCAAAGACCCATAGACAATTTATGGAAGAATTGAACTGTAAACTCTTATGTCCAAACCTGTGTTCTTCTGTAATGTGAAGCTCTGACAGATTCTCACAGAGGAACTTTCATCCAAGGGTTTTGAATGAGGTCTCATGTGTCCTTATTGACTATACAACATTTGAATCTGATAATGGAGGATTATGGAGAATGATATGAAGAGAGAAGGGTTAGGTTTTGTGGGAATCTCCTTATTCAGGCTGGTTCCCTCCACAACAGTGGTCAAGATGCAGCTAACTCTCCCCTTGTGTGTGCACGAGATGTGCACCAGGAGGTGTCTTAGTCCGTGTTCTATTGCTGTGATGAAACACCATGACCAAAGCAACTTGGGGAGGAAAGGGTTCATTCAGCTTCTGCTTCCACATAACAGATGTCACCAGAGGATCGGGACAGGAACTCAGGCAGGCTGGGAGCCTGGAGGCAGGAGCTGAAACCATGAAGAGGTGCTACCCATTGGCTTGCTCCTTACGGCTTACTCAACCTGCTCAACCCAGCACCACCAGCCCAGGAATGGCCCCACCTACAATGGACTAGACCCTCCCTCATCAGTCACTAATTAAGAAAATGCCTGGATCTTATGGAGGCATTTTCTCAATTGAGGCTCACTCCTCTCAGGTGACCTAGTTTGTGTCAAATTGACATAAAACTAGCCATTACAGGAGGCAGCAGTAAGACATTCTAGGATTAAGCCTCATTGGCAGCTTGATAATTGCAGGCTCTTCCTATTGAGAGAGTATCCTAAAACCAGCTTTGACCAGCCTGTTTAGTGGGGTAGGGAGGAAGTTCAGTTGGTAACATGCACAAGCAAGATGACCTGAGTTCACATCTTTAGCACCAATGTAAAAAAGCCAAATACGGCATGTGTGTCTGTAAACCCAGAGCTGGGGAAGCCAAGACAGGAGGATCCCTGGGACTTGCTGCCCAGACAGACAGTTTAATTGAATTGGTGGGCTCCAGGTTCCGTAAGAGACCTTGTTTCAAACAAATAGAGGGAGGGAGAGAAAGAGAAGAGGTGGGGAAGTGGTTGCGAAAAATGCCTAATAATACCCTCTGTCTTATGTATATGCATGCGCACGCACACACACACCTACACACATACACTCCACACACACACCCACACACATACACTCCATACACATACACTACACACACACACACACAGACACACCACACACACATACACTCCACAGACACACATACATACATACACTCCACACACACACATACACTACACACACACACACACACACACACACATACACACACTCCACACACACACACACACCCTGTGGGAACAAAGAAAAAGCCGTGATTCAGATCTCTGTGAGTTCGAGGACAGACAGGGCTGTTTCACAGGAAAACAGTCTTGAAGAAAACAAAACAAACAAAATAAATAAAATATCCGTTCTGAGAGGCTTTTCTCTGCTATCCAAGTCATGAGGTCTTGGATGGGAACTCTTCCTACATTGAACTCATAAGCCGCCTGTCAAGCACTTTTTAAAAACTTTTTATATGTTGAATTTTTATCAGCTAAAAGTTTCTTTCCCAACTTCACTTCTGCTGGTAACAGTATCCATTACTTAGAGAGGGGAATTGCAAAGGCTAGGGAGAGGGCAGTAATTGAGAGATGGCAGGAAGTATTGATCCTGTACCTTATTGACCACCATCCTTTGCAGCCCTGCAGTGACATTTTAGTGGGAGTTTCAGTTTCAGGAAGCTGGCCGTATCTCATCGTCTCAGAAGCACCGTGTGTTAGTGAGTAAAGACGCTGTTATGTGCCTGTAGATCAGAAGTATGTCCTTGTATTGCACAATGCATAGTGCCTTTGTTTCAGGGACTCTCCAAGAGTGACTTCCCAGGCTTTTCCCCGCACTACGTTTCACTTTTGCACACAACCTTGAGAGTTAAGGCTCCTTTATTTCTATCCCATTTTCTCTTTACCTTTACTCTGCATTTAATCGGTTGCCTGGTCTCATCACACACAGCTAGGCCTCTGGGAAAGGATCATACCCTAGTCCTCTGCCTCCATCCAGAGCACATTGTCCTGAGCCTTCCTACTCTGACTGGAACCTACAAGATGATTTAGACTGTAGAGACTTCTGACCCAGAGTCTGCTCTGTACTGAACCCACAAAATGAGAAGAATAGAGGACACTATAGGCTTAAAAGAATGAAACAAAGCAAAATAAAGGGAAGAAGAGCTGGCAACCATGTCAAAAAATGAAGAGAAAGGTCTGCAAGTCCCTGGGAGCCTCCCTTGCTTCCTCTGTGAGCTGGTCTTCCAGATTTTCACTACGGGGAGTTAAGACCAGAGCCTGCTGAAGGAGGACATAAGAGGGGAGTTCTGGGGATCCTAGAGGAACGTCACCATAGTGGTTATGCCACAACCATGCTGTAAGCAAGTGCCATTTTACAATCGTCCTTATTTGGTGGGAAACTCTTTTGGGTAAACATAGATCCAACTTAGAGCAGGAGCTGAGATTCAAAGAAAGCAGAAGTTGAGGAGAAGGACCCAGGAGTAACTTTGTGGGACATTTCTCAGCCAAGAGGACAGGAGTAGGTACACTTTGAAGCATACATGTGTCACTTAATATGGAGTCCTTGCTGCTACATGCCTTTGCCAAGGAACTGAGAACAGCTGATTAGTGGCTGCATGAAGGGCCTCACTTCCCACTCAGTGCCTCTGCAAAAGAGATTTGTTCAAAACCACAGAGCCAGCTGGCGGCAGAATGAGAAGATGAGTCAGAGGCTCAGTTTCCAGGCTAGGATGCAGCTTTCATGTGGCATTTCTTGCCCAGTTAGAGAGCTACAGGGATCTGAGGTGATGCGTTCCTGCAAGGATCACACAAAGACCCTTTCCCAGCCCTGTGACTCACTGTGAGTTGTTTCTTTGTAAAAGTGAGAAATTTTGGATACTGATCAAGTGAGAGGGTACCTACCAGGGCAACTGGGCATGCTATAGAAGGTCCAGCCTTTGTTCTGGGACAACTGGGCATGCTATAGGAAGTCCAGCCTTTATTCTGGGGCAACTGGGCATGCTATAGGAAGTCCAGCCTTTATTCTGGGGCAACTGGGCATGCTATAGGAAGTCCAGCCTTTATTCTGGGGCAACTGGGCGTGCTATAGGAGGTCCAGCCTTTATTCTGGAGCTACTGGGCGTGCTGTAGGAAGTCCAGCCTTAATTCTCAGCCTTTCCCCTCTCCATCCTCTTCCCCCTCTTCCTTTGTCTCCATATTCCTCTCCTTTGCTGCTCCACCCTGTCCAGTCTGATAACCACCCAGGGGTCTCTTTCTCTTGCTATGGCTGCTCTTGATTCTGAGTTCTTGAAGTCTGTACATGAAGGCTGGTAAAGCCATGCAGCTAAGAGATGTGGAAGACTCATTTTCCCATGGAATATATTGATTAGTGTCTGAGTTAATTTACTTAAAGGTTGTATCTTTAACTCTGATTGGTAATATAGTCACATGGCTCAAAGGGCACAAAGGGGCACAGTGACTCTCAAGCCTCCCTGTGCCAGGTTCCCTCCCCTCCAGGCAGCTACTGTTGCTGTTTCTGCCAGAGACACTTATTCATGTTTGAGTCATTTTTACATAAAAGGCAAATACACGATTCTTCTTTGTTACTAAGTTCAGTTTATTTAATTAACTTTTTGTTGGTGTGCAAAAATGTGTGTTTTGTTTTAACGTTTTTATATATATAATCCTGTACTTTGCTCATTTATAGACATGATTCTATAACACATCTTTCCCTCTCCAGTAATATACTTTGAACGTCTTTATCAATCCATGAAGATGTTCTTAGGAGGTAAATTTTTTTTGTAATTATAAAATGGCTTAGCTGGAAGTTTTTGAGAAAATGCTTACATTGACACATTTTAAAATGGCAGTGCTCTAATTAATTAGACTTATTACTAGGCAAAATTTATTGTTCGAATGGAGGAGGTTTTGATTGTTGTGTCTATGAAATGACTACTGGTGGCTTTTTAAAGTGAGTATGACTCACAAAACATGTTTGATGTTAAGTTTGGAACGACTGTCATTAGTCCTGATTGGGAGTTTGTGTAATTCAAGATCTTACTTTGAAAGCTGTTAAGTCATAAAGCAGGCACATATATTTCCTTCTTGGCTGCAGTGCATCCCTTATGGGTCCATTTTAAAAAAACCAGTGTAGAGCCCATGCTGAACAGACCCCAGCCACTAGGAGCTGTAGGCTCAGGACAGACCACGAGCTATGACTTCATAGCTGCAAAAAGTAAGATTGAGAAGTCTGCAGTACCACGGGTGAGTCTGGCCTGCCTTCCAGACCAGGAGGTCAGCTGGCTGAGCCCTGGCCACCTCTCTGCTCATGCTCCTTGTAAAGAGACTTTTTGTCTTCAGGGTACAGGACATGATTGAGCGCACCC
The DNA here is from genome assembly GCF_021556685.1 of Rattus norvegicus. Classification (NCBI taxonomy): domain Eukaryota; kingdom Metazoa; phylum Chordata; class Mammalia; order Rodentia; family Muridae; genus Rattus; species Rattus norvegicus. Next base: position 27,046,485 of record NC_141551.1, on the reverse strand, counting down.
TGAGTACTTGTCAGGAGAACTAGTAGTACTTTTGGGAGAAACAAACTGCTTGTATTTAAGATAAAAGCTGTATTCTTGTCTTGTAGATCAGTGGGGGGGCTTAGACTCCTCGGGCCAGCTAGAGACTTCCAGAGGTCCTGAATGCTAAAAGCAATCCTTCCCCTCCTGGATAGATTACTTACAATAAAAGTAACTCTAAGTAAACTAAGTCCACTAGTCAGTCCCAAGATGGATGACTAATTATATATCTTAAAATAATATATAAAATATAAAATCAGCTCCATTTCTTTTCTCAATTTTTAGGATATCCATGCTTTGTCCAAGGATACCTTGACTCTCTCTGTTGTCTCATTCAGCTCTAGGAGTGGCTGATTCTTCAAGGGACTGCCTTCTTATAAGGGGGGGGGGTGATGGTGTCAAAAATTCTGAAGTTTCTAAAAAAAATGTCATTTTACAGAAAAGTTTCTTTATGCAAGCAAAAAATTTAAAATACCTCTGAAAATATTTTCAAGAACTACATTTTGTTTTTTAGTATACTGTGATGAAATCAGCCTTAATTTCAGTTCAACTAGTGTGTAAAAACATGCAGTGAGTGATTATTAGTCCCTGAAGGAGGCAAGACAGATGGAGCCCAGAATGGAATTGGCTTTATGATTAATTGAATCCTTAAAGAGTTGAATAGAGTTAGAGCTGCTCTGGCCCAATCAGAGCCCTGAGATGTCAGGTGCTGTCCTAAGCCTAGGAGAGAAAAGGACACAATGGCCTAGATTTATTCTCTACTAAGACAGACTGGGTATGTACAGCAGACAGTTCCCAGTTTTAAACTATCGATTCAAGATAATTGGAATAGAAACAAACAGTATTAGAGCCAGATCACAGGGACTTGTGCAAGTTGTCTCTTAAATCAGTCAGAGCCCGGGATTTGTTCTGGGGGCTCTGTATGAGTGAATCACTGAAACTCAGACACATGTGGAGCTGTCCAGCTAGGAGCAGAAGAGAGAGGAGAACCCCGAGCTGCCTGGAGTTGGAAACAAGGTGTAATTCCAGACTGCTTTTCTGTCTTTGGGGGCAGAAGTCTGCCAGAGAGGATTGTAATGCTCATTTTTCCTTTCTTTCTTTCCAGCAGAGATGCATAATGTATAGATTCAAAATAACTGCTCTTCTCCATAGTGAATAGATGGGTGTGTTCTTTTTTAATGTTTGGAGCAAATAAACACCTAGGGTAGCTGCTGCCTATGAGGGCCTTGCAAAGCAGGGAGAGGGGAGGAAGGACCACCAAGTCTGTGAGGACCAAGGGCTTGATAGATAGAATCATACTAGGAGGCCTGGTTTGTGTCAGACATTGTCTGGTGAGCTTGACAGCCTGGGATTTGCCTTCATAGTCAGGCAGAGTTGAGCAAGGAAGGAAGCCACATTTCCTCCCAACACACCATCTGACCAGTCTCCAGCCACAGTGTGGTGAGACATCACACCTAGACCCTAGCATGATTCTGATCTGAGCTCAGAAGACAGACATATGAGACACAGACTCGTCTACAGAAAGCTGATGATAAGTTCTCATTTTATTTCTCTAGGATTTTAATTTCCTTTTTGTAAAAGCAAGGGGAACAGAGAGCTAAGGCTCTTTCTTGCTGGCCTCAGAATGAGCAGATGAGTCCTGTGCCAAGTCCCTGGCAGAGTGCTAGCTGTACAATAAAGCCTCAGGGCGCAGGGAAGGCTCACCTTTACCTTTGAACTCTGCTGTTTTCCTCTCTGTGTGTTTTCCATTTTGAGCTCCTGTGAGTCAGGCTGCAGGCAGCTCATTTACATAAGAGTCAGCCAGAAGGAAAGCAGTTGAAGTCTGCTTTCATTTTGTGGTGGGAGGTGTTTTCCTGTTGAATTGCTAACCAGGCAGGTCAGTGGGAATCAAGGGCTCTCACTTATCCCTAGATGGAAACCAGCACAGCAAAACATGAGGGTGAAAAGAAGGGAGAAAAGAAGGAGGGGTGGGAACGTATCTGTACTGACATTTCTCAAACGGAACACACTTAAAAGGCAGTATTCCCAAGGGAAGGAGAGGAGGTTCCTTACTCTCACATTAGCAATGTTAAAATCAAGACCCATGTCTAACCCTTGTGTTATGAGGGTCTAAGTGGTGAAGACCACTTAGATATGGGTTCAAGCCAATGGAACATCTTTATTAGCCAGTCTGTGACTACACTGTGTGTTCGGGACCTGAGTGCAATCCTATGTCTTTCTCATGGTGAGCTTTTAAGCACAAAAGCTTCACCCTGGGCTAACACACCTCAGGTAGCAAGAACAGTTAGCCAGAAGTAGCACTGCAGAAGTCAAAAAGCATGGTTAATATCTTTAGAGACTTTCCCAGCTATGGACTTGGATGGATCGAGTTGTAGTTCTCTGTTTGGCTGGTGTTGCTGAATACCTGCAGGGTTCAAGGCCTGAATGCTCTGTTCATTATGAGCTCGCTGTGCCTACAGTCCGTGGTCTGTTACACAGGAGAACTTCACTTCCCTGCTGCCATGCTTGCATTCTCTTGATCTCACTGGCTACTCTGACTGTAACGTCCATGGAGTTTACTTTGCCTGTATTGCTGAGGTCCCTGTTGTAAACAATAGCATTGAGAAGGATCGAATCTCTCAGCCTCAGGCAGCCTTCAGTCTGATGAGAGGTGTATCCTCTTCCACAAGCTGTCTCATATCCCTCTTAGGCCCCAAGAATAAGCAACACTTGGGGCTTTCTCTCAGCTTTTGTCTGGGTATGATCTATGACAGGGAACATGGCAATACCATTCCTCATTGCTTGAAACTCAGAGGCCTCAAGAATACAGGGAGAGGAAGCGTGGTGGTGTGAAGTCAGTCAGTCTTTAGAAACACGCTCCCTTGCCATGCAGGGCCCAGGGAGCATCCTCACATACTGGAGCCTGGTTCTTAGTGCCTGTCTGCCTTGAGCGCTGCTTCTCCTGGGGTCTGGTAATGCGTCTGCTCTGCTTAGTGACCAGAGGACCACTTAGCTTCCATAGTCTGTTGGTTATATAAAGTGGAAGAGGAATTTTTTTGAGTATTTTCTTAGCCTTTGACTTGTTAGACCTTCATTGGAACCTAACCAGGGAGACATTCTGGCTACTGTTTCCAATCTTCCAAGATAGTCAGTGTGACTAAAAGCCTCTTTTTTTTGGTGTCCAGGGTGACACAGCCATCCTGCCCCATCTGTCTATGGGCGAGGCATTTCCAACAGAGGTCACATATGGATAGGTAGTTAGGGCCTGTCCGTGGTCCCTGACAGGAGGGATGCCAAAGAGGCTTGTGTGAGGGAGACTCCCTCTGCTTGGCATTGTTAGCTTTGGCATGCACAGTTCCTGCCAGACCTCCCTGCCCTCTTCTCTGCCTGGACCCCTAGACTCTGTGTATCCAGGTGGATGGGTGGCTGCATACAGCAAGGGTTGGTGCATGGGATACTCATTACAGTAGAACGAGGATGCAGGACAGGCATTTGCTCCAACATGCATCTCCTATGTCTCCTAGAGGGAAGAAGTCTTGTCCTTACCTTGCTCCCTTTCTGCATGGCACTATGCAGAAAGCTCCGGATAGCTTGGTGAATGTGATCCTTTCAGGAAGGGGAGGACTAAGCCAAGTTGTAGTCATGACTGAGAGCTTCTTGCTGAGGAAAACACTTTGGAGAATTTTACCCAAGGCCATTTACTACCATGGGTGTTTTGTTAACAGCTCGGTTCCCTACAGAACCATAGTGGGGAAGCCAGGGCAGCAAATCACACATATCCAAAGGTGCAGAGGGACTCAGGCGCTAAGAATACCAGGTCTCACTGACAGTGCGATGAGCGTGGCCAAACCCCTGGTCTGTCGGACTCTTATTTGGCAACAGGGAAGTTCTTCCTACAGCTGCTAAGGCCACGGGGAGACAGATGAGAGGCCACTATAAGATGATGCGGTTACCTTGAAAGAAGAGCAGTCTGTCTTTAAATAATGACACTTGGAAATCAATAGGGCAGCATTCTGGGGAGCTCCTGTACTGCCCAAGCATTTGTTTTCCTGTTGACTCTCACCTTTCTCCATGCCTGCAGAGACAGGCTGCCTTCAGCGTGGAATTCCTTGCCTATGGGTAGGAAGGAGTGATGAGATAGTGAGCACCCATGGGTATGCAGAGGAGAAATGCATTTGAACACTGTGCTTGCCAATCGTGCAACACAGGAAGCCAGCGTGTCTGACAAATGTTTACTGAATTGCATCTCTGTCATGCTCTCAGGAGACAGAAAGGTGCATTTGGCACAGCCACTGTTTCAGAATGTTTAGTCAGGGGAAGAAATGAAGGCTGCTTAGAAGTGTAAGCACCTATATGGTAGGCAGCAGACTAACACCTCTGCCATATGTTCTCATTGGGTCTGGGCAAGTAAGTTCTCCTGTGAAATAAATACAATTACATTTTCACTTTATGCATTAAGAAACTGAGGCTCAGGGAGGCCTTGGCACATAGACGGCCCATGCTTCAGCTGAGATGAAGCGGCCAATGTGACTTAAAAGCCTCACTCTTACCAATGTCACGCACCACTGAAGAGGGGCACCACGTACCTCCTGGTCTTCCACGGTAGTTTTGTGTATTTCGGACACAACCACAGCACCCCATGCTTACCGCTAGCCCACTGTAACTTGTGTTCCTGTTGTTTTCTCTCTCGTGGGTGCATAAACAGTATGTCTCCTGCCACATCGCTGTGTGCCATAGGTCATATCCCTCTCAGAAGGAAAATCCCAGGCCACCAATCAGAAGTGAGCATCAGTCAAGAAACTTGATTTCAGTGGCTCACCACGCCCACACAATGACCCCTGTCAGGTGCCCCAGTTGTGAATCGGGTTGGATTGTTCCTTGGGGGTGGTTGTTGGGGATTCTCTGTACTTTTGTATTCACTGCTTCCATGAAGTCTGGGATTGATAGCCTGTGTTCTGAAGCATGAGTGCCCAGCTCAGCAACACTCGGAGTCCCTGATGCTTCTCACAAGAGACATCCATACGGGTGACAGGGTGAACCCCTGAAGCAAGCACGAGGAAGCTGCTGTAGCATCAGGAGGGGGGTCTGCCATTGTCACTGAGCACTTTAAAAACAGATCCACCTCTGTAACTAGCACTGTTTCTCATCCTATGCCCTCGTTGGCGCACGGAACTATTCATGAATATTTGCTTTCCCAGAGGCAACTTCATACATGTATGTGCATGTGCTTATAGCTCAGAAATCCATCTGCGGTCCATTTGTTATCATAAAAGGCGGTGCCATTTTGAGGGTTTGCTGCTCAGTGGTGAAGCAGTTGCTTAGCAGGGCGGAGCTTTGGGTGACAAAGGTGCCACATGGAAGTCAGCGGGAGCCAGGGAAGGACGGTCAGGCAGATGCCCTTGTCTTTGAGTCTCTTTGATCTGTCATGGACAGCCTCCCAGACCCCATCCTCTACCTGTCACCCTCTCCTTGCTTGAGGGCTTGGAGAATTAGTTGTCTAAACTGCCGAATTCAGAACTCAGTTCACCCTGAGTTCGTTCCATCCTCCCATCTCTGCCTGGCTAATGAAGTGCCTGCTTGGTCAGCCAAGTCCAGGATCCCTGAGATGCTTTGTTAAGGAGCCCTCCCTTGGATGTTTGGCTTTTCTGACAGTTCTTGCTGTTGATCTTGGTAAGATTAAGTGAGGCAAATAAGAAGCCAACCTTTGCCTTCCCCTTTCCCCTCAGAGACACCAGCAGGTGTCAGCCGCATAGCACAAGCCCTAAGGGTTCTGAAGAATGTGTGCCTAGAGCCGGCCTCAGGAATGTAGCACTGAGCTCAGGTTCTGCAGAGAACCTTCCTCTTATGCCCAGGTCACTCATCCTGGGCCTTCCCAACTTGTGAGCCATTGTTTTGTTTTTGTTCACTCCGGAGGAGCTGCAAAGAGAGGGTGGGACCTGAGCACTGAAATGAGTTTGCTGTGGGGGTGACGTATGCTGCTCAGAAAGCTCGTATCTCGTCCTCTCTGTGCTCTCTCCTGTTCCTGTGGAACACCGTAATCTCTTTTTCCTCCTAAAGTCTCCGGACCAGGAACAATCCTACATACCATCAGATTCACCCCTACCTATACCAGCACTTACCCTGTTTGTCCTTAAAATTCTATTAATTCAAAACCATGTGCTGAGGGGCTGGAGAGGTTGAGTTGTTGAGTGGTTAGGGTGGCATCAGCCTGTAGTCCCAGCATTCGGGAAGACAGGCAGGGGATCTCTGTGGGTTCCAAGGTTATATAAAGAAACTGTGTCTCCGGAGGGGAATGGGGAGCAGTACTGAACTCAGTCCCCAGTATTCATTCAAGGCATCTCACATCTACAGTTCCTGTTGCCTTCTTGTGACATGTGTTCACAGACCCACATGCAGACACATACATGCATAATTTAAAAATCTTTAGAAGAGAGAATATGTCCTGAATATCTACCATGTACTGGCTACTTTTTTGTTGGGTGGAGATACAGTGGTGAGTGAGTAAAGTGGGCCTTTCCTCCTTTATGGTTTATCCTTATACCAGAGATTAATTCTTAAGGGTCTGGTGTCATCAAAACCAAATGCTTCCATATAAGTGTGTGTGTGTGTGTGTGTGTGTGTGTGTGTGTGTGTGTGTGTAAGAGAGAGAGACAGAGAGAGAGAGAAGAGAGAGACAGAGAGAGCGAGAGAGAGAGCGAGAGAGAGAGATGGAGAGAGGAGAGAGAGAGAGAGACAGAGAGAGACAGAGAGAGGGAGAGAGGAGAGAGAGAGAGAGAGAGAAGAGAGAGAGAGAGAGAGAGAGAGAGAGAGAGAGAGGGAGAGGGAGAGAGCGAGAGAGAGAGGAGAGAGAGAGAGAGAGAGAGGGAGACCAACCACGTATCTGGTAAGGGATTTCTATCTAGAATATATAGAGTACTTGCAGATCAACAACATATCACTTTATGGGTCAGTAATGAAAAGACAACCCATTTTTAAAGCAGAGGATCTGAATGAACAACTATTTGGGCAAAGTTTGAGGTAATGTTCTCAGTAGCATGACTCTGTTATCACACAGACAGGCCATAACAAGTGGGTAAATTTTATATATGAATTTTATCTCAATAAAGCTGTTTTCAAAAGCCAGTAGCAATATTTACGAAGGAAGTAGAGCATATAGGTGAGGCTTCCCGTGAGGATTAGTTAAAGAGACGTTTCTGAAGGGATGCCATTCTGGACCCAGCGCCCATGATAATACTAAAACTTTTCCTGGCAGAGGGGACAGCCAGAGGAGGGGTCTGACGAAGAACAAACTGAGCCAGCCAATGGAGCAGTCAGAGACAGGTGTGACAGGAATTGAGAGCCAGAGAGACAATGTTGCAATGTTGGCAGTACATCTCAAGACCTGGGATGCAGAACCCAGAGGCAATGTTGCTATCTGCTCCTAATGGCTTCCGGTAGCTCTTGAGAGGCCCACGTGATAGGATATGTGAAATATAAAGCAAGGACTGTATGGCCAGAATGTGCATCACCACCCACAGCTCTGTAACCTTGGGAAACTTAAATCTTGCAGGCAGTCTCCACCTCTGTAAGATGAGGACGGCGGCTCTACCTGGGGTGGGTCTGCCTGGGGTGGGTCTGCCTGGGGTGGCTCTGCCTGGGGTTGGCGTTTGGAGAGCTATTGAACTGATGCTTAGCATCCAGATGAGTGGGGTGTAGGTTGGAGATGTAGCAGAGATGTGGATCAATTGCAGAGCACTGCCTGGTATTCGCTCTTTATTCGTGTAACAAATATTCACTTAGTGTTTGCTGTGAGCTCCTCTGAGGGTTACTGTGAAGGAGAAAGGGGATGACAGAAATGCCAAGCGTGTGTTGGGCATGCAGTGACTTCTCAGTAGCTTTTGTTATTTTTATCATCGCCCTTGCTAGAGACAGAGGAATGTGTATTATGTTATAGGAGCTTTATAGGCTGCCGGAGTAGCTGGGCCATGAAGGTCAGGGCTTTAGTGAACTCTGGCCCTGATGCCAGACCTGGCTTTGCCATTGCTGTATCATTTGATGGAAACATTTCTTTTCCTCCTGTCTACTGTTTTGCTGTATGTTGCCCTGTAACAAATTATTCCCAGTTAAAATGGCAAATAGTTTTCATAGTGTGTGTAGGTCAGGCATTTCATTGTCTACATAGTGTGTGTAGGTCAGGCATTTCAATGTCTACGTCAGATGCAGATTGAGGTGGAAAGTTCTGCTCTCAGGTCACAGGTCACCACGCTGGTGCTGACTGCTGGCAAGAGCCTCAGTTCTGTTCACGGGCCTCTAGAAGCACTGCCACACATTCAGGTACTGGACAGCATTGCACCGAAGAGGACAGATTCCAACCTCTCAAAGTCTGGGTGTTTTGGAAAGACCTCCTTACAATGTGGGAATGGTGAGTTGGGTAGGAAAGGAATACCTTGGTAAGGCCTGGTCTCTGGAAAGACAGTTTAATATGCTGTGTCCCCAGAGGAGCTATTTAAGCTGCCTGGGTCTCAACCTCCATAGCTAAGAACTGGAGAGCACAGCGTGTATCATTTACTCCTCATGAGTTTGAGTGAGTTGTGGTGGTGGATGGACGGCACATAAAGCTCAGAGTCCAGGCACAGAAAGAGCTGTTCTCACACCAATATCAGCATCATGGCTGAGGGAGGGCAGCAACTACCGTGACTATAAGGAAACCTGAGCCCAGGAGCAGGCTCTCCTCCATAGTCTTCTATTCACACTGCCATCTTCAGTGGCCTTCTATGTGATACCTGAGCCTCTAACAGAAGTTGGGGTAATTCCCAATCATCCCTTATGTGAATAAACCACTCTGAGATAATCTGTGTGACCGGCTGGCCTCCCAAATCATCCAAGTGGATTATTCTCTTTCAGTTATTCAGAACCACAAGCAATTGGGAGCTGGCACTGGAACATGAAAGCTGTGAGGTCATTTCCTGTTGTTGTGTCTTGGTTTGCCCAGTCCTGTCAGTGGTGCTTCTCAGAGGTACTTGGAGGCTACAGTGCAGAGCTCAGAGAAGGGAGGACACCAGTGCTGACAACTGTGCAATAAAGAATGAGAAATACAGGAAAGAAATGTTCACAAAGACTCCTTCACTCCCATCTAGGCCAGAAGAAGGGATCCCGTTGGCTCCGAGTTCACACTGTCTGGGGAACACTTTGGTTTTGTTTCTAGAATGTCAGATCTCCTGGAGTCTTACAGTGTGGTTGACCACCCTCTTCCCCTGAGTTTACTGTGCACTTGGCATTAAGGAGCTGTTCTGGGAAATCTGAGGAGCCTCCCCTCCTGGAAAGTAGGGTCTTTATGTCGACAATCACATGGATGGTGGTGACCCATATCAAAGGGAAATGGGCAAAGATTCTGATATAATCATACATGGTATTTATTTTTAATACAAGAGAGGGAAGATTTTTTTCCTTTCTATCTTATTCCCTTACATGGCATGAACCTATCTTTTTTTTAATTAAAAGATAGAAGATGTAAATTTTAGACATAGAAGATGCTGTTGGATTTTCTGGTATGAGTCCTTTGAATTCACATGCCAGTTCTCATGGTCTCCGTGCCACTTCAGCCTGCACAGCCTTAAGTTTGGGGTGTGTTCTATAGTTGTTTAGATCCCTCAGCCTGGTGACAGTAGGCATTGCCAGGGAGGATGGCCAGGCACACTTCAGAGCCATGTTCTCCTTACTAGGGCTGAGCAAGTGGGTCTCCTCCCTCATCACATCTGCTCCCAGTTCTTCATCCTTCCTTTCTTCACTCCTGCACTCCACCTTCCTTCCTGGGCTGACGACCCAAGAGCCCTCCGTCATGGATCTGCTGGATCTAGTTTACCCTGAGGTTAGCTGCAGAAGCCACTCCCCAGCTACATTGGAAAGGATTAGTAAAGCTTTAATTCAGTCTGTTTTCATGTTTTTATTTGTTTAAGTTCAGTGGTTTTGAAGAAAAAGACTATCTACCATTTAAACTGTTTCTCCAGGTCTGATAAGGAAAAAATAAAAGGAAAAAGAAAAAGAAAAAGAAAAAGAAAAAGAAAAAGAAAAAGAAAAAGCTTAGCTCAAGAAGAACTCTTGAGCTCAGTCTGGGGTTCACAGCAGCTAAGATTGACTCCAGACATCGGTTAGTAATTCATGCTGTACTGAGGACAGCCAGGGCAGAGTGGGAAGTGTGAACCTGCTTGTCTCTGGGGAGAGCTTAACCTGCAGTAAAGCGTTGTCAATGGGAGCAGGAGCAGAGCCAGCATAGAGAGCTTCCAGCCAGAGGGCTAGCCATGCACAAGCTGCCCTGCAGCCTGGCCCTGGCTTTTGCATCTGGGCTCAGGATGACTGCTCTGAATCAGACCCTCTGGTATGGCTCTAAGTACCAGTCATAGCCAGACCAGTTGATTGTCCCATGCTAGCACTTAGCTTCATATCCCTCCATTCCTAGGGAAAACCTCAGAGGGTAATTAATGGCAGTAGGAAGAGCTTGATTGCACTCAGGAAGACACTAGATTCATGGTGAAGTTGGAAAAATCACTTGGGAATATGCAGAGCTAGAAGCTGGGGCCTAGTGGTGTCCTGCTGGGACCTGCCTGATGATGTCCTTGCTCTCACTGGCCCCCTGGACCTCTTGGCATCTAGAGAGCCTATAAGTGTGTTCTGAGTTGCTGAAAGAAGGGTGTGTCTTCTGTGGTGTGTGAAGTTAGGCCTAAGTCCCTGAAGACCTTTAAAAGGGAAGATCTCTGTTAAAAGACAGATGACAGGCTATTGGCTAGAGTTTGATGGAGATCAGAGTGTGTGTGATGTGCTAAACTGAGGTAGGAAGGCCTATGTCATTTCTTTCTTTCTTGAAGCTATATGGCAGGAAGAGCACCACTGCAAGCCTTTGGAACAAAATGGTACTTGTTAAATTATATGTGGTGACACATACTATAACATAGCACTCTGGGGGCTAATGCCAGAAGATTATGAGTACAGAGCTAGCCTGGGCTACATAGCAAATTCCAGGCCATTCAGGGATACTGTTACGATCCCTGTCTCATAAAAGAAAAACAGGGTCAGGCAAGATGGCTCAGAGAGTAAAGGTGCTTCCACCAATCGTACAGACCTGTGTTCAATCCAAGGACAGTTGTCTTACTATCCTCCACATGAAGACACACACACACACACACACACACACACAATTTTAAAGAAACTTTTTAAAAAGTGGCAACTTTTGTGTTAGGAATATGGTAGGGCTTTTCCCTTCCAAAGAGGCAGAATGACTCCATGGATCCATTGATGGGAACGGGAGTAATTCAACCCCAACTTTGGCTTTCCATCAAAGATGCTCACAGCTTGGGAAGAACTTATTTTACAGTCAGTGCTCTGTGAGAAGATTCAGTGAGCACTGAAGTCCTGCAAGGACTCGGTGACCTGGGATCCCTCTTAGTGTTTTAGTACTATGAGTTTCCTAAGAGAAATAACTTTTTGATCATAGAAGTGTTATCTTTGAGCCTTGGGGACAGGTCTACAAGGATGTGCTGCTATTAAAAGTATGAACAACAAGACCTTTGCAGTGCTCCCAAGTGCTAGGGTCAAACTGGATCTCTGCAACGAAAGTTCTGACCTGGCTGTGAGCAACCGGACCTGCCTCCTTGTAAACCCCAGATAGTCAGTTCTTGCCTAGTGTGTTGGTTTGAAGGGTATAAAGCAGTGCAGACTCCGAAGGGCCTTCATTCATACAGGTTTGGGTCTATACATTCCTAGGCTATTCCTTTGGGAAACAATGCTTTCTTTTGACTATTCTCACTGGCATGGTATTGTCAGGTGAAGCTGTTTAATTCACCTGGTTACCTGCCAGGGAAAGACTGTCATCTGCCTGAGCCTAGCTCCTCACTCCCATGCATTTTGGCACACAGTATCAACAGGGTACTTCTCCTGGAAAGGAAGAGTTCGTTCACTTTATATTGGGACTAGCCTATGTGGTGCCAGTGGCCATCAGGCTCGTCCCTGTCAGGAGAGGGGAGCAGCCCGAGAGAGGGTCCTCTCGTTTCCCATAGGTTGTACTTGCTTCTGTCATCCTACCTTTTCATCTCCTTAGATGAGTCTGAGTTTAGTTTAGTCACCACTGTGGCAGTGAACACCCTTAACCCCAGCACTCAGGAGGCAGAGCAGCCAGTTCTCTTGAGGCTAGCTTGATCTGCAAAGTGAGTTCCAGGACAGCCACGGCTACACGGAGAAGCCCTGTTTCAAAAAACCAAAACAACAAAACCAAAATTAGAAGCAAAACAAATAAACCATAAGCCAGATAAAACAGACTCCAGATGATCTGTTTGCTCCCAGATATCATGTTCAGGGGATCTGTTTCTTGGTGCAGTAGCATACCTACTCTGTGCCTTGCACACAGTGGGTACTCACCTCATATTGCTTAGGTATTGACTGAGCTTCATCTGCTGCCAGCTTCTGGGAGGAAAGCAAACACCCTGAACCCGTCATTTGTTCTATGTGTGTCTCCCTCTCTGTCTCTGCTTCAGACCGACAAATACATAGGTCAGTCTCACTTTGCAGGGCCTTGCCAACCACACTGGGGGGGGGGGGGACTTTATTGGTTTCCTTTAGGCTCTGGTCTTCCCGATGAAGACAAGAGACCATTTTCCCATGGTATGGCACTGCTTGTAGCCAGGGGACTGATTCTCTCTCTGAAACCAGCCATCCCCTGGGCCTGTCTTGAGCTGGTGCTTAGTTTATTGTGCCTAAACATCAGGGAAATGTGAGAGATTCCTACCCACTGCCTCTCTCCTAGACTGCTTGCGCCAGCTGCAAGGCCCTCATGAGGCTGTTAGGTGTCTCTCTGTGGCAGATTCATTGTTCCATATTTTTATTTAATTACTTACTTTTACAGCTCTCAGAATAAATCTAATTATCCATCTGTTATGCTACATTCTGGCAGTGCAGTTCATGCAACTCTCTCTCATTGTGTGATATTTGTCAACCTGACCTTGCCCTCCTCCAAAGCTCTTGCCCCTTCGTGTGGCTCAGCGCCAACTCCTCGGTTGGCCCCTTGCACCAGTCAGTCTGTGAGGACCCTCAAGTTGCTCTTAGAACTGGGGTTGGTGAGGACTGAAGGGAAAGGGGAGAGTCAAAGAGCCGTCTCTGAGGTCGCACTGAACTGAGAGAGGCTGGAGAATCGGGTGGAAAGCCAGAAGAAAGCAGTTCTTGCCACTGCTCCAGTCCCTCCCCAGAGGGTAGCCAGATGAAGTCCGACTGAAAGGGAGGTGACAGTGGCCACCTGTGGCATGTGTTTGCACTGCCTAGCCATGGACTTGAGTCACAGCTGGCATGATAGATGGCAGAGGCAGACATTTAATTTATTAGAAATGGTTTCAGGAGCCATGTGGAGGTTACTAGCCTCCCAGTCTTTGCTTTTCTTTCTCCTGTCTAAAATTATATTAATATGATTAGAAATTAATTTGTTGGTATAAGCAATTGTAGGCATTCCCAGAGTGCTCTGGTAGAGGTTGGACAGCTCTATTGCCTCCCTTTTCTTTAGTAGCGAGGGGACCAAGGATGGTGGGGACACGTGGAGCCTGGCCAAAGGAATCAAACAGGAGGGGAAGGAGAGGGGGAAGAAAAGGTAAAAGTCAGGACATCGGTTGGGGTGGTCTTCGGGAGCTCATAGAGTAGAGAGGCATCCAGTAAGGTAGGGAGATCATGTGACAAACCTGGTTAACAAGGCTCCAGCCCCCATTGCCTCAGCAGAGCTGGGGTCCAGCAGACACAGGGCTGGCCTCTCCCTGCGTAGCTCACTGCACACATGCATTGGATAGGGCTAGACGCTTGAGTAAGGTTGCGTGCTATGAGATGACAAAGCGCAGTCTCCATTTTCAAGGAATTCATAGTGTGGCAGAGACGCTGATCCACCAGACGGGAAGAGTATTGAAGGAGGAGGGTAAAGGCATCAGGAAAGCAGAACAAGACTGGGGACGTGGGGTGGGGGTGGGGGTGGGGGTGGGGGTGGAAGTGGTGTGTGAGGTGAGACTTGAAAGACTAGGAACAGCTGGAGATGGCATCAGGGAGGGGGATGGGTAAGGGCTGCAGGGGGGAGGGTGCTGTAGAAAGCATGGCATATTTAAGTGAAGACCCTCCCTCACTGATAGGTGGTTTTCAGCCGACGGACTCCGATGGCTTGCTGTCTCACCTGCTGGGCCCTCTGTTCAGGAGGCTCACTGGCTGCCCCCATACACACGCTCCACTTCCAAACAGAACGTCACCAGGTTGGAGCCCGTTACAGCCCAGCGACCAGGCCCTCCATCTCTCCCTTTCAGGTTAAAGCTTGGCAAGCACCAAAGAAAGCCTCTCCCTTCACTGTCCCTTCACTGTCCCAGTCCCACCCACCCCAGCCACATGGCCTCCTCAGCCAAGCTTTTCCATCTTCAGAGCCTCTGGTGATTTTCTCTAAATTCCCTCATTCCAACAAGCAAGATTCAGTGACTAATTGCTGGTATTTTTTCCCTCAAGACTCTATTTATATAGGCTGTCATGGTGGGGTGGGGTGAGGATGGGGGAGGGGACGCAGCCTCTGGGAGGGCGAGTGGTGCTGATCTCCCATACTGCCATCATTAGACTGCAGCCCATGTGGCACCGATGTCCACACGTCGTCCTTATTCTCTGTTTTTTTTTTTTTTTTGTTTTTTTTTTTGTCATTTCAACATTTGGCTCTTTGAACATCTGACATCCTTTTATGCTCCTGTCTCCACAGAAGACTGTTGTATTTTGTCCCCACTGAAGCTGCATTTTCCTTTTGTCAGATTTTTCGCTTTTTTCTTTATTGTATTTTGATCAGTGTGGCCGTTTAGGTCTGGGTTTTATTGAGAGCTTTTCATCTTCTTGGCAGTGGGCCTCACAGCCTGGTCTCTGTAAAAGCTGGGCTCTGCTGCCTGCCCAGAGGCCCACCCTCCTGACCATGGCATAGAGAGACTAGCTTGCTGTAAGTCCAGGGATGTTCTTGCCTAGGGCCTCTCAGTGCGTGGCACACAGCAGAAGCACCTGGAAGGTTGTTAAATGCAGATGGCCACTCACCTTCTCCAGTTACTGATCTAGCAAAGCTGGCTTGAGGCCTGAGGGTTGTCTGCCCAGTTCCCAGATCATACAGTGCTGCTGGCCAGAGACAGACTTTGAGGACTGCTGCAGTGCTGTTTGACTCGAGCCTGGCATCTAGCACAGGAAAGGTAGATTAGCAGGATGTGTGAATGGTTTCTTCTCCCCATTCTGCATCAGGCTCTGAAGTGAAGGGATGGGTGATGTTGGCAGTATTGTCATGTTGTGCTGTGAGTCCAGTCTTGTGTGACACCCACAGTCCTCTTTTAGGTCTTAGCATCTTGTCAGAAAATGCAGGTAAGAAAGCCACCATCTTGGCCTTCCAGCTAGCAGCTCACTATGAGTGCCCACTATAATCCCTCGAACCCACACTGCCCTCCAGGTCTCTGCTCCGAATGTGACATTGGAGAAGTGACTTAGCTCTCCGTGACTCAGTCTGTGCACCTGCCTCCCTGGGTCGTCACAGAGGACATGAGCCGGTATTGAGAAGTCCCTGAGAGCTACTGAGTGGAGGCACCCCAGAAGCTGCTCTCCTCAGGGCTGGAGCACTCTCTCATTTCTGTCTCCAGAGGCCTAAGAACCTGAAGAGGGTATAGAGGGCGTCCTACTGTCCACCAGACAGGGCCTGGAGCCCTAGAACTGAGGTTAGCTCACTGGAAACCTCTGTTGTCTGTCTGAAGAAAAGGTGCAGGTGAGTGGCATTTACCACCAGGGCCTGAGGGTGGCACAACAGTGGAGGGGCTAGGTCAGGGTGTCCAGTCCAAGGCCAGGAGGAGTGGAGCTCCATTATTCTGAGTCCGCCTTGCTGGTGTTTGTACTTCCTGCCTTTCCTTCAACTCTCACCTCAGGCATGGCAGAAGTAGTTGAGTCTTAGGTAGAGGGCCAGTATTGACAAGGCTAATAACGTTGTTGGCGTGTGAAAGTAGTATCAGATGTCTTATCGTTAGTTTCTTATTTAATATTCATGAAGACTATGAAGTAAGCTTCATTTTACAGATGTAGAAGCCTTGGCAAAGATAGGCTAATTAACTTGTCTCAAGGTCATACATGAAAAGAATCTGGATTCAGGTCTGTGTGGCATTTCCTTCTGCAGAGTCATTTACCCCTCTGTCTAGTCTGGCTTTAACCTGTTCCCAAGAACCTTTGCCCCTCCACTCAGCGTCCAGGTTCTATGAAAAGTACTTGATGTCTTCCATAGAGCCTAACAGGAAGCCTTATACAGACAGCGGCTGGACACGTTCCCTTCGTGCCTCTTGCTCCAGTGCAGAAACTAAGAGAACCTCCTTCACTCTTCTTGTCCCACTTGAGTCAATAGGTTCCGTGATCACCCTACTTAGGTGTGACTGTTCCTTCCAATCAAGGGGCCGTGGCACTTTAATAGGGTACCCTGAAAGACTGAACTGCCTTGAAGACTCAAATAACTCTCAGATGACAAAAGCACTTTTATGAGCTAGCGGACAAGAGCATGGTCCACAGCCATGGGAGGTCAGAATGGAAGGCTATGTATCTGCTAATGGAAGGTCAGTGTATCTGCACTTGAATTTCATGGTATCCTGCTGTGCTTCACGCAAGTATCTACACACAAGGAAAGAAAGGACAAAGGTCTGCTCCAGGCTTGGCCTTATTGCCAGTGCCACCTTTAGTTCCTGGTGGCACCCTGAGCTCAGTTCCCAGACTTTCCAGTTTAGAGTCTTGCTTATCTCAGGCCCTGCCCCTGTATCCTGAATGTGGGCTGTGCTAGGATCAGGGCCCAGGTCCAGCCATGCTTCACGCTGTTCAACCCGGCCCCGCCGAGGTTCCTGTCACTCACACCCAGGCAGGCCATCCCAGTCCTGTGTGCCCATGCCCAGGCAGAGCTGCCTGCACATGCCAGTCCACCTCTGAATAGGTTCAGTGTTTTCTCTTTTCCAGGTGTAATCTAAAATTCAGTCCCTAAGGAACACTAAAGCATCGAGCCTTTGTTCCCCCTCGCTATTTGGGCCATAGAGACGGAGTGTCTGATTCAGTGACAATTACTGAATCTTAAATAAACCATTCCTATTATGACATTAACTATTTTTGAGTATAACTTTTTCCTTGACATTAAAATGATCCTTGCAGAAGGCCTTTTAATGATTTATCTGAGCTAGAGTTAAAGGGTTTATAGAAAGCATTTTTTAAAAATTTTCTTAAAAGGAAAAATAGCCTCCTCCTGCTCTCCTTCCTTCCTTCCTTCCTTCCTTCCTTCCTTCCTTCCTTTCTTCCTCCCTTCTTTCCTTCCTTCCTTTCTTCCTTCCTTCCTTTTGAGACAGGGTTTCTCTGTGTAGCCCTGGCTATCCTAGAACTCTTTGTAAACTAGGCCAGCCTGGAAATCACAGATACCCGCCTCTCTGCCTCTGCCTCTCTGCCTCTCTGCCTCTCTGCCTCTCTGCCTCTCTGCCTCTCTGCCTCTCTGCCTCTCTGCCTCTCTGCCTCTCTGCCTCTCTGCCTCTCTGCCTCTCTGCCTCTCTGCCTCTCTGCCTCTCTGCCTCTCTGCCTCTCTGCCTCTCTGCCTCTCTGCCTCTGCCTCTTGTATGCTGGGATTAAAGGCAGGACCACACCCACATTAACCTGGGTATTTGTCTGACTTCAGGTGGACAGTGTTAACCGAGCATTAGGCTTCTCCTCTGCTCTTAGTGACTTCGGTTTTTGCCATGGTCGTCTTTCTAGACAACTCCTCAGCAGATAGCTATCTTCCTCTGCACATCTCTATTGGCTATTAATTTTGCCTAATAGAGGTAAGAACTATTCCCATTCTTTGCTCTGGACCTATGATGCTTAACTGAATGCTGGGCATAGTCAACAACTGACTGGCCCAGACAAATAGCTTGTTCACAAACCAAACCACCCATTATTCTGTCTCTAGAAGCTGTAACTCACTAGGATTCTTCCTCGGTTCCTAAGGATTTCCACAGAGGGAGAAGTCTTCCCTTTCCTTTTAGGCCTCCCATTCTCGAATCTGATCAGTCAGGTAAAGAGCCTCTGGCAAGGTCACGCATCCTCCCTCCCGCATCTAAGGAAGCTATGGGGCTGGGAGTATAACTTAATTAGAGTGTTTATCTAGCTGCCCAAGGCTTTAGTTCAGTTCTCATCACTAACAAAAACGAGAAGGAAGCTCTTTATTCTTCCTTGTCAAACTTTTATTTCGATATATGTATGTGCAGCTGCTTGTCTGTCTGTGTACCATGTGTGCAGTGCTCATGGAGGCCAGAAGAGGGCATCAGATCCCCTAGAGCTGGAGTTACAGGTGAGTCTCATGTGGCTGCTGGGAAACAAACCCAGGTCTCTGGAAGAGCAGCCAGTGCTCTTAGCTTCTAAGCCACCTCTCCAGCCCCTTTTAATCCTTCCTAAGCCACAATAAGTCCTTCTCGGTTCCTAAGCCAGGCTGGGGAGGCCATGCAACACAGTGCCCTCCTCTGTTTGAACATGAACAAAGCTGCATGGGAAACCCATGTTAGTGAGACCTGAGAGACCCGAGAGACCTGAGAGACCAGCCTCACAATTTGCAGCTAGGCAATGAGGCCATGTTCATCCACCCCCAGAGAAGACCAGGAACCTGGTGCTGCATGTGCCTTGTAGAACCTGGACTAAGTGTTTATAAAGATCCTTCCAAATACCAATGATGTAAAGTATTTGGATGGTTCACCATACTGTTCACCATATTTAAACTGTCAGAAACCTTAAATATCTGAGCAAAACCTCAGCAAACAAAGGATATTTTGGGGCTCGTTATGTATGTTGTACAGCAGAGACATTTGTAGACTATATGACTTCCAAATCTTGTAAACGGAGCTCTCCCCGGTGCTGTCACCCTCAGCTGTAGACCATCCCACGGCTGCTGCCTCTCTTGCTATTAAGAGATTGCTCATTCATAAACATTGCTACAGTTGTGTAGCAAAAGCAACTCCGATTGAGATGAATTTCATCCTGGGAGATGTACTGTGTTCATCAAGCTTATTAGAACACAGAGATGGGAGTGGGGATGAAGGGAAAGGCTGTGTGGTTTCTCAAAACACATCGCAGAACTGTTGAGAGCGAGGTCTGGCTGAGGGGAGAATCCGTCCTGAGCCTCACAGGATCCACTTACGCTGTTTTCTCTGTGCTTAGAGCAGGGGTTGACTGCATAGTTTCCTTGGAAGATGCCCTTGGTCTGCAAGATGAGGCCTGTCCTTCTTCCCTCCAGCTGCTAGCACCTGTGGGATGGCAGGCCACTAGCTGGAATAATAGCCTAGACACTCATCTTCTCTGCACTCTCCGGTAAACTTGTCAGATCTCTGTGTGGAAAACCTCCCCGGTGCTTTAGCCTAAACTTCCTTCTGTTTAGCCCTGTGATTCCTGCCTCACCTCCCTCCCTGCCAGACACAATTGCTCAGACTTCTCAGAATAATTAGAGGCCACAGATAATTCTCTTTAGCTCCTCTCTTCCTTGTTCCCCATCCTGTGGTCTCCCTCTAGCCCGTTCTAATTAACTTCTTTGATCCTTCCTCCCAGTCTCTCCCTCTAGCTTGTTAATTACATTTTCCCTCTTGGATTCTCTTAGCACTGCCTTTGTCTATCCAGCTACAGGAGCTGAGGATGAGAGTCCCGGGTCATTGCCTGGAAGCTGGTACTTCTTCCTTATTCCTGCCACAGATGGACCCTCCCACTTCTGAGACGGCTGAGCATAAAGCAAACATGGACACAGTGCAGTGACGGAATGACTTACTCTGGACATCTTAGAGCTTTATCAAATCCTTTCATCTCCTGTAATTCTGTGACATATTCTTGCTCTCCCCCACTTTATAAATGACGTAAGAGATGTCTTCCCCTTATCTGAGGCACATAGCCTGGAAAATGCTGGATGCAGGACTTGAACCCAGGTTTCTCTAAGTCTACATCAGGACACTCCTCCGTCAGTTCACTCTCTGAAGTTGGGATCTGGGTAGGACAGAAAAAGGCCTAGATCATTGGCTTTTAGCTACCAAAGGACCTACCAGTTCATCAGCCCTCAGCTGGGACCACTGTCCCCTTAGGGCTCACTACAGAAGCACCTTGATGAGGCTCTGCAAGGTCAGAAATCTGTTTCTGCAGAAAACAGGTTTTGATCAATCATTGGCTTGCCTGTTTTTTGTTTGTTTGTTTGTTTGTTTTTTGTTTGTATTTTGGGTTTTTGTTTGATTTGTTTTTGTTTTTTTGGTCAAGCTGGCATTACATTCACACTAAAGCCAAGGATGACCTTGAGCGTCTGAACCTCCTGTCTCTGCCTCTAAGATTGGTTTATGTGGTTCTGAGGCCTGAACCCAGGCTTTGTGTGTGCTAGGCAAGTTCTCTGTCATCACAGCTCCGTCTCTGGCTGACCTGCTCACAGTTTTGACTCACTTTTCTGACAGTTTCATCTCTCAGAAGATTAAGAAAACAACAAAGAAAAAAATCCCCACTGAAATTGTACTGTGATCAATAAGAAGAATTCATTTGGTTGCTGTGAGACATTGGAGAGCCTTTTTAGAAACTGACTATGTTTGGAGAAGCCAAGGGGAATGTAGAAAGTCTCTGACTCTAGGTTTACGGCAAAGCAGATTTTAGAAGGTCTCAGAAGAAGTGGGTATGATGTCTGGACCAGATCTTTGACAAGGACTGCTCAGTCTGAAAGCTGAAATGTTCGGATTAAAGCTGGAGTGCTTGCCACAGGCACCAAGGGCCTACAGAGCCCACAGGCTTCGTGGGGACCAGCTAGAGTTTATATAAAAAGTTAAAAAACCAGGAAGGGTCAGAGAAATAGGGAAGGAGCAAGCCTCAGAACTGTCAGGGTGCGGATGGCAGAAGAGAGAGGAGTAGCAAAAAGACCTGAGCAGCTGATGTTGGGAGGAGGGCGGGAGGCGTAGATCATCTGTTTGCTGCCCGTGACTCTGTGTGCTGGACAGCCATGATCTTCCGTTTTGCCTCTGCCTTCTCTCAGGGGCTATGGGATTCCTGGAGTAAGCAAGCACAGAGAACAGGAGCTTGAGGTCAAGGCTCTGGTTCTGAGTTCAAGAGCTTCTCCAAACTAAGGTCTGAAAAGTCAGATGTCAAAGGAGAGCCTAGGGGCTTCTTCATGAGGCCTGGCTATGAGTGAACCTTTGCGGTCCGTTGGGGATGGAAAGGGACCTGGAGACCAAACCCTGAAGAATAACTTAGTCCTTCCCTGCTTCCCCTCTTTTTTATGAAAGAACAAATATCAGTTTCAGTGATCTCAGTCACAACAGAGGACTGTGGACTGTGATGCTAACACGAATCTAAAACCTTTCATTATGAGCTCCCAGGAGGAGCCTGCATGCACCCTCCTGCTTTTAATTTCCTTCCTCAGAAAAATCACCAGCAATGAGATGGGCCCAATGATAGATGCTCAGAGGAAGTCTGCATTTCTTAAAAATGTGTGCTGGAGCCACAGTGTAAGGTAATGCACACGGGAAAGACACTGAAGGTGTGGACTGTACAGTGTAAGCTAATGCACACGGGAAAGACACTGAAGGTGTGGACTGTACAAGGGCCTCCACTATGGGCTTGTCCCGAGAGCTCAGGCCACGCTGTCCAGTCTGAGTTGTGAATCTTTTTTTCTCCTCTGTCCCTGCCTCCCTCCCTCCTTTTTCTTTCTTTCACATCTTGGTACTTTGATTTAGCCATGGCAACAGATGACACAGGAAGAAGCTAATAATTAGCATGTTGGGTCCATGACAGAATGAAGATCAAAAAAAAGAAAGTGACAGGCTAGGATGAAAGGCACAAGCAGCAATGTGATGCTTTAAAGTTTCTATTAAAGATGTAAGTTTAAGCGGCTGGAGAGAGGGCCAGGGAGCGAGAGCAGTTGTGGTTCTTACAGAGGACCCAGCAGTTCAGTTCCAAGCAGTTCACAACCACTCATCACTTCCGTTCCAGGGTTCTAACGCACCCTTCTGGCATCTGCAGCTACTGCATGCAAATGGTACACAGACAAAACACTCATATCTAGAATTTGAAACAAATATGTTTAGGTATTTTAAAATTATTTCTCTTATTTTTTGAGATTATAATATAATTACGTCATTTTGCCCTTCTCTCTTCTCCTTCCAAACCCTACCATATACCCCGCCTCATTCTTTTTCATTAATCTGTGTGTGTGTATGTGTATGTGTGTATGTGCACACGCGTGTGTTTCTGAACACATGAGTATAACCTGTTCAATGCATAATTATAATGTTACTCACTTGTATGTTTTCAGGGCTGACCATTTGGTACTGGATTGTTACTGGTGTGCTCCTCCCTAGGGAAGACTCTGATTCTCAGTATCGTTTTATCGTTTTGGGGGTTTTTTGTTTTTGTTTTTTTCAGTAGACTTGAGGCTTCCTGAGCTTCATCCATGTTAGCGTGTCTAGCATGTTAGCGTGTCTAACATGTTAGTGTGTCTAGCATGATAGCGTGTCTAGCATGATAGCATGTCTACTATTGTTGACCATCTTCAACTCATGTTCAGGTAGTCATGCTTGTGAGACTTTCCGGGTGTAGCTTCTGATGGTTCCTAGGAGACACAGCCTCACAGCAAACTTTGCTCCCCTGAATCTCACAGTCTTTCTGCCGTCTCTTCCACAGTGTTCCCCAAGCCTGAGGTCTGGGTGTCTTCTAAGTTACCATTAGAACTGGGCTCTGTATTCTGATTGATTGTGGTTTTCTGTAGTGGTCTCCATATGTTGTAAAGAGAAGTTGAGAGGTGAACCTATACTTGAGTATTAGGGCACATTTTTAGGTTGTAGTTAGGGATTACTCTGATTTAATAGAGTAGAAGTTGTCAGTTTTCCTCCAAGGTCTGGGACTTAGGTGCCTGGGTTTCCAGTAGCAGACATGTTTTCTCACTTGTTGAGTGGGGTGTTTGTTTTGTTTTGCTTCCAGGCAGGGTTTCTCTGTGTAGCCCTGGTTGTCCTGGAACTCACTTTGTAGACCAGGCTTATCTACAACTCAAGAAATTCACCTGCCTTTGCGTTCCAAGTGCTGGCGCTAAAGGTGTGTGCCACCACCACCCCGCTTTGTCCAGTCTTAAATGCAGTTAGAGAACGGCTGGTGCCTGACAGCCATTAGGACAGTAATGCTGGCTAGCCATTGTTATGGTATAATCTTTAAAAGTCATTTAATTTAGAGGCCATGTGTGGTGATATATTCTTTAATTCCAATACTTGGGAGGCACAGGCAGGCAGACCTCTGAACCAGGGCTACGTAGTGAGACCTTATCTCAAAAATTAATTTTACCACTAAAATGATTAAAAACAATTTAATACATATAATAATCTATATTCATTGTTTAGAGAGAAATTGACCCCGGAAGTGATTGCATGGCATCATAACTCATTATTTGTAACTTCATTTTTGCCTTCATACATTTAACATTTATCCTTTAATAAGACTAAAATTAAAATTCTGTATTTTTTTCTGAGTTGTGTTGGGAAACCCCAGGTCCATTGAAGGATCATGTGACCAGCCTCCAGGGATTTGACCTAAGCAAAGTCAGTCCTATAAAGTACTGTCATGAGCATGGAGGTAACCTCAAACATAGGGACAGAGTGGCCCTATGACAGAAATGGTTGGGCCCACTGGGCTATTTGACCAAGCTGGAGCCCCTGAGCATGGGTGGAGGAGCATCCGAAGGAGCATTGTGGGAAGTCAGAGATGCAGGGGTCACAGCAACAGCAAAGACAGGGTGCCGGGGGCCTGACCAGGGATGGCCAGGGTGCCGGGGGCCTGACCAGGGATGGCCAAGGTGCCGGGGGCCTGACCAGGGATGACCAGGGTGCCATGGTGCCTGACCAGGGATGGCCAAGGTGCCAGGGGCCTGACCAGGGAAGGCCAGGGTGCCGGGGGCCTGACCAGGGAAGGCCAGGGTGCCGGGGGCCTGACCAGGGAAGGCCAAGGTGCCAGGGGCCTGACCAGGGAAGGCCAGGGTGCCGGGGGCCTGACCAGGGAAGGCCAGGGTGCCGGGGGCCTGACCAGGGAAGGCCAGGGTGCTGGGGACCTGACCAGGGATGACCAGGGTGCCGGGGGCCTGACCAGGGATGACCAGGGTGCCGGGGGCCTGACCAGGGATGACAACCTTCCCTGAGCATTTGGAACCCTAAGCTTCAGAAGGGCCAAGGCCTATTGTAGCAGAATCAGGCACCTTCACCTTACAAAGGGCAGAAGCTTCATGCAGGTAGCCCACAGGCCAGTGTCAGAAGACTGTTTTACACCAGGCTATCAGGACAGGCCAGGGGCAAGACATCAGGGTGAGTTATCACAAATGTTGCGTCTCAGGATACAGATAAGTACAGTGTTCAGGGAAAAGCAGAGTTTGGGGCCAATACCTACTAAATTGTAATTTAGTTTATGAAGATAGGGTTTAGGTTTTATGTTTTTAAGAGGTGCCCCCCAAAAAGTGTTCCTTAGGGAAATCATTGCAATGCATCAGTTGCAGAAGAAGCAAAGTATTTAATAGACGCGTCTGTCCCAGAAAGTGAGATACTGCAAAGAACGGGAGAAGCGCATCATTGCTGGGTGCGGTACACCCTCAGTCCCAGCACTCGGGGCAGAGGCAGGCGGACTCTGAGCTCAGAGCCAGCCTAGCCCACTGAGTGAGTTCTAGAACAGTCAGGGCAAACAAACAAACAAACAAACAAACAAACAAACAAACGTGTTAGACGTTAGCCATGGTGTGAAGGGCTCTAGTGATTGAGTCAAGGATACTTTGAGCATCAAAATATTAACAAAGGTGAAATGTATCCTATAGGGTAAGTGAGACTCTGTGATCCATACTGATATGTAAATGAATGAATGAAGGAAGACAGTACCAGTGCACAGAGATGGAGCTATGGCGAAGTATAGATGTTACCACTTGACAATACAGAAATAATTAGGCCAGTGAAGGCCAGAGCCAGTGGGCGAAAGACTGAGGAGGAACAGGTTGTCTAACTACCCCACAGTGTCCATACAATAGTTATTAATTTGTGAGGGATAAATAATATCATAGTAGAGAAATCTGACAAGCCCCCATAATCAAATATTCAAAGTGAATATGACTAGATGTGGGGCTGATTGACATCTCATGTCCCCTGGTGTGATGTACTGAGAAATAAACAACGTGTTTTTGTGATATTTCTGCCAACGTGAATAACCTCAATCGCATCACGAGATAAATCTGAACGAAGGGACACTGTACAGATGGCCTGCACTCTCAAATGTCAGCGTCATACAGCGCAGGCCTCCCAGAGCAAGGAGACGTGCGACGACTGTGGGCTTCACCTGGCCCTGAGATGACAAATAGGAAAGCTGGGGGAGGGCATTTGTTACAGGAGCACTGAAGTGGCGGCATTAATGCTGGAAGATCCTGACGCGAGGGCTCTCCGTAAGCTTCATTCCTGTTTGTTGTTACTCTTGCTGTCGCTTTGAAGTGGAATCTTGAACCTGTGAGTTCAGATTATCCTTTTGCCTTTGTCCCTGGTTGCTGGACTCACAGATACATGCCATTGTGTCTAGCTTATTTTTCTGTAATTTGCATAGCCTCATCTGAAATGACTTACAAAAAAGAGCCATCCCAGGGAGTGTATGTTGTGTGACTGATATACATGCCTGCTTGTCTCTGACTGGCCGGCTGGCTCCTTCCTCTCCCCACACTTCCAGGATTGCACTCACTGCAGACGAGCTTCCTAGATGCTCAGGCCATGTACCGAGCTTAGGCAGGGTGAGGACACTGGAGAAAAACTCCTACTGTGTGCGAGAAAAGGAATGTGCAGCTCTCTCAGGCAGAACCATGCAGGGTCCAGGCTGGGACAACCACCCAGAGATGTGCCCGTGTCCTGTGGCATGGCATCTTCTCAAGATTTTTTAGAACACAATGAAATGAAGAAATGGTTGCCTTACTTCAGAGTGCCTTGAGGCTCCACAGGGAGTACACACCCGTAAGGTATCTCCCAGAGCCCGTGCACATCTAGGAATCGAAGGACAGGCCGTGCTCCGGGCTTTCACCTGAGCATTTTCTGGTCCCGACCACTGCCAGTGTCCTCCATTCTTCCTCCTCTGTCTTTTCTCCTCTTCACAGATTCACTTTAAGTCAGATTATCCCAAGCGGAGTTTCTGTGTAACCCTGCACTGTGCATACTAGAGACAAGGCTGTGGCCTAGAATCCACCCTCCAAGGGCCCACGGCTGATCAGTGCTCTTCGCAGATGACCTTAAAATTGCTAATTGTTGAAAGAGCCCACATTTCTGTGTTATACGTGGGCCTGAGAATGATGGACCCAGCCCTGAGAGTCAAGACTGGCAAGTTCAGGTGTCAGACCTGTGTCAGGCAGCGTT
Source organism: Rattus norvegicus (assembly GCF_021556685.1). Lineage (NCBI taxonomy): Eukaryota > Metazoa > Chordata > Mammalia > Rodentia > Muridae > Rattus > Rattus norvegicus. The sequence goes on along the minus strand of NC_141551.1, from coordinate 27,020,098 downwards.
CTCACATGGTCTCTGGTCCTGCCTGGCTGCTCTTGAAGTCAGGTCTTCTACTTGATAGACAGACACTTGTTCAGCTTAGCTAAGACATGACCAGTGGCCCTGGCAGATTGACATATTGCTGTCACCTGACCCGAACTGTGTGATTTCAGCAAATGCAATCACTTCCAATTCTGAGATCCCCCCTCTCCCTGCCTGTCCCACTTACGATTTACAGAGCGGTGGCAGCTGCTACTGGCCTCGCACACACAGCTGAGTTGCCTGCTGGCTGCGAGCATCCCAACAACCCAAGTGCTAATGGTATTTATTCAGTGCAGCCGGCTTAGCCCTGATGAACGGCGTTAATTCTCATTTATCACACTGCAGGCGAGCTGCATCCTCAGCATCCTTCTGTTGACTTTGAGTACACTGGTGTTGCTGGCTGCAGAGGGCAGGGCAGGCTTCTGACATTTTAGCACCTCAGATCCCTTCGTAGCATGCCACCCTACAGCCACCAGAACTGACCCTCTCTAGGCTCAGTCAGAACTCTGGTCCAGAGCCCACGGGCTAAGGGGAATGGAGCCAGCATGGATACAGCAGTACCGTCCAGGAGTCAGTTAGGCCTCCTTGTGAAGCAAGTCCACTATGACCATAGTCATAGTGTAACACATTGTTTTGTGTTTCACTGTTCATTAGACATTCTGTCACTAGTGGGAGTGGCCCGAGCCCTGATTCCAGGCAAAGAAACCATCCTAGGACCTACCCAGGTCACCTGCCACTGTTGACAGGTTTTCTCTGACCGTCCTGCAGGCCTTGGCCCTTGCACATCCTTTGAGCTTAGTCTTGCTACTTGGGCAAATCCACACGCATACCCTGAGCACATGGTGCTGTGTAATTGAGGACCTGTAGCTGGGTTGTCTGGACGGAAGTTCTTTCTGAGAGCAGCACAATGTCTGCTCAGGGCTGATGTAGCTAGCAAGCCTCCCTCCTGTTGTTTGTATCTACCTGCATAGTCTGAAACACTGGAAACCCCCAACCGGACCTTCCCTCCTGATTTCTTAGCCCTTTTCCTAGGAAGCACTAACAGCCCAATCGAGAAGGTGTTTTGTGGAACCCTGAGGTCATGAGATCCCAGGGCCAGTGCCCAGAGTTGTTTAACTGGGACACGTGGAAAGGCTAGGCAGCATACAGGCCCAGGCTGCCAATGCCAGTATCTGGCCACAGGCCTTGGTGTAGCTGTGTATGGAGTCCTTCTGTCCACAGCCCCACTTGGGACTCTGCTCCAGATGAGAGAGCAGATTTATTACCTGGGAAAGTTGTTTCAAAAATTCTTGAGAAGTCCTGCGGTTGTCTTCTTTTCTCTCAGATTTCCATCCCTGTGTCGGAACCCATTTTCCACTATGCTAAATGGCTGTGCTCCCTAGGACGGGTGGGCTGTGGTTGGCATGCATGGCTGTAGGTAGCGCCTGGTTTATGACCGCCTGCCTGAGAAGCCCTCTGTTCTGTTCCTGTGTTCTCGAGAAGGCTCTGACACTCAGCCCTGTGTGGTCTACCGAGGCCCTGGAGTCGGTGCTGAGATGGATCCGCTTGCTGGCTTCAGAGGGCCTGTAGGGATGGGGTGTCTCCGAGGAACTTCATGGGCTGATACAGTGTCGGGCCCCATGGCCCCCCTTCTTTGAGAGGAAGCGTTTGGTGTCAGTGAATTTCCCAGCATGGCATAGACCCTGTCTGCTGTGGGTGAATGTTCCTTAGCCACATGATGACAGAAGCGGCCCTAATTTAACTCACATTGATGAAGCAGACGCCTGTCTCAAGTAGGGGAAGGAGGCAGAGAGAAGCTCCGCCTGTCTGCAAAGGCTGTCAGCCTGCCATCTCCTGGGGCATCTCCATCCACCTCCACTGCTCCCCTGGCACAGTGTGGAATTGCCCTGGGACCGGCCAGCACCTCTGCATCCTTCCTGATGGGAGGACGCCAGGACCGAGGGATGAAGGAAACTGGTCTGACTGTTCTCAGCCCTGAAGCTGGTTCCAGCAGGAGGGGAGGGGGCAGACCATTTGTGGGGATGACTTAGACCCTCAATGCTGCATTTGTCAGCTTCGGGAGTCACTGGCTGGATGCTGGACCTCTTCTGAGGGCAGCAGTGTGGTACGCCATCTTTCCTGTTGCTCATCTTTCCTCTTCCTCCCAGATTGGAGCAGGACAGCTCACTGCCTCCAACCTGTCTTGCTTCCCAGGGCCCTGCCACACTGCTGGGGACACTGTAGCTTCCTGGCTAGGAATCGGAGGCTCCAGGGAACCAGCAGAGACTCATGGAGATTTCGGTGCCTGTTACAAGCTGCCTGGGTGTGGTTGTCCTCTGGCCTGACTCTTCTGTTATCTAGAACTCTTGCGTGGGCCTTTGAGTTGAAGAACCTGAATTTGCCAAAGAACATAACCACATAGGTCGCTGTGCTGGGCCATGGTGCAGGCTTGCAGTCCTAGCATGCATGAGCCTGAGACAGGAGGAGTACAGTGAAGTTGAGGTTGGCTTGGCCTTCATAGCAAGACACTGACTGCCCCAAGACAAAAACATAAACAAAAGAAAGCAGGGACGCGCCAAAGCATAGTGGTGCACACCTTTAGCCCTAGCACTTGAGAGGCAGAGCCAGGTGGATCCCCGTAAGTTCAAGGCCAACCTAGACTACAGAGTGAGTTCGAGGACAGCCAGGGCTATGTGGAGAGAACCTGTCTTGAAAGGAAGGAAAGAACATGCCAGGAGTCTTTTATCTGGGCTTCCCAATGTCTCCCTGCCTGGCACCCTCCTTATTGGGATTGAAATATTTTTAAGGATTTATTTTTATGCATATTTGCATTTATGTATGTATTTTATGTATGTGTGCATATTGTATGTATATGCACAAATATGTGTATGTGTATAATATGTCCTGATGTCTATGTGTGCAGCATGCACGAGTGATGAATGGGGAGCAGATGGGCTCCTGGTCCAGCTCAGAGCACAGAGTGGTCTCCCTGGCGAATGGCTGCCTAGGACTGGGGAGGAGGGAGCTCCCAGCAGTGGCTTACATGGAGGGGAGATCACAGTAGCACCTCTGGATGTGGTGTCAACTTCAGAATGGCCTGATGGTGGTAGAAATGATTTCTTTCCTGGAGCTCCTCAGTCTGTTGACTTCTAGGAAGCAGCAGGCTGGCATGCGACCGTTGGCTCTCTTGTCTCTGCCATAGGCCTTCGTACCCAGGTGGGTCTGCACACATTTATCCCCTTTTCCCCAGGTAAGAACCACCCCTGTGCTCCCTGCTCTTCCAAGGAAGGTCGGTGTGCTACTAGATCCCTAGCTCCTGGGCCCTGCAAAGTGTACAGTTTCTTATGTTTCTCCCCGCAGCAATCCAAAGGTCCAGGTGGAAGCCATTGAAGGAGGAGCTCTGCAGAAGCTGCTGGTCATCCTGGCCACAGAGCAGCCTCTCCCCGCCAAGAAGAAGGCAAGTCTGCGCCTTGCCCCTGCCTCGTGTCCGGCTCCTTCCAACTCACAGGGTCCTGAGCACAGCCCACTGCTGTCGCCAAGGCTCACACCAGCCAACTCGGAGGCCAAGTACAGCTGCAGCTCAGGGACCTTGCATCCCCAGGGTCCTGAGCCAGGCTGTTTGTTGCCCGTTTGTCTGCTTAGTTCTGTTGACATTATCTGAAGTCCCTGGCCTTCATCATCCTGAGTCCTGAGGCACACAGGGGCCCAAGGGAATAAAGCAGCCAGCAAGACTAGAGGCTGGGTCACCTGGGTCACTTGCCCTGGCCTTGCAGTTGGTACAGATCTGTGTGGCCCTCACTCACCCGTGCCGTGTGCCCCCAGGTCCTGTTTGCACTGTGCTCTTTACTTCGCCACTTCCCCTACGCCCAGCAGCAGTTCCTGAAGCTCGGGGGGCTGCAGGTCCTCAGGAGCCTGGTGCAGGAGAAGAGTGCGAAGGTACTGGCCGTGCGAGTGGTCACCTTGCTCTATGACCTGGTCACCGAGAAGGTGAGCGCCACGCCTGCTCTGCTTCCCCTTTGTTTTGCTCTGTGTTTGCTTCTGACATTTGACCAGCGTGACCCTTGGATGCCTCTGTCCGGCTGAGTGGAGGGACAGGTGAGTGGACAGAGAGGAGACACGTATCAGAGATTGTCGTATAAGACATGGCACCTCGCTGGAACCTGAGGGCTGGTGAGGGAGGGAGGAGGTAATTCGAAGTGTGCAGGCAGTCAGGCGTGGCGAGGAAGGCGTGGGAGCCATGCAGCAGCCAGGGGCCCAAAGAGCTAGGAGTCTAGAAACCTGGGTGCACTTCCTTTGTGAACTCTGGCTCTGAGCAGGGGCTCAGGATGGACCCCAATGGCTTGTTTTAGGAAGACTTGGTCTCTGGTCCAAGCCCAAAAAGCATCTTTTTTTTTTTTTTTTCTTTTTTTTCGGAGCTGGGGACCGAACCCAGGGCCTTGCGCTTGGTAGGCAAGCGCTCTACCACTGAGCTAAATCCCCAACCCCCAAAAAGCATCTTGAGAAGAGGGAAGCAGGCCTGGCTTCTTGGCCTCAGTAGAGGCCTGTCCTTAGCTCTGTGCAGGTTACTGTCTGGGGGAACAGGGCTGGCCAGTCCTGAGCTTGTGGTACACTATTGGAAGCCACACTCACACACCCTATCTTCCCGCTAGGCAGTGGGTCTCTCTGTCTCTGCCTCTCTCCTCTGCTTAGTTCTTCTCAATCTGCTGTGTGTCTTTGTCCATCAGAGACCCTGGATCCAGTGTCTTAGTTGTGCAGCTCAGAGCCAGGTGATAAGGCTTAGGCACATTTGGCGTCCTGAGAGGATGGCCCCGCAGGCCCCGAGGAGAGCTTGTCTATTGTCATTGTCAGGGAGAGCAGACTGTTTCTTCTGGACTCTCCTCTGTAAAAGCTGTGGATTCAGCCATTCTCCTCCGGGGAGGACAGTGGTGACCTCGGACCAGAGAGCTGTAGGATCTCATGTGGTCCCTTTCCATGTTTTTTGACACAGGAAAAAACCTGTGACCCAGGTTGGCCTCCAAGTTTTTGTGTAGCCAGGGTAACCTGTAACTGTAGCGTTTATCCTCCTGTAGTAATTGTCTCTGAGGTTTACTGCTTCCATGTCTACTAACCCAGGCCTAGTCTGGAAGCTTCTAGCCTCCACTCCTCACCATCATCTATGCCTAGAATGTTTGGAGTCTCTGAGACTTGCTGTGAATAAGATCACCTTTTCTTGCTTTCTAAATTCTGGCTGGTTCTAGCTCAAACTCCTCTCTAAGCTGACTGGCTCTATCTGGCTTCTCTCTCTTGGCTTTTCCTGAATTTGCTGTATTTGGCCTCATACTAGTTTGTCAATCTGTCCTAATCTTCTGGCTCCTTCTCATTCTCTGGTTCATTCTGTCTTCACCTATGTCTAGCTTGTTCGTTCTCTGCAACCTGTCTCTCTATAACTGTCCCAGTATAGCTGTTTTACTCCCCCGCCCCTCTCTCCCCCCTTTCTCCCCCCCTCCCCTCCCCCTCTCTCCTCCTCCCCTCCTCCTTTCCCCCCTCTCTCCTCCCCCTCTCCCCTCCCCCCTCTCTCCTCCTCCCCTCCTCTCCTCTCCTCCTCCTCTCCTCTCCTCCTCCTCTCCTCCCCTCCTCCTCTCCTCCTTCTCCTCCTCTCCTCCTTCTCCTCCTCCTCTCCTCTCCTCCTCCTCTCCTCCTTCTTCTTCCTCCTCTCCTCTCTCCTCCTCTCCTCCTCTGCTCCTCCTCTCCTTCCCTCCTCCCCTCCTCCTCTCCTCCTCTCCTCCTCTCCTCTCCTCCTCCTCTCCTCTCCTCCTCCTCTCCTCCCCTCCTCCTCTCCTCTCCTCCTCCTCTCCTCCCCTCCTCCTCCCCTCCTTCTTCTTCCTCCTCTCCTCCCCTCCTCCTCCCCTCCTTCTTCTTCCTCCTCTCCTCTCTCCTCCTCCCCTCCTTCTTCTTCCTCCTCTCCTCCCTCCTCCTCCCCTCCTTCTTCTTCCTCCTCTCCTCTCCCCTCCTCCCCTCCTCCCTCCTCATAAAAATTGGGCAGATCCTATTCGGTCAATTCTTTCTCTGATTTGCCACTCAATTAGACATCATGTTCAAACGTGGCAAATATGGCTGCTTCCTTCTGCAACCTAACTTTCCCTTTATTGTTTTGCATTGAAGATGTGTACTTAGGGTGTGTATGTATTCTGTGCTGAGGGATTAAAGGTGTGTGCTAATGGCGAGTCACTTCATCACTAGAAATGGGTTTTATCAGTAAATAACACAACCCTGGGGTTCATGGTGTGACCAAATATGTAACCTCTTGATCTTCCAGCTCTCGGTGCTAGGACCCCAGGCGTGAGCACACGCCAGGCCTGGAGCAGGAGTCTGAACCCAGGCCGTCTGGCCCCATGCTGTACCAACTGCCATGCTATCTAGGGATTTTTAAATAGTGTGTGTAGTGGTGTGTATACATGTGTGAGCATAATATGTGTATGTGGGTGCTGACAGCAAGACACGCATGTATAAGGTTCTGGGGACCAAACTCAAGTCGCCAGGCAAATGGAGCTGGAACCTTTACCACTGAGCTGTCTCATCAGCCATATGCAGGGATTCTTTTCCTTTTTTCTTTTTTTCTTTTTTTCTTTTTCTTTTCTTTTTTTCGGAGCTGGGGACCGAACCCAGGGCCTTGTGCTTGCTAGGCAAGCGCTCTACCACTGAGCTAAATCCCAACCCATATACAGGGATTCTTACTCACTGGTCAGATCCTGGGAACAGGGACTGGGTCCTCATTTTGGTTTTTCCAGCACCCAACACTGTGTGCTGGTGTTTTGGTGACTGGATGGATGGACAGACAGACGGATGCACAGATGGATGAGAGAGCATGTAAAAGGCCAGAAATCCCGTTGGTTGCCTCCCAGGAGGTACCTAGCATCCCCGAGTCATCCAGAGAGCAGCTGAGCATCCGCTAATGCAGCCCAGTGCAGGCTGACGGCTCTTCTCCCCGCCCTACCTGCCCTGCAGATGTTTGCTGAGGAGGAGGCTGAGCTGACCCAGGAGTCCTCCCCAGAGAAGCTGCAGCAGTACCGGCAGGTGCAGCTCCTGCCCGGCCTGCGGGAACAGGGCTGGTGTGAGATCACGGCCCAGCTCCTGGCCCTTCCAGAGCACGACGCTCGGGAGAAGGTGCTGCAGACGCTGGGCGCCCTCCTCGCCACCTGCCGGGACCGCTACCGTCAAGACCTGGAGCTGAGCCGGACACTGGGCAGTCTCCAGGCAGAGTACCAAGCCCTGGCCTCCCTGGAGCTCCAAGAAGGTGAAGATGACGGCTACTTCCGGGAACTGCTGGCCTCCATCGACAGCTTGGTGAAGGAGCTAAGATGAGGCTGCCACGCTGAGACAGGACTGGATGGATGCTGCTAGTGAGAGCTCTGGTGGGCTCTTCAGGGGACAGCAGCCAGGAGGAGGACTTCCCTACTGGGGCATGAGCTTTTTCTGGGCAGAGCTGGCTGGGTCATTAAACAGAGACATGTAGATTGTGCTCTCTCTCTCTCTCTCTCTCTTTCTCTCTCTCTCTCTCTCTCACTCTCATGTCTGGGCACCGTGCCTGGGAGGCCTGGGGGTGGTTCAGTGAGCCGCTGGTGATGGGCCGCAGGTGACATGCTGGCCAAGAAAGGCCTTCTTCTAAGAGTTGACAACCTCTGGCTATTTCACTTTGAAAGCCATTTAACCTCAGACAAAAAAGAACACACAAAAAAGTAAAGAAAGACATAGGACACAGGTAAAGCACTGCGTGGTGTGGGCACTCAGCCCTCCCTTAGTCTCCCTGCCCACCTCAAGCTATGAGGACCTGGGCAAAGGCCACTGGCACCGGCAAGGCCTGTGAATGTCTCCACAAGGAACTGCTTAGTCCACCATGAAGCAAGTGGGCCCATGCTGCTGCAGCCCACACGGGGGACGACGCAGGGTGTCCATACGTGCGGGTATCCATTTGGGAGAGAAGTAATCCTGTTTCAGCTAACGGTGGATGCCCAGACCTGCTCAGATACTAAACAGGGCAGAGGTGCCCCGGCTTGTGCCCTGCCCCCTCCAGTGTCCAGGGTTAGCTAAGGAAGGGCAGACCCAGCCTGGCAAGTCTGGACCCCCACCCCAGAGACAGAGTGCCAGGCTGGGAGCCTGCTGCAAGTTGCCATGGCAACCCAGATCTGGGCTTTCCTGATTTGGATTCTGGTGAGTTTGTTTTTCAGTCTTTCCCAGTGCACCAAAGGCTGGCTCCTGCTGGCTCCTCAGCTCCCCTTCCCAGCCCCCCCCCAGCCCCCCAGCCCCCACCCCCACCCCAGGAAGGCAAGTTGGGAAGGTCACTGTTGAATAGCCTGGGTGTCGGCGCCAGCACCGACACAGTACCGAGAATCGGGCGAAAGCCTACGGGATGAAAGAAACACACACACACACACACACACACACAGGTTATCGTGTCAAGCCAGGAGAGGAAGAGAGAGAGAGAGAGAGAGAGAGAGAGAGAGAGAGAGAGAGAGAGAGAGAGAAAGTGGAAGAGGGGAAGGAAGAGTGAGAGTGAGGAAGAAGAGTGAGAGACTCCTGTAGCTTTATTCACCACTTATATACCCAAGTCTCCAGGTAGAAAATAACTGGGAAGCACAGTGGGAAACCCTGGCTCGTGACTACCTGGCTCCTGACTTCGGTAACAAAAGACCGACTAGGAGACCTGAATTAATTAGGGAGAAATCCGAGAAAACCAGCCTAAATCTCAAGGATAAAGGCTGAGGAAGCAAAAGGCAGAAGTAAATTGACCACCACCCAGGTGTGGTCCAGGTGTGTGGGTTCCACATGCATCAGCGGGCTCAGCAGAGGTCATGCAGTGGAGACACCGGGTGTTTACTACTTGGTCTTTTCTTCCTGTGCTGTAAATACATGGGAGAGCCTCTGTCCAACAATCCCATGACTTTTACTGTGGCCATGCAGTTACAAAGCGGCCAGGCCCAAATCCAATATGACTCACTACACCTGGGTTTGAGAAATCTCAGCTTCATAGACCCAGAGAAACAAAGGGTAAGGGATGGTCCCATTTCTTGCAAATCCTTTCTTGGGTCTTCCTCTCCGCAGCCCTCTGCCCGCATAGCCACGAAGAAGCAATGAGCTGGTCGTAGGCAGCAGCCCATGCTTTGGGAAAGCTGTTTCCATTACGGGGATCAGAATTCAGGCTGCCAACCTGGGGTACCACTGCCCTTTGGCCTAAAAGCCCCACGGCCGTGGTGGTACATTCTTCAGGGGAGTGAGGACTGTTACTTAGAGAGCCTACGTGCTGCCTGAGCTGCCACACAGCAGCCATTCTATGGAAGGTGCGCACATGGTCACCGGAAACAGGGGCAGGAGAAATGGCCCTGCTGCCTTAGCCCCGAGAGGGCGTGGTCCGGGAGGGCTATGCTGAGTCAAGAGACACTTGAGCGATGTGGATTTTAGAAAGGAACAAGGTGAGGGCTGGAACAGGGCTGGCCTTCGGAATGGGGAGCTGCCAAGGAGGCCTAGCCAGGTCTCTGCAGTACTCACTGAGCCCTGGAGAACCCTGCAAGCCCTGGGGGTGGACATGGAAAGGGTGGCCATGAGAGGAGTGCCACCGCTAGAGGCTTGTTTAGGTACCCGCTGTCCCTTCTGCCCTCACTGCGATGCCTGGGTATCACACCTGTAGTCCCAGAGCAGATTAGGGTTGTGAGCCCTGGGGGCACGGAAATAGCTTCTGGGACTGTAGTAAGGGGGATGGACCGAGCTAGCTTCTGAGCCACAGGCCAGGTATGGAACTTCTTTACACAACACCCAGTCATCCCCCTTAAGGCATCCTCGAAAGTGAGGTTACTGTGGAACCTGGCATCCTCCAGGTTGTCTCCTGGATTGGAGCTGAGAAGCCATGCTTCTCAGTTGTAGACTCTGGTCCTGTTACCCTGGTCAGTCAGCCCTGGCTGGGGCTTCTGGGTACAGAAAAGCCCTTCTCTGCCTTTCAGTGCTGCCCTGGGTAGGCAGGAAGCATGGCCAGGACTTGAGGCCATTGAGCATGACAAGGTTGCAGCCACCAAATCTGGGTGACACCACCTACCTGTGTCACATGGTGGGACCTATAGAGCTATAAGCGTCCTACAACTGATACAATCCTGCCCTCATGTGAGGACAAAGGACTACAGAGTGGGGTGGTGGCCAAACCTATCCCATCCCTCAGCAGGCTTGGTTTTCATTCACTTTCTTACTCGGTTTTCCCCTCAAATTGTACTGACTGCTCTGAGAAGAGTCAGCCAAGACTCCTGCTCTAGGGGTTTGAAGCAGGTGGTGGTGACTTCGACAGTGACAGAGCTGAGCAGATCAGGGAGCGTCCCTCAGAGATCGATGGTGTCCAAGCTGAGACTTGAAAAATAACCCAGGCCCAGGTAAGGTTTTGAGGGTTTCGGCAGAAGAGGAGAAACACCTCCTTGAGAAGCCCACACAGAGTTGTGGGAGGGGCCGGGATGCCTAAGGTGCAGCCACGTGGACCACTAAGGACCAGGTGATCCAGGGCCTGTCAACCTCGTCTTGGAGCGTGTCCTCATGTGTCCTCATCGTGACACAGTATGGAGCAGCCTGGCCAACGCCCCTCCCTCATTTGTTCATTTCTCCACACACGCTCTGGCTGAGTGCTGTGTGTGGGTCAGGCCTGGATGAGCAACAGGGAGACGGGTGAGAACAGTAGCAGAGGGGGGCAGAGCCCTCAGAAGTTGAAGGGCCTGACCCATGGGGGATCCATGGGAGCCACAAACATGTTGAGGTAAAACAGCCCCTCTTACAAATTACATGTTAGACTCTGGCTCACCAATAGATTACGAGTCAACAGTCATGTTATAAATTAATAAAACCAAGCAAAACACCCAAAAGAAAATGAAAAGAACAAAATTGGAAACAAACAAACAATAACAACAACTGTTGGGGCTGGAGAAATGGCTCAGTAGTTAAGAACACCAAATACTTTTCCAGAGGACCTGAGTTCAATTCCCAGCAACCACATGGTGGCTCACAGCCATCTGTGATGGGATCTGATGCCCTCTTCTGGTGTGTGTGAAGAGAGTGACTCTGTACTCACATGCATAAATATACATAAAATAAATATTTTTTAAAGAGTTTAAAGGCAGACATGAGACTGAATGATGGCTTTGCCAGGTACGAGTCACAAATAAGCAGCATCACAAAGGGACCACCATCATGGTCCTCGAGCTCTAAAAGATAAGCAGATAAACCACCACCAACTCGGTAAAGTTCACTGTAACGTCCTGGTTGACAGCTCGGGAGGAAACAGCGGGCCAGGTCCTGAAAGCTGGTTCTATTGCTCTGTAAGATTGTCCAGGAGCTCAGGGCTGTAAACGCCACATTCACTGCTTTGCAGATCGTAGGGTGTAAGTGTGAAGACACACTTCTCCTGGGTGTGGCAGGGCCTGTGTCCAGGCCTTTCCTGACTTTGGAGGAAATCTCCTGGCACAGTCACCTCTGGAGCCACAGAAATGGTGCCACTCTGAAAGCTGCTGTCCCTGTCTGCCACTTTGTGGGTGTTTGCTCGTGCACTGGGACTGGGAGAGCTGGTTGGCTCAGCTCACCCAACCGAGAGGGCATTCAACAGCTCTTAGACGTAGAACACTGGTTGGTTTTAATGTCAGTTTGTCACAAATTAGAATCACTAACTAGGGAGGCTCACTGAGGAACAAAATGTTCCCACCCCAAATGTGGGCGGAACCTTCTGGGAGCAGCCCAGTAGAAAGGGGTGGGGCAGGAGTGCTGGCCTTTGGCTTACTCAGCCCTCCCCTCCACTGGTGCGGATTCCTTTGCTGTCAACCAGAACCAATGTGCCGTGCTGTGCCATGACTGACTGAGCGAGGACGAGCGACTCCAGGTTTTTGCCATCAGATCAGGACTATAGAGTTGTTCCCAGGTGTGTGTGTGTGTGTGTGTGTGTGTGTACACGTGCGTGTACACGTGTGTGTACATGCGTGCATACATCAGCCCGCCCATTTGTTCCATTCCTCTGGAGAGCCTAAGTGCACCACCCAGAACGAAAAGTTTTCACAGACTAGAAACGGAAGGAAGGTCCCTGACCTCATAACCCTGCACCTGCCATCCTCCGACATAGCGGGGACAGACAGAAATCATCCCTCTAGGACGGACACCTAGGACAGAGGTGTTACAGCTCTGCAGGTCCTGGGTGGGCCTTAGCAGCAACATAGAGTAGGAAGCAGACAGGTGACAGATGGTCAGTGTGTGACACCCATAGGCCTACAGAAGGTCTCTTGGAGCTGTTACCTTTGTAAAGGACAGGGTGCAAAAATCTGTGCACCGAATCAACATGTCGGCATATAGTCGCATAAGTAATTAGATATTAGAACCTGAAAGTGGGGCTTCACTGCAGGAATAGAGGACCATGTGTGGTTTATGCTGGCAAAGGTGCAGAGGCTGCGTTGGCAACTATAAAATGCCAAGATCTCAGTAAACGGGAGGCATTCCGGGCTCCTGGGCTGGACAGCGGTGCGTCCACCTCAGCACAGGTAATCTTAGGTGCAGATTATTACGAGTGTTGCCTGAAAATTTAAGTGGAAACACAAAGGCATTACAATACTGAAATAATTTTGGAGAAAAAGGGCTCACAGTGGCTAATAAGACTTCAAGCCCATAGGAATCGGGACCAGTGCCTTGATCAAAGAGCAACGCGTGTGCGAGGAGACTTTAATCCCAACACTTGAAGGCTGAGGCGGGCAGATCTCCGCGTTTGAGGCTAGCCTGGTCTACACAGTCAGTTCCAGGACAGCCAGGGGGTTATGTGGAGAGATTTTGTCTGTAGGCAGACAGACATATAATAGGTAGATAGGCAGACAGACAGATACAGATCAATGAATCAGAGACCCCCCCCCCCAAATAACTCCCCCTATGGTCAGGGCTGACCTTCGGGATTCTAGAGTAGACCTGAAACACAGACCCTGCCTAACTCTAAAACTGCCTGTTTTTCTTTCCTATCTAGTGCTTCGCTATATAGACCAGGCTGGCCTTGAACTCGCAGATGTGCCTGTCTCTGTCTTAGCTGTGCACGTGTGCTCTGTACCTATAACTTACAACTTTGAGACAGAATAACAGAATGAGAACAGCTCCTATTTACCCCCATATTTCCTGGGAAGAGGATTCATTCCTATTGCAGATCACAACAGGTTCAGCAAGTGGTTTTCCCTTTCCCTCCGTTGAGAGTGGCCTTTTGTGAGAGGGCATGGCAGGGTTTCTGCAGGTCTGTCAGAGCCTCTCTACCACCTACCCTTGCACTTTGGCGCCACTATTAAGTAAAAAAATCAGTGTTCCTTGAAGGTCAATGCTGCATTCCCTTGACTGGGTACCTCTGATAGCCAAGGTGACTTAGTAAGTCACTCCTGGGTAGGTGGCAGACGCAATGGAGATCACTGGATGAAGGCCGATGCTCGTAGCAGATTAGAGCTAAGCAGTGAGGCTCTCTCACTCCAGACAGGCAGGCAACGTGAAGAGTATGAAATGTTAATTTCTATCATTCCCATTTAATATGGGAGCACAATTGACCAAGGGTAACCAAAGCAGAGAAGAAGCAAAGTTAACCACTAACCACTAACCACGAAGGTGATTTTGCTGAGACCGGCTCTCTCTTAAAATAACCTGGCTGTTGTTGAATTTAGAGATCCGCCTGCCTCTACCTCCCTAGTGCTGGGATTAAAGGTGTGGGCCACCAAAGCCGGCTGATTTTTGACAAAGTGCAAATGTGAGGAAAGACTGTCTTCTCACTAAATGGTGCCATAGCAATTCAACCTCTGTGGACCCCGGTACCTCACGACTACTACACAATTGAGTTTAAGAGCAATCGCGGACCTAAATCTGAATCTTCTACAAGAAATCAGGAGGCAAACCTTTGTGGTCTAGATGACTCTAGGCAAAGAGTTCTTAGATATAACACTGACCTACCATCCAGAAATTTTAAAACTTCACAAATTGGACTAAAAACCTGCTAAGAAATTAAGAAAATAAGAAGCTACAAACAAAATCCTTTGCAAATCACTTATTTGACAAAGGGTTTGAATTCATGTTTAAGGAATTCTCAAAGTCCATCTGTACAGTCAACCCAATGAGAATGGGAACGGCACGTCACCAAAGCCACGCGGATGGCTGCGGGGCACGAGGACAAGCTCAGCACAGCAGTGTTAGAGAAATGCATGGAAAACCACAGTAAGACACCACTGCACGCAAACCTATACCCAAACACAGCCCGAGGATGCCATGTGCCAGAGACAAAACAGCCGGATGCTCACTGCCACTGGAGAGATACAAAATGGCAAGGGTGGTCTCCTAGGCTGGCACATTACTGATCACAGAGCACAACCTTCTTCCTAGGTGTTTGCTTGAGATAAGCAGACGTCTGTGTACACAAAAGTCTGTATTCAAAGGCTTCTATAAAAATGTGAGTTTTAGGGGTTGGGGATTTAGCTCAGCGGTAGAGCGCTTGCCTAGCAAGCACAAGGCCCTGGGTTCGGTCCCCAGCTCCAAAAAAAAAAAAAAAAAAAAAAAAAAAAAATGTGAGTTTTAAAAACAAAACTAAAGGGCTGGACAGACAGCTGAGTGGTTAAGAGCACTGACTGCTCTTGCAGAGGTCTTGAGTTCAATTCCCAGCAACCACATGGTGGCTCACAACCATCTGTAATGAGATCCAATGGCCTCTTCTGGTGTGTCTGAAGACAGCTACAGTGTGCTCAGATATAATAAATAAAATCTTAAAAAAAAAATGCCTCCCTTAAAACAAACCAAAACAGGGGCTGGGGATTTAGCTCAGTGGCAGAGCGCTTACCTAGGAAGCACAAGGCCCTGGGTTCGGTCCCCAGCTCTGAAAAAAAGAACCAAAAAAAAAAAAAAAAAAACAAACCAAAACAAAACTAGAACAGCTCCAGTGTCCCGCACAGGAGGAATGAGGGACTGTGCACCCTCTGATGGAATACTACTCACTACTGAAAACAGCAAGGATTCCCACAAGGGCACAGGCTTCTCCAAGGCTCGGCTCCCCGAGACGCACGGTGCAGATGCCACTGATGCAAAGGCCAACAGTCAAGGAATTCCACCTGTAGAGTCAACACTAGAGGGAAACGGTGTGTTTGAACTATTGCGATCCAAGGGAGTGTATGACTTTCCCATGTTAGCAAAGAGTGTGTCTTATTACATGTAAATTCCAACCTAACTTATATTTTAGTTCTATTTTAAAATTTTATTATGTATGTGAACCTTTTGCCTGCATGTACGCCTGTGATTAACGTTTATGCCAGTGCCTGCTGAGGTCAAAAATGGGTGTTGGATCCCTGAAACCAGAGTTACATGTTTGTGAGCCACCATGTGGGTACTGAGAACTGGACCCATACAGTGATCATCACCACTGAGCCATTTCTCTGGCCCCACCCCAACCTAAAAAAAAGAGAAGAAAAAGGGAGAGCCTCAGCCCACTACTGGGTTTCCCCACGCTGTGCTCTGAATCTGTGCACACCCATTGTCTCCGGGTGACAGACAACATTGAGATCCTATTCCATCGATCCCAGCTTGTTCAGGACAGCAGTCCACGAGGGGCAGTCGTCTGGCGTGATGGCAGACTCTATTCAGAGGATTGGAACACCCTATAGATGGAAGCTGGACTTCTCAGAGAGTGAAGTCATCAGACATGCCTCGTTCAAAGTTTAAGGTCAGCCTGGTTTACACAGTGCCAGGCCATCCTGGGCTACGCAGAGTGAGAGCATTTCTAAAGTAGGCCAGAAAGTGCTAATGCCATTAAAAGTCTGTGTGAGCATTGCAGTGACAGTCGGGACCATAGGACCTGGAGGAACCACTCTATAGTATTTGACATTGTCCAACCCAGCAACACCGACCAACAGGTATGGCGCTAGCATTTATTTCCCGAAGGTGAGCAGAGATGTCAGAAAACATTCATGTCATCTGTTGGTGGCTGTGGGACAAGAGTGCAGCGGAAACTGGTGGAGGCTCCTGTGAGAGTCGCCTCAGTGGCATTGACAGAGCAAGCTCTAACTGATGCAGAGCGGAGAGGTGTGGCCTGCCTGCTCCCACCCTGGAAAGCCTGTTGCTAAACATTTCAGCAAGAATTGTCTGGGTGTCACAGGCCTGGAGGCTGCCATGTTGGAATGGGTAGGAAGGGCAGAACCAGAGGGGGGCCCTGGACTATGGCAACACCACAGGTATCAAGAATAAGCCGAGGAAGGAAGCAGGAATCTGAAGGATATGAAACCACAAGTCTAGAGAAGGCAATCTGTACAACCAAAGCTCGTGGGATGCCGAGCCTGGGGGATGCTGGAGGAACCAGACCTTGATGTTGGTGTGCTACGGGCTGGATGAGGCCTCTGGTGTGGTCATCATAGCAGCGCTTTCCTCCCCGGAGAGGAGGCCCTGGCCCATGTGGAAGGTTCATTTTTGGGCCTGGAAGTTCTGTGCTCAAGGGGTTAAGTTGGGGACCGGGCATCAAAACAAAGGAGAGTGATTAGTAAGGCCAGAGCTGACTGTGGAATGCAGACCCCATCAATAGAGGGAGGCCATAACAAAAAATTAGCATGACAGGCTAGGGAGGTAACATGGGACTTCTGTCCTTTGCTCACCAGGTTGAAAGGAGCAGCTCAGGACTCAGTGGGTGATGGGGGTAGATCCTGAGAGACGTCAAGGGACAGGCACCGGCACCTCCTTGGGAATCTTCACAACGTCGCCCTCCCACACTGAGTCTCCTCTCACATGCTCTGTGTGGAATCACAAGATCTGTAGGACACACGAGGTTTCAAGATTTTGGTCTGGGCTTCCTCTGTTGCTAAAACCTTTTTACTAAAACCTCCAATATTTCCACAGAGGACACAGCCAAGACCATAGAACACAAAGGGACAGGAATGGGAGAGATGGGCTCCCGGACAGCAGTGTGGACGCAGCTGGAATGGCCCTGGTCTCAGACACAGGCTGATGAAGGCCTCGGTGGTGAGCTCTTGGCGTCTGCTGTGGCAACGTCAGAGCTGGGAAGCGGACTGAGTCTTAGGGACTGGGGACTGACCTACTGGGGTGTGGCCAGGCGTGCAGAGCCTGAACTGGAGAACATTTACTGATGAGCTAATGGCAGCACGGTTAGACACAAGGGCTCTTTCTCCCTCAGTCCCAGGCACTCGGTGAACTGCTGGTCAGTGCAGACCTGGCCAAGTCCAAGAGCTGGACACACACAACCAGTCTTGAAAAGGGCACAGAAAAGGCACCAGACACTCATCACAAAGGCAAATTTCTTACAGGGTCGATCCAGTTTCCTGAAGAGTTTATGTTTTGCTGAAAAGCACAAGGGCCTGAAGGTGCAGGCAACGTGATGAGAAGACCTTAGCAGCCCTTGGGAACTGAATGTGGTTAAGCCTCGGAAGCAATTTTGTTGCTACACGGCCAAAGGTCACGGTGCTGCCAACCCAGGCTCAGGCTCCAGTGCTGGTATGAAGGCACCATGTTCATTGCCAAGGTGAAGATGGGTGAACTAGTGAGACTCCCACATATCTGCAGAGGGTTGGCGGCCCCTGCTAGCTTTACAAATAAACTTGAGGTGATATCTGTTAAAAACTACAAAAAATGCAGGGAAGTCTGGGGGTGTCAGTGATGGGCCATTCAAACAAGAGGTGTGTGAAGTATGACGTGAGGAACCCCACCCAGGGACTGCCAGCACAGGCAAAACCAGGAAGCACTTGGGAGGCTGAAGGGGTGCTAACGATGTGTGCAGATTGTTGGAGAACAGGGAGGCTGGTGGGAACAAGACGCAGCCATTACTGAGGACTTGGGCTTTTGTGATGTGAAGTCGCTTGCAGATTTGGGCTCTCTTGGGCAGGGCTGACCTGATGCTGAGGGAGGGAGGGCAGGACGTGCTAATGGGCAGCCACCTCTGCAATGCATGCGCAGTACAGCAGGGATGGTGGGCAAAGGCTTTCCAGAGAGCACTAGACCACTCCAGGCGGGGAAGGCAGCTGTCATGTTGTGGGTTTTTCTACGGAGGCACTTCTGTGACAAGAAATTAAGCCTGGCCATAACACCTGAGCGCGCTCTGGCAGCACGGCAGCAGCCCAAGCCTCACTTCCTTCAGCGGTAACACCATGATCTGCAGGCACCGGCCAAGCTCGGGGGAACACTGGCTAGGAAGTAACAGATGAGGTGGTTTGAGCCATGGGGCAGTGTGCAGAAGTGGTCACAAGTTGTAGACCTTGCATGCATTTTAAAGTAGCCTCATTGTGTTATTTGGCCAGAAAAATGTGACTGGTAATACAAGCAAAGGTGGAAACGCCGAAGGGCCTTAGGCATGGAGAGCAGAGGCAGCGGGTGCGCCCTGGCCAGAGGGAACATCTCAGAATATCAGACTTAAAAGCAGAGTGCCAATAACAAGCCAGTATCAGGCACTGAAAGCCAGGCACCTTGGGTAAGATCAGAAGATCAGAAGAGCGGAGGGAGGGGCAGGCAGGCAGGCAGGCAGATGAGGGAAGGCACAGAGGAGAAGGTGTGTAAGGAAGTGGGTTCCATGGACCTTGCCTACGCAGGTCTGATAAGGTAGGGCCAGTGTGACTGGGGAAGGCAGTCAACTTGACAAGGGGCAAGATAAGCACTGACTGCAATGGCAGAACAAGTTAGTAAGGTGACAAGGTCCACGGCCATCTCTTTAGGGATCTCTAAGAGGGAATCTGTAGGAGGAAGGGATAGGAGACAAGGCTAGGGAATGGAGTCAGCCATTTTCATGTCATGGTTGATGCTGCTGGCATAGAAGGGCCCCCACGGCTTTGACTTGAACCCTGAAGAATGGCTGTGACACTCCTCAGGCTGGGGTACTGAACAGGACTTACCCTGCCTGGGAGGCAAGAACCTGAGAGGTCCTCCCTAGAGATCCAGTCACTGTCTCTCCCTCCTCCCTAGGCATCCTGGGCAGAGGGGCAATTAGCCCAAGTCTGACTCTTCTTGAAGGCAAAGAATGACTTCTGCTTCTTAGACTTGGTTCATAATAGACTTTATTGGGAAAATTAGTGTAAAAAACAGATTCATAAAATTTAAATAAGACAGTAAAATCTTATCTTGTAGCTATGGTAATTGCTATAGTAATCACAAGTAAGGTGGAGTCTAAATTATTGCCTAAGCGAACACTGCTGTCAAGGCTCCTTAGCCAGCCCAAAGCAGGAAACACTGCGATTATTACGAGAGCCCGACGATGAATTTGCATTTCCAGCTGGAATAACAGGGGAAGCATGTTCTGATTACAGCATCACAACGTTCTAGCCCGAGAAAAGCAACTCTATTAGTGTCCTACAGCAGAGCACATTAGTAACTTAGCCGTGAATCATAATTCCCATTCTGCTTCATAAAGAAACCAATCAATTTCCAGGGTAATCCATTGTTTTATTCCTCAGGTTTCTGGACCTTCTTTCTCACACAGTTTAAGGTGCCCCATGGTTTACCCTGGGTCACCCTTGGCCATTTGATTCCATACTGCCCCACAGTAGGGCTAAAGGCAACCTCTCCCTTGGGTGCTCACCCCGGCCTGTTCAGAAATGGACCAAGAAGTTAATGTGGCACTCTCTGATTACAGAATTTTTATTTCAATTAAGCTTATAAAAATATAGCTAGAAATATATTTTGAATTCTAAAAGCTTTTTTTCTAACCAGCTTTAACACAAACATGTCCTTGCAAAATTCACCACCTGGCTGAGTTTGAAATCTGCTCCCTCCCTGTGGAATACAACAGAGCTCTCTACTTAGCAAACACATCTGAGTGGAGAAGTATGTGACCGACTTTTCGGGACCCCCATGGGCTACGGAGCTCAGATGCTGTCCATGGCCTTGAACTCGCTGAGGGCCTGCACAGGGTTCACGTGCTTCTTCTGGGAGGCCCGCTTGATCTTGGTCTGTGTCTCATCCTGCTTCTCTCTCTTCACCAAGGGCTTCTTCTCGGGGGCTTTCATTTTCCATGACACAGCAGGAAGGTTGAGGGACGCCATCCCCTGTGACTTCTGGTATTTGGTGGAAGCCACGTAGGACGCCTTCACTGTCTGCACTACAGCGTTCATCAAGTTCTTGGCTGCCTGGATCAGGGACATGGCGCTGTCCACCTACAAAGGACAGATGAGTCACCGGTGAAGAGCCTGACTAGAACCCTGCATGCATGTGGCCTGGCCACACCAACCAGGGCCTCGTCACCTTAAGGGGCTCCTACTGCTCTATCAAGGGCAGCTCTTACCCATGTAGCTTGCAAATACTTGCCTTTGAAAAGAAAAGGTGACAACACACAAAGTCGCCTCATCCCCCATCCCTTACAGTGCCGAGTGTGCAAGGCTGTGTAGCACGGGCACCGTGAACAGTGGCAGGGACTGTGACCTGATGGATTGCTCCAACTTAGCTCTTTGTGGGTAGAAACGGAGAAAGCAGTGGGCGCGGTTCTATTTGGTAATTTCTTAGTTGGGTTAATTACTCTTTTGGGGTGGTGGTGGTATAAAAACACCCTTTTCCAAAGAACAGCTGGCAAAAGAGACGAGGCCTGGCAATAGTTCCAGCTGTCACCGGGCCACACCAACCATGCCATGCTAAAGAGATGGTGTGAGGCCGGTGGGCTCCAGGACCCAAGAGGAACTAAGAAGGACCTTGTAGCTAATGCTGCTTCTCCTTCCCCGTCTGGAGTAGGTGGGCGATGCACAGGGACAAATGTCTACTTCTGCTACAGACACGGGCCAGCAAACCCCTCCTGGCCAGTGTGTCTCATCGCTGACACTTACCCCAGAGACGACAAGCTCTCCACCGAGGTTCTGTACTTCAGCCTTGACCTTGCTGCAGATGTTGAGCTGGTGGCAGTAGAGCGCGATGCGCTGAAGGTAGGCCAGCAGGTCCTGCTTGCAGGCGGAGTCTGGGCACTGACGGAAAAGGAAAAGACGCTCAGCACTGAGTACTCCCAGCCCCACCCAGACAACTCCTGTCCCCGGGGTTATTTCTCAAAGGCTCCCCGTGGGTGTTAGCTTCCTCCCTCCCTAAAGGAGCAAGGGGCAGAGAAGGGGGAGTGTCCATTCTCTAGGGTGCCATACCCCAGGACAGTCCCTCCCAGAGCCCACCTCCTGCATGGGGTAGGCAGTGAACACTTTCTGAGCCTTCCACTCAGTAACTCAGGGTCTGCCAGCAACTACTGTGCTAATGCCTAGGTTTCCACCCCAGGGGAGAAGCTCCTGGCCCCTATAACGTGAGGTAAGCATCAGCAAGCAAGGGCCTGGTCTTACAGAGGAGACAATGCTGAGCTATGTAGATTAAAGAAGTGATTCATCAGCCGAGGCGCTCGCTGTCCTCTCAGCCAGGGCGCACACAAGATAAACCCTGAACACAGAGCTCTAGGCACAGGTGATTAACAAAAAGGTGACAAGTGCGGCCTCTGCCCAGACTGCTGGGGGCTGGGTGCTTAGGTTTCTTCAGAGAAGGAAGCACAGCCACTCACTCACTCTCCAGTGCTCACAACAGACACTGTTCTTCCAATGGTGGAGGGGAGGGAGAAGCGCAGTGGTGTAAAATGGGGTCTAGATACTCCATGCTGAAGGCTTTGAATTTTTCTAAGATGCCACTGAAGCAGGACAGATTCAAGTGTGATTTGCATTTTATGATGACAGTGTTGATGGCTGTTTGCAGAACAGAGGAAAGAAAGGCCACAGAGGTCTGAGCAGTAAGAGATCAATGGAGCTGCTAATTTCAGACAGAAAGAACAGGTGTTGTCACAACACACTGTCCACAAGGCTTTTTATTGGGTGGTCAAGAATGACTGCCAAGTGTTAGCTTGAGTAATGAGGGACAGATGTCACCCATCCTGCAGCCTGAATGACACAGTAAGCTTGGATAACAAGCCTAGAAAAAGGCCACAGGGAAGTGCTGTGAGGCTTCCTGGAGGTATGAAGTAGCAGTGAGGAGAAAGAGAAGCCTGTCCCCAGCTAGACGCTGTAACAGCGCTCACAGCAAGAGGCTGGGTGAGGGTGAGGAGAAGGGAGGCAGCAGAATCTGCTTCTGCTCCAAACTGAAAACCAGCCAACACGGCAGAGACTGGAGTGATAGAAAGTTTTAGATAGACACACCCAACCCTGGAAACTCATCAAAGAAATAGGAGTTGAGAAATCCTCAGGAACGTATGCTGGGACTGATGGAGTGGCTTAGAGCAATTTTCCAAGGTGAGCCGTGGCCCATGAGAACGCTCATCAACAGCTTCCTCAGCCATGGGCCGTGCAGAGCGGCACTCACGTGGTCTGCGATGGTCCGGCCAAGCTTATCCATCCTGGATCCTGCCTCAGCAATTTTCTTGGCAGCACTGATCACATCCGATGTGTTTTTGAGTGGCCCTTTGCCTCTGAAAAGAGAACAGGGTGCCTGTCTATGAATCCCATCTTGGTTGGAGGTTAAGTGGAGAAAAGATGTCTATGCCCCAGGGAAGTCCTCAGCCTCTCTCTCTGTGGGCTGCAGGGCTGCGCTCACCGGGTGAAGTCGGTCATCTCCATCATGATCATGCACATCTGCTTGGCCAGCACAATGATGTCATTGCCGCTGTCGTCCCACTTGGACACCTCAGCGTCCAGCTTGCTCTTCTCCTCCTGGAAGCTGGCCACCTGCTCTGCGATCTTTGCCTTCTGCTCCTGAGGAAGCTGAGCCATGATCGCCTACAACCACAAGCAAACCACTCAGGAAGTTCTCACAGTGCATTAGCCAAGACGGCTAACAGCAATCTACAACATAGGTAGGATAATACTTTAATGGTTTCATTTTGCCCAAAGGGCAATTTTCTCATTTTTGTAGGAATTCACTGCAGCCTAAATTCCTGACCCACTTTTTAAAATCATGTCTGAATGTGGAGGGAACAGTATGGGAGGCTAACCTGTGGGCTCCACCACCACATCTGTGAGGGTCTGACTCCTTTATAAGTTTCAAGTTTGGTGTTGTCTATAGCAACAGGAGAGGAGAGAAAGGGATGAGTGGGTGGAACCCTTCCTGTTGGGACCTTCAACAGACATTTCCAACTTTGGAAGGTCCATCAGAGGTAGATCTGCAGTCTTTCCTGATTCAGTGCAGCCCAGTGTACAGGGAGGACCCTGGGTTGCCGCCCTGCTCCTGGCTGAGGGTATTTTCTAGGAAGCCACAATTGACCAGCAGGTCATTACCTAGGATTTTAGTCGTACTCCACAGGGAAAAAAAATCATCAGAAAAATGGCGTTCTGAATATAGTTAGTTAAATATCCTAGAAAAGGGCCAGGTCTCAGAGCCAGAGAGCCTCTCCGGAACAAGTCAGCAGAGGACCACAGCCTGTGTCCTTACCCGGGCGCTCTGTCCAGCTATCAGCTGGTCATCTTCTGTCTGGACACTGGTCCTGCTTCTGACATCAAAGTCTTCAGTCTCGAAGTCAGAGTCGTCCAACTCCTCGGGGGTCTGCAGCCAAAGGAAAGACCCGAGTAATCAGCCATGCTTCCGGCTGAGTGCAAGCCCTTGCCCAGCAGCACCGAGGCCCAGGGTGCAGACACTGGTTACCAGAGAGTAGTGTCTCCTCACCCCCCCTTAGTCCTCACATAGGACTTAGGAGTCAGGCTGACCTCTGAATCAGGGCTTGTTGTAACAGAGATTTCACTTTTAATACAATTTCCCAAGGAATCTACATCTGCACATGAAGGTAAAAACCATCCTTGCTCAAAGTTTTTAAAGAAGAGATGTTTTTACACAACATAAAGCAATTTCATAAATGCTTACTTTATGACAAGAACATAAATTAATGCTGGGCTTTCTCTTTGGGTGCCAAGGCTATTTTGAGGAATAAAAAAAGCAATGTGTTATTCCTAAAGTCTAATTTTATTTTTGTCAAAGGACAAGAGAACATAGCAGTGCATACCAAAGGGACTGACTGCTGGTGTAGTCCTCTACAGTAGTTCTTAGGTAAAAATCATACTTTGCACATATGAGCAGCCTCTCCTGACTTGAAACAGTTATTAGGAAGAGCCAGCAGGCAGAACAGCTGGGGTTGGTGTCAGCCCAGATGGCCAGCCTGTGACAGGAGGGCAGCGAGCCCTCATCTCTGGTAGGCCCTAAGCCAAGCCATATCCATGGGGTCTAGAGAAGTGAGCACAGTACTGGGCAGGGATCACAAGGCACTACAGAGCCGCAAAGATCCTGTCAGTGTGTGACTCTCGAGTCCTGCCCAGCACCTCTGAGCTCTGGCCACAGACTGGTGTAGGTTGGTGGGCTAAGTCTAAGGAGCTTCCCAGAACAGCAGCCGACGTTGCTTCCTTGCCTGCTCAAGGCCTAACTGGGTCCTAAGAATTGTTCTTGCCAAGAAAAGGAGCTCTTTTCTTTCCTCCACTCTCCACTCACCTATCCTAACAGCGAACAGGAATAATGGGCACAAACTGAGTAAACTATGTGGCTGACTACGAGTGACCGGCACGATCATGGTGACTAGAAACAGGCAAGGGTCCTGTGAGGCAGTGCAGTGGGAACATGCAGCTGGAAGTGTGGGTAAACTGAGGTAAAAGAACAACTTGGCTCTCGGGCTGGATCCCAGCTCAGGTGACTGAGCCAGGGGGCAAGCAGTGGGAGACAGGACAAGTGATGTGAACAGCAGACTGCTCAATGACTGAAGCTGGGGCTGGTGTGGACGTCCTGGGCTAAGAGACTTCAGGCAGAGGGATGAGACAAGGAAGACAGGTTAGGGGTGCCCGAGAACTGGGGTCAATCCCTGGGACCCACATGGTAGGAGGAGAGGACTGACTTTCACAAGCTGTCTTCTGGTCTCAATACATGTGCACACAAAAAATAATGTAATTTAAAAAGGAAACCAAGCCTGAGGAGCTGAGTACAAAGTGATATGTGGGGCATTGGGACAAAGGACTAGTCATTGGGAGCCAAAGGACTAGTGAAAATCAAACAGGAGAAACTGTGTGCATGCTGAGGACAGAATCCTGGCTTTATCACCGAGGCTCATTTCCAAGAAAACCAAGATGATTGTTGAATAAAAGGCAGCAATGGGGTCAGTGATGGTTGTGTGTACACGCTAATGCTAAACTCCACCACCACCATCCTCAAAGCTTCACTTCTGCCACTTTTCCACCAAGCCCACTTCAGATGCTAAAGGGCGCCCTTCCTGAGAGTCCCCCACCACACACACCTAGAGGCCCCGGAGAGCAGGCCTGTGTTCTTCATTCCAGCACGGAACTAAACAGTAAGCAGCCGCCATTTATGCGTCAGACCTGTGCTGCAAACACTGCCTGTTTGTTTATTTCATCCAATAGAGCCATTAATTTTTTTAAACATTTACTTTCTGTGTGTGGGAGTTCTGCCTTGATACGTGGTTGGTATCCTGGGAGGCTAGAAGAGCTTGGGATGCCCTGGGATGGAGTTACAGATGGTGCTGAGGTACCCTGTGGGTGCTCACTGAGAAGAAAACCATGTATCAGAGGGACAGTCCCCAGACTGCTGCTTCAGAATGGTACTCAGCCTAGATCACCTCCTCCTAGGGAACACTGGACAGCTCTGCCAGCAGTGGCTTAACAAGGCATCCAGTCACAGAAGAGGAACTAAGTGGTCAATGGAGTGTATATAGCCTTGGCACCCATAAACACATACTGCAGCCACCAGCCACCATCGATGTTCTGACAGACTTGGACTCTGAGGACAACATGCAGGCGTCAGTCTTCTTTGGTCTTCTCTAACCACATGGGTCCTGGAGATCAAGTCCAGGCCACAGAGTTTGATCGCAGACACCTTTACCCACTAAAGCATCTTTGGCCACTTGGGTTCTTCGTTAGCACAGACCGGAAAGGAAAGACTGGAGGCTTCACTATCTTCCAGCCACACTCACAACCATTCCGCTTCCCAGTGTGCTCTTGGGGCATTCCCTGCCTCCCCAGGGAATGGTGGTCATACCTAAGTTTTTCAATGCCTCATACAAAGTGGAAGCAATAGGCCTTCAACTTGTTCGCAACTGGCACTGTGGTTAGTTTCTGCTGGCAAGGCAGACAGGGTTAAAACTGACATTTTGTGAGATGCAGGCCCAGGACTTGTTTGATGGAGGGGCCTGCAGATTCAGAACGCCCCTCGTTCACAGGGAGGTCTGAGGACTTTCTGTTGCTCTCTCTCAGACGGGAACATCAGACCTAGTGGTCGTCCTTCCACTTGCCCCTGAGCCGTGGGACACCATGGGGGGCTGGCACATGTCAGACTCTGTTCTGAACAGAGCCTAACCTCCTGCCTGAGTTTTCCTTCAAGGAGAGGAGTGTTCCTTTTTGGCAAAAGTACAGTAACTTAACCTTGAAGAAATGCTCTCTGAAATTTAAAATATCTTCTGTAGTTTTCCCTGCAACTCAAACTATTCTATGTTTATCCAAATAAATTCCCAAATTAATTTATCAAGCCCAACTCATGTTAGATTTCTTTTTCTGGTCCACGTTTGGGTTTTATCTCATTCTAATAGCTCTTAGATCCTTGGGTTTAATATACTGCCACTGGATCTCCTGAGTTCCAGATGGCACATTGCTCAAGCTGGCAGAAGCTGTTAAAATGTCTGGAAGGGCTGGCGAGGTGTCTCAGTGGTTAGAGCACTGACGCTCTTCCAGAGGTCCTGAGTTCAATTCCCAGCAACCACATGGTGGCTCACAACCATCTGTGATGGGACCCGATGCCCTCTTCTGGTGTGCATAGAAACAAGCACTCACATACATTAAAAAAAGAAATCTTAAAAAAGTAAAATGTCTAGAACATGGCCCCTCACCCTTATCATCAGCACGGCCTTGCGGATGTCCCGGATGCCGTCGTATACCAGACGGGAGGCGTCGATGAACTCATTCTCATCCATAGGCTGGGCGGGGTCTGAGCTGAGGGCTTCCACAGCTGCTTCCACTTGCTCAGTGAAACGCGGCATGACTACAGAGACAAGGACAGGTCACACTATGCAGATGGTCCTCCACCAACCTTTTCCTGAGTCCTTGGACAGACAGTCACGGTCATGACAAAGAGCCTCTGTTCCTACAAGGACTCAAGCCTCTCCTCACGAGATTCTGTGAACTAGGACTGGGTGGTTGAAAACTTGAAATGATGCTAATGCTGAGACCTTAAGAGTGAGAACTACAGCAGGCTGGCCAAGGGCTTCCTGCCATGTAAGAAGTTCTGGGTTCAATCCCTGACACTGCAGGAGGGACCCACCCTGATTTTGTATGCACTCACTAGCAGAGACAACTCAGAAGTTTATCTCAGATTCATAAAGCTATGTGCTCATGAGCTGCCTAACAGACAACTGCTCACTAGTACACTGAGCTACTCAGTGTCTGTAAAAGGTGTGTGTGTGTGTGTGTGTGTGTGTGTGTGTGTGTGTGTGTGTGTGTGCGCGCGCGCGTGCGCGCAATCCCCAGTATTTGGAATGAGAAGACAGCCTGTCAGAGCCAGCCATGGTGGGGACAAGGGAAACCCTAGGAGGGGGGACAGTCCTCAGACCTGTGTTGGAGAGGAGTTTGGTGGCTTCTAGAACCTTTTCTGTGTAAACTCCTGGCTCGTAGTTGTCCATCTCTGAGGTGACGACATGAATGACTCGGGCTGCCCGGCCTCGAATGGCCCCAGCAGTGCGATCCAGCCCATCCACGTCTTTCTCTTGGAGAGCGATAACACACTTGTTCACATCTTCCAAAATGTGGTTCTCTGAGGACAAAAAGATGAAAGATCATGATGTTCCAGTTCCTGAGGAAGAACTTGGTGCCAGCCACACGAGTCAGGTTTATATGAAGGAGTGGCACACATTTGCACACAGCACTCAGGAAGGTGGGGCCTGAATCTAGAGTATGACCCAACTCCTGCAAGTGTCCCCTGTCCTCCAAATACCCCATATGCCAAATAAATAACGCAATAGGAACAACAAGCACACTGCCTTCAAGGACTCCGCCTTCATCGGCTGTCACTGAATCCAGCCAAACTGACCAGAAGCTCCTACTAGGCACACAGCTGGATTTGAAAACCCCAAACCATTTCCTTTCAAAGCCTGACACGGTTTTCAGAAACCCCAGAGCAAGTACTCCCACTCTCATCTATAATAGTGAAAGGGAAACAAGCCAGAGGGCCAAGGAAACTGTGCTAAGAGGAACAAGCTGCAAGCTGCACACAGACCACCATGACAGGAGGGCAGACTCAGATGGGGTGAGAGGCAAATATACAGCAAACATGAAGGGCTGCAGAGGGTGGCAACATTAACTTCCCCTTTGATGCAACACATGGCCGCTCTCAGGAGTTATGTCAGTTAAAGACATGGTATCCTGCCAACAACAGAACGTGACATAGTAGGTGCAGAAAGTTCTATTTCTTATAGAAGAGCTAGAACAAACAGCAAATGCAATCTCTTTTAAGACGTACACTGGGACCAGGTGTAGTGACACACGCCTTTAATTGCAGCACTCAGGAGGCAGAGGTAGGCAGGTCTCTGTGAGTTCAAGGCCAGCCTGGTCTACAGAGTTCCAGGATGGCAGCCAGGAGTATACCAAAAGGGAGGGAAGGAGGGAGGAGAGAAGGAGGGAAGGAAGGGAGGGAGAGACAAATGGAGGGAGGGAAGGAAGGAGGAGGGAGGAAAGAAAGGAGGGAGGGAGGGAGGGAGGGAGGGAAGAGGACTGCAACATCATCATAGGCATCTTTTAAATCCAAATTCCCTCCATGACAACTAAACAAACATATACTAAGCCTGCAATCATTCAAGGTCTTAATGTTGAAACTAGTTTTTCTGAACCCAAGATTAATGTGGAAGATAAATCTTGTATTGCAAAGGTGGGAAAGTCAAAAGGGAAGAAAAGATTCTGAGTTAAAAAAAACCTACAACCCAGTGTTTTCCATATTATTTAGATCTCATCCCTGTTTTGGTGTGGTTAACACTTTGGAGGGTTAATACATCAGACTCAGTGATGTACTCTATAAAAAACATCATCTAGATACCTATGTTTTCAAAAACAAACCCCAATTTTATTAAATTTGTACACACTTTCCCCCCATCTGTGATCACAACCAGAGAAGGTATGACAAAACAAAGGAAGTACACCTACAGAAGTTGGCCATGACTGTTCATCTCAGGAAACCTGGCATGAGAGATGGACTTCTGGGCAGACCTGTGAGGTGGCGAGTTTCACCCACTGTGGGCAGCACCACTCCCTGGGTACGAGGAGAGGAGCCAGGTGGTGGTGGCTTTTATCCCCGCATTCAGGAGGCAGAAGGTCTACAGTGTGAGTTCTGGGATACTCGGGGTTACACAGAAAAAACAAACCCTGTTTTGGGGGAGGTGGAGTAAGTACGATTACTCACTCTGCTTCCTAAGCATATAAAGTGACTGGCTGCCAGGACTTCTCTGCCATAACAGACTGTACTGTTGACCCGTGGACCCTTTTCTCACATCAGCAAGAAAACAAACACAAAAACACAACAGAAAACCAAACCGCTAACATTCCCTCTAGCCACCACGAAGTCACCTCAAGTGCTGCTTCTTTCCTCCACAGAGAAATTCTTGCCTACAGTTTCGCTTATTTTATTATAAATTTTTTTAAAAAACACAAAAATCCTTTTGTATGAAAATCAGACCGGGCAGGGAATAAACATTTTAATGAGAGTTAATACTGACTGTTAACTTGAAGGGATCTAAACTCACAAGCAGACCAGCCTACGGGCACAGCTGTCAGAAACTACTTAGTTTGGGTTAACCGGGGCGGAAAGACCCATCCTAACTGGGGAGCACCACTCCACAGGCTGGGTCTTAGACTGAACAGAAAGGGGGATGGCAATGCAACCCAGTCAGACCCACTGCTGGGAGGTCTGGGCCCCAGAGGGCTTACTAAGGTTTAGTTAAACTGGTGTCACTGTGGCCCCCAACACTTGTTTACACTCACAGAAGTACTCAACCTCAGAGACCTTTTCTTGCAATAAATACAAAGACACTCTGTTGCCCAAGATGGTGAGAATAAGGCATGGTTCAGTGCTGAGCCCTAAACGGGATGTTCATCCAACCTCTCTAAGGCTTGGAGAACATCATGGAAGAGGGGACTCAAAGAATGCACTAGCCAGCAGATAAAGAGAAGGCCTGTGAAATCTTCTGGTTATGACAGCCACTGCCTGCACTGGGCCTATCAAGAGTGGAGCACGGGTGGGGGAGGGTCCACAGGCTCACTGTTAGCTACTGGTTGGTTCTTGGTTCTCGGGGAAGGGAAGCCACACCCACGTGGTCCTCACCGCTCCTCACTCACATTACTAATCATTGTGTTCTTCAGCAAGCTTATGACAGATCAAAAACACATAAGAGGCAGGCATACAAAATTCTCATGCTCTCTTCAAGACAATAATTCTATGCTTCAACTCACTAAATAGAAACTGGCTCAATAGTTTTGCTAAGTCAGGCCCTCTTAAACTCATTTATTTGCAAAAATGTTGAACCCAGTCACTAGAT
The DNA here is from genome assembly GCF_021556685.1 of Rattus norvegicus. Classification (NCBI taxonomy): domain Eukaryota; kingdom Metazoa; phylum Chordata; class Mammalia; order Rodentia; family Muridae; genus Rattus; species Rattus norvegicus. Next base: position 26,989,632 of record NC_141551.1, on the reverse strand, counting down.
AAATAAAAGTGGACCTGCCAAAGAATTTAATTTCTCTTTACTGGTCTTATGTTTTATAATAAATAACCTTAAAAAAATCCTGCCTGGATCCCACTAAATGCTGATAGTTAATCCCTTTTGTTGTCTGATTTGAAAAATGTTATATGAGGAACATTTTTATTTTATTATATTTTACTTTACTGTGAGAAAAAAAATGAAAATCCCTTGAGTCTAACTCAACAAACACACTCACTTTAATTTAAAAAGACTAAGAATGTAGTATTTATCCAGAGGGAAGTTTGCATTTAGATTTGCAAATTTGTTGTTTGCTTTAAAATGTGCTGTGAAGGTAGAATGTTCTCCCTAAGCCTATGAAGAAGAATAATCCCAAACTTCACTGGGAAAAACAACAGAAGGCCAAGATTCCCAGAAAGGCCCATTGCTGCAACAATGTGCCCGCAGATGAATTTTCTGTTTTAAAGTAGCAGCATCTGCAATTTGGCAGTCCTGCAGCAACACTGTTTACCCTGCCTTCCTGCAGCTCAACAGCCCGCACCAGTGCTTTCTCAAGTTAGGCCAAAGCTACATCTGGAGGAGTACATGCAAAGCCAGGGAGACATTGGTATGCAGAGCACAGTCCCCTTTATATAGGTCACTGCTGGAGGACGGTGCTGTGCATGTACTTAAGTCTGCTTCTCTTTCAAGCCCCATTGCCACTCACATTCCAGCCTGTGGGTCCCTGGGGTGACAGGTAGTTTTAGCTCGACAAGAACCCAGTCACTAAATCTGCCCACAGCCAGTAGCCTCAGGAAGCCTGGCATTTCCAAGAAGACAACACCGCCAGGGGCAACAGAGTCCATGTTAAATGGAAAATGCATTTAGTGTTACTCAACTCTAAGGAGATAGGATTGAAATTTATTTCTGTGAGCTAAACACTGAATTGCATTTGACAGACATGTTCTATATGAATGCAATTTACTATGTCATTACCAGTTTATGTTTATATAATGAAATCAACTGTTTTTGTGAGGTGAATTACCCAGATTTATTTTTTGCAAGTTCATAATTAAATGGCACTTAAATATTTCCTCTCTGTTTTCTATCTGCACATCATGCAGACATGATCTTTGGGAAAGTAGTCAGTTAAACTATGATCATTTCAGAGACAGACGCTTTCCACGAAGGGAAAGAGAATTCTCTATAATAAACTAGCTGAGCGAGCTGAGGCTTCTCCCCTGAGTTTCACAGGCTTGTACAAGTGACCAGTGACACCAGAACATAGGGCTAACCTAAAGTAGCAGGACACACAGGTCATAGCCAGAGGGCTGTAGTATACAACCCTCTGTGAAAGGTTTGGCCAGCCCAATAACTAGTGCTTCCAAAACAGACACCAGCCCTGCTATGAGGGATAGAGCTCCAGTTAGTTCTAACTCCCCGTACTCGGGACACAAGTGTAGAACTTTGTAAAACTGGAAACCAGCATGTTATTGATAAGAGTTTCCTTTCCTGGATTTAAAAGTGTTTTGTAATTATGACTTGGACAATAATTATACGTGCCACTTTAGGGAAACAGTTCATTACCTGAGACAGCCAAGAAGTCATCAATGGAAGTAATGTCATCAACAGCATCTGTGAGAACACGGACTTGTTTTTCCCACTGCTCTTTAAAAAGATCCATGTTCTCTTGGGCCAGTTTACTCTGTGGCTTTGCCGCTAAAGCCAACGCAGCATTGATAACCTGCGGAGACAGTAAAGTAACGCGCATAACTCACTCTACAGTCATGTAAGCCAATCACATGGGGTGATAGGGGAAGGCACGACACCATGTGCTCTACCACAGTCATACACAGGAAACACTGAAGAGCAGGCCTTAGGCTTTAGCACTAAAGTTGATTTGGAAACAGCAGGCAATTGTAAAATAAGCGAAGGCTCCCTCTACTTTAGCCAATCTGTGAAGGCAATTCTACGATTTTTCCTCTAAGATTGGTTTTATGTGTATGAGTACACTCTAGCTGTCTTTAGACACCAGAAGAGGGCGTTGGATCCCATCACAGATAGTTGTGAGCCATCATGTGGTTGCTGGGTATTGAACTCGGGACCTCGGGAAGAGCAGCCAGTGCTCTTAACCACTAAACCATCTCTTTGGCCCCCATTTCTATAATTTTTGACATTAAATTCCAAGTTTTTAAAACATTCATAGAAATGTACCATCAAAAATTATATAATTAAAATTATATGCTACATATAATTAACTATGCTGCTTCTTTCTTTTAAACATTCAACATCATTAAGTATATATTAAAACATTATTATTCCATTTTATAGGTGTCTTACGTTACTCTCCTACTGTGGCAGTATTTAGGCTTATCTCAGTCATCCGTCACTATTACAGAAGCAGCAACAATGTCTAATAATGCTTAATACCCAGTACCAAATGCCGACTTATCGGGCTTCATTCATCATAGAGATACTGTGTTCCAATTCCAAGGACTCTTTTCCCTTTGTCATTTTAACACAGGTATCTCTGACGTATAAAAATCCCATAGAAAAGTATACAGTCTGCTACATTAATTAAGAGTCTAGCACTGGGGACACAGCCCCCTGGTAGAAAGTTTGCCTAGTATGTGCAGGGCTCTGAATTCCAGCCTCAGCACATACACAGGCATTTTATTGAGATATCATTTATAATTCATAGAATTCATCCATTTGAAGTATAAGACTCAATGACAACTGCTATAATCACAGCAATACTGGATTCAGTCCACCATTCAGCTTCAAATGCTTTAGTAACAGGGAGTAAGTCCTCCCCGTGGTCCTCTTCTCTCTTACTCCATCTTCTATGACTATTAAGTTATTCCCTACCCCAAAAATAACAAGTGGCAAGGGTGCACTGTCCTCCTTCTCACCTCCAGGAGAAAGCACCTAGTCTGTGCGAGCCAGGGACACAGCGTTAGCCACTTCCACTCTTCACGGTAGCCTACACTGAGGGCGTTTTCTTCCATTTATAGTTTCTAAACACGGCTTAGGGAGACAAGAGGTACTTCTCTTTTAACATGGCTGCTGCGAAACAAACTCAGTCCCTTTTTGAGTCTCTTACCTGCTGAGCCATCTCCCCAGCCCTATCACCCACCTCTTCATAAAGCACTTTAACCATCTCTCCTCATTGTTTTCTGCTGTCTCCACGTGCATTTTCATACCATTCATTACTCACTGCAATCAGTGAGTATGTGAAAGGATCTGAAGAGTTCTTTCTCCAAAAGATGTACAGAAATGGATAGTAAGTACATGAAAAAAAATCCTAACCACCGTCAGACATGTCGACGGTGTCTGGAGCTAACTGAAGACAACAAAGAACAGCAACCCACACGGCCCAGTTTATATTTGCCAATACTGAAGATGCCCACCTCTGCATGCATGAAGAATGAATACTCCCAGAAAAGACCTTTTACTCAGGGCACACCCCTAATGCCAAGTGTGGTCTGAGTCCTGTGTCTAAACCTCAGTCCTGAGGTCCATCTTAAGTAAAACTGTGAAGGAGAGAAATAAGGTTTTGTGTGATGGGCTCCATGCTATGACATGGGCCAAGCCACAAGGTTCATGAACTCTAGCATTTTCATTAGCAGTGACTAGACGCTCCGTGTGATTCTTTTTCCCTAGGCTTTAAGATCATTTATATAAATACTCCTGGTAGGTGTGATCAGCGTATGCTACCATCTGCTTCTGCAGATATGTGGAAGCATTGTCGCTTTTCAAGCATTTTAAAATGAAACAGAGAACCAAAGATATTAAAGTGTTGGAAGGATAAAATGGCAAACTTGAGGGGAAGAAAGTCCAATCTGTAGATATCTACTCTAAATTTATTTCATTCAATTTGGTCATCCAATCTACTGTATTTATTATCTCACAGCAATCAGTTGCTGGAAAATTTTATGACAGTATAAAGCTGGCAAGATGTTCATCAGATGGCAGGGCCTTGTAACTGGTCCATCATAGAAAGCTTGAGTGTTCCCACATCAGAGCAAAGGGGTCATGGTGCATTTAAGGCTGCAGACTTTACATAGAAACTCTACCCCGAGACCTGGTCTGAGACCTTAGCTCCTCTGCTTCGTTCCCTTGGCCTATGTCTACTGCCAGTTTGGCAGGACATAGCAGAGAGAGGTTAACCTGACTCTTAGACTGTGCTGTTTTCTCTACCTGGAAAAGTAGGAAAACACGACTTAAGATTGCTTAGAGAGGGCTGGAGAGATGGCTCAGCAGCTAAGAGCACTGACTGCTCTTCCAGAGGTCCTGAGTTCAAATCCCAGCAACCACACGGTGGCTCACAACCATCTGTAATGGGATCCAATGCCCTCTTCTGGTGTGTCTTAAGACAGTGACAGTGTATTTATATAATAAATAAATCTTAAAAAAAAAAAAAAAGAGGGGGTTGGGGATTTAGCTCAGTGGTAGAGCGCTTGCCTAGGAAGCACAAGGCCCTGGGTTTGGTCCCCAGCTCCGAAAAAAAGAGCCCCCCCCCCCCCTCAAAAAGATTGCTTAGAGATCTGAATGGCAGGGAAAGTAGCTCATAGGAGGCAAATACACTGACAATTCAAAAGCACTAGCCAAGGCAAGTAAGAGGACTCAGCAGATAATGGTTATTTTCTGACAAGCCTGATGACCTGAGTTCAGTCCCAGAGACCCATATGTGGTAGAAGAGACCCATTTCTCACATCATGAGTACATGCACCATGTGTAAGCACACACTAATAAAGTAGGAGAAAGGAGAAAGGCTTTAGTTGTTCTGTGTACTTACAGTCTTTCTAGTAGCCCCCACACTTAGCCCAGTTCAATTACCCATCTTTCTAAGTGTCACTATTATTAACAGACTTTCCTTCAGTGGCTGGTTCAACCAGGTTACTATTATCTGTATAAGACACCTCAGCAAAGTAGACTAGCTACTCTGTGACAAGAGTGTCACAACTGTGCATAAGCTGGTCAGACACCTGTGTACCACACACATAATACATGCACACAACAAAGCATGTGTCAACAGAGGAACCTGTCAGTCTCTTCTCTCCTAACCATCAGGTAGGTCCTGGGGGTAGACCAAGGTCATAAGTCTTGGCAGAAGTGAGCCATCTTGATGACCCTCTCCTATGCATTTAAAATTAAAGGCAAAGGCAGTAACATATGATGAAGAAAAAAAAAAGATACTTAAAATTTTCCATTCTATGGTTTATTTGTATAAGGATTTCTATTTAAAACCCCCTTTTTGGAAGGAAGGAAGGGAGGGCAAACCTAACAAAATAAACTTACATCCACCCTACTAAAGTCCATGCTGGAGATACGGTAAGCGGGCTGGCTATACGTTACCTGAGGACAGAGCGCTTCTAACTGACTTGCAGACATCCGAACGAGCTTCACGCCTTCTTCATTATTGGAGATTGAACAGGCCAAGTTGGCGACCTACGAGAGGGAAGAGCATGAAGAGCATGAGGACGCCTTTAAGCATGCTCTCCTTTGACTGGAGCAGGGCGGTCGGTAGCTGTGTCCTGCTCTGGCCTTCCCGGAAAAGAGGAGATACAAACACACCGAAGACGCCCACTCTCAGGCCGCAAGGACTTCGCAGTGTTACATTGTAGGTCGTATCAGAAGAGGTGGTGCACAGGCTTTGAAGCAGCTCTAATCTGCCTGAACACCGAGGAAGGAACTGCCAGTATCCACAAACAGTAAAGTTGCAGTTGCTCTTGAGGGGACAAAATCAAAACTCCAAGCTGTTGCTCTCCTTGTCATATGTATAAATTCAAGTTAAGTTTATTTGAACACAGGTAAATTAAGAAAAATTTTAAAACATGGTAAGTGGACCAAATCAGCCGGCTGTGGTGGCACCTGCTTTTAATCCCAGTACTTGGGAAGCAGAGGCAAATGAACCCCGTAAATTCAAGGCTAGCCTGGTCTACAGAGAGTTCTGGTACTGCCAGAGCTAGAGATTGTGTCTCAAACAAAACCAAACAGATGGAACCAATGCCACCCTCATAAACAATGAAGGGAAGTGAGGACAATGGAAGCATCGAGAACCTTCCACCCAGTTCTTAGAACGGTAGCATCGCTGGTTGGACCTCCTTGTCTGGCATAGTGTACTTTTAATGTAAATCTTTACCTTCCCTCCCAGGTCTCTATGCCACAGCTGACATAAGCAGAAATGACTTTTACAGTTGTATCATAGTTTGGCTTGCTAGTGTCCTGGCTGTACTAAAACACTGCTCTTCAGAAACAGCTATACCAGAAGACCCTAGCTCAAAAAGAGGGAGGGGTTCTGGAAAACAAAAGAACTAGATGGCATCACAAAGCTCCCTGGTGAGGTGAGAGAGCAACACAAACCCCGCCCACTGCCTCTCTAAGCTGGCTTCAGGCAGTGAACAGGAAAGACAGTCAGACACTAGGATTTTGCTTTCCACCATCCAACAACTTTATTTCAATTTATTTCTATTTATGCTATCTCAATTTTGTGAATCTTAACACTTACAAATATTTTCAAAATCACGAAGTAAAGAATAATGTATTCTTGACTATAGTCAGATACAGAGTGGTGAGACATAAAATGGCTGAATTCTTTGTCATTTGGTTCCTTGATACAAATCTTATGAAAAAGGCTACAGAAGACTCATTCTTTGTTTTAAAACATTACTCTAAAACATTACACTGTTAGAGCAGTGACACTCTAGAAGAGGACGCTGCTTGTTTTAGGCCTGGGAGGAGGAGGCCTTAGTGATGCTTGTCACTAAGTCTTTCCTGGATGAACAAGCTTCAGTACACCCTCCGGGAACAAGACTACTCACTTCTCACAATGAAAAACGTGCAAATGCAAGATCTAGACTACAGCTCTGAGTGAGAGGCTAGCCTCGCATACTAGTGCCAGATCTGGCTACTGTGAAAGGAAATAAAGGGAAGGAAAACCTTTACCTCTTACTGAGGAGAACCTGCACCTTTAGATTTGGAACAGCAGTCAATACTACTTTAAAAAAGTCTCTGGGGGAAACAGCTCAACTCAGCAGGCTGTTCTTCAAGGGTTCAGTTTGATTCCCAGCACCTACATGGGAGCTCACAATGATCCAGAGAAAGTGACGCCCTCCTCCTCCAGCTTCCATAGGTACTGGGCATGTACATAACACTCCATCAGAATCAGATAATAAAATCAGTGTGAAGTCTTTAGCTTGACAGGCACAGGAATGCATATCTTGTAACCACAGCAGCAGGGAGAGCTACAGTAGGAAGACAGTGATTTCTAAGCCAGTCTGGGCTACACAATAGAAACCTGGTCTCAAATCACTGGGCCTGAAAGATGTAGAATCCAATCCCATCTAGGCAAGATGGATGGTCAAAACCAGCTTGGGCAAATTAGTAAGATCCTGTTTTTCAAACCTTTACAAAGTAAAACAAAGTGTGTGTTTGGAGGTGGGCAGCGGCTCAGTAACAGCCTGTTCAGCTAGTAAGTGTGAGGTTTGGGGTTTAATCCCCAGTATGTCAAGGTATGCATCAAGGGAATGGTGAGAGAAGCTGAAGTCTGAATAAAAACGAACAAGAAGCATGGGGACACCCCCCCCCCCGAAACCTGAGACAGGTTCTACTAAAACAGCAAGTACCTGGCATCAAAACAACCAGGAAGAGAGAGGAGGCAGTTAGGAAGGGAGAATGGGACATGTGGGGCTGACAAATAGGGCTGAGAGAGGTTCCTCGTGGCATAGATCAACCCGCCTATACAGTGACAGCGATGAATGTTCTCAATTCTTTCACATAAAGGCAGGTACTGGACAGCTTCTCACATCACAGGTGGTAACAAATGACGTCACCATTAGAGAAACTAATTCTTTATTTTTAAAGTGCCGAAAAAAAAAAAAAATCAATCAATGCCTCATATGTAAATCTTATGGAAGAATTCTTTCTGAAATTATTCTTAGGAGGTGGGGAAAGACTGTCATGAATTCCTCAACCGACATGGCTGTTTAGCACTTCCACTCGAATGCTTCCGTGATCCAAATTCCACATACCAAGTACGCTCCTACTGTCTGCCACTCTTCACTTGGTCTAGCTATCCACATACAACTTTATCATATATATTTTTGTTCAAAATAAGTCATGATAATATAATTTTAGGAAGCAGGGTATAAATAAGCATCACTAGTAACAAATACAAAACAAGATTTATAATAGGGAATTTATTTAAATAGTAAACTATTTTTAAAGTTCTCTATTTCTAAATCTACCTAGCTGCCTAATCTTACAAGTAAACTTAGAAATGGTGCCTCACTAAACCTGGGATATCAGTCCCCACTCCCAGTGAGGAAACAGAAGCTTATAGTTCTGGAGTCTTTGCCTCAAGTCCTGGGATTAGAGGCCATACAAGCAGGTGTGGCAGGTCTATGATCTGCACTATGATCTAACCCAGCCAGGGCTGGGCAGTGCTCCTCAATCCTTCCCACCAGGATCCAAGAGAAAAGAAGAGGCCCCTTGAGAAGACAGTCTCAGGAGTAACATGACTCTGTGGGTGGAGGCACTTGCTGCCTCCGAGCTCGAGTGAGTTTGAGCTAAGGGACCCATGTGGTAGAAAGGAGGGAGGGTTTGCTGTGTTAAATTGACAAGGTAATAAGTTGGGAAAGGGGAAAGACTGGTCTGGGAACGAAGAAGACTCGGTCTCATATGCACACTAACATCAGAACTTTGTTAATTGTTATTTGCTAGAGTTTCAGTGTGCCAAGTCACATGGACTCACTGAGGTAGTACACAGCCAGTCATAAGATCAGTGTTTAATTCAACTGTTCTTCACAGAGCCTTCAAGGCCACTTATTACTATTTATAAATTCATGACAAAATCAAATATACAATGCAGATCATTCAATTTGCAGTCAAAATACACATTTCAAACTAATAAAGTCATACCCCATAAAGTTCCAGATAATGAGAAAACTGGGAGAGAAGAAGCCCAACAGTTAAAGCGTTTCATCTAGTATGCAATTCTTAATTCACAAGGCAGCAGATGAGATGCAACCTGAGTGCAGCAAATCCCCATCCCAAGGCTATTTTAATGCACTACTGAGGCTGAAGGGAAAAGGATACTAAGTGATACATGGTATCTTCCTTGTTTAACTCATGAACTGTACATTTGAAGAGACATGGATAAGTAAAAAAGAACACTGATTGCTCCTTGGCTCTTATGATGCACAAGCAAAGGAGGTAAGAAGTCATCAAAAGGACACACAGATATTGCATTAGTGACAAAAAGGTTTCTGACAGCAAAAAAATTTCTGACAGCAAACCAATTTCCGCCTTAACATATTTTCGATCAAAGACTAACATAAAGACATCATGAATTTGATATGAGAGAAAAGTAAGGTACAAAAGGGACTTTTGCCTAGAAGCACTACCTCACTCACTATTTGTAATCAGAGAGAGAAAACACAAAGCCCCCAGTTCAGCAACGCAAGCCCTCTGCTCCTCCTCCCTATCAGTGACCTTGAGGATATCTAACATCTATGGACATTTAAAAAAAAAGAGGCAGGCTATCCTGCAGGGAGTCAACAAGTTCCACTAATGACAATTACAGTCCAAAAGTCAGTCCTAGAGCCCAGGCAGGCCCTCAGAAATAACAGTGGAGGGACCTCACAGAAAAACTCTTTACCATTATTTTAAGTAAAGCCACAAAAGCGCCTGAATAGTGATCCAACAGGACTTGATCTCGTGTGTTCATGTACACTTCATCCGCTGTGGGCACTACAGGACCTTCCCACCTTTGAGTGAATGGAGCCATAATTTAAGGACTGATAACTTTACAGGACACTCTCACACTAAAGAATTTTGTATCCTATTTTTATATCCTTCATATGCTATAAAGAAATTATTTATATTAAAGCAACACACACACACACACACACACACACACACACACACACACACACACACACTCGATTCCTAAAATAGTACATCTGCTGTGTTCCAAATTTATGTTGGTCATATATTAAGAGTACTGAAATAATAGTTTTTTGGTTTTTTTTTAAATAAATTTTGTTTTATTTTATTTATGTAAGCACACTGTAGCTTTTTTCAGACACACCAGAAGAGAGCATCGGGTCCCATTACAGAAGGTTGTGAGCCACCATGTGGTTGCTGGGAACTGAACTCAGGACCTCTGGAAGAGCAGTCAGTGCTCTTAACTGCTGAGCCATCTCTCCAGCCCCAAATAATAGTTTTTTATCCAAACTACTCAAAGTTTTGAATCCATTTGAAAAAAGAATAAAAGTTTTTCAAATATTCCTTCAGTCCATTTCATTATATGAACCTTACATCATATGAAACAAACACACACACACACACACACACACACACACACACACACACACACACACACACACACACACACACCTCATAAAACCTGCATTTACTTTTATCTTTCCCCCATTCTCTATTAGAAGATAATATCCACATGGGTAAGGATTTATTATTTATTACTATACCTCTAGTTTTGTTTGTTTTGTTTGAGTCAGGGTGACTGTCTTGCTCTGGCTGTCGTGAAACTCACTCTGTACCCAGCTAGCATTGGACTCAGAGATCTACCTGCCTCTGAATCCCAAATACTGGGATTAAAGGTGTGAGCCTCTACTCCTAGTTTAGGAAGTCTACAATGTTTGCTGACATAATCTTTCTACATTTTTTCTCTTGCTTAGGTTTTTTTTTTTTTTAAAAAAAAAGATTAATTCTAGCTAAGCAGAATAAAATAGTGCTCAAATCTGGCATTTAAACTTTTTTTTAAAAAATCTCCACGTTTTCTCAATTTCACATCCCAAAAGATCTGATCAGGCTGGAGAGATGATCAGGGCTTGCTGCATAATCATAAAAACAAGACTCAGGGTCTACTAATATAATAAGCTAGCCACCCTGGAATGCCTTTGAATTCTGTGTGCACAGATACAAATGCACATACAAATGTGCATGGTGCCTTCTAGACAAAGATGACTTCAAATAACAGCTCACTGTGGAAGGTGACACTGGGCTAGTGTCGGCAAGCAGGACTTCTTCACAGTGGTCATCAGCTCCTGCTTTCAGGTTCCTGTCCTGAAACTACAAGCTGAAGTAAACTCTTTCCTCCTCAAGTTGCTATTTGGTCATGGTGCTTATCACAGCCATAGAGACTCTAACACACCTATATAGACACTGAGCCAGGCGGGACACATTTCCTTAAAAACCTAAGAAATCAGGCTATACACCTCAGGAATTAGGTGTGTGGTGCAGTCATCTGACCCCAGGAGCACGTTTCTCCATGTATAGAACAGCAGCACCCAAGTGTTCGTGGAAAGTGAAGCAAAGAGCTTCAACTTTAAACACAGGTCAGGACATTTGTGAAGCACACCAATGATGTTTAACAGAAAGGAAAACCAGAACCACTGCCTCTGAGGCAACAATGATGAATAATATTCCAATCACTGGCTAGCATTTTACAGAGCAGTTACTCTCATTCTTACAAATCTCTTTCTCATTTTCCAGACTGACTTTTAATGACATAAAAACGAAGACAGGACAGTAGGGGAACCTGCTCTAGGAAGAAAAGAAGGTGTCGTCCAGAGAAACTGCCAGAACATACTATGCCTGCCTGCCTTCCTTTCCTGCCTTCCTTCCTTCCTTCCTGCCTGCCTTCCTTCCTGCCTGCCTTCCTTCCTTCCTCTCTCCCTCCCTCCCTCCCTCCCTCCCTCCCTTCCATAATTATCTCATGCTTGACACTGAAAGGGAGACAGAGGAGTAGTATAGACCTGTCCTATCTAAATGTCTTAGCAAGATAAAAATAAAAGGATTCTTGCCTGGCTCTAAGGCCAGTTACACAGGAGACCCAGTCAATCAGGACATTTCCAGTTGCAAACTGACTGAAAGGTTCTATTTTATGTTTTATCTTAACAGCATTGCAAAAATATCAGATTATATGAAGGGAAAAAAGATACATTAAAAAAAAACAAGGTAGAGGAGGAGATAGAAGAAATGACAATTTTGGAAAGGAAAGCTGATAAAGAATAAAGACAGCAGCAATTCTGACAACAGAGTATCAGATCTAGGTTTACACCAACAGTGTTTCTAAACCACACAGACATCAGAACCCACCTGCACCCACTGGTGAGCCTAAGAAGCAGGTCCTCTGTAGGGAAAACCTAAGCTCTAACTAACTGTGAGATCAATGCAAATCTCAGAATAGAGCCATTGCCCAGAAGACCCAAATCACCCTGAGATACAATGGTTAAGTCATTCTCCAGAGGATGAAGGTCTTGGCTGCTGCCCTACCCTGTCTGCTGCCCCTGGAGCTGGAGTTCACTGTGAGTTGCACTTAAATGGAGGACACACTGGGAAGAGCTGCGATAAAGAAAACTCCTCAAAGTGTAGAAATCATCTAGCACTGCCCAGCAGATATAAGGTGAACTACACAAAGATATATAACATTTAAAAACTAAAAAGGTGAAACATTTAATCCAAAGCTATTGTCATTTGAACATATAATAAATGAAAAAACTAACTTGTTATTTTTCCACACTATGTATTAAAAGGACATATTTTACACTAGACGCACTCCCAACTCACACATATGTAAGCAAGAAGATGGGCAGAGAGGTTTCGGAGTAGATGACAGCCTCTTTCTCCTAACAGAAATGAAACTCCACAAGTGGCATATACTGTCTTTGAAGACTGAGTTTTCCATGACTAAAAGACTGGAGTCTCAGAAACCCTACATAACTTCTAGATTGTAGGGTGGGGTTTGGGGGAAGCACAGACAACACAGGTTCTCCCCAAGCTACCCTCGAATGCACTACACAGACCTGGCTGACCTAGGATTGATTTAGACTCTGTGACCCAAGTCACAGAATTAAAGGCACATGCCACAATCCCAGGCATACATCATGCTTAAAAAAAGATACACAGAAAGGGATTTACACCAATAAGTAAAGACCTATGACTTTAAAAGAAATAACAGAATAATCTGTTGATTCCTACGGAGAAGAGTAAATCTGACTGACTGTTGAAGGGCAGGAACTTAGCCAGTGGAGGTGGGCACACACCTTCAAGAGGCAGAAGCAGATGGATCTCTGTGAGTTCAAGGTCTACAGAGCAAGTTCTCGTACATCCAAAGCTACACAGAGAGCCCCTATCTTGAAAAATCAAAAAACAAAAACCAACACAACAACAACAACAACAACGAAAACAGTAGGAACTCCAAGGAAAAGCCAATCTCAAAGTCAATCTTAGCAGGTAAGAGAAGTAATAAGTAATTAAGTGAGGGTCATAAAATGGAAATGGTGGGAGACAAACCGCCTGCCCTGACCTCTTGTATGTAGCAAGCTAGACAGATTGTATACTCAAGATACCTTCTAAAAATCACACATACAATACACCCTCACAGTACTCTGAAATACATAGTACTGTGTATTGTCTGGTTTAATTTTGATTGATCATAAAATCCAAATATTCCTCAACATTTGGAATTTCTGCAATATAAGGAGTCCCTCAGTTACCCACACCAAAACTGATAGTTTATGTTAATGAGGTGATGAGGATAAGGAGCTTGACCTGGAAAAGATCGAGACTGGTAGTCTTCAATCGGGCATATGTAATAAAACTTGAACAAAAACTCTGAACACAGAAACTTAGAGCAGCTACCAAGCTGGTATCTAAAGGTTACAGGAAAGTGGAGGGCCCTAATTCCAGCTATATGGGGCACAAAAAACTTCAGCTTCAGCCTATGTCTGTCTGGTTTGGGATTTTGTGTCTTGGAACTCACTCTGTAGACCAGACTGGTCTCAAAGTCACAGAGCCCCATGCGTCTACCTCTGCAGTCCTGTGAATAACGGTGTGCACCACCGCCTGACTCCTACGAGTCTCAACTTGGCTGGTCCAGACTAAAGTCTTTCCTTTCAAATAAAACGTTCTATGTATGCGCCACTGTAGTGAATTATCAAGCCTGAGATAGGTTAAGAAAATGCCTAGGACTTGAAGCAAGCTGGTCAGAGTAGTAATATCTTGGAGCTGTAAGCTGGCATTTGAAAAGTGGATCCTGTAGGGGCCTATGACCTTATCTTGTAGGTCTATGCTAGCTAATTCCTGACATAAAGCATCAGAACTCGACTGCAGAGTTTCAGAAAGTTCACTCCTTCCAAACACACCTACAAATATTCCCAGTGGCTATAGAATGTGATTCTCTCCTGTCCGTCTATATCCATGTCTCATCAGCCATGTATATATTTTATGTACTGTTCTTGATTCTGCTGAAGCACCGAGGGAAAATAGGCCCTCATATCAAGGTTGGCCTGTAGACATTTACTTCAGCTAGAAGGCAACTAATGAAAAGAATGAAGTTGGGATTAACAAAACACAGCAAAGCATTTTATCTTTGGTTAGCTCACGGTGTGCCACGATAATACAAAGGTTGTATGGGGAGGAGAAGTCTTGTCATGAAAGAAAACGTTCTTCTTTGAGTCTGGAATTTCTGAGGCTTCTGAAACACTTAGAAATTAATTTCCTTTTCATGGACACAGTAATTATAAAGCTTACTGTCTCATTTATAAATATAATCATAGCTTTGCAGAATGGCACTGCATAGCTTGGGGTCATGCCTCAAGAAGTGAAATCCTGTATCCTTTACTATACAGGTAAGATGTAGGAGAAGGTGTAGAGGGCATGCAGAGGGCAACGAGGTGAGAAAAGGGTTAGAACTGGGTTGTGATGGGGAACATCACAGTCTAATTTCCAAGGACCATGTTCAGAATGAAACGAAACGTCTAAGTCTGGAACAAAGTTTTCAATGACTCTCAAGTCCAGTTAGTCAGTGATTGACTCAAATTCCATCTATCTGTCTGGTTTTCTTTCAAACCAGGGTCTTACTATATGTTCTGGTGTGTGTCCTGGAGCTCATTATGGAGAACAGGCTGGCCTTGAACTCAGAGAGGTCCCCTTACCTCTGCCAGGGATTAGAGGCATGCAGAACTCTGCCTAGCTACCATTTCTCAGTGTTGTCAGTCCACTGGAGAAGGAGCTCATGAGCTCACTACTGGAGGTCTGCAGTAGAGGCACGTAAGTTGGGTGAAGCTCTACAAGACTCAGTTCACTTAAAAAGGATTATGGAGTTTATACAATGCTGTGTACCATAGTGGTAAGGCTGAGGACGACTAAACTGGCATTCTCATAAGAGTACAGATAAAAACTGCCCTCTCTCCAGCTGTTGATACACCAGACCTTGATGCCTATCTTTCAAAGGAACTTTTTAGTAAGTAGGCTACTTATAAGGGACTGGTTTCCTGAGCACAATTTCTATCCACTTGGAAATTACATCTCAGACTGTCATGACTGTTGTGAACCAGATTATGTTTAATGGAGATACAAATGAAACTCTCCAATTTTAGTTCCAAATGTCAGAATCATTAACTTGAATAACAGGCTGACCTATGCATTCTGTACATAATTTTGGTCAGAAAAACACTTCAATCAATATTCAAACAAAATAATTAGTAAGGTGTTTAATGTGATTACTGATGTTTACCTTGAAATAATTTTAGTATTAACTTGGGCTGTGTTACTAAATAAATCATATTTTACATACTGACCATTTAATAACGGCCTTATGAACTATTTATCAAGTATTACGTTTCTGTACTAAGGTTATGTGTGCTTGGTGTATATGTGTCTCACTTCTAAAACATATCAATAGTTAATGAAACCATGTAAATTCATTTAACAAATGAAGAAGAAACCTAACTTATCTGGAAATTAAGTGTTAATTCACCTTTTCTAATTATTATTTTACAAGCCAACCATTTCCATATAGATTTCTAATGTAAAATTGTGTATAATTAATTTAGTGGATTTTGGGCTTGTTTACTCTTCAAACAGTACTAGGCCAAGTCTGCCTTAACCATGAGGTGAAACACCGACCACATCTATCACTCTTTCGGTTCTCAGAACACAGGTCTCACTAGTGACCTCAGTTTACAGGTAAGGCATAGGGACTGACAAGCACTGACTGTCTGGGATGTGATTCCAGACAGTGCTTATCAGGAAATGGCCAGTTTGTAGCTGCTTCCATTTGGCACACCATGCCAGTCTTGCTATAATATCATGGTCTAGCTTTAGCTACACCACTACTAGTCAGAGATGGTGTTGAGTTTCTAAGACAAAAGCTATCTATGTAATCAATGTAAACTGACAGAACAGTAGTTATGCCAGAGCCCCAGTGAAAATGAAAGACTGTTTATAAATGGTGAATCCTTGAAGCCCTACAGCCTATTCAGTCATAGGATTAAAACCCACCAGTCACCTGTGCTAGTGTGCACTTACCTCAATCAGTTTGTTGGCGTGTTCACGAAAAACCTGGGCATACTCCTTAACCTCCTTCTCGTTTCCATTCTTTGCAGCTTCAATCAGTACTAAAAGAGGGACATTGGTCTCCAGGAAGGAATCTGATACGTGGTCCATGACAGCTTTGCGAAGCTAATAATGAAATTGCATACATTTGATTTGGTTTCTACTATGAAGTTAAACTATGATCTATCTAGTGGAAGCCTGTGAATCTTTCCCGCTGTGAGTGCAGGACTGCAGAGTTCATGCTTTACACTACAGCAGCAGGATTTCAGTTTTCCAGACACTACCTTTTACGTTCATTGGATCTTACAAAGCTAAACAGGGTTACAGTACCATTCTCGATTGGGTTGGCACATAGCTTTGGAATACATGTAATTAGCCTAATTAGTTAGAATTCAATGAAAAAAAGAGCAGTTTCTGGTTTATCTGTGAGAGTTATCACACTATAACCTTTAAATTGTTATCTTTCCAATCATTGTTGACACTTGATCCAAAGTTTTATACCAGTTATGAGCAATAAATGTCTGTACTAGTTCCTGAAAACTGTCTAAATTCTCACCACAACTTAAATCTTAATGTTATATATTAAAGTACATATTTAGTCAACACTAACTTCCTTTAAAAACTTTAACAAATTTAATTTCAAAATGTTGATGAGAACATACATCATTAAAGGAACAGATTTTAAATTTACTGACATGGAAAATTCAGCATCTCCATCATTGCTGCACTTAGATAAAAAGACACTTCTACCAGTGGGAGCAAACTGACCACATATAACAGAATGGGCAGACCATGAGGAACTGG
This sequence comes from Rattus norvegicus, assembly GCF_021556685.1. Taxonomy (NCBI): domain Eukaryota; kingdom Metazoa; phylum Chordata; class Mammalia; order Rodentia; family Muridae; genus Rattus; species Rattus norvegicus. Next base: position 26,972,487 of record NC_141551.1, on the reverse strand, counting down.
AATCTAAAGCACGGCCCTTTGAGGTTATTTCCACATCCCCAAATCATCTTATTGATTTTCCTGCCTATGCATCCTTTTCACACCGGAGCTAATTTATTCAGTTCACCCCAGAGGGAATGTAATAGTCTATGTCCCTCTGAGATTTTTTTAGACATTAATAAGCTTATTAGCAATAGAACAGAGTCATTTTTCTTCAAAGATTTACCCTTTCCCTTAATTAAAAATATAAGCCTGTATTTATTTGATTCTTAATTAAAACTGGGTCTGAGACTTAGGAAACACAATGACCGTCCCATCATTCGGCTCACCTGTCGACGCAGGTCCCTGGTCTGAGACTTAGGAAACACAATGACCGTCCCATCATTCGGCTCACCTGTTGACGTAGGTCCCTGGTCTGAGACTTAGGAAACACAATGACCGTCCCATCGTTCGGCTCACCTGTCGACGCAGGTCCCTGGTCTTCTTGGTCATTTTATCTATGGCAGAGTTGAGTGCGTCGCTCCTCTCCTTGCGTCCAGCCTGAGTGAACAGATGCTCATGTGAGTGCTCTTCAGGCAGCCTAGTGCAGTCTACAGACCGTGTTAACACAAGAGTAAAGTGGGCGTGAGGTTTCTGCATAATCCTATCTCTATGTGTAGGGTGTTTGAATATGTCTGTGCATCCTGCATGGACTGCTGCCCGTGGAGGTCAGAAGAGGGAGTTGGGTTCCCTGGAACTGGATTCTGAGCCTCCACGTGGGTGTTAGGAACAACCCAGGTCCTGCAGTAGAAGTAGCCATTGCTCCTCACCACTGAGTCATTTCTCCAGCCCACCCGTGGCAAACACAATTTTTAATTCAAAGATGGAAATCAGGCAGTGGGAGTGCTTATATGTGACTTCATCTAAAAAATACAATCTTGTACCTCAGGCTCATCATCTGGCTGATCATTGAAACTAAGAGTTTTTCTAAAAGAGACAAAAGATACTTGGGGAACAGGAAAGGGTTTAGCAAGTTTGGAATTCATAGTGATCCATCTCCATAAACATCATCTTAATTCAAAGTTCAGCATATAAGTCCATCACCAGCACCAGTTTTTCTAGTGCTGCAAACAAGAATAAGTTATATCTGATGTTGATGAGCTATTAGACAATGGAGTTGAATAGCTAAGTATACAGAGTGCTTGCCCCACAATCGCAGAAACAAATAACCTAGCAGAGAGGCAGCACTCTTGTAATTCCAGCACTGAAAAGGTACAGAGAAGTAGATCCTTGGGTCTTTATTACCAGCCAGTCTAGCCTAATTGGTAAACCCAGGTCCCCACAACAAATTCTATCCCCCAAAACATGGTGGGTGACTTCTGAGGAACTCCTGAGGCTGAATGCTTGCTTGCATATGCACATATACAGACAGACAGACAGACATATGCTACGATTCAAAATTTAAATAAAAAGTAAAATGTAAAGAAGCAAAAGATGGCTCTTGGGGTTGGGGATTTAGCTCAGTGGTAGAGCGCTTGCCTAGGAAGCGCAAGGCCCTGGGTTCAGTCCCCAGCTCTGAAAAAAAGAAAAAAAAAAAAAAAAAAAAAAAAGATGGCTCTTGATACTAAATGGCAAACAAGTTTTATTTCTTGAATTTGAAAAATTAGAACAAGTTATGGTAGCATATGCCTCAGGCCAGAAACAAGCAGATCTCTTTCAGTGGACCACTTACAGCTACACAGTGAAACACTCTCAAAGCCAGAAAAAGAAAAGCTTGGGGGGAGGCAGAGAGGGACGGAACACACATACATGGGGTAAGGTGGTCAATCTTAGGTGTCAGCCTTCAAGAGCCAGCCACCTAGGTTTGTCTGCTTTTAAGATTTTTTAAAAAAGATTTTACTTATTTTGATTTTATGTGTTGAGTGTTTTGTCTGAATGCATGCTATATGCAACATGTGTGTCTGGTGCCCGCAAAGGCCAGAAGGGGCATCAGATTATCTAGAACTGAAGTTAATGATGGTTGTCAACTGTACTGTGGGTGCTAGAAACCAACCTGGGTCCTGTGCAAGAGCAGTGAACGCTCTAACTGCTGAGTCATCACTGACCCTCCAGGCTACACTTACAAAGCAAGCCTCTGGGAATCAACTAGGATCCAGGTCCTCGGACATTTCCCAATCTCCAAAACAATACATTTTAAAAGTAAGATGTGGGTTTGGAGAAATGGCTCAATAGATAAGAGCACTAGCTGCTCTTCCAGAAGACCCAAGTTCAAAGTCCAGAACCCACTTGGTTCTGTAATTCCAGTTTTACACCATCTTCTGGTCTACAAGGGCACCAAGTATACATGTGGTACAGAGGTATATGTAGGCTAAACACCCATCCACATAACATAAAAATTTTCAAAAGTTTTAAAGTAAGATGTGTTATGTTAATACTATATTATACAGTTCAAATGAGAATGGTGGTTTGTAAAATGTTTTCTAGACCTTCTATGCTAAATTTAATTTAACTGTATTGAATAGGAAGAAAAAAACCCACATATTTGTCACTTAGAAATGACTAAATCAGCATCTCAGGGGTTGAAATTTGATCAAGTAATAAAAATTAACCAGAAACAAAGAGATCAATTGAAAGAAAAGGGATGAAGGTCCCAACAGAGCCGGCTGCATCACTGGAAATACTAGAAGACATCTGTGTGTTAAACTATTAATAGGAAATACATTAAGTCTGTCTTCACAAGACAAATGTGCCTCTTTCTGTAACATGCTACTAATCACTGGAGAGAAACAAATGAACAAGGAATTTAGCCCAACATTATCCTTCTGGGTGCTCTGGAAACATTCAGGGATGGGTGTGACGTCAGTACACAAGCCAGCAAGCAGATGAATAAGTGTGGTTGATATCTAGCTCTGTGTATAGTACAATCCTTTTCTGTAATTTCATATTCTGTTCTTATTGCCTGTTAAATGAGAATACTGTCACATTTCTGTATTCATCTTCTATAGTTTGTTGTTATCAGAGTTTTAGAAAAGACTATTAAGAATTACAGATGATGGGGATGGGGATTTAGCTCAGTGGTAGAGAGCTTGCCTAGCAAGTGCAAGGCCCTGGGTTCGGTCCCCAGCTCCGGAAAAAAAAAAAAAAAGAATTACAGATGATAATTTAAAAGGAAAAAAGTGGGGTTGGGGATTTAGCTCAGTGGTAGAGCGCTTGCCTAGCAAGCGCAAGGCCCTGGGTTCGGTCCCCAGCTCCGGAAAAAAAAAAAAAAAAAAAAAAAAAAAGGTAAGAGGGACTAAGAAGTATATGAGTTGAATGAGTGATAGAATGATTTGGCATCAAATTTGATCGAGTCACATTCCTTATTATTTTATTTACTATGTGCACTGCTTATGAGTGCCAGCACTGATAAGCCACATCATATGCAGAGGGCAGAGGCCGACTTTTACAGCCTGGTTATCTCCTTTCACCTTGAGATCCAGTGATTCAACTTGGGCTGTTGGGCTTTCACTCAGATGAACCACGCTAAAGGCCCCAGGTCTCATTCTTACCCAATCCCCAAGTCCTCCTGTACCTTTAATAAAAGTAAGCAGCCTATTAATATTAATGCCAGAGTGGGGGACCAATAGCAACATGGATGCAGATATGAGAATTATTGTGTACGTTTGCTCAGAGGTATCGGTCAGAAAAGCCTAATTACTCACTGATAACCTTAAGATGAAACACCAGGATCTAAGACAAAGGTGCTGTGCTAGTTTTATTTTGACTTCACACAAGCTAAAGTCATATGAGAGGAGGGAACGCCAATTTAAAAAAAATGCCTAAGATCAGATTGTAAACAGGTCTGTAAGGAATTGTCTTAATTAATGACTTATGGGGGAGGGCCCAGCACATTGTAGGTGGGGCCATCCATGGCCTGGTGGTCCTGGGTTCTATAAGAAAGCAGACTGAGCTAGCTATACATAGCAGACCGTAAGCAGCACTCCTCCAGGGCCTCTGCATCAGCTCCTGCCTCCATATTCCAGCCCTGTTTGAGTGTCTGCCCTGACTTCCTTCAATGATGAAATTTAAGCCAACTAAACCCTTTCCTCCTCAACTTGCTCTTTGGTCAGGATGCGTCGTCACAGCAGTAGAAACAGTAACTAAGACAGATGTCCAAAAATTACATCTAAATCAAACTGAGCTAATAAACTCAAAGTCTCAGAATGTTCCTCAGATATTCAAGTTTTACTTTAAAAAAAAAAAAAGTCTCTCTGAAGTCAACAACCTAGAAGTCCATCATTGTTTCTAGCCACATCTGAGAGGTGTTTTTATATTCATTTCTACCAGAAATTCCCCAAGCTGAAACCCAAAGGTTGGGCTCACTGACCTCATAACAGCTTAATCAAACCTCAGTACCCAAGAATTTCCTCAAATCGGGTAGAAGGGTTTACCATGGTTGTTTCGTGAAAATCACATCCATGACCTGACTTTCTGAGATTACAGTGACACAGGAACACTCACTTTAACATACCCCGACAAAACCAATTTGTCTTGTTACGGTGGGAACAAAAATTTATGCCTTAGTCATGTGAGGCCAGGACAGGGCCAGGGTGGCATTGTCACTACACTCAGGAGGCAGAGAAGACAGAGCTCTGTGAGATGGAGGCCAGCCTGGTCTATAGAGAGAGTTCCAGGACAGCCAGGGCTACAACAACAAAACCAAACCGAACAACCCTATCTGACCCTTCTAGAATGTTCTAGACAGAGTGCTTAAGTCAGTGTTTCTTTGTTGATTGTTGCTTGTTCATTTTTGGTATAATGAGTGAGTTTAGGGTTCCAGGGTTCCAGCTAATCATGTAAAACATAATGGGAATATCACACACATACACCTTCACCACTTACTATCTTGATAAAAGTTAGAGAGATTAAGGAGTTAGAGTACTTGCTGTTTCTGCAGAGAGCCCAGGTTTAGTTCCCAGCACCCACATAGTGGATAATCACTATCTGTACAGTTTTGGAGGATTAGACACCCTCTTCTAACCTCAGTGGGCACAAGGTACACACACTTGGCTCTGTTTTGATCCTTGGTACCATAAAAATTAAGTAAATTAATTAATTTAATTTGAAATTTTTCTCAAAGAAGGTTGTTTCCAAGCTTCTGACACCAATATACATGCTAGCCCCTTTAAATTTAGCCAAATGGGTTAGACTCCACTAAAAGTCAAAGAGATGCTAACTATGAGATTAGTGAGTCTGAGCCAGTATCTACCCATAATTCTAGTCTGTGTAAAATAGCTCTGCATAGCTCACGTAGGCGAAAAATGTGTTTAAATCAAACATTATTCAAAATAGAGAGGGAGAAACCAGTAAGGGCAACCCCCAAAGTTGGCTGTGTTTCAAAAGAAACAAAGTCTGCTATACAAGGAAGGGGTGCTGGGGGTTGGGGGGTGGGTTGCTAGGCTGAGGGGGAAAAAATTAAAAATGTAGACCGCATAACAATGAGACTTAAAAGACAGTTTTTACTATTTTTGTTTTGATCTTTATATGTATAGTACAGAAAGAAGAGCCTCGTGCTAAGTTTAAGTAGACTTCTGCCCAAACACCTATGGAAGATCCTCACTTCATTTCCAATTCAGGTGCATCAAGCCAAAATTTATCACTAAATTCATAGCTCAGGACAGAAAATAACTCAAACATTAAGAAAAGTAGGGTTTCATATTATCCTGCCACCCAAGAACAAATTCCAAACTATATATGCTTCCAAATAAGATATGCCCCATTATAAGATAATAGAATGAGGATACTACTTAGTGTAACCAGTTTTATCAAGCATGTTTGCTAATGAAAGAACTAAAAGATTTCTAAAACTGAAAACAGGGAAAAAGTCATGGATCTCAGAAAGGACCCGAAGCAGCAGAAGCAACAACACCAGGGAAATAACCAGGTTGTATAATATAAAGCAAGTATGTGATATAATGCACATGGTGGAGACACACACACACACACACACACACACACACTCACTCTCTCTCTCTCTCTCTCTCTCTCTCTCTCTCTCTCTCCCCCTCTACCCCATACAAAACAGTATAAAGCTGTTACTTAAGAATTAATAGATCAAAACAGGAGAAATACTGAGAGCCAGGTAATACAGCATCTTTACACAGAGAGTTTCCAAGCAGTGACTAAGACCTCAGCGTGGTTTATCTCAACATGATGTTTAGGGTACCTCTGTGTACCCCTCTGATGTTGGGACTTTATTCTTTAGAGTTGGACACAATTAAAGAAATGTTTTTGAAAAAAATATAAAGCTCATAATTCACCATAAAAGAACAGAAAGTTTCAATAAAGAACAGAAAGCTTCATTTACATATCTGTATGTCACTTCAAGTAATTTTATCCACCCATATATTAAAAACCACACACACATTAAAAACAAACTTTCACAAGGAAGAATGTAGGTAACTCTAACCACTGCTCACTAAATTTCCTTAAAACTATTCTATGGGGAGTGCTGGGTTAATTCACCTCCTCTACAAAAGTCAGAAGTGCTGTCCAAAAGTGTCGCTCACTTGCTACTCTTTACAGAGGACCCAAATTTGGTTCCAAGTATCCACATGGCAGTAGATAACCACCAGTAACTCTAGTTTCGGGGGGATCTGACACCCTCTTCTGACCTTTTCAAGAACAAAACGTACTCATGGTTCACATACATACATGTAAGCAAAGTAAAACAAAAAAAATTTTTTTAAAGAAAGAATAATGGTATCCAGTTAGAGGGAGGAAATATGAATATACCAATGAGACCTGTGTGTGTGACACTCACACACACACACACACACACACACACACACACACACCAATTTTAAGGTAAGTAATCTTGTCCACAACCTCATCCTTCAAAACCCAAAAAGTAGGTAGGTAAGAAAAATGACTGCTGAGTTGGAAAAAACTGTATTTCTCAGTCATTCTGATACAGCAAAAGTGGAACTGCTCACCCCTTCAGAGTATGGTGGCAGGCCTACTTGGGAGGCTGAGGCGAAAGGATCTGTCTCTAACTTAAACAAACAAGAATAGGCATGATTTTCTATTGCATGTCTGAGCAATTTCTCTCCCTCAAAAGCTGATGTAAGAACAGAGATAATGTAATTTGAATAGTTTTAGTACACCAGGTACATCAATATAATTTGAATAGGTTCAATTTACTAGTACACAACAGTAGGTCAAGCAGACTAGAAATCAGAAAGGAACTTAAGAGTTCTCAGAGTTTAAGAGTAAGGGAATACCTTTCCTTTTCATTGCTAATCATGCTTCACTAAATCCAACTGACTCATATGCTTTTCCTAAGGTTATTTTCATCAGAATGTGGCTGACTTCAATAAGACACCGACAACATCCTAAGGTTTTCTTTCAAGTAATAATAACAGCGGTGACAACGACAAACCATTAGTCTCTCTGCCTTCCAACTTTTAGGACCAAGCTCAGAGTAAACTCTGTTTATGAAACCTAGGCTCACCGACTCAGTAGGATCTGATTAAATTTTATCCATGGGGGTGGGGGGTGGGGTGGGGGTGAGACCAACAGCAACAATGCCATCTACAGAAAGACCTAGGTTAAGAAACACTAGAGTACAGAAAGGTACTATAGAAGGATCGAGGTCAGTGTAAGAGTGCCTGCCACCTCAGAGCTAGCATCATGGTGGCATACCTAATAGCCAAGGTGGCTCCTGAGACTATGAGTAACTTTAACTCAGATAGTGAGTGGTAGCTCTGTAGTCTGACAATGTCTGTACAGCCTTCCCTCTTGCCTCCCTTCAAAGGTATCAGATGTGCAGTGTGGTTTGAAGACTTTACCGACCCATCAAAGTATTGCTGGCTGCCTTCTCTCTCATCCTGTATAGGCATTCATTGCCTTCAACAAACCTCTTACACTTTAAACCCATATTGGGGTCACTTTAAAAGAACTAAAAAATATATATATAATAATAACAACAATAATAATAATGCATATTTACATTACTAGAGTTCCAAGAAAATCTTTATGCATGACTCTAAAGGACCTTAGAGACTTCTAGTCATTATCAGAGTTGCCATATTCTAGTGCAGAAATTGTATTTCTTTCTATAATGATGTCTTAGAAGTCACCAGTGGAATGAAATCCTCAGATCATCACAGGCCAGTGATATGCCTGTTTCACAGATATCCTCAATAGCTTTCAGAGTTCTGCTCTCAGATTTGAAACCAGACTCACTGACAGTAAGTGGTAATAGTATGGGGAAAATAAGTTCATGCAGCCAGTTCACGAGACAAGTATGTTTATAAAAGGCAGATCCTTAGCCTGGCTTGAAAATAAAGCCCTGATTCATGCTAGACACATCTTCTGCATTTATATAACACTAACCATAAACATTCATGTCTGAGAAGTTATCTAACAGGGAGAAGCAAGAATTGTCAAGCAAAAACAACCAAAACAAAATCCGACTCCAATATTAATGTCTTTCCATATTCATGAGAAGAATTCAACAAGAGCCGATATGAGATTCAAAGTCAGTTCATAAATGTACCAGTAAGAGATGGTATGCAAATGCTATTTTGATGTTACAACACCCAAATCTCAACAGTAACTATGGCTTTAAGCTAAGGAATAGGTGAGATGCTGAAGTAGAAATCCTGAAAACTGTCAGAATCAGGCACACTGCAATACTTGTTCAAAATTGTCTCTGTTCCACTGTTAACATCTGGGTCACGTGTATAAAAATCAGAGCCTGCTCCTCTCCTCTGGTAGGACATCCAAAGATCAACTCAGCACTGTTTTCCAATCAGTGTGGTAATAAAACATTGTTATATAATAAGCAGAAAAGGATTAGAATTCCCTTGAAATTCTCAATGGAGGGGGAAAAAAGCCAAAATTGTTTCTTTTTGAAGCTATTCCTCTTTGTTGTGCTTTATAATGTTAAGTTCTTAATGACAAAGTAACTAAACCCACTTAGTTTACCAACACAGTCAGTCACACTTTGCTTTTTACCAAGCATGACAACAAGGCAATTGAGCAGCTTTCCAAACCACCAGAGCAGAGGCGTACCTTGCATAGGCTGGCATTAAATCAGCACTTCATAAATCAATCGTGCCCATTTAGATGGTCTCTATGCAGAATCGGCAGTCTAACACTAGCTCTCACATGCATTAAAAATCATCACTCTGCTAGTCCAACTCACTGTTCAGACGGGTCTTCTTGAATGCAGCATTTATTACAACCTCATTGTTGCTTCCTACACTGAAGGAATACCAAATTCTCAAATCAGGAGTTCTTCTTTCTCAATTTATTGTAAACAGGGGGTCTTGTAACGACCCTGACACCGTTACAAAGCACAGTGCTTTTTAACAGTAAAGCTTCTGGAAAACCCAAACAAAAGACACGTCACTGGGTGACGTCAGCCTATATACAGTTCTGTGTGGTCGCAGCACATAAGCAAACCCATTCTTGTGCCGTTTCTCGGAAAGCTTTTCAGTAAATGCACTCATGCTGCTCCAGAAGCTCTTCTCTGCAACAAGCCGCCCATCTGCCATCAACAAGTTAAGACCGAGAGAACTAACAGCTGCGGGAAGGAAAGCCTGAAGCTCTGGTGATCGGCGGTAATCAGGGGGAGGAAATTATTAACTTATAGTCAAAGCTGATTAGGGGATCAGAGCACGAAGAAAATGACACCAATGCTTTCCAGAGGAATATCCTAAGGAAAAGCCAATTCTCCCTAATAGACTTGAATCTTACTTGAAACGCTCGGGACGCAGAAAGCAGGAAACTGGTCAAGGCTCCTGCATGTTAAGCCTTTTACAGACTCACTGCGCGGAGCCTGACAACCTCGACTGAATGCAGCCTCCAATGTGCTCAGAAGAATGGGTAAGTCCCTGCATTTCTATGGCTTGTTCAGTCAAAGAGGAATCACGCTTTTATAAATATAAGCCAGTGAATTCCCGTTTTATGATGCAAATCATTTGGTTCGGGATTTTAAGATTTATGTAAATGGATATAACATTTTTTAAAGGGACATGTTTTAATCTCTCTTATACATGGTTTAAGTTGTGTTTCAGTCTACAAACAAGGTTAATTTTCTGCAGTAAATCAAAAATGTTATATGCAGTGAAATCTTTCATTATGATGTTGTTTTTAACAGCGCCTGTATTCTGCTGAAACATATCCTATCTTCTTGTTTTCCTTAAATTATATTCTGCAGGCTTACATTTCAAGTGGCCATTAGGGGCCCCTATGCTGGCAGCAATATATGCAATGAGTGTGGTATTAAAAATGCTGCCTGCCCTGGGTATGGCGTGTCCACCTAAATGCCGCTGTGAGAAGCTGCTATTCTACTGCGACTCTCAGGGCTTCCACTCAGTGCCAAACGCCACAGACAAGGGTTCTCTGGGCCTGTCCCTGAGGCACAATCACATCACAGCGCTTGAAAGAGATCAATTTGCCAGCTTCAGTCAACTCACCTGGCTCCACTTAGATCACAATCAAATTTCAACAGTAAAAGAAGATGCTTTCCAAGGACTATATAAACTAAAGGAGTTAATCTTAAGTTCCAACAAAATATTTTACTTGCCAAACACAACTTTTACCCAACTGATTAATCTGCAGAATTTGGACCTCTCTTTTAATCAGCTGTCATCTCTGCACCCTGAGCTCTTCTATGGCCTTCGGAAGCTGCAGACCTTGCATCTGCGTTCCAACTCCCTGCGGACTATTCCAGTTCGCCTGTTCTGGGACTGTCGTAGTCTAGAGTTTCTGGATTTGAGCACAAACCGTTTGCGAAGTTTGGCTCGCAATGGATTTGCAGGATTAATCAAACTGAGGGAGCTTCATCTAGAGCACAATCAGCTGACAAAGATTAATTTTGCTCATTTCCTTCGGCTAAGCAGTCTGCACACACTCTTCTTACAATGGAACAAAATCAGCAACTTGACGTGTGGGATGGAGTGGACCTGGAGCACTTTAGAAAAGCTAGACCTAACTGGAAATGAAATCAAAGCCATCGACTTGACAGTGTTCGAGACCATGCCTAATCTTAAAATACTTCTCATGGATAACAACAAGTTAAATAGTCTTGATTCCAAAATCTTAAGCTCCCTGAGATCCCTCACAACCGTTGGCCTCTCTGGCAATCTGTGGGAATGCAGCCCCAGAGTCTGTGCTCTTGCCTCCTGGCTGGGCAGTTTCCAAGGTCGGTGGGAGCATTCCATCCTATGCCACAGCCCTGACCACACCCAAGGAGAGGATATTCTAGATGCAGTCCACGGCTTTCAGCTCTGCTGGAATTTATCAACCACTGTCACTGCCATGGCTACAACTTATAGAGATCCAACCACTGAATATACAAAAATAAGCTCATCAAGTTACCATGTAGGAGACAAAGAAATTCCAACTACTGCAGGCATAGCAGTTACTACAGAGGAACACTTTCCTGAACCAGACAATGCCATCTTTACTCAGCGAGTAATTACAGGAACAATGGCTTTATTGTTTTCTTTCTTTTTTATTATTTTTATAGTGTTCATTTCCAGGAAGTGCTGCCCTCCCACTTTAAGAAGAATTAGGCAGTGCTCAATGATTCAGAACCACAGGCAGCTCCGATCCCAAACACGACTCCATATGTCAAACATGTCAGACCAAGGACCGTATAGTGAGTACGAGCCCACCCATGAAGGACCTTTCATCATCATTAATGGTTATGGACAGTGCAAGTGTCAGCAGCTACCATACAAGGAATGTGAAGTATAATATCTGCTCACCATCAAAAACCACACCAGATAAGTAACCTATTTTACATAGTAGAGGCTACATACACACCTGATTTTTACCAATGGTGACACTAAGCCTAATTTTCCAAATCAAGTGGAGACTTGAGTTTTTGAAGTGTTAAAGTATTTTTAATTTTTTTAATGAAAACATATTTTAAGTGTTAAATGAAGCAATGCTCATATTAATTTGCACTTTTGTTGGAAAGTCTAAATGCTTACTTCAATATAAAACATTTCATGTATGTAATTATATACAATTGTATGTAAACATTTGCGCTAAGGTCTCCATATGTTTTTTTTGTTTTGTTTTGTTTTTTACTGAAAACAGTTCCAAAAGAAGCTACTAAACAAATATAGGTAGGGGAAAAAACCTGTTTGATTATTATTCTCCATCCTATGGACCACTGGCTTCCTACTTAAAAAGGAGATGGCAAAGTTTTCTTGTAAGATAATGTGGTATTTACTCAAACTATAATTTACTGCCAGCATCAGAAGTAGACTTATATGTGTGCTTAAGACTGGTAAATAGTAAACGTTATTCTTTCAGTTTGGCTTGGCTTAATAAACAGTATCTAAGTTACATCATGAAACCAGCACCTTTTATATAACTCTAATAAAACTGGGTGACTCTTTAATATATTTCAACAATAAATCCAAGCAATTATAAAAGGATCTCATTATAATAAATCAATACTAAATAACTACACTGACTTCCTATACAACTCTAGTTTGACTTATAATGGACATGCTGATTTTTCTGCCACTTAGCCTATTATTTTAAACTAGTATTAAATTACCATTTTACTAATTAACTTACTAAATCCTCTATTGTGTAAAAATTTGCATTTGGGAAAGAGAAAAACTGAGTCAACTTAACAATCCTGATATACTCCATCCAGTTTGAAATACATCCCTTCTCATGATTGAAGATGCCTTGACAAACTGTTGAAGCCTCTTCCTTCTGCCTTTTTCTGTTCTTTAAACTTCAAAGATCCAAATTAAAAATAATTGGCTACTAAAGGTGCCTAACCCTGATTTGTTATAAAAAAAAAAAACCACAAAAAATTACTTTCAAAATATGATGTTAAAGCTTGACCTTTAATAAACATACACATTTATTTTAATCGCTACTTCCAAGAGAGGACCAACCTATTTCTGAGGCAAATTTTAAGGCAGAGCTTTTGACACTGACCCCTGCCATCACACAGCAGCGAGTGAAGGCAGCATGAGTGTGAGGGTAAGAACAGGTAAAGGGTGAGAGCCCGGCTCTCAGGTTAGTGGAAGTTACCAGGCAGCAAACGTGATTACGTACAATTTGCACCAAATGAGTGATGCTCAGGGACCTGTATGATATGGGAGGAGACTCAGCAGTGTAAATTCGAACACTCTAATCACAGTAACAACTGACAACAATGCTACATTTTTCATGAGGAACCACAAGTGTTCAATTCTGACTTCTTTAAGTCAAACAATGGCACACTGGGGAGCTAAGACTCAAGTTACCAATCCACATACAATTTTTTTCTACAAAGAAGGCTCCACATATAGGAGAAAACAGAGAATCATTACTTTGATTTCAGAAAGGAAAAGAAAACAAGCATTTTTATATGGAAAAATATCTAAGTCCTTAAAGAAAGACATTATTATAACACAGTATCCTTCATTCAAGGCTGATTTTCTCTCCGGACCTGGATTGAAAATGTTACTATAGACCTAGATTCAATCATAATTTTTCTCCTTTAACACTGAAAAATATACCCACATTCCAAATCTCTTAGCAAAAAGCAAACAATTCAGGTTTCAGTGAAAATGTGCTCTTTTTTTTTCTTTTAAGGTGGGTAAATTAGTTGGCAAAGCCTCAGTGCAGTTCAATTCACTTGATCTTGAGTGGCAAGCATTTCATCTCCTGATAAACCAGACGTTGGGTTCGTCTGAGCGGAGACAGATGCTGGTTTTCCGGCATGGAGCATAGCACACTGATTCCCCACTGAGGAGCTGCATCAGAAGCCCTATTACAAATGAGCTCTGTGGGCTAGGATTTCACAGCTCATTTATCGTGGTGACCACTGCCGTTTGTCAGGTGATAGACAGCTTGTTCGCAATACAGTTTTGAGCATGCAAGACTCCACTGGCCCTAAAAGGATGAGTGGTTTTCATCATTTCAAATCACAAGCAAAATTAATTCAAACTGTGAGTTAAAAAGTAAGAAATATTAACTAGCAACTCCAATTAACCCTAAAGAACATAGTTAGTAAAGTGGATTTGTATGTAGCATAGCAAGCCACTTAGTATCCGAGGAAAGAGAACAGTGCCAAAAGCCACCAATGCAAACTGTGGGGGAAGGGGAGCACATATATCTCTTTCGGTCCACATTTCCTTCCACTTTTTTTCCACTTAAAGCACAGTTGCCTTCTCTACTTGCCTGCAGAACACAAGGTCCCATTTAGTTGGTATGTATTTGCATTGCGGTATCTGTGCTGCCAACTGGCCAGAGTAGCAAAACCATGTGTATGTAGTTCCTAGCCACAAAAGCGAGGTTCTGGGTAGGGTTTTATCTCGTAAGCATTACCACCCAACTTTCCCTCTCCCGTTTTAAGTTAGTGAAAAATGATCATCAGAAGTCAGAAAATAACGTCTCAGAAAAATGAAGTGTAGTTAGGAATCCAAAATTAGTTTGCAACTACTGTTACTTATTTTTGTAGCCTACAGGGAATTCAAGCTTACCTTTCTAAAAAGAGTGGGTTGGTAAATCTAAAAATTCACAAAACTCATATCACTGGCATCAAAAAACAGACACTATTTTTAAGCCAAAAAAATTGTATTACCACATGTAATTCCTTAATGAGTCTAAGTTAATTTCTGTACTAATTCAATGAATGGAATTGACTAAACTTCCTAATTCCACACTAATTATTAAAACCCATCTGCTTATTATAATGCTAGTCACCAAAAGCTAAACCCATCTTTCCAGTAAAGCAATCTCTATGTAGCACTAGTCTGAATTCTGAGATATGAAAGTCTTATTATTTTCTTAAGTCATACTTCCTACACATAAGAAGGGGTGGAAGGGGTGGAGCTAAAAACTTCCTCCCCTCCCTCCCTCTCATATATATATATATGTATAAATAGATAATTTTTAGGAATATTTTAACAGGTAAATTACGTGATAATTTTCCTAATACAGCAATCCAGTGACAGCACTATCGAGTCTATTTGGGACATAATTTTCATATATTCTCAGTTAAAATGCTTGAATCAGAAAAGATGTTTTTAAAAAGATAACATGGGCCATCTATAGATAATAAGCATTTCTTTAGCTAACCTGGGTCAATTACTTTAGCTAATTTGGCGCCTGAATAAGGCCAAAACCAGAAAATGACCATTCACGCGTCCATTCTGCTATTGCAGACATTTGGAATCATCTCCAACTCCTTCAACTAACCTTTTCTTCCTTGAGTTTTAAAATCAGTACGATACATGGAATGTTTGATGAACCTGTGAACACTGAGACTGCAAACTCACAAGTATAGTCCAAACACCTTTGTTCAATTACCTTTAAGAGCCATGGGGGGAGGGTTGTTGGGGGATAGGAAGAAAATACTATTATACAAGGAATTGGGTTGGTGGGACTATAATACAGTGTACAGAAAAGTTTTGTTATTAAAGTTGTGTATACTGTAAAAAACAAACAAACAAATGTCTCTTTGTTTATAATTTTCTCCTGAAACCTGCAAATGCTGACAGGAGAAACCTGAACAGGCATTTGTGACAGAAGTGACATGAATTGACCGTGCTGCTTTTCAGTGTCAAATGTTTTTGCTGAAAAAAGGGCAGCTAATCATTCCTGTCTTTATTTACAAAGGCAGAATGTGGCTATGAAGGGGAAGGGGACACACACAGTACATATAACAGTCCACACTAAAAAGGCAACAGCCCTGCCAACTGGGTAGAAAGCAGGGCTCACAAGCCCTGGGGTTGATTGCTCTTCTCAATCCTTCAGGTACAATATACTACCCCAACCTGAAACAGATGGGAAGCCATGCTGGTGTCTGGACTTAATAAACTGAAACTTGGCCTCTATTTTAGTGGATAGACACCGGGATCATCACTACTCAAGTCTGTATGTGCTAACCATGCTAGACTGGGGACTCACTCTACCCCAGATACTAGCTTAGTAGGTATGAATGAAAAAAAGGAAAGATTGTTTTACTGGTGCATTTTGTTTGGCTAATTACCTACTCAGAATGCTATGCGTAAGCACTGTTAGGGCAAAAACAACCTTGCCTTCTAGGTACCAACTGCCATGAATGATTCACACACAGTTCTTGTGTGAACTTCCTGCTTATCCAGTCCCAAGGCTGACAGAGATGGCATTTACAGTGTATCCACAAGGACTTGAGCTTGGATCCCAGCAACCATGAAACAAGCCAAGTATGTTACATGCATGGTATAAGCATCTTAAACACCTGTAACCCTAACCTAGAAATGGGAAGAGAGAGAAGAAACTGGATCACTGGGGCTTGCTTGCTGTTAGCCTAGCCCACAAACCATTAGCTATAGGTTCCAGAATAAATCCTCCCTCAAAGACGTCAAAGGCAGAGTGACAGAAAAGGACAACCCTCAACGTGTGTGTGTGTGTGTGTGTGTGTGTGTGTGTGTGTGTGTGTGTGTGCGCGCGTGCGCGCGCGCACGAGAGGACGCCTCAACATATCCACTACTGAACTATGTACCCCTCTACATACATGTACACACCTCTCCTTTCCAATACTCAGTGATTCTTTCCCATCAGAGGCTATGAGAGTTCTCAGGGCAGAAACCCAGTAACTACTGAGAGGAAAGGAAGGAAACACAACATACACTTTTTTATCAAGAATAATTGTGTGGACACTAGCTGCCATCAGTAATGGCGATTTTAAATTTTACAAAAGGAGCAAATCTCCATACTTATGGAGCTTAAAATACAGCTTATTGATAGAATTCTTATATTTTAATCTTAAAATTCGCATGTAGTTATACCTGACTTCTCTATCAGATGTTTTAAGACTGCACGGTTAACTAGAGAATTTTCAAGTTCCCATTGAAAAACAAAGAAGGTATTTCTATCAAGGTGGTTCCCACTCTCCTTTTTAAAAGAATGTGTCTGTCCAACCAGGTGGAAGTCTCCGCTTGGACAAAATGTACTATAAACTATCTTTACAGAGAAAGAAGAGAGGAGGAGGCAAAGGTTTCCCCATTCAAGCTTGACCTTCCTCTTCCCCAGCTCTTTTAGAAAAACTTGTAAGCAAATCTTTAACCCCGCTTCACTATCTAAAAAAGACAGCAAAACGTCTTCAAGGCGAGTATAGTAATGAGTCTGAACCTAGCAAGCCCATGCCCTCAGCCCAGTCTGCCGAAGCCTAAGGCCTCAAAGGAATCTGCAAGAAATCAGTACTTGGGAGCACTGTGAACAACTCCTAACTGGCAAAGCCTAGTGACTCGTCTTTTTCATAGGAACCATATTTTAAAACTGCAGAAACAATTCTCAATACCAAACTTCAAGAGACTTTACCTAGAAGAACAGGAAGAATGTACAAAAAGAGGAAAACACCGCACAGTCATTCACAATTGTGCTTGGAGCATAACTCCATCCTTTGACTGTGGTATTTTATAGTTAAAGTAAGGTTACCAAAGCTCCAAGTTGATTTTTCAAAAATGATTGATAAGAATCAATAGTCATCTATATCAGCTAATCTGTTTTATTATTTTGAAGGCCAAAACATTCTTGTGGGGGGGGGGGGGAATGCTGCCAGGTGGTGGTGGCATACGTCTTTAATCTCAGTACTCAGGAGGGAGGGACAGGTGGATCTCTGCAAGTTTGAGGATAGGCTGGTCTACAGAGTGAGTTACAGAACAGTTAGGAATGTTACACAGAGAAACTGTCTCTGAAAAACACACCAACAACCACCACCTAGGCAATCAAACCCACCCTCCCCATCAGGATACAGCTGAGGGACACAGCAGTTGCCAGCATGGGTAAGGCCTGCCTCTCCCTCCCCAAAGTCTTAGCTGTCAAATAAAGATCAACGGGTTGGTACCTGGTACTTAAGGGAGAGGGGGAGGAAGCATAATTTACAGAGACCCTAATTCTATAGAATCAAAAAGGTAGAAGAATAAATTTTTATGTGCATAATGGCTAAATTAGATGCACAATGATTAAAAAGCAAAGATTCTTAATCCCAAAGGGCCAGAAGATGTTTCATAGTCTTTAAGACCATTTAGAAATTAATACAATAGTATGCATGGTTACAAAGATTAAACCAAATCCTAGAGTGTTTTTAATAATCCATAATTAGGGACTAAGCAGCATTGTCAGAACAATAAAACAGTACTTGGCCTTTATCTCCCTAGTGACTAAGGCAACAAAAACAAACCAAGCTTTACTCTGGTAGAGATAGGATTTAGCAGGTGGAGGTAAACCAGCAGTCTGAATGCTGAAGTAAAAGGATAACAAGTTAGACGCCAGACTGGGCAGTATAACAAGATCTTATCTCAGAGCAATCAATCAAAAGAAGAAAAGAATATGGTTTATTTAGAGGAAAGACTTACACGCAAGTCTGAATAAATGGAATCAGATGTAGAAACAATAAGAAGAAATGTTTAGAAAATCAACAGACCTATTCCTCAGGCCAGTTCTTGATAAGCAGCCTACTAGTTCATGCTACATGCTTTGAGACTACCCAAGGCTGGAACCCAGAAAGTCTACAAGAATAAGTAAGTATTTCTTTATTTCTTCCTTATCACATCTCAAATTATGTGTTACCCACACATATACAGGACACCCAGTAAGTAACTAAATACATTTACATTTCTATGTTATTTTTTATTTAGTTAGTTGTTTTTTGAGACAGTCACATGTTATGTAACTCTATGTAAAGCAGGCTACCACCTACCAAACATGTCAGCCAATCACAAAGCCTCAAGTGGGTCAGTGTTCATGACCCAGAGCTTCATAAAGCACCACCAGCTGGGAACCAAGCCAGTTTTACAGAAAAAAGGAAAAACGAAACACAATTTTAATAATGGCCTCAGCTTCAGTGTTAAGAATAATAAAGTTGTATGTTGTCAAACGACTGAAACTCAGCAAAGAGTTGGTGCAGGATTTAAGTACGTGATTAGATAAATGTGCCATACCTTAACAGAACCAAAAAAATGAATATATAATAGCTATCACTGTATTCTTTAGGTTTCTCTCTAAATGTGGTGTTTTTATAATAAGCCTATGGAGGGCAGAAAATGATACTACTGGAATTCATAATATTAGCAACCTAACACAACATTTCTCTCAACAAGACATAGAATGTTGCATGGTGGTTAAGGACAGAAATTCTGGAATCATGCGGATTCAAAATGAAGCACTTCCACTTTGTAGCTGTGGGACCTTACAATAGTCACTGGACTGCTACACTTTAACAGTACCAAGTTCATACTTTCAAAATTAAGATCAAATTACACACAGCTACTTATTCCTGGCACATAGTAGGTACAGGAGGCCAGGTTCCTTTATTATGTTTATGTTAATGTTACTAAATATTTACAACTAGTTCAATGAGTGCTTCTTCAATTTCTATTCTACAATTAATATATAAAATTCACAGGTCTAGGGTTGGGGATTTGGCTCAGTGGCAGGGCCCTGGGTTCGGTCCCCAGCTCTGAAAAAAACAAAAGAAAAAAAAAATTTCACAGGTCTAGGTCACCTCCCCTCAAGAATTTATAGCTACTAAAAATGAAACTAGTAACACCTAAAGAGAATAAACCCAAAAAATATGGGAGGAGGTGAATCCCTCATCACTGACTCTGGCCAGCCAGCCTAGCCAAACTGATGAATTTTAGATAAAACTAGAAACTATATCAAAAAATAAAGCTGGATGGAGCTGGAGAGATGGCTCAGCAGTTCAGAGCACCCAGTACCCCTGCAGAGGACACAGGTTTAGTTCCCAGTATCTACATGGCAGCCTCCCAACGGTCTCCTTCCAGTTCCAGAAGATCTGACACCTTTAGGGACTAGACAAACAGGTAGTACACACATATACACGTAAGTAAACACTCATATACATTTTTTAAAAATTTTAAATAAATAAATCTGGAGACCAACTGAGCAAAGATACCAGATATAACCCTCTGGTCTCCACATGAACACGTTCACTGACAAAGCTATATCCACACAGACATACACACCCATGTTAATAATATACTGTGAAAACAAAGAAGGAATTAATGTGATAAAGAACGAAAGGAAGAACATTTTTATTCACGAGAAATGAACTGGATGTTGAGGTACTGGGGGAAATATTTAAGAAATCATTCACTTATCAAGACGTACTTAAGACATTCTAATTATTTTATTTAAGTTTAGCTTACATGTATGTACACCACATGGGTACCTGCTTGATACACAAGGAGACCAGCAGCAGAGTATCAGATTCCCCTGAAACTGGAGTTGCAAGTAGGTGGTGGTGAGCCATCATGTAGATGCTGGGAACTAAAGCAAGGTTCTCTACAAGAGGAGCACAGGGCTCTTAACTCCAACCTCTTTCCAATCTCTATTGTTTTGTATTTAATTTTTTCTTAAATTTTATATGTATGGCTCTGCATGTATGTCTGCATACCACATGCATACAGTGCCCAATGAGGTCAGAAGAGAGTATTGGATCCCCTGAAATTAGAGTTACTACAACAGTTTTAAGTGACTGTGTGAACACTGGGATTCAAACCTAGGTCCTCTGAAGAGGAGCTGGTGATCTTAACTGCTAAGCCATCTTTCCTATCCCTATTTGTTAATTTTTTAAAGAGAATTTGACATGTAGCTCAAAGATGATCTTCAATTTCTGGTACTTCTGCCTCCACTTCCTAAATACTGAGATTACAAGGAGGAGTCACCACACCCTACATTAACTAAATGTTGGTTACTTCCAGTTTAAAACTGCTTCTGGAAAAAACACATAAGCTCTAAGATAGTTCCATATTTCCAGCTTTCTTTTCCAACTCTCATAAAGGTATGTTCACATGGAAAACCAGAATAAATGTCTACTTTGTAAAATATATGTGCTGGGACAAAGGAAAAGCTTTACCTTCCATTATTTTCTTCTAGTAAAATCTATTGATTTCCATTTCTTAACCATGTTTTTATACTATTTCCAAAATAATGTTTCAAATTCTTAGAACAATAGCTTCTAGCTCCCCAGTGTGATATAAATATTTATAAACTAAATACTACACTACAGAATAAAGACAGCCTACTAATATTGCTCCTCCTCTTCCTACTAAAGAAGTTTGATGTAGGTAAGGCGTAAGGCATTATTTTAACATAAAAACATTAATGGCTTCAAACTGGTTTTATTAAAAATCAGGGCTGGAAAGATGGCTCAGTGATTAAACACTGGCTGCTCTTCCAAAGGACTGGAGTACAATCGTAGCACCTACATAACGGCTTGCAATCATCTGCACCTCCAGTTCCAGGAGAATCTAACATTCTCTTCTGACCTCCATAACTACTGTCATCATGTGGTGCAGACATACTTAAGGCAAAACTCTCACACACATAAAATACAACTATGTGTGTGGCTGCCAGTGTAAACTTAGATGAAAGCCTTAAGCCTTTGTCTCCCTCCAGCTAAACAGAAACTGAGACTCAATGACTGCGTCTTGCGTGCTACACTTCGTATAGCCACACGCTTCAGGATTCAGCTCCTTTGTTCCTTACTGAAGTTTAACTCTGGTGGCTCTACTTATCTTGATTATCAAATGCCTTCTTTTCCTTTACAAAATATATATTTAGACATTGTAGCTGTAGTGCCTCATTAACAACTCAAAGAATAGTTTCTTTCCACATTTTTATTAAAAGTCAGTACTAGTTCACAACTCTAATTTTTCTATTTAGCCAATGTAAAAATTATTAGATGGGCGCCCAGTAAAATTCTACTAATTTAAATCTAATAAATCCAAATGAGGAACATCATACAGAAACCAATTCTTATTGCTTTTCTCCCCTTTCATAACTAGGTAAAAGATGCTCTGTTCTCTGCCATGAAGTAACAGAGTGCTGAGGACTTGCCTCACCTGCAAACACTGAGGACATAAGGTCCCAATACCCCCAGGCAATGACAAGCAACTTAGAACAAGTCATAAGGCACTGGAAGACAGTGGTTCTCAATCTTCCTAATGCTGTGACCCCTTAATACAGTTCCTCATATTGTGGTGACCCCCAGCCATAAAATTATTTTCATTATTACTTAACTGTAATTTCCCTTCTGTTTTGAATCATAATGTGTTTTTCGATGTTCTTAGGTGACCCCTCTGAAATGGTCATTGACCTAAGAGGCCACAACCCACAGGTTGAGAATCATTGCTCTAAGATAGATGACTCACCAAGGAGCAAGTTTTAGGCGGAAAGGGGAATCCTCTTAGTTTAAATCTAGTATGAACTGGATTTTCTTTCATTTACAAGTCAAGGAATTTTAATGTTTAATTACAGTTCCCTACAGCCAAAATGGTACCTGTAGCTAAGGTACCAGGAGCTGGATCCCTGCCCTGTCGAGTGCATATATATCTAGGATAAAAGGCAAATCATGAGATTGAACCAGTCTTGCTCTTCACATTCTAAACCCCAATATTTCTTTTGCATTTGTCTGCTTCGCTTTTCTCTGAAATAATCTATACTTGTAAATGATCATAACTTGATTTTGAAAACTTTAAGGAGATCAATATACATTAGCAATACCGAGGGGAAGTCATTGAAAAGAGTATGCCTCATAGAGTATTTCTTACTCTTGTGCAGATAACATTATTATATAAGCCCTTATTACCCTTTTTAATGAACAGTACTTAGAGAGAATAAGGAAAACCATGTTAACACACACACACACACACACACACAAACCTTGTGAAAGAGAAGGGAACTGAAAAATGATGGAGATTTGATGGTATTTTTTTCCTATTAGAAAGTCCTAATGGACTCTGGACTCTGACCCCATAGGTAGCAATGAATATCCTAGTAAGAGCACCAGTGGAAGGGGAAGCCCTGGGTCCTGCTAAGACTGAACCCCCAGTGAACTAGACTGGTGGGGGGAGGGCGGCAATGGGGGGAGGGTTGGGAGGGGAACACCCATAAGGAAGGAGAGGGGGGAGGGGGATGTTTGCCCGGAAACCGGGAAAGGGAATAACACTCGAAATGTATATAAGAAATACTCAAGTTAATAAAAAAAAATTAAAAAAAAAAAAAGAAAGTCCTAATGGGCCAAATCAATTGCGCTCTAGCCATCCTCTATAACCTACTTTCTGATGCCCACATAAGTTCTGCATTTCAGTTAACTGGAGTCTGAGGCGTTTACCAAACTGGTCTTTCCTCTTCCTCCCCTACGACAGTTTCTCTTTGGTGATGCCTGGCAAGCTACTCATTCAGCATTTCATTCAGTCTTTCCTTGAAAACTCAAGAATTCACTACACTTTCTACCTAAACTTGGGGGAAAGGGAGAAAACACAAGTGCACATACCCAAATATATAAATTTAAGGTGGGTAGAGTAGGGGTACAAAATGATCAAGACGAAAACCCAGTTCATGTCAAAGAGAAAGCCACTACTTAGCTCGTGTCCAGTTAGTTTCCTTAGCCCCTCCATTACCTCCACTTTATTCTAATACTGTCTGCTGACATTTGATGAGACAGAGAACCACTCGCTTGAATATACACATAACATGCGTGTAGTCACACTCAGTATTTCCAACTAGTACTTGTATAACCATAAATAATGAGCAGATAAATTCTAGCAATACAAAGAGAACAAAATTAAATAGGAAACTATTTACAGGCCAAGACAATGAGATGTCTCAGGATCCTTGCACACAGACACACAGACACACACATACATGCACACACACAAAAGAAAACACTATTTACATATACAAAATCCTGAAAATGTGGTACCAATGAGATTTACTAAAGGAAGATTTATCACATAGAAATAAAGTCTAAAACCATCATCAAAACAGCTATAACTAGGCTGCTTCTTCCAGCCATCCAGGTCAAAGAAGTTTGATCCAAACAATTAAATGGTCTATGTGAAAAGAACTTTAAAATCTAAGTACTGAAAGTGAGGCAATTAATTACTACCTTGTACTCAACCATGACATTTTTCAAAGGAATCTATATTTGGAATATGTCGATTTATATGAACTCATTTAAATGTGACAATTCTTTCCTAGAAACACCAAGATTAAAAGTCCTTTTTCTTTTATAAAAGATGTATGAAAGCAACAGCCTCACATACACTTTTAATCTGCTTCAGAATTTAGCTACTTCCATGTAATCTATTTCATGATTATAGAGTGTTAAATCTCTACAATCAATCTGCCCCCATCCCAAGTTGCTCTGCTTATGATTTAACTATGACGGACTCAAATGTGTACATACAAGTAATCTAAGATGAGAAAATGCTTTCATCCCAAGAGGAACTCTATTATCCGTAAAACAAAAAGTATAAAAAAATGCTTGAAAATAAGAACAAACATTCAATGTGTTGGTTTAAAATCTACCAACAAAAAGCGAGAAAATATAAAATAAATGACAGCTATTAGAGTAAAAGCTGTAATATTAAAAAAAATCCTTGTACTGTTAGAAAAGTGGAAGCTAACTACAATTAAGTACAATTAAGAACAGAGCGATTACATGGCACACAAACAAAATTCACACGATACCTATTGGGGAGAGTATGAAGGCTATTTTCTTATACTGGTGGTACAGTAGCCATTAAGCTTAGCCCTTTGTGGAAAATATCCTTTCTTCCCTTCCTTCCTCAACTCAAACATCTCCATAAAAATAAAACTGAGAATCTTTCATGTTAAAATAAAGGAACAAGGGGTTGGGGATTTAGCTCAGTGGTAGAGCACTTGCCTAGGAAGCGCAAGGCCCTGGGTTCGGTCCCCAGCTCCGAAAAAAAGAAAAGAAAAAAAAATGCAGAAAATAAAGGAACAAAATACACGGGTATATATCTTTCAAGGTTAGTAACTGCTACAACAAACCCAATGTTTTAAAACAATTTAAAAACCAAATGTTCATTTAAAAAAAGAAAAGCAATGGTTAAATAATATATGGTAAAACCACATTCCGGATTAAAATAATACACTTTTAATAAATTTAAGAAGGGGCTGGGGATTTAGCTCAGTGGTAGAGCGCTTACCTAGGAAGCGCAAGGCCCTGGGTTCGGTCCCCAGCTCCGAAAAAAAGAACCCCCCCCAAAAAAATAAATAAATAAATTTAAGTCAACCCCAAACTCAGCAATAAGTAAAACTTTAGTCTTTACAAGGAAGCTGAAGAACTGGCTTAGAGGTTAAGAGCACTTGCCATTCTTGCTGAGAACCCAAATTTGGTTCCCAGCACCCACACGGTGGTTCACAACCATTCATAACTGACAGCAATCAGGAACACACCTGATGCATATACAAAGTACAGGAAAAACACTCATATACATAAAGTAAGGTAGGCAAATCTTTAAAACAAACCCACCCTTTCTATGAAGTGCCTTTAAATACTAACACGCAGGGTTGTGAGCAGTGATGCCGTTCATCTTAAATAAGAGAACATTTGTGCCAAGGGGAACGACTATAGTTGCTAATTTGGGGGAACTAAGAACTTATCATAAAAGTGGGGAGAAGTATGGAAAGAACTCAGCCCAGATGTTATCGACAATATGACAGGAGAAAAGAGTGTAGGAGACGTAGGTCGAGGGAAGAGAATGGAAGGATTTCAGAAGACTTATGGCAGAAAACCAGACATAGTAGTATCCAGTAGGAAAAAGCAGGACCCCAAATAAAGACTGAAGACAGTAGGCTAGAATGTAGCTCAGAAGTCAAGCAAGCTGGTTAACATGCACAAAGCCCTAGGTTTGGTACCTAGCAACCCAAAAAGAAAAAGAAAGGGAAGAGAGTTAATATAGTCTCTCCTCCCTTCTAGTTCCCTATGCCATCTTCATAAACAAAACACGTTTTGTGAAATTCTCCTAAATCTTGACTTCCCAGATATCACTGGTGAGAGACATACTACATGTTTGTATACTATACCAGCCGGCACGTGGCAGAAAGTCCCTTCTGCTGATACAGACTTATTTCTCCTTAGGGCATAGCACCCAACTTCTATTGTGACTTTTCAGTACCCCTTAAACCAAATACAAAAACTCTTTTTGCTTGGTTAAAGGGACAGTTCCAATTAGAATGCAGACACGGCCATCACTCACAAGGCAGGAATGGGGTCTGAGTTACAATGATGACATAAGAATAGCAGCCAAAAATTAAGAAAGAATAAATTTATTCATTCCTGTACAAGAACCAGAATTCGGAGTTAAAGACTATAGCAGATGATTGAGTAAAATAAAAATAAATAGTAACGAAGATAACAGTTCCAAAGTTCTTGAAGACTTTCAACAACCTATGGTGACAAAATATAAGTTAATAAGGTGTAAAAAGACCCGACACCTCAAGAAAAGCATCTGAAACATACTAAATGTCTAACAGCAATATAAAGAGAACACTAAGACAGATTATTATTAATTATTGGTTAAAAAAATATCAATACTATATAGAACAATCTATAAAAATCGCCTGGCGAAAGCCACTCGATAAGACACGGCAAACAAGACAAAATGGTAACACTGCACACATGGCCTCCACAGGTCTCTGTGTTACGGCACTATAAACTAATGCCACAACAGACAGGGAAGGGAAGCGTGGGAACTAAACACCTTCTACAGGAGTAGACAAGATTAGCTTCCTTGGGAGAAACAGAAAAGCAAAGACAAGAAGAGGTAAGCAGAGTAAAAGTTAGTGGCCTAAGAGCAAAGAGAACTGTAAAACATTGCTTCAAATTACAATAGCACCCGTTTCACAATTAGTGACTCACTATAAGGTAGAAGATATTTCTAAAAGGACCTTTAGGACCTGGGTGTGGGCTGCATGCATGGGGGCCTGCACTCCAGAAGACGTGAGGACAACTGCAAGCTCAGGCAGGCTTGACCACACAGTGAATCATGTCATAAACACACAAACAGGAAGGTCTTCCTTCTAACAGCTCAAGGAAATACTACCCTCCTCTCAAAAAGACCTCCGCGTTAGCTTGTGTGTATGTACACGCGGTTTACTACATCTGCATGAAATAGTTTTGAAAGATAAAAGAAATTAAATAGAAAACCTATATGTGGTTATAAGAGGAATGTGAAAGGATTTCCTTTTGCATAGTCTTTTATACTCTTTACATTTGTAACATATAAATACAATGCCAATTTTAAGTTTGTTTTTTTTAATTTTTTTTAACAAGTCTAAAAAAATGACTTGTGTTGTGTGTATTTCTTTAGTCCTGGAAGCAAAGGCAGGCATAATTCTGTGAGTTGCAGGCCAGTCAGGGCTATACAGAAAGACCTTGTCTCAAGAGAGAAATAGAAGGAGGTGGTAGAAGATAAAATAATAAAAATCTCAGTTAAACACTGAACTCTTTGTCAAAATATGAAATACACTCCACTATTTTTAGTTTTGGATATTATTTCCAAAGCAAGTAACTGATTAATAATTCCACAGATAACATGTGATGACAACTGTTTATATTTCCAGAGCAGAGTGATGATACCAGACATCCCACAAGCCTCACTTCAAAGTCAATGCACCTTAACTTTAAAGACTTTCTCTTCATAAGAATCTTCCTCTCAGTCTTTTGAAAACCCTTCAGCGGAAAGACCTATTATAACATGAAAGGAAAAAAGACCTTCTAGACTTCACACTACCTGTCCCAGTCTTTTTTAGTAACATATAGACAACATTTAAATTCACATGTGGCTAATCACTCAACCAGCTATCGAGTTCATGAAACAATGAGCTAGAGGGCTTTTTTTAATCAGGGAAAGGCTTATTTATAATAGCTTTCCCACTAGCATTAGATTTTTCTTAAATAAACTATAGAGAACAAATACAAACATAACCTATAAAAATGAGTAAGAAAAGGAACATATATAACATTCAAATAGCAAGTCTATTTCAAATTCAATCATCAAGTAAATCGAAAAGGAGTAGGAATGAATAATGATGAGATTTTTATACAGAGAAGCCTATTCAAAACTCAATTCAGAGAATGAACACTGATGATCAGTCTCGCTTCCCTATGCCAAATAACTCAGAATTAACTATGGAGTATGCCAGACTCCAGCAAAATGTACATTTTAATAGTAAGGAGAACATAATATGAATCTGGGAATGAGGCCACCAACTTCAGTCAAGATAACAGGGCACAATAAAATAAGCTCTGTAACAATCAGTGGGGACATACTTGCTAAAAATTAGTATAGTCTTTGGCCATTATTACCAGGGTCCACATAATGACCAAGGCTCAAAGTAAAGAGAAGGAAGCAGATCGAAAGAATAAGCTCTTTTATCAACAAAATGTTAAATGCAATCACCTGACAAAACCCCTGGAAATGTAAGCTTTAAAAAAAAAAAAAAAAAAAAAAAGAGGATTTGATGTAACTCTCCAGCCTCAGGACCATGCCATCATCATGCCCTGTGTCCGGGGTCAGCAACAGACACTTGGGCAAATTTAGATAACTTTTCATACTCAATGTAGCCGTTAAGTATCAGAACAAAGTCTCTCCACAGACAATTCCTACAGTACTATAAATGCACAGGTATAGTAGGCAAGTCATTCAAACATTCCTGAAAATAAAGCTTCAAAATAAGAGCATGTCTATCCCACAACAAAACCAACCAACCTCACCAAGGTAAAGTGCAATATTTTCCTATAATTACTTAGAATTTTCTATGCTTTTATTTATTTAGTGCATGCCATGGTGTGGCTTGCAGACGCCAAGAGTTGGTTTTATCCTTCTACTCTGTGGGTTTCAGGGACCTAACCAAGCTCAGGGTCAGTTTGGTGGCAAGACCTTTTCTTGAATGAGCCATCTTCAGGCTCACCAGATTGATCCAATAAAGAAGTACTGGTAACAGTAATCATCCCTGATAGCTTTACAAACAACTAGAGACACACCTCCGAGCCTGCACAGGCTTTTACCATGTGCATCCTGGCTCCATGGTCTTACATAAGGAAATACCAGTGGAATGCAGCCCTATAAAGCAGCAATGAAGCACTGAAGCCACTGGGCTCCGACTGTAGCTCACTGGGATTTACTTAGGGGGCAGCAATGATACATGCTGTTTCGCACTGGGTGTCAATTGAGATGCCTCTCACAAGTCTCTACCAAAGTTGATCTTACTTTCCACCATAGCAGTAGAAATATCATCAAGCTTCGAAGGAAGGATGGAAGGAAGGGAGAGAGGGAGGGATGGAGGGCGGGCGGACTCCAAAGAGACGTTACACTTTTAACTCGCCAGGTATGGCAGCACAATATAAGTATATGTGAAAATGACATTAAGACCCAGTATTTTGAATGCTGAGTAAAAATGTTAAATAAAAAAATAATCTTAAAAAATTATGGGGGTTGGGGATTTAGCTCAGCGGTAAAGCGCTTGACTAGCGAGCACAAGGCCCTGGGTTCTGTCCCCAGCTCCGAAAAAAAAGAAAAGAAAAAAAAATTATGACAAATTAAGGAAATGTCAGTTTCTCTTCAGTTGCAGAAAAGGCTCTGGAATAATTTTTAAAGTATCATTGCATGCCAGGGGGTGACAGCACATACCTTTTACCCCCCCCCCCCCGCCCCATTCAGGAGGCAGAAGATCTCTGAGAATTTGATGCCAGTGTGGTCTCCAGAATGAGTTCCAGGACAGGCAAGGCTATGCCTACACATGCCTACACACACACACACACACACACACACACACACACACACACACACGCACGCACGCACGCACGCACGCACGCACGTGCATGCTCATTTTATCTTGGAAAACAAAAACAAACAAATCCTTTCACATGAATTTGTGTTAAGAGTCTGTTAAATTTTGATCTGATTGAAACATTCATGAATCAGTGAATCAAAGCATGAAACAAGTTAATACTGATGGGGAAATCCTACCAATATGTAGTTATGGTTAACATGACCTACTGCTAACAGCTATTCTTAAAAGAGTATTTTAAGACTTGGTTTCCACTTATAAAATTCTTGCAATCTTCTACAGAGGAAATGAACAAATTCATATTAACAAAGTTCCAAGATTGCTAAATGTTGCAAAGTAAACTTCCAATCCTAACCAATACCTCCATCAAAGAAGTGCCCTCTTTGAGTTTAGCAAAGTTGACAGGATGGCAACTTAGGTCTGCTAGACAGCACCAACCTTACTAAATAGAGCTAGCCCAGGAAGTCTCATAGGTATATCACAAAGACCAGACAGGAAGTGTAGAACTAGCTGAAAATACAGGCTGTTAATGGACAAAGTACCAAAGTACCACCAACAGGACAAAAGAGAGGAAGCCCACAACCTCTGCTAGACACGGTTTTTTCGGAGCTGGGGACTGAACCCAGGGCCTTGTGCTTCCTAGGCAAGCGCTCTACCGCTGAGCTAAATCCCCAGCCCCGCTAGACACGGTGTTGTTTTTGAGACAGGGTTTCTCTAACCCTGTCTGTCCTAAAACTTGCTTTGAAGACCGGGCTGACCTTGAACTCAGAGAACATCAGGCTTTCTGGGATGAAGGGTATGTGACACCATGGCTGCTCACTATACACTGTTTACAAGTCCTTCAGGTTCCAGTAACCACCAGTATTTCAATCCAAATCTCTAGACTCACCTCTCAACTTCAGATATGAAGCTTACAAAATAAAGGTAAGTAAGCCCTTTTTTCTTAAACGTCTAAATTTTATTTTAAATATTTACTGCATCCCTTTTTCCATCCCAAAGTTTGCCAAATTTCTAAACAGAACAGTCCTACTACTTAAGCATAATAGGTCACTTCAACCCATCTTTCCTCACTGGGTACCACTTCATGGACCAGTGCCTCTGTGGAAAGGACTCCTCATCTGTATTTTTTTATTGGATATTTTTTATTTGCATTTCAAATGCTATCCCCTTTCCCAGATTCATGTCTATAAATCTCCCTATCCTACCCCCCTTCTCCTATAAGGGTGTCTCCCCCCAAACACCCACCCCTTCCTGCCTCCCCGCCCTGCGATTCCCCTACATTGTGTGTGTGTGTGGGGGGGGGGGGGGTCAGTCTTAGCACTGACCAAGGGCTTCTCCTCCCACTGGTGCCCAACAAGGCCATCCTCTGATACATATGCAGCTGGAGCCATGGGTCTGTCCATGTGTGCTCTTTGAGTGGTGATTTAGTCCCTGGGAGTTCTGGTTGGTTGGTATTGTTGTTCTTATGGGGTTGTAAGCTCCTTCAGTTCCTTCAATCCTTTCTCTAAATCCTCAAACGGGGATCCCGTTCTCAGTTCAATGGTTGGCTGTGAACATTCACCTCTGTATTTGTCATGCTCTGGCAGAGCCTCTCAGGAGACAGTTATATCAGGCTCCTGTCAGCATGCACTTCTTGGCATCAGCAATATTGTCTGGGTTTGGTGGCTGTGTGTATGTGGGCTGGATCTCCAGGTGGGACAGGTTCTGAATGGCCATTCCTTCAGTCTCTGCTCCAAACTTTGTCTCCTTATCTCCTCCTATGAATATTTTTTTGTTCCCCCTTTTAAGAAGGACTGAAGCATCTGCACTTCAGTCGTCCTTCTTCTTGAGCTTCATGTGGTCTGTGGACTGTATCTTGGGTAATTCAAGCTTTTGGGCTAATATCCACTTATCAGTGAGTGCATACCATGGTATTTTTTTTTTTTTTTGTGACTGGATTACCTCACTAAGAATATTTTCTAGTTCCACCCATTTGCCTAAGAATTTCATGAAGTCATTGTTTTTAATAGCTGAGTAGTACTCCATTGTGTAGATGTACAACCTATTCACAGCTCAGAATCTTATACTCAACCTCTATATATTATATAAATATATAAATTATATACACAATTTTCTATTGAGAACCTAACATTGAAAAATATGGTAATTGGCTCAACAGGTAAAAGCACGTGATATACAAGCCTAGAAATCTGAATTCAATCCCTAGAACCTATAAGAAGAGAATCAATGCTACAAAGTTGACCTTTAACCTCTATATGCATGCAGACATATACATGAGCACATGAACATGTGCGTGCATACACACACACACACACCTATAAACAAAGTCTTAATTTTTAATAAAATATTCTAAAGGCAAACAATTTTCATTTTACAAATAACATCTGTTTCACAAAGGAGACAAAGTATAAATGAAAAATAGTCTGAGTTCTATTTCTCAATTCATGAACTATTATATTTATGTATATATTAGTGTATACATCTGTGTAGGGCATGCTCATGCCACATCATGGTGTGATAGTCTGTTCTCTTCTTTCACTATGTGGGTTCTTGTAGAAATGTTTAATCCCAACCCCGGGTTTGTCTCCTGCCATGACCGTTTAGTTTCTAGAGAAGACACACACGACCTTTACATTTACAATGAGCCTGAGACAATGTAGGAGCTGGGCAGGCATCTACTTGCTATACTATCCGATCCTTCTTTCCTATCGATAACCCTGAGTTATTACTAGGTTTCATCTGGGCTGCTCTTAACTCCAATGGGCCAGTCCTTAAGAGCCATGTTTTTACGGCTCACCTAACCCATAGTGGCTTCTCCTTCTTCCTCCTGCACCTTCTTCTCCTCAAGGCTCTCCCCTGACTCCAAACCCAGAAAACCTAAACACCACCTATGTCTCTCCTGCACTCTCAACAGCTACTAGCTGTTGGCATCGTTATTTACTAATCAGAAATGACCTGAGGGCAGGGTCACTCCAGTCAACGTGCAGACTCCAAGTCTCGGGAGTTCATAATCCAACCAGCATCAGGCAAACCGCTAAAGGCTCTGGAGACTAAAACTAGGTCTTCAGGCTCAGCAGTGGCACCTCTACCTGCGGAGCCGTCCTGAACTGCTTTTGCCCTGATATGAACAGTTTTTGATTCAGCAATCTCGAACTCAACATTTGTATAATGTAAGTAAAATCACTACCAAAAGCTATAGGCTATTATTGTACTCACAACAAAGGTAAACCATGCATACAATATAGGCTTTAAACACTACCCATATAATTCTGTCTGTAATAAAAGCATGGATAATGTTCAAAATAGAAAAAAAACATTCTTTACTTCATACAGAATAGACAAATTGCCTGAATTCCTGTAGAAAATGCCATTTAGTTATCACACAATTCAATCAAACCCATTGAGCTCTACCTGCCTCTGCCTCCCCAGTACTTCAAGCTTTGATATATTTTTTCATATGATATTGCAACTGGGGTTTTCATATATATAAATAAACCATTTCTTCAGGTCTACCAACAACTAAATAAATACATTAAAGTCCATGAGTTTAAAATATCTCATATCCAAAAATATCTATATAACAACAAATATCCACCTTTCTTGTTTTTGTTTGTTTTGTGTTTTGTTTTGTTTTGAGAGAAGAGTCTCATCACGTAGCTTTACCTGTCCTGAAACTCAATGTGTAACCAGGCTGCCATCAAACTCAAAGACCTGCCTGCATCTGTCTCTCAAGTGACTGAATTAAAGGCAGGTGCCACCATACCTTATCCAAATATCATTTATATATATTTTTATTCTTATGTGTGTGTGTGCATATGTGCACAGGAAGGGGATATTGGTACCTCTGTGTGTGCGTATGGAAGCAAGAGAACGCCCGGTGTTTTCCTCCATCACTCTCCACCTTATTTTTTGAGACAGGGTCTCTCATTGAATCTAAAGTGCTAAACTGGTGGCCATCAAGTTTTCAGGATCCACCTGTCTCTACATTCCAATGCTGGGACTACAGGTAACACAGTCACGCTTAACTTTCACAGCAATGCCAGAGGCCTAGAATCAGGTCCTCTTGCTTACACAGCCAAATGCTTTTATCCACAGAGCCATCTCTCACACCCCATAACCAACATTATTTTGTTGTGTTTGCCTTGCTTGAGTTTGAAAAAGTAGAAACAAGCCTGAGTCCAGCTGCAGTGATCTTAACAAGGACTTAAGGAATGTCAGACACTCTCTTCCGTCGCCCACATTAAACGCACACCCTCTAACTGTTGATTCACTGCATTCTTGGCTGCCAACAAAAGGAGACGAGTTTAGTGTTTGACATTTCCTTTTGGCAGAAATTAGTGCTTAATGTGTCACTGTCTGGAGGATAAATGAAATTGTTTCCTTCATTTCTACTTCTGTAGTTCATTTTCTTGGACCTCAGAAAATGTATTAAAGACTAATTCTACCCTAGAAGAAAGCTGACATAATATAATAACAATGATGATCACAATACCCCTCTCTCTCTATGACCCTTTTTTCACTAGAGTCTGAGTCAATCCTAGCTTCTTACAAAGTACCTGCTACAGAGAGGCAAAGTAAAAAGAAAAAAAAAAAAAAAACCCTCAGAGATTTACTAATGTCTCTTATGTTTGTTGGTGAGTTACTCAGTAGCATGAGAAGAAGAGTGTTAGCCATGTAAATAGCCTCCATTCCTACCAGCACAGAGCTGCTGTCACTTGCTGACTAGCCACCTGATTACTCCTCAGTCTACTGTTATTCTCTCACTCTCATCCCGGTAGCCACCCCGTCCGTCCTCTGTATGTCCACCCCGTCCTCTGTATGTCCACCCGTCCTCTGTATGTATGTCCACCCCGTCCTCTGTATGTATGTCCACCCGTCCTCTGTATGTATGTCCACCCCGTCCTCTGTATGTATGTCCACCCCGTCCTCTGTATGTATGTCCACCCCGTCCTCTGTATGTATGTCCACCCCGTCCTCTGTATGTATCTTAGTGTAAACAGTTCTCTACTTGCTCCAGGGCCTTAGAATGGCAATGTGCTTTACAGCCTGTCATACTAATATTATCTGTTTAAAGTTAGAGTTCTTCACTCTTATTTTTATAAACCCCAAATGAGTACCAAAAAGCAAAAATTAGATAAAATGTAAGTGCAGTTGTAGACAGGATACTTAACAATCAAATAAAGCTTCTTTTAACTTTGTATGCTACCTTTTAATGACCAATTGCCAAAACAAACACTATGAAATCATGTTGGGAAAAAAAAAGGTTCTGGTATATAGCTGAGTGGCAATGTGCTGGTCTAGCATAAATGGAGACTTTTGGTTCAATCTCAACATTTTCATCGTATGAACCCAAAATGCTTAAAGTTCCTAAAACTGTAAAAACTTCTAAAAAAAACTTTAAGACAAGCTGGCCCAAACAACAACAAAATACCACATCACTGTCAACTATTAAATTATATTCAAAATCTAAACCATAATGAAGATAATAACCACCGAATTATTATTATCAAATAAACAGTCAGTGAGAACATGGTAGCACATGCCCTGTGATCTCTATACTTGGTACAGACAGAAGATCAGGAGTTCAAGGCCAGCCTTGAGGAGAGGAGGGAGGAAGGACTAGGACAACTGGGTATTTCTCATTCACACTACTGCTGGCTTGAACCCTGGTAAAAAGCATCCATTCCAGCCCCGCAGCCCTAAAACACCACTCTGAAAGTAGTGGCAGGAAGATCAGCAATTCAAGGTTCAAAGAACATCTTTTCCTATATCAACCTCTATTTAAGAGAAAAAAAAAAAAACATAATTTTAATGCGTAATTACTACCTTAAGCCCCATAAGCCTCTAAGATACCTCACTATTCAAAACAAAATTTAGATGAATAAACAAAACAATAGTAGAATAGTTAAATTAATATAGTTAACTATATTAGTTATATATAACTAGTATTACATATAATACTAGTATAGTTATCACTCATATGTACATACAATGAATATTTGTGTGTTGTAACTGAGACTCGCTATGCACTCAGGCTGGCCTAGAACTTACTAGGTCGCCCAAGTGGCCCTCAAATTGGATACCAAGTGTGTAACACAATAACCACCAAGGTTTTAGTTTTAGATATATGTCATTATGAATAAAATAAATAGGTAGCCTCCTAAAACCACAAATTTGTGACATTCAAACAATCACATTATTTTAAATAAATCATTAGCAATATATGACAGCTTTGGCCAAAGGCTAAAGCTACTCTGAACCGAAATGAATGAGAAAGAACATGAACCCAGACCCAAAGGACACATCTATAATACAATCAACACCTAAGGATCATTGTAGGACAGGAGTCAGAAGGACTGTAAGAGCCAGAGACATAGGAAGTTTGCTGTGAGCTTGTGTCTCCTAGGAATGTCAGAAGCTACACCCATAAAGTATCACCAACATGACTCCCTAAGCATAAGCTACAAAGACACACAACAGACATGCTAAACTAGACAGGGTAAAGGTAAAGTCCATAAGGCTTCAACCCACACAAAGAATTACAGGCAACTAAGGAACTCTGAGAGCTAGGGAATGTCTTATCTCAGAAAGAGTACACCAAGTGGTTATACCAAATGGTCAATCCTAAACGCACGCAGGCAGGCAGGCACGCACGCACGCACGCACGCATGCACGCATGCATGCACGCAGGCAAGGGAGAAACAGGAAAAAACTTTGCAAGATTGAGAAGGGATTGATAGCCAAACTGAGCGCTTCCCTTTACTACAATACAAAGTAAAAATTACCTGCGTTGCATTCATGCATTCCACATCAAACTAGCAACAAATTGAATTATGATGCTCTGCCTGATATATTAGTATAATCAAAGTACCTCAATATATGTACAGTTCAATTAAAAACCAGGCCCAGTTACTGTGTATTTCTTTTGAGATCTTACAACTAGCCACATTCAATGTTTTAGAACAAAAACAAACAAGGACTGGAGAGTTTGGAGCTCACCAGTTTAAAACACTTGTTTCTCTTGCAGAGGATTTGGAATTAATCCCCACCACTCACATTATGGCTTATAACTCCAGTTCCACAAGATCTGATACCCTCTTGCTGACCTCCACAGGTACCAGTGACACAGGCAGTACAAAGAAATACATGCCAGCACAACACTCAGACATATAAAGTAAGAATATATATATTATACATGTATGTGTATATATACACACATTTATATATTTATATTAATATGTATGTATATATACCAAACACACAAAGATATATATGAACACAAAGATAAAATGTATGTATCCTTAGGAAAGCTAGAAAGATGGCTCAGAGCCAAAAGTCCTTCTTCTTACAGAGGTTCAATTCCCAGCACCTACATGGTGGCTCACAACCATCCTTAACTCTAATTCAGGGGGTTGGGGGGTGGGTTCGAGCAGTCATATAACCTGAGGGTACAAGGCATACACATGGTACAGACAGCCATGGAAACAAGACACACACATATCCTTAAGAAACATCTTAGCTGGGCACAGTGGTAGTTCACATCTATAATGCCAATACTGCCCCAGGGGCGTGAAGGTAGTAAGATGGCCTAAGTTGGAGGCCAGTTTGGGCAACATATGGTGAAACTAACTAAAAACAAAGGAGAACGAAGAGGAAAGAAAGGCAGACGGTCAAAGCAGATACAAATAAACATGCCCTTACTATCTTTAGCCTAACAGAGGCCTGTCACCTAAAGCTAGAGTTCTAAGCATAAGGAAATAAATGAAGGTACAACAGTATTGTATATTTCTGTATCCTTCCGAACGTTCACCCGCCTTAGCTGGTTGGTCATTCAATTAGAATTATGGAACAGAAATCATATGCAAGTCAGAAACATATACCATGCATCGATTTTTAAATTTTCTATCTCTCAAGTTTAATAAAGAACTTGTAAAAATAAAACTTGTTTTTATTCTTCTCTCACACATTACATCTCGCGTGCAGTTCTGTAAAAATAAAACCTTTAAGAGATTTTATTTATTTTGATGCTTATCAATGAACTACTTTACATTCTTTTTACAAACTAAGTATTTAAAATCTGGTGCTCAGTTTATATATACATTATAGCTACCTATAATGTCACCTGTCAGGTTTCAAGTACTCTATAGCTATATGATGAATGGCTAACAGAAGAAAAGCCACAAACCTAGAGCTATATAAGCCAACAGCATAAAGCTTTGTTCTCACCAATTTTACAAGCCCTTACTCCAGTCACATGACCAATCATAAGACTGCCCAAGACAAAACCAAATGGGTTTCATTTCAAAAACTGAGTGTCCTTTATGTCCCAAACGTTCATTGTGTTAAGCTAACCTAACCTCACAACAAACTGTAAACAAGTATTTTGTGCTTATAGACAGAAAGAATTAAGGTTTAAAATAAAATTTGTTCTTTGAGACAGGGTTTCACAGTATAGCCTAGATAGGTCTAAAACTCAGTCCTCCTATCAGCCTGCTGAGAGCTAAGATTGATTACAAGCACGCACAGCCTACCAGGCTTAATTACTTTCAATACACTTGCTTTGAAACTCTTAAAGATTATGACACTCATCTAAAGCCGTTTTCCTTTCTCTAGAACTCCATACCCAGTGCCACTTTAGACTGATAGAAGAGAAGCAAAATAAATTGAACAACAATCTCCAGATTTCATTTCAATGTAACGGAGCAGACATTTGTAAAGCCACAAGGATACATTCTAGACCCTTCTCCTGTCATGCATCTGTGGCATTTCCATGTTAAGTAGAGTCAGTCATGTTACTTTTACATCAATATCATTTACAGCCTGTAGAGTGGGTGAACTAAAGACAAGACTGCCTAACCTTCCATCCCTTCAAACTATGAAGTAAACAGGAGCATTAAGGCTGCTGGCCTCCTTGCCCTTCGAGCCTGTAACTAGGAAATTTCGTTTTCACCTAAGTAATTAAATTTGACCTCATTCTGCCATAAGATATCACTTTTACTAATTACCTACTTCAGAATACTGACATTCAGGAAGTAGACACACACAGACACACACAGAGACCGCAAGATCTATAAGGATGAGACTGGGGGGTGTTCCCCCCCCACGCCTATTCTTGATACCATGAGTATCCAAAATTGTTCATTTTAATCATTCTCCCAAGTCATCATGAATTCATTAAGCATACTTTTACTAAGTAACTTACTCTAGCATTATACAGACCATAAAGTTTTTTTTTAATAGTTTAGTCTTCCAAAGCTTTTTTTTGTTGTTGTTGTTTGTTTGGGCTTTTTGTTTGTTTGGCTGGTTCTTTGGTTGGTTTGGTTTTGGGGTTTTGAGACAGGATCTCTGTGTAACAGCCCTCAATGTCCAGGAACTAGCCTTGTAGACCAGGCTAGTCTCAGAGATCTACCTCCCTCTGCCTGCCTCTGCCTCCTGAGTGCTGTAATAAAGGCATGAGTCTCCACACCCAGCTAGTCTTCCAAAAGTTTAAACCCTACGCAAGTAACAATTCAAGGGAGTATACAATCAGGTGCAAAACTGCAAGCACTGAGGAGACAATGAATAAAGGCCTTCAGCAAGAGAGCTGGAGAAAGCTGGACACTTCAGTAACAGAATGAGCAATGTACTACTACAGACATAGTCTTGGCTTGGTCTGACCTTGCAAGCTAAAGAAAGAAATGGGAGGAGTGGTAGACAACTCCTGTGTTCTCTGCAAGGGCAGAGAGTACTCTGAACTGTACAATGCTTGAGAGGCACAACTCTCAACTTCCTGCAATCCCTATAAAGGTTTCTTATGAGAGTGCTGAGGTTAACTCTTTCTTTTACTATTTTATGTGTATGTGAATGTGTGTGTATTTGTATGTGTGAATTCTTCCTGCTCATTTGTCTGTGCACCATGTATGCCAGAGTCCTCAAGAAGGTGTCAGATCTTCTAGAACTGGAGTTACAGATGGTTACTAGCCACCATGAATGTGCTGGGAATCAAATCTGGGTCCTAGGCAAAAGCAGCCCATTCCACTTTAACCAATGAGCCATTTCCCAATCCCTATAAAACTGTTAATGTACCTCTAATGACATTCACATCAACGCCTTGTAGAGAACCTTTCTGTTCCAAAAAGGAGAAATCAGAGTCTCAAACCTCTTCTTTATATGATGCTCAAGACGTTGCTTTACATGTGACGTGTGTTGATACAAAACTGGCCAGTTAAATTGATTATTATTGGGGGGGTTGAAATGTTTCTAGATGTTTCATGAGCAAAAGCCTATGTCTAATCGCTTATGATTCTTTGGGCTTTTTTCCCATTCTTCTAATGTGTTCCACTGCCTTCCCTTTTAGCTTGACTACATTAATTCCTGATTTTTAAAGATTTTACTTGTTTGTTTGTTTGTTTGTTTGTTTGTTTGAAGGTCTCACTATGAGAACCACCTATCTCCTCCTTCCAAGTGCCAGGATTAAAGGCACATGCCACCACCTCATATCCACCATTTGTTTTAAGATTAAGACAGACAGACAGGCAGGCAGACAGATGGACAGATCTATCTTAAAATGTCTCTGTTGGGTTTGTGAAATGCTCAGAGGGCATCAGATTGGGGTTATGTGTGGTTATGAGCTACCCGACATAGTATTGAAAAATAAACTTGGTTGGGTCTTCTGGAAGAGGAGAAAACACTCTTTTTTTTTTTTTTTTTTTCCGGAGCTGGGGACCGAACCCAGGGCCTTGCGCTTCCTAGGTAAGCGCTCTACCACTGAGCTAAATCCCCAGCCCCGAGAAAACACTCTTAAACACTGGGCCTTTTCTTCAACCCTAACTCCATTAATTTTGAGACAGGGTCTCGCTATGTATCCCTTGCTAGCGTGGAACTTATGGAGACTCAACTGTCTGTGGAGCATGTGGATAGCTATTAATTCTGGATAAGATTGATCCTTTTCTTCTAACATGAAATGATGAAAAGAAATACATAAAAAGTCTGACCTTCAAAAGAAACATACCCAAGGATCATTTCCCAATTTGAATCTCAAAAAAGCTCTCTCATGACTCCCACTACAATACTTAAATTTTGGTCCAAATATCAAGTATTATCCCAGTATCCACTTAAGAGTAGATTCTAGGGGGTTGGGGATTTAGCTCAGTGGTAGAGCGCTTGCCTAGCACGCACAAGGCCCTGGGTTCGGTCCCTAGCTCTGAAAAAAAAGAAAAGAAAAAAAAAAAAAAAAAAAAAAAAAGAGTAGATTCTAGGGGTTGGGGATTTAGCTCAGTGGTAGAACGCTTGCCTAGCAAGCACAGGGCCCTGGGTTCGGTCCCCAGCTCCGAAAAAAAGAAAGAAAAAAAAAAAAGAAAGAAAGAAAGAAAGAAAGAAAGAAAGAAAGAAAGAAAGAAAGTGAGAGAGAGAAAGAATAGATTCTACATTATAGACTTAGTATGCATTTTCCATATAAATGTTCATACATTTTCCTATATTCATAACATGAAGAGAAAGTAATACTATTTACCTATCAACCAAGGAAGAAATCAGATTACTCATGATCAGGGTGACAAGGTAGAGTCTGAGCAATCCCATAATTAAAGAGCTATTTGATAGCCTGTTTAGAAAGCTCTATGACTGTCATAATTGTACTGGAATATATTCTAAGTGGCTTCCTAATCACACCACACTACATTCATCCCATATTTCCACTGTGACTTACCAACCACTTTCTACTTAACTTCTAATCTCATTTTTCTTAGGTAGACCACCTACAATCAAAGCATGGCAATGACTTCAAATTACATGCTTTGCTGTCTTCACAGTATGGTTGACTTAGGTAAAAACAAAGACACCAGAAAACCCTAGAAACAACATCGTGGCTCACCATTACCCTTTCACTTATTAAGACATGTGAGTGAACAAAACAAGATGTATGCGCAGCAAGGAACATATGAGAAAAAACCCAAAAACTTAGTATCTTTATTTAGAAAAGTATTAATTAAATAAGCAAAAAAACAGTAGGAATAACTCATTTGTTTCATTGTTTCACCTTTTAAAATATTTTATTTTTAAAATATTAAAATGTATTAATAGTTAATGAAGCAGTTCTCTATTGTACACAGTAACAATATCTTCACTATGTAAAGGGCTCAAGGATGAGGTCATTCATACTCAGTACACCATAACCAAGATTCAGATCTACTGTTATTCATACAAAGCAAAGTAGTGTCAGCATGGGGCAGGCAGCCCAGTGTTCGAACAGAATCCTTTAAGATACTTCTGTTGATTTATTCCTTCCCTAGAACAGCAAGATACTGGTACCCAGTCTAAATCACAGTAACCTTAAGCTAGAACTAAATAACTGAGTGGCAGAGTATAAAGGAAGGAGAAGGGCAAGGCACATAAAGAAAAAAAACCAACAGACACACTGTGTTCTATGATTATAAAGAGCGAAACAGCAATTGTATCATAGTGCTTTCTTTCTGATGTTTCTTATGCACAGGGGCATGTATGTACACATGTGTGTGGAAGACTCTGTGTCTTCCTCAGCGGTTCTCCATATTATCTTTTTAGACAGGTCTCTTACTGAGCTAAGAGCTCAAAGATTTGGCTAGACTCGCTAGCCAAGAACACCTGGTACCTATCCACCTGCCTCCACCCAGTTCTGGAATTATAGTCAAGCACCATATATTGCCTAGCTTTTTAAAAAAGAAGCTAAATTATTCCTTGAAGGTTGATTATAATTGGTATTAATATTATATATGCACACATAATTCTCTATATATGGTACAAAATTATAAGCTTTACAAATTACTTTTGAAATAAAGAATATACATATTAAAAAAAAAAAGCTAAAGTCCTGAATTCAAGTCATAATCCTTATATGGCAAGACTTTACCAACTGAAACATCTCCCCAACACCCCATGCAGATAAACCACCCACACAATGAATAGAGTAAAAAAATTCCTCAGACATCTTAGTTCCAAGAGAAGTCCTGGCACTTACATTGCCCATGTATTCTGATAGCAGGTCCTGTAGAGCCTGGCGGACAGCATTACACTCTGCCACAATGCGCTCACGCCGGTCATCACGTGTGCAGGATGAGTCGGCCATCAGGGCAGCTCCGCTAATTATGCTTTCCAGGCGTTCTTCCAGTGAAGGTCTAAAGCGTTCCTCGCTGAAGCTCAAGGGGTCCACAATGATTTGTTTCTACAGAAAAAGTGTTACTGAAATTAATACTCATTTCTTTCCCTCAGTTATTCAAAAGGCAAGCAAAGTATTGATCAGGAATATCACAATGTAGTCCTAATAGCAAAGGCCATCCCATGTAGCTGTCATCCCAGGTCAGTGATTACCTCACAAGGAGGACACTATTAACCAAGCAGAGCCTGAATAAAGTACGATATCACAAATGCAAACAGAGTTATCATGTTCACCTTACTTTTCCTATACATCTAAAGGTCAGCCTGCAGAATATTGGATATTATCAGATGCTAACTGTAAGAAAAATAAGAACTCTATGTGCAGTATATAGCTGCTACAGGACAGAACTGTTTGACCATAAACAATTTAAACAACTAAAGTACTAACTTTTCCTCTTGAAGAAATGAATTTATAATGAACTTATCAATTAGATACATGCCCATTAAATACAACTGACTTTCATACCAATAAATATCTATGCAAACATTTGGGCCTTAATTTTTAATTTTCTTCCTTAGTAATTTCAACTTAAATGCCAAATTTTTTTCTGCCAAAAGTTTGGTATTTTTCAGTGAGTAAACATTTCCTCCATTCTTTCCAAGGAAACTTCAGTTTTGAAAGTGATCATGCATCACTGTCAGTTAATCATTTTAG
Source organism: Rattus norvegicus (assembly GCF_021556685.1). NCBI lineage: Eukaryota > Metazoa > Chordata > Mammalia > Rodentia > Muridae > Rattus > Rattus norvegicus. The sequence continues at coordinate 26,929,076 of NC_141551.1, read as the reverse complement.
CTGACCATTTTTCTTGCAGATTTGGTTATTAAAGAATTTCTCTGATCAAGGTTGAACACAGGGCTGGAGATGTAGCTGATTATTAGAGCACTGGCCTAACCACATACGCCTGCACTCAATCTCCAACACTGCTGAGTCACAGAGGAAGAGACAACAACAACAAAATCTCTGGACAATAGAAGAAAAGAACAAATGGCTGTAGATTTTACAACTATCACAGAACTATAATATAGAGACCAGTTAGTGCAGACCCCTCCTACAAATAAAGAAATTGTGACCTAGGTCTACAATTCAGTTTAGTGCAAACACGCTCCTTACTGCCTTGAGAATACAAATACTGAATGTATTTGTAAAATGTGAAGCAGAAAACAATGGTACAAGACATCCTGACAACCATAAAGCCATTTAGCTTCATTCTATGGGATAAGAACTAGAGGCCAAATTCTGTGGTAATCTGCCTAGCACGGATGAATCCTTGAGTTTAATTTTCTGCAATACAAAAAATAAAAACTCGGGGTTGGGGATTTAGCTCAGTGGTAGAGCGCTTGCCTAGGAAGCGCAAGGCCCTGGGTTCGGTCCCCAGCTCCGAAAAAAAGAACCAAAAAAATAAATAAATAAATAAATAAATAAATAAAATAAAAAAATAAAAACTCCTTTCAGCAAAGCACTGCCTTCATCACCCATGCTTTAGGAAAAAGCCTAAATCAGTACATATCACCAAGAATCAACTACCCAAACTCAAGATACAAGCATCAAAAAACAAGAACAAAAATCCCTGCTGAAAACAAAATACATTTCATCACACTGATGCCATGCTTCACAACACTTCAACTATGAAACATAAGAGCTATCTACAACTTTCCTCTAACATGCCTAAAACAAAGAATCACTGGGCATGGTGGCACGTGCTGTTAATCCCAACACTGGAAACACAGGTGGGCTGTGAGTTCAAGGCCAGCCAAGAGAAAAATCAATCTCAATCTCCCTCCCCCCCCCCCCTCTCTCTCTCTCACACACACACACACACACACACACACACACACACACACACACACACACACACACACACACACAGAGACACACTCAAAACCGAAGAGAGTCATGATGACACATGGGGAGGCTGAGGCTAGCCTAGGCTACATAGTCAGACCCAGTTTAAAAAACAACTTAAACTGCTGCCATCTACTGGAGGCCACAACTCACTCTGGGTTAAAATTTATAGCAAGGTCCAACACATTAATTAATGTGAGAACAAAGGATAATAGATACACATCATATACACAGGAGAGATCTAGGGCACCGTTATGAAAGCATTATGCTAAAGAAAATTAAAACTAATTTCAAATCTATTTCAATGTGGTTAAACTTCTGTGCTCATGGCTCAAAGGAAATCACAAAAGCAGAAATCTACCTAGGCAGGCAGGTGAGATTAAGATGACAGCAGTATGATTTACCTACATCTCTCACTAGACCATGAGTTCCCCAGAGACAAAGCCTACTCACTTTGCTTCTGTACCTCTCACAGGTCCACATTTGTCAGATGGTAAAATCCTAGCTGGAATGAGCCAGACTCATAGCCTCAAGAAGAACCATATTAAAAGGAAAAAAATACTAGGCAAGGAAACACAAATCGCATAGAAGAATCCTAAAGTTTAGCCACACAAGGAGAGAGGGGAAAAAATGCTTTAAGCCAAGTTACAATAAAGTAAACTTATGACTCATAACAATTTCTTTCCACTTAGAGAACAAATTTAATTGGAAAATGGGCTTTCATCACAGTCTTGATCATATTTCCCCAGGAACCAGTTATCTTTTGGCAGTTGGTGAAGAGCCCAAACCTTCCTCCCAAATATTACTTACATCAAAGTTGTTGAGAGCATACGCCAGCTCTCCCCCGCCGCCGCCGCCACCCTGCTGCTGGGAGGCGTCATCTGATGCAGTAGCCTGGGCAGCATTAGAGATCCCCGTGACGGCCTGCTGCAGCTGCTTGTATATCAAGTCCCGGTTGGCCTTGTAGGCTGCTACATCGGGGTGCTGCAGGCATGCCTGGGATGCAGTGTAGAGGATGGGAACATTTTTCTGCAGGATTCCTCTAGCTGCAGCCATTTGATCACGATGGCCCACATCTTTCAGTTCCTGAAATAAAATAATCGAAAGGGTCTTTACAAGGTTTCTATTCATATCAAGACACATCTGCATTAATGTAGGCTGAAAGGTGATCACAACGGAGGTTACGTGGCTAAGTACGTAAGGACAGCTCTGCAGGCATGAGCCTTGACTTGAATCTCCTAGCTTACTTTTTCCTGGCCATCTACTGTATCCTCACTGTAAACTTTCGTGTTCAGTTTCTCCTTTTTCAAAACAGAAACAATATTATAGCTCTTTTAGCATTTTGAGGAATAAAATGAGATAACACATACAGAGCACCTAACACTAAATAAGGCATAAAATAAATGTTACAATGTAAAACTGCTTAACATCTTGATCAGGTCCATATAACTAGAATTCCAACCAAAGAGAAAGTCCACATAGACATATTTAAGTGGAAAACATGAGACTTTAAGTTATCTTAGTCCATTACAAGAATTTTATGAAATTGGTAACACAATACTACGTGTGTATGAACTTTGCAAACCAACTAGGTTAAGTATATGATCAGCTATTCTCCTAAGTATACAACACTTCCTCCCCATTTTCGTACCCCAAAGACCATTCTAGATTACAAAACTATGCTCTTCTCACAAAGTAAGAGCCACCAGTTTACTGGCCATTAAGTCACTAAATGGAGGAACATGTGCTCCATAATTGCAATTTATGATTATAAAATTCTGAGCTGTGGTCTCAAGTGAAAGATCCTTTATCATTTCTTCTACCCCATAATTATAAGAATATGAGACTGCTAATGTCATTGTAACTAGTGACATCTAGAACACTAAGAGGGATGGATGGGTTACGTATTAGTACACAAAAGACAAAGGAAACACTGGTAGCATCTAGTCCTCATTACTGAAACTTAAAAGACACAGGAGTCTTTGATAAATGTGGATCACTATTAGAGCGGAGGAATTACCCTACACTCAAAGTCTGCTCCAACAGTCCTTTACATGAAAACATAAAATTCCACTGTTAATATCACTAACAGAATATTAGAATACAGATATAAATCTTTTTAAGATTAGTATTACATGTATAAACTATGAAAAAATTAAGTAATGTAGAAAAGTCAGTTATTCAAAAAGTCTGAGTTAATTATTTAATGACTTTTTTAAAAAGATTTATTTATTTTTATTTATATGAGTACACTGTAGTTGTCTTCAGAAACACCAGAAGAGGGCATTGGATCCCATTATAGATGGTTGTGAGCCACCATGTGGTTGCTGGGAATTGAACTCAGGACCTCAGGAAGTGCTCTTAACCAATGAGCCATCTCTCCAGTTCTCGATGACTACTTTTATACAAGAAATATACACATACATACATATATACACACATACACATATATAATTTAATTTTTATCTTATGTCCATTAGTGTGAGGTGTCAGATCCCCTGTAACTAGAGTTATAGACAATTTTCAGTCTGAGTGCTGGGAATTGAACCCGGGTCATATGCAAGAGCAGCCAGTATTCTTACCTGCTGAGCCATCTCTCCAGCCCCCTAGATGACTTCTTAATAAAACATTAAAACACTGACCCATTTCTTTCTTCTGAAACGTAATCTCAGTATATAATTTGGGAGTTTACATCTTTATTCAAACCTTGTACAAAGACAGCTGCTTTTCTACCTAGAATTCTTTTCTCATTTAGCACCTGAATTTGCAGGTCATAGCTTACAACACACCAAATGCCCTGTAGCATGCTATGTTAGGCTACATATTCAGAAACGGGACCCTGTAGATTGGATGTGTGAGCAATTTCAAACTTAAGTTGGAACAAGGGGCTGTGGCTAACATTAAGCTTAAATATGGGGCACACATATTTTGTGGGCATTTTCTAATTATTTGCCTTTATCACCATGGCAAGGCCCCTTAAGCCTCCTATGACCATATCTGCCTTTAAGTATTTATACTATGCCTTGTTCTATAAAATGTTCTACAATAAGCCTCATTGTTGCTAAACACTCAAAAGATACATCAGCCCAGTCTCCAGCAAAGGCTGCCACAGATATTCATAATCACCTAAAGTTAACAGGTACCGAGTGAGTAGTCAATTTTCCTAGGTCACTGGGTAGTCTAGAGTCTAGTACAATAAACTTCTACTTTTCTAAAGACTACATTAGGCTAAGTACTCAGAGCCATCTATCCTGGCTTTAGAGAGTTAGGGATCATTTCAAGAATCAAGTACAACAAGCAATGTGGCTAGTCATGAGGTTCAAGTAACTGGAAAATATTTTCTATGTTAGCATTTTCTGAACAAACTCTCACTTGCCAAGCTTCTATGATGAGAATAACAAATAAGTCTCATTTATCCTAGGTGCTAAGGATAAATGCCACCCCCTCTTTAGAGCCACGTTTGTATTGGGTACTGGTATTGTAATAATAAATTAATGAAAAGGCATTCCTTTCAAGCTATATGATACTGATTAATAATCTAAATTTTGGTGAAAAGTGAGCTATAAAGCAACATAGCAAATTACTTAAGAGACTTTTGTTTTGGATTGACTCCACCTATCTATCATAGTCAAGCTAAGGACTAACAGAAAATATACATAGAGAGGAAAAACTAATTTTCATAAATCTGACGTATCATTCCATGCACTGGTGACTAAAATTAAAAAGCTAAGCTCCGAGTAATCTAACTCTACTAAGAACACTGGAAATCCAAGTGAAAGTTTCTTCTCATTTCCCTCTTAACATTACGAGAAGTGTAACCCCATGGTGACATTAGTGGCTTTGTAAGGTAAGGAAGAGTCCTGAGTGGTCTTGAGGGAGGATGCCCTTTGCCTGTTTCCAATACAATGAGAGGGCCTTCTCAGTGCTGCGTGGATGGTATAAATATCTTTGGTATCACAATGCACAGGTTGAGAAGTGCTGATGTGCAAGGAATTCCTAATGAACTCGGGGGCACGGAGAATTAAAATTCAGACAGAATTACTTTCTAGTAAGTTTCTCTATTTAGAAATAAATTTTGGACTGTTACTATGTTTTTACTCAAGAATACCATCTAGTCAAGCATCTTGGTATATGCCTTTAACCCCAGCACGAAAACAGATGCTGGGACGAAAACATAAGGAAGGAAAATCAAAAGTTTAAAGCCAGCCTTGAACTACTTAAAACAGAAACACTGTATAGAAATGTGAGCGAAACTTAATTTTAGAACCACATGAACAGGGGAAAGCAATGACACCATTAGAAAACATAGGCAAATCAGGTCATTCCCACTGATATTAAAATACACTCTAGCCTGGTCCATAACAAACAAAGCGATCAGTAGGTGAGTAGCATGCAGCGTCTGCACTCGTGCTTGTACCTGTTGTCGTTTTGCTGCCATGATGTTCAGCTTATCTACTTCTGGTTTCAGAGCTCTGTACTGTATCCCTAGATCCTGCTCGTTGCCAGCATTCCTCAGCTTCAATATGCCGTCTTCCACCTAAAACAAACCAGAAAAGCAATCAAATCCATAGGTAAAATGTAATAAGTTCTAAGATGCCATCTTCTTTAACAGCTAGTCGGACAGCAACCCAACATGTATGTGTAGTTGATGGGGCCTGGCACTGCTTGAGTGCTCGAGTGATTTGGAAGAATTGGGGAGCACCTAATTAGTTTATATTTTGGCTTTCTAATTCGGAAACACCATTAGTCCAAAGAAACATACAATGAGTACTATATAGAAAGGCAGTCAAAAATAGCTTTGTTACAATTTCTTCAGCAAAACTGAGGCAACAGTAGCCTATGGAGGAGCCTGTATCATAAATACTTGAAACTGAACGAAGCAATCAAAACTGATTCAAAACCAAAATAATTCTTAATACTAAACAAAGTGTGGCCAACATTAACTTCCCGAGGACATGAAGAATAAATTATAGACATAGACCCAAACTTACAACTTTCAGCTGAACAAGTAACTTGTAGACATCTGCCATGTCAGCCAGAATCAGCAGCCGGGTAACGGCGGAAAGCAGAGCTCGAGCTGCCCGAACCATGTTACCTCGCTTCACAGAAGAGCACGGATCATCTGCAAACTCCCCAGCAGCGCTCTTCATCAGATCTCCTGTTTTACAGAATGAAAACACAAAGCCAGCAGAAATTAACCCAAATAATTTATTCATTAAAAACTAACATTTTATTAAAGGGTAAGATAGCCCTCGCTCCATTACTTCATAGAAACATGGATTTTAAGAGTCTGTTTCTGTTTTTCTCCCTTTAGTTTGTACTATCACTTAAGCATCTTCCTATAACAAGGATCAAACACAGAAAGTAACTAGGCACTATAACAAAAAGGCTTACAAATAGCTCTTCCCTTAACTCAATGACTAAAGGAAGTCAGATAAACACTTAGAACAGCTGTAATAGAGTCTAGCTTTCAACCATAACAACTTAATCTCCATCTACCAGGTGCTTATTAGTTAAAACAAAATACAAATCACACTGAGCATGTAAGTGTGAGGCCTGTAGCTATGATCCCAGTATTCCAGAGGCTCAGAAAGAAAACTTTCTGATTCAAGGCTGGCAGACTACAAAGTCAGATCCAGTTTCCCATCACTCACCTACAAAAATCCAATAAATAAAGCTGAACAATTAAAACAATCTCTGAATTGACACACAAAAAAAGAAAAGATACAAACAGGTCCTAAAAGAACTAAGCTCAAATGCCACCTTAAAGGCTATCCCTGTGGCAGTTAAGATAAATAAGACTAATTTCTTTTTCACATGAGAGTATATGCCCACGGTTGACCCCTTTTACCTTATTCACTGCGGCAAGATCTCTCCACTGAACCCAGAGCTCTGGTCTGGCTAACTAGCTTACTGTGGAAATCTATCCTTGCCTTCCCAGTGCTGGAATTACATGGGTATGCTATGCCCGTCCAGAATTTACATTTGTATCTGAAGATACAAATGTGGTCTAAGCACCACATTTATAATAAATGCACTTTAGCCACTAACCCTTCTCCCCAGCCCAGTAAAATTTTACTAAGCTTTTTCTGTAAAAATTAAAAGAAAATCAGCAGCAGCAATCAGCAATTCTTGAACCAGATCAGCAAGATGACTCAGCAGATAATACTTGCCACCATGCCTGGCCATTTGATTTGATCTCTGAAAGCCACATAACAGAAGGAAAGAACCAGCTCTCATAAGTCGAACTATAACCTCCATATGTATACATATCTCTTTATACATACCTCTACCTACAACATATAAAAATTTTAAAACAATTAAAAAAAAGGGGGGGGGGGGCTGGAGAGATGGCTCAGTGGTTAAGAGCACCGACTGCTCTTACGGAGGTCCTGAGTTCAATTCCCAGCAACCACATGGTGGCTCACAATCATCCGTAATGGGATCTGATGCCCTCTTCTGGTGTATCTGAAGACAGCTGCAGTGTACTTGTATATGATAAATAAATAAATCTTTTTAAAAAAAAATCTGGGTTGGGGATTTAGCTCAGTGGTAGAGAGCTTGCCTAGGAAGCGCAAGGCCCTGGGTTCGGTCCCCAGCTCCGAAAAAAAAGAACCAAAAAAAAAAAAAAAAAAAATCTACTTACGTCAAAGTATGTATTAAAAAAAAAAAGACAAGAGTTCCAGGCTATCCAGGGCCATCCAGTGAGACTGTCGAAGGAAGGGAGGGAGGGAGGGAGGGATTGACTGACTGATGGACTGATTCTTAAGTAAGACAAAATGGCTCATGCCTATCATCCTACCATTTGGAAAGGCAACACAATTACAGAGTTGAATACATGAAAAAAGGTCCAACCCAGCCTGGCTACATGAGACCTATGTCTAAAAAGAAAATAAGCAAACCAATCAGGTGATAGCGCACACCTTTACTCTCAGCACTAGAAAACCAGGCAAGCAGATTTCGGTAAGTTCAAGGCCAGACTGATCTATACAGTGAGCTCCAAGGTATCAAGGGCTATTATATAGTGAGACTCAATTACAATAATTGTCAGTAAATCTTTAAAGTCAGCCTGGTCTAAAGAGCAAGAACCAGGACAGCCAGGGCTACATAGAGAAACCCTGTCTTTAAAAAAAAAAAAAATTAAAATAAAAATAAATTAAAATTAAAAATAAAAATAATTAAGTTTAAAAAGAGAGAACCTTCTACTATTACACCATCTGCTATGAATCCAGATCTGTCAACCCTGATGTTTTCCTCTCGTTCAGAGACCATAACAATTAAGCACTTCTATTAGTTCAAAACAAAGACAAAAGAGGGGAATAAATCCTCAGTTCTTTATTAGAACAAGATTAAGATCAAGACCTTTCTTAAGAATCAATTACTTTGGGCTGGAGAAATGGCTCAGTGGTTAAGAGCACCGACTGCTCTTCCAGAGGTCCTGAGTTCAATTCCCAGCAACCACATGGTGGCTCACAACCATCTGTAATGAGATCTGATGCCCTCCTCTGGTGTGTCTGAAGACAGCTACAGTGTACTTACATATAATAAATGAATAAAATATTTAAAAAAAAAAGAATCAATTACTTTAACTATATTCCCTCAAAGCAACCAAACTTTATAAATTTATAGGAAAAGAAATGTGGGCAAAAAAATTGGGGGAATGATTATAAAGGAGACTAGGTTTTTCTTTTTTAACCTGAGCCCTGAACCTAAAACACATGGAACTTAATTCCCAAACCCATCTGTCAGATCACAGCTATCTGTAACTCTTTCAGGGCATCAGTGGTACACAGATAACACACGCCCGCAAAAACATCTACACATATAAAACTTAAAAAAAAAAAAAAAAAGCATGTATCATATATCCCAGAATGGCTCAAACTCTTACATGCTTGAAAATGGTCTTCCAATCCCCCTGTCTCTTCCACCCACAGTACTGGGATTATTACAGGTTCAAGCTACCACATTGCTCAGAGATTCTATTATGCTGTACTAATTGTTTGTTTGTTTGCTAGTTCTGAGGGAGGTACTTTGTATGTTGGCTTCTGTTCTTTGTAACACAGACTGGCTATATAGTTGAGGATGATCTTGGATTTACACAGAGCTGCCTGCTCCCCAACATGTCTGTAATCCCAAGACAGGATCAAGGCAAGAGAATCAGGGGTTCAACATCACTCTAGCAAGTACCAGGCCAGCCCAGGATATAAGGTACTGTTTTAAATGGCAAACAAAAAGAGAAACACAATAGTTATGCTAGCAAGTTTCTTAAGGATAAAGTAGATGTTGGCTCCTAGCAGGAAATGCTGCACCTGTCACCTCCTTCACTCAACCTATACACCACAGAAAGTTACTTTTAAGAAAGAAGCTGGTCCTTCAGTGAACCATCACTGACTGAGGAAACTTGCCTTGCAGACCCTTGGTTTTTCTGCATTTTTGCTCTTCTGCATACTTATTTCCTCATACATTTACTTACTATTTGGAGCCTGTAGACAATACAGTACACGATGTCAGAAATCAACCTGCCAAAGCTGGCTCTCCTCCTCTACCATAAAGGCTCTAGAATAAACTCTTTGTCTGATGAGCCATCTCAACAGTAACAACTTTTCCACATTTTAAAAATACCTTTCCAAGTTGAGACTCTTACTAGATCTCAAGGGAGTTCTCATCTCCCTCAATTACCCACTAACCACCTCACACTCCCTGTACTCTATGCAAAGAAATGCCAATGAAGACAACAAAATGTGTGTTTTTGTCTACAATGCTAGTGATCTTTTATTTATGTGTGTTTGTGTATGTGTGCACAAGGAGGCAAGATGAGGAGTCTGATGCCCTGGATTTACGGGGAATAATAAGCCACTGGACACAGGTGCTTCCTTAGGATCCAAACTGGGGTCACAAAACGGGAAGCACTCTTGAGTGGCTGAACAACCTCTCCAGTCCCTTAAAGCTACTTGTAGCTTGCTTCTTGACCAGAACTTTGCTATATACTATGTCCGAGAAAGAAGGGAAAGGGGGAAACACAAAAAGGCAGGAGAAAGGAAGGAGGGGGAAGACAAAAAAACACCCCATTTTGTAGAGGTACACCACTGCAAATTACAGTTCTCCTGCCCCAAGTGTCTTTATTAGTAAGTCCTTCCTTCCTTAAACAACAGGTATATAATAATCAGAGCTGCACAGTGAATGGGGTACTAGTGTGTGTGCACATCAAGGAGTCCAACAGACTATGGTGCTATGAGTTACTTGTTTTCCTGAAGGTTCTCTACAATTTTAACTCATTATTATTATTATTATTATTATTATTATTATTATTATTATGTGTATGTGTATGAATGCTTTGTCTATTTTATGTCTGTGCATCAAATGTTTGCTCTGTGCTTCAGAGGCCAGCAAAAGGCATCAGATCCCTTAGAACTGGAGTGACAGATGGTTGTGAGATACAATGTGGCTACTGGAAATCAACCCCTAGAAGATCAGCCAGTGATCTTAACTACTGGGCCATCACTTAAGCCTCATGAATATATTTTTTTTAAAAGAAAAGATATATAAATGATGAAAACAATTAAAATATCTGTTATTTGTATATATAGTATATAAAATCCAGTGGGCAGTGGTGGCAAATGCCTTTAATTCCAGCACTTGGGAGGCAAAGGGAGGCCAGCCTGGTCTACAGAGTAAATTCTAGGATAGCCAGGGCTACACAGAGAAAACCTGTCTCAAAATTCTAGTGTGTGTGTGGGGGGGGGGGGGGCGGCACAGACACACATGCATGCATACATATATGTATTCATGTTTCAGATTTTTATTTATTTATTTTTTGGTTCTTTTTTTTTTTTCGGAGCTGGGGACCGAACCCAGGGCCTTGCGCTTCCTAGGCAAGCGCTCTACCACTGAGCTAAATCCCCAACCCCAGATTTTTATTTTTTAAGGCATAAAAATTTTATGTCTGCTAGCTCATAAGGCTGAAAAGGCGAGGTTAATATATTGCTAAAGTCTTTTTTTCTTTCAGACAAGGTTTCATTATATACCTAAGGCAAGCTTCAAACTTATGTTCCTCCTGCCTGAGCCTCCTAAATACTGAGGTTACAAGGGTGTACCACTGCTCCTGGCTTCTAAAATCTTTTTTAAAAGCTTTATAAAATCAAGTGTTTAAAATATGGGTTAACCATATAAAGCATATAAACCAAGGACATTTTTGTTTACAGCTAATGCAAAGAAAAAAAATTCCAATTATTAGATGGACCTTAGGTAGGCATTTCTGAAACATTTTATGGGAGCATACTGTTTCTTATTAATTGCCAAATCCCAAAGAGAAAAGACCTTTTGTAACATCCACCTGGATGTGCTTACTGCAAACTACAAAGGGGGGCTGGGGATGGGTCAGGGAACTACTGGGTTAAAATGACAGAAGGTAAACAACTGAATGCTATTAACTACCTTCAGCAGGTTCAAATTATTTCAGGATCAATTTTTTTGGACATTCAGGAAATTGTGACACCTGTTTTATTTTCCAAGATTTTGCTCAATTGTTTTCTCTAACTCGTTAGGATATTAATACTCCAAAACCTTTCTCCTTCTCCCTTATCTCATCTACTTCCAGTCTTTTATTTAAAATTCAAAAGTGCTTAAAAGCATAAAAAGTGAATAAAGTTAATGGTATCTTTAAAATCTTTAGGGCCAGTGAGTCAGCTCAATGAATAGAGAAAGGCACCGAGCTTAGGCTCCACCTACAGAGCCCAGACGGTGAAGGAAATAACTCCCTCCTCCAGTTGTCCCTGGACCTCCACACTACACTGTAAGCATACATGCACGCACACAAACAAATACAATGGGAAAAATTAAAACCTACGGTTCACTGGTACAAAATAGTGTGTCTGCATTGAATCACTCCATAGAACTACATTACAAGAAGAAAACTAGATCCTAAACGTTTTTCATATCATAAAGTAAAAAATAAATGAAACAATAAGCACACTGTCCTTCTACTCACGTGAGCAGTCACAGGAAACAGCTTGTAAATTAATTTATTTTATATTTCTGTGTGTGTGTCTGAATAAACGTATGTGTATTACATGCATAAAGGAGCCCTCAGAAATCAGAAGGTGGCATTAGGTCCCCTGAAACTGGAGTTACAGAAAGCTCTGAGCCACTATTTGGGTGCTAGGAATTGAATCATGGACCTTTGGAAGAGCAATCAATGCTCTTAACTGCTAAACTATCTCCCCAATCACAAACATGCTTTTAATCTCTTAGTTACAAAATTATAGGTAACTTTTCCTTTTCCTTTTGATTAGTATCAAAATACATTCACTGCAAAGTATTATTATCATCATCATTATGATAATAAGAACTACTACTTCTTTTATTATTATTTCTTCTCTTTTTTATTGATGTTGCTTTGGTTTTTTTTTTTTTTTTTGGTTTTTTTTTTTTTATTAACTTGAGTATTTCTTATATACATTTCGAGTGTTATTCCCTTTCCCGGTTTCCAGGCAAACATCCCCCTAATCCCTTCCCCTCCCCTTCTTTATGGGTGTTCCCTCTCCATCCTCCCCCCATTGCCGCCCTCCCCCCATAGACTAGTTCACTGGGGGTTCAGTCTTAGCAGGACCCAGGGCTTCCCCTTCCACTGGTGCTCTTACTAGGATATTCATTGCTACCTATGGGGTCAGAGTCCAGGGTCAGTCCATGTATAGTCTTTAGGTAGTGGCTTAGTCCCTGGAAGCTCTGGTTGCTTGGCATTGTTGTACATATGGGGTCTCGAGCCCCTTCAAGCTCTTCCAGTTCTTTCTCTGATTCCTTCAACGGGGGTCCTATTCTCAGTTCAGTTGCTTTGGTTTTGAAATGTAAAATTTCGATTAAAGTTGTTTTGGCCAGTGTTATGGCTTCTATATGCTCTGCCCAGGGAGTGGCACTATTAGAAGGTGTGGCCTGTTGGAGTAGGTGTGTCACTGTGGGTGTGAGCTTTAAGACCCTCACCCTAGCTGCCTTCTGATGAAGATGAAGAACTCTCAGCTCCCCCTGCACCTGCCTGCCTGGATGCTGCCATGCTCCTGCCTTGATGATACTGGACTGAACCTCTGAACCTGTAGTCACCCTGATTAAATGTTGTCCTTATAAGACTTGCCTTGGTCATGGTGTCTGTTCACAGCAGGAAAACCCTCACTAGACAGACAGGCTTGGCAGCACGCATTGTAACAGAGACAGACAGACAGACAGAGTACTTTTATTAAGCCCACACATAGTGGTATAGGACTAATGTCTATCTATATCCAGAAAGCTAAGCAAAAAAATCACAAATCAATGTCAACTTAATAAGACTGTGGTTTCCTCTCAAATCCCTAAGAAGATACTTTTTTTTTCCATTTTACCCAGAGTAGCAAGAATCCTGTACCTAAGAGTTTAACATCTTTATATGTAAGTCTCAGATCTTAACCCTAAAGATACAGAATTTCAGAAAAGAGAGAGAATAAAGAAGAAAGGAAGAGAGGCCATCACGTATTCCACTAAACCTGAGGCAGCTTCCACCCTCACCCTGTATTCACCGAAGGAGATGTAGCAAAGCCCTGGCCCCGATACAGCACAGCTCCAGAGACCGAAGACAGGATCCCAGCAAACCTCGGGCTTTTACACTTTATCTTTTGAGAGTCAGCCCAATCACATCAAGTTAATATCAAGTTATTTGAATCTGAACTCGCAGAGCCTAGAAAACCTCTCAATTTACCCTCCCTCCTACCCCTGGTGGCACAGAAAGAAGCTCTGCATTTTCCACTTTTATAGTTGACAGAATATTTCTTTACATTAAAATAGAGTACCACACATATTCATGTTCTCATTTTCCTTTCTAATTCAAGTGTGCCCTGCTGCTATTCAGAAACACTCCAAAGAGAGATACTTGCTTCCTGATTACACATTCAAATAAATGCATAACATGCATTTCAACCTGGAATCGCTTTCTTTAAGAAATTAACTAGCAGTAACCAAGTTACTGCAACATCACGCATGAAGTCAACACCTAAATTAAGCTGAACATGGTGGTGCACTCCTGTAATGCCAGCACTTAGGATGCTTAGGGAAGAGGATTGATGCAAGTTTGAGGCCAGCCTGGGCTACAGAATGAGATTCAGTCTCCAAAACACAAAACCAAGTCAGTGCAGTGGTGCACCCTATACTCTTAGCACGAGGGAGACAGGGGCAGGAGGTTCAGGAATCTGAGATCATCTTCTGCTACAGTGGCAGGAAACCCCATCTCAAAATTTTAAAAGCTGGCTCGGCTGGTAACAATGGTACAGTTCTCTCCCAGACCCAACAGAGTAAGGTGAGAAAACTGATTTCCTCTAATTTCCAATGGCATAGCACATAAGTGTACATATACGTATACATAAAATAAACACATTAAAAAAGAATTTTTAAAAATAAAACAATGAGATAACCTTCTAGGCTACACTGTACAAACAATATTAAGGCAGTAATATTACCTGTGTAACTTAAAAGTATTATCTCAGTGAGTGTTATTTTTGTGAATTTAACAAGACAGATCTTTAAAAGAGGAACACTTTCAAAATGGTAAGAAGCATTAGAATGTAATGATTTCACTCTTCTTTCCTCACTTACAAGTTGGCTGCATTAGCACTGAATCTCTGCAGAGCAGCATATGCTCAACACGGGCGCGGATCCAGAAGCAGACAGCATCCTTGACACATCCCAAGTCCAACAAAGTACAGCCTCAACCCTAGAGACTTACAATCCGAGACAGACAACTTAAGACATAAAGCTCTCAGGTGACAACTCGCTAATGATTTTCCAAGTTTTATATTGTGCTTCCCCTGCTCAAGAAAAATGAAAAGCAGGAGAAGAATTAACTGATGAGACCAAGGTGTGTGACGGTAAATAATAATGTTTTTACTCAATCACAGGCCTCAGCAACATATGAGGTTAGGAAATGGATTTACTTCTAACAGATCCAGATAGAAAAGATCAAATGAAGAGAGACATAGAAAGGAAGAAAGAAAATGGAAAAAAAAAAAATCAGACAATTTTATCCATGCAGCAAAGAGAAAAAAGTTGAAAAGCAAGCGAAGGCTCCAAGGCCGACTATGAGAAAGTCAGCTGACTTACGGTCCTAACAGGACAGTTACTCCAGCAACATGAACCTAAGTGACCGAGACGGTTGCATGCTCTTCGTGAGACTCACACTCAGCATTTGAAAGTAGAAACACTTGTTCATCGTTTCCTATGAAAGGGCCACTGTGTTAGAACAAGCTCACAACTCCACCTGACAGAAAGACCCACACATCCACATAATCTCAAAGCTGCTTGGCTCTCTAGAATAAATTCAGCAAACTCAGACTTCATTCTGCCTCTTGTCACCCTCTCAAACCCTGTTCAAAGCAGTCGCTAGCAGTTACTCCGTCCTATCTCTTTTAACAGCTATCATTCTGGCTGCTTACACAGATTTGAGTTACATCAGTCCAAACTGTCAACATCGACTCTGGACACAGGTCCAATTTTTACTTCCTACAATGTGACTTTAGTCAGCTGGTAGCGGGTGGGGGAATATATACACATATATAAAACTAACAGCTTGTGCTCAAAATCCCTTTTGTCAGGAATGAAATACATCATTTAAAATTCCCTTGCTAAGACTAACAATTGAAGAAGAAAACAAACAAACGAAACCCTGAGGTATTCCTCACTGACAGCCAGCACCTACATGTCTTGGCAGAGATAGGGAATCCTCCTTGCACACGAGCTTGCTGCACTAGTCGGACTGGCAAGCTCCGGGTTCAGGACGACCCTACCTCAGTTGGAAAGCAATCAAGAAAGACATCCAACATCAACCCTAACAATCATCATGCACAGGCACACATACACACTCCCCAAACAAAACAGAGCCCCTATACACTCACTCACTACAAATCATTTAAGCTGTACTAAAATTACAAAAGCTCTCATTATTCATCCTCTGTGGAATGCTGTAAAAAGACCACCAGTTTAGTCAGATTGTAAAACTGAATGTTCCTGAGTTTACATAAAAATACCTGGAGATAATTAAGCCATTAAAGAAGTTCACAAAACAACTGTGCTTACAAAGTCCTGAACTTTTGCAGAAAAAATGTCTTGCTCTGACATTATTCAGTTATGTTTTACATAAAAGGGCTCAGTAGTCTAGAACATGGTACATGCCTGCTATTTCACAATTCAGGAGAAGGAAGAGAATCAAGAATTAAGACTACATAGTTCAAAGCCAGCTTGAGCTAGTAAGATCCTGTTCTCAGAAAGAGAGAAGCAGGAGTAGGGAGGGAGGAACTGTAAAGACTATATATAAAAGATTGATACTTAGAGCAATTCTGGATACTTTCAATAACTTGGAATTTTATCTCTACAATGCATGGCTTCATTACCGAAGTTTATCTAAAATGGAATACTGACCCAAATGTCAGAACTTAAGAAGTTCCCCCAAAACCTTAAGACATTTACTTCTTAAAGGCAGACACGAAGGGAGGAGCATGTAAGCCAAAATATTAAAGCATTCTCTAGACCCACTAAATGACCCCTCTTCACCTTCTAGCCATTTGGAGCAGACATTTAAGGTTCACACTACAGTTTCTTAGATACTGGAGAAAAGGCTGAATTAGGTTATCAAGATCTTCGCCTGAAGTTCACCAGGAAAACTACAATATACATGCAGAAGTATTTGTTTGTGGTTGATAGTCACGGTTATTTCAGTCAAGCATGGTGGTGCACAAGTTTAAAGACAAGGCTCAGAAGGAGAGGGAAGATGGTCAGCTTTGTACACATAGTAGACTCAAGGCCAGCAGTCCCTGATTCAAACACACACACACACACACACACACACACACACACACACACACACACACACACATTTATTTTAAAAAAAACTGGTAGAATTGCAATTAGTAAGAAAAACAAAGGCTTCAACAAACCAACAAAAGAAAACTAATGCTTATAGATAACCAGTGCTACCCTAGAGTACTGACATGTACTAGGACATTTCAAATACAGCAATAAAAATTTCAGTATCTACCACCACCAAATAGGATAATTTTCCCCTTGCTGTAGGGATCAAATTCAGGATCCTATGCATGCTAAGAAAACATTTAACCACTGAGCTACAGCCCAGCTTCGAAAGAACAAGTTTTTAAAAAATTATTTCTGTCATTTTATTTCAGTGTATATGCACATGGAAGGCAGCAGAAGTTCTTGACCTCTAAGCCATCTCTCCCACTCCGGAACAAATTTTTTTTAAAGGAAATATTTTACACTAACAAAAAAAAAAATCTAGTGGGAATATCCTAGTCCCTATTATCAAGACCTTCATGGAGTATACATGATCCTCTAGAGAGCTCTCCCCCAATATCTTATGTGTGGGGTAAAATGTATCCAGATTTGATTCACTGTCCTCTGCCAACAGAAAACCTATTCCAGACTGAGCATGAGTCAAACTGGGCTAGTTATAGACACTGAGGAAGAAAAGACGTTCTGCTGACGACCTAACTAAGATAAATGTCTTATTGTGGGCAACTTGTCTAGTACACGTACACAAAGTCCATGAAAACAGAGGTAAACCAAATATCCGAAATTGGGAGGTAAAAGAATATATAAATATTTAAATCTGCCCCCAAGCTGAATACAGCTCAGTGGGTCAAAGCGCTGGCTGCTCTTCGAGAGGACCTAGGTTCAATTCCCAGCACCACACAGCAACTCACAACAACCCTAACTTGTCCAGTGGATCTGATACCCTTCTCCAGCCTTCACAGGCACCAGACACGTATGGTATACAACAAACACATGCAGGCAAAAGACCCATACACAGAAAACACTTTATAAAATAAAAAATGAATACAATTAAAACACTAGGCCAGAGAAATGGCTCAGAGATACAGGAACTTGCCATCAAGCCTAAGGACCTAAACTCAATCCCTAAGAAAGTGAGACAACTCTTGCAAATTGTCCTCTGCTCTCTACATGTGCACCATTGCAGGGGTACATCTCTTACACATACACACACACACTCTTACACACACACACACACACACACACACACACACACACACACACACACACAAAATCAAGACATTTTTAAAAATACATATATTATTTCGCTTGGAGCTAGGGAAATGGCTCTGCAATTAAAAACAATTGGCAGGACTTTCAGAAGACCCAAATTTGTAACGTGGTACCATCATTAGGCAGCCCCCAAAAGCACACAACTGCATCTCTAGGCGATCCAACAACTCTGACTTCTGCAGGCACCCACTTGCCTGTGAGATATATGCACAGTAACGTGAGAGGAAGATAATGCAACGAAAGGGTGTGGCTGGAGGAGCAGGATAGCTCCCAAGTAGAGATGTGGCTCCAGAAGAGTCCTGGCTGGCTTAGCATGTACCAGGCTCCACGGTTCAGTTTCCAGCACTACAAAGTTAACAGTAAATAACTCTTTAATTAAATGCCTATAATTGGTGTTAAACTTTAAAAATATATTATTAAAATATTAAAAAGCTAGAATTAAAAATAAGTAATGTGTTTATATGTAGCCAAGATTTTGACAAGAAATAAAACTAAAGGAACTTACAGTATTACTTATAATTGTTAACCCAGCTAGTAGAGGCATCTGCTGCCAAACCTGATAAACGATGTTTGATCCCCAGGACATACTGAGTTTTTTAAAGAATTTTAAGAGTTGGAGAAATGGCTCATTGGATGGAAACACTGGCTGCTCTTCCTCAGGACCCAGGTTAGATTCCTAGTACCCACTTACCAGCTCAATGCCATAGGTAATTCCAGTTTCAGGGGATCTAATAATGCCCTCTTCGAACCTCTACAACATCAAGCTTGCAAAAGGTGCACAAACATACATACAGACAAAACACCAACACAAATAAAGTAAAAATTGTACAAAAAAAATTTAAGAATTTTAAATGCGATGCCCACATTTAAATCTAAATATATAGAGAATTCATGCTTAATACTGACAAAAGAAATCAAAACAAAACAAGGAATACCTTTTCTGTGGGTTGGAACAGTCAATTTAGAAAAGTATCAATCGTCCTCAAAATACTTACATAGAAAGCTGAAAAACTACAATGGCTAAATAACTCAGAATTCATAAACGTGGGAGCCTCTGTTCTAAAGCATAATTGCTAATGTGGCAGCAGCCACCTGTGTCTGACTAGTTTGGAATCACCTAAGGAGCGTCTCTGAGATAAGGGAAGTGGTAGGCAGGCACACTGCCTGTAGGTGGGACCCTCTCACTGGCTGGAGTCCAGGGCTGAACGGAGTCCAGGGGAATGCAGGAAAGTAGCTTTTGCCCAGCACTCATCTGTTTCCTGATCTGCCCAGATGTCAGAAACCACCACCACAGCTTTGAATGGTCCATCTGCCTCACCTCGCCCACCATGATGTAGTCTACCTCAGGAACCATGAGGCAAAATAAAACTTTCCTCTCTTAAGCTGCTTCTTGTTCTGTTATAGAAAGTTTAAAAAAAAAAAAAAAAGAAAGAAAAAGAAAGAAAAAGAAAAAGCAATAGTTCTATAATCAAAGCTGTGTAGAATTGGCAGAAGGAAAATGAAGACCCGTAAATCAATGGAAGGAAACACAGAACTCAGATGTAACTTCACCCATACAACCAATAGACTGCTAACAAATGTGCAAAATTAATTAATTCAACTGAAGAAAAGACAACATTTTTTAAAATGCTGAAATAACTGGGTTCTCCATAGGCAATAGTAGCAGAAGGAGAAGGTGACCTGAACACAACTGTTAAAAAAAAAAAAAAAATCACAACCCAAAACAATTCAGATTTAAATACATAATTTAAAAATACACAAGTAACTGGGCATAGTGGCCAGTTAGCTTTAATCCCAGCAGGGGCAATCTGTGAGTTGAAAGTCAGCCTGGTCTACATAGTAAGTTCCAGGACAGTCAGTGCTACACAGAGAGATAAATAAAATGATAAAGTTTTTAAAAGAAAACATAAAAATCTTCATGAGCTTAAACTTAGTTAAGAATTTAGATCCATAAATGGTGTGGTAGACTTAATACATTAGACTTAATCAAAATTAAAGTTTTACTGGGGTGGGGGGTTGTTAAGAGGCTGGAGCAATGGTTCAATAGTTAAGACTGCAGACTGCTCTAGCAGATGGCCCAATTTTAGTTACCAACACTCATACTGGTCAGCTCAAAACTGCCCTAATTCTAGCTCCAGAGTAGCCAACATCCTCTTCTGGCTTGCAAGTGCACTGAGACACCCGTCGTCCCCCCCCCACCCACATAGAAATACAGACATATACAAACACATATATACATACATAATTAAAAAATAAAACCTTTATAATCAAAACAAAAAGTGTTGAGGATTTTTACAAGAGGCATCTGTACTTTCCCATGCATGGATAAGTTATAACCATGTCAGGGAGTAGCAATTAAAGGTTTAAACAACCACTTGAACATAACATCCTTAAAACAACAGAGAAGGGGCTGGGGATTTAGCTCAGTGGTAGAGCACTTGCCTAGCAAGCGCAAGGCCCTGGGTTCGGTCCCCAGCTCCAAAAAAAAGAAAAAAAGAAAAAAGAAAAAAAACAAAAAACAAAAAAAAAAAAACACAACAACAGAGAAGAGGTAAATGAATGAGTACCAAATTAGATCTTCAAGAAAAAGAACTAATTTCTTGAATCTTGACTACAATAGTAGTTATATAAAATCTACAGATATAATACAAAGAACAGAGCTATATATACACACTGAACCAGTGTTAGTGTCCTGATTGTGAAACTGCACCATTATACATAGTTCCAAAAGATGTAAACAAGTGAGAAGCTAGATGAAGGATACGCTGGGCCTCTCTGCTATCTTTATAATTTCCAGTGAATATAATTATTTCAAAAAAAAAGTAAAATAAAGCAATTAATTGACAACTGATAATGAAATTACTAGACATTAACATTGTCAAGCAATGTTAATTCGACTAAAAACTGGCTCAACTGAATTCAATTGGCTCTACCCTGAGATAAGGTTCCCACCACTTTCCCTCCCCACCGGCCTCCCAGAGTGTCATATAACAGGATGTACTTTAGGCTGGCTGTGAATTCACTATGTATCTAAGGATGACCCAGAACTTCCTGCCTCCACCTACTGGGCACTGAGAGTTCAGGGGATGCCACTTCTGCCTGGCTGTATGGAAGCTGAGATCAGAGCCTGAGTTCCAAGCTAGGCCAGCACTCGACCGCCTCGGCTACATCCTAAGCACCTAGAACAAGTACTTTGAACTTCAATAATTTGCCTCAGTTCTTAGTGCCCACTACCTCAACACGTTCCTAACTTGACTCAGGTTACAAGAAAAATAAGTATTTCATGTACCACATCCTTTAATTTAATCATATTAAAAGGAACAGTTATCTGAACAAGAGTTAACCGGCTTGTCAACTTATTCCCTCCATTCCCATTAGCACACAGCAGTGACAATGGTGTCCAGACTCAGGGTCCTGCCTCTAAACTATCTCCTATCTTTCAACCTCTCGAACCTTCCGGTACCAAATCCCAGGGACTAATTCCCACGAGCACCGCCTGTCCCAATGTTCTATGCTGCCCAGATGGTAGAACTTAACATAAGAAACTTAAAGAGACATTCTGGCTAAACTAAGAAAAGCTTTATAAACATACCCAAGCCAATAGTGGAAGGAGCTGCTTCCCGAGGGATGAGCCCTATGTCAGTCACTTGATGTACATCATTCCCTAAGAGTCCTTCATTCCACACCTGCCATTCCAAACCACTCTTAAATGGCACCTATGGATGCTGAAAGCACATCCTTAGCTCTAGCTGAGGCTGAAACTAAGGTAAGCTAAAGGCCAGCCTGGTTTTGAAAACAAAACGAAAACAATAACCCACAGGAAATAATAATTTTCTAGACCTTTTAGAGGAAGGATATTTTCTGAGATCAAACCCAGGACCTTGTGTGTGCTCTATGATTTGAGCCAAACCTCAGACACTCTCCTAACCTTTCCTGTCAGCAGTACTCCATTAATGTTCTCCTACAGTAAATGCCCTCAACATTTCCCCAGTATGACTTGCATGTGCTCCTGCTTTCCTGGACGACAGCCCCCCCCCCCCTTTCTTCTCCCTTTAACGCTCCAATGGATGTGTTAACACTTAAGGAAGATTTCTAACCTGCTGTCTATGTGCTCATCATTCTTTCTATATTCATATTATTAACTTACACTTCATGCCCATGTGTCCTGATTTTAAGTTCTATTCTACAATGAAGCAGTAAAAACAACTTCTCTACCTGCAGTTGTCTGAATGAGAATTGCAGCCATAAGCTCATATATTTGAATGTTTGCGCCGCCCCCCCAGTTGGTGGAACTGTTCAAGAAGGATTAGGAGGCATGGATGAGGCGTGTCCCTGGGGATAGGCTGGAGGTTTCAAACCCCACACTATCCCCAGTGTCCCTCTGCTTCATGCTTGTCAGAAAGGTCTCAGCTACTGCTCTAGCACCACATCTGCCTGCTACCACACTCCCCACCAGAATCAACATGGACTCTAACTAACTCTGAAACTGTAAGCACCAATAAACTCTTCCTTCTGTACACTGTCCTGGTCATGGTGTCTGCACAGCAATAAAGAAACTAAGACTCTACAAGAAGAGCATCTTCCCCATCAGAAGAACACACATAATCAACCAACTGACTCTATTTTGTTTTTTCCCCAACATCTACCCTTCCTAGAAGATTCACTTTTACCTAATCATATGCTTAACTGAACCCTCTTCTATTTTCTTTCTGGTTTTGTTGGTGTTTCCCCCACCTCAGACAGTGTCTCATTGGGTAGCTCATGCTAGCTTCTTGGCCTATTTACTGAAGTGAGTGTTGAAGCAGTGCAGAATGATATAAATAAAGGAGTGAGTCTGCAGCTTTGAGTGTTTACTCAGACAAGAACATGAGTAGCAGGGAAGAAGTCACTCGTGCTAGAGTGAGTCCCTACCACCAGCTTTTGAAAGCCAAATGCTGACTATAGCCCAATTATTGTTTTTAAGATAAGGTTTGACTATATAACCCAGGTATGACTCTCAATCTTCCTACCCATGCTATCTGAGAGTAAGATTACAGGCAAGCCCCCACAACCACCCTCAAATAAAATCCTATTCCAATGTGTGTCTAGTAGTTACCTTGACTGTCATCTTCTTCAGATTTAGAGTTATCATGGAAACAATTTTCTGAGCATGTCTATGTCTAGATTATGTTAACTGAGAAAGACCTACCCTAAATGTGGACAATACTATCTAATGGGCGGGATACTGGACTGAATTGAAAGGAGAAAACAAGCTAGCTAGGCACAAGTATTCATAACTCTCTGCTTCCTGTCTGGAGGTGCAAAGGTGCCTACTCTTCCTACCTTTCTACCTTCTTCACCATGCTGGATGGTATGTATGAATCCCTGCAACCTCGAGACAAAACAACTTCTTAAGTTGCATTTGCCAGGTATTTTCTTAGAGCAACAAAACAAAGCAACTAATACAAAAACTATTCCTCATCCCTTTGCTTCTAATTTAATAGCACTGGTCCTGTTTTTTAAACTTCTCATTTTCTAATCATTTAAACCAACTCATCTGTCTGTTAAATATCCCCTAAGCCAGCTAGGTGCTTTCTTTTTTTAGTCAGAACTCTTACTATTCAAGGACTCATAAAAATACTTAAGATAACCCGAGGCAGCCCTCCTCCTTGTGAACTATTGAAATATGTATCATGATAGCACACACTTATAATCCAAACATTTGGGAAACAGCCAAAATGACCCAGTGTCCTGGGCAAGCCTAAGGTAGGTAGCAAGACCCTACTGTGTGCAAAAGACATCAGTGACTTATGATGGGTACAAGGTGTCTTTGGGGGTAACAGAAATGCTCTGGATGTAACGCAGCAACCACAGCTACATAACCCCAAGAATATACTACAAACCCTGAAGGGGTGATACACTGTGCACTGTATCAGCTTTCTATGATTCTAATTGTGAGAAAGAACTTTTCTTTCTCACACTATACTCTTTAAGAAATAGCTAATTATCCTAAAACACATGCCTATCTATCACGAACCAGGTACCATGTTAGGTACTACAGAAAAGACCACCAGACTACAAAATAAACTGTCCTACTAGAGACTGGAAAGGGGGTGGGGAGTGCAATCTACTTAATTATTAATATGAATTAGAAAGAAAACACTTGAAGCTAAGATTGACCTAATCAAAGATTGGGCATGTGGATGTGTGCCCCCTAAACACGAAAGAGCACATAGAAGAAGCACCAATGTGCTTCAGCCGTATTAGGCTCAGCACTTAGTGTAAGCAGACTGTCATTATAATGTGTCCCTAGACCACAGCGTTTAGATGCTAGGAAACTGACAACCAGTTCCCACAGTAGGCTCATTTATTACCTTGAAAGAAAATGGACCTGAGTTTTACAATTGTGGATGTTTCTTATACACTTGTACACTTATAGCATATGGTGGTGTTTTAAGGTACCCAAATGTTCATACAAATGCTACAAAATGGTATGCATTCATTATTATGGTTTCATTGGAACTGGAGAAATGGCTCAGCAGTTATGAGTACGTGATACTCTTCTAGGTCCTGAGTTCAATTCCTAGCAACCACATGGTAGCTCACAACCATCTGTAATGGGATCTGATGCCCTCTTCTGGCACGCAGGTATACATGCAGATAGATCATCCATACATAAAATAAATAAATCCTAAAAGAAAAAAATCATGGTTGCACAGAAAGCACAGGGCACACACAAACCCCAAACACAGAAATCTGACTTGAAACTCACATAAACAAATATTTCTTTGAAAGCTTGTATTTTTAACAGTGTAGGAGAATCTTAGATTAGGAATTAGCAAACTATATTTTGTATATCAAAAGAGCATACTTCTGCTTTTTTAAGTTTTATCATATCACATCTTGCACATTTGTGTACATTCTCCATAGCTGCTTTCCAAATTCAACAGCATGACTAAATAGCTTCAACAGAGACTCTATGGCTAGTAAAACTAAAATACTAGCTAGCCTTTTACAAAAAAAAAAAAAAAAGAAACAAAAAACACCTAGAAACCCTATATAATCAAAAGTAGTCAACATTGATCCAGAACAAACACATCTTATAGTCACTTAAGGATCCAAGTATTTCCATAGATACCAACTAGGCATTCCTTAGATAAGCAATTCTTTAATGGCTAACCTAAAACAAGTTAGGTTGGGCTTCAGACCACTAAAGACCTTCTAGAGAATTTTGAATGTAAATATCTATGTTTCCAAAGTAGTTCATTCATATGCTTGGCAAAAGTATGGTGTTGGCTATCAGCAGTAGACGTCACCTCTTTGCTGCACAACTTCCAAAGTGTTCTCATGGCCCAGCAGCCAACTTTCCCCTGGTTAATAACCCATGAGAAAGAAGCCAATTAGGGCCAGTGAGATGGCTTGGCGAGTAATGGCAGTTGCTGCTACACTTGATAACTAGAGTTCAATTCCTAGGACTCAAATGGGAGGGAGATGAGGGGGAACCCCCACAGTTGTCCTCTGACTTCCAGATACACGCTATGGCACCCACAAATAGAAACACAGACACGCGTACACATATAAATAAATGTACATTTAAAATTTTACCCAATTTCTAGGAAAACGTCCCTCTTCATATATTGACCTACCTTGTTTTCGAACATCGTCCACAGCAGCCACAAGCTCCTCCTTAAGAAACTGACTCTCTTTTGCTATTTTGTCCCCCTTTTCCAAGAAATTCTCAGTTGCTTGTTCAACAGATGCAGCCAAAACATGGGCCTTCTTAGAACGGCCTCTCTTTTTATTAGAGGGTCCTTTACTATTGGTGTTTACCAGGGTTGTCACCTAGAAGTTTAATTTTAAAAAAATATAATCATTAAAAATGAAAACCAGCAGACTAGTATCTTTAAAGATAGCGAGCCTGAGTTCATAAATAAGTTCGGCAGCAATCAGAGATCTCACTAAACATGAAAGAACACAATTCTAAAGATTGTGCTATATTTCGTTTCCAAAATAATTTGTTTAACATGTAAGATAAGAAACGTAATGCATACTTTAAGTTCTTAAGAAATCATTAAGTTTTTAGAGAGACCTCACATGATTAGGGATAAGTGAAATGTCATTTTTGTAGACAATGTATTTCAGAAATGGCTGGACAATAAATTCAGCTTTACCAGAAGACTACATTCTGTCATTGTTACTAGTCTGCAAAATGTTTTCAGACAACTTATTCTGAAGTCTGTTCAAGTTTATTAATACAAATCTTAGCATTGGTTAGTAAAGGTCCTTAATAAAGAACAGAAAGACTACCCATAAAAGCCTACTGGGATGATGCTTAAAAGTTCCAGAACATTAGCCATTATTAATAAGTTTAATATGCCAGATGATCTGTAGGTTGAAGATGATTAAAGATTTGTTTTAGTTTAAATCTGCCAAACACAAGACCTGAAAATACAGTACAGGGTTCAAGAAAGCAAATATTCTACTAACCCCCATACATCTACATATAGACATAGAATATTAGTTTATGACTTGGAAGGCAAGTTTTTTAAAGACTGAAAATGCCATTCTTGTTTTCTCTCTCTTCTCACATATAAATATACACATATATTAACTATGCCAAAAGAGTAAAAATACACAGCTGCTGAGGTAATAAATGTCACCACACTATGATGCATGAATCTGTAACAGAATATACCAAGTCTACACCCTCAGACTGATTACTGCCAACTAATCCTACTTAACAAAGGTGCACTGAGATGAGTGGAGAACCTAAACCATCAAGTCCCACCTTTCTTGAACTTTCTGTCTGATGGGGGGTAAAGTTTACTTGGAAATTTGTACTATATAATATCAATAACCTTTACTATCAGCAGTAAGATTTCAGAAAAGGGAGCCATATATAGTCTAAAGAATTAAACAAAGGCAGGCACGATAGCACATGACTTTAATCCAAGTGGCATTCAAGAGGTGGAAACGGGGATCAGGAGAGTTCAAGTCTACCCTCATTTACTAAGGAGGTTGAGGCCAGTCTCGGTAATATAAAACCTGTCTCATTTGCAATAATAAAAAGAATTAAATAAAGATATGTACCAGTATTCAATTAGTAGTGGAGTCAAAATAACTAAGTACTGTCAAACTAACTAAAACTCAACCAACTCGAAGACTTGAGTGAGACTCAATCAACTCAAGACTCTGAGCTAAATAACCTGGGTTGTGGTGTGTTAGCCAGGCCTACTGCTAAAGAACGTTACAACTGTGCATTTGCGTTTCCAGATTCTTACCTGTGTAACAAGAGGCTCCAACAGTCTTTCAACAGCCAGAGTTCTAATCTCTAGACTTTTGGGGTCCCATTTGAAGTTTATGTTGCCTGTGTGGACGGCAGTCATTTCTAAGAGATAAACAAAAACCCAAAGTCAGGCCGACATCAAACGGAAACATGAAATATATTATAAAGCTCACGAAGACTTTATCAGTAAAGCAGCATTCACAAGAGGAGGTAACTGTAACCTGAAATGAGTTCTTACACGTGGCAATTTTGTGTTACATGAAGAGACGATCTTGACAAAATTTTCCCAATACAAATTCACTATAGATTAAGAAATCTCAATCCTGACTGCAGAGATGACTCAATAGTTAAGAGCACTGTCTGCTCTTCCAGAGGACCCCAGGTTCAGTTTCCAGGACCCATGTGATAGTTCACAACTATCTATAACTCCAGTTCCAGGTGATCTAACACCCTAACACAGGCATACATGCAAGCAAAACACCAATGCACACAAAATAAGAATAAACTAAAAAAGAAAAATTTCAATGCACACGAGTATGGTGGAACACACCTTTAAGCCCAGAACTCGGGAGGCAGAAGCTAGTAAATCTCTGAAGTCAAGACCAGCCTGGTCTACATAGTAAGTTTCAGGACAGCCAGGGCTACATAGTGAGACCCTATAGGAAGGGAGAAGGGAGGGAGGGAGGGAGGAAGAGAGGGAGAAAGAAAAGGAGGGAGGGAATCTCAATCTATTAATGAAATGGCTCAGCAGTTAAAAACATTGGCTGCTCTTCCGAAGAACCCAGAATTTGTTTATAGATCCCATATGACTCCTACAAGTAACTCCAGCTCTAGCCAATTTGATGCCTTTTTCTGGCCTCGGTGGCCACTGGGCACACACATGGTACACATACATACATGCAGGCAAAGCATTCATATATATAAAATAAAAATAAAAACAAATCTTTCAAAAATGATAAATAAATTCCAATCTAAATTTTTGAGTTTATAGATAAAAGAAATACAGGAGTACAGTCATCATGTTTATGAGAAAATAGATATAGGTCTTAGAGCGCTGTGATCCACGCCTGTAATCTCAGCACTAGAAAAAGGTTGAGGCAGAGGGACTGGCATGAGCTCAAGGCCAGTCTAGACTGCACAGTATATTTCCTAGCTATTTACAAAGGTCTACATAACAAAACACTGTTTTTGAAAAGAAAATTTTTCATTTGGTATAGTAGTGTCTGCCAGTATTTTCAAGTACACCGTAAACTGTGGCATGAAAGTCATTTGAACCTAGGATTTCAGATTAATTTGAGCATGTGGTGGTTCACACATGTAATCCCAGCATCTGGGAAGATAGGGGCCAAAGAACTACTGTAAATTTATGGCCAACCTTAGTTACACTTGAGACTATGTATCAAAAAAGAAAAAAGAAATATGCAAGGGTGGTTAGTCTAAAGATGGCTACTAAGCAGATATCCCTGGGACTCAAATAAGGGTAGGAGAGTACCTGTTCCAAAATGTCCTCTGCTTTCCACAAACATGACATGGAAGGTACGTACACATAGCTATCATGTAAACAATAATAAGCTTAAATAAAAAAGTTTTAAATGGGGTAGACGAAGCTAAGTATGGTGTAGCACGCCAGTAATCCCAAATCCTCAGAAGAATGAATTGGGGAAATATGAGGTAAATTCAAGACCAGTCTGAGCTATGGAGTGAGGCCCTATCACACAAGGGGGAAAAAATGCCAGAGGGAACTAGGGAGCTGTGCACAGTGGTTCATGGCTATAATCCCATCCACTCAATAGACTGAAGAAGAATCTTGTAATTCCAAGTCTGCATAGTGAGTTCCAGGCCAGTCTGGTCCTAAGAAAATGAAACCCTATTTAGGGGGCGTAGGGGGTACCAAAATTAAAGATTGGGGGGCCACAATTAAAAATTAGCAACATTTTACAAAATATATGAAAAATGTTCAAAAATGCATGCTACCGACTGCAGAAGTATAAACGTAAAGGGGGAGCTGAAAAGCATCTACCAAAATATTAACAAAGTCTAAAAGTTGGAAATAACCTATTAAAAGTAGTATTAACATTTTTCTTTTCATTAACTCTGTTTTCTAATATTATAGAACTTCATAACTATTCGGGAAAAAAGGCTATTTTCATAATTAACAAAATTAAACTCTTTACATAATATAATGAGGACAACAGAATCCGAGAGCTCACTAAATCATCTTAACTACTTTGACCTTGTCTCATTACACGGGAAGACTACCAACCAGCACCTTTTTCGAAAAGATTTCTACAGATTTAATTAGATAAAACAGATTATGATCCATCAGATGGTACAGTTCATCTTAATATGAATTAAGGAAAATATTCTTCCAAACAAAAGATCTAATAAATATAGGATAATATATTTAAATAAGACACCATTTAGGCCAAGAATATAGCTTACCCTGTTAGTCCCAGCACTCAAAAGACTTAGGAAGATAGATCACAAATTAAAGGCCATTCTAGGATGTCACAAAATTCAAAACAAGTTTAAAGTTAAGAAAAGGGGAAGGCACCATATAGGAACACCCATAGCAAATAAATGATTCACGTAAGAATCAAGAACACGAAGCATGGGACTGGAAAAACAGTTCCACAGTTAAGAACACTTACTACTCCTACTCCTACTCCTACAAAGGACCCCAGTCCAGGCAGATCCAACGCCTCTGCAACCATATGCACACAACCACTGACACATGTACTTGTGCACAGGTACACACACACTCACACATTACACACCCACACACACATACACTACACACACACAACACACACACAATACACACACCCCACACACACATACACTACACACACAACACACACTACACACACAACCCCCACACACACATACACTACACTACACACACACACACAACACACACTACACACACCCACACACACATACACACATACAATACACACACACCCCACACACACATACACTACACACACACATACACAAAACACACACTCACACACTACACACACACATACACAAAACACACATACACTACACACACACACAAAACACACACACACACACACACACACTCACACACTACACACACAATTTAAACTGGGAGAATTTAAATTCTCACCATGTAGGCCTGGCTGGCCTAGAACTTGTTATGTAAATCAGGCTGACCTCAAAATCAGAAACCCACCCAGACCCATGCCTCTGCTGATATTAAAAGACTGCCCTGGTTTAAAATAATTTTTAAAGATCTAAAAAAAAAAAAAAAAAAAAAAACTAAATCAAGTAGATGGGAGCTAACTGAAATACTAAACAACTATATGGTTTCATAGAAACCCAAATTATTTATGACGAAGAAAGCACTAACTTTATTCCAAAAAAAAGCATGGAACACATACCCTTAGCCAAGTTATCAAGCTAACATCAGAAACAAAAGATAAACTCTATCTCTTGACATGATGTACTATGAAGGATAAAGCATCCCTCTGGGCCTATAGGAAAGGCTCAGCAGTTAGGAGTAGAGACTACTCTTCTAAAGGATTCAATCACCAGGTTCAATCACCAGCACCCACACCAGTCAGCTCACAATTGCACTCTAACTCCTTGCATCTGACACCTCTGGCCTTGGTGGGTACGCACACTCACATGTACATAAACACACACACATACACATAATTAAAAATTAATGAAAGGGCTGGAGAGATGGCTCAGTGGTTAAGAGCACTGACTGCTCTTCCAGAGGTCCTGAGTTCAAATCCCAGCAACCACATGGTGGCTCACAACCATCTGTAATGGGATCTGATGCCCTCTTCTGGTGTGCCTGAAGACAGCTACAGAGTATTCATATACATTAAATAATTAAAAAAAAAAAAAAAGAATAAGAGAGCCAAGGCCTGTTTCTACAGGACTCTGCATTATCCATCTCTCAGATACAAAGTGTCCTAATATAACAAGATACTCATCCCCCAAAGACTTGTAAGTAAAGTATTTCTTTTTAAAAAAAAATTAATGAAAAAAAAAAACAAAACCACTTTTATAGTACATCACAAAACTAAATAACTTCAATCTAATGCTAAGTAAATACCAGAGTGACAGTAAGATATGTTCCACAAAATTAAGAAAAGGTCAAGAAAACCAAAGATATAAAATTTTAAAATGGATTCTGAATTTATAATAAGCATAGTAACTCAGGTTAAATTTCCAAATTTTCGGCATTTCAGTTCAATTATCCAAGCATCAATAAAACATTGAATCACATAATAGCAACTGAAAAACAAGAAGTAAATTGCCTAATCTGACAACACAAAACACGGTTTCCAGCTGATCTGTCCCTATACTTATATTATGCCTGGCCTACATACTTTGGGTCTTTAAAGGAATTTGTCCACTAAACCGGTAAACACAAGTCAGTAATCTTTAAGAGATGGGATGGTCTAGGTCGTTAAAGACCACTAACAGTTCAAGCAAATGTCATCAAATGTCACAGATAAGACAGTTCAGAGGAAATTATTTGCCCTGTGGATCCTAATCTCCTGGCATTTCAAAAAGACTGCACCAATACAAACAAGAGAACCTTTCAGGATTAGAGGACTAGACCCTGTGATTAAGGAAAGTAAACCCAGCTGGGCATTTAGCAATTCGTAGTTACTGAGAAAGCATAACACAACTCACTTTTGAGGGGCAGGGTGGTTGTACTTGGAATTGAACCCAGAGACTGACGCATGTAGGCAGTTGCTCTACCACTGACACTAACTCATTTTCCCAAAGAGATCCTTTTAATATTTTTCTGATATAAAAAACCTTTCTAGATACAGGGAAAACAAAAAGAAAAGAAGCTTCAGTGTTTCAGGTTTTATTTTACTTGAGACAGAGTCTCACTACAAAGCCTTGGCTGGCCCGGAACTCACACAGATCTACCTGCCTCTTTGCCCCTCTGCCCCTCTACCCCCCTGCCCCCCTGCCCCTCTGCCCCTGCCCCTCTGCCCCTGCCATGCTGGGATTAAAGGCCTTGCTCCACCACACCTACAGTGAAATTAATTTAAGGTTTATTTTTATGCTTTATTTTGCCTTCGGGTATGTATGTGTACCACACACATACAGAGTGTCTATAAAGCCAGAAGAGACCATCAGATTTCCTAAAACTGAATGAGCTGCCATGTGTGTACCAGAAACCAAAACAAAATCTTCTGGAAAAGCAACAAGTGCTCCAGCCCCCAAATTAAATTATTTTAACATGGAAATAGTGGTCTATGCCTATAATGTCAACACTTGGTTGAGGCAGGAAGACCATCTCAAGGCCATCCCAGACACTGAGTTGAATACAGCTTTAGCTACAGAATGAAACGCTACCCAAAAAAACGACAGAAAGTCTTCTGCATGTTTTTGCTTTCCTGGTTCTAAGACTTCAGAGCCCCAGAGCTTCCCGTGTGTTAAAGTCCAGCTCCATTGAAAAAGTTAAGGCTCTGCTACTTTCAAAAATGTAACTGACAAACTATAAACACAGCAATAAATCAAAATGACACCTGGCCTCCCCAAGTGAGAGAATGGACAGACAGACCTACAGAAAAGACCAACTCAAAAGCTTGTGCCCAAATGATCGAGTCAAAGCAATGATCACAGAGTTACTTCAAATGATCTGAATTTAAGAGAAGCCAGACATACAAACTGAAGTGTTGGTGACCTGTGAGCTGGACTGCTGGTACCCTGACAAACTACTCTAAACAGGTCTGCGTCCCCCGTCCTACTTACCATCTTTGGACCTTTGGACCGTAGTCTAGAAGGCGGGTAGAATCGTCTGAGAACCCTTATTAGTAGATTTTGAAAACTCTAAGCCTACAGGTAGCACTCAACGCGACTTAGACATAATGGGTAATCCTTCGAATGTCAGGTCAGGTTATGAGGGGTAGCAATGTTCTTTAAGGAGGTTGGCAAAATAGCAGCTAAAGCCGATCAGTGGTCTCCTACCTTGTTCCAGGAGGGAGTTTTTTGACACCCCCCCCCACCCCCGGTTTTCATATATACTCTTTTAATCTAATGTTAGAGAAGATTGCAGAGTTGACTAAGCACTTAGAGAGTTTGTGAATAGAGGCGAAAATGTTGGGAAGCAAAAAGCCAGTGGGAACACAACAGCTTGATGTCTGAGACCAGGAATGTACTGCACAATGTAAAAGGGAAGCTAAACAGGCAGGAAGGTAAAGTGCTGCCTTGCCTGCTCCATGCACTTTCGCTGGAAGTGCCCAGAGCACCTCTGTGAAGCTAGGAGCCTGGAGTTGCAGGAGACAATACAGGCACCACAGGACAGTGTTCAGCAGAGTACACCACCAGAGGATTTGCTCAGGCCAACACAGGCACCTTCAGCCTTCCCAGTCTTTGTAAAGCACATGCCTGCAAATGATGTTGCCTATAATGAGATGACCTAGCATCCATCAGAAATGCTAGATTTAAAGAAGCTATGGTATTATATAGCTTGCACCCTCCAATACTTAAAGAAATGTTAAATACTTGGGCTATGCAGAATAGGGTTATCCCCCAAGATTGGAAGGGATTGGTCTCAGCTGTTCTATAAGCTGAACAATTACAATGGTTGTTGTGATGGAGGTGCAAAGCCACAAAATAGAACAAAGGAACATAGCAAGAAGGATGAATGTTAACTAAAGACAAACTGTGATATGATTGAGGAGCAGAAGGGGGTGGGGATCTACTTTATTTATGAAGCTTTATTTATTTATACATGAACCTGCAGAAGAATTCACCAATTTCTTACAGAGATTGGGTCCAGCTGTAAATAAAGGCCTTATCAGACTCTGAAACCAGACAGTATTGATAGAAATACTGGCCTTTGAAAAACATGAATACTGAATGTAAGAGAGCAATCAGACCACTGAAAGCATGAGGAGTCCCAGTAGACAAATGGATAAGAGAAGCAACTGGTATTGGTTTTCAGGAGCATCATGCTAATATCATAGGGCAACAAATAGCTAGACGTCTTAGAAATCAATACCTGATGCTTTAATTATGGTGAGTTTGGCCATTTCCAAAGAGATTGTAAGGTCAGAAGATTCAGAGCTCAAAATAGCAGGTACATTGACTCTAAAGAACATGGTGTTCATAGACGAGAACAAGAAAGTTCTGGTTGTTATGAACCACAAGGTTTCCTGGGTGTTGTAGCTACTTTGGTAAGGGCAAACACTGGCCAAAGGATTGCCAGTGCAAGAGGGACACAAGAGGTAATCTCCTGCCCTCAGGAAATGAACAGAGGGGCCCTGTCAGCTTGAGGTCCCGCAGTAAACAATGCAAGCTGTCTTCTTTTGGTCAGCTAGAAAGTGCCAAGCAGGAAAGAAAACCAAAACTAAGTATTTCTGATCTTATTCATGCTACAGAAGGGAGTGCAGTTTGGATCTGGTCATAGATATGCCTCTTTCCCTATCCCCAAGAGCTGAATGTTACAAGTTACCCACTGGTTTCTATGGTCCTTTACCTTCAGGAACAGTGGGCATAATCCTGAGAAGCAGAGGATTAACTTCTCAAGGACTTATTGTGCATCCAGGTACGGTAAGTAGATGGGGATAGCAAGGAATAAATTAGAATCATGGCATATGTGAGAAAGAGGATGCAAACTGATGCCCTTCTTACATTAAGGGCAAGGCTACTCTAGTAGAAAGGATAGGAGCTTTTTAAGTACAGAAAAATGTGTGTTCTGGCAAACAATTGTTAATGATCAGAGACCAAAATTAATGGTGTAAATTAATGGCAATGACATTGAAGGCTTGGTAGATACAGAAGCTAATGTTAGTTGTCTTAGAATCCAGATTGGCTACTTCAGAAGGTTTACACACAGTTTATAGGAATTGGTAAATTATCAGGAATAAGTCAAAGTGTCTGATAGATTAACTGTGTAGGAACAGAAGGGCAAACAGGGAAGTTGAAATTTATGGGACACACCCATAAATTTATGACATACCCATAAATTTATGGGATAGGGATCTTTGGATCCTTTATAGCAATAGGGCACACAAATTAATATTCTTGAAATTTAAGGGACATGAAGAAATTAAGTGTGATACGGTAGATGTTCCTAGGGAAGGGATTAATACAGGTGATCCAAAAAAAAAAAAAAATCGGGGGCTGGAGAGATGGCTCAGTGGTTAAGAGCACTGACTGCTCTTCCAGAGGTCTTGAGTTCAATTCCCAACAACTACACGGTGGCTCACAACCATCTGTAATGGGATCCGATGCCCTCTTCTGGTGTGTCTGAAGACAGTGACATGTACTCACATACACAAAATAAATAAAAATTTAAAGAAAAAGTCACAAATTGTGCCCATGATCCAAAAACAGGATTACAGGAATCAAATTTATAAATTTATAAAAAGGGACACTGCTGACATACCAAAAGCCCTGCCCCTAAAATGGTTTTCAAACAGATCTGTATGGCAAGATCAGTAGCCCATAACAAAAGGAAAATTGCAGGCACTTGAACAACTGGCAAAGACCAGCTGGAGGCTCAACACAGAAGAGTCAACCTGCCCATGGACTCCCCCTGTGTTTGATATAAAAAAGACACTAGGAAAATGGAGGAGGATAACAGATTTAAAAGCAATTAACAAGGTAATTCAACCAATGGGTCCTTTACAGCCTGGATTTCCTTTACAATCTTTTTTTTTTTTTGGGGGGGGGGGGGGGTTCTTTTTTTCCGGAGCTGGGGATCGAACCCAGGGCCTTGTGCTTCCTAGGCAAGCGCTCTACCACTGAGCTAAATCCCCAGCCCCCCTTTACAATCTTTTTACAGGCCAAAGCCATGGCCTAGAAAAATAACTAACTGGAAAGATTGCTTTTTCACAATACGCTTGCATGAGCAGGATAGGAAAAGTTTTGCCTTCTCAGTACCTACTCTGAATAATTCTCATTCACTAGAGAGGTAACACTGGGAAGTATTTCCACAGGGAATGTTAAATAACCCACCTTTATGTCAGTATTTTGTAAGCAATTTCCTTATCTATCATTTATCACTATATGGATGACATTCTGTTGACTGATTCTGATAAAGATGTTTTAAAGAATATGTTTAAGGTAACACAAAGAATTCTGGGTGTTCCAGTGAACTAGACTGTTGGGGGGAGGGCGGCAATGGGGGGAGGGTGGGGAGGGGAACACCCATAAGGAAGGGGAGGGGGGAGGGGGATGTTTGCCCGGAAACCGGGAAAGGGAATAACACTCGAAATGTATATAAGAAATACTCAAGTTAATAAAAAAAAAAAAAAAAAAAGAGATAAAAAAAAAAAAACAAGAATTCTGGGTGTTATGAATTGCTCCAGAAAAAATACAAAGAGGAGACTCATTTCATTATTTAGGTTATAAAAGCAATCAACAAAAAAAAAAAATTTAAATAAATAAATATCCACTACAAAAGGTACAGATCCATAGAGACCAATTAAAAACACTTAACAGGAATTGGGGATTTAGCTCAGTGGTAGAGCGCTTGCCTAGCAAGCGCAAGGCCCTGGGTTCGGTCCCCAGCTCCGGAAAAAAAAAAAAAAAAAAACACTTAACAATTTTCAAAATTTAAAGGGAGTCATTAACTGGCTGAGGCCTACACTTAGATTAAGTACATATGAGTTGTCATTTGCTTCAAACAAGACAAGGAGATTCCAATTTAAACAGTCCAAGATCTCGGGGTTGGGGATTTAGCTCAGTGGTAGAGCGCTTGCCTAGGAAGCGCAAGGCCCTGGGTTCGGTCCCCAGCTCCGAAAAAAAGAACCAAAAAAAAAAAAAAAAAAACAGTCCAAGATCTCTAACAGCTAAAGCATAAAAAGAATTAATTCTTTTAGAACAAAGACTACAAGATACATATGTAATCAAAGTGATTCTAAACTTGCTTATATTTTGGTCATTTTACCTTCAATTCATTCTCCTACTGGGCTCATTATGCAACGAGAAGACAGTATTATGGAATGGATTTTTTTTAGCTCATAAACAAAATACAAAAATTTAAGACATACATACAAAACATTTCTGAGTTAATTATAAAAGGTAGAGAAAGATTACACCAATTGTCCAGCCAAAATTGTAGTATCTCTTACAAATGCTGATTACGTCATTATGGGTGATCAATGAAGATTAGCAAAGAGTTTGTAGTAATTACTTAGGTAAAATTAATAGCAAATATCCAAAAAGCAAATGTATACAGTTCATAAAAAGAAAAAACAACTAATTGGATTCTTCCACATATTACAAAGAGAACACTAATTTCAGAGGCATCAACATTCTATACAGATGAAAACAAGATGGAGATGGCAGGTTATAAATCAGACAAAATGAGCAAGGTACTCAAAAAAGTCCATATACCTTAGTTCAAACGCTAGAATTATATGAAATCTTTATGATATAATTAGATTATCCTGAATCTCTTAACATAATCACTGATTCTCTATAAGCAGAAAGAGACATATGCATATACAGACTGCTGAATTTGTACCTGATAACTCAGAATTAGCCTCATTATGTATACAAAAGAAGTAGAAATCATCCATTCTATATTATTCTTATTTGGTCTCAATACAGGTTTGTCAGGTACATTATTAGCTCAAGGAAATGATGAAATTGACCAATTATTAATAGGAAATGTTACAAGCCTCAAAATTTCATGAAAAATATATTAATGGAAGAGGTTTAAAGAATTTCCATCACCAGCAACAAGCCAAAGAAATAATATTGTTATAATAGTAATAATAATAGTCCTGTTGGGGTTGGGGATTTAGCTCAGCGGTAGAGCACTTGCCTAGCGAGTGCAAGGCCCTAGGTTCAGTCCCCAGCTCCGGGGGGAAAAAAGAAAAAATAGTCCTGCTGGTCCCCCCCAATATGTATGCACATCAACTTCAAAAGGGCTAGCCCAAACAATCACATAGAGACTAAACAGAGGCTGGGCAACAAATGCTACAGCTAGATTTTTTTTTCCCCCTTTATTAACTTTTTTTTCCAATTATTAACTATTTTTTAATTTTTTGTTTATTTTTTTTACTTATTCACTTTACATCCTGCATTGTTCCCCCTTCTGGAAACCTCCTTCCACAATCTTTCCCCCATTCCCTTCTCCTCTGTGTGTGTGGACAAGTCCTCCTGGGTATCCCCCCAACCCTGTCACTTCAAGTCTCTGTGAGGCGAGAAGCATTCTTTCCCATCGAGGCCAGACAAGGCAGCCCAAGTAGAACATATCCCATGTACAGGCAACAGCTTTTGGGACAGCTCCCACTTGAGGAGTTTGGGGCCCACATGAAGACCAAGCTGCACCATCTGTGCTGGAGAGTAATCACTTTGCCCCTTGGGCTCCAAACAGGAATTCTTCAACCCAATTCAGCAAGAAGCAATCATAAGAAGACCATCATCCCAATCCCCTTAAGTGTCACAGTTGTTATCACCTAGGATGGTAGGTTTACATTATTTACATTATTGTACGTTGATAGAAATTTATGGTTGTTTATCTGAATTATTGTATACTAATAGAAATTTAAAGTTACTTTGTTTTTATTACAATATTAAATTTAAGACTGCTTTCTTTGAATTATTATATACTGATAGAAATTTACGGTTGTTTTGTTTGAATCATTGTATACTAATAGGAACTTTGTTTTTGTTGTACACGACTAGAAATTTAAGGTTTTGTTTGCATTATTGTATATTGGTAAGAATTTAAGGTTGTTTTGTTTGACTTACTGTATATTAATAGAAATTTAAGGTTGATTTGTTAGACTATATTGTACATAAGTTGTTTATTTAAAATTTGAATCAAAGTTCTAGTTTTATGGTTCTTATAACTATTTTTATTGTGTGTAGACTGTTAATGTTAGGGAAAAACAATTTTTAAACAAAAAGGGGGATATGAAGTGGAAATTTCTGGTTGTGTCACGTGATGCAAAAACATGATATTTTGCTGAGGCAAGACACATGACAAGACATATGATGGAGAGTTTAATTCATGGACAGTGGCGGGGGCTTGCACAGGTAGCTGTGCAACTCTTTGTGGGTCTCACTGATCTTCCCTTTGTTGAGGCAGAAGAATGGCATGGCATCCAGCTGGTCCCAGTCACTCCCACTGACTCCTGCCACTTCAGCAGAGGCCTGGATGTGCTGCCCTTGCTGATCTGTGTTTGGTAACTCCTTTGAACTAGACGGTTGGTAACCTGACACTACTGAACTGGACTGCTGGTGTCCCAAGACACAGAGATTGGATTCGCCCAAAGAACTCCTTCTAAACAGGTCCACATCCCCTGTCCTGTTTATCATCTTCTCTCCCTACCTTTGGATGGTGGGCTAGGATCAGGGTCGAAGTGTTTAAGAATCCTTATTAAAGAAGGCTTTGAAAATCTAAGCCTACACCCAGGTACTCCATGTATGTGATACACATATAGCAAACACTGAAGTGGAAATTTCTGGTTTCTTTGGAAACTCGGTTGTGTGATGTGATGTTTTTCTGGAAGCTGTCTTGTGAGAGGGTGTTTTGCTGAAGCACACATGAGAGGGCATGAAGTTTTGCTGGAACAGACGCCTGAAAGGGCATGTGATAAACGTTTAGAAAGAATATAAATATAACCCCACAGAAGTGAGAGGATGCACTTGCACTGCTACGCCTGCAGCACTGTATACCACCTCACTCTTGCCATGTCCACAGACTCATGCCAACTCGCCAGGGCAGTAAGGTCTCTGCCAGGTTAAGCTCTGCTACTTACTCATGTCTGGTGCTTGCTATTGGACTGGACTGCTGACATTCTTCCTGACAACGAAGACTGGAGATACTTCTCAACAGGACCACAACCCCCTTGTCCTATTAACCATCTTCCTCCCTACCTTTGGTCAGTGGGCTAGAAGGGAGGTTGAAGCATTTGAAATAAGCTTTGAAAAATCTAAGTCTTCAAAACACTCATACACATAAAATTATAAAATGAAAATATATTTCTTATTTTAAAGACGCTAAATTTCATATTCTACATCCTTTGAGCCCT
The DNA here is from genome assembly GCF_021556685.1 of Rattus norvegicus. NCBI lineage: Eukaryota > Metazoa > Chordata > Mammalia > Rodentia > Muridae > Rattus > Rattus norvegicus. The sequence continues at coordinate 26,888,666 of NC_141551.1, read as the reverse complement.
ATAAATAAAGTGTTCTTTTTATTATTAAGTTTGTTCTTTAAAATGTTCATATATGTATAAAATGCATTCTACTTATTTTTACTCTCCATCCCTGCCAACCCTTCTTCCTACAAACCCCTTCTGTATGCACCTTTGAAGCCAGGGGCTTCGGATCCCCTGAGCTGGAGATGCATGTCAGCTGCCTGACTTGGGTGTGGGAACCAAACGTGGTTTCTCTGCCAGAGTAATATGCATTCTTAATCATTAAGTCATCTCTCCAGCCCCCAAACAAAGACATTTTAAAGACACTTAATTAACACTACATCAATCTAACTAAACTGTAATAAGTTCCTCATTAGTGTCTATGACTTCCCAACTCACATTTTTGACCAAGTTTACAGTACTGCACATGGGTTTCCTCCTGTGGAGTAGGCCTCATATCCTCGTAGAAAATGACTGGTTACCCCCATAACAGTCACACCACTATTACACAAGAGGGCAGATCTTCCTTGGCAGGTTGTTATTGCAGTAAGGTTCACATCTAAGTAAAACCACTGATGACTTTTTCTCCTCTACTAGCCTGCACGGGTAGTGCCTCTCAGCACAGTACAGAGTGGCCAATGGACAGTAAGATCCAGCTCAACTGTAAGCAAGGGCTGTGCTCGGTATCTGCAGCAGCAGGTCTGTCACTGTCCGTGTTCTCAACTTTCTCAGTGCTGCAACCTGCAATACAGCTCTTCATGCTGCGGAACTGTACTGTAACACAAATAACCATAAAATTATTTCTGTTGCTACTTCATATCTATAATTTTGCTATTGTTATGAACCTTAATGTAAATATCTGATATGCAGGATATGCAACCCTAAAGAGGTCAAGACCCACAGCTTAAGAGACCCATTGATTTGGGCTGGAGAGATGGCTCAGCGGTTAAGAGCGTCCGACCGCTCTTCCAGAGGTCATGAGTTCAATTCCCAGCAACCACATGGTGGCTCACAACCATCTGTAAAGAGATCTGATGCCCTCTTCTGGTGTATCTGAAGACAGCTACAGTGTACTTATATATAATAAATAAATAAATCTTTAAAAAAAAAAGAGACCCATTGATTTATGTTATCTCAACAAACTTTGAATTGTTTTATTAAACTTAATTTTCTCAAGTTTATTATAAATTTCATGTTTTAAATTTAAAGGCAGGGGGCTGGGGAGATAGCTCAGTGGCTAATCTAAAGGCAGCAATACTTACACATTTTTATACTCCATAAGATGCTAGCAAAGTACTCTGTACAAGGCACAGCCATGTGAGCTGAACTGAATTTATGCAACCTGTTTGAAAATACAATCCTACCAAGAAAGAGTTCCTGCCTTCGTCTTAATCATATTCTCCTGGTTATTTACAATTAATGGTATTGTTTAGAATAGCTAAAATAACTTTTAAGGCTCTTGGCAGCTTCTAGTTTTCCAATTAACTTACAGAGAACTCCTTTCCAAAATCTATTATAAAATCTGCTAGAGCTGGCCAACCTTAATAAAAAAAAAATAAAAAAAAAAAAAAAAAACAGCAAGCTTAAGTTTTTCCAGGAAGAATTATACTTAGTGGAATGAATAAAAAGTTAAAGTGTAGTTAATTATTTGGTCTTCGTTATCTTAAAAATAGTGATTTCTGTATTTAATACAAAATATCGCTACAAATTCAGAATGATTCAATTGCCTGTCTAGCAACCTATATGAAGGAAAAAGCAAGAAAGGAAAGACTGCACAGTTCCAACAGAACCCAAGGGAGCTGACTGTTGGCAGACTGCCTCTTTGTGAAAAGAGCCATATACCTGCTCACAAGACATTACAAGTTCATTTACAATACAATGGTCACATCATTCCTAAAATATGTCTTTTCCAAAGCTTTTCTATCCTTGGGATGCTAGTCTACAGCCAATTTTTTAAACAGCAAGGTTATGTTAATGAAATGTTAGGTTGGTTCGTTTAAATGCAAATCGGGAGATTTAGAAATTAAAAGTACCCACAGCAACATTAACTTGTCACACTGCACAAGATCCAGGCTTGTGAATTACTCTGTACAGTCTTAGGTGTGCCAGGCTGCATCTGCATTAAGTAGATTTACCACAGCTGTAGGAACCTCAGCTCCCAAATCTCTTGGTAAATGTGAAAAAACAAGGTAACCCTTACAATTAACTCACTCTGAAAACCAAATTTTTTTTGACTAAATTTCTAAGTCCCAGTCTATCAACTTCGATTTTTGCACTATAAACTAGTTGAGATTAAGAGAGCAGTAAGGAAATATTAAGTTTTAAGTGGAAATCGTTTTCATAAAAAGATAATTATTTTCTTATAATTATAGCCAGCATTTCTAATTGTAATTTCAGTATCAACATCTCAGTCAGGTCTGATGGCCAAACTATATATAACCAGAGCAAAAAGTCTCCCATACAGCTAGAAAGAGTGTACCGCTCTTAAAAAGGACCAAGAGTTCAGACTCCAACAACCATGGTGAGTAGCTTACAATGAACTGAATTTAATTTCTAAGGATCCTATTTCTGGCCCTCTTCCGGCCTATGCGGGGACCTGCACTAATGCAAGCACATACCCCACATACACATGTATATACACATAAGCAAAAGTAATATTTAAAAAAATGTCTTCAAGGTTCCCTGGAACTGGAGATGGTTTAGGAATAATGACTGCTCTTCCAGAGGACCTGGAATCAGACCCCAGCATTCAGGTGGTGGCTCACAATCATCCAAACTGGAGTTCCAGGAAATCTGGGGCCTTCTGACATCTGCAGATACCAGGTACACAGGTGGTACACACATACATACAGAGAAAACATTTACACACAGAAAACAAATCTAAACAAAGTTTTTTAAGTTCCCCATCTGCCACAGAAGGGTAACTGAATTAAATGAGTCATCCATTGTGTGTCTCGTGAGCAACCCGGAGCATCTACTTTACGTCAGGTACTTCTCTGGCACAAAGTAGATGTCACTCCACTTGCAATTATACAGAATTGTAAAGAAGGATGACAGAACAATGACAGTGATGACTTAAGAATAATAATAATAATAATAATAATAATAATAATAAAACACTCCACCAGGTGGTAGTGACACATGCCTTTAATCTAGCCCATGGGAGAGCAGTGGCAAGCAGATCTCAACAAGTTCAAGGCCAGCCTGGTCTACAGAGCCCAGGACAGCCTAGGCTACACAGAAAAACCCTAGAGAGAGAGAGAGAGAGAGAGAGAGAGACAGACAGACAGACAGACAGACACACCACCCCAATCATGCTTATTTTCCTTTTATTTTTTAATATTTTTTAGAATACCAAAGGAAATAGCTAAATTCAAAACAACCATAGCATGCCACAAGCATCAGGAAACATACAAAAAGCACTAAGCAAAGGGCAAAATCTAAATCCAACTACCGTTGGATTCTAAATTCAACCATTGAGCAGCACACATTCAGCCAGTATTTGTGTGCCTCTTCTAAGAGCACTATTCCAGACAACAGTGAATACCACTAAAAAGGAACTAGGTGTGGTGGCTCTCACCTGTAATCTAGCACAGGAGGCTGAGGCAAGAAAACAAGCCTAGATATTTAAAAAAAACAAACACTGCAGTGATGACATAAGCAATAAACAAAGGGAGGCTATCAGCACTAGGAGGAAAATGCAAGCAGGTGAGGTCCTTAGAGGGCCAGTCAAATTGAACCCATACCAGTCTAAAATCCCTGCACTTGGGAGACAGAGGTAGGAAGATCAGGACTTCACCTGTGCTACATACCAAGTTTGATGGCTGACTGTATTCCCAAACTGTAAGCCAACATAAACCCTTCCTCCATTGTCCGTCTGCTGTTCTGTCTCAACAATAAGCAAAGCAACTAACACATTACTATCTCAACTCCTGTTAGGTTTGAAATCCCCCTCAAAAGTTGTGGGAAGAGCAGAGCATGGTGACACCTGCTTTTAACCTCACCACTGGAGAGGCAGAGACAGTTTAAAACCAGTTCTTGGTCTACAAAGAGTTCTTGGTCTGCTCGAGCTGTACAAGCCTTTGTCTCAGAGAGGGGAGGGGGAAGAGAGGGAGAAAGGGAAAGAAAAAATGTTCCAGAGATAGATAGTTACAACACAAAGTGCAAAGTTAAGGTTGTACAGGTCTCCATTCTTCACAAGAAGCTCTAAAAGCTTAAAGGAGGGTGCCCCTAGCTATCAAATAGGCCTAATTAAAAATCTGTCTGATAACACTTCAGAAGCAAGTGGTTGTCTCAGGTTGTGAATAACATAGGCATCTTCCAGCAACCAGAGCATAACTGAAAAACAGAGTGGGTGGTGAAACAGTAACCAAGTCAAAAACAAACCTAAGAAATTATAAGGCATTACAGATCTGAACTTTGTCCCTCCTTACTTCTCTATCCTAGAACCATTCTATTCTTATTGTTTATAACAATTATTTAGAGATACTAAAGAAAAATCCTCTCCAAGGGGAAGAGGGTCTATGTAAAGTCAGTTTGCTATGTTTGTGAAAAATACTTGAGACAATCAACACTTTGCTTTGTTTTGTTTTTATCCCCCAGGTGGGGATAATCAACTAACTTTTAAAACAGCGGTTTGGTCAGGCATGGTGATGCATTTAAACCCAGCACTCCGGAGGCAGAGGCAGATGGATCTCTGAGTTCCGAGGACACCCTGGTCTACAGAGAGAGTTCCAAGACAGCCAGAGCTACAAAGAGACTCTGTCCCAAAAAAGCGAAAAAGATTATGTTTGGTTCTTGATTTCAGGTATTTTAATGTGTAACTGGTTGGCTCTACAATTTTGAACCTATGGCAACACACAAAGAAAAACATGGTGAAATAAAGTCTCCTGGCCAATGTCCCCCACTGTCCTGTAAACCCCTTGGAAGACATGTCTCCAGTGACTTAGACTTCCCATTAGGCCTAATCTTGACCTGTGGGTCGAGATCCATTTGGCAAACCTCTTATCTCCAAAAATATTTCTATTACAATTCTTTTTTTTTTCTTTTTTCTTTTTTTCCGGAGCTGGGGACCGAACCCAGGGCCTTGCGCATGCTAGGCAAGCGCTCTACCACTGAGCTAAATCCCCAACCCCTACAATTCTTAACAGTAGCAAAACTAGAGTTGTGAAATAGCAACAAAATATGATTGGAGGCCAACCACGTCCCTTCAAGGAGACTCTAGGGCCTTTAACACTGCCACATAACCCTCCTACTGACATAATACACACAGTTCTGAAAGCTCTAGCCTGGGTCTTATCTCTGGCCTGGAGTATATGCATAAGCCAGTAGTGTTAAGCTCGGTGACAGAGCACTTTCTTAGTAGCTGCTGAGCCCTGGGCTCCATTCCCAGAACTGCTTATAGAGTGTGGGTAGAAGGGTTGTTACCCGTGAATCTGCAGTCGCTGCCATTCTACAATGCCAGCCTTTGTTATCACTGTCATTGGGTGGAGGAAGGAGTTGGTAAAGGCAAACCCTTACTCAGCCAACTGCACTGCATGAGCCTTCCCAGCCCCACCCCAGGAGCCCAGGAAGGCCTCCCCATCTTTGCATTCACTTTTCCTCTGCCCAGAGAGCCTTCGGGAGTTTTCAACTAGAAAGCTACTATCTTCTTTCAATACTCAGACACATCCTGTCCTCTACCGCACGGAAAGGGTTCTTCCTGATTCTCTAGATTCCTCCAGAATTTGCCACATGAAATATAAAACTGAGTCACCATGAACACACATGGATCACAACTGTTTGTTCTAAGGCAAGATCTTGCCATTAGCCCTTACAGAGCAGTCAGTCCTCCTGCCTCAATCTTCCACCAAACTGATAAGAGGATTGCAGGTGTGTGCCACCAAAACCAGCAAACCAGCACATAAAAACAAACAAAAAAACACTTGCCAGGCGGTGCTGGGGTGTGCCTTTAAGCCCAGCACTCAGGAAGCAGAGGCAGGAGGATTTCTGAGTTCTGGTGTTAGAACCAGTCCCAGCCTGGTCTACAGAGCAAGTTCCAGGCTAGCTCGAACTATACAGAGAAACCCTGTTCCTAATCATGTTTAACAATTATTTAGAGGAGTGAAGGACAGTGGACAACTTTATTTTAATTCTCTACTACTCGGTGGTTTCCAGGAATTCTAACTGCCCTGCCTGAAGGCAGGTGCAATTACAGTAGAGCTGTCCCTCTGGTCCACCTTCACTTTTCTGTTCAACTAACCTAGGTGCAAGGGCACATGCTTATAATCTTGTATGTTAAACTTACATGACTCAAAACTACTTAAATTTCATCTAGCAACACTAACATATAGAAAGAAATAAGGAAGAAGATTAGGAAAACTCAACACAGATTGCAACTCCCACCCATCACTGTATTCCCAGGGCTAGTGTCAATAGCTGGGAAGATTACCATGTCTCTAGCATGTTGCACACTGGTCGATTTTTAATGGTCTATCTTTAAGTGAATACTTCCCAATGTTGTTGACATACAGCATAACACTTTCTTAGATTCAATAACACTACCTAGAAAACTGCATTTACCTTTCAATAGTCTTAAATACGTTTACATTTTCCCTGCAAGGCTTAGCATCTTCCATTTCCTTGAATTTCACCCCTTCCCAAAGGATCAAGTTCACATTTCATTTGACCATTTCTCTCTAAAATGACAGGTTTTTAAAGATACACTTCAAAGTCAGTGTAAAGCTCCTCTGAGAATTAAATGCCCCCAGGTCAATGAAAGTTTAAAAAAAAAAAAAAAAGGTAACATATGATTACAGGAAACCTTGTCAAATCCCCAGAAACAGAAAATCCCAAAAGCCTCCTTGGTGATGTAACCTGCCTCACCTTTCAAAATCTGTCTTATTCACTTCCCTATATTTTATAAATTATGATTAAGAGCCCAAATTAATAGTGAAATGTATACTATAATGAAATATCCAACATAGTATAAGTAAATGGTAATAATACATCTTCACTTGGAAAGAAAGCATGTATTGGAGCCAACCACACAAGGCAAATGGAGGAGGAGGCCCCTCACCTTCCAGTCACTAGAAATGGGTCACACTGACTGGGTTTCCTGAGTTACGATGGTACTTCCAGCCTTAGGAAGACTCTGCAGCTTAACCTGACTAACGAAGCAGCGCATGACTGTATAACCTAATCTTCAGTTCTGAAGTCAAATACTAATAAAAATAAACTAAAACAATAAAACATTTTGCCAATTTTAACACAAAATCAGAAAAAGACAAAGAAAAACAGCTTTATAAAATGGCAGGAAACCAAAATTAGATAATCCAGGAAATAATTAACCTTTAAATTAGCAATTCAAAAATAAGATAAATTATAATACTAAAATTAAACTGGATTAATCATTATAAAATTCTAACACTAATTAAAATATTTTGTAACGTCTTTTCAGTGTCTTTTTAAAAATGGGGGCCTCGGGGTTGGGGATTTGGCTCAGTGGTAGAGCACTTGCCTAGCAAGCGCAAGGCCCTGGGTTCGGTGCCCCAGCTCCGAAAAAAAAAAAAAAAAATGGGGGCCTCAGTGGTTTAGACCACTTGTTGCTCTTACAGAGGACTGGGTTCATTTCCCAGCACTACAGAGCAACTTAAAACTGTCTATAACTCAAGTTCAGGGGATCCAATGTCCTCATTTCTGACCTCTAATGGTACCAGGAACACACATGGTACACACATATACATATATGTGTAAGCAAAACATGCATACACATAAAGTAAATAAACCTAAAAAATAAATTTTAATGCTAAAAATGAGTTATATAAATTCTACAATTCCACTTCTTTTAATAAATCAAGAAGAAAGGCTAATATTTTAAAAATCAAATCACACAATCACACTACTTGTTTCAAGTGATCAAATCTTAGTTACAAATGTTTAGAACATCCAAAGTTGTACCATGTGCATGACTCCAAACCTATAGGGAGGTAATATAAGTTAAGCCACAGTCAAAAAGTAAGTTTGGGGGATGGGGGCTTGAGAGTGGAACTGGGAGGAGAGAGAGGGGCTGCAATCAGGCTATTAAATAAATAAAAAGTGAGTTTGATTGTCAAGTAAATAGAAATATATGCTCATTTCAAGCTCCATTAGAAATAGAGTAGAAGCACACCAATACAAGAAAAAGTTTGCAAGTTATTTAAAAAGCAGAAGATAATAAACATTTAAAAGGGGCTGGAGAGATGGCTCAGCAGTTAAGAGCACTGACTGCTCTTCCAGAGATTCTGAGTTCAATTCCCAGCAACCACATGGTGGCTCACAACCTTCTGTAATGGGATCTGATGCCCTCTTCTGGTTTACCTAAAGACAGTGACAGTGTACTCATATAAAAAAATAATATAAATTTTAAAAAGTTCTAACCAAAACAAGAAAAAAATCAATACTGACATTTTACTGTGAAGCATGGTTCCTTTTATACCCTCTGAACTTTAAATACTGGTTAATTCAGTACTGTGCTCTCACCACTTGCACAAAAATTAAACTATCAATTCAAGACAGACTGTCCCAAATCATTACACTGTTAGGTCCTGACCCCCATGTGGGCTGAGCACCAGACCACTAGACTGCACAAGCAACACCTTCAGCAAGCTCACTGGCACTGCTGCCCTCCCTACAAGGCTCTCCTCATGCCCAGTGCTCAACTCCCTGTATCCCAAAAGGAAACAGAAGGTGCTAAAGCCAATCCCCAAACAGAACGTAAAATGTGCTCTCCTCCACTAAATTTTTAATTTTTTCATTCTTTCCCTATTTTTGTAGGTATATATTTCTATACATGTGTGTGTTATTATTAGTGGGGGGAGAGACTGCTAGCAAATGTGGACCTGAGCATGCTACAGCACACAGTGGTCAAAGAATAGCCATGAGTCATCAGAAGGCGGAAGCAGGAGGACTACTGAGTGCGAGGATTCTAGAATGAACTAAGAAGCATAGTTCTTTGGAATACTATTCCAACAATAGTTGTGCAGTCAACCTAAAGCAAGGCAAACTAATTTACCTCCAAGAACTGCACAAGCATACAACTAAGCCATTTGATATTAAGTTTCAATTAATACTAAAATTATATAATATATAATCTGCTTCCAAAGCTACAGTAACACAAACTCTAAAGAGGCTAAAGGAAGATTACAGATGAGAAGGAGAGTCTAAAACCATCTGAGACCCAGAGCACTACTGGACAGACAGTTGAGGGTTACACTCTACAATGACACCAGCACCAACTTGGAGCACTCACAAACTCATTAACACCCACGAAGCAGAGAGGACACTTCCAACCACACCCAAGGAATGTCACTGTCATCCAAACCCTCTAGCTTCACCCAACAACTAGTCTACTAGAAACAGACAAGCAACAGAGCCTGAACTCTAAAGTGTAAAACACTATGACATACCACAGATAAAGTAAATTTATGAAGGAGAAATTGGCCAAAAAAAGTATTTATTTTGGGGGGTGGGTTTTGGTTTTGGTTTCTGGTTTAAGACTGGATTTCTCTACATAACCTTGGCTGTCCTAGAACTCACTGTGTAGACCAGGCTGGCCTTGAACCCAGAGATCAGTCTGCCTCTGCCTCCTGAGTGCTGCAATTAAAGACAAGTGCCACCATGGCTGGCCTAAAATTTTTAGAGCTATAAGAAAAAGCTTAACTTGTAAGTAACCCAAATGTCCCTCAACAAATGAACGAATAATCAAAATGTGGTATATAGAGCCCAGAGAGATGGTTCAATAGGTAACAGCACGTGTCTCACAAGCCTTGCCATCTGAGTTCATGTTCCAAGAAATAAAAGGCCAGGGGGCAGCCAGATGGCACAGCAAATAAGGTGCTTATCACCAAGCTTGGCAACCTAAGTCAAATCCTTATGACCCACATGGTAGAATCAACTCCTACAAGTGGTCCTTTTATCTCCATAATTGTGCCATGGCCCACATATACATAAAATAAATTAATGGGTGCTCGCTTCGGCAGCACATATACTAAAATTGGAACGATACAGAGAAGATTAGCATGGCCCCTGCGCAAGGATGATACGCAAATTCGTGAAGCGTTCCATATTTAAAAAAAATAAAATAAATAAATAAATAAATTAATGGAGGGGCTGAAGAGAACTCAGCAGCTAAGGCACTTACTACTCTCACAGAGGGGGCTGCGAGCAGGCAGCTGACGACCACCTGCAATACAGTTAGTTCTAGAGCTCTATCTGGCTGCAGTATAACACTCACATACAAATAAAATTAATAAAATTTTAATAAAACTGTAATAAAAGAAATTATTTCAAGCTGAACTGATGATCTGTCCATAACTCCAGCAATCATACAGAATGATGGAAGTGGAATCAATCGCCTACCCACAGCTCCAAGGCAAGCTATTCTAGAGTATTAAGCACAACAGCAGGAACAAGTTGAGAGAGCTAGCTAGATGGTTCATTAGGCCAACTACCACCAAGCTGATCATCTAAGTTCAGTTCTCAAAACTCTCACTCTGAAAAGCTAAAACGGATTCCCATAATTTGTTCTCTAACTTCCACACTCAAATGATGTACACACACACACACACACACACACACACACACACACACACACACACACACACACACACACAGGGCTTCCAGGGAAAAGCTTGGATCAATGCAGACTGGACAATTCCAATCCATTTTAGCTTTACTTAGCAGCAACTCTCCATCTCCCTAGCCAGGCACATTTTACCCAAAAGCTTTGCCAGGTGGGCAAACAAGGGCCCTGCCCTCTGGATAATGAGAAATCTTATTCTTATTGCTAATTACTGCTTCTAATCAGGGAGACAGGGAAACAGAAGAGCATCCACTATTACACCTCTGCTAGTTCTCCTCCAGCTAAATATAATTCCTCCCCAAATGTAATGAACCAACACCTTTCCCTCCTACTTAATTTTTCTCTTAATTCTCTTCTGGGAGCTGGGGGTAGTGGGTAAAAAATGTAAAAGCAATCATACAGGGGATTAGAGTGTGATTAGAATGTTATCATGGTGCTTCTTGGTCCTCAGTGTTTTTACATATGGATTGAGTATGTTGGTCCCCAGTTGGTAGGACTGAGTAGAGTACATGACTACAATCCCTAGCTAGTATCAGTACTGGGAAGGCTGAGGCAAGAGGATTTTGACTTCAAGACAAACCTTTGAAAACTTGGTCTTCAAAAGTAGAGGGAGGGTCTAGTGAAAGGTCACTAAGATACAGGGATGCTGCCCTCAGTAAGGCACAAGTACACATGTGTACATGTGTGTTCAATATATAATTCTTATAAAAAATGTTGTACACATAAGACCAGCCAGGCATGGTAGTGTATGCCTACCTCTGCCTTCCTATGGGCAGCCCACTTTTTTATGTGAGTGCCGAGAAGAGGAACTCAGGCCCACATGTTTGTGCAGCAACACTTCATCTCCTGAACCACCCCCTTAGCTAGTAACTTAGCATTTATTGACTACTACCTACAATGAACAAAGAAACAAGTCTGGTACCACAGGATGCAGAAGGATAAAAATAAACATCTTGACTTGAAGGACTTCACCATCTAGCAGAGCAGCTAGCAAGATAATTTTTACTATCAGAATTTTTTAAGGTTATTTATTTTTATATTTATGTATACACTGTAGCTGGCTTAAGACACACCAGAAGAGGGCCCCATTACAGATGGTTGTGAGCCACCATGTGGTTGCTGGGAATTGAACTCAGGCCCTCTGGAAGAGCAGTCAGTGCTCTTAACCACTGAGCAATCTCTCATCCCTGCTATCAGAATTTTAAGGTAAGTTAACAACATGGGAATATTTAAATAATAAACTTGATTTATTGGTTTACCCCTAAGAAAACCCATTTAATATAAATAAAATATAGCTTGTTCAGCACTCCATAACAGAAAGACTGTATTAGCATTTTATCACATTGGAGGTGAAAATAAACACCCTTTATATCATCACCATCATCACCATCATCATATCAGACAAATGAAAAAGTTTAAACTAAGGCTGAGTCTCATAAGAGTACAATTTCCAAAGATCATGCTATCATAATTCAGGTAACAAATAATCAATGAGAAATTAGCAACAAAAAACACCTCATCACATAATTCTAACTCTATTGTTTAGTTTAGCCTTTTAAGAATTATATATTGGAGGCTAGAAAGATGGCTTAGCAGTCAAGAGCACTGACTGTTCTTCCAGAGGACCTGAGATTCCCAGAAATCATATGGTGGCTCACAACCATCCGTAATGATATCCAATGCCCTCTTCTGGTGTGTCTGATGACAGCTATAGTATACTCATACATAAAACAAATAAATCTAAAACAAATAAAATTTACAATAGAATTATATACTAAGGGCTGCAAAAATGGGTCAGTAGTTAAGAGCCCTTGCTACTCACTCATTGAGGACCAGAGTTCAGATCCCAACACCCACTTCGGACATTTCACAAATGCCTGTAACTCCAGTTCCAATGTATTAAGTAAGACACCCTCTTCTGGCCTCTGTGAGCACCTACACACACAAGTATGCATACATTCTGGCATACACACAGATACACACATTTACACAGGAGTAAAATAAAATATATTTTAAAAATTCAATTACGGAGTGAGGTGTGTAGTTCAGGCCTGTAATGTCAGCACTTGGAAAACTGAGGCAGTAAGATAGCCATTGAGTCTGAGGCCAGTCTAAGCTGGAGAAAGTTTCAACTAAAACAACAGGGAATGCAATCACATTTTTAAACCTCAGTGCCCAATGAGCAGAGGTGACGTGGCTAGAATAATATAATTCCTGCCCTCATAGTACCCAATTTAACTGACAGGGGTAGAAAGGAAACCCACAGGGGAAAGTTCCATGTCTTTGGATTTCATGACTTTAGACATTACACCAAAAGCAGAAAAAACAAAAAGCACAAATTGTACTTCATCAAAATTACAAACTTTTTGACCTGGGCAGCAGTGGCACATGCATTTAACCACAGCACATGGGAAGCAGAGGCAGACTAGCTAATCTTTGAGTTCAAGGCCAGCCTGGTCTTCAGAGAAAGTTTCAGGATAGCCAGGGCTACAAGGAGAAACAGTGTCTTGAAACACACACACACACACACACACACACACACACACACACTTTTAAGCCAAGGCAATAGTGGTGCACATCTTTGACCCCAGCTCTCAGGAGTCAGAGGCAGTCAGATTTTCTAAGTTCAAGGCCACCCTGGTCTACAGCCAGAGTTATAAAGGTGGGAAATGGGCGTTGGGGGTATGCAATGGGACTTTTGTCTAACAAAAGAATACAATCAACAGGGAGTAAAAAGACGGGGAACCAGAGAAAGTATTTACAAATCACATCTCTGATAAGGGATTACCATGTAGAATATTTTTATTCTTTAGTACTAGAGAAGCAGAGGGAGGCAGATATCTAGTAGGTAGAACCAGCCTGGTCTACCTAATGAGTTCCAGGATAGCTAGGGCTACATAGAGACAAAGTCTCAAAAAAAAAAAAAAAAAGGCAACAAAATATATAAAAGCTACAACTCAAGCACACTACCAAGAAGACTGTTTTAAAGTCCAGGCTAGGGATCTGACCAGAAGTACTGCTCCAGCCTAGAGCACCTACAACCTGTGGATTTAATTCCCAATACCCACATGTAACTCACAATGGTCTTTAACTCTGCCAGTTCCAAGGAAATGTATGCAGCCTCCAGGGCCAGCAGAGTTAACAGTCTGCAAGGAGCAGGAAGAAGATCCAGTTCAAAACAATGCTACATCGGTTCAAACTGTTAAGAGTCTAACACTGGGCAGTTTATTTTAGGCATATTTAAGTTCAGTAAAATTTGAAAAAAAAAAAAAGTTTACTGGTGTAACATAATTCCCTGTGCACAACTACATTGGAACTCTTCTCAAAATACATATCATTTCTGTCATGAAGACAGGTTCTAGAAATAGGCTAGATACATTATCTTAAGGGCCTAGGGTAAGATCTGGTGTCTCAGTCATACTCATAGGACAAAGGTCATTTGGGCTGTCAGTCACCTCCAGCCCTAGTTATGGAAGCTTGCCATGCAGATAACACTAAGGACACCAGACTATTAAGCACCTCTGGTCCTGACTTTGGGGTGATGGGGGTACCCTAGCCATATAGATAATACAACAGCTGCCTAAATTATTAGACACCTCTGTTCCTGCGTGGGGGAGCTTGGTATGACATGCCCCTAAAGATAGCCAAGAATCACCTAAGTTATTAACCACCATTCCCAATCTTTTAGACAGAAAGCAGGTTATACATCTTTTCCTTGCAAAAGACAGCCCTGCATGTTTAGCATTCTTGGTTTCCCTAGCACCACCTGTGAGCACGAGAACCTTTGTGCTGACGACAGAAGCCCAACACCTTCTTCTGGCCCCATGGCACCAAGCACACAGCCATCCATGCAGGCAAACCACTGATACACATAAAACTTAAAAACTTAAAAGAAAGAGAGGGGGAAGGAAAGATAAAAATGGTCAAACAGAACAGTTAGCTGCCAGGAGAGGTAAATAAGAAACTACCATTCGAGGAGTAAAAAATTCACTTTGGACAGATAAAAATAGCTCTAGAGAACCAGAAAACACTTTTCCATATTGTACTGTACTTAACAATGCTTGGTATCAGACTAAAGTTTGAAACAAGGCTGAGTTGTGTTGAATGGATTTCCTTCTTGCCCCATGTAGATTGTTACTGTCAGTTCTGGTGGCACAAAGACCCTCAGAAGTTTCCCTGGAACTGATAGAGATTGCACAATAACATGCATTTACTTAAAGCCAATGAGCATAACACACTCAGACAAAAAGTTTAAATGGTAACTTTTGTTGTGAACATCAAAAAGTAAAAAGTAATTAGTTCCCCACATCCACATGGTAGCACACAACTGTCTATATAGCTCTCATTCCAGGGGATCAGCTACCTATTCTGCCCTCTCTATGGATACTACACACACATGATGCACAGACATACATTCAGGTTCACACACATGAAATGAAATAAAATGCAATTCCTAAAGATAAATGAAGGACAGTAAATAACATTATCACTTATCTCTACAAGGTTTAAGATTTTCTGATCCAGTCTGCAACGGTGGGGGAGTATCACTCAGTTTTTGGAGGGGTATAGAAGCAAAAGGCATTCCAACAAAACGGACAAAGACCCAGGGAAGGAGACAAAGGATAGGAAAATTTACAACAGAAAATCAGTCTGGTAGCCAAGGATGTAGCTCAGTTAGTAAGTGATTGTCTAGCATAAAAGAGGTCCTGAGTTAATCTCCAATACCACATATACCTGATGAACCCTGTAATTCCAGCACTCAGGTTATGGAGACAAGAGTTTCAGGAGTCCAAGGTCATCTGGGGCTACATAACAAGTTGAAACCATTCTGGGCTGCATGAGACACTGTCTCAAAAATCAGAATTAAAGGCTACAAATGGCTCAATGGGTAAAGGCACTTACTAATAAGACTGAAAATTTGAGTCAGATTCCCTAGGAATTACATGGTAGAGAAGAGAACCAATTCACAAAAGCTATCCTGTCTCTTCACTTGTGCATGTGGATGTGTGTGTGTGAGTACATGCATGCAAGTATTCTTAAGAAAAATATTGTTCTGAAACAGACTCTTACTATATGGCCTTAGCTGGAACTCTCTGTATCAGGCTGGCTTTGAACTCAATTCTGCCTCCACAGTATGAGCCACTGCACCAGCCCCTGCCCCACCCCCACCCCAAAAATTAATGAAAGTAAATTGGTCTGAATTTTTAAGTAAAAGGTAGAATTTAGAAGATCTTGAACCCAACCATAGACTAACCACCACAACTACACAGCAGCATTAGGTTTCAAAAATAAGTGTGGGACCTCTGGGCTGCCAAGATGGCGGCTGGCAGGTTCCTGACACCCAGCCTACCTAACAACCTCAGCTGGCACATGGAACCCACATATTCGAAGAAAAGAAGCAACTTCTCCAAGTTGTCCTCTAACCACAACACTTGTGCACACAAACACACAAAATAATAAAATATGAACTTTGTAAAGGGGCTATCTTCTTCCTTTTAGAGATTTTAGGAGCTCAATCACCCTGAGCAGCACAGTATGACCTGGTTTCAAAACAGAGGCGGAAGGGCAGAGCCAAGTGACACATGTGCTGCTTCCTAGTGGATATACATAGTCCTCAGTTTGTATTAACTCACTGAACAGGTGACCCTAGTTTGATCACTTTCCTCTAATTATACTTCAACTTTGAAAAGGTTTACTATTAAAGACAAAGCCTGGGGCTGGGGATTTAGCTCAGTGGTAGAGCGCTTACCTAGGAAGCGCAAGGCCCTGGGTTCGGTCCCCAGCTCCGAAAAACAGAACCAAAAAAAAAAAAAAAAAAAAAGAAGACAAAGCCTTAAACCAGGAGTGGTGGCACAGACCTTTGATCCTGGCACTGGGAAGCAGAAGCAGGTGGATCTCTGAGAGTCTGAGGCCAGCCTGGTCTACTTGGAATATATAAGACAGCCAGGACTGCATAGACACCCTGTCTCAAAAACCTTATTACCCCCACACATACACTTCCCAGAAGTCATCCACAGAAAACATTTACCAAACAGTATAAAAGATGTAATACAGAAGCTGTATAAGAAACCAAAGCACTGAGTGCCAAGAGAAAACAGGTTTCCAAGTAATTAAGAGAAAGCAACATGGGGCTGGAGAGATGGCTCAGAGGTTAAGAGCACTGACTGCTCTTCCAGAGGTCCTGAGTTCAATCCCCAGCACCCACATGGTGGCTCACAACCATCTGTTATGAGATCTGATGCTCTCTTCTGGTGTGTCTGAAGATGGTGTACTTATATACATTAAAAATAATAAATCAAAAAAAAAAAAAGAAAGAAAGAAAAAAGAGAAAGCAACATGGTCCGGAAGGAAAACCACAGGGGGAACAAAATAAAAAGCAAAGTGTGGTGGTACACAATTAACCCTGGCATTTGAGAAACTGAGGTGGGAAGATCACTAAATTCACTCAAGACCCTCTGCTAAATAAATAATAAACCAAACAAGCAACTAAACAGCTTACTCGTACTCAGATTCTCAGATACACAGCTCAAAAAAAGACAGACAGACAGTCTAAAAGTGGAGTGGAAGCAGTGAAAGGCATGTAAACAAAACACTCTAGGGCGGATCCTGTCCCTGACTAGATTTGGGCAGGGCAAGGTTGAAGAAAGCTCCAGTTGCCCTGAACAGCAGTTAGACTGTAATCAATTACCTCATCTGTCATTGACTGCCCTAAGCTTAGACTGAGAAAGACTTTCTTCCTCCTTCATTCAGTGCAGCATCTAATTTGCCCTCCTTACCAGATACCAACCAAAGGTTGGAGAGGGCATGAGCCTTGCCTTGAATAGATTTACAGGGCTCACTTCCCAACAAGGCCTGCAAACAGGGCTATCAATAAGTTACAACGCAAACAGAAGTTACTAAAAAACTTAAACACAAAATTTGCTACCAGAAATGAAAACGCTGGCTCTTGAGAAAAGAGTTCAATGCTTCAGAAGCTTTACCCAGATGCCTGGATGCCACCTCTACCCAATTTGTATCTGGATCCTTTCCACTCATCCAGGTCACCTTTACCCACATGACCTTCCCCACTCAACTCCTTGCCTTTACACACACACCAATTCAAATTTTCTCTAAGCACCAGCAAGGAATAAAACAATGTTCAGATCGTGAAAGCCCTATATCATCTTACAGTTTTAGAATAAAATCTAAATCTGTGACCTGGCCTTTGCCTTCCCTGGCAACCTTCTCCCTACTTCAGTACTAACAATAAACAGATCTCCTCTAAACCTGTAGGCCTCCAAATGCCTAGCCAATGCTCAGGCTACTTACACCTGCTTCGGATCCTATTCCTTCATCCTGTCTAGGTCTCAGCCAGTACACAACCACCGACACCTTCAACAAGCAGGGAGAGCTAGCTGTACTATCACTAATGTGACTTTCTTTAAAATTACAAGATATAAGGAGACCCATGTGGGTCAGGAGAGAAACTACACTCAAAATAAAAAACTGGACGTTTGCGGCTAAGGTTGATGACAGAGGTAGGGGTGTGCAGCTCAAATATAGAGCACATGCCTAGCAAGCACAGCTCTAGGTTTGTTCTCCAATACAACAGTGTGGGGTTTGATGAGAAAAGGCACAAGGCGGTGAGTGATACTCAACTAGGAGGGGAAAAAAGCCACCCTTCATCTCTGATCACCATATAAAATGTTTCTAATGGGAATGGAGATGGGTGTCACACAACTGATATTGGAAACCAATATATTTGGTTAGAATCATATGCAAGAAAAGGAGGGGTTGAAAAGTAAAGGGGGGAAAAAACCAGAATATCACCATTCCACTTAAATGCCCTTTTAGATTTCCCTATTCCTTCTGTCGCATTACTTCAACTCATGCTTCACCCAGTTCAAAAGCCACCACCTTCCAGAACAGCTTATAAACCTAGTTAACACCCCCAACCATGCTCCCACAAGTTTCTGTTGATTGCATTATTATACAATATGACCCAGACAGGTGTGATGGCACACATCTAAACCCCAACACTCAGGAAGCTTAAGCTAGTTTGAGGCTTCACAGTGAGATCCAGAATGGAAAAAGAAAAAAGGATATGACACTTGAGAAGCTTCCAGGCCTCAAAGAGAATTTTAAAAACCTGGTCTTTTTTTTTTTTTTTTTTAGCTTAGTTTAAGGCAGGAAGTATGAACAATTAAACAGAGGCCACCAATTATTTCCCCACTCAATCCTTTTGTAAAACAAAACAAATTCCATTTCATGAGGTAACATCCACCAGTAGTCTTTAAAAACCAACGCTAAACACAAAATAACCTTCTTAAAACACCTAAAAGATGCAAAACAATGATGAAACAGATTTACATCATAAATTATTCTAAGTTCCATAGACACACACACACACACACACACACACACGCACACTTAAAATAAAACCAAACGTTATGAAGGCACAGAAGTATCAATCCTCGATTTGAGCCAACCGCTCACTGAATTATTGGGGTGGCCACTGCTTGAAAACCAAGGTTACAAATCCAGTCAACAACATCCCCGCCCCCCAAGTTCTACACACATATTAACAAGTTCCTTTTAAAGTCGAAAGGCGGGTCATTGACATCGCAGGCTGGCGATGCCCGCCCTCGGGATTCTGAGGCAGGGAAACCGAGCGATCCAGGTCAGACTGGGCTACTTAGTTAGCAAGATCCGCTCTCAGTAATCAAATGTTAGTAACTCTAATGCTACTCCTGAAAACTAAGAGTAATGTCAGTCAGGTTTAGCAGCAAAAGAGGCTGAGTAATTTTAAGATAAAAATTAAACTCCATGCCACAAGTCCACACGGGTGTGGCGCACCTTAAGGAAAAGAGCGCTGGAGAACAGGAAACTACGACTTCCATTCTCCATGGGTCGGGCTGGAATGTCCGCTCCTCCGACCTCTAGTCCCGCAAACCACCAAGTTTCAGCCGCGGGCAGGGGGAGGGGAGTGGCCGACACAAATCCTCGAAACAATCGCGTCCCTAAAGCGCCCCACAGCCCGACCGCCAGGAACACGCCGCGGTTGTCCCTCAGTGAGGGAGACGGCCTGAGGCGCGACGCCGATCCCGCGCGCGCTCCCTGCTCCGGGAACAAAGTTTAGAAAGAGGGAGAAAGTTTTCCAAGGAAGCGCCCCGGCGGTCGCCCTGCTTCCCGAGCGTCGGGCTCCGCCCGCCCAGGCCCAGGCTGCTCAGGGAAGCCGCCCTAACCCGACGCTCCAGGGCGGCGGCGGCCGAAAGCCCGAGCCGGACACCCGGGACCCCGGCCTGAGGAGACCCGCGCCCCACCAGGGGGCCCCGCGCACCCCGAGGGAAGGTACGAAGAGTTACCTGCGGCGAACGGGGCGAGCGCTGGACGACTCCTGAGGCGCCAAGCCGACGGCCACCGCTTTGTCTCCCGCCCGTCCGGCTCCCAGGAGGAAATGGGCCGCCCTGCGCCCCCGCCCCCGGCCCGCCCCGCGCCGCGCCGCGCCGCGCCCGCCCTTCCCGGCACCTCCCTCCGCGCGCTCTTCCCGGCGCCTCCCGAGGCCTCCTCACCGCTGGTCCCGGCCTGGCGCAGCCGGCGCTTTCTAGGGAGAGCCTCCCACCCGGAAGGTAGCCTGGCAACTCCAGGCCCGGACCCCCAGAAGTCCTTTTTGTATGGCCTTTGGGCACGGAGACCCCGGACCCCCGACGGGAAGGAGGGGCGGAGACTCGGGGAACAGCCCGCGGCGGGGAAAGGCGGGCGGAGGGCAGGTGAGTCACGGCTCCCGGCTCAGGTGAGTCTCGGGGCGCGGCCCCGGAAGGCCCCGCCCCGTCCGGCTCCCGGAGACCGCGCGGCGACGCAGGGTTCGCGGAACGCACTGCTGTGACCAAGTACCCCGTATCCTAGTCCAAGGCGTCCAGAAAAGGGGGCAACCTTCTGCTTTGCTTTAGGAGAAGAAACACACCAAGTAAAAGTTCCACCTCTCCGGGCACAGTGGAACGGGAACCTCAGGATCTGTTTTGGTCTTTTTTTCTTTTGTTTTGTGGTGTTTGTTTTGTTGTGTTATTTTATTTTTGAAGTAGGGTCTTACATAGCTCAGGCCGGTTTCCAACTGGCTGTGTAAGAAAGAATGACCTAAAAACTTTTTTTTATTATTACAGCAATGTTTTTAGTCTCAGTGTTCCGGAGGCAGAGACAGGCCAATCTCTGATCCGTGAGTTTCTGAGCTTGTGTGGAAATCAAGACGTGCGGTTTCTCTTTCACTATGTGGATCCTGGGGATTGAATTTACCCAAGTGCCAATTTACCCTGAATTCCTAATCCTCCTGCACACCCCCGCAACTCCTGAGATTATATTATAGGTCTGCACCATTACACCTGGTCTTTTAGAGCCTCTTAAAAAGAGTGGGAAAATGAGAGAGATGGCTCTGTGGGTAAAGGTGTTTGCCACTCTGCCAACAACTATCCTCGCAACCTGAGTTGTGGAAAGACAGAATGAAGTCCACAGAGTTGCCCTATAACTTCCACACTGGTACAGATGGCATATCCACCCATGTACATAGAACACATAATAATTTGAATTTTAAGAAAAGACAATTGGAGATGTCTCGGTGATAAAGTGCTTGCCTAGTATACCCTGGATTTAGTCTTCAGCACTACAAAAACAAAAACAAAAAAGACATACCTTCACAAGGCCATTCTTGTCCAACCACTTATTCTGTTTCTACCTTTGGGGTTTTGCCTCCCATAGTCCTCTCTGACTGCAGTGTCTATGCTTTCCCCTTACTTCACTTGACTATGTCAGAACGTAATGATTACATAATAAATATTTGTTTGGCCTAGCTATGATTCCAGTACTTGGGAGGCTAAAGCAAGACTCAAGGATTACCACTAGAAAGAACCTTTCTCAAAGGGGGTTGGTGGGGTGGTCTTTATTTATTTTACTTGAAGTAGTAATAAAACAGTCTATTGGCTCCAAACAGTTTTTTATAAAAGAAAAGAAACTGCCCTGGAGAGGCAAAGGAGTCTTTAAGTTTGAGGAGAGCCCAGTCTACAGAGTGAATTCCAGGATAGCCAGAGCTACACAGAGAAATTTTTTAATGGCTAATGGGATGACACAGTGGATAAAGGCTCTTGCCCAACCTATATGACCTGACTTCAATCCCCAGTACCCACATGGAGGAAAGACAAAACTGATTCCAAAAGATTGTCTTCTGGCATTTATACACGAATGTACACACACACATAAATAGATTTTAAAGGAATTGAAAGAACTGTGGTTTGTGCCTGTAATCACAGCACCCAAGAGATTGAGGAAGGAAGATGGCTGTAAGTTTATGGCCAGCCTGGGTCACATAATACAGGCTACATGGTAAGATAAATTTAGATTAAGTAAGTAAATCAATAAACAAGAAAAAATATTGGGACAGGATCTTGAATTCAGAAAGCTTTAAGAAGTACTGTGTCCTGGAACCCAATGGCTGTCTTTCTCTATGTGTTGTCAAGGCATTGATGACGCTCTTATCTGAACCTGACCATAAATTACATCACCACCTTATAGTTTGTCCCTGAATTTGAGACTCAGTATATTCAGATCTCTGTTTGGCTTCTGATAGGTATAGCAAAGTTACATGGCCACATATCTAAAACTGCTCTCCTGATACCTCTCCAAACTTGCTGATCCCACAGCAGGGGCCATCGCCTTAGTTAGAAACTCTAATCCAAAACCCTGGAGTTGGGGCTGGAGAGGTGGCTCATCAGTTAAGAGCATTTGTTGCTCTTACAAAGACCTACTTTTGGGGCCCAGCACCCACATGATAGCTCACAAAAATCCATAACTTCAGTTCTAAGGGATCTGATGCATTCTTGTTACCTCAACAGGCATCAGACACACGTGGTACAGACACATATATACATAGATGCAGAAAAACATTCATACATATAAAATGTATTTTTTAAATCTTAGGATTATCTTTGATTATTCTTTCTCACATTTTTCACTTGATTTCTTTGAAATATAACGAGAACTCACCCTTTTTACTTCTCCGCTCAGTCCAGTCAGCTGTCACCATCTCTTTGCCTAAGTTTCACAGAAGACTCCTAACCTCTCTCTCCCGCCCTCGCCTTACTCATTATAGCCTTAGTTCAGCACCCTGAGTGATCCTGTAAAACTTAAGTCAGATACTGTCACCAGCTCTGCCCAAAACCTCCAGGACCTGTCAGAGCAGACGACAAGGTCCTTATAAGGGCCTCCAAGAGCTCTCTTGCCCCCACACACTTCTCTGACACAGTGGCCTTCTTACTGTTCCAAGATAGGCTCTCGCCTGAGGGCCTTTCCTTCTGCCTGGAATGCTTTCCTCTCCAGACCAGCCTGACTCACTCCTTCTCTGCCAGGTGCTCAAGTTCAAGTGAGACCTCTCAACTACTGTGTCTAAAAACTATCATCTTGCATCATATAAAATTATAACTGAATACATGTTTGTAATTGAATATATGATATATAAAGCCATATATATGATGACATATGTGGTTCCCTGCTTTTTTCTGACTTCCTTTCACTAAATTTTAAGGCACGTGAGGACTAGAATTGTTGTTTAATATGTGCAATGTTACGTCTCTGGCGCCTAGATTAGTACTTGGAACACAGCAGCCCTCGGTAAATACTTCCTGAGTGGAATGTACAAAAGATGGCGATGGGACGACTGTACTCTATGCCACGGGAAGGTGGCTAGAAATAGGAAGTGAAATACAACTGAAAACGCTATCCCGGCACCTAGGAAGCCAAGGCAAACATTCCTCTAGTTTCAAGGACAGTCTCAGCTACAGAGTAAAAACCCTGCCCCCAAAAATACAAAAAAGGGGGGTTGAAGAGGTGGCTTGGAGATTAAGAAGACTAGCTGCTCTTACAAAGAATGCAGGTTTGATTCCTAACACCCACACGGTGGCTCACAGCCATCTGTAACTCCACTCCCAGAGGAGCCAGCACCTTCCAGACACCAGGCACACACGATACATACAGACAGACAGACAGACATGCAGGCAAAACCCTCAGGCAACTAAAATAAAATAACTTTTAAAACCACAAACACAGCATCAAATGTATTTAGCACAAAGAGGCATTTAGCAAATAATATTTAACTCCAAGATCATGAAGGGCATGATCATATTTTGGCTTTTAAATTTTCACTTTGGAAATTGGGCAAGATGGTACATGTTTAACCTCAACACTTAGGAGGCAACGGCAGGTGGATCTCTGTAAGTTCAAGGCTAGCCTGATCTACATAGTTCCAAAACAGCCGGAGCTATGGAGAGAGACATAAAAAAAAACAAAACAAACTAAAATTTTTAAAAAAGAAAAGATAGGGGCTGGAGAGATGGCTCAGTGGTTAAGAGCACTGACTGCTCTTCCAGAGGTCCTGAGTTCAATTCCCAGCAACCACAGGGTGGCTCACAACCATCTGTAATGGGATCAGATGCCCTCTTCTGGTGTATCTGAAGACAGCTACAGTGAACTTATATATAATAAATGAATAAAAAAAAAGAAAGAAAATAAAGAAAAGAAAAGATAGGCAGTGCACATAATGTCTTCTTTATGCTCAGTGGCGTTCACCTACTTTTTAATGTTCTTTTCTCTCTCATAACATCTAAGACTTCAGAACACATCTCTCTTCTGTTCAATATCCTCTGTGCTTCGTTCCAATCTCCTGTAGGCTTAGATTTTTCAAAACCTAATAACTTTAATAGGGGTTCTTAAATGGTTCAACTTCCTTTCTAGCCTACTGACCAAAAGTAAGGGCAAAGATGGTTGATACCACAAGGGGGATGTGGACCTGTTCAGAAGTAGTTCTTTGGAACAATTCCAGCATTCATTGTCAGGATTATCAGCAGTCCAGTCCAAAACATCAAACACAAATCAGTAGCAGTGGCTCGGTCCAGAAGAAACCGCAAGGCACCACCAAATTAGCATGAGTCTGCAGATGCCATAACAAGCCTCTGGAAGACAAAGAAGCCCTTTGGTGCATTTCTCACTACGAAGTCACCACAAGCAAAGATCAGTGAAGATCAGCAAAGCAATCCAAGGTGTACCAATGCAAGACCACCGTTCACCATCTGTTGGGTTCTACTTAAATTCTTTCCAAACATCACATGGCCTCTGAAGTGTCTGCTTCAGCAAAACATCCTCTCATAAACAGCACATGACACAACTGAGTCTCCAAAGAAACCAGAAATGTCTACTGCACTCTCCCTTTGAATGAAGTCTACACAGTTGTCCTGGCTATAGACTCTCTTTGACTTTTCCTTTCCATCTTCCCACTTGAGCCCACATCAAGTTCCTGATAACCCTATACATTATGAGACATGGTCTTGCCCCACAGCCTCTGCATTCCTAGTTCCTTCCCTTTGGAATGGTCTTTCTCTGGGAGCACCTTTGTTCACTCCATAACTTATTCCCAGACTACTCAGTGTAAAACATGAATAGCATCCTCTTCCCCTTCCCCTGATGGGGTCTCTCCGGGTATCCCTGGCAGACCTGGAACTTGATGCAGAAACCCACCAGTCACTGCCTCTTGAGTGCTGAGAGTGATGGGCATCACCATGCCCTGCTCCCTTTGCCTAGACTTGCTATGCTACTGTACTGTCTAGCACCCATCACATTATTTATTTATAGTTTGTGTTCTGTTTACTGTTATAACTCCAGAACCTACAGTAGTTCTTCACAAGTACCATGTACCCAACAGAATGAGCAGATGATCACAAGTCTGAAAGATAACAGCAAACTATTACAGTGTTTACATGTGAGGAGGAGAGCAGGAAGGACTGCTGTGGTTTAAAGTACAGGGAGTATTTTTTTTTTTTTTTTGGTTCTTTTTTTTCGGAGCTGGGGACCGAACCCAGGGCCTTGTGCTTCCTAGGCAAGCGCTCTACCACTGAGCTAAATCCCCAACCCGTACAGGGAGTATTTTAATGTGTGGATGAAAAGAAGTGGGCAGAGAACAGAGCTGGATGTGCGATCCTTGGAAAGAAGTCAAGGATGAGTCCCAGGTTTAAGCTCGAGCAACTAAAGCAACACCAGTGCCATTTACCCACAAGAGGAGTTTTGGACGTAAAGCGGTAAGATTGGGGTAGAGCAATGCACATAGTTATTCTGAGTCATGCAAATGTAAGAGGAAATAACCCATAGGCATGGGAATGTCTAAATGTGAGCTTGGAAAGGCTCAAGGGGGAAGGTAGATAGACACGTGAGCCGTGTGCAGAAGAAGATGAAGTGACTGACACAGAAGGAAAAGGATCCAAACCGGAACCTAAGTTCCCTCTTCCTTTCTTCCCTAGCGTGTGCCTACTCCCTCCCCACGTCAAGTTCTTTGCTTTTTCTGGATTTGCTCCTAGGTGGCCAGGACTATACCCTTACACACTGTGCCATCAGACCTGACCTCTCTTAATTTTAGACAGGGTCTTTCTCTTTCTTTTGTTTGTTTATTTGTTTTTGTTGTTTGTTTTATTTTCGGAAACAGGGTTCTTCTGTGTAGTCCGGGCTGTCCTGGAACTTGCTCTGTAAACCGGGCTGACCTCGAACTCCAACCGCCTACCTCTGCCACCCAAACGCTGGGATTAAAGGGCGCTTCACCACCATTTGGCTGTCTTTGGAGCTTTCTAAGATGGAGGATAGATGGCTGTCTCCTGGAAAGGAATGTTCATAATAGCTCTCTGCCGGCGAGCAGTGTTCCTAGTCCTCTTCTTACTTTTTACTGTTTTCTTCTAGACCTTGTCTCACTACGTTGTTCTGCAAGCTCTGCCTTGAGTTTACTCAGGAACCAGGCAGGTTATGTAAGCCTCCTGCCTCAGTCCTCTGAGGAGTTGGGGTTACAGGCTCATACTCCAGGCCTGACTGAAGTCAAAACTTAAGGGTTCTTTAAAAAGTCAGTTGTGTTGGTTGGTGTTTTGTTGGGACAAACACCTGAAGGAGTCATTTCTTAAAGTTGATACAGGTGAAAGGCTAAGGCAGACTCGTGAAGGAATGTTTCCCTGAAGCACACACAGGAGAGGGGATGTTCTGCTAAAGCAGTCACATGAAAGAACGCATGATGAAGGATTCTTTGCTAACAGCACACACGTGTTGATCTGTCTTACATTGCACAGTTGAGCTACGTTTGTTGAGACTCCAACAAATGGTGATGTCAAATCTTTTTTGCCGCTTCTGTAGACTCAGACTGATAGAAAAAGTGATGTCAGCTGAGGCAGACACACATGTTGAGGCCGGACCCATGAAAGACACATGATGTTTAAAGGGAATTTAAAAGGGACCATGACAAAGACTAAAGTTGGCTTACTTATAGAGCTAGCTACACAGCGCTGTTGGTCTCACATCCTCGCTGATCTTTCCTTCACTGAGAAAGACACAGCCAAGAACTTTTCTTGACATTCCTGCTGGTCCCTCCTGCTGACTCGTGCCTAGGCTGAGGTCTGGCTGTCTCTGTTAGTGCCACGGATGCTGATTCATGTGTGTTATCCTGACTCTACCAAACTAGACCGCCGATGTATCTATAAAGTGTTTACAAGTAGCCCAAGCTGCCACTGCTGACCTATTCTGCCTAACTACCAATTTCCAGACAACACAGCTAAGATTTACTCCAAAGAACCCTTTCTTTTTTTTTTTAAGATTTTTTTTTTTTTTTGGTTCTTTTTTTTCAGAGCTAGGGACCGAACCCAGGGCCTTGCGCTTCCTAGGTAAGCGCTCTACCGCTGAGCTAAATCCCCAGCCCCTATTTATTTTATGTATGTGACCACACCGTCTCTGTCTTCAGACACACCAGAAGAGGGCATCAGATCTCATTACAGATGGCTGTGAGCCACCATGTGGGTGGTGGGATTTGAACTCAGGTCTCTGGAAGAGCAGTCAGCGCTCTTAACCACTGAGCCATATCTCCAGCCCAAGGAACCCTTTCTAAACAGGTCCACTTCCCCATATATCCTTTCTTTTCTGCTACCTCTAAAAGATAATGGGCTTGGACTAGAGAGATAGCTCAAGCTGTTAAGAACACTGGCTGTTCTTCCAGAAGTCCTGAGTTCAATTCCCAGCAACCACATGGTGACTCACAACCATCTGACATGGGATCCAATGCCTGTCTGATGTGTCTGAAGACAGTGTACCCATACATAAAATAAATAAATCTTTTTTTTAAGATTATGGGTTAAAAATAGATTAAAAAATTTTAAAACCATCATTAAAAATAAAATTTTAAAAAATTAAAGTTACACCTAACACTGTATTTCTAGTCTTTGTAGTTTTAGTACTTCTCTGTAATTGTCTACTGATTAATTTTCCTTTTCTTTTTTAATGTTTATTCAGTAGGGGGTGGCATTTTGTGGCTTGAGTGTAGAGATCATAGGACTACTTGGGAAAGTCAGACCTCTCCTTCTACTGTGTAAACCCTGGAGACCAAACTCAGGCCCTTGGGTTTGGTGACAAGTACCCTTACCTGCTGAGCCATGTCACCAAGCCAAATTTTCTTCCCATCCTGTTGTGTATGTGTATGTGTGTGTAGGCCAGGGATCAACATTATTGAGTATCTTTTCTTACTTTTCATGTTATATTTTTTATATATTTTGTTTTTGTTTTTTTATTCTCGGGGGTGGGGGCAGCCATGGTACATGTGTAAAAGTCAGAGGCAACTTTGGGCCATCAGGTCTCTGTTTATATGGTGTGAGTCCTACAGATCAAACCAGGGCCTTGAGTTGTTGTGAAGCCTTTACCGGCTGAGATGTCTCCCTAGCCCCTTCCACTTGTTTTCTGAGGCAGGGTCTCAAACTTAACCTGGAGTTTGCTATTTGAACCGGGTTAGCTAGGCAGCGAGCGCCCAGGATCCACGGCTGGCCGCAGCCCCGGGGTTGGGCTTACCGATGCTGCCTTACCTGACTTGTATGCCAGTGCTGGGGAGCCAAACTCATGCTTATGCAGCAAGTGCTTTACCTCCGAGCCGGCTCCCCTCCTGTGCTTTATTTTCTTCTCCATGCTGGGGTATTTCATTTCACTGTCCTTCCTTATCTGGTTGTTGGTGGATTGTTCGCTCTTCAGGTTTCTCCTATAATTTAGCACAGTATCCAGAGCATCAAATATTCACGAAAACAATTTGCAGGGGCCGGAGAGAGAGCTCAGTGATTAGGACAGTGGTTGCTTGCCAGGTGGCGGTGGTACACACCTTTGATCCCAGCACCTAGGAGGCAAAGGCAGGCAGGTCTCAGAGTTCAAACCCAGCCTGATCTACAAAGGGAGTTCCAGAACAGCCAGGGCTACATAGTAAAACTATCTTGAGAAACCAAAAAGAGAAAAAAGAAAAGAAAGAACTGGCTGCTCCTCCAAGGGACCCAGGTTCAATTCCCAGCACCCACATAGTAACTTAGTCTATAAGTCCAGTTTCAGGAGATCTGATACCCTTTTCTAGTTTCTATAGGCACCACGCATGCTTGTGGCGCATAAGCATATGTGCAGCCAAAACCCACACACACAGTAATAATAATGAATAATACAATATAAATATAAAATAATGAAAGGGAAAAGTTAAAAGTATTTACATGGGTCAGGAGGAAAAGGCAACAAGATAAATACAGCTTCAGCGTTGTATAGCAAGGCACTGTCTCAAAATTACATTTTTGCTGTGTGGTATTATCTACCTTCAATCCCAGCACTCAGGCAGGACAAAGAGGCAGGGGGATTGATGTGAGTTTAACATCATCCTGTCTACTCAGAGCAGAGGCTCCCACCCTTCCAAACGCTGCAACCCTTTAATGCAGCTCTTCATGTTTTGCTGACCCCCAATCGTAAAATGATTCTCATTGCCCCTTCATAACTGTGATTTTGCTAGTATTGTGAATTGTAATGTAAATATTTGTGTTCTGGGTGTCCTTTGGGGGGTCGCAACCTACAGGTTGAGAACCACTGACCTAGAGAGTTCCAGAATACCCAGAGATATATAATAAGACCCTGCCTCAGAAAAAAAAAGGGGGGGTGGGGATAAAAAAGGATTGGCTGTGGTAGTCCTGTCATCCCAGCTAACACAGGATTGTGAATTCAATGCCAACTAACCTATGAAGAGCAAGCTGGGAAGGAGGGATGTAGCTTAGTGGTGAGTACTAGCATACTTCAGCTGCCCAGTACTGCAAAAAATGAGATACCGGTGTAGACCGGATGAGAGGTCAGGGACCTGGGAGGGAAACCAATCATTTTAAGCCCAAGACTTGGTTGCTGATGTCAACTGATGGCATCTAGGTTGAAACTCATGCCTCATCGTATCTTACTATTGAATATAGATCGCACACACAGTTCAAACTGACTTCGGGGGCTCTCTGCTCACTAGCCACTCCATTTTTGGGGAGTGATTGTTCCTTACTTAATAAACAACCTGCCCCGCCCCCGCCCCACCCCATGCCTAAGGAAGCCGCATGACTTTTCTCTCTGGCACTGCCGGGATTTTAACCTAAGCTGTGCTGTTTTTTCTTAAACTCTTAATAAAATTGTTCTTGGGGTTTATAAAAGGAAACAGTAATATGGAAATGTCAATAAAGATGAACTAGCAAAGATCATCTTACAGGTTCTCTGCACCTTGAGCGCTTCCCTATTATTTACCTACATGGTGCTGGTAAACAGCTTCACAGTTTACAAAGCACTTCTTGGATGTCATTGCCTTGAGACACCAGCACGGTAAAGGAAGGCACAGTGGTAAGTAAAATTTGAGAGTGATAAAGAGAACCAGCTCTGCAGCTTGTAATAAAAGTTACGAAATTCTGAGCTGGGTATGTCGACTCAGGCCTGCAGTCCAGCACTTGGAGGTGGAGGCAGGAGGATCATGAGTTCAGAGCCAGCCTATCTCAAAAAAAAAAAAAAAAAAAAAAAAAAAAAAAAGTGATCACAAAATGATGATCACTCCCCAGCCCCATTAAGTCCCAAGAGAAAGGATCAAAGGGGCTGAGCACAGGAGAACCACCAAGAGGTTGGAGATCTGGATGAGAGTCACTAACGACAAAAGGTGAAGCCAAACTGTAGGTAGGGGGGCCTAGTAGGCCTAGCTGCCTTTGTTTCCTTTGAGATGGAGGAAGGAAGGCCCACCCTCTGTTAGCTTAGGTCGCAACGGTATTTTCCTCAGGTCTGTAGAACTCAGTCATTCTCAACTAAGTCACCAGTCAGCTTTGTAAAAATATACCCAGGTACCACCCCTAGCAGCTCAAATTCAAATCTTCAGGAGGGGTCAAGCAGTTTTAAGTCTCTCAGGATGGCGGTGGAGTCTAAGGCAGAGAAGACTGAGTCTTGAAAGCAGAAGATGTGTTATTAGTGTATTCTTCCTACAATAGTAATTGTTCAATGCTCCGAGTGATGAAAACTCACCACCCTCAACTATGTCCTTGTTGTTGGGGAATGGCCTCAGGTCAGAGGAACTGAGTCAGAATGTACGGAGCAATAGCCCTTAGCCAGAAAGCTGTAAAGCATGGCTTGACCCCTGTGCTCTCCACCTGTACAAATTAGATGTCCAGGTGTTGAAAACCCACCCTGCTCCCAGTCAAACCACAAAAAATGGCTGTAACCTCCTGGTGGCTAGTCATGGATGTGTGCGTGTACACACCTGTCCCTCAGCCCCTCTACCTGAGCTCGCTCCTCGCTGTTTCAATAAAGCTGGCTCAGCCTGATGAGATGGCGTGTTTCTCTGCTTCATTTTTCCTAGGCTTGTTGTACGCCAGTCCTGGTGCTCAGAGCGTCATAGTTAGATCCACCTCTTCACTGTGCTCGGACAGTTAGTATTTTAAATTCCTCATTCTGTAAGATCCATGCCTGCACCCAATGAAGTGAGAAGACGGCATCAGAGCTCCTAGAACTAGGGCCACCAACATTTGTGAGGTACTGTGTGTGTGCTGAGAGCTGCCTGAACCCCAGTCCTCTATACGTACTCTCTAGAGAGCAACAAGTATTCTTAACTTCTGAACCATCTGCCCAGCCTTGAAAACTCAACCTGACCCCCATCTCTCTCTCAGCTTCTCCAGGCAGGGTGTCCTGCCTGTCCTGTGCAGCCCTGGTTGTCCTGGCCTCAAATTCACAGACTACCTCCTGGGTGATGGGAATAAAGGCATGCACCACCACCGTTTTAATTTTTTATTATTATTTTTAACTAGGGGGCACACTAATTAGTGCAGATGCTTGAAGAGGTCAAAGACTGTATCCTCCTGGAGCTGGACTTACAGGGGGTTGTGAGCCACTTGAATAAGTGCTGGGAACTGAACTCTGCACGAGCAGTATATGTTCTTATCTGCTGAGCCATCTCTCCAGCCCCAGAACCAAACTGCTATTTTGACCAAATAGTCTCTTAGTCTCTGCCAGTGTTGTAAATTTTTTTTGTCTTTTAAGTAGAGCCTGTTGGGGAAGGAACTCAGTTCATCAGATTTAGTGGCAAGCACCTTTACCCGTGGAGCCTTCTCGCCAGCTCAGTGTTGCTTTTTTTTTTTTTTTTTCTTTCTTTCCGGAGCTGGGGACTGAACCCAGGGCCTTGTGCTTGCTAGGCAAGTGCTCTACCACTGAGCTAAATCCCCAACCCTCAGTGTTGCTTTTTAATATGTGTTGTGAAGCCACATTCAGAATAGTTTTCATGCCAAGAGTATACCCTGTGAGTAATGGAAATGTGTGTTGCTGTGTATACACTTTATCTTTGTGCACAGCTTCCGGAAGTGTGACCAGACCGGGCGGTGGGATGGAAGACCCATTACAGAGCTTCACATGCTGTTCCAGGCCTGTTCTAACAGGATACCATTGCTTTAATGGTGAGTTGAACTTGGGCCCTTAACACTGAGGGGAGATGTGTAAGCTCCTCTATTCATGCTATTCATCTTTCTCACAAAACTGGAATCCAGAGTTCTTAAAAGCTGCAGGAGTGGCTCCTCATCCCTTCATCTCTGGCATGATCAAAGGTGTGCACAGAAAAACAAATGCTTCCCACATCTTTCATGTTCATATTTTTGTTGATAACAGCCTGTGTGGGAGAAAGTTAAAGACTGACAACAGCAAGATTATACCTGAAAGACGTCATTATGAAGCAGAAAGAGATGGGGGAAGGGAGGCTGCGCGTTTTTGTCTTTAAAGTATCAGTGGGCTCTATTGTGGAAACCTGGCTCTGTATTCAACCGTTCTGAAATTCCCTTTTTGTATGGCATTTTCAGATTTTCATCAGAGTATGAAAAGGGCTATCAAAATAAGAATTGTTACATTGTACTATAAACTGAATTAAATTAATACATTTTAGATCTTAGATGCATTGGCAAATGAGTCATCTGCCTTCATTCATTGTTTCTGTTGCTCACCAACAGTTTTTTTCTTCCAAGAAACTTGAAGAAAAAGGAAGCCTGCTCTAATAGAGCAAGAGGCACATATTGGTCAGGAATCTTTACGTGCCCCATAGGCCCCAGTGTGGGGCATTCTGAATACAGAAGGACGTAAAGTAGAAGCCAAGGCAGCCCCCGTATTTGGTTCATCCATGAGAAACTGGTAGTGGATTGGCTGGAGACTCTGGACGTTGATGTTGGGATCTGGCAAAGCCATGGTTGTTCATCCTGACTCCCTCTGTCAGTTCTTAGCAGGCCAGGTTCTTTCTTTCTTTCTTTTTTTCCCCAGAAGCAAATTGCCAGTTGTTTATTTATTTAAGTAAAACTACTCCCAGCAATGAAATCGCGAATAAAAGCTCCTGGATGCTGGGGTGACTTAACCAACACAGGTGTCTGACTTTTAGAGCGGCTGGTTTAACCTCTGTGTTCTTTGCAAACATCTTTGCATGGTGCCTGGAATCTCAGCTGGTGAGGCGGGGAAGCCCACCACCTCTCTGGTGCACGCCATTGCAGGACTACTGGCTTGTTACCATAGCGATCAGCTGCTGCCAGGTTCTTTCTTTTTTAATCACAATGTATCACTCTTCTGTCTGAATGTAAGTGTTGACAGGACCTGCCCTCTGCCACAGAAGGCTATTATATTCATTCATTCATCCCTTTAATTTGTTCAGTCAAATATTTTTAAGCTAAGAAGGGTGACTCAAACCTCTAATCATAGTATTTGGGGGCTGAGTCAGGAAGATTGCTGAAAATTCAAGCCCAACCTAAATATAAATATAGGGGTTGGGGATTTAGCTCAGTGGTAGAGCGCTTGCCTAGGAAGCTCAAGGCCCTGGGTTCGGTCCCCAGCTCCGAAAAAAAGAACCAAAAAAAAAAAAAAAAAAAAAAAAATATATATATATATATATATATATACCCAGCCAAAAATGAAAAAAAACCACCTACCATGTCACATGTTGTACTAAAAAAGCCGACACACTGTCTACAGGTTCCCTGAACTTAGATTCCAGAGAGACAGAATGTAGGGATTAGGCAGCAGGTGAACAGCATGATTTCAGACAGGAGCAGGGTGAGCAGTGGGGAGAGGAGTGCTCATATACAGGGCTCATTGAAAGACAGTATTTTAGAGTAAGCCCTTCGATGGAGAGAATGGCCAGAAAATGAGTTCAAGACCCTTGGGTAGAAATGGGAGGGGCAGGGTAGAGCACACATTCATCCCAGCTCTCAGGAGGCAGAGGCAGGCAGTCTCAGCATAGTCTACATAGTGAGTTCCTGCATAGCCAGACACTGTCTCAAACAAACACAGAAAACAAGCAAAGGGAAGGCTAGGGTGCTGAGCAGGGGTGACTGGGGAGAGCACAACGGAAATAAGAACAGAAGAGCAGACAGGAGTCAAACCAAACAGGCTCTTGTGGGAGATGTAAGGAGTCAGGTACTGGTGCTGTGTGCTGTGATAAGGGTGCGAAAAACACTCAGGGATTAACTGGACAAGGTGAGTTTGTAGTTTTATTTTGTCTTTTGAAATAGTGTCTCAAGTAGTCTAGACTGGTTTTGAACCCCAAATCTGAAATCTAGGCATATCGTAGACACTTGTTCTGGCTACTGAGCAGGCCATGGCAGGTGGGGAGAGATCACTTGAATCCAAGAGGGGTGTTTGTTATTGTTTTGCTTTTTCAAGTGTTTAATAGCCAGACAATAGGCTAGGCACTGGGAAATTACAGTGAGCCAACAGTCTTCCTCCCTACAAGGGGTGTCCTTGTTAGCTTTTGTCAAAGGGACACATATTGGAGTCATTTTGGAAGACAAACATCAATTGAGAAAATGCTGCCATCTGATTGCCTGTAGGCAAGCCTGTAGGGCGTGTTCTTGATAATGATTAATGTGGGAGGGCTCAGCCCACCGTGGGCGGTGCCATTCCTGAGTTACATAAGCGAGCAGGCTGAAGAAGCCCTGGGGGAGCAAGTCGATGAACAGCATCTTCATGATTTCTTTTTTTTTTTTTTTTTGGTTCTTTTTTTCGGAGCTGGGGACCGAACCCAGGGCCTTGCGCTTGCTAGGCAAGCGCTCTACCACTGAGCTAAATCCCCAACCCCTCTTCATGATTTCTGCTCCAATCCTGCCTCCAGGTTTCTTCCTTATCGTCCCTCAGTGATGGAGTGGGGCCTGAGAGCTGTGGGATGAAGTACACCCCTTTCTTTCCAAGGTGCTTTCAGTCATGGTGTTTTATAACAGCAATAGAAAGCAAACTTAAGACATGGGACTTACAGGTATCTGAGTAGATAGAGGAGTGGGGCCCTGGAAATACAGTGCTGTAGTAGGAGTAAGTAACCTCCATGTGTTATAAGAGTCCAAAGGAATTCATTTATTTAGTAAATATCCCGTTCTAAACTCCTGTGATATAGTAATAGAATAAACCGTTAAGGCACTGCCCGAATGGAGTTTACCGAGTGGTAAGGGAGATGGAGTATGTAGCCAGCCTGGAATAATGAAAGAGGATTCAGGAGAAACTGTTTGAACTAACACCTGCCCCAATGCTGGAAAAGAAGTTCGGGGAAGCGTGCTGTGGATTGGGAAAGGTTCTGGCTTCCGAGCCAAATCCCCGAAGAGGAGCAGCAGTTAGCGCAATGAGGGGAATTATGCAGGAAAACTGGCATCCCAGAGCAGCATCAGAGGCATGGGAAGCAGAACATGGTATACTGGGGGGACAGCAAGTGGTGACGTATGGTTGGCTGCTATATGGGAATGCAGAGGGCCAAGAGAATGGAAACAGGAGTGACATCAGCAGCATGCCACACTGGTCTTTTGAACATCATCCCAGCCCTGTTAGACAACTTTGTATGGTCTAATTTAGCTTTTGTTTTTAAAGATAGGGTCTCATATAGACCAGGCTGGCCTCTGTGTAGCTGAGGATAACCTTGACTTACTCCTGACCTTCCTGCCTCCACTTTCCTAGTGCTAGGATTACAAACCAACAGCACTATGCCTGGTTGTGTGAGGTGCTGGGGGTTGACATGGTTCTGTGTAGCATCTGAGGTAGATTTTAAACCGGACAGTACTGGGCAGATGAGTGTTGGAAACTGCTCTGGCCACAGACAGGAGCTGGGCAGTATATCACAGGGTGCCACACTTCATCTAACAGTGGATCCTGTTGAGTGTGCCTGTTAAGCCCTTAGTGAATCCCTACTGATATTTTCTGAGCTAAGCAAAAACCAGTTTAGCAAGTGACAGTGGTCTCCTCATTACTGCTTCCCTGCACTGGACTGCAGGAGTCATTGAGTCATTTACCTATAGTGTCAACCAGTGTCAACCAGCCTCTGGGATTTACCCCCACCCCCAGCACTCCCAATTCCACAATCCTTCATAATACACAGTACAATACACAGTCCTTTAGGATAGGATTTGCTTAAGGAAATGCTGTATGTCTTACACACACACACGCACATGCACACACCTGACTGCTGTCTGCTTTAGCCTCTCTCACCTTCACTTTTCAGTTAAATGTCTGGGTATTTGCACCAAAGACCTTTTTTTTTTTTTTTGAGCTGGGGACCGAACCCAGGGCTTTGCGCTTCCCTAGGTAAGCGCTCTACCACTGAGCCAAATCCCCAGCCCCAACCAAAGACCTTTTTTTAATTGATTTCTTTGTGAATTTCTTATCATGCACCCCAGTCCGACTCATCTCCCCATCCCCTCATATCTGCCCTCTGCCCTTGCACCCTCCCTCCAAAAAGAAAATATAAAAACAAGCAAGCAAAAGAAACATTTTGTCGTGGAAGCTGTGGAGTGTCCCACAGTACACCCCCCTGTCCACACATCTTCACTTGCAAATTCATAGTCATTGGTCTGGTTCGAGGTCTCTGGCTTCTGCAACACTGTCAATACTTGATCCTCGCTAGGACTCCTCTCAGATATCCTGTTGTTGCTGCGCGTCATGGAGATCCTGCAGATTCAGATCTGTAGGACCAGCCCCTTCACAAGCTCCACAGTTCATAGATGGGGTAGATGTTGGGGTGGCCAACTCAAGGCCCTGGATATGGGCTGAGTGGTAGCTGAGTCAGTCAGCCTGTCTGCTCTCCTGTACCGCAGCATCAGGGTGAGCTCTGTAGCCCTGCCCAGCTAGCTAGCTCACCCCTTGCCTTAGCTGCAAAGGGCAGGGCCAGCCCCGCCTTCCATGCCCTCAGGGTAGCTATTATTAGGTAAGGAAGTTTCTTCTGACGACCCTGACTTCGACCTTCAAAGAGCTTTAAATTTAAGGATAGGCAGGGAAAGGTAGCTTCTGTGTCCTCAGAGGCTGAGGCCAGGGGAAGATCTCTAAACTGAAAGTCTGAGGTGTCCTCCCTGCCTCAGTGTCTCTCAGCTTTAAGGTATATCTGAATAACAGCCTGGCCTACAGGGCTCTTTTCTGCTTTTCCCCACCCTCTGTCCCCTAGCGTGTGGCTCTTTCTTCCTGTGCCTACCTGTTAGCAGCACCGACCTGCCTAGCCACTCAGCACTCCTGCCCACCACTGTGTTATATTTCGTTCATAGCTCTTGTCACCACTTGAAATCACATCTTCGTCTGCTTGCTGGTTGTTGGGCTTTTCCCTCTAGGGTATGGCCTGAAAGCATGGCCCTCGTCTGTCCTGTGCGCTCACTGTTTAGCTCGGTACCTAGAAAGGTGATTATTGTCATTTACTATATATGAGGACTAAGTGACTATGTGGCCCTGTCACATATTCCCAGCTCATTCCATTCCATCCAGTACTCACTGCTCGGGGGAGGGGGGGCTTGCAGAGGTAGAGGTCCATAGGTCTTTAGATCTGCCATGATGATTGAGGCCCCTACTTTTTTGATTCTGGACCATCTCCCTTCCTCTCCTGGCCATGCACTCCTTGTCTTGACATTTATTCTCACTGATCTCACACATTCTGAAGTCTTCCCACTCAGTCCTGGCACACGCCTCTGTCAAGACTCCCCTCGCTGTGTCACAAGCCACCTATTGCACTTGTCTGAGTTCATAAGGAAAAGCATCCATTTATCGCCTCGGCCCTGCACACCACAGGTAGCCAGGATGCGAACGGCTGTCTCACTGTTTCCTGATTGTTGCGGTTTGGAGAAATATAAATTAGGAAGCTGTGGTCATTTTTATGACAATGGGAGGAAGGGTTGGTCAACCCAATACTACAGTGGCTCCATAACCTCTCCCTATGGACCACATCAGAAAAGCAGCATATTATATTCTGCTGACTTAGCAGAAGAAGGGGATGTGACCTGTGCCCACCACCTCCGTACTCCCAAGGGGAAGAAGGTATTAAGAGGAGTTCAGGAGCAGTAGGATCAATCAGAAGTCCAAAGAAGTTCTCGATCCACCAAGCCCATCCCCAACCCTTATCTCATAGGGATTGGTTTGCAGGGTGGGGTCTCATCTATCTGTGAGCCTTATGTAGTCGAGCAAGCAATAGGGGAGACTTGCTCTACAGCGATGCCCTTCTTGTGCTTCCTTGAGCCCTTAACTGGCTCATCAAGCTTGAGTTGCTAAGCTTCTAGAAGTCTGTAATTATTGTTGTCTAAAATGTAAAACAGCAGGATGGGTAATTAGTTGCTTTGATGAAGCCATTTTGTAAGATACTGATGATGTCGAAGATGGTAGCAGTTTTGGTAATGAGGAGGAGGGGCTATTGCTGAAGACTAGGGACCAGTTACAGAGTTTTTGCTTGGTTTTGGTGGCACACACCTTTAATTCTGAGAGGCAGAGGCAGACAGATCTCTTTGAGTTGGAGGCCAGCCTGGTCTACAAAGTGAGTTCCAGGACAGCCAGGGCTCTGTTACACAGAGAAACCCTGACTCCAAAAACCAAAAACCAAACAAACAAACAAAACCTCTTATGGCGAGTGGAGCAGAGCCAGCATCACGGCAGAGTTGATGGGAATTGAGCACTGCCCAGCAGTTAAGCTGAACCCACCTCCCTGTGCTGCCTGTGACTACAGAACTCTGGTTGTGGGGCCTTGACAAATTTCAGATCGCCCAACTCTAAGCAGGGAGCTCATTCCTTGAAGCAGAGGTTGCTGGGAGACTCCTCTAAATCTCTCTCTCCAGCATTATCATTGGTAGCTGCATAACAAAGCATCCTGCCTACTTGGTGGCAGCCATGAGCTAACAACTCGGCATGGCATGGCACCCCCGTTTTATAGGTAAAGAAACACAAGGGAACAATATGCCCGAACTGGCCATATTGGCTCATATCTATAGTCCCTGCACTTGACAGGCTAAGGCTGAGCATCACCAAGGGTTAGAGGCCAATCTAAGCTACAGAGTGAGTTCCAGGCGCTCACTGGAGTGAGACTCTTACCACCAGAGAATGTGCATGAAATCCAACGAGAGACAGACAGAATAATTTGATTCCATCAGGAAATAACCTAGGCAGTCTAAGGGGCCGTCCCTTAAGCAGTACAACTATGGCAGGCATGGAATGCACTGTCAGAAGCCCTGTGAAGACAACTGTAGGAAGCACGGCTAACTGCCAGCTGTCCATTGCTGGCCACTCCCCCTGCCAGGTGGCGATGTCACGCACAGGTTCAAACCAGACAACTCCAGCAGTGAGATGGGAAGCAGACAGACTTCCTCCTAACCAAGAAGCTATTGGCAGTCGATACCTGCTGGGAAAGGAAAAATCAGTGTCCCCTAACAGAGTATGTCCAGGGCCGGCCCCATGCCTAGGATAGCTGGACAACACAACTTGGACTCCATGTTTTTATAAGCTTTGCGTTTCATTTTGTTTTGGTATTATTATTTTTTTGTCTCATTGGTCTTTTGTTTGCTTTTATTTTCATTTTCTGTTTTTTGTTTTTGTTTTTTCTTCAGAGAGAGAGAGAGAGAGAACATGAAATCTGTGTGGTGAGGATCTGGGAGAAAATAGAGGAAGGTAAAAACTATGATCACAATAAATTGTTTGAAAAAAATTTTAATTAAAAATTTTAATTAAAAGATTTGTTGTTGTTTTTTTTATGTGCACATGTGTTTTTGTGTGAAAGTGGGTGTCTATGGAAAGAGAAGTGCAGGTGCCTTCAAAGTAAAGAACAGGGTATCAGATTGTCTGAATCTGGGGTTACAGGATTTTCTGAACCATCTAATAATGGATGCTAGGAATTGAAATCAGGTCCTCTGGAAGAACAGCAGATGGTACTAACAGCTGAGCCTTCCCTTTAGCCCTCTTCCTTTCCTCCTTCCTCCCTCCTTCCTTCCCTCCCTCGCTCCTTCCCTTCCTTCCCTCCCTTCCTTCCTTTCTTCCTTCTTCCTTACCGTCCTTCCTTCCTTCATTTTGGGTTTGTTTTCTGTTTTTTTGTTTGTTTTGTGTGTGTGTGTGTGTGTGTGTTTTGTTTTTTGTTTTTTGTTTTTGAGACATTGTCTCTCTGTGTAGCCCTGGCTGTCCTGAAACTCACTCTGTAGACCAGGCTGGCCTTAAACTCAGAGAACCACCTGCAATTGATACTTTATTTCCTGAGTCCTCTGACTCCCACTGGGAAAGTTCTATGTTAGCATATTTATGTAAGTGAAATCAATGAAGTGGCAGTAAAAAGGTTTAAGTGTGCTGAAGAGCTTCACTGTCTCAGGACAACTTTCTTTACAGTGTGACCTCTTACTTTTTTTTTTTTTTTTTTTTTGTTCTTTTTTTTTTTCCGGAGCTGGGGACCGGACCCAGGGCCTTGCGCTTCCTAGGCAAGCGCTCTACCACTGAGCTAAATCCCCAACCCCAGACCTCTTACTTTTTAAGACAGCCACAGTGTGGTAATTTTAGGTAGAGGTGAGACAAGTACCACCATATCCGTTTGAACAAAACAATCTGCTCTTCTGGCTAGTCAGGAATGGGGCCACAGCGAGCTGGCATCATTCTCTCTGTGTCTCTCTTCTTGAGAATCTTCGAGCCCAAACTCTCACCTCTAGATCCAGTCAAGCAACTGACACCAGGGAGTATAAAGAGTCAAGGACGAGCTTCTCTGACCAATGAGGCCTGGCACCAAGATGGGCAGAGCACCCTAGGACTGGCGTCTGGAGCCATAAACCAGGCAGCTAGCTACAAATATCAGCACTGTGTGAAGGTCTGTAGGTCCTGTCTGTGGAAGAAGAGTGCTTCTCCAAGAGACAGGCCTGAGTGGGTCATCAATGGGGGGTGAACACCCACTGGTCTTCATAGCCAGTTTGGTAGTCTGGATAAAAATATAACTCTGGCCACATCATTTTCCAAAATTAAGGGCGATGCTATAACTAAATGTATGCAGATGTATACGGACACAGATGGGAACAAGTGTATTTAACTGTAGTGAGTCAGAGTAAAGCAAATAAGATTTCCCTTATATTTGGGTTCCAGAAATTAAGGAGAAAATGTGCCTGAGGCAGAAACAAACCAAAAAGAAAAAAAAAAAAAAAAAAAAAAAAAACCCATGAGGCAGAACAACCTCTGACACAGAAGACTAGATGGTTTTTGTCTCCTAAGGGGGGTTACGAAGTGTCCCTGCCCAGATAACCTGATCCCAGAGCCACAGAGTTCATAGAGTGGTAATGTCACAAGTGAACACAACTCAAGGTACCTCACCATCAGTCACCTGTCCTATCGTTGTTAGAGAAAGGGTTATAATGGTACTGTCACTCATGAGAGAGCCTGAGATCATCATCTGTGTCCCTAGAGAAGCTAGGGAAGAGAAGAATGAACATCTTTGTCCTGGTCCATGTGACTATGGAGCAATTAGAGTCATAGGAGCGGTGAGCACACAGTTTGTATCTGACAGCTTCCTCTCTCCTCAGTAGCTTCAAGCAGGCACCTCTCGGACCATGAGACTCTCTGTAGATCTCGGTAAACACTGAGAGCCGGACATCCCAGGAAATGCCTATAATCCCAGCATTCAGGAGGCTGACACAGCAGGATTGCCTGATTGAAGGCCAGCCTGGGTCACAGCATGAGTTTCAAAAACAAAGAGGCTGGGGAGACAACTTAGTTTATAAAGTTACTACCTTGTAAGCATGAAGGTCTGAGTCAGCAGCCCCAGAACTCACATAAAAAGCCAGATCTGGGCCAGGTGTGGTGGGCCACACCTTTAATGCCAGCACTGGAGACAGAAGCATGAGGCTCTCTGAACTCAAGGCCATCCTGGTCTACACAGAAACCCTGTTATGATTATGACACCAGTGATTGTGAGATGGCAGGCATGACTATGACAAGCCTTCTTCCTCACTCCTTCCTAAAAACCGTTAGATTACATCCCTGAGGTATATTCCCTTATTTGACCAATTCTCCTGAGACTGAATACCAGGGTACAGCTCTCAAAGTATTAAATCCAGTGATCGGAAGCCCCCTTTAGCTCATGCCCAATTAAACTTAAATACCTCATTCTAACACGGGGTTTCCCCTGGTACATTTATAAACTGCCATTTGCCTATGGGCCCTGTCTGCCTCCTCTCTATCCAGAGGCAGTCCTTTGTCCCTACCTCCAGGACAAATATCCCTGACCCCTCTCAACTGTCGCCTTCCTCTCCTCTGTCATCCTCTGTCTCCTGTCTCTGTGTCTTATTCCCTGCCCTTTGTCTCTCTGGAGCAAATAGACCTTAGTGCTAAGAACTTGGTCCTGGAGTCCTAAGCCGCTACCAATCCTTTGACAATCCCTGGAAGCTCACAGGGCAGCGATCCTAGATTATGGGGAAGAGTTCCAGGCCAATGAAAGACCCTGTCTAGAACAAAAGATAGCACCTGAGGACTCATTTCCCCACAGGTGCCGTGCCCACTGTCCCAGGGAGAGGTCTCTGAGTTCAAGGCCAGCCCTGGCTATATAGGGCAGAGGAGCATTGTCCTCAGGTCAACCTGGTCTCCACCACCAGCACCGGGAATCTAAGAAAACCTGTCCCCTCTGGTCCCACTCACTACGTGAAGAAACTGCAGAGGTCATAAGCACCGCCCGGGGG
The DNA here is from genome assembly GCF_021556685.1 of Rattus norvegicus. Classification (NCBI taxonomy): domain Eukaryota; kingdom Metazoa; phylum Chordata; class Mammalia; order Rodentia; family Muridae; genus Rattus; species Rattus norvegicus. Next base: position 26,845,841 of record NC_141551.1, on the reverse strand, counting down.
GTAAACCAAACACCCCCCCTTGGGGTAGGAACCTGCAAGGGGGCATGAAAGGAGCCATAGCTATTCAGTAGACACCCCCTGCCCTGTGATCTCATCCCAGGCAAAGGCAGCAGCCTGATAAACACGGTGAATACCTCTGCTGCCTGAGTAATTGTGACTGGCCCCTCAGAACAGAGAAACAATGCCGATTGCATCAGTACTAAGGAATCGGTGACTTCCTGAGCCAGCCGTGGGCTGACGTGCTGGCAGAAGCTTGGCTTATCAGGCAGCCTCAGGATGGGTCAGGAGTCCTGTGGGTACCTAATAAGGAGTGTGGATGAATGCACTGAATGTCTGAGTGAGTGAGTGAATGCAACAGTCTGCCCACCCAGAAACCATCTGTCTGTGCTTTAGGCTCATTCCTCTCTTTCAGGACTCATTCCTCTGGGTACTGACGACTTTGCCTCCCAACGCAGGGGAGCTACAAACCCATCCTTTTTCTAGTGGGTTCCAGGAGCCACGGAACCCAGAGCTGCTCTAGGGGGAAGGGCACAGGAGCATTGTCCTCAGCCAACCCACATTCTTTGGTTAATCACATGTGCAGGCCTGGCCTTATCTCTCCAACAGGCCCAGAGGGCTAACTTGCCCTTTGCTGACTTTTAAACCAAGGCTACCTCCAAGCCCCAGCCCCATAATTTCAGCCGCTGGAGTATGAAGAACTCGGATCAGATTCGGTGTGTCTGGAGTTCCACAGGTTGAAACAAAGGGAGAGTTTGGAGTTCTTAAGTGCCACACAGCCAGGACAGCCCATGCAGGAGCACACCCTGTCCCTTGCCAGTGAACCAAAAGTGAAAATAGAAAATGGAAAAACAAAACAAAACAAAACAAAACAGTTCCCGGTGTCACTGAACTCAACTGCCCAGTGTGGGCGGCGCTGCTCCTGGGCAGGTGACCCTCGGTTGTAGAAGACTCTGGCTGAGTAAGTCAGGGATAGCAAGCCAGTAAACACCTCTCTGCCCTGCTCTCCCTGGATGATAGACTACAAACTGTAAGATTAAATAAACCCTTTCCTACCCAAGTTGTTTTCGGTCCGGATGTTCTCCCACAGCCACAGCGACAGGGAGGAAGGAAAACTGTTACGACGCACGCCTGTTATGACAACACTTTTAAGTCAGAGGTGAAAGAGTTCCAGGTCTAAATGCAGCCTGAGTTCAATCGCAGCAATGCTGTCTCCAAAACACTAAGAAACATGGAAAACGTTACCAGAGCCTAGATCTGCTGGGGAACTCTTGGAAGGCACTGCAGAGCATACCTCAGAGTTAGCCCAACTGAGAGGAAGGAATCTGGGCATTTGCCTCCCAACCACTGCTCCTGCCACTGATGACAGCTACTTCTTGAGCTGAGCCGTTGACACAAACACTTCCTTCTTTCTCAGTATACAGACCAAATATCTTCCTGTTGCCAGACCAAAACCTCAGCGGAGCTCCCAGCATCTGGCAGACAGCGGGGCTGGGGACCTAGAGGATTCCAGCAGAAGTGTGCCTGCCACAGCTCCACAGTCAGTTCCCTTTACCTGGAGCCAGGTGGAGAGTTTCTATCCCTTGAAGCAAGTAGCCCCAGGCTGACGTCACTCCCAGAAGAGGCAGAGCAGAGCAGAGCTCTGCCTCAGTTGCCTTAAACGTCCCTCTGTGCCACCTGAAAATGCCTCCAAATGTCTGTGTGTTCGTTCGTTTTCCTTCGGATGTGCACTGCATAGTTCTCTTTCCAACAGGTGAGCTTGCGTTCTCGGGGACGACGGTCAATGTTAAAGGCAGAGGAAGCAGGAGCCAGCACACATCTCGGGACTATGTGTACCTCTACTCACCTGTACAGGTAACCGTTCATGAAACAAAGTCCAGAATCTAAACTCAGAACCATTTTGTTGCTGATACTGCTCAGTGTCACCTGGAACCTTCTGTGTGGCCCATCCCGGTATTAAATTTCCCGTCCTCCTCCCTCTGCCTGCACAGTGCTAGAACAGACAGGAGCAACCAGACCTGGATGGCAAACTCAGGACCCTCACCCAGGTTACCAGTTTCGCTTCTTTGTTTCTGCGTTTTTCCTATGCACCTCACCACTCAGCCAGCATTTATGGAGGGGTTTACTTACTCTATACCAGGCATGGGCCAGGCACCAGGGGCCCAGCAAGAAATAAGACACAATTCTACAATTCTCAGAGTTTACAGACTCTGGCGATTGGAGCTGTCCTTGAAGATTGCCCTTTAATAAACCAGACAGCAAACAGGACCCCAGAACCACCAACTGTACTGGCCTCAGTGCCCTTCTCATCTGTGACACCCAGGTTCCACCGATCTCCACCTGCTGGTAGGCACATCTGTCATGGTTCCACACACAGCCAGAGTGGATCTTTGTGACCAAGAACACAGAGCAGAAATCATGCCGTGTCTCTTCTAAGATGAGTTTATGAGGATTATTTATTTTTTCACTGTATGTGTTTGAGCATTCACCTGTATAGATGTGTACATATCACCTGTGTGCCTTGTGCCCACGGAGGCCAGAAGGTGTCAGACACCCTGGAACTGGAGCTACAGATGGTTGTAAGCCATGCTTGGGGGTGCTGGCAACCAAACGTGGGTCCTCTGCAAGAGCAGCTAGTGAGATTAGCAGCCCGTGAGCTATAAGATTGAGCACTACTTTTGCAGAGGACTAGGCAGCTTGGAACTCCAACTCCAGGGGGTCCAGTGCCCTGCTCTGGATTCCACAGATATTTGCACTCACACACATACATTTCCACACACACAGACACACATACTTAAAAATACAAATAAAAAATAGGGGCTAATGATATAGCTCAGTAGCTGGACACTTGCTGCTCTTGCAGAGGACCTGAGTTCAATTTCTGACATATCAAGAGGCTCACAACCTTCAGTTCCAGTTGCAGGGACTCTGATTCCCTATTCTGGCTTCCATTGGCACCTGCATACACTTGGTTATTTCAGAAGAGGAAACTTCAACCTGAGAAAATACCCCCACCAGACTTGTCAGCGGACAGCCCCGCTGTACATTTTCTTGATTGATAATTGATATGGGAAGGCCTAGCCCACTGGATTGTGCCACCCCTGGGCTGGTGGTCCTGGGTGCTATAAGCAAGCAGGTTGAGCAACCCATGGAGAGCAATCCATTAAGCATGGCCTCTGTTTCAGTTCCTGCCTCCATGCTCCTGTCTTGAGTTCCTGCCTTTCAGTGATGGACTGTTACTGTGGTGGTTTGAATAGCAGTGGCCCCCATAGGCTCATATATTTGAATACTTAGTTACCAGGGAGTGGCATTACTTAGGAAGGATTAGGAGGTATGGCCTTGTTAGAGGAAATGTATCACTGGGGCTGGGCCTTGTTGGGTTCAAAAACGAAAACCAATCCCAGTGGCCCTCTCTTCCTGCTGCCTTAGATGCTGTACTGTCTGGTTTTGTGTGTCAACTTGACACAAACTGAAGTTATCACAGAGAAAGGAGCCTCTGTTGAGGAAATGTAAGATGTAAGGCATTTTCTCTGCATCAGCTCCTGCTTCCTGACCTGCTTGAGTTCCAGTCCTGACTTCTTTGTGATGAATAGCAATGTGGAAGTGTAAGCTGAATAAACCCTTTCCTCCCCAACTTGCTTCTTGGTCATGATGTTTGTGCAGGAATAGGAACCCTGACTGAAACAAATTGGTACTAGGAGTGGGGTATTCCTGTGACAACCTGACCATGTTTTGGGGAGGACTGTGGAAGGACTTTGGAACTTTGAGCTAGAAGAGCCATTGGGATGTTAAGAGCTCTGTGGGATGTTCTGTAGGAGCTTGAAAGATAATATTAAGAACAATGCAGAAGATGGAGGCCTGGCTTGTGAAATTTCAGAGGGAAGATTAAGGACTCTTTCCGGGGCTGTTGCTGTTTTGATTGTGAAGATTCTGTGGTTTTGGTAAGCTGTGATTAATAAGATACCAGAACTACTAAAGCAAAACTTTGTATTACGGGGAAATTATCATTGAGGTAAATTCTTCTGGGAAGTGTTTTTTGAGAGCTGTGTTCCAGAGATAACTAAGGGTTGTACCTCGTGCTGTGGCTGGACTTGGTAATGGGTAAGAGTCGCCCAGGTGGTACTTGTTTTGAAGGCATGAAGGGGTCATGAGGAGCCGCTGAGGCTGGGCACTGTGAGACCACTGGTGAAGGTGCAGCCTCAGTTGCAGTTGATGCTCCAGGACTGAAGGGGTCATGCAAAGGAGCTGAGGCTTAGCACCATGAAGAGAGCCTGTGAGAGGCTGTTGGTGAAGCCTAGTTGCAGCAGAAGACAGCAGTGTTTTGGAGATGCCAGTACCATGAGATGACCACTAAGAACAGCAGCAGCAGTGGAGTACAGGCATCTGGAGCCCAGAAGACAAGGTGTGTGCTACAAAGGGCAGAGCAGGGTTGCCTAGAAGATCATGAGTGGATCCTAGACATTGGACAGTTCGGCTTTGATTTTGCTTTTGATTGTGACTGTGCCCTGATATTTTTCCCTCTTGAAGGAAGAAAGTATTTTTGTGGAGCTCACAGTTAAGAGACTTTGAATTGAAAAAGACTTTGAATTTTAAAAGAGATTGGATATTTTAAAGGGATTGAAATTTTAATATGTAAGACTGGGACTTTCAAAGTTATTTAGATCTTGGGGATGAATAAGAAAGTAAGGGTTGAGGTTTATTAATGCTGTATTTGTGTGTCAACTTGACAAGGGGTCAATTGTACTGGCTGCTTTTGTGTGTCAACTTGACACAAGCTGAAGTTATCACAGAGAAAGGAGCCTCCGTTGAGGAAATGCCTCCATGAGATCCAGATATAAGGCATTTTCTCAACTAGTGATCAAGGGGGACCCAGCCCATTGTGGGTGTTGCCATTCCTGGGCTGGTAGTCCTGAGTTCTATAAGAGCAAGCTGAGCAAGCCAGGGAAGCAAGCCAGTAAGTAACATCCCTCCATGACCTCTGCATCAGCTCCTGCTTCCTGACCTGCTTGAGTTCCAGTCCTGACTTCCTTTGGTGATGAACAGCAATGTGGAAGTGTAAGCTGAATAAACCCTTTCCTCCCCAACTTGCTCCTTGGTCACGAAGTTTGAGTGTCTCCATGGTTGTGCCATGATGATAATGGACTAAACCTCTGAAACTGTAAGCCAGCCCCAGCTACGTGATTTCCTTTATAAGAGTTGAGGTGGTCCTGGTGTCTCTTCACAACAATAGAACAGTGACTAAGACAGTTACCTAGGAATGCACAATGACACAAACCCTTTCTTCACCAACCTGCTTTTGGTCAGGTGTTTATCACAGCAATAAAACCCTAATAGGCACCTCTATGAAGAAACTGAGACGTCTAAGAAATGATGTCAGTGACTCAGAAGTGAATCCTCCACCCACTCAAGCTTCTGATTGCTGCAGCCCCAGAACTACCTTGCTCTCTAATTTCTGACCTTCGGGAACTCTGAAATAAATTCCTGTCTCTGTCTGTCTGTCTGTCTGTCTGTCTGTCTGTCTGTCCCTCTCTCTCTCTCTCTCTCTCTCTCTCTGTCTCTCTGTCTCACTCTCTCCCTGCTGTGTGTGTGTGTGTGTGTGTGTGTGTGTGTGTGTGTGTGTGTGTGTGTGTATGAGAGGGAGAGGGAGAGAGAGAGAGAGAGAGAGAGAGAGAGAGAGAGATATTAGCTATATTTTTCTAGCTCACCTAGTACTCAGTGTATAACTGTATAACTACATAGCTATATATACCAGGCTGCCCTGAAACTCATGATTATGCTCCTGCCTTCACCTCTTGAGTGCTGGGGGATTACAGGCATGACTGACAATGTCTGTCTCCTCAACTACCACATTATAATTTGTCGCATGATAATAAGTAAGCCTCCACCTGTTGTTCCCTCCTCGGTGGCCTGGGTGTTCTGCTTGTTCTGTGGATACCATAGTCTACCTTCCTGCCAGCATCTCCCGTTGGGCCCAACAGACAGTGCTACAATATGGCTCTGAAGCTGTTTCCCATGCTGCTGTTGGCTGAGGTGCTGCATACCACTCTTTCCTCAGCATCCCCCACCCAATTTATGTTCCCTGTACAATGCAGAAGAAAAACGAAGCCATAATTTCCTTATTCTTTTTTTTTTTTTTTTTTCGGAGCTGGGGACCGAACCCAGGGCCTTGCGCTTCCTAGGTAAGCGCTCTACCACTGAGCTAAATCCCCAGCCCCTCCTTATTCTTTTGCAACCCCCCCTTCCCTGTGGCTCTGTGAGAGTGATCTGCTGTGAGAGAGGTTTTTCTGAGTCCCTTAAAGCTTCTACTCTCTCCATGAACAAAAGACGTTAGCTTGCCAAGAATAAATGGAACTTGGGCATGCAAAGGTTAGAGTTGGGTTTTAAATTTGGGATTCCTGCTCTCTGAGTGGGCTCCAAACTTGGCAGCTTCCTTGGCCTCCTCTAATTCAATCTCTCTGCCTCACTAGATTGCTTTTTCCATCACAGCTATGCAAACACTTCCCAGGGAGGTTTTCTTGGCGGTCCTAAAGGAAGCGTGCTCTCAAATGCTGATTTATCTCCATGCTGAAGCACAGAATTGCAGGGAATTGCATATGCTTAGAACTGAGTCACTGGACCAGACCTTTAGTACCAAGCCCTCAATCTTGCATCTTTGATTTTTTTTTTTTTTATATTTTTGAGGCAGGGTAACTCAGGTTGACCTCCAACTCACAATCCTCCTGCCTCAGCCCCCAGGTGCTGGAATTACAGGTATGTGCCACCATCCCAGCTTTGAAATTCCCTTTTTGTTGCACCTTCCTGTCCCAGGAAGCATAAAAACCTAGAGCCACCAAACCTCCTCCCTACCCCAGGGAATGGTCTAAGATTCGGCGTTAAATACCTACCATAGTGTCATATTTCAGTGTAGTCCAGGGAAGGAGACAAGATAGAAGGAAACTTTCATGGAAACACTTACAATCCCAGCCCTTGGGAAGCAGAGGCCAGATGATTCCAAGTTTAACCTATATGAAAACCCTCTGGGTGGGGGGGGGGGGAGAGAACACAGAAAGAGAGCAGAGAGAGAAGTGAGAGAGAGAACTGAGAGAGAAGAGAGAGAGAGAGCTGAGGAGGTGACTCAGCTGGTAACGTGCTCACCAGGCAAGCATGAGGACCTGAGTCAGGTCCCCAACACCCACATAAAATGCAAGAGCAGCAAGTGTGGCTGTAACACAGGCTGGGGAGGTAGAATCAGGCAGTCCTGGGGCTCTCTGTTCAACCAGTCCAGCTGAATCAGTGAGTGTGAAACCTCAAGAAAAAAAAAAAAGGATTAAATGCCTTTAATCTCAGACTTTGGGAGGCAGAGGCAGGAGGATCTCTATGAGTTCTGGACCAAGTGTGAGGGCTACACAGAGAGACCCTGAGTCAAACAAACAAGCTTGGGGCCTGTGATTTTCCCAGTGGGGCAAGAGAAGGAGGGATTGGCTGGCTAAGAGTAGGGTACCATACTGTTAACACTTCTCAGTCAAGCCACACCCCAAATCCTGAACCCACTTCCCATCCCAGAGTCAGTCTGCAGACACACTTATCCCCTGGGGCGTTTGCAAAGATGAGCCCAGCATCCCAGACAGATTGTCTGGGTGTGGAAACCTGAAGCACACCTGGGTCTGGCACCTCATTTGCAGCAGCTCAGGCCTCATTGACCCATTTCTCAGGCAGATGCTGCCCTACTCACTGAGGACCAGTCACAGCTTTTTGAAGCCACTTGTGGTTCAAAAGTGAGGTGGCGCCACTCTTTGTTTTCTGTGGAGAAGGGGTCAGGGGACTGGTCTCTCCTCTTCTCTGTTTACAGTAGCGCTGAGGGTCCATTTCATTAGCCTTTATTCAGCCTCTGGGGGCTGTCAGACACCAGGTGCTATAATAAGTGTGAAATTTAACTTCTTTTTCATCAAGAGAAAAGGGAAAAAAAAGAAAGAAAGAAAAATAAATAAATAAAAAACCAACCCAGCCTGAGGAGTCTCAAGTGCTGGGAATCTGCTTGCAAAAGACAGGAACCCTGTTGTCAACTTTAAATAAATTGCAACTGAAGCATGATCAGGCACCAAATTATCACAGCAAGTCCTCTTAGGAGCTCTTGCTGTCCAGAAAGATCCACAATAAGAAACTGGTCCATGAATGAGGCAAATTGAAGTCCCGCCCTGTTACCTCTCTGGCTGGAGACCTCCAATGTACAGACACACACACACACACACACACACACACACACACACACACACACACACACACACACGGGAGGGGGGGTGGGATTCTTGGTATTCTCTTTACAGAAAGTCACCACTGTACTCTGCAGGCCTTTGATCCCCCCAACCCCCACCCTGAATTTCAGCCCCACCTCCCTGCTGTTGCAATTACATCTCTGAGCCCCCTGCCGGCCAGGATTTAGGAAGGCACAGCCCTGGCCATTAACCTTTAAAGAGCAAAATGCCAATAGTGCTGCGTCACCGGGAGTACACTTGCTATTTACAGCGGCTTGTTCGGATCGGGAGGTACTAGGTAAAGAGAGATTTGCTTTAATAACGAGCAGGTGCTCAGAATTAATGCTAGGAAGAAAAAGCCGGTGAAGGGACCCGAGCAAGCAGTGAAGAATCGAGGTCAAGCCTGAGGAGACATCCAGTCATACCACACAGTTGGGTCCCAGAATGCCCTTGGCTAATTCAAAAGAAAGGGAAATGAGCATTTTCTGAGCTCTTACCATTTAACAAGTACAAGTACTCCACAACTCCCCCAGCCCCCGTCTACCCTCCCCCTAGCACGCGCGCACGCGTACGCACTCGCGCGCGCGCGCACACACACACACACACACACCCCACTTGTCTACCCTCCCCCGCAACACACACACATATAGGGTTTCTCTGTGTAGCTCTGACTGTCCTGGAACTCGCTCTGTAGACCACATTGGTCTCCAATTCAGAGATTCACTTGCCTCTGCCTCCCCCCACCTGTTTTTTAGTTTTGGTTTGGTTTGGTTTGGTTTTTTTGAGGCAGGGTCCCATGTAGCCAGAAGCCAGAGGAGGATGTCAGATGTTGTACTCTGACACTGATGCGTTCCCTAGAGACAGGAGGGCTAAACAGGCCAGCAGCTAGAAAGCTCCAGGGATTCTCTCACCTCCACCCCCAACATCCTGGGGTAACAAAGATGTGGCCATGTTTTTATGTGAGTGCTGGAGACTTGAGCACAGGTCCTCGCGCATGTGCAGTAAGTGCTCTACCACAGTAAACCACCCCCAGCCTCCTCACTTCCTCCACGTCGCTGTTGTTGTTGTTATTGTTGTTTGTTTGTTTGTTTGTTTGTTTTTGGAACAGGCTTTTCTTTGTAGCCTTGACTGTCCTGGGACTCACTCTGCAGACCAGGCTGGCCTTGAACTCAGAGATCAGCCTGCCTCTGCTTCCCGAGTGCTGGGACTAAAGGCAAATGGCACCCCACTTTTTTTAGACAGAATCTTGTTCTGTATCTCAGGCTGGCTTTGAATGTGTGGTATCTTCTTGCCTCAGCTTCCTAGTATTGGGATTACAGGCATGAACTACCACACCCAGCTTAAATGTAAGTAGTAATTAAATAAAATTTCACTCCTCGGTCTTACCCAGTTCAGGTGTTCAATAGCCACACATGACTAATGTCTACCACATTAGACAGAGCCCTATAGGATAGCACTGGTCTACAGTATTTCTTTATTTTTTCTGTCCTGGCTGCTTGGAACTAACTGGCTATTTCGACTGGCTAGACAGAAACTTGAAGCAATCTTCTTCTCCTTTCCGTCCATGCGCTGGGATCTCAAGCATGACTCCCCACGTGTGCATGCCTGCTTTATGAGGCTGGTTTGGAGGCTATGTTTGCTGGAAAGGAACTGATAACCTTAGAAAACGATTTGAGCAAATGCGCAAATGTCATGACTTCCCTTCTGCACCACGTCCCTCACGTGGAGCACCTGGGAAATGTAGGAAATGTAAGGTGCCTGCCCACAATCCTTTAGCCCTTCCAAGATGGATTTACAGTTTAGGCTAGCCTTGAATTCGATCCTCCTGCCTCTGCCTGGTGCTGGAGTTCCAGGAAGGAGCCATCATACCTGGCTTGATGATCGACTTCAGAAAAGCTACTCTACCTGCTAAGCTCCACCCCCACAGTTGCCTGGCAACAGCCAGCTGTGCCTGACATTATATAAGGGGCTGCTTGGCTCCTCCTCCCTCTCTTGCTTCCTCTTCTCTTCTCTTGCTCTCTTCCCCTTTGTCCCTTCTCTCCCCATTCCCCTCCCCACTTCCCTCCACGTGCTCATGGCCGGCCTTTACTTCTCCCCTCTTCTACTCTTTTTATTAAACCTCTCCACGTGGAACCATGTTGGCTTGGTGTGGTCTGTCTGGACGCAAGCCGAGATTATTAATTTTTTTGGATGTTTTATCTTTTATTGGATTTTTTAAATTTACATTTCAAATGTTATTCCCTTTCCCGGTTTCCTGGACATAAGCCTCCATCCCATCCCCCTCCCGTTCTTCTATAAGGGTGTTCCCCTCCCCACCCACCCCCCTCCCTGCCCCCCCCTTCCCTTACACTTCGGGGTCCAGTCTTGGCAGGACCAAGGGCATCTCCTTCCATCAGTGCCCAACAAGGCCATCCTCTGCTCCATATGCAACTGGAGCCCAGGGTCAGTCCACGAATATATAGTCTTTGGGTAGTGGTTTAGTCCCTGGGAGCTCTGGTTGGTTGACATTGTTATTCTTATGGGGTGGCAAACCCCTTCAGCTCCTTCAATTCTTTCTCTAATTCCTCCAATGGGGATCCCATTCTCAGTTCCATGGTTTGCTGCTAGCATTCGCATCTGTATTTGCAAGCCAAGATTTAAACCCCAACAACTTGCATTTCAGGCTTCAGTGTCATTGACAATTTTTTTTTCCCCTTCTGGATTGTGCCCCTGACTCCATTTTTTCTCACTTCCTGAGGAATTTTGCATACCTGGGTAATTTTTAGGCTCACACACGTCACCTCAAAACAGAACTGACTATAATTGGGGTTCTTTATCATCCACAACAACCCACAATAGGACCTTTAAGACAAAAATTATGTTTTATTTGTTCATGAGTTCCATACTATAGCCCCTCAGGACAGAAATTTAATATGTTATAGATGCTCACAAAGTGTTTGCTACCCCCCAGGCTTCAGGATCTCCACACACACTCTCAGGATGTTCTGCCAACTGAACTTCCTGTAGCTTGGCTACAAGGACCCTAGACAGAACCTGTTTAGGGGGTCTTTGCCCACCGGGGAGTTTCAGGACCCACTGCAGAGATGAACTCTCATGTGTAATTCCAGCAGTGGGCACACACACTAAAAATTTAGTTGAGGGCTGGAGAAATGGCTCAGTGGTTAGGAGCACTGACTGCTCTTCCAGAGGTCCTGAGTTCAAATCCCAGCCACCACATGGTGGCTCACAACCATCTGTAATGGGATCTTCTGGTGTGTCTGAAGACAGTAGTAGCATACACATATAAATAAAATAAATCTTTAAAAAAAAAATTCAGTCGAAGTAGGCAAAGCTACACCCTCCCACACCCTCTCCTGTCTGCAACAGTAGAGCATCTCTGCAGGCAGTTGGAGCAAGGGCAGGCTGGTAGAGCAAACACAGGGTCCTGGTACTTGTAATAGCAGGTCTCCCAGTCCCACCCGCCCCGCATTGCACGCCCCAGCAGCAAGCTATGGATGTAAGGGCTTGTGCTAGCAGGAGGCTCCACATATTATATTAACATCACAAAAGTTAATGGACCAGAAAGGAAAAAATTAACATAAATTACCTCTATCTGCCTTCTCTGGCAACTAGAAAACAAATCCCAGGCCTTGAGAAGCTACATCCTGAACAAGCCAACATCACATCCCCAGAAAACAGTAACCCCCATCTTGCGGGTTTATTGAGGCAAATTATGCAGAGCAAGCAACAGAAGGAGACTAGCTTCATCTCTGTGGCTCTGTGTTTGCCTAGAGAGAGCTTCTGAGGGCACAATGCTTTTGCACAGGGGACTTCTCTCCTAGGTACTGTACAGGGCACCTTCCCTGCATCCTGGGTCTCTGAGTGTCTTTGGGTCCTGACAGTGGGAGAAACGACTTGTTAGGAAACTACCTTCAAAGCTTCTTTGTATGTGAAAGATAAATCTTTATCCGCTCATGGAGAGCTTAGATGGACCATTCTGAGGATGGGAGAGAAATGGTTTTTTAGAATCTGGGACTGGGAAAGATGAGTTATGAGGAGGAAGAAAACCAGTTTACAGCTCTGACAAAGCATGAGAAGAAACATGAGCAGAGGCTGAGAGACAGCCAGGGGCAGCGGTGACCAGGGGACCCAAAGAAATGACCACACCCCAGACACAGCTCTAAGTGCTTCCTGTGGTATTGCTGATGATTCAGGCCTGTGAGACAGCTCCACACATAAAGACATTCGCCACCAAAACTGATGGCCTGAATCCATTCTGGACCCTTCATGGTCAAAGGGGAGAACAGACTCCCCACGCCCCAGATTGTCCTCTAACCTCCCCACAAATGCCACGGCACTGTGCTCACACACAGACAGACAGACAGACAGACAGACAGACAGACAGACACACACACACACACACAGAAAGTCTACATATAATATGGCTACTAACCCAGTCACCACACTACTCCTAGGAGTGAGGAAGCCATCGCCTCATTTTATATGAGGGAAACGGAGGCACTCCAAACTTGAATTCTTTCTGCATTGCAGCGTCAATAAGTAGCGGGAGTGGGAAGTGAGCTATAATTCCAAAGCAACGCTTAAACATCTTGAGATTCCCAAAGAGACGTTATGAAATATAATATGGCAAGGGGTACCTGGCAGGCTGTGCCAAAGTGTCCCCCTGAGAAGTCACAGCATGCAACAGATCTGGTATACAGGGGGGTTCTTTGGGGGATAGGAGGGTAGTGAGGACCTGGAGAAGGGTAGAGGCAGACAAGTGGATATGTAGACAGGTAGTCAGACAGGAACTGTGTCTGCTGTGAAGGCAGAGAAGGACAGAAAGGGGGAAGAGAGAGCGGCTGGAACAGGAGGGAACAGAGAGAGAGAGAGCTAGAAGAGCGGAGCAGACCTTTATAGGAAGCCCACACCTGAAGCAGCTGGCTGCAGCATGTGATGACACTAGGTCCCTGGGAGGAGCCTAAAGGAATGGCCTGTAAGCTAACAGACAGGGACAGGACCTTTGGGTCTTACTTTGTCTACATGGATGACATACGTCTAGTCCTTCTAATAAATGATGACCCCGAGGAGGCTGGGAGACTTATTGTTTATTTTCCGTAATCAAACCCTGTGCCTCCTGTATGGTAAGCACAGACTCTACCACTGAGCTGCACCCCCAGCTATGTTTACTTTGGGTTTTTTGTTTGTTTTGTTGTTGTCTTTGTTTTTAGTTTATTTGTGACCTGGTCTCTGCGTACCTCTGTGGTTGTTCTGGAAATCAATATGTAGACTAGGCTGGCCTCAAAATCCCAGAAACTGGCCTGTCTTTGCCTCCTCAGTGCTGGGATTAAATACATGCACCACCAGGCCCAGTTTGGTTTTGGAGCCAGGGTCCTGCTGTATAAACCAGATTGCCTAAAATCCATTCTTTTTTGTTTTGGTTTCTTCGAGACAGGGTTTGTCTGTTGCAGGGCTGGCTTGGAACTGCCGCCTAGGATCCTTAATTCTCAGGTGTCAGCCCCGCCAAGTGTTGCAATTACAGGCCTGAGTCACACCAGGGGCGGTCTAGGGCTACATTTTAAGTTAGGAAGGGAGAAGTAGGTAATGTCTACCATACTGTCTGTAGGAAGAAAGTCTGTGAGGCAAAGGGTCCTACCTTGAAAGAGGTGATGTCATTTCTACTGGCACACTGTCTAGAGCGAACGGAACTGCTCTTTTTTTAACAGTCAGACCTGTATGGTAACAAGGCAGTAACATATTCAACAGGAGGTCGTTTGGTTCAGAATCATGTATGTCAGATGAGATGCTTCACAGACAGAAAGATCTAGAGAGACTTCATGGTGGCGGGAAGGTATGTTTATACCCAGAGCATAGAGGAGCTTATGCTCTAAAGTGGGACTTACGCTTCTCTCTGTCCTAGCCCTCCCTCTTCAGTTCTCCTTCCCTCCTTCCTGCCCTCCTCTGCTCCCTCCCTCCCTCCTTCCTTCCCACTCGCTTCCTTTTCCCAGACCCTGTTATAAAGTCATCAGAGCACAGAACAGAACCTTGTGGAGAGGAAGGAGCAGGGTAGTCACAGTCTGGCTTGGCCCACTCAGTGGAAAAGGCTCCGTTTCCAGAAAATTATCTACAAACTGAGTATGAAGGTAAATTAGAACTTCTCATCCCAAATTATCTTTGATTTTCAGTTGAGATAGAATTCGTTGGACAAAATGGTCACCATTCTTTTTTTTAAACTCTTTTTTTTTTAAGATTTATTTATTTATTATATATAAGTACACTGTTGCTGTCTTCAGACACACCAGAAGAGGGCATCAGATCCCATTACAGATGGCTGTGAGCCACCATGTGGGTGCTGGGATTTGAACTCAGGTCCTCTGGAAGAGCAGTCAGTGCTCTAAACCACTGAGCCATCTCTCCAGTCCAATGGTCACCATTCTTAAATGCACAATATAGGCAGGGCAATGGTGGCATGCACCTTTAGGTCCAGCACTCAGGAAGCAGAGGCAGGCGAGTTTCTGAGCTCGATGCCAGCCTGGTCTACAGCCAGGGCTACACAGAGAAACCCTGTCTCAATAGAAAACCAAACCAAACCAAAACCAAGTGCAGTGTAGGCTGCACCAGTCATCACCACTGAGTCCCCAGGAAGAAGTCCTGCTGCCCTTAGCAGTCCCACGCACCAAACCCCTCCCTCACCCCTCCCCCCTCCCCCACCCCCACCCCCACCCCGTCCCCCACCCTCAAGTCCTACTGTCCCCAGCTGAAAATCACTAATGCCATTCTGTCTCTTTGGACATTTCCTATCAATGACATCTTATTCTATTCCGTCTTTTGTGTCTGGCTTCATTCATTTGGTTCATCCATTTGTGGCATGGATCAAGACTCTGTTCCTACTGTTCTGGCTTCAATAGCTGTCTTCAATAGGGTTTCTATTGCTTTGACGAAACAGCATGCGAGAAAGCAAGTTGGGTTTATTGAGCTTACACTTCCAGCTCACAATTGGAGGAAGTCAGGGCAGGAACTCAACTCAAGCAGGGCAGGAACCTGGAGGCAGGAGCTGACACAGAGGCCTTAGAGGAATGTTACTGGCTTGCTTCCCCTGACTTACTCAACCGGCTTTCTTTCTTTCTTTTTTTTTTTTAAATTTATTTATTGATTCAATGTATATAAGTACACTGTAACTGTCTTCAGACACACCAGAAGAAGGCACCAGATCCCATTACAGGTTATGAGCTACCATGTGGTTGCTGGGAATTGAACTCAGGACCTCGGGATGAACAGTCAGTGTCCTTAACCACTGAGCCATCTCTCCAGCCCTCAACTGGCTTTCTTATAGAACTCAAGACCACAAACCCACAGTCGGCTGGGCCCTCCCCCATTGATCGCTAATTGAGAAAATGCCTTACAGTTGGATCTTATAGAGGCATTCCTCAAGCGAGGCTCCGTCTTGTAATGACTCTAGCTTGTGTCAAGGTGACACCAAAACCCACCAGTACAATAGCTTTTGCCTCACATTTGTGGAGTTACCCACCTCTCCAGTCCCGATTCTGGGGATGGGGGTGGCAGTCTATCCTTTGACTATAGTTCTCCAGTGGAGTGGAGGAAAGTTGTGGATTTTTAGTTTGGTCAAATGTTTTTTCCTTTTGTGTATGTGCATGATTCTGTTTATGGGTTTTTGTTTGTTGGTTGGTTGGTTTGTTTGTTAAGAAAGTTTTGTTATGCACAGACTGACCCCCAACCCAGTATCCTCCTGTCTCAGCTACCCAAGCTCATTCTGGGCATGTGCTACTACTGCCAGCTTCCAACCTTTTTCTTTTTTTTTTTTTTCTTTTTTGGTTCTTTTTTTCGGAGCTGGGGACCGAACCCAGGGCCTTGCGCTTCCTAGGTAAGCGCTCCAACCTTTTTCTTAAACTAGGACTTTGACTAAGTTGCTTTGAGATTCGCAGACCACCACCATCAGCCTTCCTGGTCTCTGTTGTCTCACACTGGTGCTGGTGGTCATGAAAGAGCTGGGTGCTGGGCGAGCTGCTGCTGGTCACCCCCGCACACACACACTTGGCTCCATCCCTCTCTAGGCACCCATTGATTCCCAGCTCTTAAAAGCTGAGGTGGGAAATCAGTTAGCCTTGTGATTCCAGGAAAGCACCTTCTCTTGGGCCAGCCTGGAGCAGCAGCCCCCGGTGACTTTGAAGTCTGGTCCCAGATCCTGTATGCCCTTGTGTTTCCTTTTACCAGGAAGGACAAGGTGTCTTCTCCAGGAATGTCACTGGCAGAGAGGATGAGAGCCATGCAAATTATATTCCCAAACTTTTGCTAATCATATCAGAGTCATATGCAAGGAGCCTTTTGGCCTAACTGGAGTCTGATAATTACAAATTATTTCTAGCAGAAATGCTGACTGTGAGCGAGCAGGTTAGAGTAAATCGGATTCATATTAAAGCCATGGTCAAATCTTCATGAACCTTCAGGGTATTTATCTTTCCATCAGCTCTCCCATGGCTCCCCCACCCTCCCACTTTGGCCTGGCTGAGCTGGAGACTCGCCTAATACAAATAACTGCATTAAAATAAAATCATGTGAACACTCAGGGGAACACGCCTGAGTAATGGCGAAGATAATAAACTCCGACAGCCACCCCAGCTCTCGTCTTACTCCCTCAAGGCGCGAGAAGGTTCACAGCTGATTTGGAATCACTTTTAACAGTAAACAGGCAGGGAACTAGAGCTTAAGTGGCTTAAAGAGGGAAAAAATGTAATAATGTAGCCACTGCGATCCTCGCCTGACCCTCACTCAGTGCCCGCATCTCTTAAGCCATTTCCACTTTCCGGGCTATGATCAGAAGAGCTGTGGACGGTTAACAGAGTGAACCAAGCCAGACTCCTCCCCGTTCATCAAACATTAGCAGCTGGCTGTGCCTGGCACTGTGTTGGCTGTAGGAAATGCTGACCTTTCCTGCCCCCTGGTTGATCTTTGTGTAAAGAGAAGGCAGATTGTAACCAGTAAGTCACATCAAATGCAAACCTGTTGCTTCCAATAATCTTCCAATTACAACGTCCCCAGCTTGGGTTGAATTGGGGCAGGCAAGGTGAGGGATGGTTATATCTAGTCTCAGCCCCTAGGAGCTGGAAATTGGAGTTGTAATCCAGCATTTAAAAAAAGAAGAAGGGGGCAGGGGATTTAGCTCAGTGGTAGAGCTTACCTAGGAAGCGCAAGGCCCTGGGTTCGGTCCCCAGCTCCGAAAAAAAGAACCAAAAAAAAAAAAAAAAAAAAAAAGAAGAAGAAAGAGAGAAAGAAAAGAGAGGGTGGGGTGCTCTATCTAGTTCCCCACTTCCAGGACAGCCAGGGCTATGCAGAGAGACTCTGTGTGTGTGCATGTGCCTGTGTGTGAGTGTGCGTGAGTGTGTGAGTGTGTGTGTTGGAGTGGGGCGGGGGACGGATTGGGAAGATGGCTCAATTGGTTAAGAACCCACCTTGTAAGCATGACTTTTTTTTTTTTTTTATATTTTTTTAAAGATTTATTTATTTATTATATATAAGTACACTGTAGCTGTTCAGACACACCAGAAGAGGGCATCAGATCTCATTACAGATGGTTGTAAGCCACCATTTGGTTGCTGGGATTTGAACTCAGGACCTTTAGAAGAGCAGTCAGTGCTCTTAACCGCTGAGCCACCTCTCCAGCCCGACTTTTGAGTTTGACAACTCTAACTCCATCACCCTAAGACACCAGGCAGAGTGGCCTTTGTGATCCCAGCAGTGGGAAGCAGGGACAGCTGGATCCTTGAATCTGGGTGGCCAGCTAATCTAACCCACTGGGGCAGTAAGAGATCCTGTCTCAAAAATTAGACAAAACAAAATAAATTGAGACAACAACCCAAGAGGAACACTGAAGAATAACACCAAGGTTTATTCTCTAGATGGTACACAGACACACACACACACAGACACAGACACAGACACACACACACACACACACACACACACACACACTCTTCTTTTTTTTTTTTTTTCGGGGCTGGGGACCAAACCCGGGACCTTGTGCTTCCTAGGCAAGCGCGCTAACCACTGAGCTAAATCCCCAGCCCCACACACACACACTCATATTCACATACGTACACACTAACACACACATATACTCATGCATTCTCAAGAAAGAAACAAAAGAACCTCTAGAAAAGTGGATCTCAACTTGTGGGTTGAGATCACCTTGGGGGTCACGTATCAGACATCCTGCATATTAGATATTTACGATTCATAACAGTAACAAGATTGCAGTTATAAATTAGCAATGAGCTGTTTTAAAGGATCATAGCACTAGGAAAGTTGAGAACCACTGCTCTATAAGAACACTGTGGCAACCATAGACATTATAACACACACACACACACACACACACACACACACACACACACATTTAAAGATTTGTTTTTTTGCTAGCTGTGGTGGCACAGGCCCTTAATCCTAGCACTAGGGAGGCAGATCACTGAGTTCAAGGCCAGCCTGATCTACAAAGTGAATTCCAGGGTGGCCAGGGCTATACAGAGAAAGCCTGTCTCAAACTCCTCCTCCCCCTTCAAAAGATTCATTTTATTTGTGTCTCTGTGTGTACATGCTCACAATCCAGAAGGTATCTGAGGGTGTCAGAAGAGAGCTTTGATTTCCAGGGCTGGAGTTACAACTTTCAGTTGTCTATCTAACATGGGCTCTGGGAACTGAATTCTGGTCCCCTGAAAGAGACACAGTGCTCTTAACAGCTAAGCGGAGACAGAGTTTCTCAGCGTAGCCCTGGGTTTCCTGGAACTACTCACCCTGTAGACCAGGCTGGCCTCAAACTCAGAAACCTGCCTGCCTCTGCCTCCTGAGTGCTGGGATTAAGGCGTGTACTGCCATGTCTGGACTTTTGTGTGTCTGGAACTTGCTCTGTACCAGGCTGGCCTTAAATTCAGATATCTGCTTGTCTCTGTCTCCTGGGATTAAAGTTGTGTCTGTATTCCAGCCACGGTAGCCATGATGCTGGATTGAAAGTCCTCTATAGACCGGGCTGGCCTTGAACTCATAGAGATTCACCTGCTTCCCGAACGCTGGCCTTAAAGGCAAGAAGAACAGAGGCAGGAAGGCTGTCCTCCCAAGCAAGCTTTTCACCTGGTCCAGTCAGTAGCTTTGGGAATTAGTGACTCCCTCATTGCAGAGTTATACTCTTTGGACATAAAGTGTGGCTGGAGAGGTGAGGGAGATAATTGGGACATGAAGACCAGGAAGGGTGCCTGGATCTTAAAGGCGAAGGCAGATAGAAACTCGTTCTGCTGTTTTTGTGTTCCTGCTGCCTGCCTGTCTGGCGGATCGCCAAGAAGGGCCTGGGGGCCAATGAAAGAGCAACCAGGAGCAGAGGTCGCATGCCGCCATGCCGCCAGGACAGCGGCTGGAAGCAGCTGGGGCTGCTCTGGTTTATTATCACGAAATGCCATGACATCTAGGGTCGGGCACCACGGCCAGATTTCTGGCTCTTCCGGTGCCTGGTTTTGGTGAGATTCATCCTCGGTTCTTCTCCGCGTATGAAATGGATTGCTGCATTTCCAGAACTTAATTGTCCGCACCAGCTAAAAGCTCTGCCAGTAATGGAAATGCATCCCCCCTTTTTATCAGGAAAAAAAGGATAATAACTCAGTCAACTCCAGCTTACGTGTTACTGACTCTCAGCCTCGCTTGTTTCCAAGGACATCTGACGTGACACAGAGACGCTTGCTGAGAGGCTGGGCGCCGCTGAGGAAATGGTCTGGGGGACCAAGAGCCAAAGGGCAGTGAGGCTGTGCACCCCACCCCTCAAGGGGCACAGCTTTTAAAATGTCAGGCATCCCTCCCAAGGAGCAGAGAGTGTGTTTGAACTTCTGCACTGAGAGTATAGTTAAGTGAGAGAGAAGATGCTCAACCTGAGCCATGCCCTGGGTTCCAACCAATAAAGTAATTAAAAGACAGTGTCTTAGGGTTTTACTGCTGTGAACAGACACCACGACCAAGGCAACTATTTTTTTCATTTTTTTAAATAGATTTCTTTCTTTATTATATGAGTATATGGTGGCTGTCTTCAGACACACCAAAAGAGGGCATCAGATCACTTTACAGATGGTTGTGAGCCAACATGTGGTTGCTGGGATTTGAACTCAGGACCTCTGGAAGAACAGTCAATACTCTTAACCGCTGAGCCATCTCTCCAGCCCCCGAGGCAACTCTTAAAGAACAACATTTAATCAGGGATGGCTTACAAATTCAGAGGTTCAGTCCTTTATCATCAAGGCAGGAACATGGCAGCATCCAAGCAGGCATGGTGCAGGAGGAGCTGAGAGTTCTACATCATCTGAAGGCTGCTAGGAGAAGACTGGCTTCCAGGAAGCTATGATGAAGATCTTAAAGCCCACACCCACAGTGACACTCTTCCTCCAACAAGGCCACATCTGCATCAACAAGGCCATGCCATCTAATAATGACACTCCCTGGGCCGAGCATACAAACCATCACATTTCACTCCGGGCCCCCATAGGCTTGTTCAAACACATGAGATTATGGGGGGCCATAGCTGAACATAGCATAATAAAAAGTACTCTTAGTCCAACTTCCAAAGTCCCCATAGTCTATAGCAGTCTTAGTAATGTTAAAAGTCCAAAGTCTCTTCTGAGATTCATCCACTTAACTGTAATCCCCAAAACAAGACAGGAAACCAGCGGGGCAAACTCTGAACCCTGCATCTCCATGTCTGAGGTCAAGCAGTTTTTACATCTCCATTGCTTTTTCATCCTTGTTGACTACAACAAACTTCTTCTCCTGGGCCGGCTCTACTCCCTGTTAGCAGCTTTCCTCTGCAGGTATCCCATGGCTCTGGCATCTCTAACATCTTGGGGTCTCCAAGTCAATGTTACAGCTTCTTTCTCTAATATCTGGGATCCACACATGATCCTCTGGGCTCCTCCAAAGGGCTGGCGTCACTTCTTCAGCTCTGCCCTCTGTAGCACTCTAAGCTCAGGTTGATCTACTCCACTGCTGCTGCTATTCTTGGTGTCACCCATAGTCTCTCATGGGCTCTCTTCAGTTTTGCTAAGCCTCAATTTCTTTGCATGACCCCTTCAGTCCTGGCCATCAACTTGGCTGCACCTTCACCAGTGGCATCTCCTGACCTCTCACAGTGCCAAGACTCAGCTGCTCTCTGTGACCCCTTCATACCTTCAAAACCAGTACCACCTTGGTAATTCCTACACATTACCAAGTCCAGCTACAGCACAAGGTACAATGTTGGGTATTTCTGGAACACAGCTTCTTTGTGCTCTCAGAAAACACTTCTCAGGTGATTTCACCTCAGTGATGCTGGTCTCTTCTTAATTATCGCTAATTTCTTAGCTCCAGCTGACCAGCACCAACTGCAGTCCCTTCTATTCTTGACTCTAAAGCCAGAACTACATGGTGAAGCTGCTGAGTTCTGCTGCTTGCAGGAGCTGGAACATGGCCCCTCTTATTCTATTACCAGCTTTCTGTTTTCCAAGTCTCTCATTGCCTACGCTTGGCTGTCCTGGAACTTGCTCTGTGGATTGACCTTGAACTCAGTGATCTGCATGGCTCTGTCTTCTGAATGCTGGATTAAAAGCATGTATCACCATGCCTGGATTTAAGTTTTTCTTCACCTAGAACCTGCTCTGTCCCAGACTGGCCTTGAACTCAGAGATCTGCTTGCCTTTGCAAGGCTGTACTACAGTGACTCCATCTAAACTTAGCTGGGTGGGATCTTGCCCCAAGGTCACCACTCCCTTAATTCAATTTAATATCCTTGAACACAGGATTCATTTCCATTTTACTTCCTGGTGCCCCTTTAATATTCAAACTATATATTTTGTATTTTTCCTTTCTTACCTTGCTCTTCATGAGCCTTAACCAGAGAACAAAGTCTCTGCCAGGTCTTTTTGAGACTCCCTTTGTCAATACAATTAATATAAATCTCTTTACCTCAGCCTCAGGTAGACTCTTCAGACAAGGGCAAAAAGCAGCTACATTCTTCACCAAAATATCACAAGAACTGTCTCTTGGCACATATTAAAATTCTTCTTTTCTGAAACCTCTAGAGCCAGGCTTCCACATTTCATATCACCCTTAGCAAACAAAGCCGTCCATATTCCTACTAGGATGGCCTATTAAGCCCCACTTAAAACATTCTGCTGCTTTCCAAATCCAAAATCCCCGAATCCACATTCTTCCAAACAAAAGCATGGTCAGGCCTATCATAGCAATACCCGACCCAGATACCAACTTCTGTCTTAGGATTTTATTGCTGTGAACAGACACCATGACTAAGAAAACTCTTGTAAGAACAATATTTAATTGGGGCTGGCTTACAGGTTCAAAGGTTCAGTCCATTATCATCAAGGCAGGAACATGGGAGCATCCAGGCAGGCGTGGTGCAGGAGGAGCTGAGAGATCTACATCTTCATCTGAAGGCAGCTAGGAGAAAACTGGCTTCTAGGCAGCTAGGACAAAGACCTTAAAGCCCACACCCATAGTGACACACCTACTCCAAAAAGGCCACACTTTTTTTTTTCTTTTCTTTTTTTCGGAGCTGGGGATCGAACCCAGGGCCTTGAGCTTGCTAGGCAAGCGCTCTACCGCTGAGCTAAATCCCCAACCCCAAGGTCACACTTCTTAATAGTGCCACTCCTTGAGCCAAGCATATACAAACCATCACAGATAGAGACAATGCCAGGCAAGGCTTGGTGGCCCAAGTCTATAATCTCAGGAGTTCAAGGCCATCCTTGGTGACACCTTTTGTCTTAGATTACTGTTGCTGTGATGAAACACCATGTCCGAAAGCAACTTGGGGAGGAAAAGGTTTATTTCACTCAGTTTCCATAGAACAGTTCATCATCAAAAGCCCTGAGGGGAGGAACCCAAGCAGGGCAGGAATCTGGAGGCAGGAGCTGACACAAAGTCCGGGCAGGGATGCTGCTGACTGGCTTGCTCCTCATGGCTTGCTCAGCCTGCCTTCTTACAGCATTCAATACCAACAGCCCAGGGATGGCATCACCCACAATAATAGGCTGGACTCTCCCCCTTCAATACACACTAAGTAAGGAAGTGTCATATGGCTGGATCGTATGGAGACAATTTTCAGTTGGGGTCCCTTCTCTCAGATGACTCTAGATTGTGTTAAGTTGACTTCAAACTAGCCAACACACAGTTCAAGGGTAGGCTAGGCTACATAAGACCCTGTCTCAACAAAACAAACAAAGCATATATGTCTGTGCACATACATGAGTGTGTATAGGTATGTCTGTGTGTGTGTTCTTTGTGTATGTCTGAGTGTCTATGTGTGTGTATGTCTCTATGTGTGTCTATATCTGACTATGTGTGTGCAAATACATGAGTGTGTATGTACATGGCTGTGAATGTATATCATTTCTGTGTATATGTCTCTGTGTGTGTCTATATCTGAATATGTCAGTGAGTCTGTGTCTGGTGTGTGTGTGTGTGAGTGTATGTGTGTCTATGTCTGGATATGTGTATATGTTTATGTTCGAGAGTGTGGTGTGTGTCTATATCTGAGAATTCCTGTTTCTCATGAAGAAAAACAACAGTAGCAATACTAACAACTCTGGCGGGTGTCTTAGTTTTCCAGAGACATTCAGATGCCCTCTCCTTTGATGCCTTCAATTCCCTGAATGGCTAGTGGGGAAAACAATGTGTGTGTGTGTGTATGTGTGTGTGTGTGTGTGTGTGTGTGTTTCTTTAAAAGTTAAAACAAAACAAAACCAGAGTCTTACACAGTCCAGACTTGCTTCAAACTCACTGTGTACCTGTGGATGACCTTGAAGTCCTAATACTCCTGTCTCCACCTCCCTCGTGCTGGGACCACTTGTGTGTGCCACCATCAGTGACTTAGATCATTTTATAGACATTGACGCTGAGTCTTACAGGAGAACTGATCTAACCAGGGTTCTCAGCTCATGTTTAGTGTTTAACGCTAGCTGAGCAGTTTCCCATAACTCTACACCCAGGGGTGGGATGAGTTCTTCAAGGTAGGAGTGCTAGAGGGAGTTTCTGGGGCAAATCAGGTGAAGTTTCTGGAAAGTTAGTCAGTTTTGAAAGATCTCACATTCAAAGAACTTAAAAATTAATACTGCAAGCTCTCAGCTCTACCTCTGTGACCTCCTGGTGTTGGTGTGTGCACCACACCAGAGTGACTGCACAGCCAGTTTTGACCCTGACCTTGGGCCAGTCCTTCCCCGCTTCAGTTGTGAAGCCTGGTGTTTGTTCTCAGAGGCCTGACGATGATGTTTCGATGTTTCATTGTTTTTAACCAGAAGGAGGGAGTGGCGGCTCCTCAGCGAAGATCTGTGGATGCTCCACTTTTCTGTCCCAGCTCAGACACGGGATTGGTCAGCGGTTCTTTCCTCCAGGGTCCAGCGCTGGAATGGGTGTGCTGGGCTCTTCCTTGTTTCTTTCTTTCTTGTTATTATTGTGTACCTGTTCTGAGGTTGACTGCAAAATTAACCAATCTTAGAACCCCGTCTCGACATCCCTAGGCTCCTTTGTGTGCAGGTTGTGTTGCAGATGGGTGTGTGTGTGTGTGTGTGTGTGTGTGTGTGTGTGTGTGTGTGTGCACAGTCACATGGGGAACCCAAGGGTCCAGGTGTCTCCCTAGATCACTCTCTGTCTTCTTTTTTTGAGACAAGAGTCTCTGACTGAACCTGGAGCACATTGATTTAGCTAGACTGGTTAGCCAGTGAGTATCAAAAATCCTCTTGTTTCTGCCTCCCTAACCCTAGCATTAGGCCCATTCCTTTTGGATGCTAGGCCTCCAAACTCAGATCCTCATGTTGTACCATAAGCTTTTTGCCAACAGAGCCTTCTCTCCAGCTCCTCCCTCGGCTTCTTTATGTGAAGTAAGAAAACTCTTTCTGATCTCACCATTTTAAATCGAGACTTCCCTTTCTCTGCACTAAAAGCATCCTCAGTGGTACACGTGCTTTCTGGTCCCCAAACCCTGAGCCCCTCTCATTCAAACGTCTCTGCTACCCTGTCTGGAAGTTTTCTTCTACTACATGTCAGTCACATGGGTGGTCTTCCTGTCACCTAGGTGTCAGCCCAAATATCATTCCTCAGAGAGACCTTTAGACCCTCAATCCAAATTAGTCTTCACCCAGGCACGGTGGCTTGTACCTCTAATCTCAACACCTGGGAGGCTGAGGCAGGAGGATTGCCATGAATTCAAGTTCAGCCTGGGCTACAGAGTAAGGTTCTGTCTCGAGAGCAAAACAAAACTATTCTTCAAGTAACTGTTTTCCTCACAACATTTATTTGGCATCAGAGCTCCTCTTTTCCTATATTTGTTCTGTGTTTTCCTCACTAGACTGCAGGCTGTACGTGAGAGCTCTGTTTAGCTTGCTCACACTCAGCTCCCAGCTCTTGGTTTGGGGCCCAGTACACAGTAGGTGCCCAATAAGTAGCTTGTGAATGAATAGGTTACCCATGACAACCATTGTGCTCCCCAACCTCCCTCTTCCTTGCCGGCCTTTCATCAATTCCTTTTACAAAAAATAAAATAAAATAAAATAAAATCTAAATCTCAGGACCAGAAAGAAATATAGAAGGCAGCAGATAAGGAAAACATCGTAAAGCGAATTTATTTTAGGCTTAAATGTGAAAAGAGAGCAGGCTGATTGCATAACATATGTAGATCTATGCAAATTACCAAGCAGGTTAAATAGAAGTTTGAAGTAGTGGGAGGTCCAGAGCTCCATGTTGGGTGCGGCTTTTCTCCTCGATGGGAAAAGGCCTCAATTACTTGGTCCCAGACAGAAGGAAAGCTGACATTCCATGAGAGAAAAATCAATGAGCGTAACAAAAGTAAAAGTTAATTTAATTTTGCTGTTAGGTTTTTCTGAGACAGAAATAAAAGGCATTCAGTCATCCAGTTCAAATAGGAACTGGAGGCAGACCCTATTCATAGCCCGGCTTACAGAAGAAAGGCGCCAACAGGGAAGAGAGAACGGACAAGAGAAGGAAGCACGACCTCTGAGTCGCTCGAATACTTCCACATCCAGAACATTATCAGGGGCTGGGTGTAGCTGAGTTGGTAGAATTTGCCTGGCACCCACAAAGCCCTGGGTCTGAACTCCAGAACCCATAACATCCCACAGCCCACATGATCCAACACTTCCGAGGTTCGAGCAAAGAAGCTCAGAGTTCAAGATCAACTTCCATCCTCGATGACATAGCGACTTTGAGGTCTGATCTCAGGAAAAGCAAAACAGCACAACAGCGACAAAAGTTCCAGGACAGCCGGCGCCCTGTAGAGAAACCCTGTCTTGAAAGAAAAAAAAAGGAACAGAGAGAGAGGGAGAGGGAGAGAGAGGGAGAGGGGGAGGAAGAGAGAGAGAGAAAGAAAAACCTTTTCAACTATTTTCGGAGTGTTGCACTGTGCAGGCTGACCTGCGTGTTATCCAGTATCTGCAGCAGGCTGTGGGCACAGCACCTGTCCGGTGACAACCCATTAGGCTGGGTGGAGAGAAGCATCCTCTACCTATCATCCTTAAAAGAATAGATCGCCCACCAATTTACAAAGGAAAATTCTACGTTTTGGAGCCATTGTCAGCATCCAGTGGAATTGTTGAGGGCGGGGAGCCCTAGCCCATTTCCTAGGGTCAAGGACCCCAAAGGGTTACTGATCTTCTGTACTGATCTTCACGGTGGATTTTCTGATACTAATTTTGAACGTTTATTTATTCATTTATTTAGTATGCCTCTTTCTTCACTCCTTTATTTTACACGCCTCTGGGATGGTTCTAGAAAGGCATTAATGCAGAGGAGAGGCAGACCCTCAAAGTATGCAACGCCATAATGGAATCAAAAAAGGCGCCAGCATTCAGCAGTCTGCTTCCCGAGTAGTGCAGACCACCGGGAGTACCTTGCCAGCCGCGTGTTCCTGCTGTCAAGCCGTCCCCAATGTGATGGACGGTATTCCCTGAGATTATCAGCCAAAATAAACCATCCCTTCCCTATTTTCCCTCCTATGTCTTCCCCAGCAGGGCAGCCACAGCCACCCTGCAAAGATAGGAATCCAAGTGTCTCTTCAGTGCAGCAAAGCCTGCAGGAGCTACCCGCTCAATCAAAATGGCAGTCTTCTACCCTCTTGCCCCTTCCCCTCCCTCCCTCACCTTTCCCTTGAGCTCATTCAGCTCCAGTCAACTGGCCTCCTCCACAGCCCACAGGGCCGAGGTCTCAGCATTCCTCTGCTCAGATTACCCCCATCCCGTGGCTCCCCATTTCCCCTTTCTTCCCTACTTAAAGGAGCAGACTCCCCCACCCGCACACGCCCACCTGCGTTGTCACCCTGCATTGCTCTCTTTGCCTCTAACTTCCGGCATGTTTTACTGTTTGCCTGTGTATCGCCTGTCTCTCCCCCATGAAGTAAAGCCGTGGGTGTGTGGGGAGCGTGTCGGGTTTGTTCTCTGCTGTATCCTTAGCCTCTTGAAGAATGATTGGCAAATAAACACTCGGAAGTATTTTCTATGGTTCTTTACTTTGAATTAACCATTTTCTCATGGAAAACGGAATGACATTATTGTTATTTTACCAAGGGCCAGAAGATTGCCAAAAGCTCATCACATTCATGCTTGAGAAGCCATGGCCCCAAAGCTGTGTAACCTTATGGATGCAAATGCTGACTCTGAGTCCCTCAAACGGTCCCCACAGGGGTGAGTGACACTCTTTGACACTCGGCTGTAGCCTCTAGGTGCCTGAACAGCAAATGTCAGAGCCTCCTCCTAAACGCAGGCAGATTTACTCTGCAGCCGGTGAGGATGCATTTTAATTTGTTGATGTGAAATCTTAATTGAACTAAACTGCTAGAGGTAGTCTCTGTTCTCTGTCATAGTCTTAATTTAGTTGGCAAAACAAGATATCATCAGAGGAAAATCGCAGGCGACGATGCTGTGCCCAGAGGGTTTGAGGAACACCCTTATGCGTTTGAAGGTGGGCTGTGTGTGACTGGAGTGAACTCGAGCCCATCTACACCACTGAGGGTGCCACCTTCATTTTCCAGGGATACTCAGGACCCCGTGCAAGGGCTAAAACACATGCCCACTTCTCACAAACAGCCAAGCACAGCACAACTCTCTCCTCTCTCTCTCTCTCTCTCTCTCTCTCTCTCTCTCTCTCTCTCTCTCTCTCTCTCTCTCACACACACACACACACACACACACACACACACACACAGAGCCAAGCACAGCACCTTCCTGTGCCCAGGAGGCAGCCATAGACTTCCACAAGAGCAGAATCCATGGCCCTACAGGTTTCTATTCTCAATGTGCCCTGAATGATTCTCTCAAAACACTCTCATCTGTGGTCAGGTCTAGCCTCAGATCCTGACTCATGGCCTCCCAAATATTTACCTGTGTTCTTGACTATGCCTACTGACACCCCATTAGCCTGTGTCTGGCGAAAGCCAGCATGTAGGGGTTTTTGGCTCCTTGTTCCCTACACAGGTTGCCCTTACCCTGTCCCAAAGCTAAACTTAGGAATCACTAAGCAGCTCTCCGGTCCTTAGGGGTCTTCTCCCCATGCTCCTTGCCTGCCCCACCCCAGCAGCATCTGTCTGTCTGTCTTCTAGGCCTGTTCATCTGTGTAGGCCCTGCTGCTGTACCACAGCACTGCAGACCGGGAGAAAGCAAAATCAGCTAGTGTTTGTCAGGAACTGGCTACCTAGGTTGCAAGCCATTCCGCTGCAGTATTTTATCCCAAATGTATATAGGGAGACCCCAGGGAAATACTCAGACTTCAGTATCTCCCTCTAAAGGATGGCTGTGGCCCAAGGCCGGCAGGATCCATCCCAAACTGGTTGCACGACTTGGCAATGTCATCCACATGGTACTAGTTTTGCAGGCATGAAGGATACACGACTGGGGAGGTCAAGGAGTTTAGCTTTATGCTTCCAGATAGCTGCTGAGGCCAGACAGTGTGGCAAGGTTGGAGTGCCTTCCATGTGGCCCCGAGAGACTGCTACATGACACTTTGAATACAGAGCTGAAGTTGCAATGGGGATCTTATGATGTTGGAGATGCCATGACCATGAATGAGACACTTGCCAAGCACAGTTTAGAGCTGGCTCAAGACAGTCTTGTGTGCTGCAGGCAGCAGAGCTGGAGAGCAGGGCTAAGGTCTTTGGAGTCTAGAAGATTCCCTATGTAGGGGTTGGGGATTTAGCTCAGTGGTAGAGCGCTTGCCTAGGAAGCGCAAGGCCCTGGGTTCAGTCCCCAGCTCCGGAAAAAAAGAACCAAAAAAAAAAAAAAAAAAGATTCCCTATGTAGCCCAGACACCAGACATGGAGCTGCGGGATTTGAGCTGCAGTCTGTGTCAGTTTCACTTTGACGCTGTCTTTACCTGCCCTGCTCTCATTCTTCCTTTTTGGGAAGGCAATGTTCGTTTTGGGCCATTAAATATTGATTTATTCATTTGGCCTCCAACTCACAGAAATCCTCTTGCATCTGCCTCCTGAGTGCTGGGATTAAAGACACAAGCAACCACCCAAGCTACACTTACATTTTTAAACGATGATAAAACTGTTAAAGCTTATGGAGGATTGTCCTTGAAGTTGGACTGAGTGTATTTGTATTATAACATGGACATGAGCCTATGGGAGCAAAGAGGAGAAGTTGATGGCTTAAAGATTTATATCTTTGGACCAAAGAAATGGCCCAGTGAGTAATGGTGCTTGCCTGACCACCTGAGCTCCACACCCAAGACTGTGTGGTAAGAACTCACTCTTGCAAATTGTCCACTAATTTCCACATCTACACAGTGGCATGTGTGTCCCCTTACACAATAAAATAATGTATTAAAAAAGTTCTTCTGTGGGGCTGGAGAGATGGCACAGTGGTTAAGAGCACCGACTGCTCTTCCAGAGGTCCTGAGTTCAAATCCCAGCAACCACATGGTGGCTCACAACCATCTGTAATGGAATTCAATGCCCTCTTCTGGTGTGTCAGAAGACAGCTACAGTGTACTCATATACAAAATAAATAAATAAATCTTAAAAAAAAAAAAATAAAGTTCTTCTGGGGGTTGGGGATTTAGCTCAGTGGTAGAGCGCTTGCCTAGCAAGCACAAGGCCCTGGGTTCGGTCCCCAGCTCCGGGAAAAAAAAAAAAAAGTTCTTCTGCAAGGCTTAGTAATGTAAGTCTTTTCTTTCTTTTTCTTCTTTCCTTTCTTTTCCTTTTTTTCTTCCTTTTCTTTCTTTCTTTCTTTCTTTCTTTTTTTTTTTTTTTTTGCATTTTGAGCAGGTTTTCTCTGTGTAACAATTCACTATGTAGACCAGGCTGGCATCAAATCAGAGGTCTCTCTGCCTCTGCCTCCAGAGTGCTGGGACTCAAGGTGGTGCTACTACACTCACTCAGCTGGTATAGGACTTTAATCCCAGCACCCAAGAGACAGAGGAAGATAGATTTCTGTGAGCTTTAGGCCAACCTAGACTGCATAGTGAAATGTCTCAAAACAAACAAATAAAAAGAAAAGAAAAACAAACAAAAAGTCCCAAGAAGATGTGCTAGAGAGATGGCTCAGTTGTTAAGAGCACTAGCAACTTCCAGAGGCTCCAAGATCAGTTCCTAGCACCCCCCATGGTGACTCACAACTGTCTGTAACTCCAGTTCCAGGGTCTCTGATGCCCTCTTTTAGGCTCCCGAGTGCCCATACATACATGTAGGCAAAACACACACATAAAAATAAAATAAATATTAAAAAATTAACAAAACAAAACAAACCAGGCTTGGTGCCACACAAATTTAATTCCAGCACGTGAGAGGCAGAGGCAGGCAGATCTCTATGAATTTGAGGCTAGTGCAGAGGAGTTTTAATCCAGCAACAAGGCTGCTTTGGCAAAGGGATCCCATCCAAAGATAGATGTCTGTGTGATCTGGCTGTACTGCAGACACACCGTACGGCTTCAATCCCTCTGGCTAGAAAACAGACGTGGGCTTTAAGATAAAATTAGTTCGTAGAAGGAAGCAGCTGTGACATTTAATTGAGAGGCAGACAAAGTGACGAATCAGAGAAAGACCTGACAGAATGAGAGATAGGATACACCCAACCCTCAGGAGAACAGGAAAGAGCAGCACAGGGAGAGACAGTCAGCCATCAGTTGGGAGTCAGGGCAGTGAGCGCAGTGCACTAGAGTGGAGTTTGTGAGTGAGTTCATGCAGTTCACTGCAGGTCAGGAGATTAAGAAGGAGGCAGACAAACACAGAGGCGAATGCCAGCAGCAAACCACGGAACTGAGAACGGGACCCCCGTTGAAGGAATCAGAGGAAGGACTGGAAGAGCTTGAAGGGGCTCGAGACCCCTTATGAACAACAATGCCAATCAACCAGAGCTTCCAGGGACTAAGCCACTACCTAAAGACTATACATGGACTGACCCTGGACTCTGACCTCATAGGTAGCAATGAATATCCTAGTAAGAGCACCAGTGGAAGGGGAGCCCTGGGTCCTGCTAAGACTGAACCCCCAGTGAATGGGATTGTTGGGGGAGGGCGGTAATGGGGGGGATGAGGAGGGGAACACCCATAAAGAAGGAGAGGGGGAAGGGTTGGGGGATGTTGACCTGGAAACTGGGAAAGGGAATAACAATTGAAACGTAAATAAGAAATACCTAATTTAATAAAGATGGAGGAAAAAAAAAAAGAGAATATTAGAATATATTGCCAGAGTTGGTTTGAGGCCAAGCAGAACAATTCTGGTGAAACTGAGAGAAGTCAGATTGAATCAGTCAGCTTGGAGAGGAGTTTGAGCCAGCTGAGGTGAAATAGCCAGCCAGAGCTCAGAAAGAGCTAGAGAGTGTGTCCAGCAGTAAGCCTCTGAGACGATAATTTCATCTGATAAAGTGAAAGTTACTACATAGCATAGTCTACACAGTGAGTTCCAGGC
The DNA here is from genome assembly GCF_021556685.1 of Rattus norvegicus. Classification (NCBI taxonomy): domain Eukaryota; kingdom Metazoa; phylum Chordata; class Mammalia; order Rodentia; family Muridae; genus Rattus; species Rattus norvegicus. Next base: position 26,813,684 of record NC_141551.1, on the reverse strand, counting down.
CAACTGGATTCCCATAATGAGACCTTATCTCAACAACAAAATATTTTAAGTGATGTGTTAGAATATCAAATTGACAAGAGATAGGCTTGGGCCAGTTAAAACTGATTGTCAATTTAAGAGGATCTATTAATTGTCCCTGCGAGGGGTTATCTACATTAGGCTAACTGAGATGGGAAGACCCACCCTGGATTTCCATGAATCACCATTCCATGAGCTGAGGTCCTGGGCTGACATCTATTGCTGTGTGCTTCCTGACTGACCGGCTGGCTCCAGCTCCTGCTGCCACGACTTCCAGTGTAAGGCTTGAAGTGAGACCCCGAAAGTGAGACACGAGAACGGAGTTCCATGCAAACACAAGAAGTTTATTTTTCCTGACGTGTTGTGGTCCACCTTCAAGCAGCCCCTTGTAGCCAGTGACTAGAATGTGACCCCAAATGGCTATAACAAGTAGTTTATACTTTTTAGGGGTGCAGGTTACATCATCAAGGTTACAGTTGAAACTTATTGGCTAAGCATATTGACCTTTGAATCTATTAGATAGCAAGCCTATGACATGCATTTGAACTCTATCTGGGACCAGAGGGTCAGGTGACTATGTTAATATATTCTTCGGTTTTTCAAGAATGTTCCTGCTCCTCCTGAAAACTGTGGGTGGAGAATGGAACTTGGCCTAGCCTTGACCCGAGGTGGGAAACTGGTACATGGTCTAATCTTGACCTGAGGCACTGGGTATAGAGCTGGCGAAAGCCACCAGGGTCCTTCTCAGGAACCCCATGACCTACCTACTTTCTACCAGGCCACGCTTCTTCTTCTTCTTCTTCTTCTTTTTTTTTTTTTTTTTTTTATGATGTGGACCTCAGAAGGCCAAGCTTCTTAATAGCTCTTACACTAGGGTCCTTCACCATCTTTATGATGGATTGTGCCCTGGAACTGTGAATCAAAATAAGATCCTCCTATGGGCATGCGTGCATGCGAGCGACTGAGGGTACGACCGAGGGTGTGTGCATGAGCTCATAAGGAAGCCAGAGCAGGACCTAGGACATCCTGTGTTGCTCTCATCACTGTCTTCTTGAGGCAGGGTCTCTCACTGAGCCTAAAGCTTGCTCTTTCTCTGGTCTAAGTGGTCAGTGGGATCTGCCTGTTTCCATCCCCCAATGCTGGGATTACAGTATAAGCAGTTACGCTGGGCTTTTTATGTGGGTGCTGGAGATTCGAACTCAGATCTTTATATTTGGAAAGCAAGCTCTTTCCTAACCCCAACCCTTTCCTCCTCTTCCTCCTCCTTTTTTGTCAGATATTTTGTAAAGATTCTGTTAAATGATTTTATTATATTTATTTATTTGTTTGTTTATTGTAACAGTTTGAATAGGAACGGCCCCCATACACTCATGTGTTTGAATGCTTGGCCATAGGAAGGGGCTCTTTTAAGAGATGTAGTTTTGGGCTGGGGATTTAGCTCAGTGGTAGAGCGCTTACCTAGGAAGCGCAAGGCCCTGGGTTCGGTCCCCAGCTCCGAAAAAAAGAACCAAAAAAAAAAAAAAAAAGAGATGTAGTTTTATTGGAGTAGATGTGGCCTTGTTGGAGGAAATATGTCACTGTGGAGACCAGCTCTGAGGTCTCCTATGCTCAAGCTGTGCCCCATGTGACACATAGTTCTCTTCTGCGGCCAACAGATGAAGATCTCTCGTGTCTTTCTTCAGCACCATGCCTGCCTGCACGCTGCCATGCTTCCTGCCATGATGACAATGGACTGAACTTCTGAACCTGTAAACCAGCCCCAATCAAATGTTTTCCTTATAAGAGTTGTTTTGGTCATGGTGTCTCTTCACAGCAATAAAACCCTAAGACATTTATTTATTTGTTTGTTTATATTTATTGTGTGCTTATGTGCATTTTTGTGGACATGTGTACCATTAGAGGTCAGAGGACAATTTATGGGAGTCAGTTCATTCCGTTCTCTATGTAGGTTCCAGGGATTGGACACAGGTTGTCAGCACCCCTGTGAGAGCACGTCTCCTGTGAGAGCACACGTCCTGTGAGAGTACACGTCCTGTGAGAGCACGCATGCGTCTTTACATGCTGAGCCATCTTACCAGGCCTCAAATGCTTTGCTGAGCAACAGAGGATGGCGATCGTTGGGAGTACTGTCCCTTCACCATGTAGCTCTCAGGGATTGAAGCCTGGTTATCAGGCTCGGCTTCAAGTACCTTTCTTTACCCACTGAGCAATCTTGACGGCCATATTATACTTTTTTTTTTTCTTTACGATGTTGGTAGGGGGATGAGCTCACTATGTAACTCAGACCAGGATGAAACTTACAAATTTGTATATCACGTTTTATACCACTCTGTCCTTTTTTAAGAGACTTGATCTGGGGTTGGGGATTTAGCTCAGTGGTAGAGCGCTTGCCTAGCAAGCGCAAGGCCCTGGGTTCGGTCCCCAGCTCTGAAAAAAAGAAAAAAGAAAAGAAAAGAAAAGAGAGAGAGAGAGAGAGAGAGAGAGAGAGAGAGAGAGAGAGAGAGAGAGAGACTTGATCTTATGCAAGCTAGGCAGACCTTAAATTTATTATATAGACAAGTAGACAAGGCTGGTCTTGAACATAATCCTCCTGCCAGCCTGAGCTATACAAAGAGCCATATAAAAAAAATTAAAAAGAAAAGACTAAAGATGTAAGGAGTCTCAGCACTTGCCTACCTACCACATACGAGGCATGCTCTTCAGTACTGAATCGAAAACGAAGAGTAATGCAGGACTGGAAGTGGGTAGAAAAGGGGAAGGGACGAAACAGCCTTGTGGTCCGAGGTGCAGCAGCGATGGTAGAGCGGTCAGCACAGCTGCCTTCCACTGTGGTTTATCAGGAGAGGAACCAGCATAGGGAAGTGACTGATACGCAAGGCAGGAAACCAGCAGACTGTGGTGTCTGGAAGCCACAATGAATACTGTCAAATAGGAAGCAACAGTCAAGCAGGCTGAGATGTGGCTTCTGAGCCTGGCAGCACAGTGGCCATTGGTGATGGCTCCGTGATCCATTAGGTGGGGTGGAAGGGATGGGAGCCTGGAGAGACTATAGAAAGGACAGGAGGGAGGAAGTGAAGGTTGCAACTGTAAAACCCTCTCAAGAAGTTTGCCATGAAAGGCATCAGAAAATTAGAGTTGGCCATAGCAGGAGACTTGCATTGTGGGAGGGCAACTTCTGAGGTTTGTTCTGTTCAGACAAGCTCTCACTGTGTAGCTCTGGCTGTCCTAGAATGTGCTGTGTGAACCAGGCTGGCCTTGAACTCACAGAGATTCATCTGCCTTTGCCTCCCCAGTAGTAGGATTAAAGGGATGCAGCATAGATATTTGTGGGTTTTTTTGTTTTTGTTTTTGTTTTTTTTTTTTTTTTTTGGTTCTTTTTTTCGGAGCTGCGGACCGAACCCAGGGCCTTGCGCTTCCTAGGTAAGCGCTCTACCACTGAGCTAAATCCCCAGCCCCAGATATTTGTGTTTTAAAGAAATTTCGTATGTTCTTTTTTTTTTTTTTTTTTTGTCTGTTGTTTTTTGACATGAGCTAATGTAGCTCAGGCTGGCCTGGAACTCACTATATAACCAAGGGTGACTTAGAACTCCAGATGCTCCTACTTCTGCCTCCTGAGTGCTGGGACACAGGTGTACAACAACATGCCTGGCTATTCGTATGTTCTTGAGCATGTGTCATGTAGCAGGTGTCTATTGACAAGAGCAGAGACAGGAAGAGGTTGTGTGAGCATTTATACACACATGTGAGTAGAACAGAAACAAGGAAGATGAGCTCACTCCTATAAGACGAATGGATTCTGCTTTCAGTGTGATGCATGAGAAAAAGCTGTCAGCTGAGAGGGTAGGAGTGCCAAGAATGAAAAATGTTTAAAGAGACTGAAGATATGAAGGTATTAGGGTGGGAGTTCATTGTTATGTGCTTGTATATGTGTGTTGCTAAGGTACACTTTTTATTTTCAGACAGTTTCAATGTTACCAAAGCTTACAGTGAATTCACTCTTTTTTCCAACTTATGACCCTTCTGTCTCAGCTTCCTGTATAGCTAGAATTGCATTCCTGTACCCATACGCCAGACTGGTTAAAAATAATTCGTTTTGAAGGTGGGAAAATCAATATGTTAAATGAGGGGCTGGAGAGTTGGCTCAGCAGTTAAGAGCATTTGCTGCTCTTGCAGAGGACCTGGGTTTGATTCCCAGAACACACATGGTGGCTCAAAACCATCTGTAACCCCTTTTCGAAGGGATCTATCCCCCTCTCTGGGTATATGCATATGTACATGATGATATATATATATATATATGTATATATATGAAAATGAAATAAACCATATACATGCGCGCGCGCGCACACACACACACACACACACACACACACCATATTAAAGGGGTTCTGGAAAGTTCAGAGTAGTGGAGTAGTGTTAAGCTTTTTCCTGATATTTCCACTGGGGTCAGTACTAGGACTCCACACATAGAGACAAGCACTCTACCACTAAACTATATTCCTAGCCCCTTGACTGTTTTTGTTTGTTTCTTTGTCTGATCTGTTAAGAGACAGAATCTTGTATGTAGCTCAATCTGGGTTTGAATTCACTGTGTAGCACTGTAAGCCTGGCTGGCCTCAAACTCATAGTGACCTTCCTGCCTCAGCCTCCATAGTACTGAGATTTTGGGTGTGGGCCACCACGCTCAACTTAGAACTCTTTGTAGACATTCTCTGGTCTGTACTCTCTTAAGAAAGAGATCTGGGGGGCTGGAGAGATGGCTCAGTGGTTAAGAGCACTGACTGCTCTTCCAAAGGTCCTGAGTTCAAATCCCAGCAACCACATGATGGCTTACAACCATCTGTAATGAGATCTGATGCCCTCTTCTGGTGTGTCTGGACAGCTACCGTGTACTTATATATAATAAATAAATAAATCTTTAAAAAAAAAAAAAAGAGATCTGGGGGCTGGGGATTTAGCTCAGTGGTAGAGCGCTTACCTAGGAAGCGCAAGGCCCTGGGTTCGGTCCCCAGCTCCGAAAAAAAAAAAACCAAAAAAAAAAAAAAAAAAAAAAAAAAGAAAGAGATCTGACTGATCCTGTTTAGGAGTTCTCTGTGTGTGTGTGTGTGTGTGTGTGTGTACACCTGCATATATGATTGTCTGTTCATCACATCCTTGCAATACCCAAGCAGGCTATAAGAAGGTGACAGATCCCTTAGAACTCAAGTTACAGATGGCTGTCCATCACCATGTGGATGCTGGGTATTGAACCTAGGTCTTCTGCAAGGGCCAGAACTCCAGCCTCTAGCCTTAGCTTTATCTGCAGCCCAATGACAGTGAGATGCTGTGATTAGACAGAACTAGATCGCTGTATTCAAAGGGGCTGGTGCTAGGATTGGCAGCCCTACCAGAATGAGCAAAGTCGTTTTTCAAACAAAGTAGGAATATAGAATAGACAGCTGATCTTTAGTCTCTCTCTTCTAGAATCGTCCTGCTGCCCAGTAAGATGGTGTCTGTAAAATCTCATTGTGTAGTTCAGGTGGTAGTAGCATTACCTTTAATCCTAGGACTCAGGAGGCAGAGGCAGGCAGATCTCTGGATTCCAAGACTGGTCTAGAATAAATTCTAGGATAGCCAGGGTTACACAGAGTAAACCTGCCTCAAAAAATAAAATCTCATTGTATCTGAAGTTGCATAAGAAGAGGGACTTTTGCAGTGACATTTAGTAATGTGGACTCATTTCTTTGTTCCCTTAGTAAATAGTTACTGAAGCTTTTTTTTTTTTTTTGAGCTGAGGACCAAACCCAAGGCTTTGCGCTTGCTAGGCAAGCACTCTACCACTGAGCTAAATCCCCAACCCCGTTACTGAAGCTCTTATCCAAGCTTTGACTATGTTCATGAAGGATAAGAGACAAACCATGAACAAAATGTGATCATCAAGGGCCTAGAATTGCAATTCAGTAAGGATATATTAATTAGGCCTGGAGACAAGGCTCAGCAGTTAAGGACACTTGCTGTTCTCGTAGAAGAACCAGGTTTGATATTCGACACCCACAGGGCAACTCACACTACCCTTAACAGCTCCAGTGTGATCCATTACCCTCTTCTGATCTCTGTGGACACAAAGAATTCACATGGTGCATATACATATATTCAGGCAAAATAAAATTTAAATAAATCTAAAATATTTTTTTCTTTTCTTTTTTTTTTTTTTTGGAGCTGGGGACCGAACCCAGGGCCTTGCACTTGCTAGGCAAGCGCTCTACCACTGAGCCAAATCCCCAACCCCCTAAAATATTTTTAAAGATTTATTTATTTATTATATATAAGTACACTGTAGCTTGTCTTCAGACACACCAGAAGAGGCATCAGATCTCATTACAGATGGTTGTGAGCCACCATGTGGGTGCTGGGAATTGAACTCAGGATCTTTGGAAGAGCAGTCAGTGCTCTTAACTGCTGAGCCATCTCTCCAGCCCAATCTAAAATATTTTTAAAAGATACATTAGTCAGCTTTTGCTAGATTATGCTGTCATAACACTGTCCAAACCAAGGGCACCAGCTTTCATTAAAGGGTTTCCTTTAGTGACCCTTTCTATGTTTAACACATGGAGTCTCATGCCAGAGGTTAAAGAGGATGGTGTGATGGTGTGACAGGGCAGGACAGTGAGAGGTTCTTCCATCTTGTATTCTTGCTGAGGCCATTTTATATCTACTAGAATTTGGTCTCCTTGATGGAGATTCCTGTGGAAAGTTACTCAGCTCTATTCTAGGAGCCTGAGGTCAAGATGCCCAAGTTAACTTGTCTTAGTTTCTGTTAAACTTATACAGACCACCTAAAAACTGCTGGCCTTAGCTTCTGTTAAACTGCTTGCTTGCATAAAATCTCCTCCTGCTCCTACTCAAGTATGGTTGTGGTTTTTGCCTTTAAAAACCCCTTACCCTGTTAGGTAGTGGTGATGTACACCTTCAATCCCAGCACTCAGGAGGCAGAGGAAGGCAGATCTCTGATTTACAGGTTAGCTCTGTTTACAAAGTGAGCTTCAAGACAACGGGCTACACAGAGAAACTTTGTCTTAAAAAAACAAAATTCAGGGGTTGGGGATTTAGCTCAGTGGTAGAGCGCTTGCCTAGCAAGTGCAAGGCCCTGGGTTCCGTCCCCAGCTCTGAAAAAAAGAAAAAAGAAAAAAACAAAAAACAAAAAACAAAATTCAAGCAAAAATAAAATGAACAAAACCCCTTACCCTAAACACTTAGGTCCCAAATACCTGAGTGTAATCCCAACTGTCTGGAATATAGACTTTCAGTTGGTTATAAACTGTGTCTGAGCGGTCATCTCTGGTGGACTTCTCATGACAATGGTGCCTATAACATCTGCTCTCATCACTGACCAAAACAGGTCACATAACCAAACTGTCCCCAAAGGGTGGTAAAGTCTCTTCTACAGGGAGGTACTGAAAGTCATGTGGCAATATATTTTCATTTTAATTAATAATACTGTACTGGCTGGTTTTGTATGTCAACTTGACACAAACTGAAGTTATCACAGAGAAAGGAGCCTCCCTTGAGGAGATGCCTCCATGAGATCCAGATATAAGGCATTTTCTCAATTAGTGATCAAGGGTGGGCGGGCCCATTGTGGGTGGTGCCATCCCTGAGTTGGTGGTCCTGGATTCTATAAGAAAGCAAGCTGAGCAAGCCAGAGGAAGCAAGCCAGTAAGTAACATCCCTCCATGGCCTCTGCATCAGCTCCTGCTTCCTGACCTGCTTGAGTTCCTGTCCTGACTTCCTTTGGTGATGACCAGCAATGTGGAAGTGTAAGCTGAATAAACTCTTTCTTCCCCAACTTGCTTCTTGGTCATGATGTTTTGTGCAGGAATAGGAACCCTAAGACAAATAATTAGGAAAAAAATCTTCACAAAATACACGTAAGTTTGTGTGTGTGTGTGTGTGTGTGTGTGTGTGTGTGTGTGTGTGTGTGTGTGTTAGAAAGTCACAATCCAAAGCCAGATGTGATGCTCATGACTTTAATCCCAGCACTCGGGAGGCAGAGGCAGGTAGATCTCTGAGTTTGAGACCAACCTGCTCTACAAGGTAAGTACAGGATAGTCCAAGACAGGGCTGTACACTGAAACTTGGCCTCAAAAAAACAGAAACATAGAGAGAGAGAGAGAGAGAGAGAGAGAGAGAGAGAGAGAGAGAGAGAGAGAGACAGAGAGAGAGAGAGACAGACAGACAGGCAGACATGATCCAGGTATCAGAAGAGCAAAAAAATGCAGTATTTTCCAGCTTGGGACATCTAGAGAAGACCCTGGGGAGGTCTTTTGGAATGGATTTTGGATAGAGTTAGTAATACTCTTTAAGGCAGGGCCTCTGACTGACCTCAGACTTATGAGGTAGCCAAGGCTAACCTTGCACTATCTCCCTGCTTCCGTCTTCCAGGTATACCACCACAACCTGCTTTAACAGTGGTAGAGGGTTCTGATGGGTCTGGGAAAGGCAGGGCACTTCACAGAGGGATAGCATTGTGCTTAGTTAGGCAGGAGTGGTTGACACTTAGCTAGCCTGAAGTAGTACCGGGGAGGCAGCAATGGAAGCATGACTCCTCTTTGAAGTGTCTGAGGAGAGGCAGAGTCCAGCTCTACTTGGTAACCCTCGCACCTTAGTCTGCTGAGTAGCTGGAATTTCAGGCCTCTCTATTACTAGGCCTGATTCACTTTATTTACAAGAGGTTTAGATCCCACGTAACAGCCTCAGTGAGTCAGCAACCGGTCCACAGCAGGTTGCTTTGGGCTGCATTCCTCTCTCCTGCATGCCGAGGTCAGCCTTCTCTCAAAAGCATTGCTGGGGATTCTATTCCTAGTGTTCTTTCTCTTTCTCTCTCTGTCCCTCTCTGTCTCTGTCTCTCTCTCTGTCTCTCTCTCTCTCTCTGTCTCTCTCTGTCTCTGTCTCTGTCTCTCTCTCTGTCTCTCTCTGTCTCTGTCTCTGTCTCTCTCTGTCTCTCTCTGTCTCTGTCTCTCTGTCTCTCTCTGTCTGTCTCTGTCTCTGTCTCTGTCTCTGTCTCTCTCTCTCTCTCTCTCTCTCTCTGTGTGTGCGCGTGTGCGCGTGCGTGCGTGCCTGCCTGCCTGCCTGCCTGTCAGTATGGAATTGGACCCAGTGTTTCCTGATGCTATACCCTTAGCCCCTCAGTCTTCGCCCTGCTTGCCTATCAGTTCTGCAGAAATAAAACAAGTCCTTGTTTTGCTTTGCTTCAAATGAGGCCCTATCTTTTATTTTGTTCACAAAGTCATGAAAGAGGAATATAATATCTTTACAGTCATATCCATTACACTGTACATTTCACTCTCTCTTGGGGTTAAGTTTATAATTACAGCAATGGTTTGGGCTTGGTGTTTATATAATGGGAATTTTCTGTTTCTATGTGATAAGAATGTGATGATCAGTAAAAATTAACTTTATAACAATCTCATTGGTTTTCTTTGTAGTTATCAGATCCCGCACGCATGTGGAGAAAGCCTGGCTTTTGTGAGGTAAGTGCAGGCTCGTTAGAATTAATGAGCTGCCCACATGGTGGGCGTGTAGCCTAATTGATACTGGCCCTGGGCAGGTTTGCACTTTTAATCACTAATGCCCTGCAGCCTGCTGCAAGCACGGTAAGGAGGAGGCTGAGGAGGATGCACCAGGAGACGGAGGCTACCCAGGAGGGGTCTGTCTGGAGGCGCAAGTGGAGCTCAGAACCCAGTTTTAGCAGGCCTGCTTTCAGAGAGGCAGACACTTGGTGGTCTTCAGTATCAAACATCTCAGTAGGTGCCAGGGCCATCTGAGGCCTGAGGGACGCTTGCATGCCGTTCGTCCTATCCTTTAATCCCTCAAACATATACAGTAAGTGTCAGCTCTGCCCCAGGCGCTGCATCTGAGGGGACAGGAATCTGAGGCTAGGAATGAGAACTTGGAGGACATTGACACAGGATGAACCGAGAACCTGGGTGTGGAAGGCGTCTGCTGAACAGTGGTGAGGGAAGGCTACTTAGCAAAGCTTACATTTGTGCTGAGACCTGAGACCTGAGAAGGACAGACTTCACCAGGCATCACAGAGAAGTATCCTAAGCACTGGGAACAATAGGTGCGCAGACCTCCATGGCAGGAAAGGTGTGGAGTCATTTGTGGAGTAGAAAGGAGACAAGTGTGGGTGTGGTAACGTGAGCAAGAGAGACAAGGATGGGAGATGCAGGTTAGAGGTCAGTTAAGGTCAGACCACGAGAAGTTCGCTATAACCCAATAAACTAGTAACCAGGGAAACTCAAAAGCTGCCCTAGGTACCACTATAGCAAAGCAGCAGGAATTCAAAAGCTTGGTAACAGACGTGTTGGAAGGACTGGAGATGGAGTTACCCAAAAGTTAGTAATCCAGAAAGTCAATATTGGCCCCAGGGCCAGAAAAGCAAATGGGAAATTGCACTAACAGTTGCTATGTAGGAACTGAATTGCATGGGAGATAACATAAAAATAAGAAATGCAAGCCAAGCCTGAGGCACAACCCTGAAAGTCCAGTTACCCAGGAGGTTGAGGCAGGAGGAGCAAAAGTTCCAGACCTACCTGGCTACCAGGTGTGGTAGGTAATGCATGCTTCAAATGCCTGTAATTCCTACCTCTCTGGAGGTGGAGTAAGGAAGATCTGGAGATCAAGGGTACTTACTGTCTCGAATGCCAACATGTAGCAGGCCAGCCTGGTCTACAGAGCGAGTTCCACGACGGCCAGAGCTACACAGAGAAACCCTGTCTTGAAAAATACAAAACGAAACAATACCAAATAAATAAATAAATAGGGGGCTGGAGAGATGGCTCAGAGGTTAAGAGCACTGACTGCTCTTCCCAGAGGTCCTGAGTTCAAATCCCAGCAACCACATGGTGGCTCACAACCATCTGTAATGAGATCTGATGCCCTCTTCTGGTGTGTCTGAAGACAGCTACAGTGTACTCATATAAATAATAAATAAATAAATCTTTATAAATAAATAAATCAAATATAAGAAGAAAGAAAGAAAGACTAGAGAAAAAGGGAGTTCAAAGCTAACCTAGGCAATTTAGTGAGATCATCTCAAAATAGGGTAATGGAGGGTAAACCAGCAGGAGGCTCCAGGCTGTCCCTAATACTGCAGGAAATGGTTGATGATGACAGCAGTGACGACAATGATGGCATGGCCATTGCTAGAGGTGTCATCAAAACGCAGAAGGGAATGGGTCCTCTTTGTTCCTGCCTTTCAGAATAGCCAGTAGGCCTAGCACACAAAGCAGAAGAGGAAACACTTGACGTTAAGGGGCCCTGGACTCTGTGGCCTGCAGGATGTCAGCGCTGGAGGTGAAAGTGGAGAACATCTCTTCAGTGGCCACAACGCAGATTGTCTGCCTGCGAGAGGCCCTTCCACTAGCTTTCTTCCTGTGATAAACACTATGACAAAAAGCAAATTGGGGACTTTCTTTTTAATTTTTTAGTGATTTTTTTTCAGTGTTTCTCTGTGTAGTCTTGGATGGCCGGAACTCACTCTGCAGACCAGGTTGGTTGTGACCTCACAGAGATGTGCCTGCTTCAGCCTCCAGAGTGCTGGGATTAAAGGTGTGCACCACCACAGCCCCGCCTCAGGTTCACCTGCCCAGAGACGGTATGGCCTGCAGAGGGCTGGGTCGTTCTACATCAATCAAGAAAATGCTCACATGGACACACCCACAGGCCATCTGATGAAGTCAGTTCTTCAACTGAGGTTCCCTCTTTCTCGGAGGAGGGTCACGTCAAGATAACAAACAAGATCAGCCATGACACCCTCCTCATTTCGTGAGCTCTAGATTTGATCAAAACAGGACATACCGCCAGTATGTTCCAACCCCAGGGCGCATCTGTAAAACTTACCTGATACTTATACTTTTTAAAGTGATGCTGGAATTTATCCTCCCCTGCCCTGTGTGTGTATGGTGTGTGTGTGTGTGTGTGTGTGTGTGTGTGTGTGTGTGTGTGTATAGACAGAGAGGCAGAGATCAGTTACATTTTTGTACACGTGGAGCACAGAGGTCAGTCTTGGGTGTCATTCCTCAGGACTATCTATCTAGCTATCTTGTTTTTTGAGACAGAGTCTTTCATTGGCCTGAGGTCATCAAATGTGACTAGGCTCTGGCCAGCAAGCACCCAGGGATCCTCCAGTCTCTACCTCCCAGATGCTGGGATTACAGGCAGGCATACCACCAAGACCGGCCTTTTTAGTGGCTTGTGGGGACTGAATTCAAGTTCTCCTATTTGTATGACAAGCATTTGGTTATTTCTGCAGCTCAAAGAGTTGGGATTTATTTAGAAAAGGGATGAACATAGATTTAAGCATGAATGTTAGAAGGGAGCCTGGTGAGGGGAGGCTTAGGGGAAAGACAGTCACATACAAGACATGGGCACAGGCTTTCCTAGAAAGAACAACCCAGCCCTTGCAAAGGTTCTTAATAAGCCAGGCATGATGACGCACACATTTAATCCCACACTTTTAATCCCTCCCTCTTGGTAGAGACAGGTGGATCTGAGTTTGACGTCAGCCTGGTCTACAGAGCAAGTTCCAGAACAGCCAGGGGTAGACAGAGAAACCCTGTCTTGAAAAAGAGGAAGGAAGGAAGGAAGGAAGGAAGGAAGGAAGGAAGGAAGGAAGGAAGGAAGGAAGGAAGGAAGTTAGTTCTTAGTGAATGTTTGCTGTCAATGAAGCTCTACTCAAAAGTTTAACATCAGGTGGGGGCACACAGAGCCTTTTTGATAAAACAATGGAAGTCTCTTCATGTTTCGTTTTTTTGAGACAGGGTTTTCCTGTGCAACCATTTTGGTTGTCCTGGAACTTGCTCTGTAGACCGGGCTCACTGCCTCTGCCTCCCAAGTGCTGGGATTAAAGGTGTCCCTCACCACACCCATTGACAAAGAATGCCTTAATGCTCACAGAGCTTGATAGACCAGGACCCTAGGGAATCGAGCCGAGTTGATAAAACTTTGGAGAATATCTATTTACAGTTTGACCGTCACCGGGACTACGTGAAAAGGCTTTGCCATGCTTAGTTTTTTTTTTTTTGTTTTTTTTTTGTTTTTGGTTCTTTTTTTTTTCGGAGCTGGGGACCGAACCCAGGGCCTTGCGCTTCCTAGGCAAGCGCTCTACCACTGAGCTAAATCCCCAACCCCGCCATGCTTAGTTTTTGCAGGTTCTGTTTCAGATGATGTGGGAAATACAGTGTGTGGAATGTGTTCGGGATTGAAGGAGTCTGCTGGTAGAGAGACTCACAAGCAAGATGGTAGCATATTTTCTGTTCCTAGGCAGTAAGACACCAGACTCAGAGTTTAAGATAGTATCTTTACACAGACAGTTGTCTGGGTTAAGAATTTAGACGGGGAGCCTTCAGAAGGGACTCAGTACCTAAGAGGACATAACTGCACTCACAGAGGATCTGGGTTTGGTTTCCAGGACCCGAATCAAGTTACTCATTACAGTCTGTAACTCCAGTGCCTGGGGATCTAATGCCACAGGCATTCAGAGATGGATGCACTCAAGTGCATATAAGCACACACACACACACACACACACACACACACACACACACTCTCTCTCTCTCTCTCTCTCTCTCTCTCTCTCTCTCTCTCAAATAAAAACAACAAAGGAAATGTTCTTTAAAAAAAATCTTAGACAGAGATAAACTAGGCATAGTCACACGAATCTGTGATCCCAGCATCTCAGAGTTCAGGGCAGGAAGGACAGAAATTCAAGGTCATACATACCTAGTTCACAGCCAGCATAGGTTACACCAGATTCTGTCTAAACAATATCAGACGGGATGCATTATCCTAAACAGAACTTACAGGGAGTCAGGATGAATCATGGGAAGATGGGGCAAGAGGAGCTGTAGTTTGAGACTAGCCTGGTCTATCAAAAGAAAAAAGAAAAAGAAAAAGAAAGAAAGAGAGAGAGGGAGGGAGGGAGGAAGGAAGGAAGGAAGGAAGGAAGGAAGGAAGGAAGGAAGGGAGAAAGAGATACAGACTTGGGGGTTCAACTCAGTGGTAGAGCATATGTATGAGGTCTTAGATTCAATACTCCAGCACTAGAGGAAAAAGTTGTGTGAGCCAGGGACATAGCTCAGGGTCAGAGTACCTGGCTAATATATATGATGCCTTAGTCTCGACCCCCAGTATCATCAATGTTAACAACAATTGTAATAAGTGAATTAAAAAGTTGGGAGTTGGGCTGGAGAGATGGCTCAGTGGTTAAGAGCACTGACTGCTCTTCCAGAGGTCCTGAGTTCAAATCCCAGCACCCACATGGTGGCTCACAACCATCTGTAATCGGATCCGATGCCCTCTTCTGGTGTATCTGAAGACAGCTACAATGTGCTCATATACATAAAATAAATAAATAAATCTTTTTTAAAAAAAAAAGTTGGGAGTTGGATTTTTCTCTGTGGTAGTCTGCATGGGAATGGCCCCAATAGATTCATGTGTTTGAACTCATGGCTGTAGAGAGTGGCACTATCTGGAGGTGTGACCTTGTTGGATGAAGTGTGTCATGGGCTGGGTTGAGGGTGGGGGAGCTTTAAGGTCTTACATGCTCTAGCTATGCTCAGTGTGGTCCACAGTCTCCTCATGGCTACTTGGGCATCAAGATGTAGAACTCTCAGAGCTGGAGAGATGGCTCAGGGGTTAAGAGCACTGGCTGCTCTTCCAGAGGTCCTGAGTTCAAATCCCAGCAACCACATGGTGGCTCACAACCATCTGAAATGGAATCCGATGACCTCCTCTGGCACACAGGTGAACACTCAGATAGAGCACCCATATACATAAAAAAAATAAATAAATCTTTAGAAAAGAGAGAGATGTAGAGCTCTCAGCTACCTCTCCAGCACTATGCCTGCACACTGCCATGGACTAAACCTCTGAACCTGTAAGCCAACCCCGGTGAAATGTTGTCCTTTATAAGAGTAACCTTGCTCATAGTGTCTCTTCACAGCAATAAAACCCTAAGATAGTCTCATTTTGCATGTTTTTGGTCTCCATCAATAAGATTAAAAGGATCTGAATGATCAGAACAACAGAGAGCCGAATCCCCTAAGAGCCCCATCACTAGCTTGCTGACTGCCTGGGTTGGGCCATCCCTGTGGAGTGTCTTAGTATAGCATGTCTCCTTACAACATGGCAGCTATGAGGTGCCCGAGACTCCCCGAGTAGCTCTAATCGTGAGTTTCAGCCACCCAGCTGACAATTACACAGCCTTTTTTTCCTTTTTTAAATAATTTATTTTAACTTTATTTTATGTGCAGTGGTATGAGATCTGGTTTCAGATCCCCTGGAACTGGAGTTACAGACAGTTGTGAGCTGCCATGTGGGTGCTGGGACTTGAACCTGGGTTCTCTGGAAGAGCAGTTAGTGCTCTTAACCACTGAGCTGCTTCTCCAGGCCCAGTTGCATGGCCTTTCAGGGGAAGAAGACCTCAGAAGCTCCTCAGCTTCACCTGTGTGGTAATGTGGTGTGAGTCATAAGCCTGGCAGAGCCTGGGACTGTGGAATTGTGGCCTGCTTCTTTTTTTTTTTTTTTTTTTGGTTCTTTTTTTCTTTCGGAGCTGGGGACCGAACCCAGGGCCTTGCGCTTCCTAGGTAAGCGCTCTACCACTGAGCTAAATCCCCAGCCCCGCTTCTTTTTTTTTTTTAAAGATTTATTTATTTGTTTATTTCATGTATGTGAGTATGCTGCTGTCCTTGACACACCAGAACCAGACGAGGGCATCGGATCCCATTGCAGATGGTTGTGAGCCACTATGTGGTTGCTGGGAATCGAACTCATGACCTTGGGAAGAGCAGCCAGTGCTCTTAACCATTGAGCCATCTCTCCAGCCCTGTGGCCTTCTTCTTAATGGCTGAAGAACACAGTCCCAGAGCAAGTAAGATGGGAGGTAGTACTGTGGCCGTCTTTGGAAAATGTGATGAACTGTGGTCTGCGGGTTAGAATGTGCACTTCACACATGGCTGATGGCCTTGTCAGCCATCCTTAGAGGCTTAAATAGACTATAGGAGCAAGCTGAGTAAAAGGCCCAGCCTTCTCTATGTCTTTTCTTAACCTAGACAGAGGCTCTTGTAGGAAGATGACTGATGCCCATAAATAAGTCCTTGGAGTCCCTGCCGAAGTGTGTCACATCTGAGGCCATGATTGCTGGGAATTGCTGGGGAGTCCCCTCACATCCAACACTGTCTAAGGGCAGCAAAGACTGATGGTATTACTGAGTGCCTATGTTGAACCAGGCACTAGTTTTTTAAAAAACAAATCTCTTCAGGCTCTAAGAGGAGATGTATAAGCTTAAATGCTCATCTTAGAAACACAAACAGATTAAAAATTAATGAACTAAAAATCTATCTTAATAAATTAGGTTGGGGAACTCACAGCAAGATAAACTCGAGGCAAACAGGAAGTAAAGAACAGGAACTAAACAAATAAATTGAGTCTGTGGTGGCTCATGCCTGGAACACTGAGACAGCCAGTCTGTCTGTCCGAGCTTGGTCTGGGGAACCCACAAGGTGGAAGGAGGGAACCGACAGTTTGTCCTCAGACTACCACATGTGCATCGTGGTATGCTTGTTCTCACACGCTACACGAGTAAACGTAAAAGAAAATTTATACTCCTCTACTGTGCACACAGCCCTGGGTTTTATCCTTAGCACCCCATGAAACAGGCATGGTGGTGCACACTGATAACCCCAGCACTCAGGAGGTAAAAGACGATGCTCTCAAAGGTTAACACCTTCAGCTACAAAGTGAGCTCAAGACCAGCACTCTAGAAGCCCAAAGGAAACCAGCCAGGCCAACAAACAAACTCCCTCCCTGGTGAGTTCTAATCTCAAAATGTCCATGACAGTATTGTGATTCCCTTCCTGGTGAGACACATACATTACGAGAGCCCAGGCTGCCAGGGGGCTCAGTCCAATAATTGTTAAAGCCAAGATTTGAGTCCTAATTGTCCAGGCTCCAAAGTCCACAGAGCTTAGCCATTAAACTTCTCAGCCTCCCTCCAATGCTACACCCTACACCCGGCATAGCATCAGGCAGGTGAAGGCAAAGGAGAGATCATCAGCCAGAAACCCTAGACACAAGGAGTTTGACTGAGTCCTATCCAAGGGGAACCGGGAGATCATCCCCAAGACTGTGCCACCATCCTCCAAATGCCATCAAAGTACACCTCTGGGCCTCTTCTATATCTTGTCTGCAGCGAATCACTGTCACCATTACTTTTGCAGAAAATGCATGGACCCCCTGAGACAACAGACTCCAAATCGAGAAAGCTGCATCAGAAAGATAAATGCTGGCCTCCAGCTATTACTGGGGCTCTAAACCTTTAAGGCTGCGAGCATAGTCTTCCAAAACGCCCAAAGCATGCTCTTGTTTAAAAGCACACTAAGAATTTTACTCAAATAAAATCTGAAAATGTAAATAATCTCATATCAAACTTTGTGGTCCCTGAAGATAACATCTCTCTTTATAACAGCCCTTTTATTCTTTCTCTAAATCACAGCTAAATCCAATCTAAGTTCTGAGGGACACTAGGTTGATTTCTAGTCCTTATGCCATGCTAGGTAGCGGGACTGCACGAACGGATTCTTTCCCCAGTAACTTTGTAGGTCCTTTGCTCTGCAGGTAGGGAAGTGTTTTCTATACCTTGACTCGGGATTCAGCCATATAACTTTGTTGTGACTGTTTTGAAACGGGATCTTGGGCTGGAGAGATGGCTCAGGGGTTAAGAGCAATGATTGCAGGGTTGGGGATTTAGCTCAGTGGTAGAGTGCTTGCCTAGCAAGCGCAAGGCCCTGGGTTCAGTCCCCAGCCCCGAAAAAAAGAAAAAAAAAAAAAAAAGAGCAATGATTGCTCTTCCAGAGGTCATGAGTTCAATTTCCAGCAACCACATCGTGGCTTACAACAACCATCATTAATGGGATCCAATGCCTTTCTTCTGGTGTGCTTGACATTAAATAAATAAATAAATAAATAAATAAAATTATTTTAAAAGAAAGAAACAGGCTCTTGCTAGGCTAGCCTCAAAGTTTCAGTGGTCTTCTTGTCTCGGGCTCTTGGGTACCGGGGTTACAGGTGTATGTCACCAAACCCTTTCTTATGACATTGCCAGAGGTGACTGAGATGCTAAGGCAGCTGGTCTTCTGTGTAACAAGTCTAGCTATGCCCACCTTTGGAGCCCAGGTTCCCCAGGTTGTGTCTCTCAGTGGCCAGTCTACATCAGCATAACTGGCCCCAGTGTGAGTCTCGGCCCCATAATCTTTGAGCAATTCACATTATCGTGCTTTGTCTTGTTGGTAAAATGAAAAACCACAACAGTATCAGCTTCCTAGAGTTCTTACGAGAAATACTTAGACACAGAAGAAGTGCTTAGCCAGCTGCCTCGTGCCCAACAGTGGTGTTATCATGTATGCACTCCTCACATTGCTTCCTTCTAGAGCACAGACCTCTGCCTCCACTGGAGTCGGCGCCTCCGTTCCCTTTACAGCCCTGTGTTTTAACGAAGCTTCTTGAGTAGACGTCATCTCTCTCCAGACTGCAACCGTTTGGCCTCCAACCCTGATCTTTGTTTTAAAACCTATTTGGACATTTTCTTGCACTCAGCCCACTACTTATGGTTTCTTCTTCCTATGCTGAAAACATGCAGAGGCTTAAGGGGTCAAGAAAGTCCAAACCCCGAGAACAAAGTCTGGCTCTCCCCGAGAAAGATGGGGATGCCTTTCGTCCTCCTGAAGCAAGCCTGCAGCTTAGAGAACTTAGGTGTGGCTGTTTCTCAGATGTCATTCTAAAATCTTTGTTTGGTTTTTCCGAGTTTTTGAGACAGGGTTTTACTATGTCCTGGAACTTGCTCTGTGGACCAGGCTGGCCTTTAACTCAGAGATCCATCTGCCTCTGCCTCTCAAGTGTTAGGATTAAAGCATGTACACTATGCCTGGCCTACATTTAATTATAAATAAATCTTCACTACTAGACTGTGTGCTTCTCGAGCATTCGTTATGTCCGACCACAGAGCACCCTGCCACCTCATAGGTGCTTGATGAGTGACGGGTAAGTGAAGGCAGACTATGGTTCACAGGTCCAGAGCATTTGCAAGAGAGAAATAGGGGCATAAGTATGGGCACGCGTCATGCTGCCTTCTTGTTTTCTGCTGCGGCCCATTTTAGAAAGAGCACTAAAGTGTGTAGACTTGCACTTAAGGCCTCATCTCAAGCCCCAATGCCCGGTTACTGCCTCTGGCCCACATCACTGGTGCCCAGTGAACAGTTAGCTCAAAGACAGTGGTGGGAGGCCCTAAAGAGGGAAGCAGGGGTGACCTCAGGTCTGCAGGTCTGAGGCTCAGAGGTTCTGGGTGGTGACCAGCACAAGCTTATCAGGTGTCTGAGGCTGTTGAGTTTGCTATTTGTGCCCGGCTTGCTGTAGGCCTCGGGATAAAGAGTTGTGGGAGGGAAGTTTGACTATTTTAGGCTATGGTTCAAGTGGCCTGAAAGTCCAACAAACACAGGAAGTGAAGTGTGATATCAACAAACGCTCTTCTCTCCTGTTGCTCTAAGGCCCGATAAGGTATTATTTGTTGTGCTAGGGGAAATAAAACAAAACCCACAGGGCTTCCTACGTGCTGGCAAATGCTCTGCCACTGACCTATCCCCATGCTCCCAACCCTTGGAATGAGCTTGGAATCTAAGCTCCAAGCCAGAGGTTCAGATATGAACCTCAGATATGAAGTCACAAGTGGGCAGACTTCTTGGCTTTTCTACCCAGACAGTTGTATTGTGAGCGGCTTTGGTTACAATGTCATTGGTTTGTAGAACTCTTATATGCTAATTTAGAAAAATCTCTTTGGTTTAATATAAAATCTTTGACAAGTTGAAATCAATGGCAACACATAATTTTATTAGGAAAAAATAGAGGTGGGTCGCACATCAGTAAAAATGAAGATACCCGAGTGGCTGTCCTAGGAAGAGGAAGAGCCAAGACGGAGAAATCAGGATGCTCACACCAGATGAGATTCCACCCAGTGCTCACTCCCGGTGCTCCCCCGAGGACACGCTGCCCAGTGCTCACTCCCGGCGCTCCCCCAGGACAGGCCGCCCAGCGCTCACTCCCGGCGCACCCCCCCCCCCCCCCAGGACACGCCATCCAATGCGCTTTCAAATAGGAAAGAACATCCAGGCCACGAGCAGAACTTTTTGAAGAGAAGTGGAAAATGCCTTCATTGACAGCTCACCAAGATTATGACTGTAGGGGCAGGGATTATAACTCAATGGTTCAGCACATACTTAGCATGTACGACCACATGATCAATGCCTGGTAAGAGAAAGTGTCTATGTGTTTGGGGAGGTATGCTAAACCGTGTCCTCAACCCAAACCCCCTAAGGTTGTGCCAGAAAGTGTAGCTACCAAGCAAGTTAAAATAGCATGTCTTTATTGAAGAGAGTGTTCACTGGGGAAACCCAAAGCCAAGCCCTGGAGGTTGGGGGAGGGGAAGGGTGAAACAGCCACATGAATAAACCAGCAGGCTTCTATGACTGGATTCCCTAGGTCTCAGAGCTCAGAGTTGATTTCTTTAGGGTCAGAGTAGCTCAGGTCAGGAAGCCTGGAAGTCTAATGTAAGAAAGGACCTGGTAGCCTCAGGAGACAGAGGCAGTCAGATCTTTTCAAGTTTGAGGTTAGTCTGATCTACATAGTGAATTCTAGGACAGCTTACTGAGATTCTATCTCAAAAAAGTAGAAACTTGGGCTGGAGAGATGGCTCAGTGGTTAAGAGCCCCCGACTGCTCTTCCAGAGGTCATGAGTTCAATTCCCAGCAACCACATGGTGGCTCACAACCATCTGTAAAGAGATCCGATGCCCTCTTCTGGTGTGTCTGAAGACAGCTACAGTGTACTTACATATAATAAATAAATAAATCTTTAAAAAAAAAAAAGTAGAAACTTGGTGGTAGGGCTGGAGAGATGGCTCAGCAGTTAAGAGCACTGACTGCTCTTCCAGAGGTCCTGAGTTCAAATCCCAGCAACCACATGGTGGCTCACAACCATCTGTAATGGGATCTGATGCCCTCTTCTGGTGTGTCTGAAGACAGCTAGAGTGTACTCATATAAATAAAATAAATAAATCTTTTTAAAAATTTATTTATTCTTGGGGCTGGAGAGATGGCTCAGCAGTTAAGAGCATTGACTGCTCTTCCAGAGGTCCTGAGTTCAATTCCCAGCAACCACATGGTGGCTCACAACCATCTGTAAAGAGAGCCGATGCCCTCTTCTGGTGTGTCTGAAGACAGCTACAGTGTATTCACATACATAAAATAAATAAATAAATATTAAAAATTTATTTATTCTTTTATGTTATGAATATACCACCATGTGGTTGCTGGGAATTGAACTCAGGACCTCTGGAAGAGCAGTCAGTGATCTTAACTGCTGAGCTGTTTCTCCAGCTCCAATAAATAAATCTTAAAAAACAACAACAATAAACAAAACAAAACAAAAAAACCCAAAAAACAAAAAAACAAAAACCACCTTTTGTGGTGACACAGACCCAACACTAGTAAGGCAGAGCGAGGCAGGTCTTTGTGGGTTTGAGGCTAGCCTGATCTACAGAGACAGTTCTAGGGCAGCCAGGGCCACAGAGAAACCCTGTCTTAAAAAAGCTGAGCTCAGGGTTGGGGATTTAGCTCAGTGGTAGAGCGCTTGCCTAGCAAGCACAAGGCCCTGGGTTCAGTCCCCAGCTCCGGAAAAAAAAAAAAAAAAGAATCGTATTTGGAGGGTCGGGGATTTAGCTCAGTGGTAGAGTGCTTGCCTAGCAAGCGCAAGGCCCTAGGTTCGGTCCCCAGCTCCGAAAAATAGAAAAGAAAAAAATGCTGAGCTCAGTGGCAAACCTTTACAATCCTGGTGCTGGGGATGTGGAGACAGAAGGACCCTTGAGGTTTGCTGGCCAACCATCCCGAACAGTAATTTCCCAGTCTCAGTGACAGATGCCATCAAGAAGACCAAGGTATTAGGCTGACTAGATGGTTCAGTAGCTCTCTTAGTCGCTGTTCTATTGCCTAGAAGAGACACTACAACTAAGGCCACACTTATAAAAGAAAGTATTTAATTAGGGACTTAATAAAGTCCAGAGGGTTAGTGCTGTGTCATCATGGCAGGAGCATGGCAGCATGTGGGCAGGCATGGTGCTGGAGAAGGAGCCAAGAGTTCTATCTTGATCCACAGGCAGCAGACACAGAGAGAAAGACAGCAGGCCTCACGCTGGTCTTTGAAACCTCAGGCCCTACTCCCAGCAACACATCTCCTCCAAGGCCACACTTTCCAATCTTTCCAAACAGTTCGACAGAGGCAAGTCAGTATACACGAGCCTATATGAACAAATATATTAGCCTATGGGGGCCCTTCTCGTTCTACCACAGCAAAATAGGGCACAAGTCGATTGCCAACCTGAGTGTGATCTCTTGGACCTACCTGGTGAAAGGGGAGAACCAATTTCTGCAAGTTGTCCTCTGGCCTCACACATGGGTTGTGGTATGTGTGGACACACCTCTACTCTCACACAATAAAATACCCGGACGGTGATGGTGCACACCTGTAGGCCCAGCTCTAGGGAGGCAGAGACAGGGGAGTCTCTGTAAATTCCAGGACAGCCTGGTCTACAGAGTTCCAGGATAGCCAAGGTTAGAGAAACTTTGTTTCAGATAGAAAAGATATCTAGATAGATAGATAGATAGATAGATAGATAGATAGATAGATAGATAAAAATAAATTTTAAAATTAAAAGAAAACAAAAACTCAAACAGTAAGGTGAAAACCATCTGAGGAACCACAGCCAAGGTTGTCCTTTGACCTCCAAATTGGTGTACACTACACACACACACACACACACACACACACACACACACACACTCCTCTCCTACACACTCCTACACACACACACTCCTCTCCTACACACACACACACACACACACACACACACTCCTACACACACACACATTCCTCTCCTACACACTCCTACACACGCATACACATATTTTTATTTGTTGGGGGGAAGGGGCATGTGGGTGTCCCTTTGGCAGAAGTCAAAGAGGGCGTCAGAAGCCCTGGAACTGGACTTACAGGCAATTGCTAGCCGCCTGAGTGGGGGTGCTGGAAACTGAACTCAGGTCCTCCACAAAAACAGCAAGCTTTTTTTTTTTTTAATTAATTTATTTATTTTATGTAAGTACACTGTAGCTGTCTTCAGACACACCAGAAGAGGGCGCTGGATCTCATTACAGATGGTTGTGAGCCACCATGTGGTTGCTGGGAATTGAACTCAGGGCCTCTGTAAGAGTAGTCAGTGCTCTTAACCACTGAGCCATCTTTCCAGCCCAAAAGCAAGCTTTCTTAACTTCTGTGTCACCTATATGGACCCAAGAGTCTTTTTTAAAAGCCGGGGAAGTGGGGTTGGGGATTTAGCTCAGTGGTAGAGCGCTTGCCTAGCAAGTTCAAGGCCCTGGGTTCGGTCCCCAGCTCCGAAAAAAAAAAGGAAAAAAAAAAAAAAAAAGCCGGGGAAGGGGTTGAAGGGATGGCTTAGCAGTTAGCACTTAGCTCTTCGCAGGGGTTCCATGCTCTCAGTTCTCACCATAAGATGGCTAGCAGTCATCTAAGACTCCAGCTCCAGGGAGTCAAGGCTGCCTCTGACCAACACAGGCTCTTGTGTGTGCATGATACACACATACACACACACAGGCACACACACGCACACACACACACACACACACACACACATACACACGATGTAGTATGAAATGTAGGTACACATATGTGCATACATAGGCTGTCTACTGCGCTCGACTCTGGTTCCTTCCATGCCCCTTCCTGTTTCCCTAGAGCCTGTCTGTATGAGCAGTTCCATCAGCAGGCTTTTCAGCTCCGAGTGTCCCTTCCTCTCTCAGGCCCTTTCCGAGTACAGCCTCTTACTGTTGCACAGCAACCCAGAAAGCCCCTGTCACCTCAGGCCCCTAATTGGACATCCTTGCCCAGGGCTGCCTCAGAGCAAGCAACAGCAATCAAGGAATCTCAGTTCGGTGTGCTGTGTTCCTGGTGGTCCTTAGAGGTCATTCTCTCCGTCCACACATGGAGGACAATGACAAGCAGGACGGAGCAGCCTGGGAAAAGCCTTCAGCCTGTGTCCTCAGTTGCCTACTGTGATGGATTCCCTCCCCTCGACCCGCCTTTGTTCCTACTGCTGCCATCTCAGCCTGTTCTCTGTCACTCAATGAAAAACAGTCAATTCTGTTCTCCGTGGACGCTTTATAACTACCTTAAATTCCAGCTGCCTTCCACTTCTTCCTTTGTTCAGAGAGACTTCTTCCCCTCCCTCACTCCCCACCACCCCTAGAGCATGCTGGAGAAGACTGGAATCTTCTCTGTGCTCTAGTTTGACCTTGGTTTCCCCGGGAAGCAACAGACCAGGGCAGACCTATCTTGGTCTGAAAACACAGTGGCTCATTAAGGAAGCTGAGAGCCAAGAGGGATGACTAATGTACCTGAGCAGAGTCCAGCACAGCAGATGAGTAAGCCACCAGATCAAAACTGACCATGGATGGAGGGGAGTCAGTGTGCAGAGCTTGGCCATGCTCTCACTCTGGAGTCTCGTAGCAGAAAAGCAAACCACAGTATGGTGACCGGCATTCGGAAGGCTGAGGCTGGAGGATAGAAAGTCGAAGCCAGTCTGAAACCTGCCTCAAAGAGTCAAAACAAAGCCAGGCATGGTGGTCACCCCTGTAAATACCGACACTCAGGGGGCAGAGGCAGGAAGATGATCACAAATTTAAGTCCAGTCTGGCTCCATACTGAGTTCCAGACCAGCTACCTACAAACCTATAATCTTAGAAGGAGGATCTGTGTGGTCCTTTTGTGGGGGGCGGTGGCTGAGACAAGGACACACTCAAAGATGTTATTTGCTCACTTCACGATGAAGAGCCTACTCCTTACAGAGGGTGAACAAAGAACAAGAACGGGATTCATGCTCTTGTGTGTCTTACTTCCTGATGCACTGGGCCTGCCGAGACAACTGTGGTCTGGTCCCTGTCCCCTTGGACTGTAAGCTCTTCTCTCTTTGTACTCTTGTTCTACCCAGACTCTGATTAGGTCATTTCTGCCTTGGGGCTCAGGCCTGGAGCACTCTCCTCCCAGACCCCTTGGCTGCCTCTTCTTGGCTGCTCATTCAGGTCTTGGTCAGACTTCTTTAGCCGAGACAAAAGTGTTTCAGGTAGAAAAGTCTTCTGGAAACCTTCAGAGGTGAGGAAATGTACAAGACTTTCTCTGACAGGTAAGCTAATGGCTCCAGGGAGCCTGAGTTGCCCTGGGCTGGGATCCAGAGAGCAGGGGTGAAGTGTAGGAGGTACGGAGGGAGGTCTTTGTCCCCACAAATAAGCCCAAGGAAACCTGGAATGTTGGATACACCAGTTGTTCCTTCAAAGAAAACAGAGCTAACCTGTTCTCCACCCAGAAGGCTGGGAGCTGATGTGGGAGCTTTTCTCTGTGTATCCTGTGGCCACACCATTACTGCAGATGCTCCCCAGACCCTTATTGTAAGCTTGTTTTCCTCAGTCAAGATAGAACCTGCCTTTATGGGGAGTGTCACATGTACTTTACACAGAGTTGTGATGTAGTCGTGTCCAATCTTTATTTAGCTTACTTTGTCCCTCAAGGAGATTTCTGGGAGCTTTAGTGTGCACATGGGATTGAGTTAATTACTACCAGGAGAGTTTTTCACCAAATTGTGCTGTGCTTAAATGTGCCTAAAATAAACCACTGAGGGTCAGACTCCTGAAGTTTGAACCAACACCAGCTACTTAATCATGTTGAAACAAACTGCCTCTCATGGGCTGTTACTCTGCTGACTGTGGAGGTCACAGAGATGCCCCACACATTCAACGAGGGACAGAGGAATAGCACAGGGAGAATGTGACAAGTTCAAGCACCCAGAAATGTTCAGGAAACCTTTATGAGTCCATTAGGGACTGAAAAGGAAATTATTTGTCTAAAGAAGTACCTACCCTCATTGACAAGAATTGCCCCTAAGGTATTAATGACCTGGGCCTGGAGATGCATGTAGTTCCCCTTGCAACAGAGAATCTGCAAAGAAGCACGAGAAGGTCCTGGGCCTGAGGACCCACTGTCAGGCCACAGGGAAGCCAGTGTGGCGCTGACTATCACAGCTGGTGGGCAGGATGTGAAGCACTGCAGAAGAGATAGCTAAAAATGTGAGCGGGACGCAGCAAGAGGCTGGAGATAGGAAGGTGGGAAGGAGGGCGGGCGAATGTTTCCAAATTGGGTGCAGGAGAGAATGTGAGGTCTGAGATGGCGCCTCCTTTTTGTGGGTGGTCAACTAGAACACTGCCTACCCCGTCATGTCTCAGGGAGACCTTTTCTCACATTTGGGAAGATCTACTTAATATCCTACAGCATCATTCAGGAGACAGAGAAGCCAAGCTCTGGTGCTTCTCACCGTGTCTGTGTGACCTGTTGGGGGAGGAAGTGCCCCGACATGTTCAGTGTCTGTCAGGAGACTGCCCAAGGCCACAGTGTGCACATTCACTCAGCAATCTGTGTCTGTGCTAAGCATCAGGTGGGAGCCAGGCACTCTCCCGGGGCATAGCAGTAAGCAGTATGTGATTTTGCTTGGGACAAACCCTCAACCCGGTGGGTGACAGGAAGGCTTGGTATATATTCTCTACATGCTTTTCACCATGTACACACAACAGGCATGTATTACCTTGTGTCCTAAAAGGCCATTCTAAAGACTCCAAGATCTCCTCTGTCCCCACACCCATGCCCTATTCCCTCACCCAGTCCCATACCAAATGCCCCGGGCAGATAAGTAATCCCAACCCCCTTGGCACCAGCTTGTTCTGATTTCTCAGAGAAGTTTAATTTTGCCAACAGCCAGAGGCAATGACAGCCGTGCTGGAAATCTGGCCGCCTGTGCTCTGCTCTGGGATAGGCAGCCCAGAAATAATTGCCTCTTTGAGTGCTTTATTGGAATGTGCACGTGCTTCCTGCTTCTGTGGGGGCTGGTCCCTCCCAGAGCTAGCTTCTTCATGTGAGGAGTGAATTAGGCTTGTGAGGATGGTGGTGCTGCTACAAGGACAGCTCGGCAGGCAGACCTCAGGTACCTGTCCATCATTCACTTGCTTTCCTGTGAAATCACATTATCCAGGCAGGTATATGGAGAGCAACTGCAGTCTGTTTGTCACAAGCGCCAAAGCTTCTCCACCTTGTGGTCATAAAGTTTTCCCCAAAGCCTCCTCAAACCACACACTGTGCTGGCAGCGTTTCCCTGCTCTGGCAGAGAGGACAGTCGGTCCTGAGCTCTGGGCTACTTAATCCCAGGAGCATCCTGCTTGCTGCTGCCCACAGTGCAGTGCGCTTGCTGCTCCTTGATTCTGGTAGAGAAGCAGAATGCTAATGACCGTGAGTCCACATTTTCCCAGCCTCGGAACCAGTCAGATGGATCCTAACGCCGCATCCTGGTGCTGCCCACGAGACCTATGGCTGCACCAAGATGGCCACCTTCTGAGTGGCTGTTATCAAAGGAACAAGAATGTGAGGCAAAGACTAAACCCAGCAGAGAGGTTTCGTTTCTTTTCTTTCTTTCCTTTTAAAATGTATTCATTTGTTTGCTTGTTTGGGGGTTTTTGGTTTGGGGTTTTTTTGTTTGTTTGTTTGTTTTGTTGGGGTTTTTTTTTTTTTGTTTGTTATGTTTTGTTTTGAGACAGGGTTTCTCTGTGTAGCCCTGGCTATCCTAGAACTCACTCTGTAGACAAGATTGTCCTGGAACTCAGAGATCTGCCTGCCTCTGCCTCCTGAGTGCTGGGATTAAAGGCATGTGCCACCACAGCCAGGCTATTATTTACTTTACTTTATTAAAGATTTATTTCACTGTGTGTGTGTGTGTGTGTGTGTGTGTGTGTGTGTGTGTGTGTGTGTGTGTGTGTGTGTTTTGCAGGTCACTGAGAAGATGGTGTCAGAGCCCATGGAATTGGTGTTACAGTTGATGAGAGCTGCCACGTGGGTGCTGGGAATTGAACCAGGGTCCTTTGCAAGAGCAGCCAGTGTTCTTAACCACTGAGCCACCTTTCTACCACCACCCCCTTTTGCTTTTGTTTTTTGGTTTTTTAAGACAGGGTTTCTCCATGTAGCCCTGTCTGTCCTGGAACTCACTACACAGACCAGGTTGGCCTTGAACCCAGAGATCTGCCCTGCCTCTGCCTACCCCATCCTGGGACTAAAGGTATCCACCCCCACCGCCCAGCTGTAATAAAATTTTCATTTTTACCTGCTCCAGATCTGGTTGGAATTTCCCAAGGTTGTGAGACTATCTGTCCCTAGGCTAACCAGGGTCTCCCAGCCTTGGATCCCGCCCCACTCCTGACTTCTTGCAGTTTGTCCCCTGACCTAGGCAGCAGACGAGAGGGGATCTGTGATTCAGTTGAAACCCTCTGGAATTACAGGCTGCTAACTAATTCTCACCGAAATAATTATCTGTCACCTAGGTTATGATCTCTCTCCAATGATTACCCTCCATGTAGACATGTGGGACTGTTGAGTGGGCGCAGGGATCTCTAGACACGGAGAATCTGTGTGGGAGATGCCAGCAGTTTTAGGTCTCCTGCAGACCCGTAGGGGTGCTGGGCGATGTCCTTCCTTTTCGGGCTCTGCCCCTGAGCAAAGATGACCTCATCACTGAAACTGTCCCTGGTTCCTTCAGTAGTGACTCAGCACTTCACTCTGTGAACAATATCACCTCAACACTTACCTTTCTAAAATGAGGGTGATGTAGCCCCTAAAAGGTTGCTGAGGAGTTAGACAGCAGACCTTTAAACTCTAATGCGGCTGGTGTAGCGATACACACCTTTAATCTCAGCACTAGGGAGATAAAAGCAGGCAGATCTCTGTGAGTGGGAGGTTAGCTTGGTCTCCATAGTGGGTTCCACGCCAGCCAGGGCTGTTCAGTGAGACCCTGTTTTCAAACAACAGGAAGCCCATCTCATGTATCTAGCACGTGGTCAGTGCTCAGAGGACAGCTCCTAGAAAAGATGGTGATCACACGTTTTTTCAGGGGTCAGTTTGCAGACTGTCACCTCTTAACAGATTGTGAACTCCTCGTGACAGACAAGGGCTGCAGTTGAATTCTTGCTACCCTGGTTGGCTCAGAGTAAGTGCCCAATCCAGGCTAACAAGTTAACTTTAGGAAACCTTGGGCCATCTTAATTGGTCTTTAACGAATGTTAAAGACCACGGACTGGCATGGTTCCAAGGTTATTTCACCTAAACTTTGCATAAACCCAGCAAAGCAAGGGTTATCATCCCCATTACACAGATGAATAAACTGAGACCTGATCAGGCTAGGCAACTTGCCCTGTCACAAAGGAAGAAATGGGAAGGAGACAGGGTTTCTCCCAGATAGATCATCCTGACTCTGGGGTTTTGAGCCACCTGCCATCCTTGACTGCCGATCATGGTCTGCACTGTGTGGTAATCTTCCTGTCACCTGTCTCTCTTATCCCTGGTGACAGGAGCTCGGCTTGGCTATTTCTGTAGGCCCTAACCCACACACGGATTCTAGCACAGAGGCTCTGGCCAACATAGATAAGCAGGTAAAGAACGGAGACAGTTGGTAGTAAATCATAGGGCTAGGCTAGGGCAGCAGATCCCTCTGGGGTCCTGAGGTGAGATCAGAAGCAGGCAAAGAAGAATGTAGTCAGGGTTTCCGTGCCTTTCTAAAGGGTTCAGGTCCTTCCCAACCCCTTAAGGGCAAGGGCAGTTGAGAAGGGGCTCCCTCGGGAACAGACAGTCTTAAACGAAAGGACGAATTTTCTCTGTGGCCAGGGAGACGAGGGAGAGGACAGGGGTCCCACCCCTCTCCCACCTGTCCTCAACCTCAAATCAATGTTTATGGCCTACCTGACCTCACTCAAGAGGGTTGTAGGGAAGCAAGCCTGGGCTGGTGGAGGCAGATCTCTCCTTTAAGTACATTGGATGAATCTCTGTTCTAATTATTCAGTGAGCATCCTGAGGTGGGAGTGGGGTCCTATGAGCCACCTGACCTCAGGCCACGGTTACAGGGTTCTTCTGTAGCTACACAGCCCCGCTGCCTCGAGATCGCTTGGTGCTGGGGCGGGGGTAGGTGTCAATTTATGTTTCTCCCCTTGATTCACAGTCTGGACAGCTATTTTGACTGCTTTGCTGGAATATTATTTAATTCTGAGTTTCTTTTTCTCATTATGCCTTGAAAATTAAAATCTCTCTGCCTTGGGCAAGGGACGGCTGACGGAGGGATAGCATTGCCACCACACATTTCTTACTTAAATCAATTTGGAAATACTGAGCACTTTCTTTCAGGGCAGGTGACCGAGAGAAGAGGACATGACAGACATTAGCGTCTCTCTTTCCCGTGTGGTGAGCATTAATCCTCCCATTATTGCGGCAGCTCTCCCTGACCTGGCCTAATCACAGACTTAACAGCACTCTGCTTGTAAAGCTCTTTCCCATGCAATGCCAACCTCCCAATAGCTCAGAATAGCAAAGCACATGTCCACCACTTTGGGCTCAGGGCATTTCACTGATGAGAGCTGGAAGGTGCTGAGGTCCCCAGGAGAGGGAAGAGTGTATGGGTGGTCAAAGTCATGAGCCCCTTCAGCACCTCTCGCTTCGAACAAGGTAGCCTAGGCAGGACCTCGTTTCATTTTTCCCAGGCCCTGAGCAGAGATCCACTCTGAGCAGAAGGATCTGAAGCGGCAGTGCCTGCTCTCTCTGGGACCCTCGGCTCCCACATTTAAAAGGAGGGTCTCCCCAAATGATTCGCAGACTCCAGCAGAGAGCAGGCTCTGTTGCCTGGTTCATCTCCAGGTTTCCGGCTCTCTGTCCTCGGATGGCCATTGCTCTTCCTGTGTGTGCCTGTGCAGCTGTCCTGGCCCCGCCCTCCTCTCTATGCACATCTCCCTGATTTGCTCACGGCTCTCAGAGGGACATCTGGTCTCAGCCGAACTCCAGGACATCCTCTTGGAGAGGAGCCTGAGATGGCAGTCTGCTGAGAGGGGACTTAGGAAGGACCTTCGAACCACAGCAGAATAGCTGGGCGAAGTAGTCCAACACTCCTACTGAGAGATGAGGGTAGGGACCAGAGAAGCCCCAGGGCCCAGAGGCCAGTGAGCCTGGTGTATACAATAGTAAACCAGAGGCCCTGTCTCAAAGGAGGTAGAATGCAAGGACCAATAGCCAAGGTAGTTCTCTGACCTCCACATAGCACTGTGGTCTGTGCTCACACACACATGCACATGTACACACGCATACAAATACATAGGAACATGCCTTTCAACAATTTTTCTCCTCTCCCCCATCCCATCTGTCTGTCTGTCTTTAAGGCAGGCTTTCACGTTCTCTGGGTAGCCCTGGCTGACCTTGAATTCACAATCCTCCTGCCTCAGCTCCTGAATGCAGAGGGACACACATGCACCACCATGCCCATCTACCAGGCTGTTTTCCCTGAGCCTTGCCAAAAGGGGACCATGGGACTTCGAAGAGTCAGAAATGAAGGCTGTGCCTACCACACGAATGAGAAGCTGTGGCCGAATGGTAGACAAACACCAGACACTAAGGACAGCATCTGGTGAAAAGGGACCCCTTGCTCCACTTTTGTTCCTGTTCCCAGCTCCCTGGGGGACCTGTAGCTTCCTATATCCTTGTGTCTCCCAAGTCTTGCCAGTGTCTGCCTATGGGAACCAAAGCCTAAGGCACCATCCATGAAGTGACAAGCCACTTCCACCTCCTCCTCCAGGAGAATGGGAACTAAGGTCCTGGCTGTCCCTTTTGTCACCATCTCAACCCCAAGAGGTACAGTGTAACTTCAAATCTAAGCCAAGCAGCACAGGCCTGAGGGAGAGATGAGATGGGAGAGGCAAATCCATACGTCCTATAGGTGAAGGCTTTGGATTGAAAGTCAAACACGAGAAAGATGCATTGTTAGTGAGGCAGAGGGAAAGAAAACCAGCAAATCGAGAAACAGATCACGGTTCACGTTGCAGCTGTGCTTCAAGCTGTGAAATCCTGGGCAACCTCTGGAATCCTTGGTTTCCTCCTCCAATTCCACAGTGGCGACCGTACCATAATGAAGCTGCAGAATTAGATACATTACTGCACACAGTGATACGGAGGCCTCAGGCATATATATGTTAGGCATCTGGTAAATGCGGGCCACTATTAGCAGAGTCACTAGGTGCTGACTATAGAGAGGCATGAAGCGAGGACTGGAGACCAGACTTTCCTGTCTCTAGGAACACCCAGGCCAAGGAGGTAGAAGTGCTCCACCAGCTACCACCATTGCTATCTCACAGGAGCCCAGCCCAGTATTTTATTCTGGTACAGTTTGTTCACTCAGACACAGGACTAAAGGCTTTGATTTCTTTTATGCCTTCCACTCTATGCTGGGAACAAATGGCATTTTGGGAAGTTAAGAGTCTCAGAGAGAGGGCAGAGTCCTTCTCACTGTCAGATAAAGGGGCCCCTGTTCTGATTTCCGTCAGCGGCAAGAAATGACGTTCAGGCTGCCACTGAGTACAAGGGCCCGGCCAGAAGGCACACTGACTGGGCAGGTGCCAAGGTCTTGGGGGTGGGGGTGGGGCCTAGGTCCCCATAAAAAAAGCACAGTTGCCCCAGTGGGCACTAACCTCTCCATCGTACCGCACTCCTCTTCTGACTTCTCACACCCCTAGACCTTGTTCCTGAGGAGGCCGGGACCAACCAAGACCTGAGTGATAGCATAGACACGGAGCATCCCCATGAGGGATGGTTTGTGGGGTTGGGCCTCCCTCTGTGGCACCATCTCCAGAGCCCCTAAGTAAGAGAGATAGCTCAGCGGTTAAGAGCACTGACTGCTCTTGCAGAGGTCCTGAGTTCAAATCCCAGCAACCACATGATGGCTCACAACCATCTGTAATGGGATCTGATGCCCTCTTCTGGTGTGTCTGACGACAGCTACAGTGTACTTATATATAATAAATAAATAAATCTAAAAAAAAAAAGGGGGGGCAGGAAAGCAGAAGAGCTAGGCTGAGGCCCTGACAAGGGAGAGTGGTCCATGACTGTCCACTGAGCTTCCCTACTCCTTGCCACCACACCATTGGGGTTTACTGTGGTGTTTCTTGTATTGTTTTCATGTGTGTGTGTGTGTGTGTGTGTGTGTGTGTGTGTGTGTGTGTGTGTGTGTGTGTGTTTTCATCTCTGTGTAGGCACACAATGTGGAGGTCAGAGAGCAAAGATAAACCTTGTCTTCCATCTGGAGACAGGGTCTCTTTGTCGCTTGCCGCTGGGTAAGGCAGCCTAGCCAGCCCCTATGCCCTCAAGGATTCTCCAGTCTCTGCTCCCCACTCCGTCATCAGAACACAGAGATTACAGACCTGTGCTTCTACACGTGGTTCTTACACGGTTCTGGGTATCTGAGTTCAGGTCCCATTGCTTGCCTAGCAAGCACTTAGCTACTGAGTCGTATTTCCAGTCCTGCCTCTCTGTTCTCTTCTCACGCTCTCTCACTCTCTCTCCATCCCCCTTTCTGTCTCCTCCCCAGTCTGGCCTGTTACATTTTCAGTTTCTCTTCCCATGTTTCCTTCATAGACAAGAAGCTGTTTGTCTGCCTTCTGTCTCTCCTGCTGTGTCTCTGCCTCACCTACTAGCTACAGGGCCCTGCCTTCCCTGATGGAGGCTTAGAGTTGGGGTATCCCAGGAACCTCGGAAGCACATGGGGGCAGAGGTCTGGCAGAGAGAGTAGCATAAGGCAGGCAAGGACAGGTGGAGTACGTTATCGATTGGGTTGTGACTCACTGCCCAGGGGAGGGATCAGGAGTGATGGCATTGCTGAACTGACGCTGACCCAGCTTCCTTGAGCCCTCTTCTTCTTCTTGCCTGTCTAACGTCACCGTGCCTCTCCATTACAGGGGAGGTCTAGGGAGGCAAGGCTCACCTTTGGTGACATTTAGAATTACCCCTACAGTTTTCTTAGAGGGAGGTCTCCACCTCCTCTGGTGGGTATACTGATACGCACGTGGGCATTCACAGTCTCACATGTGTGCACACTTCTTATGTGTGTGCACAGCTCCTGTGTATGCCAGCACGCACACACACAGTCACACATACTCCCACCTGCCATCTGCTTCTGAGAGTTGGGGGAAACATATAAATGAGGCTTCTAAACAATGCAAGGGGACTGTGCTGGAGGTGAGGGGCCATCTGGGTAAGGACCCCATATGTTCCTGTCTGCTGGCATCTTGGTGACATGTGCCTCCTGAATTAGAAGCCACTCCTTTGAGCCCAAGCGAGCCAAACATCAGGGTGGGCATGTATGTCCTTAAGTATGTGTTTTCATTTTCATAATTAGAGGGAAACTGGGCTATCATGGTGAAGACACAGGAATATAAGGAGGATGATATCTGAGCAGGGCCAGAGATTTTAGGAACTCGTTCTAAGACAGATGTCAACCATCCCCTGGAATGTGTCTTTCCTTTGCTTTACATTTAGAGGGAGAGGAAGGTCTTGTTCTGTTTTGTTTTGCTTTTACTTCTCCCTCATTTCTTAACTAAATCCCAGGAATCCAGCTTATGTTGGAACAAAAGCAGTGTTCCCAAACATGTGTGTGAATATTAATGTGATGCAAATCACATGCAAATTCATCAAGCACAGAAATAAATAGCTGATGAGTCTTTAAAATGAGCAATTAGCATAAGATGAAGCCATTGGAGGAACCAAGTCTGGTATGGGGTGACTTCTGGAGGCTGGGCCTTGGATACAACTTCCTCTGGAAACCCTGGCCTCCTCAGGCTGGTGGAAGAGCTTTTGGATATGAGAAACTAGCTGAGAAACCCATCCAACGTCCGCCGCCTGGGCTTTCTGGGAAGCCCGGAAGCCGGTGAAGCTTAACCTCCATGGCGCTCCTCGTTTGCACAGACTCTTTCGGAAGCTTGCACTTCATTTTGTGGAGTTGTTGTTACTGTTACTATTGAAATGATTTCATTTGTATGGATGTCACACATATCTGAACACCATGTGCAGAGGCCATAAGAAGGAGTAGGATCACTGGAACTGGATTTGTAGGTGGTTGTGAGCCACTGTGTGGGTGCTGGGAACCAAATCCCCAAAATGATAATCTGGCCTCAGCTCAGGCTAGACCCTGACTGGACTGCTGGTGAGTAACCTCAGAATTCCTCAGAAACCTGTGGAGTGGGTTTCAGTCTGTTCCTTATCCCCCACTACCTTGGGGAAATGGAGCTTTTAGTCTCCTCTTAGTATATACCTTTAACACATATCAAAGTGTCCCCCATCTCGTCTGCCCCCAAACCTCCCTCTAACTTCCAGGCTGATCCAGTGTGCAGATGTACATGCCGATGAAACTCCCATATACGGACCAGGTGTCGTAGCTCATGCCTTTAATCCCAGCACTCGGGAGGCAGAGGCAGGTGGATTTCTGAGTTCAAGGCCAACCTGATCTACAAAGTAAGTTCCAGGACAGTCGGGGCTACACAGAGAAACCCTGTCTTGAAAAGGAGAGAAAGGAAAAGAAAATGAAACTGACAAGACTTTCCCTGTCTTTTGCTCTTCTCTCCAATGCCCCCTGAGACCACCCCCTGCCCAGAGACAGCACTGGCAGTTTCATATTTCCAATAAGCATTCTTGCTACCCGCAGAGTGGTCTACTTCGGTGGCTTCACTGTGCCCTCGCTTACACTCTGGAAGAGCAGCAAGTCCACTTTTGTTTCTGGTTTTTGAGTCAGGGTTTCTCTGTGTATTCCTGGCTATCCAGGAACTCAGTGTGCAGACTAGGCTGGCCTCAAACCCAGAGATGGACCAGTGTCTGCATCCAGAGTGCTGGGATTAAAGGTGTGCAGCAGCAGCAGCCCCACCACCACCATTGCTGCCGCTGCCCCCACTGCTCCTGTCACTGCGGCACCGAGTGCATCAGCTGAGCGAGGACACCAGCCCCTGTGTGTTTTTTAAAAGGTATGTCTTAAACTGCATGGGCTTTCAACCACACAGCCTGGTGTACTGTGATTCCCCTCTTTTGTTTGTTTTGTTGTTTTGAGGCCCTGCTTTTTAGCCCTGGCTGGCCTTTAACTCACACAGTAATCTCCTTGCTTCTATTGACAACATCGTGGGTGTGCACCATCCAGTTCAGATTCGTTCCTCTTTTGCAATCGTCTATCAGAGGTGTGTTTGCCCGTGTGGCCTTTGCTCTGGGATGGAGGAGAAACCCCAGACCTCCAGGACTCAAATGTATCTGCCTTTAGGCTGATATGAGAGGAAGAAGGAGGCTGTTACATTAGCTAAGGAAATGGCCCTCTTACCCAAACTCTGAGCACACCAGGGAAATAAAAACAGAGGAGTAATAAGGAAGCCAGCCAGGTAGTTGAGGCTGCTTACTGAGCCTCCGGACCTGAGTCCAATCCCTATGATCCACATAGTGGAAGCAGGGAGCTGACTCCCAAGTGTACCCAACACATGCACCTGCACACAGGCTCAATCAATCAATGTAATTAAAGTATTTCAGAAGGAGTAATAGGCTGAAGTATGGATCCCTGCTGCCTTGGGACTGAGGCTGTAGTGCCAGATTGGAAGGTGTAAGCCCCGGGTCCAACACGGCCCTATAAAAGTAAAATCAAAGCAGCCTCTTTGAAAGTTTCCAACCATAACGTTGGAAACTTTTAATATTCATAACATTTAATATTTACAACAACCCAAGGACAATATTAGGAAACCAAGTATGGAGATTTGTTCCAGACAAGGAAATAGAGCCTCAGGGAGATCAAATTACAATGATAACAGCTCAAGACTACACAGACTGTTGTATTACCACAGAGTCTGCGTTCATTCAGTGAGCAGTCGAGGAGGTTCTATGATTGCCCTCATTTTAGAACCGGGAAAACCAAGCAGGGTCAGCCATTTGTCCCGGCCGTACTTGAGAGCAGCAGAGTAGCGGCTGAAATCCAGTTGCCGAATGTCAGTCTATATGCTACTAGTAACGTGTGTGGTCGTGGGCCAGAATTCAAATCCAGATCTGTAGGCCTCTATGTCCTGCCACGTCCCTGAACCAGGAGGTGCAGGGGCCAGGAGGGAGGCTCAGAGAGATTGTGGAAAGTATAATTGACTGGTTCTAAGAACCATGGTCTGGAAAAAGCCCTTCCAGGGAAGAAGTTGTGCTGCCTGGGCTGCTAGTTGAGGGCAGGAAGTAAGCCAGCAATCAGCCAACCTGAGAAGAGCTTAAGGAAATTGAGAGGAGTGGGATTTCATTTGCCGTCTAAGCCCTCTTGAACCCATTTGACACCAAAGGAGATGGCGCATGTCTGTAATCCCAGCACCTGCAAAGCAGGGACAAGAGGATAAGAAGTTTAAATCTCACATAGTGAGAGGCCAGCCTGGGCTACATTCAGTCCTTGGGATTTTCAGGCAAGTTAAGTTAAAAATGGAGTCAGACAGTCAGGGTGTGGTGGCAGCAGGCCTTTAATATCATCAAAAGCAGGTAGATCTCTGTTACTTTGAGGCTAGCCTGGTCTACATAGGGGGACCAGGCTAGCTAATGCTATACAACTGAGACCCTGTCTCAAAAAAAAAAAAAAAAAAGACTCAAAGATGGGGTTAGAGATTCCACCGCTGCAACTGGCTCTAAGGCAAAGAGCTGCCGCAAGGGCACACAATGGACACAGAGATGTCTCCATCAGAAGATGCTCAGGTCATTTGGAGCCAGCGGAGAGAGGGAAGTAGTGAGGGACGATGCTGAGAGTTGGGGAGGGGATACACAGTGAGGCTTACCAGTGTGCAGCTCCTGGAAGCTGCCAGAATTAATAACATCCCCACTCCTCTAGGGCTCTCGAGGTCTCCAGTCAGTGAAACTAGCTCCCAAAGGGCTGTGTGCGTATGTGTGTGCGTCCAGAAGTGTCAACCCTGGGCTCTGGGGCCACATCACAGGAGTGAGCTATGGTGAGCATTGGGGAAGTGTGATTTAGAGGCTCATTCCCCCTGCCCTTCACTGTGCTTCAAGGACAGTTCAATGTGCTGTGTGATTACCACCGCCCCACAGGGCTGCGCAGTACACAGACCGCGCCTTCCCCCTCCCTCCCACCTGCTCGCACGTTATATAAATCAGTTTTCAATCCTGAGCTCTACTTGTAATGTTCAAGTTCAAGATCCTCAGCTCAGGGTCCCAGGTCCCGGGAGGGTAGTTCAGGCCGAGTAGCCCTTCCCCTAATCCCTATTCTGACTCATTCTTGTCCTCTGGGGTAGTGTGGGACATGCTGGACTTGCTCCAGAGGCCCCTGGGACCATACTTTGGGCAGAGGGGGTAGCTGCCTCTGGGTCTACTTGGCTCTGTCAGCTACAATCTACCCAACATGTGGCACTGTGGCTATGCTCCAGATCAGTAGGGCAGAAAGGCATTGAAAATGACCCCTCCCAAAAGTGGCAACCTCTTCTCAGCCCTGCCAGAAGGGTGACAACTTCCTGGAGAATATCCAAAGGGCAGTGTCCTTACCATGTGCTTGTTTGGGAGTCAGGAAGTATTGGACCTGGACCACCCTTGCTCTGGAATGGAAAAGTACAGAGTAGACCTTGGAGGTGACAAAAACACAAATTAGGTTTATTTATTGTATTTTATGTGTATGAGTGATTTACTGGTGTGTGTGTGTGTGTGTGTGTGTGTGTGTGTGTGTGTGTGTGTGTGTGTGTATTTACACTATATGTGTTCCTGGTACCTTCAAAAATCAGAAGCAGCATCATATCCCCTAGAACTAGAGTTATAGATGATTGTGCACCATATCGGTGCTGGGAGTCAAACCCGTGTCCTCTGGAAGAGCAACCAGTGCCCTTAATCACTAAGCAATCTCTCCAGCCCTCTGTTGTTGTTTTTTGTTTGTTTGTTTGTTTTTTGTTTGTTTGTTTGTTTTTAAATTTGGTCTCAAGTAGCCCAGGCTGGCCTCAGACTCTGCACTTCTTGACTTCATGTAGCCCAGGCTGGCCTCAGACTCTGCGCTTCTTTTTTTTTTTTTTTTTAAAGATTTATTTATTTTATGCACATGTGTTCACTGTAGCTGTCTTCAGACACACCAGAAGAAGGTTTTGGATCTGGATCCCATTACAGATGGTTGTGAGCCACCATGTGGTTGCTGGGATTTGAACTCAGGACCTCTGGACGAGTAGTCAGTGCCCTTAACCACTGAGCCATCTCTCCAGCCCATGACTCTGCGCTTCTTGACTGTTAGGAATAGTGGCATTCATAACTGCCCAGTATACTTGGTTCTGGGGATTAAATCTAGAGCTTTGTCAAGCTAGGTAAGCACTCTATCCATTGAACTATATTCCCCACCCCAAGGCAAGGATTCTATGTAGACTTGACTGGCTTTGAACTCACAGAAATCCATCTGCGTCTGCTTCTTGAGTACTAGAATTAAAGGCGTGCACTACCACACCTGGCAAAACAAGAATTCTTTTATTTTTATCTATATATTTATTTTATTTGTATGATTGTTCTATATGTATGTATTTCTGTGTACCACATGTGTGCCTGGTATCTGAGGAGGCCAGAAGAAGGTGTTGGATCCCCTGGGACTGGACTTACAGACATTTATGAGCCATTATGTGGGTGCTGGTAATTGAACCAGGGTCCTCTGAAAAAGCAGTCAGTGCTCTTACCACTGAGCCATCTCTCCAGCCTCAAGACAAGGATTTGATTCATACCTAGCAGGTATCTTGAGGACAGCATTGTTTAGGAATGAGATGTTTCCTTCTTCTTTTCCTGTCTCCTACTCACAAGGATGAGCCTCCTCAGGGATCTACCTGTACCCTCCTGTACCCTCTAAAAAACCCTTTTGCTGAGAGTGAGGCCACCCAGGCCTTTCCCTCTCCCCACTAAGCATTGTAAGCTTCCTCCCTCTCCTAGGTTAAGATGCCCTGCCCAGCTTTGCCACAGCAACCTCCAGTTTTCCACTCTTTCCCACATCACGCTGATGTCTGCTTCCACTAACCCTGCCACTGGGCTTTTGCCTGAAGTGATCTTACCCTGCTCCTATGCTCTGAGGCCTAGGTATATAGCATTATACTCCCCTGGTTACTCACTGAAGAAGGTCCCTCAACCCTGACCTAGTTCTTGCTTTCTATCTTAGAATCCTGTCTGCCCTCTTTATTGTTCTTGTCCTAACTTTGAGTTATTATCTGGTCTCCTCTTTTGTTTTCTTCAGGTTTCATCCCTAGACTGGCATCTCCACACTGCAGGGATTAGCATGTTGCCTTGTTCGATATTGTATTCTTAATGCTTAGCTTTGTGCCTACTGGGTGCTTTAATAAATACCATGATTCAACTAAATGCATGTAGGTACCTGCCAAGAGTCTCAGAGCACCCCAGCACCCCCTTACAGACATAACCTTCCCCCAGACATCAGGCCTGTACCCTCCTGGGGGAACTGAGGACCTCAACAGCTCAAAACCCTTCCTGTCCTTTGGGAAAACTTCACGTATGGCCTTTCTTGACTGTGCCTGGAGCTGCCCTCTTGGAGAATGACAGTCACTGAGTTGCAAAAAAGCCAAGACCAACCCAAATTGCTATTCTGTGTGGATCAGGCTCTCATGTTGGGTATTGAGGAGGAAACTCCTCTGTGCATTACACTATCCATGAAGAAAAGACACCTGAACTGAAAGCACTTTGTGAATTAGCAGCTTGAATTGCAGGGAGCTGCTCTAATCCCTAAATGGCTTTGCTGACAGCTAGAAGCTTCCTGGTGGGGGAGAAGGGGTGGAAGTGAGGACATTTGTCAGGAAACAACTCAGCCGTGCCCCTGTCTCCATGCTTTTGATTCAGGACACACTCCTGGTAATGGAACTGGGAGATCTCTAACCTTGGTCTCCACAGCCTACTCCTGTCCCCCACCTGCCATGGCAAGGCTCTGTGTGTGACAGAGTGTCCCTGTGATCCAGTGTAAAGGTTGTGTCTGTGTACTGGAGAGTTCTGTTCATTTAGACACACCCTGGAACAAGTATCATTGTGCTGTTTGGGTACCCTGGGACCACCCCGTATCTCTCCATCTGTACTCTTCTCAAGAGTCGTGGTGGTGGTGGTGGTGGTGGTGGTGGTGGTGGTGGTGGTGGTGGTGGTGGTGGTGGTGGTGGGTGCCCTTAGCTTTTTCAAGGACAGATAACTTTTCTCAGAATGATAATGAACCAATGACAGAGTGAGATACCTGGATCCTGGAGATGAGCCACAAAGGAGGGATTAGAGTCTCAAGAACCATGTTTCCTGGAAATCTTTCCAATGTTCTTCAGCTCCTAGAGGGCTAAGGAGATGGAGACAAAGAAAGCCCAGGGGATGTGGAAACACATTATCCATCTTCCTGCTTTTTGCTGAAAACACACACACACACACACACACCACCACCACCACCACCACCACCACCACCCCACCCCACCCCACCCCACTCCACTCTCAGCATTAGGAGCTATAAAGGTAAGACTCCTATTCCTACTCTCCTGGTCTCCTTCACCTTGGAGCTGAACCCAAGCTGGCTCCTACCCAGAGATGAAAGAAGGGTGTTCCTAAGTATTGGCTAATAGAATTCTCAAGAGGCAGAGACACACAGGTGACTGGTGCAGGCCTTAGGGCACCAGAAACTGGAAAGCTGCCCTTGGACATGGAATTTGCCAAGGCTAATGGATCCCAATATGGTCTTTTCCTTCTCTTTCCCTCCCTTTCTTCTTTCCTTAGTGGAGGGGAGAAAAACCTGGGTGTTCTCTCTCTCTCTCTCTTCTCTCTCTCTCTCTCTCTGTCTCAGTTTGTCTGTTTCTCTGCCTGTCTCTCTGTCTGTCTCTCTGTCTGTCTCTCTGTCTCAGTTTGTCTGTCTCTCTGCCTGTCTCTCTGTCTCTCTGTCTATCTCTCTGTCTCTGTCTGTGTCTGTCTCTCTGTCTGTCTGTCTCTGTCTGTCTGTCTCTCTGCCTGTCTCTCTGTCTCTCTGTCTATCTCTCTGTCTCTGTCTGTGTCTGTCTCTCTGTCTGTCTGTCTCTGTCTGTGTCTGTCTGTCTGTCTCTCTGCCTGTC
This sequence comes from Rattus norvegicus, assembly GCF_021556685.1. Taxonomy (NCBI): domain Eukaryota; kingdom Metazoa; phylum Chordata; class Mammalia; order Rodentia; family Muridae; genus Rattus; species Rattus norvegicus. The sequence goes on along the minus strand of NC_141551.1, from coordinate 26,771,538 downwards.
TCTCTCTTTCTGTGTCTCTCTCTGCCTGTCTCTCTGTCTCTGTGTGTCTCTCTCTGTCTGTCTCTCTGTCTCTCTGCCTGTCTCTCTGTCTCTGTCTGTCTCTCAGTCTCTGTGTCTTTCTCTCTGTCTGTCTCTCTGCCTGTCTCTCTGTCTTCTGTCTCTGTGTGTCTCTCTCTGCCTCTGTCTCTCTGTCTCTCTGCCTGTCTCTCTGTCTCTGTGTGTCTCTCTCTATGTACTTGGGGGTGTATATGCAAATGCACCTATATGTATAGGTCTATTCACTCTTGCATGCATGTGTTGAAGCCAGAGGGGGATGTTAGGAATATTTCTCCATTGCTTCTCCCTTCTCCACCATTTTAGTCTACCTGTTTGACTAGACTGGCTGGACAGCTAACTCCAGGGATCTCTGCTTCCCTAGTTCTGGGGTTACAGACATGTACCCCCAATGTATGTCCATACTTTTGTGTGGGTGCTGGGGTCTGGACTAAGGTTTTCATGGTCACACAGCACTCACTGTAGGAACTGGGCTTCTCCTCATCCCTGGCATCTCTCATCTGCTTGGGCAGTTGTTCTACTGAAGAGCTCCACCCTGAACTGGACTGCAGTGTTCTTTCCTAATGGATTCAGGCCAGTCGTCACAGGGAAAGGGCAAGAGAGTTCAGAAGCTTAGGCAACATCCATACTGAGCGTTTTCAGGAGGGCATAAACCAGGAACTCTTCTCACTGGTCAGAGATGATTAATGACATCCTCCTCTCCAAGGTTTCAAGGTCCTTTGTGCACCTTCTCCTCCCCACTGAAGAGACAGCCTCCATCCCCTGATTTGGAGAGCTCTAGCCATTAGCACAGGCTATAGCCAGGAAGTGTTTAGTCTCAGTTGTTATGAATATCAGCATATTCCCGGTGAAGAACCTCTGAGCATGGCCTGCAAAGACAAAGACGGCTCATCTTCTGGAACTCTGTGTTAGGGTCGGGATGTGAATGTGGGCCACACTGTCAGTGTGACTGGACTTGGAATCACCTAGGAGACACAATTCCAGGCATGTCGATGACTGAATTTCCAAAGACATATTCACCTGAGGGGAGATCCATGCTGAATGTAGGCATCATTATTTCCATATGCTGGGGTCCTGGACGGAGTAAAAGGAGACCATGAGTTGAGAGCCAGCATTCATCTTTTTCTGCTTCCTGACTGTGGACACCATGTGACCAGAGCTATCCATGTGACAGCCGTCATGCCACCCCTCTCATAATGGACCATGTCTCTTCAGATTGTGAACCAAAATAAATTCCGTTTTTTCTCAAGTTCCTTTCGTAACATAGCAATTAGTGAAGTAACTGGCAGGAAGCTGGGCTGGTGTTCAGCTCAAGGCCCTGGAGGCAGGCACATGATGTGACTGATCAGCACCGTGTCCCCACGGGGTATCTTCTCTTTTCCCTACCCTGCACCTTACAGAGAGGGGGCCTTCCTCTGTCCCAGGCAGGCCGTGACCTTTCAGGCAAGTCTGCAAATATACTCCTTGCTAATCTTGGAAATGAAATAGTGTTCAACATTTGTAGAGGGCTTTTACACCACCTGGCCCTTCAGAGACATTGGCTAATCAAGAGGAGGAGGAAGAAAAGCAGGAGAGAGGGGAAAAGGATTGGTAGGTGCACTGGGAAATGCCATGTTTTTGATCCAGGTAGCTGTCTCTCCTCCCTCCTTTTCCTGAAGATTGGACTTTCTCTAAAGAGTAAGACACTCTGTGGTCAGAAAGCAGGGTGAGGTAGGAGCTTGGTAATATGCTAAAGAGGAAAAGGCTTTCTAGGGTCACCTGTCCCATAGCCAGCTGTACTCAGCAACTGAGCCCAGTCTGAAAACATTTTTATCCTTTTTTGAAAGAGCAGACTAAGGGCGGGGCTGTGGGGGTGGGGGCTGGGGGCAGGGATGGGGATGGACAGCTGCATGGATAGCAGGACGGACAGGATGACGATAACCACAGCCAGTGGAATTGTCAAAATTCCTTCCCAGAGGACTGTAAAGAACAGCCCAGGGACCATGGATAGTCCTTCCCTGTCTCTGAATCACAATCCTGGATAGCAGCTGATGGCATGAGGAAGAACATGGAGCCCTCTGGGTTCTCTTCCTGCCCATGAGTGTTGGTGGGAGGCCATCCCCAAGCCAGCAAAATGATTTGTCTCTTCTTTCCCCATCTATCTCCCCCGTCCACAGACCTTGCCTCTGCAGGCGGCTTGAGGCCGTCAGTGGTACAGCACTCCAGCAGGCAGCTAGCCAGTTCCATCCTGGGAAAGGGAGGAGGACTGCCTCTTCCAGGATTCCTCCAGAAGGTCTGAGAAAGCCACCCTAGGCCCTGGAAAGACAGCCACATAATTATGCTTCCTGCACCTGTCCCCTGCTTTCCCGATACTCCCACCGGTCACCTGGTGTGATAGTTCAAGAGGGCACCGAATGGGACCTGAAGAGGAAGGCAGGACTCCGTCTCTCTCCCGACTGCATCAGAGAGACTAGAGCGTGGAGACAGACCCCCGTCCTACGGTGGGTATCACAGGCCTGGCTGCTCCTGCCCACCCCACTCCCATCAGTCTGTTTGGTGCTGATTGGAAAGTCAGCAATTCCCGAGGCCCTGCCAAGTGTAGCAGAGGAGGGCCTGACCTCCCCTCACCATCATTATCTATCTTATAAAATACGGGCATTGAACTTCATAAAACCAATTAAGACTTCGGGGCCAGGGCACGGGAGCAAGCCGGAGTCCGTCAGCTCAGGGTGACAATGGGAGTCAACTCCAAGGACACAGCAGTTACCTCATGGTTCTTGTCCTCACAGATTTGCCTACAAAGAGCCCCCACCCCCCACCCCCCAACTACTGCAGATGCAACAGAGGGCTCCAAGGCCAAACCCAGGGAAGGGCTGGTGGGCTGACAGGGGCAGTGAAAGTTAGAGCTTTTCCTTCCCTTTTATGACCAGCAGCCTAGCAGAGCCTAGTTCCTCCTCCCCCCTCCCCTACCCTGAACATCCCTCTCTGGTTCCACAAAACCTCAAGAGCCTCCCATCAAGTTACCAAGGCAACCGCAGCCTTGCAAGATTCACAGTGATTCTGGGAGAGAGCAGAGAATGACAGGAGCCCCAGACAGGATGCCAGGGCTGGGGTGTGTGTCTGGGGGTAAATAAGGAGACAGGCTTCAGGCAGAGTGAGCTGCACCCCCTCTCCCTGCTCTGGCTGTTTTAGGCTCCGTGCTCAGGATGTATGCTTGCTTCACCGGCCAGTCCCACGGGGGGTGGGGGGGGAGACAACGATGAAGTGTCCCTCCCTAGGGGTGGTTTGGGAAAAACAGGGGTCCTCCACAGCCTCCCAGCACATCAGACACTCAGTTCTTGGCCTGCCACGGGCCAAGAGTTCTTCTGCTTTCAAAGTCCAGAGGGACTCCCATCAGCACCTGCTCCCCATGACTCCCCTGTGGGAGGCCATGCTGCTAAGGGATCATGACTTGTCTGGGTGGTGGATGCAGTTTGTCTCGTGGCTCAGTTATTTTCCCAGACTCTGTAATAAGATGGCTCCCAGGAGTTACTGATCCCATACACATGTTTGCATAAGGCCCAACAATGGCTATGCTTTTCCTTAAGTTGCAAACATTTTATCATTATTTCCATTTTTTAAAAAATTTTGTGTGTGGGACTGGAGAGATGGCTCAGCAGTTAAGAGCACTGACTGTTCTTCCAGAGGACCCAGGTTCAAACCCCAGCACCTACATGGTGGTTCACAACTAACTGTAACTCCCAGATCTGACGACATCCTTAGACATACATGCAGGCAAAACACCAATGCACATAAAATGAAAAAAATTTTTAAAAATTGAGGGCTGGAGAGATGGCTCAGCGGTTAAGAGCACCCGACTGCTCTTCCAGAGGTCATGAGTTCAATTCCCAGCAACCACATGGTGGCTCACAACCATCTGTAAAGAGATCTGATGCCCTCTTCTGGTGTGTCTGAAGACAGCTACAGTGTACTTATATAAATAAATGAATAAATCTTTAAAAAAAAAATTGAGTGTGTGTGTCTGAGTGTGTGTGTGTGTGGGGTGTGTGTGTGTCTGAGTGTGTGTGTGTGGTGTGTGTGTGTGTGTGTGTGTGTGTGTTTGTATCACAGCTAATACGTCAAAGTCAGGACTTGATTTTCTCTGTCTATCATTATGGGTCCCAGGGATTAAACTAACTCAGGTTTTCAGGCGTGGTGGCAAGTGTCTTTACCCCCAAGCCACCAGTGGGTCCCTATTTGATTTTTAATTAGCATTGTGTACTCTGCTTATTCATCTGTAAAATCAGAATCATGGTTAGCACTGATTTAACTGTGGCTTGCAGATTCCATGGAAAATCATGTCTATAACCTTCACCCCAACGAGGAGGAGCCAGCCCTGCACCCCTAACTCCCTGCTGTTGGTTGGTGCACACCTGTAATCCTAGCCCAGAGGAGGGAGGAAGGACAACTGTGAACCTGAGGCTAGTCTGAGTCAGAGTGAGACCTTTCTGTCTTGGTGCGCTACTGCCATGAAGAGACACATGACCAAGGCAACTTACAGAAGAAGCAGTTTATTTAGGGCTTACAGTTTCAGAGGTCAGAGGCTGTGCCTATCCTGGATTGTGGCAGCAGAAAGGCATGGCACTGGGGCAGTAGCTGAGCTTCGATCCAAAAACACAAGGCAGACAGAGCTAACTGGGAATGGCTTGGGCTTTTTTTTTTTTTTTTTTTTTTTTTTGGTTCTTTTTCTTTTTTTTCGGAGCTGGGGACTGAACCCAGAGCCTTGCGCTCTACCGCTGAGCTAAATCCGCAAGCCCATGGCTTGGGCTTTTGAAACCTCAAAGCCCGCCCCCAGTGACACACCTCCTAACATCAGACCCTCGAGGCCCAAGGGTGGCCAGGTTCCTCCCCTGAGGACATTCAACTGCAAGGTTCTACCCACAGAGCACTCTAACTGCTCTACAGAGTAAAAAGCCTGAGCTCTGGACTTGAAATCCCACCAGTCCTAATCCTGGAAAGCTCCGCCCACCCCAGGAAACCCTACACAAGCCTGTCCTCTGCCCAGTTCCCTGCAGCTTCTCACCCAAGCAGAGAGCAAAGGCAGCCACCTCCTGGGCTCTCCCATCCCAGTCCATCTCTGTGTGAGCTTTGCTGTCAGGTGTGACTTTGTGTGTTCCTTGGCTCCCACTGCCAGGAGACCTTTCCACATGAGCTGTAACACACTAAACCTTCCGAAGCACTTCTACCAACTGGGATCCAAGTATTTAAATATATGAGCCTTTGGGAGCCATACGCATTCCAGCCATCACACTGTCTCAAAACAAGCAAACAAGCTGGGCATGATGGCTCATGTTTAAAATCCCAGCGGTCAACAGCAAGGCAGAGGACTGGGAGTTCTTTTTTTTTTTTTTTTTTTTTTTTTTTTTGGTTCTTTTTTTTTCGGAGCTGGGGACCGAACCCAGGGCCTTGCGCTTCCTAGGTAAGCGCTCTACCACTGAGCTAAATCCCCAGCCCCCAGGACTGGGAGTTCTAAGTCATCTTCAGTAACGGTAAGTTTCAGGCCAGCCTGGGCTACCTGAGACCCTACTTAAAAACAAAGAAACAGAACAGAACAGTATAAATTTAATTATATACTGGAGGGTCATCATCAACTGGGCCAAATTCCTAGTATTTAAGCAGTAAGGGAGACTTTAGGGGCTGGGTACAGTCATGGTAGAGTGTATGAGGCACTGTTTGATTCTGCACCCCCATCCCAGCCCCCAGACACTCACACACAGCAGCAGGGGTGGGGGAATGAGGAAGGGAGGAGAGACAGAGAGACAGAGACCGACTAACTTCTGGAGCTAAAGTGGGGTCGAAGTGTTGTAGTAAAATTTTAAATCTCAGATCAAGGTTTCTACCCCGTCTTTGATCATTCAGTTCCCAGATAAAAGACACACAACTCTGTATTTACAATAAGCCTGGGGCTGCGGGTTTAGCTCAGTGGTAGAGCGCTTGCCTAGCAAGCGCAAGGCCCTGGGTTCGGTCCCCAGCTCCGAAAAAAAAAAAAAACAAGCAAACAAAAAAAAAAACAAACCATACAATAAGCCTTTATAGCACTAGAGCTGGGCAGACATGTACCCTCTAAGCTATTAGATTTTACTCTATTATTGATGAGGAGCTATAACTTGCCATGTTCCGTCTGGACAGCTCTTAATTCCAATTGGCCAGCGCTCATGGCCATGTTTCATGATTCCTCTGCCACGTCTGTTACCTTGTTCTCATTTTCCTCTCTCTCTTGTGCTTGCGCTCTCTCTCTCTCTCTCTCTCTCTCTCTCTCTCTCTCTCTCTCTCTCCTGCCTAGACCCAAGCGAGACTGGGGAACCCCTCCCTTCTGCCCAACTATAGGCTTTAGGCATCTTTATTCACCAATCGGGGATAAGTTGGGGGACAAGATTACATAGCGTCACTTGGATCTACTTATGGATTCTCTCGTTCCTGGGGCCAACCAGGCCTTGGGGGCAAGTGTTTAGCAAGGTACTACTTGTGCGTTTCAACTCACTTCTAAACCAGATATGAGCATTTGCTTCTGTACTCTGTCACTTCTTCTCTATGCCTGAGGCTTCACAGGCCGATGGCTATCTAGTGCTTAGAACACCGTCGGAAAGGGGTTTAAATGGCCATTTAAGAGGCAAAGGGTTTGGCCCTATATAGAAAGGGTCAGACTGGGGGCTGGGGATTTAGCTCAGTGGTAGAGCGCTTACCTAGGAAGCGCAAGGCCCTGGGTTCGGTCCCCAGCTCCGAAAAAAAGAACCAAAAAAAAAAAAAAAAAAAAAAAAAAGGGTCAGACTGTACAGGAGAGAGCTGCTGCAAGGGAATGGACAAATCCACCCACTACCTCTCCCTCTTTTGATGGTTTTGTTTGTTTGTTTGTTTTGGTTTTTGAGACAGGTTCTCGTTCTGTAGCTCAGGCTAGCCTCAAACTCCTGCCTCAGCCTCTCAAGTACCAGTATTGTGCAGACTATATGGTTCCATTCTGTAGCACAGGCTGATTTTGAACTCCCTGGTTTTTCTAGGTCCTGTTTTGACATCAGTGAGCAAGGCAGCCTGCTCCCCAAACTGCAGTCTATTTCTCCCTGAAATATCAATACTCCTCCAGGCACAGTCATACTTAGGAATTGTTTTCTGTTTTGTCTTTTATTTACTGAATAGTCTCATAGAGCTCAAGCAAGAACTCACTGTGTGACTGAGAACAGCGCTGAATTTCTAATCCCCTTTGCTCTGCCTCCTGAGTGCTGGGCGTGTGTCATGCTCACCTCACAATTCTGACTTATCTCCCTCAGGGCTTTGGAGTCAGTGTGGTGTGGTTCATCCTTGGTCTCTCCCAAGGATGGACTTCTATAAACCTTCTATTTGAAGCTCTGTGTTTCAAACGTACCATCAAAAAGTGGTGGGGCTGGGGATTTAGCTCAGTGGTAGAGCACTTGCCTAGGAAGCGCAAGGCCCTGGGTTCCGTCCCCAGCTCCGGGGGGGGGGGGGGGGGGGAGAAAAAGTGGATAGACACCAGACGAGACCAGCAGATCTCTGAGTTCGAGGCCAGCCAGGACTACACAGAGATAGCCTGTCTGTGGGGGTGGGGGTGGGGAATGAACTTCCTCCATTCCTTTGCAGCCCTCCCCTAGACTGATCTTCTGCCCAATGTCACGAGTGAGTATCCCAGGGTCTTCAGTGCGTACCACACGACAAAGGATAGACTCCAGAGCAGCTGGAGGAATTCAGATGAAATCTCAGGAAAAAATGCTCTGACTGAAAGACCTGACACACAAGGAAAAGGCTACAGGCCAATGGGCTTATGGGATGTACTTTTCTCCAGAGAGATCAGTCCTCAGCCCCTACTACTCTGGACTTTAGTGCCTCAGTGGGACTGGGCACTTGAATACGAACACCATGACACTAGGTCATCTGAAGAAAGTGGGGGCGCCCCCACCCCTAGGCAAGCCTGTGGCCCCGAGGGACGCTCCTGAAAGGGCTTTGATATCCTACAAAGCCATGTTCTAGGGAGAACTCGTGACTCGGTTTGGATGGAAAGGATCAAGCTCTGACCTTCAACTCTGTGGGCAACAAAGCCAGTCTCCAGCCCAGAGCTCCTGTTCTTTCCAACTCTGGGGCTGTGCTCCCCACCCTAATCCTTTCCTCAAAGAGAACTTGAGGGTGCGAAAAGCCACACAGCCAGGCTTTTCTTCTAGGCTGGGTAATCGTCGCAGACATTTCACCCTTGCTAGGCCCATGAGTCAACAGCACACACCACACAGCACCTTTTATTGGGAAGGAGGACTCTTGAGAGTCAGGTGCTTTGTTTTTTGTATGGGGGCCGGGAGGGAGGAGAAAACCAGAAAAAGACAACTGGAAAAACACTGGCTGAGGCAGGGGGGTGTGGTTGGGAAGACCCGCCCCATCCCAACCCGCCCCTCCTCCCCCTCCCCGCAACTCCCGCCCCACTTCCTCTACTGCAGCTGCTGCCCAGAGTGTGCTCTGGGTCTGGACTGTGCCACACCCACAGCCCTGCTTAGCAGCCTCTGCCTCAGCCTCAGCCCAGTCCCATCTGCCTCCAGATAACCCACGTAAGGTCAGGGACTGTGTCAGATCTGGGAGAGATAGCTTCCATCCCCACTCCTTATGACTAAGAGCCTAGTAGGCAGCACATGAGCCATTGCGACAGATTAACCTGGAAACATTTCTGAAGAAAATTGAGATATTCTGCTCCCCTAAGGAGGCCTGTGGTCAGCTACTGAGGACTGGCAAAGGGCCAGAAGTTATGTGGTGCCAAACTTGGTGGGAACCAGCCTTGGCCATGACATCCCCACGAGACCTGCTTCACTAGCTGTCAGGGACCCAGAGATTAGCTTTCTACAGTCCATGGAGTCCCACACAAGTTGGAAAAGCCAGTTTTCGTTCAAGTTTCTGTCTCTGCCAGTAGATTGCTTCTAGTAGTTGAATTGTCTGTCTTGCTCACTTTCATGTTAACGGGTAACATTTCCCAAGCCAGGACTGAGATGAGACAGCACAGAATCCACCTCCCCCACTCCCGCCCCGCCCCGCCCCGCCCCGCCCCGCCCCGTCTCTCTCTCTCTCTCTCTCTCTCTCTCTCTCTCTCTCTCTCTCTCTCTCTCTCTCTCTCTCTCTCTCTCTCTGTGACTCATGAGCACCCCCTGCTGTTTAGCCTAACTGAAGGCAAAAGAGGTGGGGGCGGGGGAGGATTCTAGCTGCGGTGCCCAAACTCCGCCACTGCAGGAGGTGCTGCCCACTGGGAAGGCCCTGCGAGAACCTGAATCAGAGCTAGACTTCCCTTGGACGCATATGGACCTGACAGGAGGCTAACTACCAGGGCTGCCACACTCCGGCCCTGCGGTGTGGTCACTACCCACCTGCAAGAGCTCTGAAGAAAGGTGTCACCAGCTTCAGGAGAAAAAGTATGGTCCACACAGCAAGGCCAAATTCTTTTTCTGAGCCCACGAGAGCAAAGCTGAGACACTCACTAAATCACCTCTGGGCCCTGAACATGGGCCTTGAGTCCAGGAGGGGACATCCTGATATTTCCAGCAACTCCTCAGGGGCCAGCAGGACAAGTCCAGATTAACCCTTGGCAAATAATAGCTATTTCCATAAGGGCCTCTAGCTCCTGGTCTGTAAGCACAGGACAGACCCCCAAATTCCTCATCCTTTAGCTCTAACATCCCATGAGCTGACATAACTCCCTTCACCCCAGCTATCCACCGCTCACCCCCATTCCTCCTTGTTCCTTCTCCAATCTCATTTAAATTCATTTTGTACATCGTAAACAATGGCAGCTGGCAAGGAGGTTCCTCTCTCTGACAAGATTAGGAAGGGAGGGGAAAGAGAGGAGGTGGACGGTGAGAAACAAGTTAAATGAAGAATTGGGAATAGAGAGGTAAACCAATGGATGTGTAGGAGAGGCCCTCTGAGTCGATGGAGCGGTGGGGAAGAGGCTTCAGCAGGATCACTAGTCACTCTCCCAGTCAGCATTTTACAGCAGCTGTGTGTGCTTACATTAAATGTAGGCCTGGACGTCCATACACACACACCACTGAGCTGTGCAGCCCTGGAGGGGTAGTTCTCCTCCTCCCACCTGTTCCCATGGGCCCCTAGGCTTCTAGCATTAGGTCTTTGTATTTTCCAAACAGTTCCTTCCCTGAGTGATGGAACGGGGCCAGGAGAGAAGATGGATGGACGCAGGCAGTGGAGTGAACATAGAAGACCCCTTGGAGCGCTACGTCAGCACACAGCTCCCCCTTGCTGCCATCTCCCACACTCAACAGTAGACCAGGGGGAGGTGGCTATTTTACAGAGCAAGAGCTGGGTCCGTGGTTGGGGAAGGAAGGCCTGAAGCTTCCCATCCTCATGGAAGTCAATACTCCATGCCTCCCTCCCCCATGATTAAAGGAATGAAAGAAAAGGAAAGCCCTTCCAGGCATTTCCTGCAGCTACACTGCAGTCTATAACAACCCGGGTTTATAAAATCCCTGCAGAGGCCACCCCAACCCTGTCCTCCCAAGGTAGCCTATATTTTTCAGGTCTTGGGAACTCTCTCCAGGATATATTACCCTGAAAGACAGATCCGCTCTGGGAACACAAGGAGACAGTGATGGATTTGCCCACACACTGGCAACCTACTTCCATTAACTCTTATGTCCAAATCATTCCTGTAAATCACCAGGGATGAATCTGGGAGGAAAGCAAGTCCCTGACACTGATCTGCAGCAGGGACACTTCCTGTGCACGCACCTGTTTCCTAGGTAGGGGACACACTCAGCTGAGACGAAGCAGTAGAAACCAGGCCTTGCCTTCTGGGATATCTCCACCTCCATGGGAGACATCGACCAGAACCCAGGAAGGCCCAGGGACAGGCAAGAAAAAAATAACTGAGATCTGTACTCTGTTGGCTTACTCATCCCTTCTCAAATGACTTTAATAATTACCTTTTTTTCAGTACATGAGATTAAACTCAGGATCCTGCCCATGATAAGTGCTCTGTCATTGAGCTATATCCCCAACTCTTCGCCTTTAAAAAACAAAACCTTACTATTTATCTCTTTGGCTTAAGACAGTGTAACATTATCTAGCCCAGTTTATCCTCAAACTGTGGGTCCTCTTGTCGCAGCCTCCCACATGCTGGGGTGACAAGTGTGCCCTGTCACTCTGGAGACTGCCCTTCTAGTGACAACCCTTCTGGTTTCAGAGCGGATGACTGTTATCAAAGCTACCAGGTACAAAGGTACAGATCAAGGTCAAGCATGGGTCCCCACCTCCCAAGTCTCCTTTCTGGGCGATGACATCCTAGGAGGGAAGGGAGCCAGGGGCAGGTGGCATTTCCATTTCTAAGTATGCTCACCTGCCCTTAGCTCTAGGCCAGAGGCTCATCATCTCACACTTATGGTTGCAGCCTGTGCCCTGCTCGCATGGCCCTCCGCCAAGCCACCCTCCAGCTGGGAGGTTTATACATCTTGGGCATGGGCCAGGTGGGACCTGGGAGCAGAAAAGGGAAGATCTGGTATTTCTGAGGGGCCAGGAAGAAAGCTGGGCAGATGGGTCTGAACCGGCTGAGCCAGAAGGTTGGTTAGTGGGGAAAGCATAAGGCATAATGTGGCCTGCTTTTGCCCATTTGGCCATCTGAGCACTTCTGTCTCCTTCCATTCTCCCAATCACTCCCTAAATCGCCTGCCTCAGATGTGATTCCATCCAAATAGGCACGCTCCTCCCTCCCAAGAGGAGGCTGGCATGTTAGAAGGATGCTGTGGACTCATTACTTCCTGGTTACCTTCTAGCAGCAGCAGGCTGGGGAGCTGGCTGCCCAGACCACAACAGGGACAGTTTGTGATGTTCTGTTCCAGCAGATTGGAGAGGGCTCCCTGTGGCTCAGACCTCAGGATGAGTAGCCAGGATGGGAAAGGCAGGAAAGAGGGAGGCCCTGAGCTCTTGGCCAACCAGCCAGCTTGTTTGTAGCCTGGAATACTGATGTCCATATGGCTCTCCCTGCCTAGGAGAAAAGTCAGCATTACTTTGCCCTGTGATTCTAACGGCAGTGGGATGTTTGTCTTTTAGGGTCTGCAGTCCCCAGGATGAGGAGAGAACAAGGAGGAACTAATCACGGGTACTTGCTGAGTCCCTCTCTCTTAGCAGGACAAGCTCAGCCTTTCCCCCTCTCAAGTCTGGATGAGATTAGACAAAGTAGAAATGGGGACAGTGTCATTCCTTTGCATCATTTGGTATATTTGCTGGTGTCTGGAGCTTGTTATCTAGTAGGGTAATCATAGTCATTTTAGGCTATTAAAACAAACCAGGTGACTTGTAAACAACAGAAACTGTCTCTGACTGTTTTGGAGGTCAGAAGTCTAAGATGAGAATACCAACGTGCTTAACCCACTACTGGGTTGTCAGTGAGTAGCCACTCACTGCATCCTTACATGGCAAATTGTGGAGAGGAAGCAAGTACCAGGATCATATGAGACACTGATCCACATGGTTTCCACCATTACCTGCACAATCTCCTCTTCATTATCTTCCAAAGTCCTGACTAAGACAATAAACAGGAGGCCACAGGTCTAGACTGACCTCCTATGCAAGGCTCAAGCAGACAGAGCAATGCTGAGGATCTGCATCTCCAAGCCAAACAAAACTGAGTTGTTTTCCTGACCTTCAAAAAAAAAAAAAAAAAAAAAAAAAAACCAGGAGATTGAGAGACAGCAGTCAAGCGCTCAAGCAAGCCAGTTAAAAATAAACTAAAAAGAAAGTTTAAAAGACAGGATCCCATAGAGCCTGGTCTGGCTTTGAACTCACTGTTCAGAGAAAGCTTAAATTTCTGAAACTCTTGCTTCTACCCACAAAGTGCTAGGATTACGGTCTCTGTCTCTATGCTTGGTTTTATGTGGTGCTAGGGTTCAAACCTGAGGCTTTGTGCATGCTAGGAGAGCACTCTACCAACTAAGCCTAGAAAGTTTGGACTTTGAAGAGGGAAGCTAGCAACACGGGAGAAACTCTCTTCCCCGTAGTAAATACCAAGGGAAAATAGTCAATGCTGGGTGAGCACCAGTTAGACAAGAAGTCAGAATTCACTCCGCAGAGACCATTTACGGTCTTAGGTGTCCCATTTATATGGCCGCTCACACTTACATGGCCGAGGCATGTACTACATAAAGCCACACCTGCATTTTTGTGCAGCACTGGGAATCGAACCCAGGACTTTGTGCATGCCTTTTACAAACTAAGGTATATACATGGCCTAAGGGCCACAGTTTTTTAAATTAAGACAAGAAGATTGGGGTATCTGCAGGGTAGGGGCAGTGTCTTGCTACTTTAGCCAAGATGACCAGTGTTGTGTTTATAAAAGGATAAGGGGGGGGCATTGTGTTCTATGGAGGTCTGGGGAAAGGGGTGTCTCAGCAGGCCCATGGGGAGGGTAGTAGGGCACAGAAAGGGAGGGAGAAGTAGAGAAATAGAAGAGTAGAGGCCAGCCATGAGCACGTGGAGAAAAGCAGGGAGGGGAATAGGGAGAGAAGGGACAAAGGGACGAGAGAGAGCAAGAGGAAGCAGGAGCAAGGGAGTGAGGGGGCAAGCAGACCCATTTATAGTGTCAGGCAAGCCTGGCTGTTGCCAGGTAACTGTGGGGGTGGAGCTTAGACAGAATGCTAACAAGCAGGAAGCCTAAGCTGGCACTGCGACCAAACAGTAAGTAGACTTCTTTGGATGAACTGCTGAGTAGGGAGGAACCCACCTGGAACCAGAGCTCTGTCTAGACACTTCTCTGCAGCTGAAGCTGCATCTGGTGCACACACAACCCCACTCTTTCACAGAGTTGCCACTAAGGAGTCTCATTAAGAGAGCCCCGTGTTGGGCTGCTAATGGGTTAGGGCCATTAAACATAAACGGCTTCTGAGACATCAGCTAGAGCGCGCAACCCCAGGAGGAAACAAATATTTTAACCTCAAAGAATGGAAGTGCCAGGACGAAGGGGGTCCCTCTGCTTTTTCTGCACCATCCATGGCTCTATCCTTCCCCTGCAACCGTTTCTGCTAACTCAAGTTCAAGGATGCCCGGTCCAGAGTGGGGAGTCGTTGTGGTTTGCCCTGGAGTTATCTGTATTTTGATGCTAATTCCACTGCCCCAAGGACAGCTGCCCTGTCCCATCATCAGGACTCAGGTGACTTCACCAGAACCTTCTCCCCATTGAATTTGTAAAGTACAGGTGAGGGGCTGGTACAGGATAGAAGGAGGCCTGTCATTGGAGGAGAAGGAAGGATAGGCAGGAGAGAAGTTTGAAGGAAGAGGAGGAGACGAGAGAGAAAGGAGAGACAGGGAGAGAGGGGCGGAGAAGCCGTGGCAGGGCAAGATGGCAGGTGATGTTAAGATTCTGCTCTGTGGGGGTTGGGGATTTAGCTCAGTGGTAGAGTGCTTGCCTAGCAAGCACAAGGCCCTGGGTTCGGTCCCCAGCTCTGAAAAAAAGAAAAAAAAAAAAAGATTCTGCTCTGTGTATTTACAGGTTGTTATTAATGTTCTCAAGGGATGGATAGTACCGGGCTTTGTATGTTTAAGTGGGCAATTATATCTTACCAATTGGATCTAAGATTATTGTCTTGTGTGTTCTTTTATGTGAGGGTTCGAGTGTAGGAAAGCGTGGCTGGGATGTGTTTCCGCCAAGATATCTAGCAAATATCTTGGGGCACCGAGGTGTAGACCCAGCGGGGCAAAAGACAAATACTCTTTTTTATTATTATATTTTTACAACAACAGGGTGTGAGGAGAGTGAGGGCTGGGTGGGACAGGCCGATGTCCTGAACAACTCTTCTAGTCAGAAAGTCACCAACCTTTGGTGTGAGTCCATCTGTGATAATCTAAGCCCGTTTGCCCTGAGTGGTTGGGAGAGGACTGAGGATCAGGACCCCTGGGACAGAACTATCTTTAAATCCAAGTCATTTGCTCCAGGCCAGCAATTAATTGGGACCAATAGTGGCAGCACGGGCTGGGAAGTCTCTAGAAATGTTTGCAGGTCCTACTTAAGTCTATTGAATCAGAAAGTCCAGGGGTGGCAACAAGTAACACACATCATCAAGTTCTCTAAGTAATATCTGTGGTTTTATATTCACTCGCTCGATTGCTCACCCGCTCACCCGCTCACCCGCTCACTGGGTCCGTACGGGTGTGCTGTGCCACAGCTGCACTTTGAACGTTCAGAAGATTGCCGATGGTACTCATTCACACCTTTAATCCCAGCACTTGGAGGTAGAGGCAGGTGGACCTCTGAATTCAAGGCCAGCCTGGTCTGCAGAGTGTGTCCCAGGATAGTCAGGGCGCTGCAGAGAAATCCCGTCTCAAAAATCCAAAAACTAAAATAAGACAGTTTCAGAACTATTGTTTAAGCTGCTGAGACAGCAGCTCAGCCAGGAAAGATGCTCATCAACAAGCCCACTGGCATAAATTCCACTTCTGGGGCCCAAAACATGGCGGACGGAGGGCATCAAGTTATCTTCTGACACACACGGGCACGCATGGGCGCGCGGACACACAGTAAACAAATAGACAAATGCATATACCATGAAGTCACTAATATAATACCAATTTTAAAATGGCTCTGCTCCCTGCTCCCTACCCTATTCTGAAGAGAAGGAAAGGGAAGGAAAAGCAGGAGAGGATGCACCCGGCAGCCTCATCCCAAGTGGGAGAAATGGAACCTTCTCAGTATGGAAATCCCAAGTCCGGCCTCAGAGGCCGCCTTTGATCTTCTGTGGTAAATGTCTAAGTGGCCCGGCAAGGAGCCCAGGAGCCCTCTGCGAGAACAACCACCATGACCTTTTGCATTTTGCCCAGAGCAGAAAAGGAGGAGCAATCTTTGAGGAGCGTTATCTTCTGCTCAGCTCTCCCCGGACTCTCCAAGCCCTTGTGTCCATCTCCCCTAACTGTCTGGCTGTGCCACCTTTCCTTAGCTGTCCCCCGGCCGTTGACTGAGAACAGGTTCAAACCGTAGCTCAGCAGAGCAGCAAAGAATCAGGTCCTGAGCACTGGGATCAAAGGTGTGCACCACCACACCTTGCCTAAACATTTTTTATTTAGTCAAAGGGAGTTTGCCTTCCACCTCTTCCTTCTTTCCGTGTGTGCATGTGGGGGTCAGAATATAACTTGCTACAGCTTTTGCTGTCCTTCCGCCATGTTTTGGGTCCCGGAAGTGGAATTTACATCAGCACTGAGCCTCATGGTAACGGGCACTTGCTGCCGCCTGGGAGACTGGGGAGTGAGCATTTGAGGACTGAGTTACTCACTGGGATTTAGTCACTTAGTAGACTATGTTTTAATTAATTGTATGTGTTTATTTTGTTGCAGGGATTAAACCCATGGCCTTCTGCTTACTAAGCATGTGTTCTACCACTGACCTATATATATACCCCCAACTCTCATAAGTAGAAATAAGATTACTAAGGAAGGGTAAGAAAGGATAAGAACAAGGAATATGGGGCTGGAGAGATGGATCAGAGATTAAGAGCACTGGTTACTCTTCCAAACATCCTGAGTTCAATTCCCAGCAACCACACAGTGGCTCATGACCATCTGTCTCTATAATGAGATCTGGTGCACCCTTCTGGCATGAAGGCAGGACACTGTATACATAATAAAAATTTTTTAAAAGGAGGTATGTGGGAAGTTTGGGCAATCCTAGAGATGGTAAAGAAAGTGGACCAGTAAAGGGACCACAGAGATAGGACAGAGAGCAGAAACATGGAGGCCAAATGAAGAGGCAGGGTTTGCTTTTGTTTTTGTTGTTATGAGATATGGTCTTAGGCTCCCACTATCTAGCTCTGGCTGGCCTGAAACTCACTATATAGACCAGGCTAGCCTAGAATCCACAGAGACCCACCTGCCTTTGCTTCCTGAGTACTATGATCAAAGGCAAGCTCCAACACACCTGTCTGAAGAGACACTTTTGAAAAGGGGACAAATTACCATCTAAATATTTATAGAATAAAATAGAACTTTAAAAATGATATCTGTTGGCCAGCAAAACATTTCAGTGGGCAAGGGTGCTTGCTGTCAAGCCTGACATCCAAGTTCAACTCCCAGGCCCACATGATGGAAGGAGAGAACCAGTTCCCACAAGTTATCCTCTGAGCTCCGTGTGCATGCACACAACTGCACACACATAAAATGAGTGAATAAATAAAAATGTAATAAAAATTTAAACTGTATCTGAGAACACTGGTGACACTAACAAGAAAATCCCCCGTGGGGCAGTAAGGACAGGAGACCCTGAGAGAAAACAAGGAGGGTTGGAAAGATGGCTCAGCAGTTAAGAGGACTGCCCTCCCAAAGGATCTAGCACCCACATGGTGGCTCACGACCACCTATAACTCCAGTCCCAGGGTACTCTTCTGGCCCTTGTGGGCACAGTCATAAATGCAAGCAAAACATCCACATACATAAAATAGACAATTTTTTCAAAAAAGAGAGGCAATGGAGAGCTGCAGAGCACTCTGTTTTCCTAGCAGATAGAAACAATTAAAACAACCTAACTTCTGCCACGCCCAATCCTTTGGAGGTCGGAAGGGCCTCCAGCAGGTAAACCTCACCTTCTCTTTCCCAGCAGTCTCTTCCCTCAAATTCTCCTGCTGAGGAGCCTGGGCCTTCCTGCAGCTTTGTCTCTGCCCTACCAGCTCCCAAGGCTGCTCTGAAGGACGGCTTTGGCACGCTGCACTGTCTAGCCTGACTCTCCTGGACCATAATTAGTATTGCTGCTAACAATGGCCCCTGTAGAATAGCATCCTGGGAAATTCTGATGCTTTCAATTTTCTCCCTCAGTGCTTTCCCAGATAAAAATTTTTAGCCAATACCTTGTTCTGAGTGCTGGCTGCCTCCTAGCCAGGAAGAATTAAGCCTGGGTTTGGACGCCACTCCAGAGGTCCTAATGAGTTAGTAGAGGACATCTCCAGGTCATTATCATGACATTATTCTATTAACAGAGAGGAAGAGATGGGAGAACCAGGCCAGATCCACACAATACATGTAACTGGTTAGGTATCATCAGAAAATGAAGGAGTGGGGCGAGAGGCACCTTCTCAGGTGGGCTTCAAGTTTCCAGCAAAGGTGGAGCTTGATCATCCATTCTTAAATAAATAGCATGGTGTTCAGACTCCAGAGGAAAGAGCCTTGGTAGCTATAATCCTGACCATTGCCTCTGAGGCCTAGTGTATGCTCTAGGACTAGGCCCAGCTACTCACTGCTCCAGCAGGCTCTACCTGGCTACCAGGTAGAGTACCGGGGAGTACTCAGCTCAGAGAAGCTTGCTGTTGTTGCTGTTGTTTTAGATTTGTTTGTTTTTATTTTCTATGCAGGGGTGTTTTGCCTGTCTGTATGTCCATGCACCATATGCACTTGCATGGTCCTGCAGAAGTCAGAAAGGACTAGAGAATCCTCTAGAACTGGAGTTACAGATGGCTATCAGAGATCCTTTAAGTGCTGGGAATCTAACCCAGATCCTTTGGAAGAACACACAGTGCTCTTAGCCATTGAGCCGCCTCAATGGTTTACGTACATGTATATTATAGCCCCATCAGAGAGCTATCTTGATCTCACAGGTTTTGTTACCTTTTTTTATTTTTATTTTTATTTTTATTTTTATTGGATTTTTTAAATTTACATTTCAAATGTCATTCCCTTTCCTGGTTTCCTGTCCATAAGCCCCCTATCCCACACCCCCTCCCCCTGCCTCTATGAAGGTGCTCCCCCCCACCCACCCCTTCTTGCCTCCCAGCCCTGACATTCCCCTACACTGGGGCATCGAGCCTTGGCAAGACCAAGGATTTCTTCTCCCACTGATGCCCAACAAGGCCATCCTCTGCTACATATGCAGCTGGAGCCATGGGTCTGTTCATGTGTAGTCTTTGGATGGTGGTCTAGTCCGTGGAAGCTCTGGTTGGTTGGTATTGTTGTTCTTATGGGGTTGCAAGCCCCTTCAGCTCCTTTAATCCTTTCTCTAATTCCTCCAATGGGGACCCTGTTCTCAGTTCAATGGTTGGCTGCAAGCATTCTCCTCTGTATTTGTCACGCTCTGGCAGAGTCTCTCAGGAGACAGCTAGATCAGGCTCCTGTCAGCATGCACTTCTTGGCATCAGCAATACTGTCTGGGTTCGGTGGCTGTGTGTATATGGGCTGGATCCCCAGGTGGGGCAGTCTCTGGATGGCCTTTCCTTCAGTCTCTGCTCCAAACTTTGTCTCCGTATTTCCTCCTGCTATGAATATTTTTGTTCCCCCTTCTAAGAAGGACTGAAGCATCTGCATTTTGGTCATCCTTCCTCTAGAGCTTCATGTGGTCTGTTCGTTCCCTTATTTTATTACTCCAATAGGTAAAAGAAAAGCTGAACCTTTAGTTAAGAGCATCAAGATTGATTTAACCCCACTTTCTGCTGAGGAAATAAACATTTATAAGGCATTTGCTACATGGGTAATGCCTTTATTTGTTGAATGCCAGATACATTAGTACACATCCAAAAGTAGGGCTGACACCCATGGTTGTCCTCTGATCTGTACATGTGCATCATGGCGTATACCTGTGCACAAAACCATGCTTGCACTGGGGAAATGATCACTTTAGCCATTTTAGGTGTTCAGTTCTGGGGCACCACATATACTCTAGTGTTGTGACACTATCATCAGCAATCTCCATCCATCACCTTCCCCAACTACCACCCCACAGCTTAAACACTAACCTAACGTAATCTGGGGTCTTGTGCATTTACTTCCTATAATCTATATTGTGGTATAAAAATTATACCCATCTGTATAGATGTGAACACTGAGGAACAGAGAAGAAAAGCAGGTTGCCTCTTTCAGATGGACAGAAAGAATTAGAACTCTTCTGATTCCAAAGAATTCTTCAGTGAGCTATTGAAGTAGTGCTGTTATCTGGATAGGAATACTGATGTCACTGTGACCAGTGGCCTTGCACAACAAGTGACATGCTGAACTGTTGCCTGCCTTGGGAAGGCATCAGAGACTCTTACAATGTAGAGCATCTTACACAGGCTAAAGACGCAAATTGCTTATACACCCTGCTTTGTGTTGGCACCTCTCTCTACCTGGGCTCTCATATGGGTGGGACTCACCCTCTGTGGTAAGGAAAGTTCAGGGCTATGTAAGCAGACAGGTCTGGGTTGAACTCTCTAACTCCCTAGCCATTTAAGTCTGACTCCTATGGAGGGGAAAGACCTCCACAAGTCAGCTTAAGCACAGGTCAGTATTGAATGCCAGAGGAGACACATGATGCTCTTCAGGAAACTCCAGGAATAGATGCTGGATGTAAGACTCAGTTTTCGGCCTGAAGTAATGGCTGTTTCTCCTCAGACTGCCTGACTTAAGAGAAAAGCCACTGTTCCCCACTAGGAACTCAAGCTTCCTAAGACAGTTCATCTTTTGGCACCAGGCCATGCGTGCTGGTGGACTGGTAGATTTTAGGTCAGAGCTTCTCTTTAGTTTTATTAACTAAGGCAAAAAGGATAAGACCACATAGTGAAGGCTTAGGAAACTCAGAGAGGGTTGTATCCTATGGTAAATAATATGGCCTGGTTCAAGGTTTTGACCAATGCCAAGTTCCTTAGATGAGGTTGTGCGGTAGGTGGGTAAACAATTCTCATACACTGTAATGTCTGGCCTCAGAAGTTAGCAAACCTTTCTGGGCTTTTGCTGTTCCCTCATATACAATGGGACAATTATTTCTACCTTACAGGATAAGATTAAATGACAGGAGTATGGTGGCATGTACCTGTAATCCCAGCATTTAGGAAGCTGGGACAGGAGAATGGCAAGTTTGAGCTCAAGTAAGTTGTACAATGAGTTCTGTCTCAAAACAAATAAGCTAAATACGGTGAACACACCTATAATCCCAGCACTCGGGCGGGGCGGGGGCAGGGTACAGTGAACACACCTGTAATCCCAGCACTAGGGTGGGGCAGGGGCAGGGGCAGGGGCAGGGGCAGGGGCAGGGACAGAGGACCTGACACAAATTCCAGCCATCCAGGCCTACATAGTGAAACCCCATCTCAAAAGAGCAAAAACCAAAACTGTAAATGAAAGAACAAAATTTAAAGAACCTGGCACTCAGTAGGTGCTTAATAAATGTCGGCCTTCCCTCACTCTCCTCTTAGGTACTTTGTTATTTTCTGTCTTCTTAAGACATGTTTGAGGGGTTGGGGATTTAGCTCAGTGGTAGAGCGCTTGCCTAGGAAGCGCAAGGCCCTGGGTTCGGTCCCCAGCTCCGAAAAAAAGAACTAAGAAAAGAAAAAAAAAGAAAAAAAAAAAAAAGACATGTTTGCTCTCTTTTGCTAAAATGGGTCTTTGACCCAAGCACCTATGGGAGAGAAGGATGAAATCCTTCTCCTACAATCCTGAAAGGCCAGTATTTCTAACTGGCCAAAAATTTCTAACTAAATTTCTTCAAGAGCAATTGGCAGAATGAGTGATGGGGTACAAAAGGTTTCCTATGTCAAAAGGAAGACAAATGTGTCCCCTGCTTAGGAGGACACTTTGATGAAATGCCTGAGACAAGGCAGAATTTTTCTTTGAAATGCTATGACACAATAAAAATAAAAATAGGTCTCCCCTTAGTTTGGAGGCCTGGGGCAGAAGCCTTATTTCCAGCCATCAATCCATGCTGGAGCCATCCTAGGCCTCATTCAACCTACAATATTTCATCAACTCAACAATATTTATTATCATGGCATAGTGGCTATTCTGTAAGTTTCCTCTGCAATTGAAACATTCCATCCTGTAGGAAGTTCCTTAAGCAGGAAAGCAATAAACTCAAAATAACTTCAGGAAGCCCCCGAAACCGACCAGATTCACTAGGCCCTGTCCTACCAAAGTAAGCAATAAAAGCTGCAAAGAAGACACGAGACCAGACTGTCCTGGAAAAAGCAGAAACCCCAGTGCTGCCTGGAAGAGGTTAGGACCAACTGAGGCCCCTGGGAAGGACACTCTCAACCTTATGCTGGGGTGGGCTTTGGTGACATAGCTGTCTTTGAGTCATTTCTTCTCCTTTAAGTAACCCCAACAAAATTCTTAGTTCACCAAGCTGGGCTTTAGTGGTAGCCATACTTTGGTCTGTCATGGATCCATATTTGGGGCATGTAGAGGTGTGCAGTCTCCCTAGGAAGTGAGGGCGGGAGGGAGGGAGAGAGGGAGGGAGGGAGGGAGGGAGGGAGGGAGGGAGAGAGAGAGAGAGAGAGAGAGAGAGAGAGAAGAGAAGAGAAGAGAAGAGAAGAGAAGAGAAGAGAAGAGAAGAGAAGAGAAGAGAAGAGAGAGACTATTTTAAAACTTTTGTTTGGTTGGTTTTTGAGACAGGGTTTTTCAGTGTCCTAGCTGTCCTGGAACTCTCTTTGTAGACCAGGCTGGTCTCAAACTCACAGAAACTCACTTGTCTCTGCCTCCTGAACGCTGGGATCAAAGGTGCGCACCATCGCACCCTGCCTAAATAAACATTTTTTATTTAATCTTAATTTTTTTTTTGTGCCCAGCAATGGTGGCACATGCCTTTAAGCCCAGCACTTGGGAGGCAGAGGCAGGCAGAATTCTTGAGTTCAAATCTAACCTGCTCTACAGAGAAAGTTCCAGGATAGCCTGGACTACACAGAGAAACAAAAACAAAAGGGAAAAAAAAGTTTACATTTATTTACTGGGTCTAGGGAGCACACATCCATGGTGTGAATGTGCTCGAATTGGTTCTCTCTTCCACCGTGTGGATTCAGGACTCGGGTTATCAGGCATGGTGGCAAGAGCTTTTTGCCCACTGAGCCATCTCAATGCACAGGGTAAATCACCAAGGAAAGAGCATCACCCTGACCCTGGCTCAACTCCAAGTCTAAGGCCAGGGCCAAGAAAAAGAATCCCACCAGTCTGAGCTTGCCCCAAGATCTGGCCACAGAAATTCAACCAATTCCAGGCCACCCTGGAAAGCCCCAGCCCCAGCTCCCATGAAACCAGGTATAGGCCTTCTGCCCAGTTCCTACTGCTTCTTGCCTGAGCACAGGCGTTCACTCCTTGTAATTTTCCCAATAAGTTTCTCGTGTGCAGCTTACGTGTGGTGTGACTTTTGCTATTCCTTGGCTCCCGATGGCCAGGATGCCTTTCCTCTCAGGCAAAATCTCCTTAGGGAAGCGTCTTGGAGCTGTGACACTTTTTATAGGGGAAACGTTCCCTTTAGAACTGTGCCACTTACACAATGGCCCTTACTTAACCTTTTAAGTACTTTGAATAATGTAGCTTTAAAACCACCCAAACCATCTATATATAGCTAGTGTTAAGACATTTCAATGCGTGTGGTGAAATGGCTCGGGAGGGAAATGCACTTGTCGTACCTGGCAACCCGAGTTCAATCTTGAAAAACCATATAAAGGCGGAAGGAAAGAGCTAACTTCATAAAGTTGTCCTCTGACCTCCACACACATATATGTCACATTTTCACACACACACACACACACACACACACACACACACACACTAATTTTAAAATTTGTGTGTGTGTGTGTATGTATATATATGTATGTATGTAGTTTTGGTTTTTCAAGACAGGGTTTCTCTGTGTAGCGCTGGATGTCCTGGAACTTGCCCTGTAGACCAGGCTGGTCTGAAACTCAGAGATTTGCCTGCCTCTGCCTCCCAAGTGCTGAGGTTAAAGGCATGTACCATGTAAATAATTTTTATATAAGATTTAATAAAATAATTGGCTACATAATTTTTTCCTTTTTTTCTTTTTTTTTCAGAGCTGGGGACCGAACCCAGGGCCTTGCGCTTGCTAGGCAAGCGCTCTACCACTGAGCTAAATCCCCAGCCCCGGCTACATAATTTTTATAAGATATACTTACATGCAACTCTCTTGAGAAGTCACACCCACCTACCTGTCTTCCTTACTGTCTGATTTTCTTTTTTTTTTCTTTCTTTTTTTTTTCCTTTTTTTTCTCTTTTTTTCGGAGCTGGGGACCAAACCCAGGGCCTTGCGCTTGCTAAGCAAGTGCTCTACCACTGAGCTAAATTCCCACCCCCTACTGTCTGATTTTCAAGACAGTCTTATTCTGTAGTTCTGGATCTCTAGGATACCAGGCTGGCCTTGAAATCCCAGATATTGGCCTGCCTCTTAAGTGCTGGCATTAAAGATGTGTGCCACCACACCCAGCCACCATGCCTACCTTTCTTGACTATATATAAGTGTCCTTTCCCTAATCCCCTCTTTCTAACTAATATTAATGAATATGCATGCATACCATGATGGATATATATAAAGAAAAAGACATAGTTTTAGTTCTTTTTAAGAAATCTATAGATGGTATCATTCAGGCCCTGTACCACTGAGCTATGCTCCTAGCCCTTAGACTCAGAACTAGTCATTATTATTATTTTATGTATCTGGGTATTTTGCCTGCATGTATGTCTGTGTACCATGTGCATGCCTACAGCCCACAGGAGTCAGATGAGGGCTTTGGATCTTCAGGGACTGGAATTATAGGTGGTTTTGGGCCACCATTCAGGCACTGGGAATCAAACCAGGATTATCTGGAAAAGCAACTAGTGCTCTTAACTGCTGAGCCATCTCTCCAGTCCCCCGATCCCAGAACTCCCCCCCCCCCCAGCTGGAACCCAGGGCCTTGTGCTTCCTAGGCAAGCGCTCTACCACTGAGCTAAATCCCCAACCCCTGATCCCAGAACTTTTAACAAAGAATTTGACCTACACTGGAAAGCTAGATTGTGTCAAATATTGATCCTTATACTAAGAGTAATGGGAAATTATTGAAGAGTTTAAACAAGATTTTGACTTGTATTTTTTTTTTTGGGGGGGGGAGCTGGGGACCGAACCCAGGGCCTTGCGCTTCCTAGGTAAGCGCTCTACCACTGAGCTAAATCCCCAGCCCCTTGACTTGTATTTTTAAAGGATTACTCTTGTTACAGTGAGGGTAACACTGAAGGACATTGTGGTGATGGAACAATGAATAACTGTGAATTACAGGGTGATACCAAGAGAAAAATACTGATTAAAGAGATATTTAGGAGACTACACTTCTGGGACTTGATTTAATTGGATATAGGGTGAGGAAAAATCCTTGATAATGATGTAGAACCAGATGGGAGATGACAGGTAAATTCTTACACTCGACGCCCCTGAGGTGCCTCTGAAATATCTAAGTGCCAAAAATGAGTTGGCAACTTGATATGTGGTCTGGAATTCCCGGGAGAGGCCGGAGCTGAAGATGAGAACTGTGTGGGTTATTTGCTTATGAGTAGTTCAAAGCCAGCAGGCAAGTTTATGAGGAGTGAGAACAGAGTGAGAAGAGTCTGTGTTCCTGTCTATCGGCTTCCCTGCCATGGCAATCCGTACCTCAAACTGAGCCACAGCAGGCCTTTCCTACCTTAAGTTGCCTTAAGCAATGATATAAGTAACTAATACAGAATCTCAGAGGATTGCTCTGAGCCTCTCAGGAATCCATGAGGTTTGAGGTAGCTACTCATACGTCAGCTTGACCCATAAACTAGAGTTTTCTGAAAGGAGGGAACTCAAGTGAGAAAACGCCTCCCTAAGAGCTCACTACAGAGCATTTTCTTACTTAGTGATTGATGGGAAAGGGTTCAGTCCATTGTGGGTGGGGCCACCCCTGGGCTGGTGGTCCTGGGTTCTGTAAGAAAGCAGACTAATCAAGCCATGGAGAAGCAAGCCCATAAGCAGCGCCCTCCACGGTCTCTGCATCAGCTCCTGCCCTCTAAGAGTTCATGTGTGACGTCTTTCAATTATGAACGGTGCTTACAAATGTAAGCAAAACAAACCCTTTCCCCCTCAGCTTGCTTTTTTGTCATAGAAATAGAAACCCTGACTAAGACAAGATTAGAACCATTTTCTTAGCACTATACAATGCTTCTTGTCACACTTACAATGGTGGTACAAACGTAACTGTGGATAAAACAGCCTGCGCCTAGAAACAGATCCCGCAGTAGTGAACTGTCCCCCATAGTCGCTGGCAGATTCTTCACTATCTATACTCACTTAGGAGTACCTGTGATAAAACAGTAAACAACAACAACAACAACAACAACTATTAATGTCTACGCTCCAGGCTTGAGTATATCGTTTGAGTACTCTGACAGAATGGACAGAATCGGAGCACTCCTGAAGCCTGGCTGCATCCTAAGTGACGCCACCTTCTCCAGGAGTGACTCTTCTGCAGCTGTTACCCCTCAGAGCTGAACTAGTTTTGTTTTTTTTCATGGAGTTCCACCTTACTTGAAAGAATGACTGAGACACAAACTTCAATTATTCAGATTTGAGGATTTGGCAGATAGTTTCCCAAAAATGAACAAAGTAAGCCTGTCACTTCAAGGAAAACAACTGACAGTATTTGTTGCCAATAATAAAATTCAAGCTTCCAAATGAAAAATTAGAATTTTGGAACACTTGTGTCTGCCACCATGAACTTGAATACTTCCCAATCCTTAGAGACTTCTATTATGAAATTGATAGTGATTTAATGAATGTGAGATCTTTAAAGTAACCATACAATGAAATGCACCAACATTTAGAAGATCTGAGTATTTAATAGATTTTTGGGTGTGTTTTCTACATAACCAATATACAAGGTCACAAAATCTCTTCAAAGTGTAAAATACACCAATACATTTTACTGTAACTGCTGGGAATTCTTTTTTTTTCTATTCTTTTTTTTTGGAGCTGGGGACCGAACCCAGGGCCTTACGCTTACTAGGCAAGCGCTCTACCACTGAGCCAAATCCCCAACCCCTGCTGGGAATTCTTGATATGCCTCTAGATTCACACTGTAATGATATTTGAGCAACTGCTATGTGGGGGTCTGGCATGGTGGTACACGCCTTTAAACCCAGTAGTAGGGAAGCAGAAGCGGGAGAATTTTTGAGTTCCAGGACAACCAGAGCTATGGAGAGTCCTTGTCTTAAAAACGAAACAAAAAACAACAACAAAAGAAGTTACTGTGTAGAAACCACAACTGGACCCAATGCAGAGAGAGATCCAGGTATCCTGAGGAGCCCAACCCCACTGGATACATGGACATCACAGCTCCTGGCTCAGAGAACAGCCTGGAAGAAGCAGGTGGAAGGAAAGACTGCCAGAGGCGGAATAACAAGAAGTCTGCTGTGAGGCTGAGCAAACAAGATCAGAACAATGTAACATCAATGCACATGTTAACATGGAAGGGGAAAATTTTACGGGTCCCCACTCCTAGACAAAGAACTGCAGGCGACTACTGACTGCTGGGAGGAGGAGCCCCGCTAGGGATGAGGCTCTTTAATTGGCTATCCGATGCAGAGTTTTCAGTCTTGAAACCTTATATATAGAAACAACAAAAACAGACTCAGTGGGTTCTATTTCTGTATAGTTGTGTGTGTCCACACACACGTAACAAATATAATCAAAGAAAAAGAGGCTATCAACTTGAGAATAGTGGAGTATGGGTTCCAAAGAGAGTAACTGAAAGGGGCAAGAGGACGAAAGAGGGGGTGAATGATGTCCTATTTCAATTAAAACATTAACAAATTAAATTAAGGGGAAGAAAAGGAAATACTCAGTGTTGAGCCTATGAGATGGCTCTGCAGACAAAGGTGCTTGGCGTCTGTCCCAGCTTCCTCTATGTTGCTGTGATAAATACATCTACAAGAGAGGGGCCTCATCTCCTAGGAGACTGGGAGTGTTCCTGCTGTCCCTTTTAGGGTCCCCGGGGATTCGACCTATCTTGACCGGGAATCAGGGTACCTTTCAGACCCTGATTTCAGGCCCTACAGACCACCTGCACAGGGGCAGTTCTCCAGGCAGACTGGACCCTTCTCCATTAATTAGAAATCAAGAAATGCCCCACAGACATACCCACACTCCAATCTGATGGAGGAAATTCCTCATCCCTCTTCCCAGGAGTCTCTAGTTTGTGTCAGGTTGATAAAGACTAATCAACATACCACTCAAGCCTCACACTCTGAGTTCCATTCCTAGAAGATGGCCTAACTTCCAAATGGATGCCATGGTGTGTACTCACTCAAAACCACACACAGACTTGGACGTAAACACAAACATAATAAGTAAATAAAATCTAGAGATGAATGTTCTTGGTCTACATAGCAAGTTACAGGCCAAGCAAGGAATATAATGAGACCCTGTCTCAAAAGAGGTGTGTGTTACAGCTGTGTGCGTCCCAATGGCAGCTGGAGAGTTGACTCTAGAGGAGCCAGGTTCATTCTCTAAAACCCACATGGTGGCTCACAGGATCCAGGGTATCCAACACCCTCTTCAGACCTCTCCAGGCACTAGGTACACAGGTGGAACACGGACAGACGTGGAAGGAAAACATCCATCACATAATAAAATAAATAAATCTTTAAGGAAATAAAATACTATGTTGAGTTGGGGAGAAGTGTTATATTCAGGTTTGTGTTTGTGTTTGGTTTGGTTTGGTTGGTTTGGGTTGGGTTGGGTTGGTTTGGGTTGGGTTTGGTTGGTTTGGTTGGTTTGGTTTGATTTGGTTTGATTTGGTTTGGTTTGTCCTGAGATAAGGTTTGTCTACTTTGTCCTGACTGTCCTGGAACTCACTATGCAGGGGCCAGATAGGGTCAGACTTGATTCTAAAATGACAGAACATTCAATTTGTCCCGTATTTTGCATGAATTTCCTCTTGAGTTCGCAGGCTCCTAACTCAGCAGAATTAAAATGGGATAAAGTAATTAGAGCAGCAGCCTGTGAGGATGTTCTGGCCTGGTGTGCAAAGAAAATGTGGGGCGGGGAAGGAGAGAAGAGAGGCAGAGCAGACCAGGCGAGAGCCCTGAGTCTATAGGTCCCTGAGAAAGATTTCCTGTTTTTGGCTAGTTCGTTGGTCACACACTGACCCTCAGCTCGACTTCCTAAGAGTCTACTACTGGCCTGCTCTTTCCAGTCAGGTTCCTCTCTCCCATTTCTGGTCTTTTCTCTTCTTTCTTCTGTTTCAGATGTTTTTTTTGGGGGGGGAAGGGGGGCGGT
Source organism: Rattus norvegicus (assembly GCF_021556685.1). Lineage (NCBI taxonomy): Eukaryota > Metazoa > Chordata > Mammalia > Rodentia > Muridae > Rattus > Rattus norvegicus. The sequence goes on along the minus strand of NC_141551.1, from coordinate 26,742,479 downwards.
GGCCGGAGAGGTGGCCCAGTGGTCAGTGGGTCAGAGCACTGACTGCTCTTCCAGAGGTCCTGAGTTCAAATCCCAGCAACCACATGGTGGCTCACAACCATCTGTAATGGTATCTGATGCCCTCTTCTGCTGTGTCTGAAGACAGCTACAGTGTACTCACATACAATAAATAAATAAATAAAATTTTTTTTCTTTTTTTTCGGAGCTGGGGACTGAACCCAGGGCCTTGGGCTTCCTAGGCAAGCACTCTACCACTGAGCTAAATCCCCAACCCCATAAATAAATCTTTTAAGAAATTGTTTTTGTTTTTGTTTGTTGTTTGGTGTGTGTGTGTGTGTGTGTGTGTGTGTGTGTGTGTGTGTGTGTGTGTGTGTGTCTTGGAGGTTTGGCTGCAATCATCTTTACCCACCAGCCTCTCAAGTCCTTCCTTCAGACACTTCTACTCGATTCTTCCTACCTCTGCTCATACTGAACTCATTCTCTGTCACATTTGTTGTGGCTTTGCACTTGCACTGATAACTCAGGGCTGCTACTGCTTTTGTGTTCTACTCTCTCCTGAGAACACTGCTTGTTCAGCCTCTAAATTTCATTTATATCCTGCCTCTTGAGTGAGCTGCCACATCATAATGACAAAACTCTCTTGGTCCCTTGTTAGTCACTTGCTGTTCCTGTGATAAGACACTATGACCAAAGCAACTTATAAAACAAAGTGTTTACTTTGGCTTAAGCTTTCAGAGGGCTAGAGTCCATGGTGATGGAGCAAAGGAACCACTGAGCACTCACATTTTGATGCACAAGCACAGACAGAGCAAAAGAGAACTGGGGAATGAAATGAGTCTCTTTGAAATTGCAAAGTCTGCCCCCAGTGACATACTCTTCCAACAAGCCATGCCTTTAGACCTTTCCAAATAGTCCTGCCAAATGGGGACCAAATCGTCCCACATATGAGCCTTTCATTCAACCACCACAGTGCCTCGTAACAACTTGATGGAATTCAGAGTGAACATGAAGACAAACCACTAAGGATATTGTGGTGGTTTGAATAGGAATGGCCCCCATAGGCTCAGATACTGAATGCTTGGCCATTAGGAGTGGAACTATTAGGAGGCATGGCCTTGTTGGAGTGGGTGTAGCCTTCTTGTGGAAGTGTGTCACTGTGGAAGCAGCCTTTGAGGTCACGAATGCTCAAGCTATGCCTAGTGTGGGGATGCAGTCCCCTTCTGCTGCCTGCAAACCAAGATGCAGAACTCTCGGCTCCTTCTCCAGCACCATGTGTGCTTGTATGCCGCCATGTTTCCTGCCACGATAGTGAACTGAACCTCTGAGCCTGTAAGCCAGCCCCAAGTAAATATTGTCATTTATAAGAGTTGCTGTGGTCATGGTGTCTGTTCACAGCAATGGAAACCCTATGATATGTATTTTCTAGATTGGGAGAATTGAGCTTGGAAGATCTATGCTGATTGTGGGTGGTGCCATTTCCGTAGCTGGGATTCCAGACTCAATGAAAGGAGAGAGCAAGCTGAGCATCAGTGCTCGTCTCTGGAGGTTTCCTGACTGGGACGGTCACGTGAGCAGCTGCTTCTCATTCCTGCTGCTGTGCCTCCCCCATCTTATCTTCCTGTCAAGTATTTTGCTGCAGCAATGAGACCAATAATGTTAGTATTCTTTCTAGGTTCCTCCCCACAGCTACCTGGCATTAGCCAGGTCTGCCTGACTCAGTACAAAAGGGGCTGTTTGCCCCCTCCTAACTCTCTTACTCTCTTAACCTCTTACTCTTTTTCACTCTGTCCCTTCTCTCTTATTCTCCTCCCCCCTCTCTCTCCACATGTTCATGGCCCGCCTCTACTCCTCTTCTCTCTCTCTCTGTCTCTGTCTCTGTGTGTGTGTGTGTGTGTGTCTGTCTGTCTGTCTGTCTGTCTGTACTCCCTTCTCAACTCCCCTCCCCATTCCCTAAATAAACTCTATTCCATACTATATCTGCCGTATGGCGGAAAGGAAGGGCTATCTCAGCATGGGCCCTCAGAGGCGCCCCTTCCACATCACCACACTGCACCTCTTCTTTCCTTTTATAAAACATAATACTGTTGCCATGAATCAGATTTAGAAACACGCAGGTTCACATCTCCCGTTGCCACACGGAATTACAGCCATCAAATCACTCACTAGACCTATCTACCCAAGCACTGGAACCCTGGAAAGATTCCTGTTGAAATCGATGGGCAGGGCCTCTTCTCCCAAAGAGGTTTGGCCACCCTCTACCGGTTTAAGGGACGGACTTTCCATGATCCCTCTGACCAGCCTTTCAGTCAATTCCCCAATTTAGGACTTTGACCCTTGGGTGACCCCCTCCATCTCGGAAGCTGTTTTCTCTCCATGCTGAAGAAAAATTCTAAGCTTAGGTAAATCATTCTCCCTTGGGCCCAGGGCCCACTCAGCCATTAGCTTCCCCATGATGACCCAGTAACTATAGACTTGGCTGTCTGCTCTATGGTTATTAATTTATTCTCAGGATGCCAATAGGAATAATTTAATAATGTCCCTCACCCAATGGATATCGCAATGTCTTCAACCCTGCCTCCAGGTTCCCCTCTGGGATGCCTCCTAGAAAATCTCAAATCTCTAAAACTAACACCTCATTTAAAGCCATCCAGTAAGTTTTGACCCTAGTATCCATTAGATAACAGCTCCAAGTAGCTACTTAACTGGCACTTTAAAAACAAACTTTTACAGCTCACTAGCAATTCAAAGGCCATTCCCCTCCCACCTTGTTCTCTCGCCAAGCCAATCTGTTTCTTTGCTCTCACTCTCGCTCCCGGTTCCGCCCCCTTGATTCTGCTGCCTCCAAGTTCCCACGCTATCCACCTTTCTTGCTACAGGAGGCTGCCACCTGGCTATCCTCAGCTCTACACATTCTCTCGACAGTAGCTCAACTCACGAGTCCCACGCTCTGGGGCACAGGCGCGAACTTTCTCCCCACTGACCACCCTGAGTGTAGTTGCTGTTAGACAGAACGCTGCTTCGGTCGTGGCTCGCTGTTCTGCCCTTGCCGGTACTCTGCTTGTGGTGTGTCCCCTCATCCTGCACGGCTTAGATTCGTCTGAATGTCTTTGCTATGCTCTGTTGTTCCGTTCTAAGATACACAGCCACATTTCTACAGCCCCATCTAAGGTAAAGCATGTGACTTTCCTCCAGGCAGAGCTGTCACTTCAGTGCCATCTTGGATAAGGGCAGTCCCCAGTTCCCTGCCTTTAGTAGTACAGCTTGTCAAAGTCACTTAGCAATTAAGAAAAGGTTTTCATTCTATTCTGCCTTGGTAAATAATGACTTGGGCATTAACAGTAAAAACAGTAAACAGTAAAAACATAAACAGTAAAAAGTTAAAGATCACTACCTTAAATATATGTTTAGCCTTGTTTTTCTGTATTAAGCCACAGTGAGCTCTCTGTTTGCTAGATACATCTGGAACAAGAAATTAGACAACAAACACAGGCTGTCTAACTCAGATATGCTTACCAGCTCTCACTCTTGTCAAAACATCTGCTAAATGTAACATTAAATGTTTAAGCTTATGCCAGAGACTCCCAAAGCAGTGACCCCATCCCCAACCCCAAGGTCTCCAAGAAGATAGTGGCAGAGTGACAAGACTGCCTGGATTGTAGTATGATCACCACTGAGAAACACTGCCTCCAGGGCTTGGCCTACACTGTGGACAAACAGAAGATACCAAGAGAGTTAAATGTCTCATATTGCCTAAGTCAAGGTGGGTCATTTCTCATTTCACACACATCTACTCCACTGGAAAAGGCTTTTTGTCTTCTGGGACTGATGGCCAGACGGACTCTGCCCAAGTTGTCATGGAAACCACAGGGTCCTGGAAACTGTTTAGGTAGTGGACTATAGACCAACCTCTGTCATTTTAATTCATACATGATTCCTAGATTATAATTTATTCTTCCCAGATTTCTGACTACATTGATAGCTAAGGTAACTGTAGCTTGACAGCTAGAAAACAGACCTGGCTCCTTATCCCACCACCTTATTAGTTTAACAGCCCATTTGTTAACTAGTTAAGACTACCACATCTCTTATCAAAAGACAGACGGATTTGCCTTGTTCACAGACTTCACGATAAAGGATCCACAAGTTCAGATGTGAGTGTTCACAGATGTGACCTTTTGTTACTCCTGCATCTAACCTAATGCTTCATAATTCCTCTCCTCACTATGCCACTGTCCTAACATTAACCAATAGAGTTCTTATAAATTAGCCTAACCCTAATGAAACATTCTACTATACAACCTACTTTTAAGTAACAAGTTCAGTTTCCCTTGGTTGTCTTTTTTTTTTTTTTTTTTTTTTTTTTTTTTTGGTTCTTTTTTTCGGAGCTGGGGACCAAACCCAGGGCCTTGCACTTCCTAGGCAAGCGCTCTACCACTGAGCTAAATCCCCAACCCCTCCCTTGGTTGTCTTATACCTTAACTATAGACTTAAGGTATTTCTCGTGCAGAAGTGTATGATCAGCCACCCTATTCACAAGGTCAAGGTTTTGAGTTTCCTTTGTCTTTTAAATGTAAACTTAAAAATGTTTCTCATTATGCTATTCAGTCTCTCAGACAAAAGGAAAAACTTTTCTGGCTCCTTCTGCTCCAAAAAATATTTTTGTTTTCCCTAAGTTCATCTTAAAGACTGTTCATGTTGTTAACAAATTCATCTCCTTTATAAACTTATTAGCTACAGGAAACCCACTTATTTCTACCGCGCATGAACCAAATAGACTCCATCCAGATAAGGACACCAGCCAGTCAATGGTCTAAGCTCCCACTTGCTACCCATTCTCCAAAAGGGTGGGGTTCCTCTCCTGTTCTGGGCTTGGGACGCCCCTCACCCCAGCCACCAAGACCTAAGGGTTAATTTCTTTCTTTCTTTTATTTTTTTAATTTATTTAATATGAGTACACTGTAGCTGTCTCCAGACACACTAGAAGAGGGCATCGGACCCCTTTACAGATGGTTGTGAGTCACCATGTGGTTGCTGGGCATTGAACTCGGGACCTCTGGAAGACCAGTCAGTGCTCTTAACCTCTGAGCCATCTCTCCAGCCCAAAACCTAAGGGTTTCAAATATACACCTAAGAAAATGTTTTTTCTCCTAAACATACTTAATTTTATTCTTTACCTCTAACATGTATGTATGTATGTATGTATGTATGTATGTATGTATGTATGTATGTATATACAAAAGTTTACTCAAAATCTACATCTGAAACGACTCTAGAGAAGCAACCCACATATACTCCAATCTACTCTCACAAACACAGATGCTTCTACTGGATCTGCTGCTTCCTATATCCACAGATGGTTCCACAGACCCTGGACGACAAGGAAACCTCTCCTAAGACTGGACCAACATCCCCATACTCGTTTTATTAGGTTTCCCAGAGACGCATCACCGCAAGGTCAGCAGGAAATGAGTAAAGACCATGAGGACTCTATTCCTGCTTTACTGTCACCTCTTTCTAGCTTTTCCTTTTTAAATTAAACCAAAATGGAGAAACGTTAGCATTCCTTCTAGACTCTGCCCCACTATGCCTGACTCAGTATTAAAAGGGGCTGTTTGCCCCCTCCTCACTCTCTTATTCTTTTCCCTCTCTGTCCCTTCTCTCCCCATTCCCTTCCCTGTCATGTGTTCCTGGCCAGCCTCTCCTCCTTCCCTCCCCTCCTCCCCGTTCTGCCCCCACCCACCCACTTTTCCCTGTCTCTAAATAAACTCTATTCCATACTGTATCTGTGGTACGGCTGGTACCTCAGTGGGAAGGATGTCTCAGCGTGTGCCCGCAGAGGCACCCTTGCCATCTCACTATACCTCTACCAAACATATTCCTGGTTATTTCCTTTTATAAATAACAAATAATGCAGACCACAAGCCCTCAGCTATAAACAGGAGCTGTAGTTTGAGGTCAGGTACTAGTTCTCTGGAGCAGGCCTGTGATTATCCTTCAAAGAAATTTGCAGCTAAGTTATTTATACTCAGGCCATAGAAGCACTGAACGTAAGCTTCATTCTGATAGAAGCTAGTGACCACATTCATTTATGCCATAAACATAGATTTAGAGGCATCTCTTTGAGAAGGCCTATTCCTGCTTGACCAGTGTTTCCTGTCAGACCTGTGAACCCATCTGTAAAACTACTATCCTTCCCTACACAGAAGGAGAGAGCCCAGGGTTCCTGGGTCTGTGAATTCCAGGAATATTAGCTGTCACCTCTGTCTTACTGAGAGTCACCCTTGTTCAGCATTAGCTGAGGATTGGTGAATCCTGACTCCTCTTTTTCTTGCTTTTGTGTTTGTTTTGTTGTCTTTGGGGACAGGGTTGTTTTTTGTTTTGTTTTGTATGTTTTTATTTTTGTTCAGGGTTTCTCTGTACATAGCCTTGGCTGTACTGAAACTCACTATGAAGACCAAGCTGAATGGAATTCAGAGATCCACCTGCCTCTATCTCCCAAGTGCTGGTATTAAAAGTACTCATATCATGCTGGGCCTTGACACAGACTCTTACTCAGCCCAGGATGGTCTTGAAGTCCCATCAAGGTAGCCGAAGCTAGCCTTGAATTCTTGGTCCTCCCAGTCTTACCTAACAAGTGCTGGAATTACAAGCGTGCACCCCCATGCTCAGTTTGGATCCCAAATCCCTTAAGACTTAGAAATCTCCCCTTTAGGTTGGGGATTTAGCTCAGTGGTAGAGCGCTTGCCTAGGAAGCGCAAGGCCCTGGGTTCGGTCCCCAGCTCTGAAAAAAAAAAAAAAAGAACCCAAAAAAAAAAAAAAAAACACTTAAAAAAAAAAAAAAGAAATCTCCCCTTTCCTTTCTTAATGAAGGCAGTATGGGATATGATGTCTCAGTCACACCCATATTCCCTGGATAAGGTCTCCTCTAATTGGCAAGCAGGGCCTGCTCTTAGTTTCTCCTTTGAAATGAGTCTTCTTTTTTCCATTCTGACTAGTGTTAGATTATTTGCTTAGTATACTTCTCTTCAAACCATCAGAGTGTAGAGGAGAATACATCCTCCCATGTAGCTCATCTGAGCAGTGTCTAAGTTCTAAGAAATCTAGGATGCCTGTCTGTCCAACATTGCAGAATTTAACCTTCCTTGGAGCTTCACAAGCATCCTGCAACTTCAGTTATCACTGTCCCAAGATAGGAGGAGTGAAGTACTCCAAGGTTAAGGACAGAGACACCAAAATCCAGAGAAGGAAGATGACAAGAAGAGCAGGGGTGTGTGACGGGTAGCGGCCCTGTGGGTGACAAGAAGAGCAGGGGTGTGTGACGGGTAGCGGCCCTGTGGGTGACAAGAAGAGCAGGGGTGTGTGACGGGTAGCGGCCCTGTGGGTGACAAGAAGAGCAGGGGTGTGTGACGGGTAGTGTCCATGTGGGTGACAAGAAGAGCAGGGGTGTGTGACGGGTAGTGTCCATGTGGGTGACAAGAAGAGCAGGGGTGTGTGACGGGTAGTGTCCATGTGGGTGACAAGAAGAGCAGGGGTGTGTGACGGGTAGCGGCCCTGTGGGTGACAAGAAGAGCAGGGGTGTGTGACGGGTAGTGGCCCTGTGGGTGACAAGAAGAGCAGGGGTGTGTGACGGGTAGCGGCCCTGTGGGTGACAAGAAGAGCAGGGGTGTGTGACGGGTAGTGTCCATGTGGGTGACAAGAAGAGCAGGGGTGTGTGACGGGTAGTGTCCATGTGGGTGACAAGAAGAGCAGGGGTGTGTGACGGGTAGCGGCCCTGTGGGTGACAAGAAGAGCAGGGGTGTGTGACGGGTAGCGGCCCTGTGGGTGACAAGAAGAGCAGGGGTGTGTGACGGGTAGCGGCCCTGTGGGTGACAAGAAGAGCAGGGGTGTGTGACGGGTAGCGTCCATGTGGGTGACAAGAAGAGCAGGGGTGTGTGACGGGTAGCGTCCATGTGGGTGACAAGAAGAGCAGGGGTGTGTGACGGGTAGCGTCCATGTGGGTGACAAGAAGAGCAGGGGTGTGTGACGGGTAGTGTCCCTGTGGGTGACAAGAAGAGCAGGGGTGTGTGACGGGTAGCGGCCCTGTGGGTGACAAGAAGAGCAGGGGTGTGTGACGGGTAGCGGCCCTGTGGGTGACAAGAAGAGCAGGGGTGTGTGACGGGTAGTGTCCATGTGGGTGACAAGAAGAGCAGGGGTGTGTGACGGGTAGCGGCCCTGTGGGTGACAAGAAGAGCAGGGGTGTGTGACGGGTAGCGGCCCTGTGGGTGACAAGAAGAGCAGGGGTGTGTGACGGGTAGCGGCCCTGTGGGTGACAAGAAGAGCAGGGGTGTGTGACGGATAGCGGCCCTGTGGGTGACAAGAAGAGCAGGGGTGTGTGACGGGTAGTGTCCATGTGGGTGACAAGAAGAGCAGGGGTGTGTGACGGGTAGTGTCCATGTGGGTGACAAGAAGAGCAGGGGTGTGTGACGGGTAGTGTCCATGTGGGTGACAAGAAGAGCAGGGGTGTGTGACTGGGTAGCGGCCCTGTGGGTGAGAACAGTCAAAGGTCCATTACAGACAGGGTTTCAGAGAGACCTGTGACTTCTCACTTCTAGAAGCTCCAACAAGCTTCTTGTAGTTTATTTTTGTCCATCCCTGTGTCACTTTGGTAAGGGCCTTGACATCTTATAATCTCTCTTATAAACTCTTTTTTTTTTTTTTTTTTTGGTTCTTTTTTTCGGAGCTGGGGACTGAACCCAGGGCCTTGCACTTCCTAGGTAAGTGCTCTACCACTGAGCTAAATCCCCAGCCCCTTATAAACTCTTTTAGCCAGGCTTGGTGGCACCTGCTTATAAGTGAAGTTACTATGGACACCGAGGCATGAATCTCAGGGTTCAGGAGAAGCCTTAGGAGCATAGAGTCTGAGATCTCTATTTAAAAGGAAAGAAAAAATGATTCTTACCTGATCTCACTTCAGCTTTTGTTGTTGTTCTTGCTTGGATTTTCTGAGTCAGAATCGCACCATGTAGTTTATTTTTGTCTTGCCCTCAGAATTTTCCTGCCTCAGTCTTCCAAGTGGATGGACTACAGTCTACATCACCATGTCTCGGTCTCTTTTTCAGTTTTACAGTTATATCCAGTGCTGACAATGAAATAGCTCCTATAAACAAAAAAACAAAATCAACTTTCAGATACTAGAAGCCTGGACCTGGTCTCCAACTTCCAGGCCTCCTTTCTTGTGACTAAAATATCCTAGAGCCGTCAAGTTTCAGCACAGGCCCTGCATGAAACCTCTTTGAGCTTCGCCATTTATCTCTAGAAAGGAACTGAATCCAGCAAGAGGACAGGGCATGCTGACAGCTACTCTTCAGAGCCAGAAATGGATATGGTTTTCTCTCTTTAATTTATTCCCAGGCTGCTCCCTCCCTGCCTTCATAAGCTAGTTCTTATTTATTTCAAAGACTCAAAGTAATACAGTAGTGAAATTTCTTATCTGCCTCTGCATTCCTTCCTTAACCTCTTCCCCTTCCTTGCAGAGGGAGTTCAGCAGCATCACACCTACTCAAAGTCTGACTGTCTTTCTAGATCCTTCTGAGTTCTTGCATATCTGAGATGGTCAATGTCCTTCCTCCTCCTCCTCCCTGTCCTCCCCATCCTCCTCCTCCTTGTTTTTTTCAGACAGGGTCTTACTACCTTGCCTCAGCTGGCTGGTCTTGCATTCTCTGCATAGACCAGGCTGGCCCTGCACTCTCTGCATAGACCAGGCTGGCCCTGAACTTACAGAGATCTTCCTGCCTCTACCTCCTAAGTGCTGGGATTAAAGGTGTGCACCACCAGGCCATGCCCTATGTGAAGTCTTTAAATCAATGCCTGGTTAGTGATGAGCATTCAGTAAGTCCTAGAAGTTATTATGATTTATATATGAATTTAATAAGTCGGATAAACTATTAAAATTCATTATAGGCTTTTAAGTAAAAAAGAAAGTCTTCCTGTTTTCTGCAAGCATTGCCTCTAGGACTTGTTTTAATGAATTTCTAGAAGAAGTGATTTATAATTACCATATTGTTGGAATTCAAATAGATACTTCAAAAAGGTGAAAAAGAACTCCATCTCTTGAGTGGGATAAATATTCCCCTTGGGGTTCTGTTTACAAACTCAAATATTTTGTAAGCAAATAGTACTAAGATTTAAATGAAATGATCAAGCTGTTCTGAACTTTAAGCTTCTGCCTTGCAGACAAGGAACCATTGCCCAGTGAAATTCCCTAATTACAGAAGCACCAGGTGAAAACGTCTATTCCAAGTCTTCGTTTCACATATCTTTATTCTGGCGCTGCATAAAATAGAGTAATGGCCAACCTACTGTACAAATACAGTCAAATTTCAGCCACACACATGTGGGTTATCCAAGGCAGGAGTCTAAGCAACAGAGCATTTCTTGCGATTCTACTCAGCCTCTGTTTTCACTGACCCCAAACCACACTCAGTCAACTCAGTCAGACACTCACATTTATAGTCACACAGATAAGCTCATGTTCACACATTTGCAGGCACTCATGTATAACAACATTTCTCTCTCTTTCACACACACACACACACACACACACACACACACACACACACACACACACACCACACATTTTGCCCAAAGCAGGCAGAGCTCAAAAATAGCATGATCTTATTCCCTTTCTCTCCTCTCTGGAGGCTTCCCTTTTCTGAATCACAGTGAGGGTGTGGCAGGAAGGGAGAGAGGAAGGAAGGAGAGGAAATCACAGTATACATCCTGGCCCAGCAGTGCAGGCTGTGAGAAGCAGAAGGCGCTGCTCCCTGTGTGCCGGCATCCCTCCTGCCATTTTACTGAAATTTGAGGGTGTTTTTCTCTCTGCAGCACCCACGCTCCCTCCCTTTCTGCCAAAGCTCCCTGTTGTGACAGAGGAGATGCCGATGTTGGGGGTGGGGAGTGCAGCTAGGTAGCCTCCAGACTGAGTTACAGCTCCCCCTCCAGGAACAGTGCTGGGGAAAATAGACTACAGATAAGTTCTGGTTTTACCGACCACCCTACAGTCCTACAGTACTGTTATGTACACAGAGATGTATACTTCCCTGACATCCATACAAAGACACAGGGACACACACACACATCACAGAGACCTAGAGCTGGGCAGGCACAATCTAACAGTAATGCTCAAGGAGGAAATCCCATATCACACTGACATGGGTCTGCAATCCCATATCACACTGGCATAGGTCTGCAATCCCATATCACACTGGCATGGGCCTGCAATCCCATATCACACTGGCATAGGTCTGCAATCCCATATCACACTGGCATGGGTCTGCAAAAGCTCTGTGGTAAGGGTACTTGCTGCTAAGGCTGACAACCTGAGTTCGATCCTCAGAGCATGTATAGTGGAAGGAAAGAGCTGATTCCTTCTAGGTGTCTTTGACACACACACACACACACACACACACACACACACACACACACACACACACGATAGATAGATCGAGAGATAGATAGATAGATAGATGATGGATGGATGGATGTAAATAAAAGCCACACATGACCCAAATCCCCCTCCTCTGATCTCCTTCTTCCGATGATTCAGAGAACAGCACTGGGTGCTCCTGCAGCCCAGGAGAATGGTGAGCCTCCTCAGCCATGTGGCTTAGCATAGTAAGTAAAGAGGAAGGTGAGTACTGAGGCTCTGGATTCTATCACTGTCCAGCACTTTCTAATAAGGAACACCAAAGGCCGTACTCTAAGACTGACCCACCTCTCCGAAGCAGCCCTTTGTAAAGAGGACCCTAGGGCTCTTTCTAGTGGCTCCAGCAGCATAATCTAGAAAGCACAGACACAGGTTCTTGCCGGGGCCAAAGAAGGGTGACTTGCTTTCCTCAGGCTCAGCTGATAGCAGAGATTCTAAGTGGGTTTGAGGCAGAAACCGTACTATGTGAGGAAAAAGGAAGGACTCAGTCTCTGGGAGGACCAGCCAATGAAAACTGAAAGCTATGGTGGGGTAATACTCAGTTATAATTCTAACAATTAGAAGCTAAGGCAGAAGGATTGTGAGTTCAAGGCTAACCTGAGCTGTATAGTTAGATTTTGTTTCAAAAGAAACAAGGAAGGAAGGGGGGGTGGAAGGAAAGAGAGAGGGAGAAAGAAAGACAGAAGTATATACATGAATATCAGGAGGCACAACAATACCACCCTGATTCCCGGTTAGGAAAGCCACAAGGACATTCTCACTCTGCTTCTTGGGTTCTGTTGCAAATAGTCAGTGCAAGATGGACCCCACTCATGCAAGCCACTGCTAGACATGCAAGCCACCGCTAGACATGCAAGCACGCTAGAAGTGTGCTGTCTTCACTCTCCTTGGACATTATATACATTCTTTTGATTTAAAGATACTGTAGGGGTTGGGGATTTAGCTCAGCGGTAGAGCACTTGCCTAGCAAGGCCCTGGGTTCGGTCCCCAGCTCCGAAAAAAAGAAAAAAAAGGGAAAAAAATAAAGATACTGTAGAAGAGAAAGTTGAGAAAGCTTGTGGTTCAGAAATTTTATATGATTTAATCAGGATCAAATGACTAATAAGTGAATTCACCCCAAGGAGTGAATTGGGATCTTTGCCCTTTCTTCCCGGGACCAAGGAACCCTCTCGGATTCCTCTGAATCAGCAGCTGATGATCAGCTGGTGTTAGAAGGTACGAGTCTATCTGATGACTTCTTTCAAGGGAGTCTCGAGTATCTGCTCATCTTCAACACAAGGACAGGGTGGGCCTGTCGCTTGTCCTGTGCAGGCAGTCAAAAGGGCGGGGTTGAGTCATCTAGAGCCATGTCTCCACCAGGACCTCATGATTGTTGCCAGTGTATGGCACAACTGCAAAAGGCCCAGCTCTGGACATGCAAAGAATGTGTCACTTGAAAAATATTTTATAAAATTAATAAGCATATGGCTGTTTGCTTAGGCCAATGTGCTGCCTATATTGGTCAATACTGAACAGCTCCTCTCCATTCCTGGGTCTTGGCTGTTTGTGTGTGTGTGTGTGTGTGTGTGTGTGTGTGTGTGTGTGTGTGTGAGTAGTAATTGGGGGGAAGAAAAGAACAATAACAAAACTAAACTGTCTACCTTCTAAAGCATGTCCTAGCAGGGGCAATAGTCAGTTTCCTGTCTGCTTTTGGGAACGAGGTAGAAGCAGCTTCTTCTATAAAGAACGCTTCCTTAAGGAAGTCCAACTAGTGAGTATTCTCAGAGAGACTGCCACCAAAAGCTTCTCTCATTTTAGTTTCCTCCATAAGGAGCCATTCTTCTCGTTAGCCTAAAGACAATTCATTCAAATATTTATTCCTTACTGAATCTTTCTGGACCAGAAACCATTCCAGGTGTCGGGATGTGGTTGCAACTAGACAAGGAAAGAAAACCTTTTCCTGGAGCTTGCATTTTAAAGGGGAAAGCCAGGTAGGAAACAAAGCCACAATCAGTGCTAGGATAGATCTCAGGTGCAGTGATCCAACAGAGCATAGATCATGCAAACAATGAACAATACTCCAAGCCTGCTAACCACATAATAATTGTTTTTCCTTTTTTTCTTACATAGCCCCAGTTAGTGTGGGACTCACTGATTAGTCCAGCCTAGCCTCAAACTTAAGGTGGTCCTCCCGAGTGTTGGGATTCCAAGCCTGGGCCACCCGTGCTTGGTCCCATCACCTGTACCTGCTCTGTAAATACATAATAAACAGAAAGGCTTAGCATGTACAACCGGATTGTTACTCTCCCTCTTTTAAAAAGGTATTTTTATTCTGTGTGTGTGTGTGTGTGTGAAACAGAGAGAGAGAGAGAGAGAGAGAGAGAGAGAGAGAGAGAGAGAGCGCACATGTGTGCCATGGTCCCTATGGGCATCTAGGGTCCAGCAACCAAGCTCAGGTTGTCAGGCTTATGCATCAAGTATTTTTACCCACTAAACCATCCCTTTTCTCTCTCCTTTCATTCCACTCACCCTTTCTGGTTTTGTTGTTGTTGTTAAGTTTGTTTGTTTGTTTTGAGATCATGTCTCTTTACATATCCCTGTCCTGAAACTCACTCTGTAGACCAGGTTGGCTTTGAAATCACAGAGATCCACCTGCCTCTGCGTCCCAAGTTCTGGGATTAAAGTTGTGCAGTCTTTCTCCTTTTATTTGTATTTTAAATTATTTCTATGTATATGTATAAATTATTTGTATGCATATGAGTGTTTCCAAACTGAGTGAGTCTTAGTTTATCAAACACCTTTACCCAGATAGTCATATCACTATCTGTGTTTTCATTTATTTGTGTGTGTATACATGTAAGTGTGTGTGTGTGTGTGTGTGCGCGCACATGCAGGCACATGCATCCAGAATTCAGAAGACCGGGAGTCGTGTCTCTCCTAGGATCACAGTATCCTGAGATTGAATACAGGTTATCAGGCTTGCAGAGCAAGTGCTTTTAATTGTTGAGCCATCTTGCTAGTCCCTAAATTAATTTCTAAACTGTCAAAACATGTCTTTTGAGACAGAGTTTCTTACGGCCCAGGCAGGCTTAATTGTATAGCCAAGTGTGACCTTGACCTTGCACTCCTTGTCTCTATCTCCTGAGTTCTGGGATTGCAGACACGCCCCACCACATCTGCCTCTTAATTTTTGAATGAATAATATATGTAGTGAATCTACAGTAGTAACTAAATAGAAAGGTATATTCGGAGAAATCTTTCTCTAGGTTCTATCTCCAGATATCAATTTTTTTCCTCAAGTGTACAAGTGTTAATTTCTTGTGTATTCTTCCAGAGAAATCCGTTCATAAAAAAAGCAGTTTTCGTGTAGTTTGTTTTTGCCACAAGGAAAATATTTAAATTGGGGGATCAGGAAATACTTGTAATTCTGGCTAAACCTTGGATGATAAAAAGGTATCAGTCAGGCAAAGATCTTAGAGCAGCCGCCTCTGCTGAGAAAACACCCAGAGCAAAAACCTGAACAATGAGGAAGGAGCTCAGGCCCCCGTGCTCGTTCTGTGAGAACTGCTAGGTCAGTTATGAGCAGGCTTCAGAGTCACAACCAGCAGCCGAAACACTCGGAGCAAGCGTGGAGGTGCGTCCTATAATCCCTGGCTGGGGCTGCAGGATCAGAATCATTTTCAGCCTCATTGTGAGTTGGAGGCCAACCTGGACTACATGAAATTTTGTCTCAAAAGGGACCCTGGGAAGGTGTCTCAGTCAGAAAAGTACCTACCGTGCAGGCATGAGGACCTAAGTTTGCACACAGAAAAAGACTGTGTGGGGCAGTGCACGCCAGTAATCCCGGCACTGGGGAAATGAAGACAGGACTCTTGGGGCTTGTTGGCCCGCTTGTCTAGCTAAATCGTTGAGGTCTGAGTTTAGGATATTCCTAACCCAAAAAATAATGTAGAGAGCAATGAAAACAAAACCGCCTGATGTCAACCGCTGGCCTCTCTATGCACCCACATTTACATATGTATTAATGTACATGTACACACAAACAACGCTAGAAACAAAACAAAAAGCCAGGGAGGGGATCAGATTCGTCTCTAAACCACTAAAAACATCAAAGATCAAATCATAAGATTACTATCTAGCCAGGAGCTTTCTTGTAAAGAACTAGGGTATACCATTCCCCTGAGAAATAATCCAAATGGGCCTATCAATCACTTAAACAAGAACACATCCCTCAGGAAGCTGTCTGCCCCAGATTTTTAAGAAACGGTATAAAGGAAGGCATGGCAGCTACACCTGTAATCCTAGTATCCAGGAGGCAAAAGCAGGTGGAGCTCTGCAAGTTCAAGGCTAGTATGGTACAGGTAGTATGTTTTGGGCATGCCGGGGCTATGGTGTGATACTCTATGTCAAAAAAACAAACCAGAACAAAACAAAAGCAGCAACAACAGAACTGACAGTATAAACAGTATAAGGCCTACCTAAAACTTAGATTGACTCATGGTCTCTCCGGCCACTGCTCCATCTCACCCTTGGTAGTAGTTTCCTCCACAAGGCTCCCTTTGCTGCTGTCCACTCTCACCCTGCAGGTCCCCCCTTTACCTTGTGATGAATCCCAACTGTCTCCTGCACTGCTATCTGCATGCCTTGCTTGAAGTTTTCCAATGGAAACCACAAGACTGAAGAGCTGAAAGGAAGCCAAAACAAGGTCCTAGGACCAATACAACTGAAGTTAGGAAAGAGGATTCTCCCCTTAAAGGTTCTAGTGTCTCTTTCTCACAACTATGAACTGTTTCGAGGTTGGAGGAAAGTCACTCTTGAAATACAGCTCTAGTCTTCCCTGCTATTCTCTTTAGTCTCATAGAGAGCACACTATGGTTTTTAATGGCACAATTTTAGGGTTTTCTTGTTGGTTTTGGCCATTGTTTGTTTGTTTACAGACAGGGTCTCCCTCTGTAGCCCAAGCTGGCTAGCCTAAAACTCTTATGTACCCCAAGCCGATGGTAACAAACTGTGGAAACGTTCCTGCCTCAGCTTCCTGAGGGATAGGACTATAGATGTATGCTGTTGTGTCCGCTAATGGTAGCATTTTTTATAATTGACTATACATACACATACACACACACACACACACACACACACATGCACGAACGCACGCACACATGCACACATACACAGAGGAGACGTTTATAGAGCAGGTAAAAGATTTAAAAGAGGACATGGTGGGAGGTGGTTAGAAGAAAGCATCAAATCCCCTAGTCAGGGCTCTTAACCGCTAGCTGATTAGCAACCTGAGTTGAATAGATAGGTTCTTGACTTTTGACAAAGACCAAGAAGAATAATTTAGTTTCCACCCAGAGCTTTGCTTTGGAAAATGTAGGGCATTCTCAGGTTGAGTATAGAGAGCTGTTAGTAAAGTACTTGCCCCAGCATCATATAAAACAGGCATGGTAGCACACGCTTATAGTCTTAGCACTTGGGAGCCAGGAGGCAGGAGGCAGGGGAATTAGAAGTTGAAACTTGGGCTAGCAAAATGGCTAGAGCCAAAATGGTGAGAGCACTTTCCCTGCAGCCTGATGATTGAGTTTGAACCCTCCAATTTATTCTCTGACTTTTGCACCGTGCTTTCTCTTACACATACATACAAAATAATTTATAATTTATTTATTAGGTCAAGGTCATCCTTGGCTCCTAGTTAGTTTGAGTCCAGCCTGAGCTATGTGAGACAGTGGGTCAACCAAAACAAGCGAAGAAAAGCAGAGGACACATCAAACTTGAGCAATAATGAGGGGCTAGATATTTCTAGCCTTAGGTTTCCTTTAAAAACTATTTTTTAAAATCATTGCCGTGTGTGCTCATGGCACAATGCAGGCACCTTTACCAGAAGAGGGCATCAAATGCTCTGGAACTGGAATTATAGCTGTTTGTCAGTGACCAGGAAGGTACTGGGAATCTGAGAATCAAACCTAGGTCTTCTGGACGAGCAGCCAGTGCTGTTCACCACTGAGCCATCTCTCCAGCCCCTGTGTTCAGTATCTTGGAGGCGACAACTAAAACTCATCCCTCTCCTGGGGCTTACAGTGTGTTTAGGAACTTGTGAGACAACGGTGACCACTGATCCACCTGACAGCTGCCAAAGATCTCAACGGAAGACGCACAGTGCACTGCTTCTGTGGACCAGCATCTTCATAAACGTGAGATCCCAGGAATAAAGAAGATGGTAGCTGGAACACAAGCACGCAGTTGCTGACTGCATGGTGACAGTGGCTTCTTCTTCCTCCTCTTCTCCTGCCTTTTTGCTACTCACATTGTATAAAGCACTCTTTTATAAATTACCCTATATAGGCATGGCGTTACACCAATGGTCTGCGGGAGTTGAGAGGCTGAGGTAGAAAGACTGCTGTGAGTTGAAACTCGGCTTTGACGTGTGGTGTGACACCATCCCAAAACGGGGCCAGGGATATAGCTTACTTGGTAGAGTTCTTGTTTAGCATGCACGGAGCCTGGGCTCTATCCTCGATACCACATTAAAACTTGGCATAGCCCATACGCTCAGCATTGAGAGGTGGGAGCAGGAGGACCAGAACTTCAAGGTCATCTTTGGCTGTGTGGGGAGTGAGGCCCGCTGGACATCCAGTATCAAATAGCAGAAAACTTAAAGATTTATTTATTTATTATCTATAAGTACACTGTAGCTGTCTTCAGACACACCAGAAGAAGGTACCAGATCTCATTACAGATGGTTGTGAACCACCATGTGGTTGCTGGGAATTGAACTCAGGACCTCTGGAAGAGCAGTCGGAGCTCTTAACCACTGAGCCACCTCTCCAGCCCAGCAGAAAACTTAAAACAAATAACCTTACATGGCATTCGACAGTAACCCTGTGATTAGTTGGGGCAGATGGTACTCATTCCATTTCATGATGGAAAAAAAATAGGCTCAGGGCACTTAAATTGCCCAAGCCATTGAAGAAAAACTGGAAGCCAGCGTTCTGACTACACACGGACAGCTTCCCTTGCTGTGGGGAGAACAGTGGGCAATTCGAGCAGACAGAACAGAGGAAGAAAGAAGTGGTGAACCAGGTAAGCACCCCTCCATTTCAGCAGCTCCGAGCTTCTCTTCAAGGAGCTCGAGCTTTCTGCCTTCTCCTCTAATTAGTGCCCACCGCCCAGATCACAGGCCCAGCTCACTGGAGGAGAGTTACTGGCTGACAATCTCAACACAGCAGAAAAGCTGCAAGAGAAGTCCACCATGTCTACAATCTCATTAGCACTGCGGATCCACACACATGCTTCAGACCTGCAGGTTGTCACTTGCATGCTACTAAGCCTGAGGCCTGAAATAAATTAGTTTGTGTCTCAGAAAAACAAAGATATGCTGCTCATGTTAAGTATTTCTGTGCATTAAAATGCCTTGGACTGTTCTGTGGGTCGGCTCTTCTATCCGGACACTGCTGAGTGGTTACAAAGGTTATCTACCACATCCTCCACACAACCCCACCCGAACATCTTGGCCCTGCTCCGTTGCTTTCCAGTGACTGGCCACCTACCTGCTGTCTATCAGAGCAAAGCACTGAGGCTCCAGGTAGGGGGCTTCAGCATCTGTTTTTGGACTGAGACTGCCTTCTGGGGTTGCCCTGGCAACCAACTGCCTGACTGTGTTTCTTAGAAAAGCCTGGGAGTTAGGGAGGAGGGAGGCAGTCCCTGAACAAGAGAATGCAGGGAAAGGCCAGGCGTTATCTCTCCTCCCCCAAGGCACCACTGTCCTGATATGTCCTCTTACCTGTCTTCTCCAGGCCAACAGGGCAGTAAGAGACTTTCCTTGAAGGCGTGTGTGCATGCGTGTGTGAGCGTGTGTGAGTGTGTGTGTGTGTGCGCGCACGCGCGCGTGTGTGTTCGTGTGTGTGCATGTGTGTGTGCATGTGTGTGTTCGTGTGTGTGCGTGTGTGTGTTCGTGTGTGTGCGTGTGTGTGTGTGTGTGCGCGCGCGCGCGTGTGTTCGTGTGTGTGCATGTGTGTGTGTGTGCGTGTGTGCATGTGTGTGTGTGTGTGTGTGCGTGTATCTAACAGCATATCCTAAGTTTAGCCTACAGGTAAAACCCATGTACCTAGCCCACCCTTAGCCAGTTCGTACTATCTGCCTTTCAAGTGACAATAGCATTTATCTTGTAGGCTTCAAAATCTTTCTTCCGGGGTTGAGGATTTAGCTCAGTGGTAGAGCGCTTGCCTAGCAAGCACAAGGCCCTGGGTTCAGTCCCCAGCTCCGAAAAAAAAAATGCAAAATCTTTCTTCCAAGCAGTCTATGGACCCCGAGAAAGAATAGGCAGCCCTTCTGTGAAATGGGTAACTAACCAGGCACGGTGCTACCTGTCTGTGAGCCCAGCACTCAGTTGGTAAAGGTTGAAAGATCATTTCATGCACAGTGTCATCCTGAATTCAATGTATTTTGAATTGAGTCTGTGCTACACTAGATCCTGTTTCAAACAAAGCAGGGCTGAAGAGATGATTTGGTGGTTAAGAATACCTGTTGCTCTTGCAGAGGACACAGTTCAATTCCTAGTACCCACTTAGGGGCTCAAAACCACCTGGTACTCTAGTTTCAGGGGTTATGATTCCCAGTTCTGACCTCTGTAGGCACCATGCACACCTGTGATGCAAACACATGCATGCAGGTGAAGCATTCCTACACAAAAAAGTATAATAAATAAATCTTTAAAAAAGAAAAAAGCCAGGCAGTGGTGACGCACACCTTTAAGTGCTCACCTGTGAGTTTGTGCCAGCCTGGTCTACAGAGTGAATTCCAGGATAGCCAGGGTTACACAGAGAAACCCTGTCTTGATAAAACAAAAAGTAAAACAAATACATGAATAAACAAATAAATAAGAACAAAACCAAGCAATTACCTCCTATTATTTGTTTGGATTAGCTCTGTGAGGCAAGGGCTGGTCATAACCTAGCACAGTGCTTGGCATATAGGCACAAAGTAACTGCTGTTGAGTGGAGAAGAAACAGAATGAGAACATGGGAATCTGACAGAAGCAGCAGGAGAAGCAGTGGGGAGCTTTTCAAATTGACTGGAGGAAGCAGCATGAACAGAGGAATCTGATATGACTCGCTTCATCTACAGTGTAGGCTACAGTAGAGAGGAAGGTAGGCCAGGGCTAACCAGGACAGACTCAAATGCTGAACTAATACATCTGGGCCAGCACAGCAGCACACTTAAAGCAGCACTTCAAGAAGACAGATCTGACCAGGTGCGGAGGATGGACTAGGGAAAACCAGCAGGCAGGGAATTAGTCGGGAGACTGTTTTGACAGCTCAGATTTGATGTGTAAAGGGTCTAGACAAGAGCAGTGATGGGGGAAACGCAGGAGAGAAACAAACCACCCAATTCTGTTGGATGGCTTCTTCCTGCAGCCTAGAAACATCAGCTGCGGCCTAACCTTGGTTAACTAGGACTCTGTGGTTGTCATCTGAGCTGCCTGGTCACAGACCTCTGTGCTTTACAGAATGCTCACTGCCAGCTACGGTGCTGCCACTACTTCAGGGACTGGCTGGGATTCCCTACAGTCCTAAGGTTCATTAAGCATTAGTAGATGTGTCACAAAAAAAAGAGACATGATTTCCTGTTCAGATAAGTTTGGGAAATTCCAGGTTAAAACTATGAAAAAAAAATAGCTTCTTTACTAGAATATGTCAAGGAGGGCTATGTTTGTCAACTTAAAATGGAAATTGGAGTCTTTTTACTGCCACACCCTAAAAGAGCACTCACAAAACAGCTGGAGGGTTCTGGAATCAGGTCTGTTTGCCTTCCTTCCTGCAAGATGCATCTGGACTGCACATGTTGAGCACATTGCCTGCACATCCTTCGTCCCTCCTTAGAGCAGTAACGTCACCCACAGCACTAACTCAGCAACAGTATAGAGGCTGCTTACAGGCTCTGACTCTGAAGAATCTGCTGCAATCGAATCATAATTCTACCAACTCATAGCTGCCTAACCCTGGTGTACTTTCAGTTCAGTCATGTACACAACAGGGGAAATATGACGCTTACTTCAGTAGGGTTTGACCATTACACCAGGGAGTTAAACCATCCAAAACACTTTGTCCCAGGTCTGGTACAAAGGGATCCCTCAATTGTGAGCTACTGTTTTTGTTTATTGTTCTTTGTTTTGTCTCATATAACCATGTAGTCTATGATAAGAACCCAATCCCTTCTGGGCAGTGGTGGTGCACCCTTTAATCCCAGCAGTTGGGAGACAAAGGCATTCAATCTCTGAGTTCAAGGCCAGCCTGTTCTACAGATTGAGCTCCAGGATAGCCAAGACTACAACCCTATCTCAAAGAAACAACAAATGAGAGAGACAGAGAGAGAGGCAGAGACAGAGAGACAGAGAGAGACAGAGAGAGAGAGAGACAGAGAGACAGAGAGAGAGACAGAGACAGAGAGACAGAGAGAGACAGAGACAGAGAGACAGAGAGAGAGACAGAGACAGAGAGACAGAGACAGAGAGAGACAGAGACAGAGACAGAGAGATAGAGAGAGATAGAGAGAGACAGAGAGAGACAGAGAGGGAGACAGAGACAGAGAGACAGAGAGAGACAGAGACAGAGAGAGACAGAGACAGAGAGATAGAGAGAGATAGAGAGAGACAGAGACAGAGAGACAGAGACAGAGAGACAGAGAGAGACAGAGAGACAGAGAGGGAGACAGAGAGGGAGACAGAGAGACACAGAGAGAGACAGAGAGAGAGACAGAGACCCCACAGACAGACAGACAGACAGACAGACAGACAGAGTGAGCCGGGCAATCTGGTATGGTATGAAGAGGGGAGAAGAATTGGGAGTGGAATTCAGGGCAGAGGACTAGTGGTGGCGGTAAACAAAGCTAAAGGCATGGGGAATCACAGCAAGGACAAAATCTCACTCTTCATGCTCAGACTTTTGGCTATCCTTGTGCCTCATTCATCTTTTTATTACTATAAAAGTATGCTTAACGGTCTAAAGAGATGCTAAAAGCATGTACTGTTTGTTCTTGCAGAAGACCTGAATTCAGTGCCCAGCTCCCATGTTAGGTGGCCCAAAACTACATATAACTCCAGCTCAGAGGATCTGGGATCTGATACCTCTGACCTCCACAGACACTTAAACTAATGTGTACATACCCATAGAGACAAACAAATAATTAAAAATAAATCATGTTCTAAGGTGTGCGTGAATATAATGTATTGAGTATATTTTATATTGAATATAATATAATCGAGTATGCATGTTTAGATTTATATTTTAAAAATATAGAACTTAGGCTAGGCACGGTGATCTATACCTTTAATTCTAGTATTTGGGAGGCAGAGGCAGGCCAATCTCTGCAAGTTTGAGGATAGACAGGGCTACGTAGTGAAACCCTGTCTCAAAAAAAAAAAAAAAAAAAAAAAAAAAGAGAGGAAGAAAGAAAGAAACCTCCGGAGACTTAGTTTTACACTTCTGAAATCCAGACGTTCAAGATAAAGGACCCGACACCCACTGAAAGCCTCCTGGTCCTTTCTTTCTTCTCCTTCTCTTCCTCTGCTTCCTCTTATGTATTTATTTGTTTGTTAGAACAGGGTCTCTTTTTGTTATTTATTTGTTTTTTGTTTTCTTGAGATTGGGTTTCTCTGTGTAGCCCTGACTGTACTGAAACTTACTGTGGACCAGGCTGGCCTCAAACTCTTGATCCTCCTGCCTTCACCTCCCAAGACCTGGTGTTACTGTGTGTACTGCCATGCCTGGTTCATAGGGTGCTGTGGATTGAACCCAGAGCTTCAAGCATGATAGGCAAGCATTGAGCTCCAACTTCCTCTTCCTTCTACTTTAAAAAACATTCTTGTTTTATTTTCTGTGAATGTACATGTGCCTGAGTATAAGTTTATGCATCCAAGGAGGCCAGAAGAGGGCTAAACGTCTGAACTGGATACAGATAGCTGTGAGTCACTGTGTGGGATGCTGAGAACCAAACCTAGGTTCATTGTAAGAACCTAAGTGAGTGCTCTTAGCCACCAAGCCATCTCTCCGACCCCCCCCCCCCCCCGTCCTTCTTCTTTTAAAGACAGTGTCTTTTTATGTGTCACAAATTGGTCTCAAATTCTTTATCCTTCTGTCTCAGTCTCTAGACTGCTAGGATTACAAATATGTGTCACTAGGCCCTGCTCTGCTGGGAGCTTTCTTGCTAGATTAGGCCATGCCATGCCAACACAGAAAGCAGTAGGGCAAAAGAAGACATACGAGAGTAAGAGACTGGATTTACAGCCTCAAGACTTCTCGTAATTTAATGCAGTTATAAGGCTTCTGACATCAAGGCCTCATGATTTCAACATCTTGGGCTCTACCTCCCAATGCTCTTGCCTGAGGATGAAGATTCCATCACACCCTTTTCACGTGGATACATTCAAACCATAGCACCCTCTTTGCCCTTCCTTGCCGGCTTAGATTTTTCAAAACCTACTTTAATAAGGGTTCTTAAACATTCAACCTCCCTTCTAGCCCACCTACCAGAGGGGCTGGTGTGGGATGATGTCACAGGTGAGGCAGGTACAAGATAGAAGGAGGCCTGTCATTGGATGAGAAGGAAGGATGGGCGGGAGAAAAGTTTGAAGGAAGAGGAGGAGACAGGAATGGAAAAGGGAGGAAGGGAGAAGCTGTGGTGGGATAATATGGACATTAAGATTCCACGCTGGGGCTGGGGATTTAGCTCAGTGGTAGAGCGCTTGCCTAGCAAGCGCAAGGCCCTGGGTTCGGTCCCCAGCTCCGAAAAAAAGAAAAGAAAAAAAGAAAAAAAAAGAAAAGATTCCACGCTGCACCTTTACAGGTTGTTATGAGTGTTCTTAAGGGATGGATGTGTATTGGGCATTGTATGTTTAGGTGGGCAATTATATCTATCAATTGGATCAAAGGTTATTGTGTTGTGTGTTCTTTCATGTGCAGATTTAAGTGTAAGGGAGTGTGGGGCAACTAGTCTGGGTCACAATGGAATTGGAATGTGTGCTTCTGGCAAGATATCTACCAGATATCTTGGGACACTACAGTTCCAGACTTAGAGTGGGATAAAAGACAGCATTTTTATTTTTTTATATTTTTACAACAACAGGCTGGTCAATAGAAAATGGGTGATATGGACCTGTTTTGAATAGTTCTTTCGGAGTGATTCCAATCTTCATTGTCCAGCCCAAACACCAAACATGAATCAGTAGCAGTGGCTCAATCTAGAAGAAACCCCAAGCCCCCACCAAATCGTCCTTAGTTCCCAGAGGCAGCAAGAAGCAACTGGAATACCATGAGGCAGGTTTCTTTCTACGAAGGCACGACAAGTAAAGGTCAGTGAGGATGGGCAAAGCATTGCAAGGCGAACCAATGCAAGAGTGTCCTCCCACTCTCTGTGGGCTCTGTGCGGTTATGTTTATAATCTTTCTAAACATCAAATGCCCTCTCAAGTGTTCACTCCAGCAGAACATCACAAGTCCTTTCACAAGACAGCTTCCAGAATAATACCATGTGCCTGTCATCAGCAAACTGTCCTCGCATAAGACAAGTTTGCAGAAAAACACGTGACATAACTGGATCTTCAAAGAAAACAAATTTCCATTTCACTTTCTATAACAAAGCAGTCTCTGCTCTTCAAGATGTATCAACTAGTGGTTCCCTGACTGGGTAGCACCTTAACAGGTGTTTTTGGACTCCTATTGTATGAGTAAGAAACTCATGGGCTGGAGAGATGGCTCAGCAGTTAAGAGCACCCGACTGCTCTTCCAGAGGTCATGAGTTCAATTCCCAGCAACCACATGGTGGCTCACAACCATCTATAAAGAGATCTGGTGTATCTGAAGACAGCTACAGTGTACTCATATAAAATAAATAAAAAATAAATATATAAAGAAAGAAAGATGTCATTCTTTAAAAAAAAAAAAAAAGAAACTCATGCCATGTCTGTGACTAAAGGGGACACCAATTCTCTATCTTACTTTATTTTCTCCTTATTTTCAATATACATGTGGCATTCTGGACTTTCCTTTGAATCCAATAGTATTTGTAGCATTAAAGACAGGCCTTTGGGGGTTGGGGATTTAGCTCAGTGGTAGAGCGCTTGCCTAGCAAGCACAAGGCCCTGGTTACGGTCCCCAGCTCTGAAAAAAAAGAAAAAAAAAAAAAGACAGGCCTTTGAATTTAGGAGACAGGATGAAGAAATGCAGGTAACTCCTCTCATCCACAGAGTACATTACCTCACATGATTTTGAATATAGTATTCTGAGAGACATATTTGGAGACGGGTTTTCAGTTTTAAACCCTAGCTGTCCTGGAACTCATTCTGTAGACCAGGCATCTTGAACTCACAGAGATCTGCCTGCCTCTGCCTCCTGAGTGCCACAATTAAAGGTGTGCACCAGCACACACACTTATTTCTATCAGTTTTGTTTCCATCATAGAGATTAAACAGCTTAAAACATTAAGAATTTAGCAATAGCTCACACAGGTATAGGGAGACACACATAGGAACCTCAACTCTGACCTTCTCACCTCTCAGTCAAGGGCCTGTCCCACACACCCTCTTCTGTGGTCACTCCCAAACCAAAACTTCAGACTTCACCTGACCAAGAGCTTGTATCTGAGTAGCCTACATTCAGCTTTGTGACTTTGTAGGTAGGCAGTACCCCCAAATAACTAGCTTAGGTTTTGAAAGTGAATTTGAGAGTAGGAAAGCTGGTAGATGCCTTCAGGTATGCTAGGAGCACAGTCTCGGATTAGAGCTTTCTTGCCTGCTTTGTCACATGTCTCTCTCGGGATATCCCCAGCAGCTGTGGTAGGGTAGGGTTCAATGCCCTACCTAATGTGGTTTGACAGCAGCTAAATGGCTGGAATGGGAGGATCCTAAGGCTGAAAATCCCTCAGCGGGGATGTGGTTACCATGGGCCAGGGAATGGCCAAGTCTCAGGCCCCACAATTATCTGATACTTTGAGTGTCGGGCATAAGCCATGGTAAGAGGGATCTCTTCCTTTCCTTGCCTTCAGAAGGGGTCTGATCCTAAGTATTCCTTGGCAGACAACGAGTCTGTTTTGTTTTCCTTTTTAGATCTGCCCAATCTCTCTCCTGCAACTCCTGCAACAGCGAGCAGTTTCTTCACACTCACGCCCCTGCTGCAGTCTTGGGACTCACTTCCCTTCTCCTTTGCCCTCTGCCTAACCACTATCATTACAGAATTCCTCTGAGAGGACTTCAAGGCACCCCCTCCTTTTTTGACACGCTGGGATTTGAACCCAGGATCTCACAGCTACTAGGGAAGTACACTGTCGCTGAGCTACACACCCAGCTACTCTCCAGTGTTCACATTATAGGATCAACAATTTCTTCATTGTAATGGAAAATGTTAAATTATCTCCCTAGCTTGTGGAGCTAAAAAGTGGGTGGTTTAAGCCCATCTTCCACACAATTCCATGCAAATTGTTACCCAACCCAGCTCTACCCCAGTTGCCAAAGCCAATGATGGCACAGAGCATAGGGGACCCATAAGATTTCCTCAGGAAACCAGGCAGTGGTAGCCCACACCTTTGATCCCAACACTTGAGAGACAGAGGCAGATGGATCTCTGAGTTTGAGTCAGCCTGATCTACAGAGCAAATTCCAGGACTGCTATGACTATATACAGAGACCTTGTCTCAAAAAAGAAAAAAAAAATCCTCAGGAAAAAAAAATAGCTAATTCTTTAGCTTTTCTTTTAGACCAGGCCAGCCTGGTCTAAAAAGTAAGTTTAAGGAAGACAGCCAGAACACAGAAACCCTGCCTTGAAAAACAACAAACAAAATAAAAACAAGGAAACAAAAACATGTAAAATAGAGACTTCAAGAAAATGTACAGAGAAGTTCCTATTTCTTTATGTTTGTGAGACAGAATCTAAAACAAAAAAAAAAGTCAGGTGGTAGCCCAGCACTCGGGAGGCAGAAGCAGGTGGTAGATCTCTGTGAACCGGAGCCTGGTCTGTAGGATGAGTTCTAGGACAGCCAGTGCTACACAGAAAACCCTGTTTCAAAACAAGAAAAAAGGAAGGAAGGAAGGAAGGGAGGGAGGGAGGGAGGGAGGGAGGGAGGGAGGGAGGGAGGGAGGGAGGAAGGAAGGAAACAAGACAAGGTCTCATGTAATCCAGCTTGCTTCAAGCATAACTGCTACTGGTCATCCTGCCTTCACCCCCAGAGTGCAGGGATTACGGGCATGTACCACCACGAGTGGGGAAGTGACCCATTTCAGTGTCCCCACCCACTTACCCACCCAGCCCTCTCAAGGGAGAAGCTAATTGAGTTGTCCAGAAAGAAGTTAATGGGGTTGGCAATTAAATGCAACAGCTGCCAGAGCACTGGGCCAACTGGACAGAGGGCCTCAACCCATTTACTATGGACTGCAGCCCCATTATGTATTTCATGCTTTTATTTTCATTTCCATACTGTTACATCCAGATTACTGAAGGGCAACTCTGTGTCTAAGAATCCTTCCAGTTTGCTCTGATGATGGCTTATGTATAATCCACAAAGGCATGGGAAGGTGAGAGACAGGACAGTGGGAATGGCAAGACAGTAACCATCTCAAAGTCCACCCAAGCACAAGAAAGTGTTGCTCTTTTTAAAAATCTCTGGTTGGGGCTCTGGAGAGTTGGGTTAGCACCTAAGAGGTTTTGGTGTTCAGCGGAAAACCTAGATTAGTTCCTAGCACCACATATCAGTTTATAACCATCTGTAATTCTAGTTACAGGGGGCAGCCTAATGCCTTCTTTTGGCCTCTGCGAACTTCTGCACACATGTGATACACACACACACACACACACACACACACACACACACACATATTTTAAAAAGCAGTCCTGAAATCCAGCACTCAGGAGGCTGCAGCAGGAGGAACTGCAGGTTGACATAGCAGGTGTTGTGCAGCATACCTGTAACCTGTATTTGGCAAGAGGAGAGACAAAGTTCAGAAGTGTGTGTGTGTGTGTGTGTGTGTGTGTGTGTGTGTGCGTGGTAGACAAAGAACACTTGAATGAAAGAATCAGCACTGAATGAATTGAGATGTAGCTGAAGACTTGGGTATTGTTTTCCTCGCCTGAGTGACGCCCCAGTTTAATACCCAGCGCTGGAAGACAAAAATAAAAGCCTGATTGTGAAGTCTTTCTGGATAACAATTATCCATAATTGTAAAAATTTACAGCGATGTCACAAAATCCAAAGATCACTCTCAGGAAGATTGGTGTTTCATATTGGTTTAGTTTCTGAGCTAGGGTCTCTCCATGTAAACCCGGCTGGCCTGACATTCTGCCTTAGTGTCCTGACTGCTGTAACAAGAGGCACACACAACCCCCCTGATCTAGCCCCAAAACTTAGCACTCAAAGACCAGTCACTTCCTGGTCCTGTCTTTCACAGTGGTTTATTAGTTCTATACTTTGCTACCTGGACCTGTTTAAAATGAAGACAACAGAACCACTTTATATTACAGTATAGGAAAATGCTAGCACTAAATCAGCTTTGCACAATCTAGCAAATTGTAGGAATATAGTTTGGTCAAAGCATAAATTCTGAGTTAGCACAGGAGTCTGCCTTCAATTTTTCCTTCTTCCTGCAGCTCCCAGGTTTTGTTTATGATTCTCTGAGATGACAACTACAAATACTGAGAGCCACTGTGTGCTAGATTGTTCTTCCTAGTACAACCTTCAGATTCATAGAAAAAAATGCCTCCTTGCATGTATGGTTTTCCAACACGTCTAGATAATTTTCTGAATACTATGACCATTAGGGTCCTCAAAATAGCTTGTCTGATTAATACTTTTTATACTGATTTACAGCCTTTTCTAAAAAATTTATTTACTCCCTTTATAGCCCTATATCAGCCCTTCCTCTCCTCCCAGTGCTGTCTTACAAGTCTTCCCCCATTCCCCATTTCCCTTCTCTTTTGAGAAGTCCTCTTCTGTGTGTCACCCCCCCAAACACACACACACACACACACACACACACACACACACACACACATCAAGTTGCTGTGGGACTAGGCAAGTCCTCTTCACTGAAACCTGACAAGGCTGTCTGTCCATTTAGGGGCACTAATCCACAGGCAGGCAAACAGGCAACAGGCTCAGGGACAGCCCCTGTGCGAAGACGGAGCTGTTCATCTGCTGCATATGTGCAAGGGGCCTAGGTCCCTCTCTTTGGTTGGTGATTCAGTCTCTAGTAGCTCACAAGAGTCCAGGTGAGTTGACTCTTTTGGTCTTCCTGTAGAGTCCTTCTTTGGATCCCTCCATCTTTATCCCAACTCTTCCATAAGACTCTGTGAGCTCCATCTAATGTTTGGGTGTAAGACTCTGAATCTCTTTTCATTGGCTGCTTAATGGAGCCTCTTCAGAGGAGTTATTTGAGGTTCCTGTCTCTGCAGGCTGTCCCAGGCAGATGGATTGCAGGCAGATCCAGCTAGGATGGGTGGTTCAGCAGGGTTACAAACTGGCTAGTTTTGGGGCCCCTGAAGGTTTCCACAGAGAGGCAGAATGCTCTTGGGGTCCTGCAAGGTTTCCTCCTGACAGAGGAGCAAGGCCAGAGCTAGACAATGGTGCTCAGGATACCCTGATCTGAGTCTAGAAAGTACCATTCATAATTTACGTTAACTTACTGATACTTAATTCTCTCTGTAAAATATGCTGGGAGACATGTTATAGAAATGGTTAAGGGTAGTCCCAAATTCTCCTGTTACCTTTAGGTCTAAACATAAGATTCCAGATCTCTTAAGAACAAGAATCAGGCAAGGCATGGTGGGGCATACTTGGGACACTCTGGGAGTTCATGGCAGCCTGGTCTACAAAGTGAGAGCATGACAACCAGGGCCTGTTACACAGAGAAACCCTGTCTCAAAACACCAAAAGGAAAACAAAAACAAAAACAAAAATCCAACAACATCAACAAAAACCAAACCAACCAAACAACAACAACAAAAACAACAACAACAAAAAAAAAACTCAACAAAACAACCCCCCCCCCAAAAAAAGAAGAATCAGGACTCAGTGTCATTGGGAAAAATGTGAGTACACTGAAGTATGTGCTAGAAAGTAGGAATATGTGAGGTATGCCCTAAACCTTTAAGTAGCATGTTGACGAGCACCCACTGTCCTGTCACTATGAAAACAGGTCATGGCCTATTCCAAGTGGTGGGGGAAGAAAGAGTTCTTTGCTTCTTTAACTCACCCCATTCCCATTAAATCTCTACCCTCAGAGCTCAGGGAGCCCCTCAGAAGAGGAGGGAGGAGTGGGGGAAGACAGAGGATGGAGGACAGCAGGAGAACAAGATCCTCTACAATAACTGAACAAAGCTCATGTGAACCCACAGAGATTGGCAGCAATCACAGGCCTATACAAGTCTGTAGCAGGTCCTGTGCACATGCACTATAGCTTTCAGTTCAGTGCTTTCATGAGACTCCTGTGTACATAAACAAGTGGGTCTCTGCCCTCTCTTGGGGTCTTTTTTCTGTTGGTTTGGCTTGCCCAGCTTCAATATGACAGTTTGTTATATCTTACGATATTTTTACATTTTATCCCTTAGAAGCCTGCTCTTTTCTTCTTTTCTTTCTTTTCTTTTTTCTTTCTTTTTTTCCTTTTTTTTGGAGCTGGTGGGGACTGAACCCAGGGCCTTGCGGTTGCTAGGCAAGTGCTCTACCACTGAGCTAAATCCCCAACCCCAGCCTGCTCTTTTCTAATGAGATAGAGAGGGAGTGTCTCCCTGTGGGAGAGGAGGTGGGGAGGAATTAGGAATAGAAGGAGGGTAAACTTTATTCAGACTACATGAGAAAAGAATCCATCTTTAATAAAAGATGTGTGTGTTGGGTGGGCTCACTCTTATCCCTCCCAGACAGAGCCAGACCCATATCTCACAGGGATTCATAACAGTGGAACAGAAATAAAGGGCTAGAAAGGGCAGAGTGGGGATGGTGGAAAGAGACAGTCTTAAATGTAATTCTGGCTGGCCTGGGACACATTATGTAGACTAGGATGGCCTTGAAAGCAAAGAGATGATCTTGCCTCTGCCTCCTAAGTGCTGGGATAAAAGGTCCTCACCACAACACCTAGCAGGCTCTACTTCTTGATCCGGGAAAATCAGGATATGATGACTTGCAAGCTCATTCCTGATAACATACCCCGTAGGTGACAGCTGACATGACTAATGTTTGCTCCTACCCAGCTCAGATCTTGACACTAGGGAGCAGAACCATTAACATTCTTTCCTCTCACTCAGACAGTTCTCTTCAACCCTTGTTAGTTTCAGTTTCTTCCCTTCTGACTTTTTCATCAAGAGCAGCAGCAGCTTTCTTGTTCCCAGAACCTTCTCTTCTCTACAAAGAATTTAAGGAGGCCTGTAGCCAAGAGAATTGCCAGACAACTTTTGATTCTCAATGAGGAGACTGCACCACCTGCTTTGCAGGGACTCCAAGCACCCTTACTACACCTCCTACAGACAGTCTTCAGGATTGAGCCAGAGCCAGGCCAGATGCCTAAGAGGAGGCCTTCTGTCTGGGCTCCAGGACAAGCTGCAATGGCTAAGACTTGTTTATGAAAGGGCTCCTGTTGAGCCCCCCGATTTACCCCTATTTCTGAGTTTAAGCTGTTTCACTAAAACAAGTCAGATGAACTATAGGGTAAAAAGGGCCAGGGAAAGAACACCCTGGCCCTGACTTGATCCCAATTTGGGGACCAGGGCCAAGAGAAAGAAACCTACCAAACCTTGATCATGAAATTCCACCAATCCCTGGGATCGCTTCAAGCTCAGGACTTGAAATCTCAACAATCGCCTGGAAATCTCCACCCTGAAAGGCATCTTCCCACAGAACCCTATATAAACCCGCCTCCTGCTCTGTTCTTTGCTGCTTCGCACTGGAGCAGTGAGTTGCCTTGAGTTCCTCCCAATGTATCTCTTGTGAGGTTGTGCAGTGTAACTTTGTGGTGTTTCCTGGCTTCCGACTGCCAGAATACTTTCCCCCTTAGTGCCGTAACATTTTCATAGCAGAAGCCTGTCCCTTCAGAGCGCTAACACAGGGACAATCACAGGCTCTGGGCCAGACAGAACAGAAGCTTATTTACTGCTCCTCCTTCATTCTGACTGTGAAAAAAGAGAGAACTCTCTGAAGTGGGAATTTCTGGTTTCACTGGAGACTCAATTGTTTCATGTGATGTTTTTCTGGAAGCTGCCTTATGAGAGAACGTTTGGCTGAAACAGACACATGAAAGGATTTTTTGCTGAGAATAAACATGTGGTGTTTTTCTGGAAGCTGCGTGGTGAAAGGGCATGTGATGTTTTGCTGGAGCAGAGGCTCGAGAGAACAAGTGATGTTTGGAAAGAGTAGAAGTATAACCCAACAGTGGCTGACAGTCTTGCATTGGTTCACCTTGTAACTCTTTGCTGGTCTTCACTGACAATACTCTTGTACTGGTTTGCCTTGCTTTCTTTACTGATCTTCACTTGTGACTCCATAGGGGAGAAAGACAGCCAGGGCCTTCTGGCTGCTCCTTGCTGCTTCCAGGGACTGTGCTGTTCCCTTGGGGGGCCTCACAGTTCCTTCTGAATGGAGATGCCACTGCTGACTCATGTTTGGTGTTTTGGTAGTGGATTGAACTGCTGACATTGAAGATTAGAATCGCCCCAAAGAACTATTTGTAAAAAAAGGTCCAAAACCCCCATTTCCTATTAACCTTTCTTTTCTTTTCCTCTGGTGGGTGGTAGGCCTGAAGAGAGGTTGAAATATTAAAGAACTATAATTGAAGTAGGTTTTTTAAAAATCAAAGCCTTAAAACTCTCCATTTCACAAATGTCCTGAAGGTTGGAAAGGGCAGAGGTTTCAGTGAGAACACCATCCAAATCTCTAGTATTTATTATGAGCTGCCATCTGTTCAACTTTGTAGCAGGTACTTAAATTTTACTAGCCCCAAATCATTTCTATAGATTTTAATAAGAGAGTTCCAATGCCTGTAATTCAGGGAGGAACGACATCAGTAGATGAAAACTCAGCTTTGGTGTATAATAGTTTCCTCCAAGGTTAAACCTTTTGGCTTGGAGGGAAACTTCTGAAGATATACAATGCAAAAAGGAAATGAAACAACAGGATATCTTAGGACTGGGTGTTCACAAGGAGTAAAAAACAGAATATTTTAAGGGGAGGTGACACACTCCATCCTGCAGGATGGAAAACTGGTAAGACAAAACAGCCTAGGAAGTTCATGAAACAGACCAGATTCGTTAGGCCTCTCTGCCCCCCTTCCAAGAGTATAAAACCAAAAAGAGACGGCTGAGAGTCACTCTCAGACAAGCTAAACTGCTTAGAAGAGTCACAGACCAAACAGCTGTAAGAAGCTCAGACCAACTGAGGTACCTGGAAAGGACAGTCTCCAACCTGCTGAGCTCCTCAGGCTGTGTGCCTGAGGTTTCCTGCTTTTGTGAGCTGTCACCTATGGGTAAGAACACTCCTTGCTCTTGCGAAAGATCTGGGTTTGATTCCCAGCACCCATAATGGTGGCTCATAGGCATCCATAACCCCAATTTCAGGGCACCCAACAGGCATTCATGTGGTGCATATACATCTGTACCGGCAATTTTATTCATACGAACAAAGCAAAATAAACAGGACATAAAAACAATATTCGAACAAAACAAAACCTCAGTGGTTAGCCAAGTTGGATTTTGGTGGTATAGTACTTTATGTTCCTTTTCTGGTATGGATAGATACTTGTTCATATCTACCCAGGAATAGAGTGCCACACAATACCCTTTCCTACCAAAGGCCACTAGATTTATGCTTGGGTACTCTCAAGTTTCCCAGGTATAAAGGAATCAGGCTAAGTCCTCCGCTGCCCAGGCCTCAGCTCTGTCATTTCTCTTCTTTCCCCTCTCTTATGGCCTACAGTCACTTCAGGAGTACACCCACTCCTCACACTTGCTTCTGTAGTAATTCCAGAGAGGCACATGAAAACAGCCTGCACAGGGAATCATATGCTAGCAAAGCTCTCTGCAGATAGGATAACAGTCAAGGTAATGTGGTGCGATCAGTTTTATTCATTGCCTTGTCCCCTCTGGCCAGAGCTGGACTTTACATCACCAACAGTACCAGCCCAGGTGGGCCTAAAGGCATACAAAGAGCTGCTACTCCACCTGCTGGCTTGACAGCAGCTCTCCGTGAAAGCCTTAGTTCCTTGTAAGGTGGCCTCTGGCTCTGAACCTGGAGACCAAGATGTCCTTTGAATGATGATAAAGATATGCATATCCAGCCATTTCATCAAAAGAGATGACACGTACTCTTCTCATTGTAAACCTATAGACACAGACTCAAATACAACTGTATCTCTAACAGTTCCTGGGGAATGAATCACTCAGGCAAGGACTATAATACAGACTTGCCTAAATTCCATAGGCAATAGACACAGACTCTAACCATGATAAGGATGGGGACAGTTAAGAGTGACATTTAGAATGCTGACAAAATTAGCCTTTTCTTCTTTTCATCAAGCCTTTCATCTCTGTCACTTTTATGAAAAAGCCTCCTCTGCAGGTTATTTAATTATTGCCTAGGGTCTGTGGCCCATCCAGAGTTATCATAGTTCTTAAAACTTGCCATTTATCTGCTCTGACTGAGATGGGGTCCATGTTTAAGATAAAAGACAATTAAAAACTTTCTCAAGAGAAAGGAAAACAATGCTATTGCCTTTCCTTCTTACTCAAAATTACCTGTTTCCTGCAATCCTGGATACAGTAACTACTCTGCAATGTCGAGTTTCAGCAGAGATTTCAACTTAAGAGTGTGTATATCTAAAGTGAAGCCCCAGTAAAAAGGAACTTCGCTATTGCTGTTATTGTTTAGACAGGATCGTATGTGGTCAGCCAGCCTTACTCTTTTTTTTTTCTTCTTTTTTTCGGAGCTGGGGACCGAACCCAGGGCCTTGCGCTTACTAGGCAAGCGCTCTACCACTGAGCTAAATCCCCAACCCCAGCCTTACTCTTTATATGTATGCTATGTAGACAAGAGTGACCTTGAACTCCTGATCCTCTAACTCCTGAGTATAATCTACTGCCTTCTCCTGGTCTCTGCAGGCATATGCAACCCTCACTCCATATATACATAATCTTTTAAAAGAAAATATTTTTAAGAAGGATTTGAGAGGATCAATAGGAAATTAGGGGACTATAAATACATATTTTTTACATTTTATGTTCAGTTGTATGAGGGGGTGTCAGATTCCCTGGAACTAGAGTTACAGTTTTAAGTTATCATGTGGGTGCTGGGAATTGAACCCAGGTCCTCTGGAAGAGCAATCAGTACTCTTAACCACTGAGCCATCTCTTCAGCCCCAGGGGATTATAAATATTAAAAACACAACTAAATCAATGAGATGGCTCATGAACTACTCTTTTAAGAGACCCAAGTTCAGGGTTGGGGATTTGGCTCAGTGGCAGAGCGCTTGCCTAGGGAGCGCAAGGCCCTGGGTTCGGTCCCCAGCACCGAAAAAAAGAACCAAAAAAAAGAACCAAAAAAAAAGAGACCCAAGTTCAATTTCCAGCATCCACATCAGGTTGTTCATACCACCTGCAACTCTAAATTCAGCTTGAGATGACCCAACACCTCTGGTGTCTGTGAGAATTCATACACACACAGAGAGATAATCAAAAATAAATGATGGGGCTGGAGAGGTGGCTCAGTGGTTAAGGACATTGTTTTGGCAGAGGACCCAAGTTCAATTCCCAGCACCCACTTCAAGCTTACAACTGTTTGTAGCTCTAGCTCCTTGGAATGCCCTAACCTCAGGTTCATGCATCTACACAGACATACACCCACATACACCCATATGTAAATAAATAGTAAAAACACTTTTAAAAATAAAAATAAGTCCTTTTTTAAAACTCCACACAGCAACCAGGGTCAAGGACTGCAACTCAATAGTACAACACATGCTTAGCATGTGCAGAGTCTGGGCCCAATAATTCCCAGCACCTCCCTCAAGAAAACAAAATGGACACACAAGTATATCATCTCCCCACCCAATGAGGCTGGTCTCCTCTGCCCATTCCCTATCACTGAATCAATACATATGGCTGGCAGGAAAGGTTGTTATGAAGTCAGAGGAAAATTATGTAGGAGAAGTAAAGTACCCATCAAAGCTTGATAGCTAAAGCAAGGGGGTTCTTCATTCCACTTCTCAGATACTGTTGTGTGAGCTAGAGTTGGTCTGGTCAGTGTGTCTGCATGAAGACAACTTACAACCTGTAAAGCTGCTAAGAGTGAATTCCATCGTGTTCATTAACCACAGATCACTGGAAGGATAATTACTCTGAACAGGTGGCAGGGAGGCTGATTTGTTCAAGAAGGCCTAGCTTATTTTCATTTGGAACAGAGAAGCCTATTGGTGAGGCTGAACAGGGCAGCATGCATAGAAGCCAAAGGACAGTAAAGGCAGAATGAACTACCCAGAGCAGCCCTGGCCATCTACCCTGACAAATGCAGCCTGAGCACCATTACTAGGGTACATTCCAGCATTGGCAGCAGCACTAGGAGGCTGCTCCTGTTGATGCAAACCAAGGAAACACAATTATTAAAGCAGTAATGAAACCCAGCCCCTTCTCTTCATTCCTTATCCTTATTGTACATCAGGCTGGTCTTATTACTAGATCACAGAGATCCACCTGCCTCTGCCTCCCAAGAACTAGAATTAAAGGCATACACACCACCACACCTGGCTTAAATAAATCTCAACAAACAAACAAACAAACAAACAAACATAGGGACTAGAGAGATGGTTCAGTGGTTAAGAGCACGTAATGCTCTTCCAGACAATCCAGCTCAAACCCCTAGCCCCACATCAGGCAGCTCACAACTGCCTAGAAGTATGTGACAGCTCTGGCTTTTCCAAGCACCTGCAAACACATTACACAGACAAGCACACACTTAAAAATATTTTCCCGAGACAGGGTTTCTCAGTGTAGTCCTTACTTTGTAGACAAGGCTGGCCAGGAACTCAAGTTGTACATCACCGCACCTGGCTAAAAATAATTTTAAAATTAAAAAAATATTTATACTAGTCAGGTGGAATTAGAGCATATAATTAGAGTTTATCTTTATTTAAGAATATAGCACTGTACAATGGTGGCACATGCTTTTAATCACAGCACTTGGAGGTAGAGGCAGGCAGATATCAGAGTTCAACGCCAACCTGTCTACAGAGCAAGTTCAAGGACAGTCAGGGCTACATAGAAAAACCTTGTCTCAAAGACATAGAGAAAAATCTCCCTCCCAGGAATATACATAAATGCGGTACTTCCTGCACACATGAATTTATGAACTGAGTCAGACCTACCATAATTGCTATAGTTCAAGTGTGAAAAAGTAAGAATTTGGATAAATGTACTGAGAAAATAAGGACAGAAATTCTAGTGATATTATGCAGACGTGAAGATCAGGGCTCCATTTTATTCAGAATCTACAGAAAGATCCCAGAATTCCCTGAGGATTCAGGAAGTTTCTTCTTGCCTGTTGCTCTCTACACAGGCATGCCTACGAGGGATTCCAGCAAATGCAGTGAGTCAGTCTTAGCATCCATACATTATGATGAAATACAACTTTAAATAGTTTTGTCCTCTCCCAAGGCTATGTGCTAGTGCTCAGGTGGGCAGGCTCATATTAATAAACGAGATTTAATGACTATGTTTTTACTTATGTCATACATATAGGGTACTAGTAATAGCAAGATTACTAAAACTGATCCTACCCTTCAGATAGCAACCATCTATCAAGAAGGAGCATACACTAACAGATAGTTAAATCCTATGTGGTATGTCATGACAAACCTGCATAAATGCTCTGGAAATGCCAAGACTCAAGTGACAAACTTTGTCTCAGCAAGCCAGATTAGGCTTTCCAGAGAAGGTGAGATTTAAGTTTTATGAGATGAGAAGAAGGTTGACATTTGGATAAGAAAGACAGCATTCTAGAGTATGGGGAAAGAATACATAAAGAATAGAAGCACAGGGGCTAGAGAGATGGCTCAGAGGTTAAGAGCGCTGACTGCTCTTCCAGAGGTCCTGAGTTCAAATCCCAGCAACCACATGGTGACTCACAACCATCTAGAATGAGATCTGATGCCCTCTTCTGGTGTGTCTGAAGAGAGTGACAGTGTACTCATATACATAAATAGTTCTTTAAAAAAGAAAAAGAGGGGCTGGAGAGATGGCTCAGTGGTTAAGAGCACTGACTGCTCTTCCAGAGGTCCTGAGTTCAATCCCAGCAACCACATGGTGGCTCACAACCATCTGTAATGGAATCCGATGCCCTCTTCTGGTGTGTCAGAAGACAGCTACAGTGTACTCATATACAAAATAAATAAATAAATCTTAAAAAAAAGAAAAAGAATAGAAGCACAAAGAAATGATATATTTTTATTTTTTTACTTGTGTGTATGTGTGATGCGTGTGTGCTGATGCCCAAGGAGGTTATCAGATCCCTCCGAAGTCAGTATCCCTTTGGCCCAATTATCTCCATTGAGGCTTACCCCTCAACAATACTACCACACTGAGGACCAAGCTTTCAGCATGTGAGTCTTTGGAAGGAGAAATCACATCTAAATCACAGCCCAAAGCCCAAGTGAGAACTTGATTGCACTCAGTGAGAACATAAGTGGTTCTGCTGAGAACTGGCCCAGGCACAGTCACCACAGAAGGGGTACTGAGGAAGACCAAAGGGAAGGAGTCATATGTCATGAGCTCTATAGCTGTGATGGCAACCATACCTTGGAAATTTTAATTATCTGTCAAAACCGTTTTTCAGTTTTCCCTACAATTTTCACTACGACCAAGTGCTTTTTTTTTTTTTTTAACCAAAAACAGTAGTAGTTTTCCATCTTAACAATAATCAAGCAGCTTTCTTCATTTACCAAATGAGGAGCCTTTAGAAGATGGCAAAAAACAAAACAAAAATCACCTTAGTTCTGGGACAGTCTGGAACTTAGAGGGGTATGTCCACTTTCGACTGCGCACTTTCGACCATGCTGTCCTGGAGATGACTTCTCTTTAAGCCTGCCTCTTTCCCCGCCTCACGGGATGGAAGAGGGCTATACTTACCTAAGTACAGTCTATTTTTAATTCATGGCAACTTCATGTAAAATATAGAAGAAAGTAGCCCCCTCAACTCCAGAGAGGTTTCCCCCTCTAAAAATAAGCAAGATTTATTAAAATCTCTAAGTCTCATTAGCACATTAAATCTCTTAACATTAAGAATCTGGATTACAAATGTTTGTGATACATTTTAGATAGAATTCAGGCATCAGGGAATAAAAGTCATTGTTATTGATAGATGTTCTGACAGTGAAAGGAGAGCCTAAGGAAACTAACCTTGGCTTTCAAAGATCATTTGGTCTTAATTTTCAAACAAAAATGTCACTTGAGTTTGAAAAACAATCATAGGGACTCACATCTTTGTGTTTAACAACCACCTTGAAATTGGCCGGCTTCAGACGACAGCATGCTTCTGGGCTACCTCAGCATGAGTGATTTATGATATTCATCAACTTGGCGACC
Organism: Rattus norvegicus; assembly: GCF_021556685.1. Taxonomy (NCBI): domain Eukaryota; kingdom Metazoa; phylum Chordata; class Mammalia; order Rodentia; family Muridae; genus Rattus; species Rattus norvegicus. Next base: position 26,702,448 of record NC_141551.1, on the reverse strand, counting down.
ACATCAGCTTTTCTAAACCTGGCACCTAACAGTACCTGCATGGCAATTGAGGATTTATGACTTATAAAACTCATCTCATTATGCAGAGGTACACGAATTGTCTTCTATGTATAGTCTATAACTCCCAAGACAGATAAGACAGCCATGCCACAGAATTTATAGCTCCTTTCTTCTGAAGCTGAAGTTTTAGAAAAAAAAATCTAAATAACTGGCCTTTTGGAGAAAAAATGGCTTTAACCAACCACTACCTTCAAATGATGAAATAACTATAACTCACTACCATATCTTACAAACAAAGAGGCCAACAGTAAAAGTCGCTTTAATCACAACCTTGAACTGTATGATCTCAACAACGCAGTAATAGACAAACCTAAGTGACTCCTTGGAGTCAGAGTCAGAAATAACTACTCTGTCAGGATAATTTTTCCTCAGTGCAGTATGAGGCTTCTTGCTGGGATTTCTCAAGTGGCCCAGCCAGATCCACAGACATTTGACTTGAGAGAAGACAGTTCAGTACCTTGTATTCTGTGGCTTCCTGTGTATACCCTCAAAATGAAGAAACTGAAATGTTGATGTCTTCAGAAATAGTTTAGAGATACAGCAGATCTTTCCCTATACCAATGTGGAAGGGGGAGGAGGAGGAAGAGGAAGAAGAAAGAAGGAAGAAGGAGGGAGGAGGGAGGAGGGAGGAGGGAGGAGGAAGAGGAGGAAGAGGAGGAGGTAGTAATCTAGGGACTCAGTGGAATAAAAACTATCTCAAGAAATAATATAACTATACAGATAACCATTAAAAACACAAGACCAGGATGACATACAGAAAACTTTAGATAATATCAAGAAGGAGAGGAGAACACAAAAGTGACAGGAAAAAAAAAAAGAAAGAAAAGGTTTGTGGCTTAGAAATTTGACACTAAAAAGAATGAACAGAAAAAAACTGAAATGCTAAGCAATTTTTTTCATTTTCAAAGTTCTCCATCAATCAAGAAATAGAGACATAGACATAACTGCTGATGGTTCTGAATGCAGAAGTCCCTCCCTGCACTGTAAACATCTGTAAATAGTGATCTTCCCTTTTGTTTTTTAAGAGTGTATGGGCTAAGGCTTAGTGTTCTGACACATGCCTTCAATCCTAGCACTTGAGAACAGAGACAGGTGAATCTCTGTGAGTTCCAGAATAGCCAGGGCTACGTAGACAGTGTCTCAAAAATGAAACAAACAACAAAGAATATATAGAATGGAAAGATAGCTCAGTGGTTAAGAGCACCTGTTGCTCTTGCAGAATATCTTCCTGGGTTTGATTCTAAGTATCCACATAGTAACTCACAATCATCTGCAACTCCAGCGGATCTGACCCACTCTTTTGACCTACTCAGGTACCAAGCACCTATGTGGTGCACATACATACCTGTGGGCAAAACAGACACACACACACACACACACACACACACACACACACACACACACACACACCCCTAAGAAAAGTAAAAGAAAATAATATAGAACCACTAGCACTCAAAAGGATATAGGGGGAAAAACTGAAAATTAAAAAGTCTTCAATTATGGGTAGGAAAATTACTTGAACAAGAGGAAGGTAATGATTAGGGGTATGACTCAATTTTTTTATTGTTATTGTTGTTATTTTGTTTGTTTGCTCAACATGTATGGGTTCTTAATTTCAATTCCTACACTATACACACATGAATATGAACATAAACATATAATCAACCTTCAAATTTAATATAAAATCTTTTAGAAAGATTGTTCCATTGGTATTTATTTTATTACATATGTATTTACATAACCATAACCAGGGCAAATCAGACTTCTTTTTTGGAATTTATGCCAAGTTGCAATACATAGGCAGTGCAAAGCCATACCCAGTCTCTGGATTACCTGTGCACTTTAGCAACTCAGTTCAATAGATGAGCTCAGTAACAAATATAGCCTAGGAAGCCATCAGACTCATTATGTAGCCAAGATAGCTACACCTTGAAAATACTGGGATTACAAGTATGAACCACAATTCCTCATTAAGAGCAAATCTCTGGGGGTTGGGGATTTAGCTCAGTGGTAGAGCGCTTGCCTAGGAAGTGCAAGGCCCTGGGTTCGGTCCCCAGCTCCGAAAAAAAGAACCAAAAAAAAAAAAAAAAAAAAAAAAGAGCAAATCTCTGCTTTTGTCATTCCTACCCATCCTACAAATAAGTCTTCTCACAGGTCTGTCACCTTATATGCAACTGTGTTCCATGTATGAAGGAAAATCCAGAGCAAGACTGATAACGTCAACCTCTAAGTATAACATTATTCCTGAAGATGTAGATGTCATAGCTAATCAAAGTGACATCTCTGGGGAGAGGGGGGGGTTGTACTTCAAGGCAGGGTTTCTTTGTGTAGTCTTGGCTGTCCTAGAACTTGCTCCATAGACCAGGTTAGCCTCAAACTCACAGAGATCCATCTGCCTCTGCCTTCCACGTTCTAGGATTAAAGGCATTTGTCACCACCATCCATCATGGCTTCTTATTTTGATGTATTGTAGTTCTTGTTTTCCCTTATCAGAAGGCAGCCAAGTTGGTGGGTCATCATTCCTGGGCACAGAGACATCACCTGATTTAATAGTTTTTCGAGAGGGACGCTCAGTAGAAAGCAAAGCTACACAATGCCCCCTCCCCAGTGCAGTGTAGCTAATACCAAAAGAAAAGCCTGAGAACTGACTCCTGAAATCTGTTTCAGGGACACGAAAAGTTGCAAGGAGAACCAAAGTGACAAATTCCTACAGTACCCCACAGTTCTATTTCCTGAATATGGAAGGTGCCACCACATGACATTTATCTTTGAGGGGATTGAAAAGATGTGTTCCAAGTGACCAATTTAAAAAGACATTGATTTAAAAACATAAAGGTAGTCATGTGCTGGAGCCAGCTGGTCAGTCAACAAGAGAACAAGGGAGTGAGGAGGATTGTCGGAAAGGCAGGAAGAAGACGCAAGATGGGAGGGCTGCGGCCAATACCATGCCAGAGAGAAGTGTATTTTCTGTGGCTTTTAAAAGCAAGCAACACAAGCACAACCACTTCCAGGAAGTGAAACACTAATGCTTACATGGTGATTTTATAGTACACAGTATCTATGTTCCACTAAGGCCATTTTCTTCAGGCTTGAACAGTCTCTCAAGGATGTATGCATAAGTGGAGGAACTTGGCAGGGTATAACATGTCTGTCAGATTCATTCATGATTAATCACAAGCAAGAAGTCAGCCAACGTTAACTCCAGAAGTGCTCCCCCCAGTCATGGATGGTGGTGAGCATCTGTAATTCAAGTACCTGGGAGGCTGAGTCAGGAAGATTTTAAGTTTAGGGTTAGTTTGGGTCACTTGACATGGCCCTGTTTCAAATTTTTTCAAAATAATATTTAGTTCTTACAGTCTACAAGTTATAGTATAAATCCTACGGATTATATCACAGATTAAATCTTCTCTCAACCTTTTTTGTATGTTCTGCAGGGTTGGGGACTAAGTTCAGACACCTTATTTTTCTCTTGGTAGGCACTCTACTGCTGAGTTACCTACATATACCCTGAATTTCTCTGTGGTTATCCTATAATAGACATTTTTTACTATTCTTTCTTTATTCTACCACCTAAAATTACTGCTATTATCAGTGGAATAAGTCAGTATTTCACTACTCACCTATATATATGTGGACACAAAAGTAAAGACATTTGGTTATGCTGTGAAGTGCAGGTTCTGAAGTTAGACAGACTGGCTTCAAATCCTGGTTTTATCATTCACATATACACACTCCGAACAGAGTCAACTCAATACCAGATAGTATAACTTAGACCATGTCTAAAAAAATAAAAATAAAAAAGCACCATGTGTGGTGGTGCACACCTCTAATAGCCAACACAACGGAGGTGGAGCCAGGCAGACCTGTTCTTTGAGGTCTATATAGCAAACGAGAGGTCAGACAGTGACTCGCAGCGAGACTGGGTCAAATAAGAAAGGGAACAAGTGTCATCTCTGTGTGTTATGCACAGGTATTGGACTATCCCTTCTCCTGTTCAGTAGACATTGGACCTCAGGCAAATTATGCATTAGTCCTTTCCCTTTCAGTGGATAACAAATGCCAACAGAGAAAGCAAACGTAATGCTGTACAGTAAACTGTATCACTGGGCAATGGATCTCGCTATCCATTTCAGTCACTTGAACCCTCCTTAGATTCAATTTATTTCCTTCAGGCTGTAGATGCTCATTTGCAAGCAGTCAGTTCAGAAGGCTCTCCTTCACGCTGGTAAGATTAAAGTATTGTCATGTATGAGCTTTGAACATTTACCTGCCACATCCTCCCCCTTGTGGTCATAAAGAATATTTTTGAATGGCCTGACAAAACCATAAGGAAAATCAATCACGTGTGTGTGTGTGTGTGTGTGTGTGTTTGTGTGTGTGTGTGCGCGCGCGCGCGCGCGCGCGTGCCTGCGTGCGTGCGTGTATCAATCATCTGGATTAAGCTCAGTAGAGGTTTTGCATATAACCTTAGGTTCCATGCTTCAAATAAATTTAGTGAATTTGAGGCAAGTCTGGGATATTAAACTAAATAAGATATATAACACTGGATTCCAGGGCTCTCACTCTGGCTTTTAAGTATGTGGAATAAGAAGAAAAGCAAATACTTACCTTTGTTGTTGTTGTTGCTTCAGGACTTTTAGACAAAGTCTTGCTATCTTAGAGACCCATTCATTCTGGAACTCACTATATAGTCATGGCTGGCCTCAAGCTTTTGGCTATGCTAGGCCAACTTAATCTTTTTAAAATAAGATCTTGCTGTGTAGCCCAGGCTGTCCTTGAACTCCTACTTCAGTCTCAGAGACAAATGGCACACCAGTTTACATGAATACACTGGCTTCAATTATCTTCACCTGCCTTCCTTACTTCTTGTTATAGTCAATGTAAGGTGCAACAGTTTCAACTTTTGTTTTAGTGTTTAGTATCTGTCATTCCTCTTGATGTTCTTTCTTCAAGAAACTGTGGCAGAATAACTGTTTTCAGGGGGTCAACAATCTAACTTTGGCCTTGGCAATGTAGTTTCTTAGGTAATTTCTTCAAGTGCTAGATCAGTAAGGATATAATGACAAGTGTAATTTGATGAAGAGAGGCGAGAGGTTCCTTTTTGATTTGAGACTCCTATGTAGCCTGTTACTGGTAATATAGCCCAGGCTGGTCTAGAACTTAAAATGTTCCTCCTGAAAGCTGGGATGAAGTTTGTGCCACTAAACCTGATTTAAGGGATGATGAGTATGGACTCATGGCCTAGTACCTTCTAGGCTAGCACACTTAACAACTCAGATACAATTCTAGTCCTTTTACTTTTTGAGACAGTCTTACTATGTAGCTATGTTAAAATCAGACCCTCCACATGTCTGATAGAACACAAGCATTTATCACACGAGGACATTTTTTTTTTCGGAGCTGGGAACCGAACCCAGGGCCTTTAGCTCTACCACTGAGCTAAATCCCCAACCCCACACGAGGACATTTTTAAAAATGTATGTAATTGTAATGTCTGTCCTAACTTAATTTTATTAACCCTTTTTGAAACAGGTTCACCGTCTCTTAGTGTCATCAAGCTGCTTTCCAACTAATTATATCACCAAAGGTGACCTTGTATTTCTGATTCTACTTCCTCCCAAGTGCTGGAGGCTTACAGCACCATTCCCAGCTATCTTTCCTTCCCTTCTTTTCATAATGTAAACTGTATTTTATCTCCTAATTTCACCACTTTCTTCATTACTTGTTACAGTGATGACTACTTTCACTTCTTTTTCTTTGAGATAGTCTCATGTAGCCCATTGGCCTGGAACGAGTGATGAAATCAAAGATGGCCGCTGGAATCACAGAACTGTACAACCACTTCCTACCCAACTATTTTCTATTGATATCAAACTGCTTACCTCCAAAACCAAGTTCTATTTCACTGTCTTTGAATCACTGAACTGTTTTTACCACCATCGAGAAAAACTTGACACAACATTTGTTCAGGTTTTGTCCCTGAAAGTCTCTGGACAGACACACCTCACATCTGTAATCCAGGCATTCGAAAGGGTCAGCCTTGAGTTTGAGGACAACAAAAGCTACAAAACCACCACATAGCTAAGGCTAGTAAAACACTGGGGTTGGGTGGGGTGGTGCAGCCTTTAATTCCAGCACTCCGGGGATAGACTGGCGGGGGATCAAGGCCAGCCCGGTCTATATAGCTAGTTCTGTGACAGCCAGGGCCATATAGAGAGACTCTCCCCATGCCCAGCCATTTACACCCCGTCTGAAACCTTGTCTTAAAAAAAAAAAAAGTCACAGTATAACTAACACCTGGCAAGTGCAAGGTTTGAAAAAGAGTCGCCTCTGGCCCAGCAAACCTTAAGAGCTCACGTAAGAGCCCTCATCCTTCTCAAGACAGTCTTTTTTTTTTTAAGATTTATTTATTTTGTGCATGTGAGTACACTGTAGCTGTCTTCAGACATACCAGAAGAGGACATCAGATCCCATAAGACCGCGCATATACAGGTGTGCATACTTGAAGCTATGAATAAACGGTGAGAACAAAGGTCCCCTTATCAACGCCTGAGGACAAGATGGCGCCCGCTGCAAGTAGCGGCCTCGGGAAAAACTCCCACGCGCCTACCAGTGAGCGCGCGAGCTCGCGCCCCCGGTACTCTCCAGTAAATTCGCGTGCACTGGAGTATCCAATAAACGCTACAGTTAAGTCCTAACCCGTTTCCTCCACGCCCCTTACACATGCGCTACAGGGCTTCATCCGGAGCCGACGACGCAGGCGCAGGAGGCCCCTCCTTCTGCGCAACTGACGCAAGGAGACTGTAATCGGTTCGTAATTTATCCCGTGTGACCTTGAGTCTTTCCTGCCTCAAGGACCGGGGCTGTCTGAAGTAATGCCTGTACGTCTCTCTTCTCCCGCTCCCTTCTCACTGTTCCCACAGCCCCAGAAGCCGTGATGAAAGAACGGAAATTTTCAACGATCATTCTGAGGAGCGTGCTCGCGGCGTGCGCCGATTCCGGGAGCAGCAAACAGGAAGTTTCTGGTCAGGCACTACGCTAGGTGCCTCAGCAGAACAGCGGGCTTCATTGCTGCAGCGGCCAGCCCCCGCCCCCCCACCCCACGTGGTTGGAGGGTTCCAGAAGCGTAGCCACCGCCGTGCACGCAGCTCCGGGTCTGTGGGGTGTTTGTTCTTGCCCTCGTAGCCCTCTGTCCAGCCGCCATGATAAGCGCCAGCAGAGCCGCGGCCGCGCGTCTCGTGGGCACCACAGCGTCCCGGAGTCCCGCCGCCGCCCGTCACCAGGTGAGGAGCTGCCATGCCTTCCGGTAGGGGCTCCAGGCCCCGACTCGAGTAAGGCAGGCCTTGCCCTTCGGGGTCAGACTCTAGGAGAAATCCGGAGCGTAGGAAGGTAACGGACCTTCGATAGTCTTTGTTGGCCTTCTTTGAGGGCTTTAGCCTCGAGCTATGCTGAGTCACAATCCTTGGCGTTCTGAAGTCTTTACCCCAATAATTCACGACGTAGTGGCCCTCTAACCTGTAGCACATTGGATGTGCTTGGTCTTAGACAGTAGGTATAGTTTACTGGAAACGCAGAACTATGTACGCTAGACTGTTGAGGGTTGATGGACAGTTTCTCTGCTGTAAATATTCAAGAATGTCGCTGCTGTGAAGAAGTGGGGGGTATCCACATTAGGAACTGAAAATTAAATTCCAACATTCCAACTCCATTCTTTGACTTTTCACTTTATATTTTTGAGAAAGGGTTTCTTTGTAGACCTGTCTGCCCGGGAATTAACTTTGTGGGCTTCACAGAGACACCCCCACATCCCCGCGCCTGTCTCTTCCCCACGAGGGCTGAGATTGAAGGCGAGCACACCCAGCTCCAAAGATAGAGAGGTTTTTTTCCTTCGATTTACTTGTGATTTATAATAACAAGTAGAAAAAAGATTTTGATCTGAAATAAGAAAAAGTACGTCTTTGGAGATTGAGACCTGAAACTCTCCAAAATAATTGTTTGACCAGGCCAGTGGAAATGTATCTGAGAACTTTAAATCTCTACTTGCAGTGCACACGTTATTGAAGTGAGGTGTACAGGGTTGTGAGTTTATTTTGAGACAGGGTCTCACTGTGTAGCCCTAGCTGTTCTAGACCAGGCCTGTCTCTGGCTTTGAGGTTTTAGGAATAAAGGCATTTGCCATTAGGCCAGTCAACTGAATTTTGAAATTTTTGGTGTCTCCTTAATCAGGTGTTCAGCAAAAGTGGTTCTCGCACACAGTCTCAGTGTCTCTCTCCCTCCCTCCCCCCTCCCCCTCCCCCCCTCCCCTCACGGGAGTTTGTGTTCGAGCAAGGCACTTCTGCCCACTTCCAGGTTGTCCTAAATTGAGTGACAATTTATGGGGGGCTTGTTGGTAAAGGCCAGAGTTGCTTCTAAGCATCACAGTTTGTCACAGCAGATACTGGTACAAGATAAATAATGTCAAAGTTGTACATCCATTGCAATGTAATTTTTTTTTTCTTTAGTGGTGGCAATTCAAGACAATTTTATGTATGCTTAATTTTACCAGACAAGTCTGGAAAACTTGTAGATATGTGATCTGTAATCTATGTATTTTACATACTAAGGACTAAAAGTTGCATGAGTTTTTTCAGAATAATTGGAAAAAAAACAAGAGTCTTTGTAGTTGGTGGCTGATGCAATATTTTTTCTCCCCAGGATGGCTGGAATGGCCTTAGTCATGAGGCTTTTAGATTTGTTTCAAGAAGGGATTATGCGTAAGTATAACCTCACTCTCTCTGAGAAAAACACACATTGAACCTCAGCTATGATGGGTGTATTTGTTAACATGGAACTATTCCTCTTTATCGCTAACTATTCGTTTGTATTTGTAGTTGATTTAGTGTGCCACTGTTAACACCAACATAAAACAGTTCTTCCTGACATTGGAGATCATTGTTAAGATGACCATGGTGTTTCATTTCTTACAGGTCAGAAGCAATCAAGGGTGCAGTTGTTGGAATTGATTTGGGTACTACTAACTCCTGTGTGGCTGTTATGGAGGGCAAACAAGCCAAGGTGAGAATAAATTGAAGCCCGGGGTCATTTAGATATCTAGTACATAGGAATGGCATTAAGTACACAGGAATGCTAAATCGGAGCCCAGCTTGATGGTGGACACCTTTAATCCCAGCAAAGTCAGAGGGATCTGTGAGTTCAGGATAACGAGGGCCACACAGAGAAACCCTGTCTTACAAACAAGCAATGATGTGTTTAGTTTGGTGCTGGTTTTTCCTCCTGAGATACTGTATCCTGGGCCAGCTTCAAGGGTACAGTATTAAGTGCTAAGATCACAGGCATTATTAACCACTCTAGGCTTCTAATTTGCATTTAAAGCCTGCTTTTGCCCCACTGCTCCCCTCTGCCCCAAGCTGAGGACTGAACCCAGGGCCCTGTGCTCTACCACTGTGCTAATCCCCAACCGCTTTTGCTTTTTTAAGACTTAGGAATTAACCTTTGGGTGTTCATAATTAAATGGATCTAACTTCCAAGAGTACAAGTGAAACATGGACTTTGGGGAACTGGTGGTGATGTCATTAGAGGACTTGAAATGGCTTGCTGTGTTAGGAGTCCAGCAAGACTGGAGGTCGGAAGCTTCTACTCACTAGAAACAAGGAGAGCTCCACATTTGTGTTATGTAAAGGTTGTTGAAGCCTCTTCAGCAGAATACACAAACTTTCTTTTGAGTTGTCAAGGCTTAGAGCTCCTGGGAATCTATAGTTGTCCTGCTTCTTTACCCATGCCTGCACTGGGTACCGGCTGAAACCCCACATGTTTGGTACTAACATAAGCCCTTCCGTTGTCCTCATTTATGCTGTTCTCTATTTTTTTGTCTGAAATTTTAGCTTCTGTATGTAATTAACAGTAGTCATAATAAAGGTGGTATGGCTATAGTCTTCTGCGTATATTTGAAATGGTATTTTTGTAGGATTCACAACAATAAAACATGCCAGTTTAGTGCATTATCCTTTCAGCATTTTTATTTTAAATACAGTTTAAGCTGTGGTTGTATCTCAAGTCTTGGCTACCAAGAGTCCAGTGGTGACTAGTACTTTAAACAGTGTCTTTGGGAATTTTAGGTCCTGGAGAACGCCGAAGGTGCCAGAACTACCCCTTCTGTGGTTGCCTTTACACCAGATGGGGAGCGACTTGTTGGTATGCCAGCAAAACGACAAGCTGTCACCAACCCAAACAATACTTTCTATGCTACAAAGCGTCTTATTGGACGACGATATGATGACCCTGAAGTACAGAAAGACACGTGAGTACTAGGAAGCACCAGTAACCCAGACTTGCTGGGGCTTTGATCCCAGTTCTGTGGGGGCCTTGATCCACTGTCTCATTATTGTTCTTGGGGAAAAGTCACATCCCACCAGATGAGTGCAGTTTTTAGTTTTTTGAGAGATGGTTTTGTGTGTACTCTCGTGGAATTCATTCTGTAGACCAGGCTTGCCTCAAACTCAAATCCTCTTATCTCTGCCTCCCTAGCGCTCAGACCAAAGCATGCACCACCACTGCCTGACTATTTTTTCCCCCCCAGAGCTGAGGACCGAACCCAGGGCCTTGCGCTTGCTAGGCAAGTGCTCTACCTCTGAGCTAAATCCCCAACCCTTTCTATTATATTTTTGTTTTGTTTGTGAGTATGGTCATCCTCTGTCACTCATCCTCTGTCATGTGACAGGAGGCCAGCGTATACCTTGCACAAAGTCCATTTTCTTTCACCATGTAGGTCCTGGCCATTGAAGATAGGTTATTAGACTTGGCAGTAAGAACCTTTATTTGCTAAGCTATCTCCTTGGTCCAATTTTGCACCCTTTTTCCTTTAAATTGAGATTAAAAGTGAAAAATAGGGGCCAGGTAGTAGTGGTAGTACATGCTTTGATCCCACACTTGGGAGGCAGAAAGGCAGGTAGATTTTTGAATTTCAAGACAGTCAAGGCTACACAAAGACATCCTGTTTTGAAAAACCAAAAGAAAAAGAAGAAAAGCTGGGGACTGCTCAGCTGTTGAGTGCTGACTTCCAGAGGATCTGGGTTTGATTCTTAACACCTACATGGTGCCTCACAAACCATTGGTAACTCTAGTTTCTGGGAATCTGACACCACCTGGCCAGGCAGACTAAACACCAATATATACGAAATCAGTAAAATTTAGAAAAACACCCCAAGTTTACTATTATCTATATTTTCTTAGGAAACTGCCTTTTTTTTTTTTTTTCAAAGTAAGATTTATTTTATGTATGTGAGTACACTGTCACTGTCTTCAGACACACCAGAAGAGGGCATTGGATTGGATCCCATTACAGATGGTTATGAGCCACCATGTGGTTGCTGGGAACCTCTTAACTGCTAAACCATCTCTCCAGCAGGGCCCCCCCTTGTTTTTTATTAAGTAAGTTTGAGGTGTGTGTTAAACATTTGAGACTCACTTGGATGGACTAGCTGGCTGGCTCAGAGGGTAAAGGCACTTCCTGCCAAGTCTGAAAATCTGAGTTTTACCCCAGGACTAGCATGGTGGAAAGACAGAAGCAGAAAACACCTGAAAAATGTCCTTTAAGGTCTGGGGGTGGAGTATGAATTTTACACAAATGTTGGGTAGACCTGGTTAGCTTTAAGTTAGCCTAGGTCAGTGTTCATCCATCATCTTCCTTTGCATTCATACTTCAGTTTTGTGACTGGGTAGTATTTTATTGTAACATTTTCTTAGAGACTACCTGGTCATTGTACAATTTAAAATGGATGTGATATGTGATGTCCTTGCAGTAGTAAGTTTCACAGGATAGTTTTCTTACATGATTCTTTTTATCTTTAAGTAAGAATGTTCCCTTTAAAATTGTCCGTGCCTCCAATGGTGATGCCTGGGTGGAGGCTCATGGAAAACTCTATTCTCCGAGTCAGATTGGAGCGTTTGTGTTGATGAAGATGAAAGAGACTGCAGGTGAGGGTTACTTCACATCTAGGAAACAGGACGTGCTGTTCATGTCTCTGCTGTTTGTGTCTCTGTGGTAGTACTGACTAACCTCATGTTCTGTGCATGATGGGGTCTAAGCCTTTTGCATAGAAAAATTTAGAAAAGGCAAAACTTTGAGACTCTTCATACTTAATCTGCAAATTGCGTTTAACTTTCCTAATGATACCTGCTGGGAGTTGTTTTTCCCCCAGTAGGGTTGCATGGTAGTGTTTTGTGTCAGAAGCCAGAAAGCTACACGGTAAACTTAAGTTTAAAGGTCACTGGATATTGATAAGTCGAGCCTGAAATGCTAAAGGTGATTTGGACTTTCCACCAACATCTCTGCTGTTGAGCTGGACAAAAGCACTTCCCAGACCTTCAGACATTTTGGGAAGTCGGAATCAACACAGGGTGGGAATCCCAGGCTGGCTTCAGCTTCACATTCTACAGTTGTAGCCATCTACGTACTAAGGTAGTTAGAGTGATTTGTTTTTTGAGACTAAATTTCATACTGTAGTTATATGCTGTCTTGGAACTCACTTTGTATCCAAGACTGGCCTCAATAGTGATCTTTGTCTTTAGCTTTCTGAGTGCTAAGGTTATAGGCATGAGCTACTTTGTCTGCAGGTCTTGCTTTGTAACCCAGGACAGCTTTGAACTCATGTTTCTCCTGCTGCTTCCCAGATGCTAGATTACAAGCTACTAGATAACAGTACCCACTCTTTCTTTCTCCATGGTTTTTCTCCACGTTAAGTCACAAAGGAGTCTGTTGCTCCACAAGAGGATCAGATGTGGAATATTAGGCTTCATTAATAATTTCGTTGCTTTTTTTTCCCCTAACATAGTACCACAATTGCATTTTATTCTTTGTTTCCCAGAAAATTACTTGGGCCATACAGCAAAAAATGCTGTGATCACAGTCCCTGCTTATTTCAATGACTCACAGCGACAGGTAAAATTAATTAGATCTCTTGTTTGCTGGGAGTCGGGGTAGGGTTCCTGAGCTAAAGGATGGAAAGATAGATTTATTTCTACTTTCTCTAGGCCACTAAGGATGCTGGCCAGATATCTGGGCTAAATGTGCTCCGAGTGATCAACGAGCCTACAGCTGCAGCTCTGGCTTACGGTCTGGACAAATCCGAAGACAAAGTGTGAGTTGATACAGTAAAATCCTTACCTCGTTTATGGGGGGTGTGTGTGTGTGTGTGTGTGTGTGTGTGTGTGTGTGTGTGTGTGTGTGGGTCCATGTGTTGTCCATTTGTTCCATGGCATGGATATTGAGGTCAGAAGATAAACTGTGTGAAATGGTTCTTGCCTTTCCCTAAAATAGGTTATGGGTCTGTTTGTCCCGTGTGGTGGCAAGTGCCTTTACCTGGCTGGCCTTCTCTTTTGTTAATTAAAAATTAGTTTTACTTTCCATTATAATGTGTTTGTATATAGGTATATGCATCTTATTCCTGACAGAGATGGCAGATTCCCCTGGAGCTGAAATGACAGGTGGTTGTGAGCTGCCTGATGTAGGGACTTGAAATGAAACTGGTTTGCGCTCTTCGCTGTGGAACTCCAGCCCCCACACGTAGAGTGTATTATGTGTATGGTGGGGCATGTTCACAGCACAGTGCACATGTGGAGATCAGGGGACAGTTTAGAGGAATCGATTCTCTCCTTCCGTGTAGGTTTCTGGGATTGATCAGGCTTGGAACCAGACATCTCCAGAGAAGCCATCTATTCTGACAGCCCTGTGCTTGTAATTTGTTTTGCTTTGTTTTGAAGACCATTTCTTTATGTAACTCTGGCTGTCCTGAAACTTCCTCTGTAAACCAGGCAGTCTTCGAAAAGATTTGCCTGCCTCCCCCACCTCTGGGATAAAGGCGCACACTACCGCCACCTGACTTGTGCTGTGAACTAAATTATATCAGCTATAAGATTTTTCCCGGAGCATTAACCATTCGTGTAGGGAAGCATTATGCTTAGACAAAAAAATGTACTTTATTTTCTCCAAATCTGTTTGATCATTAATTCAAGACCATTGTACTGTTCATTTTAGACCCTTGATAATTTTTTGGTGACCTGTTGACAAATACTTTGGAAACTGTAGTTTGTGTGTGTTACTAATGTCACTCGTCTGCATTGCATGCTTATGATACCATATGTTAACAGGCATGTCACTTAGGTTGTTAACTACATTTTACAGTTAATTAAATGTTTCAGGAAAATAACATGGTTAATAATTAAACTTTGGTATAGTAATTCATTCTTTTGTAGTAGGTTTTGTTTCTTGGGATTTATTTATTTGTTTATTTATTTTTTAGCATTGCTGTATATGATTTAGGTGGAGGAACCTTTGACATTTCTATCCTGGAAATTCAGAAAGGAGTGTTTGAGGTGAAATCCACCAATGGGGACACTTTCTTAGGAGGTGAAGACTTTGACCAAGCTTTGTTACGGCACATTGTCAAGGAGTTCAAGAGGGAGGTTAGTTACTGCTGTGGTTAATGTGTAGGCCTTGAGTTGTTGAGAATATTTTTGTTTACATTGGTTTTTGCTTTGTTAATAGTTTTTCTACACTAAGGTAACTAATTGCATTTTCACATTAATGGGTAAAATAAACCATTTTAGTTGATTAGATTGGGAACAAAAGACCAAGTGACCTTGGTTACAGTATTGGAGAAGGAATTTTTAGGAACTCAGAAAAACAGATTGATGGGTGGTGTTCAGTCTGCTGACATAAATCAGATAACTTATTAATACTTGGTTATTTTCTACAGATCTTTAAAGGTGACTTTTTTTTAATAAAGGGTTGGCCCCTTAATAAGCAAACAAAAAATGTGTTCTACATTGCTACTACAGTTCTGTAATAATTGTCTCACTAATCCTACTTTGTAGACAGGGGTTGATTTGACCAAAGACAACATGGCACTTCAGAGGGTTCGGGAAGCTGCTGAGAAGGCTAAATGTGAGCTCTCCTCATCTGTACAGGTGAGGGATGGAAAATGCCCAGTGCTGAGCATATTTGAATAGTGTGTGTATCTTTTGCTTGCATGTGCATCTACTGCATTTGTGCTTGGTTTCTGTGGAGGCCAGAAGAGGGCATCAGAACTGCCATGTTACTGTTGGTGTTGAGTCTGAGTCTTCTGGATGAGGGCTTAACCACTGAGTCTGTCCATCCCTGAGCTAAAAGATTTTAATGAAAGATTATAAAGATATATTAGAGCCAAATAACAATCATGCTCCTATTTGAATGACATCAGTAATTTACTTTAAAGATGTGTTTTCATTTCCCTCTTTCTTCCTTCTCCCCCCACCCACTCCCCAGTGCTGGGATTAAAGTCCTATATCACCACAAACAGCAAGATGAGAATTTTAGATCAGGAGATGATAGCTCATTGGTACAGGACCTGGCTAGCATGTATATCCCTTTTATATCCCAGTATTGCAAAAAGGAAACTCTGGTGAGATAGTTAAGGCTAGAGTATTATTACCAAAGCAAGTCTGTGTGCATACTGAGTTGCAGCCAACTTGTACTATGTAGCATGACTTGTCTCTAACAAAGAAAAACAGGCTTTATTTCTTTGGGGCTCGTAATTGAACCCAGGGTCTAAACACCTACTAGTGGTCTGTACCTGTTTGCCCCTGAGGCATTGTTTTTTTTTTTTTTTTTTTTTTTTTTTTTTAAGTTCATGGTGCATGACTGTAATCCCAGTACATGCGAAGTTGAGGCAAAAGGGTTCCATGATTTGAACTAGCTCGAGTGCACATAGATCTCAGCATCTCTTTAAAAAAGGCAAGGCATTAGTAAAAGTAATGTGAAGAGATGGAATTACTAACCTGGAAAAAATGTTTTAAATGTAATCTACTGCTTTGTGAGTTGCTGGTTCTCTGTCATTTAATAAATTGGATCACCATTCCAGAAAATGAGCTGTAAAACAGATTTGCTCCCTCCGAGTTCTGAGATTGTTGACAGTTCTGCCAGGTGAAGCTTCGTTGTCTTAGCAACCAAGCGTAAACTCATAAAGTAGACTTCCTTGTTAGATGTAGGTTGTGTACTGGCTAGGGTGGAATTCCCATGTCCAGTGCTGGGTTCTTGTGATCGCAGAGCTGTGACTGCTTCAGGTTGTTACTTTGTTTCCCAGTAGGAGGTTAGGGGACTGTTGGTTCCTTCGTTGTTGCTAATTAACTTTTGTTGAAACCTGAATGCTATATAGGAAACCTACCTACCTCTGAGCTCCCCTAGCTTCCAAATTTTCATTGTTTGAAAGTTGAACATACTCATTATTGGTATTGACATCATGTCATTTGTCCCTGTTATATGACAGTGTTTAGGGTTGTGGCTTAAGAGTATGCTGAACTGCCAGTAGATAGCTGATAAATCTCAGAACTTGATACTTGGAGAGGAAGAAGTTGGTTATTTTTATATAGTCTGTATCTTACTGAAGGATATTATTTTTCTAGTATTTAGTAAAGTATATTAAATCCTTGTACACCTGTGATTGTAAATCTGTAAAATGAATCCTTAGAAATATCTCAGTAGATTTACTAGTTTACTATGGAAAGATGGACATTAGAATATTTAATATCAAATGAAATTTTTGTTAGTTTTGGTTTTGCTTTTTGTTTGGGTTTTTTGAGACAGCGTTTCTCTGTATAGCTTGGCTGTCCTGGGAATCTGTAGACCAGGATGATCTCATTCACAGAGATCACCTGTTTCTGCTTCCCACATAACTGGGATTAATGGTTTGTTCTTAAACACTGGTGTCTCCAGTCCACTCCTAAGATTCTTAGCTCTGATTTTGAATGAATCATTTCACTTTTTCTTTTTAACCTACAACTGAGGCCAACAAATGGTAATTTTTCTTACAGTTGTGAGGTTTACCAGATGAATATATACTAGTAAATAGTAAGGACCATGCATTAAATAATAACTTAAAGGTAAAGGTGACAAGTTAGATCTGTAATCCTAGCACTGTGAAGCTGAAGCAGGAAGATGGTGTCAGTTTTACAGGAACCTGACAGCTGGGTGTGCTGGCTGGCGCGAAGATGAGTTTAAGGTCAGCCTTGCCTGATTAGTGAGACCCTTTGTGTGTGAGGGAGAACTCTGAGACTGAAAAAACATCAACTGGGGTACACAGCATGTTAAGGACAGGATAGTTTGAGGTGGCAGGGAAGAGATGACTTGTTGAGAGATGTTGC
Organism: Rattus norvegicus; assembly: GCF_021556685.1. Taxonomy (NCBI): domain Eukaryota; kingdom Metazoa; phylum Chordata; class Mammalia; order Rodentia; family Muridae; genus Rattus; species Rattus norvegicus. Next base: position 26,685,213 of record NC_141551.1, on the reverse strand, counting down.
CATTGTCCCCTCCATTTGGTTCCCAGCACCTGCTTGTAACACCAGTTCAGAGGAGCCGACACTGTCTTGTTTCTGTAGATACCTGTGTTTATGTAGTATGTACACATCTACATACGTTTAGGTAGCACTTTTTAAGAGTTTTGGAGAAAATTGAGTGTGGCAGTATGTTTAAAGCTCATGGGTAAAGACTGGAGAAGGGTTGGAAAAACTGGGTGCAGATGGAGGAGATAGTAAACCTAGACATAGGTGTGGGTTGGTGTTCATCTCAAAATCATTAAGTACAGAACCTAGAATTACTAAACATGGTCAAATTATGATTTGTGAATTAATGAGAGTAAAGTGGTAGAGTTTAAAGTGAGGAAGGCAGGCAGGACTTTGTCCTAGAATGGCTTTATCTTAAAAGTTAGTTAGTAGTCCCATGCCAGATGTAATGACACTTGAGAGGCAGAGGCAGGTGGATCTCTTGAAGTCTGAGGTCATCCTGCTATACGTAGTTCTAGGACCTCCAGAACAACATAGTGGGGCCCCGCTTTAGACTTCAGACACACACACACACACACACACACACACACACACACACACACACACACACACAGTAGTTAGTCCTAGAAAGTACTCAGTAATTAGATATGGCTAGTGATTGCCAATTTGAATGAGACTGTTTCTGTTGACAAAATGGCCAGACAACATTGATCTTATTTTCTGATTTGTCATTATTCTTTTCGAGCAATATAGATTACTCTTATTTATATGGAGAGTGTACTGACTATGACGTATTTAACTGTCTATGTCTAAGGTCGTTTGTCCTGAAGAAAAGTACTTATCTTCTCTCAGGTTGTATATTCTATTAGCCTTTGATAAAAGTGTAAAGCAGCTTAGGGGGTTGAGGGGTCTGGATGTGTCCTCACTATTAATAGCAGTCTTTGAATTTCACTAGTTTAATTTTTAAACTGTTCTTCTAGTTACATACACATGAACATGTATTTATTTGCTATGAAATAGATTGAGTGCTGAGATTAGATAATGTGCTATATACGCTTCAGTATATATTACACATAATAGAGGATAAGTTTTAAGGTATTTTCATACAAATATGTATCACCATATCAACTCTAAAAATCCTTAATTGTACATTTTATGGCCCCAAGCTATGGGGTTTAGGATTAGGTATTGGCTTTTCCTTTTTAAATACAGTAACCAGTTCTCTGTGGGTATAGTGGCAGTACGAGTCTCTTGCAGATCAGACTGACCTTGAGTTCAGTATAGCTGAAGATGAAGAGGTTGATTGAGAACAGTTTTCTTTATACATGTGTGATTTCTTTCCCTTTTTTATGATTTTATTTTTATGTATGCAGAGGGAATGGAAGAAGGCAATTGAGGATGATTACCAGTAGAAGGTGGAAGAGAAATCAGAATCCTTGGAACTTTAGGCAGTCCTTAGCTAGGTGTTAGATATTGAACTCTGGTTCTCTCCAAGAATAACAAGTCCTCCTAACTACTGAGCTCTCTTTTTAGTCCAGACATGAGATAATTTTTAAACTTAATGTGAAAGACAACCCCACAATATGGTTCTTTTTGTTTTTGTTTGTTTTCTCTGTGGGCTGGTTTTTCTCTTGGCTAGCCTCAAACTCACCGCCTGTTTCTACCTCCTTAGTGCTAGAATTAAAGGCGTGTGCCACCACTGCTCAGTCATAATATAGTTCTTAAAGATCTTTTCTGCCATTCTATATTTGTCAAATGGTAATTATTTTTTAAGCTTGTCTACTTCAGTCTTCGTTGTTACTATGTGTAGACTCCATTAAAATAGAGTCTGTAGTGTGTATTTCTACTTTGGAATCATTGTGCTTGGTAGCTACTCATTTAGTAAGGCCTACCCTATGTGCCTTTCAAGTCCAAGGTTATGGTTTTAACTTTGAATGGGGGTATCAAAGTACCAATCGGGCTGGCTACCTACTGACATGTAGTTCCCGTGCAGACTGACATCAACTTGCCATACCTTACAATGGATGCTTCTGGACCAAAGCATTTGAATATGAAGTTGACTCGAGCTCAGTTTGAAGGCATTGTCACAGATCTAATCAAGAGAACTATTGCTCCGTGTCAGAAAGCTATGCAGGATGCAGAAGTCAGCAAGAGTGACATAGGAGAAGTGATCCTGGTTGGTGGCATGACGAGGATGCCCAAGGTATGGACTCATGGTATTCCTCATAGAGGAATGAATACATAATTACATTCCTGGGACAAATGGGATATGTTGTGTGTGGACAGGAATATGATCCATTCTACTAGTGTTCTTTAAAGGGTGGTAAGACCAGACTCACCAAAAAGTGCTTTTAGTTGCCTGTGAGGGCTCATGCCTGTGTAATCTTAGCACTTGAGGATAAAGCAGGAGGATGGCCTTGCATTCTAGGTAAGATGCAACTACATACAGAATTATATCTTGCATACAAATCCCTCAAAAAAAAAAAAGCTTATATAGTTTATTTGGAATAAAGGATGCAAGAAAAGGTAGCAGGGAGGATCCTAATCCTACTCTGGTAAAGATATTGTTAAACCTTGATAGTAGCCAGTCCCTGGAGGGGTGTTTTGGACACATCTTCCCAGTAGTACTTGGTGGTTGCAGGGGGTGTGGGGCTGCTTGAATTTCAACAAAGGTTTGTGCAATGATGCATTTTATTAATCAACACATCATTCTGAAAGCAGATGTGTAGAGAAGTAATAACTGAGCACAGACTTGTTGAAGGTGCAGTTGGGGTTTGGTAGCCAGATTGAATTATCTGAGGCCCAAATTAGTGATGCATTTATTCTGGTAGTGGTTTGTTCTTTTTCTCTGTTTGAAACACCTGGATGTTGGAAAATGAGCTCAAAATAAGCTTAGACCTAGGATTCTGGTTTATGAGATATTAACCCATTCTCCTAAGGTGATGTTCACTTTTGTTAGCTCTAATACACAGGCTCAAAAACTACTCTTTTCAGCTGCAGAATTGACATTACTACTTCAAATTGGTCAATTGTGTAGAATATGAAAACTATATTTTATAACTCCTTGTTGTCATGTGCCTTCCGCTTCAAATGATGTCCTCTGGGAAGCTAGATTACTGAAATAAACTATTCTCTAAGTGGACAGTGAATGAGATGCTCTGAAGTCACACACAAACAAGAAGTCAGCCGTCTTGAACCTGGATCTCTCTGACTTGCTGTCTGGAAGGAATATTAGTGTTCTGTTCCACTCCAGCAGTTGCCCTGTGTGTTGACTAACAGGTTCTTTCTTCCGGATGCTTAGGTTCAGCAGACTGTGCAAGATCTTTTTGGCAGAGCCCCAAGTAAAGCTGTTAATCCTGATGAGGCTGTAGCCATTGGAGCTGCCATTCAAGGAGGTGTGTTGGCTGGTGATGTTACAGATGTGCTACTCTTGGATGTCACTCCCCTCTCTCTAGGTATTGAGACACTTGGAGGTGTCTTTACCAAGCTTATTAATAGGAACACCACTATTCCAACCAAAAAGAGCCAGGTAAGAGCCATTCTTTATTCTTAACCTCTTCTGCTTCCAGTGACTGTATGAACTTTTTCTTTAAAACTTTGTTTCTAAGTCTATACTAGCAGACTGGCTGTTTGTTTGCTTTTTGCAGTTCCTGGAAAAGTTGTTAGACCTCAACTAGCAGTTGCCTTTAAAAGGCTATTGTCATTTGCTACCAAAATCCTTGTAGTCTTCTGTTATCAAAGGCAAAGAAAATCCTGGCTAGGGATATGGGAGGAGGTTTGATTTCTGGGAGAATGATGCACTACCAAGCAGGGATTTATGGGCATGACATGGTCTTAGATGAAGAATTACTTCTTGTGGCTCTTAAATCATGCCAGCACTTGGGGCCTTGAGGAGTGAAAATTTAGAGTTTGAGAACTGCCTACTCTGAGTAGTGTGAACATGTCTCCAATATTATATTTCTAGACTAATTTAGTTGTCAGTTTTCCTTGAGAACTCTAGTTCTGGTGTTTGTGCAGTGATGTATTTGTCAACACATCATTCTGAAGGAAAGTGTGGTGACGTCTTATTACTGAGCACATTGTCTCTGATCCTCTTTTCCTGGACTGGCAAACAAGTATTTAAAACCTTGTTTTGTTGCCTTAAACTTTAAGGCTTAAAGCCTCATCTTATACAACATAACTTGCTTAAATTAGCTGAAGCAATAGCTATTGTGTGTCCTTTTAAACTAACTCTTCTTCTGCCCTTCCTTTGTCCTGAGAGTTATAGACATTAGGAATTACGCAGTATCAGAATAAATTTCTCGTTAGCCTTTTCTCTATAATAGGTATAGTTAAATCAAGATTACCAGGTTTTCTTTTTCCCTAGGTATTTTCTACTGCTGCTGATGGACAAACTCAAGTAGAGATTAAAGTGTGTCAGGGGGAAAGAGAGATGGCCGGAGACAACAAACTTCTAGGACAGTTCACTTTGGTAAGTATTTTGATCCTGGATGTCATGATTTTGGTGTGCGAAGTTAACATTTTAATCTCCAAACTGCTGACATACAGGCATATTGTGTTGTTTTTGACAAGTTTTTGTAGGTGAATTATAAAACTCATGATTTTAGTTTTTACCTAAAAGTACTTTGTGTTTTCAGAAATTTAAAAATGTTAAAAGCCTGGTAAATGTTCAGACTCAGAAGCAATGCTAACTCAGAAGTTAAATTTTATCTTGATTACTCATTTCAAAATCACTTAATGGTCAGCATTGCTACAGTAAAGAAGTTTCCTCATTTGCTGTAATCTCTAGGCACATATAGCCATCATGGTCATTAACTCCTTGAAGCCCAGTTGCTTTCAAAAAGCACTAAAACTACTACCATCACTTTAAATGTCACGTTTTTGTACACTCAGTGAAGATACCACTTATTTTAGGAAGCAAGTGTTGGTTGGCCTGTTTCGAAATGAGAGTACATGGGCCTCTCAAAAGCGCTCACTCTGGATATTTATTTTAGATTGGAATTCCCCCAGCCCCTCGTGGAGTGCCTCAGATTGAAGTTACATTTGACATTGATGCCAATGGGATTGTGCACGTTTCTGCCAAAGATAAAGGGACAGGACGTGAGCAACAGAGTAAGTATTTAGACTGTGAATGACGTGTGAGCCTAAGGAGGTCTCCCAGTATAGAGAGCGCCTTCCTAGCATATGTGAGGCCCTAGGTTTGGTTAGCATCAAAGAAAAAGGGAAGGTGGCCATTATCAGGAAACAGCCTTTCTCCCCTAGGGAGGTTGTTAATGTACGTCGCCACTTTAGACTTATTTTTACATGGTGTATGGGTGTTTGCTTGCGTGTATTTCTTGCACCTCATGCATGTCTGTTGCCTTCAGAGGTTAGAACAGGATATCAGATCCCCTGGCAATGGACAGTTGTGAATCTTAAACCCAGCTTCTCTTCAAGAACAGTTGCTTTTGGGGTTGGGGATTTAGCTCAGTGGTAGAGCGCTTAAGGCCCTGGGTTCAGTCCCCAGCTCCGAAAAAAAAGGGGGGGGGGAACAGTTGCTTTTAAACCACTGAACCATGCCTCCAGCACAAAGCTTCCTCCCCCCCCTTTTTTTAAATTTTATTTATTTATTTATTTATTTATTTATTTATTTATTTTATGGTTAGCTGCCTCTTAAACTTATAAAGAGTTATGTTTCCAGACACCCGGGTGTTTTTGTTTGGCTTTGAGACAGGATCTCACTTTGTTTCCCTGGATGCCCTAGAAGTTGCTAGGTAGACAAGACTAAAACTCTTGAGATCTGCTTGCCTCTTTCTTCCAAATCGTGGGACAGATGTCTGAGCTTCTATACGTATAACATGAAAGGGGGTATAAACAGAGGCAAGCCTGACCTTGTGGATTGCTGAAGTAGCAATTTGTTGGAGGCAGATCACTGGATCATTCTATACAATTTACTTACAAGGCTATAAGTATTCCTTATTATATAAATAGTGGTGGTCTGTGGCCATGGCTGGTCTTGAACTCTGATCTTCCTGCTTCTCAATGCTGCAATCAAAGGTGGGTGTGTGTGTGTGTGTGTGTGTGTGTGTGTGTGTGTGTGTGTGTGTGTGTGTACCACCATGCCGAGTGTAGTAATTTCTTAATGCATTAAAAGAAGGGAACTAAAGAGCTGCCTTTTTTTTTCCCTTTAAACTACAGTTGTAATCCAGTCTTCTGGTGGATTAAGCAAAGATGATATTGAAAACATGGTTAAAAATGCAGAGAAGTACGCTGAAGAAGACCGGAGGAAGAAGGTGATTGCTTTTGTTGAGCTCAAGTTTGGGCAGGTTACAGATACCCACCTTCTCTCACTTCTCATCTCCTAATGTCTTTGTTTAACGTGAGTTACACAGTGTAGTCAGGATGTCTGAGACAACCCCCACATTTGTCAACCTCCCTGATACCTGGGATCACGGGCACATACTGGGTTGGAATGTTCTCTTTAGTCATCCAATGTTAAAATTTCCATGTCACAAAAGCCAGCTCAATTCTTTGGCTCAAAGACATGCCAAGTACTTCAGCTAATAAACTGTGGCGAGTAACTTCTCACTTATTATAGAAGCTAATGAAACTTTGGTTAATTGAAAAGTTTATTATGTTGAACTAATAATTTTTCTAAGGAACGTGTTGAAGCAGTTAATATGGCTGAAGGAATTATTCATGACACAGAAACCAAGATGGAAGAATTCAAGGACCAGTTGCCTGCTGACGAGGTAACAATTCAAAAACATTTTCACTGGCTCATTGAATCTCATTTTCCTTTGGGTTTGATAGTGATTCAGTTTCTTAAAAATATGAATAAGGGTTGTAGGTGGGGAGGCAAAAACTATTTAGAAATATGAATAGTAAATTACATGTAATGAGACAAGAGACCTAGATAGAAAAGAGGATTTGTGTGTGTGATTGTCTTTTGCATTTTCCAGTGCAACAAGCTAAAGGAAGAGATTTCCAAAATGAGAGAACTCCTTGCTCGAAAGGACAGTGAAACAGGAGAAAACATTAGGCAGGCGGCATCTTCCCTTCAGCAGGCATCATTGAAACTCTTTGAAATGGCATATAAAAAGGTACAAGGGCTGGAGGGGTAATTGGGGCCTAATGACTGGGGCTCCCTGTATAACCATTTATAGAATTGAGGATACTGTGAGTAGAATGTCACAGAATAGTAGGGAATACCATTGCTGTACAAGAGGAGGGGAGTCAGTACAAGGCGAGGTCTGTATGATGAATGAAGCCTGTTGAACAGGGACCAGACTTGTGGCTTCTTAGTGATTCTCAAGTATTTTTCTCAACAGATGGCATCTGAACGGGAAGGTTCTGGAAGTTCTAGCACTGGGGAACAGAAGGAAGATCAGAAGGAAGAGAAACAGTAATAGTGGCAGTGCATTGTGGAGCCAGGACGACATACTATGAAGCTTGGGAGTAAAGGAACTTCCTGAGCAGAAAAGGGGCAAACTTCAGTCTTTTTACTGTATTTTTGCAGTATTCTATATATAATTTCCTTAATATATAAATCCAGTGACAATATATAAATCCAGTGACAATAGCTATAACTCATTTAATGGTAATAAAGTCAGCAATAGCAGGTTCACACTTCTATAACTAGCCTGCTGTTTTCAGCTGCACGTAAAGGGGTGGGATGGGGCTGTGTACCAATCATTATTAGGTAAATCTGGTTTGTGCTGAAGTAGCTATGTTTTCAAGATGGAAGCCCATTTCACATGCAGTAGAGGTAATCTGTCATGGACCTTGAATTGAGGTCATATGCAGATGCTTGTTGACCAAGAGCACTGCTATAAATGACCTGTGTGTACATTTGCTCCTTCAACTGATGCCTTGCAAGACTAAGCTCTCTGTGTCATGGTCTATAGGTACAGAAGTTAGGTCAATGGATAACAGCTGTGTTAGCCATAGCTTAAAGTGATCTATCAAGAATTATACAAGCCTCTCATGGGCCTAAGGCATACTTCTCCAGCTACCCTCTTGGGTGGCCAATGTCTGACATCTATATTCTTGATGATTGTTCCTTTTTCATCCATTCTGGATTTTTTTTTTTTAATAAAATTCTGAAAGCCTCTTGATCTCCTTTGTGAATGGTAGTAGCTCAAGGACTATGACTGTACCATCAGGTTTGTGAGTAGAGGTAAAAAATCAACACTGGCTAAAAGGTTGAACAAATTAAACATGGTGAGGGACTAAATAACATGTTGGCATGTATGCTGGATGTGGAAGCCCACTCAGGAAGCAGTGTGAAGCCAGGCGGGGCTACACAATGAGACACCCCGTCTTAATAAAATACTGGCATAAACGAATCCAGTTGTTGTAGTCTTCTATCTAGAAAAAACTAAGTGCTGTTTTTACCTTGAACAAATTTTGAGCAGAGTTGATAAAGAATATAGTATTATTCAGAAGTCCTAATGTCTAATTCCAGTGACTCAGAACAATTACCCTTTTTTGTGTGTGTGTGTGTGTGTGTGTGTGTGTGTGTGTTCTCTCCACTGTCCTGGAGAGAAAGACAACTTTGTATAGTCCTTTTTTATTTATTTTTTTGTCTATGGTTATGTGCACGGATCCCTGGAGCTGTAGCTATAGGCAGCTGTGAATCTGGTGGCACTTCATGGGCCATTATGTGCTGTTGATCTTCCTACATAAATCCCTTTTTATTATTTTTTTTGAAACAGTTTCACTATGTAGAATGCTAGGTTTAAAGGAATGTACTACCAAGCCCACCTGATTTCAAACATTTCAAAGCAGGTTAGGGTTTCCAAGATAGAAAAATAGGATATACAGCTATTATAAGTAATTAGTTTGGGCTGGAGAGACGGCTCAGTGGTTAAGAGCACTGACTGCTCTTCCAGAGGTCCTGAGTTCAAATCCCAGCAACCACATGGTGGCTCACAACCATCTGTAATGAGATCTGATGCCCTCCTCTGGTGTGTCTGCAGACAGCTACAGTGTACTCATTTATAATAAATAAATAAATCTTTTAAAATAAGTAATTAGTTCATGTGTAAACAAATCAAGGTTCTGACAACCAATGGTGCTTTGGTCCAAATTTCAAAGACTTGAAGCAGCAAATCTCAGTTTTCATGTTCTGCTTGACCCTTGAGCTTGTTGAACTATTTGTACCCATGTTGGAAAGCAAACTGTTGTAAGGATTTTCCCCTTCTGATTTTCTAAGTACTTGGTTTAGAACCCATTGAAGTCTTCCATCTACCTTTCTTCTCTTGGTCTAATGTATGGCAAAATACACCAAAACTTAGGGTTGTTCAAACCAAACCTTTTGTTTAAAAATGTTAGCAAAAGTACAAATAGATTCATGTACTTTACGATATCACTTGGTATTGTCCTAATTTTCAATTCCAGGGGATCAGGTACCCGCTGCCTAGTTACACGGCAAATGCATGTAGTATACTTAAATATGTGGGAGGCAAACCACCAATACTTCATTATAGACATCAAGCCATCTGTGGTAGTGGGTGCAACTTACCAAACCCAGAAACTTAGCAAGTTTTTTATAGGCTTAGTTTTTGACAGGCTGGCTGGCCTCAAATTTGAACAAACCTTTAACTTGAGTGGTAGGGTTATAAGCATGTATCACTACACCTGACTGCATTTACTTTTTTATCATTGGAGATAGAACCTAGAGCTTAAGCCCCTGGGAGCAATCCCCCAGCACACAATGCTGTTTTGTTGTTTGTGTGTTGCTGCTAAGGATCAAACTCAGAACCTTGTTTTAAACTAGCTCCATTGACAGCCCCCATACAAAAGGCTTTTGTTGGTATTTTTGTTTTGGGAACAGCTGTGCAGTGGAGTTTAAATCACCATGCTCAGAAATACAGAAATTCTTAATCATAAAGGAAAAAATTGGTAAAGCCCAAAGTATAAGTGATGCTTCCTGGGCAGCATAATTTGGCCAGAATAAGCAGCAATCCTGTCAGCTTGGTGCTGCACTGGTATGTCTGGTGGCTTGAAAGTCTTGACAACTATTTCACAAATGTAATGGCAGAGTAGGCAAGTGGTTGAGCTTGCAGCGTCAAGCTCTTTTATTAGCATCAATCCATTCAGACGGGTACAACCCTCACATCTATAAGCAACTTCCTGTAGGCCCTACCTCAAAGATTTATTAAAGCCACAGCTTTCTTACTTTCTAGGTTTCTCTATTATGCTATTTTCATGAGTGGATTAATATTCCTTCAACTTTAAAACCTTCAAATCTAAGTCTTAGAGAAGCTGGAACACAACAAAAACCGCATTAATAGTATAGTGAACACTTTACATACAGATTGAATTAACATTTACCTTCCACATTTCATATTCATGCTTAACCATTAAAGTATTTCAGCATGCATTGTATATGATCCCCATAATTATCAAAATCAGAAGATTTAACATTGATTCATTTTCATATATAATTCATATTAAGACTTCCATCAAGTATGTGGCTCACACCTGTAATCCCAACATCTAGGAGGCTGAGGGACTCCCTAAGTTTGGAGCCAGGTTGGAGTGCAGTTAGACCCTGTCTTGAAAACAGTAAAAGCAATCCCTTTGATCAGAGCACATGAGTCCTAAAATAATGTCTTAAATTCTTAAAGCAGAAATAACCAGGCACTGAATGTAAAACCAGATACTAATACTTTTTCTGGGTGTTGAGGAATGGCTTTACACACAATTAGCATACACACGGTCACTCAACTAGGGCCCCAGCCTTTTCATTGTTTGTCATTTTTAAACATAATGGTTTTAATTTTTTTATGTGTATGTGTCCGCCTGCATGTATATATGTGCACATGTGCCCTGGAACTGGAATAAAGCCATTATTTGGATGCTGGGATCAAACCCACATTCTTCTTGAGCAGCCAATATAAATATTCTTAGCTGCTGAACCATCTGTCAGATCACCCCACCCCGACCCTCGTGTCGTCCACAACACACACACACACACACACACACACACACACACACACACGTTTCTCTGTATAGCCCTCTGTCCTAGTATCGCTAAAGCAGGCTGTCATTGAACTCAAGAGACCTGCCTGCCTCTGCCTCCAAAGTGCTGGAATTAAAGGTGTTCAACACCACAACCAGCCCCAATACCTCCAACCCCACTCCATTTTTAAAAATTATTCATTTGAGACAGGGTCACATAGCCTAGGCTGCCCTTAAATTTATTCAGTAGCTTGGACAGCCCTTGAACTCAAGATCCTCCTGCCTCGATTTTTTAAGAATAGGAATTTTAGGCCTTCCCCTGCTACCCAGGTCCAATTTATTTGTTTGAGATGGTAGTCTATGTTTCCTGAGCTTCTCTCCAATTCCTGAACTGAACTGACCATCTCAATCTCTGTAGAGTGGGTGTAAGTAGCTACAGACTACTCTAGGTGTAGCTAGAACTACAAGCAGGCACCACAGACAGGCTTTTCACTCCCAGTGATAGTAGAAATTCAGAGCTTTGTTACTATGCCAGGCGAATGTTCTACCACTATACAAAAATCTATTGTGGGACACTGGGGCAGAAAAACAACAGCGTGGCAACAACAATGTATCACTTAAAGACAACTTAGGAAAGGGTTGCAGATACAGAGCATTTAGGTGGTACAGTGTTTTCCAGCATCCTTAATACCCAGGAAAGACACTTTCCATTCTACTGTTTACATTCAACCTCTGTGGCCAAAGGCCTAAGTTTTTTCCATATTAAGCACCAGCTGGGTGTTCAGGTCAGTTCGAACACTACCTGGGGTTAACACTAGATCCCACAAGTAGAGGGCGGTCTCTAGTCTACCCCAGCTTTGGATGCCCATTAAGAGTTCCAGGTTAAGACCTATGCATGCACCTGACAGGTCTGGCTGGGTTTGATATCTTGCTAGAGTGGCTCACAGAATTCAAGGCAACAATTTATCCTTTCCAAAGGCTATTACAAAAGATACAGAATAACAGCTTGATGATACATGGAATAAGGTCAAGGAGGGTTCTGGGCCCTGGACCTGTGTGTCCTCTGGTTCTTCCTGCTATGATGAATCCTGCAGATGAATCCACTGCCTTTCAAATGGTAGGCTTGGCCCCAATGTCTTCTTCCCCTGCTGTTGCAGCATTCTGCCTTTTTAGTATCTCCTCAAATATGTTAGACTCCCTCTGACAAAATTACTCATTCTCCATGCCTCATTTCAGAATTAGATTTCTTGTCATACACTCTCGGAGTTCCTAAAGTACTTAAATATTTCTGCAGTTATTTTTTCATATAAAATATGAAAAAGGGGTTGGGGATTTAGCTCAGTGGTAGAGCGCTTGCCTAGCAAGCGCAAGGCCCTAGGTTCGGTCCCCAGCTCCGAAAAAAAAAAAAAAGAACCAAAAAAAAAATATATGAAAAAATTATCTGGGCTTAGTGGTTCACACCTGTAATCCCATCATTCAGAAGACTGGGGCATGAGTATCGTCAGAGTTTAAAGTCAACATCAAGATCCTGTCTCAAACACACTAAAGTCTACTAAAGATTACGAGCGATTATAAACTCAACTAGACTGTGAACTCCATTAGGATTTCATTACTTACTCTGTTCACTTTTATTCCTAGAAAAACGAGATCTAGTAATTGCTTCGAGGTCAAATATTTGAATGCACCCAAGTTAAGCGAAAGGAGACAATTGGAAAGCTTAACTCATAAAGTAAAAGTTCTAATTCTCCCCACCTCCACGATCAACAGTTAAGAACAAAACACGCATGCTCTCAGATATCTTGGGTCTCCAATCTCAGGCAACCCCTGACTCCTTCAAGCCCCAAAAGTCCTAAATCCAAAGTGAACCCATATTAGTTAGCACTGAAACATTTCTTCACCCCTGAGCAGTCGATCGGCTCCAGGATCGGCGAAGTTTCTGATCTCGACCTATCGCCAGGATTCTGAACTTTTGTTCGCGAAGACACGATGCACAAACAGCCCGCCGCACTCGGTCAGCAAGCGATAAAGTTGAACCTCATTGAGACGTTTCCTCCACGCTTCTTTAACGCCGTTGACCTCACGTTCGTACGTACGTGTCCGAGAAACTAGATTTGCGTCGTAGAGCTTCAGATATCCATTCGGGTCAAGGGGGAAGAACGAAAGACGACAACTGTCCCTCTCTCTCTCTCCCTTTAAGAAGCACCCCCATTCTAGCCCATAGAAGCTGGGGAAATGCTCGCGAGAGCCACGGAATTCCGCCCGCTTCCTCCTCCTGGAGAGCCGGGCCGGAAGGAAGACGAGACCTCCCGCTCCCCGGCCGATACCTCACAAGGCAGCGAGGCCGCAGAGGCAGCCAATCAGATTGCCTCTTGTAAGCAAAGACGCGGAGAGCCAATGGGAAGTCGCGGCGCGCGCAGAGCCTCTCTTCATCGCACCGGCCCCCTCCCTTCCGCCCGCCGCCTTCCACTCCGCCCCTGGCGGAGGAAGTGAGATCAGAGGCCCCATGTGAGCGGATTGCAACACATGCAGCTGCCTGGAGAGAGGGAGCCGGTGTCCTACGTCAGAGCCGCCGCCGCCGCGGAGCCGCCGCCGGGGAGGAGCAGCCGCTACCGCCCAGGACTGGGCCCTTAGGTAAAGCGGGCGTAGGAAAGGCCGGCGCCCTATGCGGCGGGCCGTCGGGGCGGGGAGAGGAGGGCAGCTCGGGGGGTGGTGAAGAAGGGGGCCGCTCTGCCCCAGCGGCGGCGCTAACTCTGTGGTCTTGGTGTCTCCGGGCCCCGCCGGGCCGCTCTAGGGAGGAGGAGGCGAGAAGATGGCGGACGACCCCAGTGCTGCCGATAGGAACGTGGAGATCTGGAAGATCAAGAAGCTCATTAAGAGCTTGGAGGCGGCCCGCGGGTGAGCGCCGCGTCCGGCACCCCCGTGCCCTCTTGGATCCCGGACCCCTCAGGATGGCCGCCCCCGCGCCGCATGGCCGGATGAGGAGAACCCGGCACTAGCCAACTCCCGCCTTCTGGACCTCTGGGTAGTAGCCTCTGACTGGAGGGCGAGGGTCGGCGCGGCTGGCCAGAAAAGAAGTCCTTACTCCTCTTGGTGGTAATGAGCCTGGCTCCCACGGCTCAGATCACTCGGCCCTCTCTCCGGATAAAGCCACTGCTACTTTTGTACTCTTCTCGGGCCTTTAAATCCAGCTCCTCACTTTTAGGGCTCCTGGTGCTGCTACCCAACTTGGGTACTTGTTGGGGGAAAGTAACTTGGCGTTCCTTCCGAACGCCCTACCCTGATTTGCTCTCTTCCTCTCCCTTCACGTTTCTCAGCCAGGCCTCATTAAAATGGCCTCCCCCACTTAGACCTAAAGTCCCGTGTGGGTGAAGTTTTGATAGGGTGTAAAAGAGAGTCGGCCAAACGAGACCTTCCTTTTCTTAGCTCCCCTTTATTTCTCTGGGTCATAGACCTCTCTGAAGATGACTTCCCCTAAGTTTTCTAGTTACCCGGAGCTTCCTGGGTTTAGCTGTTCCAAGACCCGCCTATAAACCGAAAACGCCAGCGTGTGTGGGATGGAGTGGTGGTGGTTTTTGTTAACAAATCTGTTAGGTGCATATTCAAGAGAAATCCAAGTAATAGAGTCCCTGATGGCTTTTCTGTGAAACTTCTTGGGACAGTCACTCTCCAGTTGCCTGATGGAGTAACAGTGCTTGTGGAAATTCAAAAAAGTGAGCTTAAGTTTTTATAAGTGAGTCTCTTAAGTTTTTCTAAGAATTCGTAGGTGTGTCCCTGGGTGTGTGAATAAGGTTGAAAGTAGCCATATGTTTGTTTTGTGCGAAAGTGTGCCAGAGGTGTGTTTCTACCATGTGTTGCTATGTTTTGTTACTTTGCCAGTTAAGAAACTTTTTACTACTTAGGGTATCCTCACCCTAAAAGTGGAACATTGTATAATCCTGCACTCCAGAGCATTCTTATAACTGAGTGACTTTCTTCAGATGCCATGTAGAAAGTCACTTTTAGCACACAAACGATACATTCTGGTTTTCAGCCGGAGTTTGTCACTGGTGGATAGGTTGACATTGATACCATGACCACCTTAGCGCTGCGCTCATTAACTTTTTAAGTGGATTCTGGTTGATTCCTCTATGGTTTTGCTGTAGTGCTTCATTCTTAATAAGTGAGGAACACTTATTTCTGTTAAGGATTAGACTTCTGAAAGTTTGAACATATTTAGTGTGCTCATTCCTTTGATGAATTGTAAAAACTTGAAGGTAGTTTTTTTATTATTATTTCTTAGGGTATTTTTTTAAATTTACTTGAATATAAAGACTTTCTGATAGGAACTCGTAACGTGTGGTAGAATGGAGATAAAAATCCCAATGTAAAAATACTGTATTAGGAATGTTGATAGAGATCGTGGTTTGTTGTGATGCCTAGAATTAGCCAGGTACTTTTGTTTCAATAGGCTGTCTTCTGTTGTGTTACTTGAAGCTTTCTCTTGGGTATTGACATTTATGGATTACTTCTGTTAACATTGTTACAAATTGGAATTGAACCTGTAGGTTGTCCAGGCGCTTTCTTTTAG
Source organism: Rattus norvegicus (assembly GCF_021556685.1). NCBI lineage: Eukaryota > Metazoa > Chordata > Mammalia > Rodentia > Muridae > Rattus > Rattus norvegicus. Next base: position 26,669,717 of record NC_141551.1, on the reverse strand, counting down.
GCAGGTTCTTGGATTCGAATTTGGATACAATGCATTCTTTGAATTCCTTACTAATTTGTTTGTTTGAGTGAAGTAACATTGAAGATAACACTGTTCACTAAGCTACATTCATTTTTCTTAGATTTATTCGTTCCTAGCCTTAGTTCCTAACTACATGAAGTTTTAAAGCTCTCTTAAAAGCCTTTGGAAACTTTATTTTCTAGTTTAGAGAAGTTCAGTGGGGTTTGAAACACACTAAAGAATATTTTAGTCAGGATTACGCTGTCTAAAATAGCTAGGAATTCTAAACAATATGGTTTATCATTTTGTCCTACTTTGCTTAATTTATCAAGGATTTGGTTGCACCTTGAGCACATAGTAAATATTAAAGTTCTGTCTATTTCTGGTGTTAAGTCAGGGACTCAAAAGTTTATTGTATATGGCTCAGAACTTTTTTTCTTAGTACAGTGGCAAGATTTAGTTTTCATTCTGAGTTGTGTTAGGCTTTAGCTTTTCATAGTGTTTTGTACCCCAAAAAATAGTGTTTTTGTTTGTTTGTTTTGTTTTGTTTTTTTTAAGCCAGCTGGCCTCCAACTCATCATGTGACTGACTGAAGTTAGCTTGCCCTCCTGATCTACTTTTGTGCCCCAGGTGCTGGTGTTACAGGCATGTGCTGCTATGCCTGGCTAATACTAAACTATTCACTTGTGGTGAGCTTGAAAGACAAATTGCATGGCGAATGGATCTGTATGCACCAGTATTGGGGGTCTTCCAGTTGGACTTCAGTAGTAAAAACTGAAGTGTGTTGTCAGCTGCAGTTAGCACAGGACAGAAAGTAGTGATGGATGCCTAGAATTGTCTGTGAAATGAAAAGGAACTTGTGGGCTAGATTAGGATGTAGGTCTAGGATGTGCCTCCCCTGTCCCATTAACTTTTGCTCTTCTCTTTGTATGTGCGTGGTCAACTTTGAAGAGATGGCTTTCCCCTACCTTAGGTCAAGTTCTGGGGCTAGGGGTTTTTTGTTTTGTTTTGTTTTTTGAGTCAGATTCTTGCTGTAGCCTTGGCTGGCCTGGAATTCAGTATATAGCCCAGGATGGCCTCCAGCTCATACAGATTTGCATGTCTTTGTTCATACCTGCTATCTATCACTGCACCCACCCTAAACACTAATTTTACAGTTTGTCAGAATAAGTAATTTTGAAGTTTACTCAGTCAATATGTGGTTATCTTTTGGTATATAACCAAATGTACTATAGTTTAAAAAGAACTACCCACAAAATGGACTCAATAGTTAAAACACATTGACAGGATGAGGTAACCACAAAATTATTGAGCATTTTGTCATAGACACTTTGGAGTAATACATGTCATTTATTATTCACAACAATAAATGTCACCATTTGATACCCACAGTAATAAGGCTGAGGTTTTAGATAACCTACTGTTCTGAATGTCATGGTATAAACTGTTAAACAAGATGGGCATAAGCTGCAGAGACCTATTTGACCTGTGATGGGCTATTCTAAGCTTTGGTTCCCACACGTGTAATTGTGTAGTAGTCCGAATATATGCAGATTCTAACTTGTGAACTAATGTGCTGTTTTTGTGTTCTTCAAAATTTCCAAGACTGGTCTTTTAGTTGTTCTTTTGCCTTTTGAGACAGTTTCTCTGTGTAGTCCTGCCTATCCTGGAACTCACTCTGTAGATCAGGCTGGCCTCACCTACCTCCTGAGCACTGGGATTAAAGGTGTGCACTGACACCGCCAGGCTACAGGACTAGTCTTAATATTTATTCTGAGCCCAGCAGGCCGAATTGTTTGTGAAATGGCCAAAGTACTAAAGGGAGAACTCGGAGTGACCCTGTTTCATAGCATCTGGTTGAAGTTGGTTCCACTGAACCTGCTTTGTTGTCCTTTGAGTGAGGTTGAGTATGGTGTGTGTATGGGGTGTACTTGAGGATAACCAGCTGGGGGTGTGTGTGTGTAAAAGATTCCCTTCCCAACTCTGTTTATGGTTACTCTTGAGATAGTCTCCAAAGTCCGCTCTAAGGAAAAATGTGTACATGGCCGAAACGGATCTAGGACCATGTGAGTTGAGCCACAGTTGATTTCAAGTAAGGAACTTAGAGCAGATGAACATTTCTAGGCCTTTTCATTTTTCTCTTTGAGATATGGTCTCCTGCGTTCTGGGCTAGGCTTGAACTCTTGGTCTTCCTGCCTCCATTTTCCAAGAGCAGAGATTACAGGCATGAGTCACCATGACCAGCCTCACTCTAACTGCTGAGAAAGGAATGGCCCCTAGTTCAAGGTCAGTTGGCTACAGGAGGCTGTTCTATACACATTTTTCTCCTATCTTGGGGTGGGGGGGTATTTTTTAAACTGGTGTTATTTTATTTCTCAATATTTTTTAAAATTCTTTTTTAAATGGGTTTTAAAGATACTTTAGTAAGGTTTAAGCGTGAGGGTTAAGAGAGAATGTGTTACTCAGAAGGATATAAGATACACTCAGAAAGTGGTGTGGGCTTTTCAGAACAAGGTGGCTGTGACTGGGCTAGGATCTAGTTTTGTGTATGGTTTTCAGCATTTCCTCCAAAAAGAAAGTCCGCAAAGTAATGACCTTACAGTCGTTCTTTCTTGTCATTCTTCTCTCCATCCCTCCCTCCTCCCTCCTCCCTCCTTTCCTGTTTTGTATACTCTGCATTTGCAAATGTGTATTGAGGAAGGATATTAGAGATTGAACTCAGTTTGGAACAAGGACTCCTACCACTGAGTGAACATTCCAAGCCATTTTAATGATACTGGTTCTGTTGCAAAGGATTGAACTCAAGACCTGTCCATTCTAAGCAAGCACCCTGTTTCTATGCCCCAAACCTCAGCCCTCAGAGACAAGAAAGAATCTCACTCACTTTGTACTCCTGGCTTATCTCATACTTTGACAGTTCTCCTCATAGGCGATCATATAGCTACCTAGAGCATTAAAGATCCAGCTTCTGAAAAGGGGCTTTTATTCATCTCTTATCTTGTGTGCTACACTGCTATCTTATTTTAAAAATTATTAGGGGCTAGGGATTTAGCTCAGTGGTAGAGCGCTTGCCTAGGAAGCGCAAGGCCCTGGGTTCGGTCCCCAGCTCCGAAAAAAAGAACCAAAAAAAAAAAATTATTAAGAGTCAATAATTAGAATATGATTTAGGAAGAAAAGAATATAAAACTGCAGTGGTCTGTTTGGACTATTTTAAGTTTTGATTTTTATGCATAGAAATCTCGGATTGTTAGTGATGATGTAATGAGGGTTAAAATGTCTAACACTGTATTTCTCATACAGTGAGCCTTACTAAGTAGCCTCCACTGACTATTCGTTGGGATTATAAGCATGTGCCATTATTCCCAACTACAAATGTTGGTGCTTTCCTGTTACATACATTGATCCTTTAGAAATATCTTAAAGGAACTAGATCTAAAGGCACAGGATTAATTTAGCTACCTGTGAGGCTGAGGCAGGAGGTTGTTGCATGTTCAAAGTTTGCCTGAGTAACTAAATGACATCCGGACTCAAAATAAAATATAAAAAGCAATCGTGCTGTCACTCTGGTATAGTGCTTGACGATCCTGGGTACAATCCTTTACCTAGTCCTACCAAAAAATAGAAATAACCTATTAGATCATTATATTAAGAGGTGAGAACAGAGAGATGGGGTTCACAATACAAGTTAGTCATAAAGCAGTTGCCTAGCATACACAAAGGCCCAAAGTTAATTCTGAGCACTGAAGAAAAAAATATTGGGGGACTAGTAAAACAGCTCAGTTAATAAAAGTACTTACAAACTTAGGCTCTCGCTCCCACATGAGAGCTGAGTGTGCTAGTTTGCCCCTGTGATCCTAGAACTGGGGGCATAGAAACAGGAAAGTATGGGCCAGCGAATCTTGCTGATTGCAGGTTCAGCAAGAGACGGTCTCAAAAAATTATGGTGGAGAACAATTGAGAAAAGCTGTTGTTCTCTGGCATCCGTGTGCATCAGCACACAGAAAGAAAGGGGCAAAGAGGGAAGGGGTTGAGGACAGCATCCATAATAAGATGTCTTCCTCGGATACCTTCCACACTCTCCTTCAGAACAGATCTAAACAGCTGTGGGATTCTGGACACATAGATCTAATGAACAAGCAAGCACTCTGAGTTTCAAGTCTTGACAGACTTCGCATTGTGGTAGGATATAGTTACTCTTCCATGGAAGGAAAACTCTTTAGACATATTCCTCAGTCAGCAAGAGTGCATTAGAGTACATATAAAGCGGAATGAAGTAAGCAGATAAGCCAATTGGATCCTTTAACAGGATGAATATTTTTCTTTGAACTTAAGGGTTGAGGGTGTTGCTGCATGCCAGTTATGATAAGATACTTGCTTAATTGTTAACTTTATAGCAGGGTTTTTAATGGTCTAGATTCTGCTTGAAGGTTGGGAAGAAAAGTTTTGCCTGCCAGTTACCAGGTCTGTCCAGTTGATCATTTCCAGCAGCAATTTCTACTCTCCAGGAATCTCAGAATAGAATCTTCTCCTAGGATACATTCTGTAGGTGTCTTCATTCTTTAGCATCCTGCTATCTTAAGAGGGAGTAAGGGGGTTGGAAAGTTTGAAGCTCTTTTCTATCAGGTTAGAACTTATGTGTGACTTCCCACTCAGGCGCCAAGAGCTCCGTGAATCTGCCTCTAATAACAGGCTTTATCTTTGCCATATGACATACTTTGGACCCTTAGCTACTCTCTTTATTCTGTGGCTGTTCCTATTATGTTCAGTGGGCGTGGCATTTTGCGGTTCCTGACAATTCTTTCTTGCCCTGCAGATAACTTGGAGTTATCGGCCTAGGTTTGGTGTTTAGAAACAGGGTTTTGCTTTGTTGTCCACACTAGTCTTGAGCTCTCTACAATCCTTTTATACAAGCCTCCCAAGTGCTAGCATTTTTATAGGTGTCTTCCTTGGTGCTATATCTTTTTCCCCCTAGTTTTGTTTTTGTTCTGTTTTGTCTTTCTGAGACAGGGTCTGTCTATGTAACTTTAGTTTTCCCAGAACTCACTCAGTCGACCAGGCAGATCCACCTGCCTCTGCCTCCCAAGAGCTGAGAAATTAAAGAGGTGCACCCCTACACCTGACTAGAAAATTTATTTGGAAGGAGAGGGAGTTAAGACAGAGTTTCTCTGTATCCCTGGCAGTTCTAGAACTCACTTTGTAGACTAGATTACTGAGATCAGCCTGCTTCTGCCTTCCAAGTACTAGGATTAAAGACTTGTGCCACCACCACAGGGCTAAAGGGTTTGGTTTGGTTTTTTTTTTTTTCTTAATGAGAACATGGTGTGCTAACCATCCCTGGAATGGTGACACAAACCATTTTCAGTCCCAGTAAGTACTGAGTAACATAGTAGTTTGAGGGGTTAGTGCAGACAAGAATTTTTGGGACAGGGTGTCATTAGCCTAGGCTAATCTAGAGCTCATAGGCATCCTGGTGTTTTAGCCTCCCAAATTCTGTGATTTCAGGCATGAGTAACCCAAGCCCAGTTTACAGTCTTGAATGAGGTATTGGAAACTATGTAACTAAATACTTAGATAAAAGTTAGAAAGTATCTTAGCAAGTCAGGTAGTTTGTTTTTAATGTTAGTGCCAAGGAGGGGGAAGGTGGCAGAGCAGTTAAGATCCTGTTTTTTTCTAAGGATTGTTACTTTGTAAGTCAAGTGAGAAGGAAACCTAACCATACTTGTAATCTCCAGAATCGAGGACGCTGGGCAGGTGGATCACCAGTTCAAAACCAATCTGAGCAATGAGACCTTTTCTCAGAAGAGAAGATTACTTTGTGCATGTTTAGCATGTTCAAGGCACTGCAGAAAAGTCGAATTGGGCATTCGTGCTGTATTATGTGGTTGATAGGTAATCTTTGGCATGGGAGAATAAAGCTGTGACTGCAGTTTAATAGCTGTCATTGCGGTATTTCATTGTTCTGACGTAAGATCTCTGAAACTGACAGTCCTGTCTCTACTTCCCTGTGGCCGGGGTGCTTCATTCTTTCTTGTTTTATCCTTGAGATTGATTGTTAGAAAAATTTTGTGGTATTGTAAATTGAACCCAAGATCTGTAATGCTAGACAAGTGCTCTTACACCGAGCTAAAGTCTTGGGCTCCCAAAATCTTTGATTTTTGTTGCTTTGATTTATTAATATATTCTAATTGTGTGTATGTGTGTGCGTGTGCACACACAGGTGCCCAAAGAGATGAGTCAGATGAGTTACAGGGAGTTGTGAGCGGCCTGATTTGGATATTCGGCATTGAACTCAGCCTCTGGAAGAGTAGTGCTTGATCTTAATGGCTGAGCCAGCTTTTCAGTCCCTAAAATTCATTCTTGTTTAAAAGCAAAGTCGCCTCAAATTGAGTGCAAAGGCTTAGTATTAGTTAATTGTTGGTACTGACCTCAGGATGCTGAAATAGTAGCGGAGGTTGTATATATGCCTGCCTAGTAAAGTTGGCACAATAGAATTTAATTAAGAATTGAGTGGGGCTGGAAAGGCGACGCAAGGTTAAGATCAGTGATTGTTACAGGCAGTTTCCTAGTTGCTGTGCTTGGACATGGAACTGGGTCTTGGTAAAGCCAAGCACAAACGAAAAGGTTATGTCCTGGCCCTGATTTTATTTTATGAATGCATGCCCAAAGTTTATGGGTGTGTGGCACATGTGTTTAGAGCCCTCAAAAGTCAAACAAAGGTATTGGGTTCCCAAGAATTGGAGTTACTGGCGTTTGTGAGCCATTGTGAGGATGCTGAGAACCAGACCTGAGACCTCTGCCAGAGCGGTAGGCATTCTGAACCTCTGAGCGCCTTTCCAGTCCCTGATGTTTTTAAGTAATTAAAACTACTTTTTCAAGCATAAGTAACTAGCATGCCTTTTAGCTCTATAACAAACCTCTTAATGAGACAAAAAGCTACTAATGGCGTTCCACGGATAAAACTAAAGTCTGGAGAATATTTAGTTGTCTAATGCCAGGCAGGTCTAGAGGTCTTCACAGTTTCTGTCCCCATCTTCTCATTTCAAATCTATGTTCTTGTTATGCACACTACCTTGGTTTTTGCTTATTTTCAGACAGAGTCTCACTCTAGCCGGAGCTTACTGTAGACCAGGCTGGCCTCAAACTCAAGAGTTTGCCTCTGAGTGCTGGGATAGAAGGTGTGTTCTGCCGGGCCCAGCCACCATGCTTGCTCTTTTAATTTTTAGTTTTAAGTTATAGAGGTTGTATCCTATGCACCATGAGTATGCTTACAGAGACCAAAGGAAGGCATCAGACCCTCCAACTAGAATCCAGACAGCTGTGAGCCACCATGCAGGTGCTGGGATTTGAACCCTGGTCCTCTGGAAGAGCAGCCAGTGGTCTTTTTCCAGTTTTGTTTGTTTTTAATGAACATTTGGTGGTGATAGCAATCCTGAAAGTGTGGATTAAAAAGATAACTTATGGGAGATTTGTAACTTCTGCTTTGTTTCAGAGTATTTCCACACTGGTCACAAAAGAGGGGTTTTCATTCATAGCTCCGTGGCTAGAGCCTGACAGTGAGATGCTAAGACTGGCTGTGATCGCAGTCTCCTTCTATTGCATTATTTTGAGAAAATTAGAAAAGTATTCCAGCTTCTGCTGCTTCCTGATGGAATATTCCAGTAGGTAGTGTTGGGATGTTGACTGAGGTAGGGAAACTTCCCTGTCGACAGTTCTTTAATGAGGGAAGGGAAAGCTACTAGCTGTCTAAATCTTTCCTTTCTGGGTTGTGTTTGTTCTGTGTATTTACCCCGTTTACAAGGTTTTCCTCCCTGTGTCTCCCAGAAGTTAATCCTCTGGGTAAATCATTGAAGAGAATTCTTTGATAATGGAAATTACCCTCATGAGCTTGAGGACCTTGGGCTTGGGGGCTTTCTTTGTCTTCGGCGTTGATCTGTGTCTAGCTTGTTTCTTAGGTCTGCCTTGAAGTTGTTAAGACATATATGAGTCATTGCTACACAACATGATTCACTGGTGTTCTTTAAAAATTACATTCATTTCTTTTTGTGGTAAAGAGTGGGGTTGGGGGGGTCAAAACAATCTGTTCTCTCCTGGCATGTGGCTTCCAGGGGTTGCTACCTGATGAACCATCTCACTGGCTGAGACAGGGTCTTGGTTCCAAGCTAACCTGGAACTGAATGTAAATCAGGCTGGCCTCAAACTTAGGCCATCCTCCTGGATCTCTGTCTTCTAAAGTCTGGGGTTATAGGCATGCACTACTAGCTGGAGCATGCCGTCTAAGGACTTCTTTGTCCTTTTCCTCTGTGTGTGGGGTACACGTGTAGGTCAGAGGACAGCAGCATCAGGTGTGACAGTTCCACCTTGTTAGAGAAGGGGTTTCTTTGTTGCTTGGCTTCCTGTTTACGTAGTTTGTGAGAAACCTCCAGTCTGCTTTTCCTTTCACCAGAGGAGGGAGGGCTGTTCTTTTTACATGGGTTCTGGAAATTCAAAACTCAGGTCCTCCAGCCCATAGGGTGAGTGTTTTCATCCCTGAGCCACCCCCCCACCCACTGGCTCTAGGGCTCTCCCTATCTCTGCCCGGTCTCAGTTCTGGGGTTTCGGGCCTGCATTGCCACACGTGAGTGCTGAGGACTCAGTGCAGATCACCATGCTTGCAGAGAGTGAGCTCTTTTCTCACTGAGTTACCTCCCCAACCTTGTGCTCGCTCTTTTCCTACTACTTTTTACGTATGTACTTACGTGTGTGTGTGTGTGTGTGTGTGTGTGTGTGTGTTGTGTTGTGTGTGTGTGTTATGTGTGTGTGTGTGTGTGTTTGGGTTTTGAGGCACAGTCTTGCCATGTGACCCAGATTGGCTTGAGCTGTTTTGTGCTACTCTACCGAATGCTGTTTGTTCATTTAGCTCTCCTTTAATTAATGTTTATTATTTAACTTACCTTATGTGTATAGGCGTTTAAGCATCATGCAAGTGCCTGGTGACCTCAGGGTCCAGAAAAGGCATCATATCCCTTGGAACTAGGCACTGTGTGAGCCACCATGTGGATAGTTGGAATCAAACCCCAGGTCTTCTTACTCTTAACTGCCAAGGCATCTCTCCAGTCCCCTCACTGGCTCTTACTTAAGGTTTTTTGATTTTGGAATGGGGATATAATGACAGCAGAGAAGATGAACAAAAGACTATTAGAATTAGAAACAGCAAGCAGACCCAGTAGTAGTACACACTCTTAATTCCAGCAGAGCTGCGTTGCGTGTGACCTGGTCTGCATGTGAGCTCCAGGCCAGCCAGTGTGCAGACCCAGACATCTCGATGGGAAGGTGGCAACCATGAGAATACTCTCTAGTTTGGCTTTTGCGGTTAGCTTCTCCAGTGAGAACATTTTCTTTTTTCCTAGTGTCTGATGATCTTAACTCGCACATGCGTGTATACTGTCCTTGTCTTCACACACACCAGAAGAGGGCATCAGCCCCCATTACAGATGGCTGTGAGCCACCATGTGGTTGCTGGGATTTGAACTCAGGACCTCTGGAAGAGTAGTCAGTGCTCTTAACCACTGAGCCATCTCTCCAGCCCCCTCTCATTCTCGTAATAGGTGCTTGTTGTACATGAACATGAGATATTTAACTTCCTTTAGATTTTACTGTGTTTACACAGACTGGTCTGACAAGTTTGGCTGCTTGTGGATTAAATGAGTGCATCTGCTCCAAAACTTTCCTGGCAGGGCCCTTTACTCTGCCAGTGTTAAAGCCAGCATAAAAGCATGAGGTAACTTTAATAGTCTCAACTATTACTTCCTAAGCCTTTGGAGTACATCAGGCACCACCATTCCCACATAAGGCATTGTTTTTAATAATCTGTATTTCAGCTCTAGTCAAATGTGTTACAAAGGTGGGTTCAGAAACTTAAGGTTTCCCCCTACAGAGTAGAGAGAGCTATACATGGAAACTAGTGAAAGGTAGTTTTGTTCCTAAGATTTGGTGGGTCTGAGAGGGATGGACACGTGCATCTTTGGGTGAAAAGACAGGGTCACAAGTGAGACTTAGAGCTAGGGTGGCAGCTCGAAAGTCCCGGAAGGCCTGTCTACATCTCACGGCCCCAGGGTTACAGACACATGTTTTTTTTTGTTTGTTTGTTTTTTTTTTTTGGTTCTTTTTTTTCGGAGCTGGGGACCGAACCCAAGGCCTTGCGCTTCCTAGGTAAGCGCTCTACCACTGAGCTAAATCCCCAGCCCCACAGACACATGTTTTATGTAGGTTCTGGGATATGAATTCATGTCCTCATGAAAACACTCTTATCCATGGAGCCAGTTTTAAACTTTCAGGTAGTATGTTTCAGAGTTAGCAATCTTGGTAGAAATATATCAACCAAAAAATTTCTGGCAAACTACATATACATCTGAACCTGTGGTTTGTTCTTGAGACGGGCCAGGCTCTTTCAGTGTAGTCTTGGCTGGCCTTGAACTCAGATCTGTCTGTCTGTCTCCTGTGTGATGGGTTAGGGAGCGTACCGCGTGCCCTGAGCCCTACTTCTGAACCTTTTAAGCAATGGACTCCAGGAATGAGGTCTCGTCCTGTCACTACGTGTTTACTTGCTTAATCTTCTCTGGGATGTTAAGTGGGTGTGCATGTAGGCTGCCCTGCAGTTCTTACAGCAAAATTGCTTAATGACTGTTTATCATCTTAAGCCATCTTCATGGAAAGTAAATAGCAGTTTATCTCAAGGTCGTTTCTCTGCACAGCATCATCTGGCTGTGAGGCATTTTGGGTTCACTCGGTTTGCTCTGACTTTCTTTTCACGTAGCTTCAGGTCCTTTGGGTTTGGGTTTCTGTGCCATCATTCTCTGTTTTCAGAGCCCTTTTCATTCTACTTCTTAACATCACCTTCTGTCAGGTCCATCTCAGTGCTGGCTCAGACCAGAACCCTTTCAAGAGAAGGCCTGTGGTCCCTAAAGATTCTGAGCTTATGCTTCTTTGAGAATTGTTTATAAGGAAAAAAACACACAAAAAATGGTTTGTATTTAAATTTTCTCATCTGGATCCAGGGAGATGGCTCAATAGTTAAGAACACTGATAATTCTCAGAGAAAGCCTAGGTTCCAGAGGGATTCAATGCCCTCTTCTAGCCTCTGAGGCACCAGGCATTCAGTCATACATAGACAGGCTTGTGTACAAGGCAAGCACCATACACTTAAAAAAATAATTTTCTCTGCCAAAGTTCTTACCAACACAGACACACATGCACACACACACACACAGTCTTTAAAACAAAAAAGCCCCTACTTAAGGCTTCTGTGAAAACCTATAGGCTTTCTATAGGTAGCAGGGGGTGGTTCACGTTTTTCTGAAAGTATCTTCATTCTCAGTTTATTTGACCCCACCTATTCTTGTGATACTAATAATTGTTTGCTTCTGTAGCCTTAAAGCTAGGGTGTGTATGTCCTTGCACCCCAAGCGTGCCTAGTGGCCTTGGATGCCCTATGAATGGCATTATAGATGGTTGCCAGCCACCATTTGTGTGCTGGAAATTGAGCTTCCTCTGGAAGCTTTCAACTGCAAGGCCATGTCTCAAGCCTCTGATCTTTAAGTACACGAGAATTATATAAATATAAAATGAGTTTTATCTGTTTTCATATATGTACATAAAGCATTATTAGTATCATATTTACACCCTACGTTTTAGTTACTTTTCTATTCTGATAAAGCACCACTGAAACAGGAGTTTCTTTTTTTAATTTGAATATTTTCTTTACTTAAATTTAAATGTTATCCCCTTTCCCGATTTCCCCTCTGGAATCCCCCTATCAAAGCAGGAGTTTCTTTGGGTTTATTTATTATGGTTCTAAAAGGTTAAGACCATCATGGAGTGGAATTAGCTGAGAGCGTACATCTCCTACCGCAAGCAAGAAGCAGAATAAGCTGGGAGCAGCACCAGTCTTTGAAGCTTCCACGTTTCCAGGGACACATTTCTCCCAAACAGTGCCACCACGTAGGGCATTCAAATGCCTGGACCTAAGCCACCATGCCCCAGCACCTTTTCTTGTTTCTCTCCCCTAGTCTGCCTCCTTTTCCCAGCTAGTCCTCTTGTACATATGTACGTATGCTGGTCTGTCCATCCATCACATTCATTAGGGTTGTATGCATGAGCACATGCAGCAAGGATGGCCTTCAACTCCTGGTGCCCCTCCTCTGTTTCCCAGTGTTTATATTAGAGGAGTGCTGGAGATTGAGTCCAGGGTTTCATGCATACACAGCAAGCAGTCTTATCAGCTAAGCTATCCCCTAGCCCTAACTGATTTTGTTTTTTGAGACAAGATTTCTCTGTGTAGCCCTGGCTGTTCTAGAAATAATTTTATAGACCAGGCTGACCTCAAACTCAGAGAGATCCCACTTGCCTCTGCCTCCTGAGTGCTGAGATTAAAAGCGTGCACCTCCACCACGCTGATTTTTTTTATTGTTATTAAATATAATTTTCGTACTATAAAACATAACACCCTTTAAAAGATTCGACTTGTTGATTTGATTTATTTATTTATTTATTTATTTATTTATTTTAAGAGTTCTGTCCTGGTCATCTGTTGCGGTCTAAAACACTGACAAAAAGCAACTTAATCGTGTAGGCACATGCGTGCCACTCCATTCATACAGAGTTAAGAGGACAAGCTAAAGGTGTTGTCTCTTGCCTTACACACGTGAGACCCAGGAATCAAACTCAGGTCATCAGACTTGGCAGCAGGCACTTTTACCCACTGACCCATCCTACCAGTGTCCATCATTCCATTTTACACCTATAACAGTATTGAGTTTTTGTTTTTCTACATCCTGTATCTCCTGTCTTTTTTTAAAGGGGAAGGGTCACTTGTATATATGGAGATCAGAGGCCAACACTGTCTTATCACTCTTAAGAGAGTGTTTACCAGCATGTCTGTTAGTGCACTATGTGCTTGTAGTACCCACTGAAGCCAAAAACGGACATCAGGGGTCTCCATTTGGTAGAGTCACAGACAGTTGTAGGCTGCAGTGTGGATGCTGAGAACTGAACATTCTGGATCCTCTGGAAGAGCAAGGGTCATCTTTCCATCTCCTGTATAACTAAACTGTATGTGAAACAGTACACAGCTTTACCTTCCAGATAGGGAGCCACAGCAGACCCAAGAACCAACTTTCCTATAATCTTTACAAAATCGTCTATTCACAAACTCTTTGCCCAGTTTTATTTTGTTTTTGTATTGGAGATTGAACCTAGGCTTTGTGCTTGGTTGGCAAACACTACCACTGACCTATGTCCTTTGCTACCTTTTGTTGGTGTCCTTTATTTGTGTAGCCTTGGGCAGGCCTGGGAATCGCTGTTAGACCGGATGGTCTCATGCTCAGATCATCTGCTTGCACATGTGCCTGTGCCTGGTCTCTGTCAGTTTTTAGTTCAGATTGTGCTTTGTCTGAATGCTGAGACTTTACATGCTCTACATAATGAAATCATACCACGTGGTTTTCAGACATTTTCCCCCCATCTTATATGTTATCTTTGTGTGTGGTACACACATGCATGTGCGTGTGTGGAAACCAGAGACTCTGGCCAGCTATTTTTCTTTATTACTCAACACCTCAAGTTGTGAGACTGTCTCCACTTGAACCTGTGAGCTCTGGGGAATCCTATTTTACCTTCCTAGTGCTAAGGCTACAGGATGGGCCAGGTGCCTTTACCTGCTGACACTCACTTTTGTGTATAGGGCATTAAAGGTGAGTATATTCACATTGTAAACTAGTCTTCAGAACGCTTTTCAACTTACAAAAACTGGTTTATATTGCTGCTGATACGTACTCTACCCTACTCCTTAATGTTAGAGTTTGAACCTGTGGCCTCATGCTTGCTAGGCAAAAACAACTAGAAATATTGAAGCCAGGTGTTTCTTTTTTTCTTTTTCTTTTTTTTTTTTTTTTTTTTTTTTTTTTTTTTTTTTTTTTTTTTTTTCGGAGCTGGGGACTGAACCCAGGGCCTCTTTTACCACCGAGCTAAATCCCCAACCAAGCTAGGTGTTTCTTAACTGCAGCCAATAATACAGATCTTGGAAGTATAGGTTAAAGAGGTGGTATTCTCTGTGGGTCATATTTCAGTCTCATCTTTTGGTTCTAGATATTTGAACTAGTGTGGACACGTAACCAGGCTTTTGAATGTATAGCTCTTTTAGAAATTTGTGTTTGCACATGAGTTGCCTGATAGATTTTCTGGTCTGTCCCCTCCTTGGAGATGATGTTACTAGGCTTGTGCAGAACACCTGACTTGTTGTGAGTGTTCTGGGATCCCAACTCCAAACCTTTATGATAGTGAAACAAGTGCTTCTAACCCCTGTGTTCCTCTTTAAAAATTTAACTAAATCAATATAATCAAAACACATTCTCGATGGCATACCCCTTTATTTCAGTACATAGACAAGAAGATCTCTGTAGTCTAGAAATTGTTTAATAACTGCAATGTTTGTGAATTGCATTATTCTCCTATCAAGAAAGCAGTAGGTATGCTGAATTTGAGGATTTTCAGAAAGGGGTAGTAGCAACTGAAATATTTGTCTGGGCTTGGGACGATTTGTTTCATTGTCCACTGAAGAGCCACCGGGATCTCAGCCTCTACTGTTGGCAGGCTTCATTTGTTGCCAAATTCCAGCTTGTTGGTCCTCCAGCAACCTTCCTTTTTCATCCTTGAGAAGGAGATATTTCCTGGCTGTCCCTTTGATGGCCTTCATTACATGGCTAATCTCAGTGTTAAGTAATTGAGCAGCTACTGTCTGCTGAACTGTCGCTGGCCCTTGGTAGCTTTCTTTGGAAATGTGCAAGCAGGAGGTAGCTGCTGCCTCTCAGTCTGTTCAGATGACGTGTCTTAGGAATGTCTTACCTTAGTTTATCAATGGTAAGCATGAATTTAAACTTGTGTGCGTTTCTTTCTCCAGCAATGGCACGAGCATGATATCACTGATCATTCCTCCCAAAGACCAGATTTCACGAGTGGCAAAAATGTTAGCAGATGAGTTTGGAACTGCGTCTAACATTAAGTCACGAGTAAACCGCCTTTCAGTCCTGGGAGCCATCACATCTGTACAACAGAGACTCAAACTTTATAACAAAGGTAAGCATCTCTCTCTCTCTTTGCCACTCTGTCCTGCCTGGCTCTCTTGCTGTGACCAGCCAGCTGCCACCACTGCCCTTCAGCTACCTAGTTACTGATTGATTTATTTACTATACACTGAGTGCTAAATACTATTTGCTATACTTAAGGAATAAATCCTACTGAAACATCTCGGAAGAAGCTTTACAATGAGGATGAGTCTTAGGATGAGTTTCTGTTTTATTTAAATTATGGCTGTAGGAATAATTAGAGAAATTATTTTTGTTCTTTGCAGTACCTCCAAATGGTCTGGTTGTTTACTGTGGAACAATTGTAACAGAAGAAGGAAAGGAAAAGAAAGTTAACATTGACTTTGAACCTTTCAAACCAATTAACACATCATTGTATTTGTGCGACAACAAGTTTCATACAGAGGTAAGCTTGAGGGCCAGGGCCTCACCAGGGCCCAGGAGCAGCTGCTCTCCTTCTTTAGCTTCCCAGCTCCAGTCCACTACTAACCTACTTTCTATTAATAGATTGGCTTGTGCGTTCATAGAACGAGTCCTACGGTCTGCCCATTTTTAAGGCTGTGGTAGCAGATATCTGTACTGTTTGACCACTTTACCATTGAATACTCGGTGATCTTTGATAATCGACATCGTTTCTGTGTTTATTGGTTGGTACCTTTGGACTATTTCCAGTTTGGCCTCAGAATAATATCACTAAACATTCATGCACAGGGATGAATATGCTTGTAACCATTTCCTTTTATTTTTATAGATTATATTTGTAGAATATTTAATCTTTTAAGAAGTCAGTTTTCTAAGCCATTGACAGTTGTAACCTTTTACATTGGTATTTTTCTCTTACCGTGTGTGTGGTGTGTGTGTGTGTGTGACAACAACAGGGTCCATGTTTCCGAGGAGGCTAGCTTTGAATTCTTGATCCTTCTGCCTCTACCTGGGATTATGGGCATCCTCCATCACGACTACTTGGTTTGGATTTTGGTTTTCAAGATGATTTCTCTTTGTGGCCCTAGCAGTCTTGGAACTCACTCTGAAGACCAGACTGTCCTTGAATACATATCTGCCTGTCTTCTGCCCCCCGAGTGCTAGGATTGAAGATGTGTACCACCACCGCCTGGCCATCATGACTATTTTCAAAATGATGTGCGGACATTATACTACTCTTGATGTTTGAGGAAGGTGCTAAGTTGGATTTGGATAACTTGTTAGAGGCAGGTGGTTGACTGATTTTGATTGACTGTTTCTCTATTCCCATGACACTTGTCTCTAGTCTTTTGCACCTTTAGTACTAAGCTCACAAATCATTGGGAAATAAGCAAATAGAGTGCATTTAGTGACAGGTTTTCTCTTTCCTGTTCTTATGACCCCTGAGTGACAGAGCTAACGATAATGAACATTAATAGTGGAAAAGAAACCTCATTAGACTGACCTGAATCAGTCAACAGTAAGCAATCAGGAATTCACAGCTGGCTTCCACTTTAGTCTCTTGCCTTTCATCAACCCTGAGATAGACTTCTGCAGTGGGATTAGAGCTGACATTTGTCCACAGTTTACAGTGGGTGGTTTTGCTAACTTGACAGGAAGACCAATTCCAGTTGGGTAACTGTATTTTTTTCTGAGCCTCTGGTGTCCTGGCAGAGGCCTCTTCTGACTCTTAGCAATTCTGTTCGACACATTTGCTTATGTCAACTTTGTTTTTAAAAACAAATACAGATTTTGGGTCATTCTGTTTTTAAAAAGTACCCAGTGGCTGTACTGTCTGGCTTTATAGCTCAGCTGTTAAATTAGCATAAATACCTTTCTCCCAGTAATCATTAAAATGATTAGTAGGGCTAAGGGTGTAGACTCAGCTACACCCAGCACCCAGTATCCCCCATGCCCGATTTCTCACCTGGAAGGTCCTTAGGCATAACAAGCACCTTACCTACTAAGCCACTCCTCAGCCCCTATTAGAGTTTGTTTCGTTGAGACAGGTTGTTCTCAAAAGTATATAACCAAGGATGACCTTGGACTTTTGTTCCTTTGACTCCACCTGAGTGCTTGGAATTACAAGCAAATCCCACCATGCTTGACTTTCTTTTTTTTTTTTTTTTTTTTTTTTTTTTTTTTTTTTTTTTGATTAAGCTAGAGTCTTGTGGTCTGGCCTACATTAGCATGTGAGGCTCAGTTCTCATGCCTCTGCTTCCCAAGTGCTGATATAGGCATGTTACCACACCTGATTTAGTTTCTTGTTTCTTGGTTAAAAAGGAAAAAGGAATGAGTAATTTCTTAGATCTAAAGAGACCAGAATGTGGCAAGCAGAATATTACAGTCCTTAGGTCTCAGGCCATCACAGGAAATATGTCTGTGAGTCCCAAGGCTGCTCTATGCCTCTCAGGAGAGGCAGAGATAGGAAAATAAATCTCTTTAAAACTCGTTGAGTGATGGTGGTGTATGCCTTAATCCCAGTGCTGGGAGGCAAAGGCAAGTGGATCTGAGTTGAAGACCAGCTTAGGCTACAGAGTGAGTTCCAGGATAGCCAGGGCTACACAGAGAAGCCAAACCCCATGTTAAAACAAAAACCCTCCTTTCCAGTTGAGAGCAGTGGGTTTTTCTTTTTAAGACACAACTATTTTCCTTTCATTGTTACTATAGAATTAGCTTGCAGATTACTTTACCTTGATAGTACCATCTAGTAATGCTGAAGGCCATGATAGTAGCAGAAAGTTAGGTTGACTGCAACTTGGCTTTTGTAGGACACTGGCTAAGAGTGTGAGAGTCCTGCCAGGTTCATTTCAGAGCACTATGCTAGGAAAACAAGAACCAAGATGTTAAATTTGATCTTTAATTTAGATGTTATACTCTACATCTAAGTTAAGTGATAAAAGTGAAAAGGGGGAGACTAGTGTTTTGCTGGCATTTTGTTTGGTTGGTTTATTTGTAGGTGGTTGATTGGCTTTGGAGACAGACTCTCACTGAGCAGTGCAGGCTAGCTTTGAACTTGAGATCCTCTCTGTGTGTCTTTAAGTACTTCAAATATTATCCTCTTTCCAGGTTTCCCGTCCATAACCCCCATCCCCGATCCCCCTTCTTGAATGATGGCGTTCCCCCACCTACCCCTTCCCACCTCCCCTCCCTGACATTCCCCTACACCTGGGGGAGGGGGTGGCGTCCAGCTTTGGCAGGACCATTTATTTATTTTACGAATGTGAGTACACTGTCACTGTCTTCAGACACACCAGAAGAGGGCATCAGATCCCATTACAGATGGTTGTGAGCCACCATGTGGTTGCTGGGATTTGAATTCAGGACCTCTGGAAGAGCAGTCAGTGCTCTTAACCACTGAGCTATCTCTCCAGCCCCTGAACTTGAAATCCTCTTATGTCTGCCTCCCAGGTGCTGGAGTTCTAGAATGACACTGTTTCCACTTCAGATTTTGTGGATTGTGTGTGTATCGGGTGAGGGAGAGGGTCAAGGGGGACAGATCCTGTGGCTTGCCTGTGGAGTTGATTCTGTCCTCCCTCATTGGTTCTGGGGACCAGATGTTGTCACAAGGCACCTTTAATTGCTAAGAAATCTTGCCTACCCAAGTATAGGTTTTGGGTTATTTAGTTTCTTCCAATTTTTATTGTGGCAAAATCCAGATAAGAATTTTAACTGTGGGGCTGGGAGATGGCTTAGTGGTTAAGAGCACTGACTGCTCTTCCAGAGGTCCTGAGTTCAATTCCCAGCAACCACATGGTGACCCACAACCATCTGTAATGGGATCTGATGCCCTCTTGTTTATGAAGACAGTGCATTCATGTACATAAAATAAATGAAAGATTAAAAACAACAGAACTGTAACTGCTTTTAGGCTTTTAGTTGTGCAGCACAGTGTGAACTATCACCATCTTATCTCTAGAGCTGACTCTGACTGTAAACAGTAAATCCGTCCCTTTCTCCTTCCCTGCAGAATGGAAGCCTCCGCTCTGCATGAGCATTACGTATGACGGCCGAGGCCTGTAAAGCAGTCTCGGGGAGGGTGATCCATGTTGAGTTAACTAAGCCTTGGACTTCATTGTGTAGTGCTTGTGTTTGTGTTTTAGGCTCTTACAGCGTTACTCTCAGATGACAGCAAGTTTGGTTTTATTGTAATAGACGGCAGTGGTGCTCTTTTTGGCACGCTCCAAGGAAACACCAGAGAAGTCCTGCACAAATTCACTGTGGATCTCCCAAAGAAACACGGTACATAGAGATGCCTTTTACTTGTCTGTTAAAAGTAGTAACACAGGGTTGGGGATTTAGCTCAGTGGTAGAGGCCCTGGGTTTGGTTCCCAGCTCCGAAAAATAGAAAAGAAAAAAAAAGTAGTAATACACTGTAAATAAGCGTGTTAGTGCTGAACAGTAACAGGTAGTGATTAGCTTGACTGGTTCTTTTGGTTTTGCTTCATAAGGCATATTGTACTTTCTTAATAGTTACCTTTTTCCCACCACTTTTGTGTCAAAGGCAGAGGAGGTCAATCAGCCTTGCGTTTTGCCCGTTTAAGAATGGAAAAGCGACATAACTATGTTCGGAAAGTAGCAGAGACTGCTGTGCAGCTGTTTATTTCTGGAGACAAAGTGAATGTGGCTGGTTTGGTTTTAGCCGGATCAGCTGACTTTAAAACTGAACTAAGTCAATCTGACATGTTTGACCAGGTAAGAGAAAAGGGACTGCTGTGGCAGGGGTCTGTGTGTGAAATACATTCCTTCTCAGTGCCCTACACATGTGGTGGCCTTCCTAGCCATTAAAAACATTGGGGGGGTGGGGGGGATTTAACTCAGTGGTAGAGCGCTTGCCTAGCAAGCGCAAGGCCCTGGGTTCGGTCCCCAGCTCCTAAAAAAAGAACAAAAAAAAAAAAAAAATTGGCCGGAGAGTCGACACAGTGGTTAAAAGTAAATGGAGGGGCTGAAGAGATGGCTCGGTGTTCAAGAGTGGGATTTCAGCAAAGGTGTTTGAGATCCTAATGTCTTTGTTTCTATTTGTGTCAGAGGTTGCAATCTAAAGTTTTAAAATTAGTTGATATATCCTACGGTGGTGAAAATGGATTCAACCAAGCTATTGAATTGTCTACTGAAGTTCTCTCCAACGTGAAGTTCATTCAAGAGAAGAAATTAATAGGTATAGTGAAATGCTACTATTTTATTTTGTGAAATGTAAAAGAAAGGGCCAGGTATATAATTTCATACTTGTGATCCCCACAGTATAGTGTCGAGATGCAAACAAGAGGTCAAGGTCATTTTTAGCCTCAGTAGTTAGGCCATCCTGGGGTGTATGAGACTCTTGTCCTGGACAAAACTAAAAAAAGAGTAAACGAATGGAAAATTAAACATCTTTACTGGAAAATAACTATCAGCAGGACACAAACGCATGTGCCTCTATACCCCAGGGGCTAAGGTTTGCGTTGCTACGAGTCCAGCTGGCCCGATTTTGAGGATGAGGCTCTGGATTGGGAAAGTGGCTCAATTGATGCAGTGCTCGCCTGGCATTCACAAGGCCCTAGATTCAATCCACAAGACCAGTATTGTATACCCAAAAATAAGAACTTGTGTAGAATTTTTATTTTTCTCCCACACAGGATCCAAAGAGGCATACAGTCTCCTCCCTGGGTTTTATGAAGAGTTGCTTTACCCTTCTGTGTTAGCCTCTTAAGTACAGCACCACCTTTAAGGGGCACAGGAACGCGCAACTGGGGAGAACCGAGGCAGGTCAACAAAAGATGGTCCAAGAACCTTCAGTCTCCTTGGCCTTCCTCACCCAAGGCCAGGGTCTTGAGTGCCTGTTCATGGTCCCAAGGCAGCACAGAGCTAGGCATTAGGAACAGGCTCTGGTGCTGGTAAGCCTGGGACTAGAAGTGGTGGAATCCTCTTTAATATTTAGCAGTTAGGACTGGTGGAAATGATTTCAAATCTTGTGGATACCAAAATCTAAAACTGTGACGGGCTCTAACAGAAGTGGTGTAGTGTTTGTATATAACCTATGCACACCCTCCCATGTACTTTAAATTATCTCTTAATTATTTGTAACACCTAGCATGTCATAAATGTTATATTAATAATAGTCTGCTATCGTTTGCGTTATGAAGACAGGTAAAGGTCTATGTTCCCTGCAGATGCAGCCATCACAAGCCTAGCTCCATAGTACATGTTGGCATGTTGTGCTAGTTTTTCTCAATATATTTGATCCACAGTTGGTTAAGTTCGTGGAAACCAAGAGGCACCATATATTTTATTCTTATGTCTAATTCACAGGACGATACTTTGATGAAATTAGCCAGGACACGGGCAAGTACTGTTTTGGAGTTGAAGACACACTGAAGGCTTTGGAAATGGGAGCTGTAGAGATTCTAATAGTCTATGAAAATCTGGATATAATGAGATACGTGCTTCATTGCCAAGGCACAGAAGGTAAACAGAAGAGGAACATATTGTTGCTGTCTGTTGTATTTCTCTGTTCAGAATCCCGTGGTTTCAGGCACAGTTATAAAGGAACATAGAAGTGCATGGGGTCATGGGTGATATTGCCACCCCCAATACCCCACCCACCCTAGCATTTAATGCTTGTTCACAGCTAAATTAGCCAAGAATACGGGGCTGCATCTTGGATGTCTTTGTTTCCTTATAGGAGCGAAGTACTGGGTACCAGGTACTTGGTGTGCTGAGATGTTTCTGGGAAGGTTTGGTTGAGTTAGTCCAGGAGTCCTGTTCTTATCTGATCTACAGAGTTGATGTCTGTTAGTACTTTGCAAACCGGGTTAACGGTTTTTGTTTTTGTTTTTAACTTTTAATACTACAGAGGAGAAAATTCTCTATTTAACGCCAGAACAAGAGAAGGATAAATCTCACTTCACAGACAAAGAGGTATGTAAAGTTTTCTTTAGTGATAACATACAAAAAGCTAGAGTTTTAAAGCGTTGGTAACATACAGCATCAGCTCTGGAGACAAAGCTTTATTCTAGTGGGACTGCCATGGAAGGAGAACAATGTCTCACCGCCTCGCGCCGGCCTGAATTCAAGGAGGGCAGGATCATAGTGGTTATTTTTTTATTTTTTATTTTTTTAATTTATTTAAAGTAATAAGTTAAAAAATTAGAAAAACATTGTTATCCTTGAAGTAACAGAAATTTAATTTGAATAGCATTGTCCCAGCTCTGTGTTTGAGACCTTACTGCTGTATTAGCTTGGAAGAGGGGGCAGCTTTGAGACAGTTTCTCTCTGTGGCCCTGATTGTTCTGAAACTCACTCTGCAAGCAGGCTAACTTCAAACTCAGATATATGCCTGCTTCTGCCTTCGAGTACCACTCACCGCCAACGCCTGGCTTGCTTTGTTCTTTGAGCATTTTATCAGCTCCCCTTTGTGCTTAGCTAGGCTTAAATGCATCACCATAATTTTAAATGAATGCTGCCTTCCTAAACGAGACAGGTGTAAATGGCTGCTTTATATTCTGAATGGGGCTGATGAGATAGCCAAGCCTGAGACTTAAGCAAGTTGTCTTCTGACCATTACATGATGCCTTATGGCGTGCGTACTCCATACACACAACACTGGACTCTGAAAACAAGGCTGGTGGTGGGGCTGGAGAGGCGCTCAGCAGTTAAGAGCACTAGCTGTTCCTCGGGGGTCCTGATTGTGATTCTAATTCATGAGCACCAGGCACCTGTGTGCTGTACTCATTTATTTAGGCTGTCCTGTTGTGTGTGTCTCTTCTGGGTTAAGGAATGATGAGAAACTATTAACACCCTAGTTTCTGGAATCAGTCACAGGAATCAAGGTGACACCTAAGAATGGTTGCTAAGCCCACAGCCTAAGGGAAAATACTCAGATAGTTTATCTACCTTTTCATTTGTAACCAAGAACTGGTAGATATGCTTAGTTTTGTGCATTTATAGGAGAACGGTGAGGGGGAGGGGGATGGTGGGCAGGGCACTGGGTGTGTGCTATGTGCTAGGCTGAGTGACTAATGCCATTGTTTGTGTGCCCTGTAGACTGGACAGGAACATGAGCTGATAGAGAGCATGCCCCTCTTGGAATGGTTTGCTAACAACTATAAAAAATTTGGAGCTACACTAGAAATTGTCACAGATAAGTCACAAGAAGGATCACAGTTTGTGAAAGGATTTGGTGGAATTGGAGGTGAGTAGCAAGCTCAAACAGGGTCCGAGCTGTCCTGAAATAGTTTATTATTAAGGACACCTCTACTGGAAGAGGTGTTTGGATCAACATGTGATGCTACATTCCTTACTTTTGGACCAATTTTTGGTTATTTTTAGTGTTTTCTATTAGCATTTTATTTTCTTTCTTTTTTTTTTTTTTTTTTTGAGACCGTGTTTCTCTGGAACCCTGGCTGTCCTGGAACTCACTTTGTAGACCAGGCTTCCCTCAAACTCACAGAGATGCCCCTGCTTCCCCCTCCCAAGTGCTGAAGACAGGTGCCACTATCCTTTTTTTTTTTTCAGGCACGCACATGATGTATTTCAGTCATATTTAATCTCTGCAGTTTGGTGGTATTATTTTGTGTCTATTTGGGTGGGCACAAGAGTGCCTTGGCATGCATGTGGAGGTCAGAAGACCATTCTTCCTCCCTATGCGTCCTGAAGAGTCAGCTAGAGCAGCAAGTGCCTTTACCTACAGAACCATCTTGCTGGGCCCATGTTTTGTTTTGGGGAATGTGGTTTTGCGCCTGCAAACCTTCAGGTGTCACGAGATAACCAGGAGACTACTCCTATTCCTATGGCTTCCAGCAATGGAGCCTGCACTGGGGTTCACTGAGTTACCTCCCCTCCCCTTTGTGAGCCTCTCTAGAGAGTAGGGGCTAGCCTGGGATTCACTGTGCCACCCAAATGGCCTCCAAAACTGGCAGTCCTTGTGCCCTGCCTCCTAAGTACTAAGGCATGGTGAGCACCACGCCTGGAACTCACTGTTGATTACACTGTAATTCTGGACTTGGGTGGGCTTCTCCTGTAAGAGCAGCCCCTCTCTGCTCTAAGGACCCAGGCTACTGACTCTGCTTTGTCTCGCCAGGTATCTTGCGGTACCGAGTAGATTTCCAGGGAATGGAATACCAAGGAGGAGATGACGAATTTTTTGACCTTGATGACTACTAGGTAGTCGACATGGGTCCGGCAAAACGTGCCTCACCCTCCAGCATTCAACCCAAGGAGCATACCCGTGGTGGAGTCCAAACAGATCCCTGCCTTACAATTGGAACATTTCCAGAACTTAATCCGTGAGCATTGGATACTGAAAAGAAAAGCGAAACAAAACCAGACCCAACCCTACACTTTGGTTTGTCGTGGTGTCAGCGCAGCAGCCTACAACCAAGTCCCTAAATGCCACTTTGGACTAATTTAAAAGAATCCCAGTTTTTACTTTTACTTGATGGTAAAATTGGTTGCTCTTGTATTTTATGAAAAAAATGATTTTTTTAACCTTCATACATAGAAGCAAAATACTTTAACTGCTGTAAACCTTCAGAAGTCAGTAGACGTGAGATCATACTGGTTGGTTTCTCCCTCTGATCGGAGAGTAACTAAATTGCTGCGTTCGCTGCCTCCGCAGTGACCCATTTACATGGCGTTCTCGGCTTAGACTGCACAAGAAGAAATATATGTGGTGAAATGTTGGAACCGTTTCTCTCTTGGTCTCTGTTTAATGTTGAAAAGGGTGAGCTAATAGGCAATTTCAGTTTCACTCCCTCACACCCCCACTCCCAGACTGTCCGTTTCAAGGGTGAGGTTGTGTTGTAAACTCAGACTGAGTGCGGAAACACGGGGCCAGTGCACTGTTGGCTTCATCAGTGTGGGGGCAACGCTTGTGCCCGGCTCTTGGGAGACGGTGCTCTACTGAGGCTCCCTATAACCTCAGCCTACTAGAAACCAGTCTGGGATGGATATATGGGGCTTCTATGCTATGGCTGGGGTTGGGAGAAATAAAACATGCAATTTAAGTGGAACCAAAAAAAAAAATGTCAAAGATGATTTTGCTTGGATCTATTCTTGGTAAAGGGAGGTGGTGGTGCTTCCTTGTGTTGGATGGCATGAGATTATGTGAATGTTTTGATTTTTTTTTTTTTCAAATGAACTGCAAGATTTTTCACGGGAACGACAGACAAGACACGTATGACCGTGCATGTATATCTCAAACCCCTGGTGGGGCTGGAGCATCTGTTTCAAAAAGTGGGATCTACAAGCACCTCTGAGATGAGAAAGTATGGAGGCGGGTGGGGAGGGCAGGGGCGGGTGGGGTAGGACACAGCTGCTGGCACCGTGGACTGTAAAACCATGTTAGAGCCGAAAGAGCCTGGGAACCTGAAGCTCGGGCTTCACCGCTGGGCTGTGACGGATTTAAACCCAGTTGAAGTGCAGTCATGGTGTGCTCAAGGTGGTGACAGAGAACAGAGTGGGTGTGCCCAGCCGCAGCAGTGCGGAACAGTGTGCCCAGTGAGCTTTGAAGGATCACGGGTTTTACAGTCAGCTGGTATCGCGCACACACCAGGGTGGTAGGGTGCATTGGGTTTCAAATTGGGTACTTTTAACACTTTAGTGCCTGACTGCTGCTCTTCACTGACTTGACTCAGTCACTTGTAGCTTTATTGGTCTGAACCAGTTCCTTGTTCCCAGGTTACAGACCTGCCTATCGTTCCAATAATCAATCCTGTCTCACTTGAATGAAGGGAGCATGTCTCAAATGTAAAGCTCTGGTTCTCACACTGTACTCTGAGGTCCAAATGACTGTCTGTCCTGTAACCTAATGTCTCAACCCCAGTGAGAAGAGTCAATTCTTTAGTGTTCACCAACATGGGAGGCTTCACCAGAGCAGGCTTTTGCTTTGGGCTCTGCTGTTTGTTTGCAGAACACCCAAAAGCAAGCGAACACTCTTCCCAGCAGTACCTTAGGGTTTTGCCATTGTAAATGGGTCTGATGTGACTGACAAGACCAGAGAGATCGGATGTAAACTACATTTGCATATGCTTGTTGTCTCACATGATACATTTAGGGTATGCAGCTCTTTTTCTAGTTTTTATTTTTACTATTTAAGTTTGGAAATGATGCCAAATTTTTGTATTTCTTTAATCAATGTGTTCTCCTTGGTGATATATATTGCATTATATATTGATGTGTGTATCAATATATACCGATATGTGTTACACTTACGCATACAAACACACATAAGTGAGGGGTGAAACCGTAGCCTGCACTCCCTAGCCTCTGCAGAGAGACCCTAAGAGCAGAATCTCGGTGTTGTGATGTACAGAAATGGAGAAGAGTATTAAACCATATTTAAGAATATATTTTGTGTGCTTGAGATTTTTTAGGAATATTCCTAGAAAAGTCTGGACTACAAGGGACTAAATCTTCTGTTTGTTAGATCAGTCGTCCTAATAAATGCTCAGCCTTAGTTATTCTCACTCTAAGAAGGACAGCTGAGGTTGTGGTCCTGGGATGTGCTGTAGGGATATGCCATAGGGAGCTTCCACTTTCTACAGCCAAACTGATGTATAGCTTCCTCCACTGTACTTGTAAGTCAGAAGGCAATTTACGTATGCTTGGCTTTGATTTTTTTGTTTTTGTTTTAAGGTATTTCAAACCTCCCTGTATTCCATAAAGACAGGTGAAAATTTTATCCCAGTCTCAAGTTAATTTTAGTCCTCTTGCATTTGAGTCCTGTAAAAGGGGGTCATAGTCTATTGTGGTGGTACATGCACTGGAGGCAGAAGTAGAAAGATCACGTTTGAGGCTAGTTTTGGCTACATAGCAAGATCCTGTCTAAACAAAAGAATAGCTAGTCCAGGGGTGGGGGGATAGTTGTCTGAGCAGTTAAGGGCACTGACTGCAAGCCAGGCATAGTGGTGCATGCCTTGAATCCTAGCACTTGGGAGGCAGAGATCTCTGAATTCCAGGACAGCCAGGACTACACAGAAAAACTAAAAGAAAAGGGGAAGGTAGTGCATAGGTTCACCCACATGGTGCCACCCAGCAGATTGTAACCACAGTCCTCGTGGATCTGCCTTCTGACCGTCTTCCACTGGTCCCAGGCACACAGGAGATGCACGTACATGAAAGCAGGCAAAATACTCAGTTACAGTCCAAGTGGCAGGGCAGAAATTAGGTTTGGGAGCCTACAGGTTGTTCTGACAAAGAACAAATTATAGGTGGCTCACTGTCTCCAGTTGAGAAGAAAACTTGGCCACCAGCAGCTTGCTCTGTCGGCATGCTGGCTCGTCCACTCAGAAGGTATCCAGACCAGTCTTCCTCTGGAAACAGACAAGCAGGCTGCACAGTAAAGGTAGTTCTCCTACAGCATGCCTCGGTGGTATTCTCAAAGCCAACAAGCTGTTGGGAGAGCAGATATAGGGGCTGCACCCCTTACCTGTCTGGGCCAGCAGCCCTTGCTGTCATTTCTTCTCCAGCTCCCTTTCCCATACCACAACACTCCCAGACAGGTCCAGTCAATTGAGGGCCAAGTGCCAAGGTGGAATTTGAGATCCACTCCAGCTTCTCCCTCGTAGCCAACTTGAATGAGTGCCAATTGGAATTCCCATCCGCCAAAGTCCCACCCTGATGGGACTCAAGAGATGTAGGAGCTGACTAGCCAGGGGGAGTGGAAACACGGTGTTAGAGCTGTGAGGCAGGGGCATTATCTCCTTGTAGCAGTTTGGGTGCCACAGTGTGACACGGAGCCGAATGGAGATTAGAGGCAGACGTCCGTCTCTGGGGTTTCCCTGTGTCCTGGCCCATGAACTCAGGATCTCAGAACTTGGCAAGGTCATCCTTACCTAGTCATTACCTGTAATCCCTGCTGCTTGGGAGGCATGACAAGTCAGCCATGACAAATTAGTGACACCCTTTCTCAGAGCAAAGGGCTAGGATGTAGTTAAGTGGCAGTATTTGTCCAGTATGTATGACAGCTTTGGGTTTGGCCCCAGTTGCCATGTCTCCCCCAACCCAGTTCCCCAGCACAAGAAGTCTTAAGTCCTGGCTCTGAGCTACATGTGATGACACACCTGTGACATCAGCACTCGGAGGGCAGGAGAACATGAGTTTTCCAAGCCAGCCTTTTACCTGCCAAGACCCTGTCTCACAGATTGGCTTAAGGGTTTCATAGGGATATGTGAATTGCATAGTTCCTGGCGCTTGGCTAGACCTAAGATGAGATTTGCTATCAAAATTCCGTGGCTGCTATCAATCTCTTCTGTGGAAGTGTCCAGAGTGACTTTATGCTGATGGGCACAAGGTGGCGCTGTGCTACCAGGATACTGTGTAGGCTTCATCGGAAAAGGCAGGCTTTCCGACCAAGCATCAGCACATTTCTGGGACCGCTTGCTTTGTTCTTAAAACCTGCAGAAACTATGGCAACCAACTGTAGGAAGGAGGGTTGGCTGCATAGAAGAACCAGGAGGCTTTTCACCTCTGCTCGGCTTTTGCCCTCTGAAATCTAGGTTTCAACTACCACCTATAAGATGACAAGAGTAAATTATATAATCCTTAGGAAAAACTCAGGTGTTTTTGTCAAGGTTCCCAAGCTATTACATAACACTCTAGGGCTCTGTTTGGTTCCAGAGCCATGAATTGCAGACCCTTCATTCTTTAAGAGGAAAAAAAGCCTGCCAGCAAGGTTTAAGTGGGCGAGCCTTACTGGCTTTCCAAGGTGCCCACCAGCTTGAATTGTGTCTGGAAGACACCATTAGAATTTCTTTCCCACAAATTTTTACTGGCTGCCCAGCCTGTCCCCCACCAGTGTTGGGAATAAATAAAAGGAGATCCCATGACTTGGAGAGGGCACCTAGAATTCCTCCAGCATCTTAGGTATAACCCTTGGGAAATGGAGATAAGTTCAAGGAATTGAAGGTCACCCTCAGCTACTATAGAGTACATTTAATGCCAGCCTGAGTTACATGAAACCCTGTTTCAGGGTGGGGGCGGGGGATAGTTTATCCAATGTCTTCATCAAAGAATAGGTGGAATTTTCAGGTTTTTGTTTTTGTGTTTTTGTTTGTTTTTGTTTTTGTTTTTTCGGAGCTGGGGACCGAACCCAGGGCCTTGCACTTGCTAGGCAAGCACTCTACCACTGAGCTAAATCCCCAACCCCTAGGTGGAATTTTCAAATGGTAGTGTTTGTCCTTGTAGTTAGTTTTGCTGTATGGGGTTGAGCCAGGCCCTCTATACTCTAAACAAGCATACACTCCACTAGGACACTGGGCTGCTGCCACCCACCTACCCCACCTCCTCTGAAAAGAAGGTCTTGCAACCCTGCCTTCGTTAGCCACCAACTCTTGGTCTCAAAAAATTTTTGTTGTTTGCTCTTTTTGTTTTTTGAGACAGGATCTCTACATAGCCCTGGCTATCCTGAATCTCACTATATAGACCAGGCTATCCTCAAACTCTGAGATCTGCTGCCTCCCAAATGCTGAGGTTAAAGGCACAGAACTTCACAGCTGCTCCAGGTGGTGCTTCCTGCTCAGCCTCAGCTGGAGCAACGGGCGTGTGCATTGTGCCAAATTTGCCCCCGTTTGTTTGTGTTTAGCTATATTTTTATTGACCTTTAGAGGTACATGCAACAGTACATGAGAAATTAGAGGACAGCCTGTAGGAGGTGGTTCTTCCCCCGCTGAGCCCTCTTGCCTGACTCCTGCCCCTGCTCTTCAAATTATATTGTTGATAGGACAGATAACACTCAGGTGGACTATCGACAAAACCCACTCTGGTTAAATAATTACCGTGGTTTTGTAAGAGAGTGTTCTTAAGTACATGTTGATGTATCGAGAGGTTTAAAGCAGATGGGGCTTATAGCCAAGAGTAGTGGTGCACCCTTATCCCAACACTGAGGAGGAGAGGAGGGTGGGTCTCTGTGAGCTCAAGGACACTGAGTTTCATGACAGCCAGAGCAACATAGTGAGACCCTGTGATCCCAGCACTCAGGAGACTGAAGCAGCAGCATTACCAGGGGTCCCAGAGTAGCCTTAGCCCTGTAGCCAGTCTCAAACCAAACCACAACAGCACCATGTAATGAGTTATTTAGGGGCAGTGTGACCATCCATCGTACAGCAGGGTAATGGAGTCCCAACTAGTTCAGGAGGTTCTTAAATTGGTTTGATTCTTTGTACACATTTGTTTTGACTCAAAGTTTTGGTTTGGTTCAAGTCAGTCCCACTAAGTCAGCTAGGGTCTCCAGCCTGGGAGTTGCCTGGGAAGGAGGCAGGGCCAGGAAAAGAGCTGCTGTCCTGTGCCCTGGAAATAGTTTCAGGCTTTGAACTGGGTGGTATGAAGCAGCATAAAGAACAGGCTGGTTAGGGACTAGGACGCAAAATGTTTTGGGGCAGGAGAGAACTAAGAGCACTGGCTGCCCTTCAGAGGACCTGACTGTGGGTGCTGCACACATGCACAGACATGGGCATGGAAAACACTTGTACACTTTAAAATGTGTATAAGTGTTTTGCCTTCATGTATGTGCACCAAGATGTACATAGTACCTACAGAGGTCGGAAGAGGACATCAGATCCCATGCAACTAGATGGTTGTGAACTGCCATGTGAGTGCTGGAAACTAAACCTGGGCCGTCTACAGGCCCAACAAATGCTCTTAATGGCTGAGCCATCTCTCTAGCCCCATAATAGTTTCATTTTTGAGACAGGGCTTGCTATGTAGCCCAGGCTGGCTCCATATCCAAGTGCTTGGATTACAGTCACATGTCACCATGCCTGACCCTGTCTTCTTTGAGAATCATAATTTTAGCAGATGAAAGGGCCTTGGATCTTATCCTGTAACCCTCACTGAAAAGACAGCTCAAGTCCAGAGAGCAACATCCTAGATAGCTTGCTGAGCTCTTAACAGCAAAGTAGTTGAGTTAACATGAGTGTCCCCATTATGACTCCAATGTCCTCAGCAAATAGATGACCTTGCCCTTCACCTAAATCCTGTTTTCTCCAATGCTGTGGATGAGAGAACATGATGGGATAAGTGAGTGGCCAGAAGCCAAAGATCTGGGAGGGCAAACGTGGCCAGCATCTAAGTAGTTATTAAAATGTTCTCGAGTCCCTTCCCTGTGAGTCAGGCTGGCTTGATCATATGACTCAGTTACTTTTCCTGCCCCAGGCTCCCAGCACTCTGCCATTCTGCTGAGATACCCAACATAGCTATGCCTGTTCTGCTGGGCTCTCCAATCCCACTCAACAGGAAAGCTAGAGGGCCTATTCCTACTGAGGCCAGGAAGAAAGAACGACTTCAGAGATAGGCTCCAAACAAGAAAGAGCAAGGATCTTGTGGTATAGAGGCAAAGGAGACACTGGTCTCTGAGTAGAGGAGGGCTGGAGAGGGAAAAGAAACCAGGACTTGATGGCCAGCCATCTGCCTATCACATGGCTGTCCAACCTGAACAAGTTCCCAGTCTGAATTTTGGAGAGGGATTATGTGAATGACAAGACCACTTGGAGGGACTCCTACAGAGCAGACTCTGTCAAAAGGTAGGATGACAGCCAGGGAGGAGATAAAGCTCCAACAGTTGTACTGGCTGGGATAGGCCAGTTGGACAGAGCATTGCCTTAGGGTGAAGCCAGCGTGGGGTTGGTGTCAGCCTTGGGGCTGCACTCCCGTCCTCAGGCCTGTGGATCCTCCCACGTCTAACTCCCAAGTTTGTAGCTCTGGTAGTCCCCACTCCAGATCTGATTTGGAGAACAATCAAGATGTTAATTCTAGTCTAGGAACCTGAACAAAGGGCTTCAGAACCACGGGGCTGGGGATTTAGCTCAGTGGTAGAGCGCTTGCCTAGCAAGCACAAGGCCCTGGGTTCGGTCCCCAGCTCCAAAAAAAAAAAAAAAAAAAAAAAAAAAAAAAAAAAAAAAAAGGAAAAAGGGCTTCAGAACCTCGGACTCCTCCATCCTGGCTACATGCATGCCTCACTGCCACCCCTGTGCTTAGACATGGGCTACTCTCACCCTGTCACTCAGCCAACGTTCGCAAGCACTTCCTACACACTGAGCCCCCGGCCCACGCTGAGGGACAGTGGTGAGTAAGGCAGGGCAGAAGGCACAGTCCTTACCCTTAGTGGTCACTGTCCAGCAGCAAAAGCAGCTTAGGAGGCACTAAGGATTGGAAGGTGGGAAACAGGAATAAGAACGTGGGCTGCCCCTCCACATTTGGAGTTCTAGGTCTACATAAGCGGAGGTCAGAGGTCAGCTGCACAGGTAACCGGCGAGTTTGTGAGTCCGTCCTGATTGGATCGGGAATTTTATTCAACTTTCAGGAAATTACTCAAATTTCAGAGTCCTGATATTTATACTCTACATTTCTCATTTATTAACTTTATTAAAGGTACAATTTACACAGAGTGAGACCACTGCTAATATAAGTGACTATAAAATTCACACTAATTTTATTTTTTGAGGCAGTTGTACTGTGTATCCCTGGCTGGCCAGGAACTCAGATCTTTTTGCCTCTACAGGGACCCCATAGTGTGTACCACAATGCCTACCTACTGTTTGTTTTTTCTTTTCTTCTTTTTTCTAAGGCATGGTCTTATGCCATATCCCAGAGTAGCCTGGAACTCACAACATAGACAAGGCTGACCTGGGATCTTCCCGTCCAAGCCTTCAGAGATTAAAGGCCTGTGTAGCACCACATCTGTCAGGGCTGAACCCTTCAACTATGGGGTCTTCACTTAACTTAGGCTGTCAAAACTCAGTTAAACTGTTGGGCACCCAATTCATGTCTGAAGAGACAGAGAAATGGTTGGTGTGGGAAGAGATCCCACATACTTGGTGTCGAAGTGTTGGGACTTAAAACCACAAGTAGTACACCCCACCACTGGGGATCACAATCATTGCTTCCCTGGTGAATCTGGGTCCTTCCTAGTTTTCAGCTGTGGTAAATAATATTGCTACTTGCATTCATTATGTCTTTGAGTTACTTTTGACGGTGTGGGGAGATGGCTCAATTGATAAAAATGCTTGCTTTGCATTTCTTTGTAGGAAGATCTGTGTTTGAACCCCAGAAGTCACACAGGGAGCTGGGCGTAGCATTGTAACTTGCAACCAAATACTGGGGAAGCAGAGTAGACCCCTGTGGCCTGTGACCAGCCAGTCTAGACTACTTGGTAAGCTCCAAGCCAGGGAGAAACCTCGTTTCAAAAAACAAAGTGTAGGGCTGAGGAGATGGCTCAGGAGTTAAGAGCACAGCCGCTCTTCTAGAGGACCTGGGTTCCATTTGAAGCATCCACACGACAGCTCACAACCACAACTGTACAACTGTAACAAAGAAACAAGAAGGCACTGGACAGGCTGGCACATGCCTTTAATCCTAGGCAGGTGATCTCTTGAGCTCGAGGCCAGCCTAGACTACAGAGTGCCTTCCAGGACAGCCAGGGCTACACACTGAGACAGTCTTAAAAAGACCACAAAGTAGACTAAGGAAGAGGGTTCCCAGATAAAGTACTTGCCATGCATGGGTGAAGAACTGAATTCTAGTCCTGAGAGTCCATGTAAAAGGTGGGTGAACATGCCTGCTAGTTGGATATGAACAACACAGGGAGTGCCCCCAAGCAAGCTGGCTAGCCAAGCTAGTCAAAATGGTGAGCTCCCAGCCCAGCAAGAGACCCTGTCTCAATATACAAGGGGGAGAGCATTCCAGGAAGACACTAGCTATGACAACCCTGGGCGTCCACAGGAAAGAACAAACACGCATGCACCTGTACCCACACACATGCAAAAAGGACAGCACCTGGGTGACCTCACAGGTGTGCATGTGCATATACACACTATTTTGGCTCCTTGGTGTTTTATTTACTTTTCTGGGGCTGTGACAAAATACCATGACCAAGGAAACTTGTAGAAGTAAGAGTTTATTTGGGGCTTACAGTTCCAGAGGGATAAGAGTCCATCCATCCTGTTGGGGAACATGGCAGCAAGCAAGCTGCCGTGATGTCAGAGCTGCAGCTGAGAGCTCCACTTGGAGGGGCTCCTACAGAGCCCCTTGATCCATGAACAGGAAATAGCATTCCAGGAATGGCATGAGTCTTTTTGAATCTAAGCTCACTCCCAGTACCACACCTCCTCCAGCTAGGTGCCACACCTCCTAATCCTTCTCAAACAGTTCCCCAACTAGAGCCAGCCATTCACACACATGAGCCTGTGGGAGCCATTCTCATTCAAGCCACCACAGTCAGGTTGTCATCTCAGAATATTATCACTGGGTTTTAAATAAATACATATATCATACATCCATCCATCCATACATACATACATACATACAATTCAATGGGTTACATGGTTTCATCATGGGTTTTGTTTGTTTGTCTTATTTTATTTTGTTCTTTTTTGGTGTTCTTGATTTTGGAACCAAAGTGTCAGGCCTTGAACCAGAATATCGGTCAAGGCCCAGGCTAGTTCTGTCTCAGCCTCCTGAATGCTTGGATTACAGGCATGCACCACTGTGCTGGAATGTTTAACACCCAAATAAGCCTCCAAAAACTTTTCCTCAGTTGACTCATTCAGCTGGGTCACACATACATCTTGGGTTCCCCCCACATTTCTTTTGTGGAAATCAGAGAGAAACGATCAGTGCTCTTCCGTTATGGGAGTCCCGAGGAACAAATGGGTTATCAGGCTTGGAGGCAAACACCTTTCCTCACTGAGCTAGCTTGCGTCTCATATTTTACTTCTTTCTTTCTTTCTTTCTTTCTTTTTTGGGGGGGGGGGCGGCTCATACATGCTTGGCAGTCTGTCATTGAGCTACATCCACAGTTGGCCAAACTTTTTGAAGACTGGGTTGTAAGCCTTAGTCTTTACCACCTGAGCTATCTCTCTATCCATCTAGAAAGCTTTTAATAGATTTGTTCTCTTAAATGTCCTATGTGTATGTGTGTGCACACCTGCGTGTGGATGCCCACAGAGGCCAGGTGCTAGACCACCTGGAACTAGAATTCCAGGCAGCTGTGAACTACCCAACACCCAACCTGGTGCTGAAACCCCCTCTCTTGGTGTTTTGAGACTATCTCTCTATGTAGCCCTCCCAGGCTGTCCTAGAACTTGCTATTTAGACTGGACTGACCTCAAACTTACAGAAATCTGCCTGCCTCTACCCCCAATTGCTGGGGTTAAAGGCACACTCCATCATGCCAGCTCTAGGATCCTCTTGAACATCAGTAAGAGCTCTTAATCACTGAGCCATCTCTCTAGCTCCTCCTCAAAGCTTTTAAATTTGGATGGAGTCTAGCTTATTTGTCTCTTGTTGCCCTCTAAGAATTCTTTCTCAAACTCCAGACATGGTAGGTGTGGTGGTGGACACCTGTAATTACAGCACGTGTGGGGATGCCCAGTCAAGAGCACCGGATGTCCTTCCAGAGGACTCAGCTCTGATTCTCAGCGCCCACATTGTATTTCCTCTAGGCTCCGCCCAACAGTTACCTAGCAACAGCTGCGAGCCAGATGCAAGCCAGGAGCCACATTCATATTCATTCTCTCTCTCTCTCTCTCTCTCTCTCTCTCTCTCTCTCTCTCTCTCTCTCTCTCTCTCTCTCTCTCTCTCTTTCTCTTCCTTTCTTCTCTTCCTCCTCCTCCTCTTCTCCTCCCCTCCCTCTCCTCCTCTCCCTCTCCCTCTCTTCCCTGTCTGTCTGTGAATCTCCCCCTCTCTCTCCTCTCTCTCCCCCTCTCTCTCCCACGTGTCCCCAGACAGCCTCCTCCCTTCTTCCTCTCTTCCTCTCTCCTCTCTTTCTGTCCTTCTCTGTCTCCCTTCTCTGCCTTTTTACCCCCTTCTCCAGGTCCTAAATAACCCCCTTTTATACTAAGCCTGTGGTAAGGCTGACTCCTCAAGGGGATGCTCTGCTTGAGCCCGCTAAGGGATCCCGCACCTTTTTTATAAAAAACAACAACACGCATGGCAGCTTACAACTGTCACCCCAGCCCCAGGGGATGTAATGTCTTCCTCTGGACTCCCAGAGCACCGGGAACGCAGTGGTATATGCACATATATGCCGGCAAAACACTCATACACGTAGAAATGAAAATTAAAAAATAATTCAGGGCCAACCTGGCTCCATAGGAAGCCCACGTTGCCATGTTATTTTGATTTACACAGCTTTCCAGTAGGTTTTAAATCATGAAGTATGAGGCCCCCAAATGTTTTCTGTTTATTGGGATTTTCTCCTACTTAGGGGGTCTTAGAATTGCACGAGAATTTTGAGGATAGATTTTCTGCTTGCAGAAGTGGTTCTGAATTGTAAAAGGCTGTAGGTTCTTTTAAAGCAGCACTGGAGTATTAAAAAGGCAAGTCTTGAGTCCAGGTGTGGTGGTGCACACCTGTGATACCAGCACTCGAGAGGCAGAGGCAGGTAGATCTCTATAGGTTTGAGGCTAGCCTGGACTACAGAGTGACTACCAGGCTGGCCAAGGCTACCCAGTGAGACCCTGTCTTTAAAAAACAAAGAAGGCTGGAGAGATGGCTCAGCGGTTAAGAGCACGGACTGCTTTTCCAGAGGTTCTGAGTTCAAATCCCAGCAACCACATGGTGGCTCACAACCATCTGTAATGAGATCTGATGCCCTCTTTTGGTGTGTCTGAAGACAGTAACAGCATACTTATATATAATAAATAAACCTTAAAAAAAAAAAAAACAGTAACAATGTCTTGCTATCTAAGAACACAGAAGACTTTCTACTTATTTAGATGTTCTTTCATTCAGCGATTATTTATAATTTCCTTTGTACAAATCTTTCTATCCTGAGTTAAACTTATTCCTGGGCATTTCTTTTGTGGTTGAAAATGGAATTGCTTTCTCAATTTCTTCTTCAAATTGCTGGCACCTCTGTGGTTTTGATTTGCATTTGTCTGAGGCGGGGAGGCATCCTTTCATAGCTTTCCGAAGGCCTTTAGTGAGCTTTCTTTTTTTTTTTTTTTTTTTTTTTTTTAGTGAGCTTTCTATCTCAAGTGCATTCCGTGATTATCAAGCAGCCCCCACCCAGGCTTCCCTCCCTGATGCCTTTCCTCCCTTCTCTCTCTGCATTTACTTTTTTGAAAACTTTACAATTTTTTCTAAATAAAATCGGGTATTTCACTTACATTATGTCTGTGTACTATTTGTGCCTCTGTTGCTACAGAAGAAAAAAAAAAGCACTGT